>NC_030808.1:76032593-77282593 GCF_001704415.2 Capra hircus
ACTTTGCTAAAGACTACACTTCATTAAGGGTTTCCCTGATGGCTCACTGGTAAAGAATACGCCTGCCAATGCAGGAGATGTGGATTTGATCCCTGGGTCAGGAAGATCCCGTGGAGAAAGGAATGTAAATCTACTCCAGCATTCTTGCCAAGAAAATCTCAAGGACAGAGGAGACTTGCAGGCTACAGTCCATGGGGTAACAAAGAGTCAAACATGATTTAGTAACTAAACAGCAGCAGCAGCATCTCATCATAATTCCTGGTTCTGAAGGATTAATAATCCCTAGATGAGTAAATTATTTTTCTTGATGATCCTGTGAAGTAACAAGGAAAATAAAGATTAGCTGGCCCAGATGGAGAACAAATTTTTAATATTATCAGTCCATGAGTATCATATTCCTTTAATCTCCACCTTTACTGAAATATATGCATACTGTGGGCAAATGTCAACTCTGTCTGAAAATTCTTTAGGTAAAGCACAGGGCTTTCAAAGAATAGATGCTCAGTAAATATTTTATGTAAGTGTAATATTAAGTTGAATTGAACTGGGCTACATGGAATGGAATTAAAGCTTATGTCTAGTAAGTTACAAACAAATGATTTAAGGACCATAAAGATAATGTGCTTAGAATAAGTGCTTATGAACAGAAGTAATTTGATGGTCTCTAGTGTATTTATGACGATTCTATTTAAAAATGTTATATATAAAGTGAGTCTAGAAGCATATATCCATTTATACTTAAAATACAACTTTATTAATTTTCTGAAAAACAATTAAATTAGAAAATTCCAACTAAAATTAACAACACAACTTTTCCCCAAAAGTTTCTCTTCTTTATATGCATTTTGAATATTTTATTTTCCTACCTAAATTGCCAGGGGAGTGTCAAATACTGTCTGACTTCTACTTTAAAGCACATTAAAAAAAAAAAAAAACAACCCACTCCAGGAAACATTAAAATATACAGTAATTTCTTTATGCAGAAAAACTGTGGCAGGAAAAAAAATTGTTAAAGTGTCTTATTCTTCAGTTACATTTTCAATGAGTACCCGCTTGAACCCAATATTTTATAAGTAGCTATGCTCACAATTCTAATATTTCAGTTTTCATTGTACAGGGTGAAGTTTCTGATATAGTCCTGGGAAATGACATCCTCAGTCAACTCTCTAATTTGCAACACCTCCAATTTTGTAGCCTCTACTGACTACAGTTCAGTGCTAAGTTTTAAACTTGGCAATAAACAAAAACTCTGACCTTGCTATTTGATTTAATCAAATTCAGCATTAAACTGAATGCTAACAGGTATACCCACAATGTTCTTCAACCAAGTCATAACCTCTAATTTTCATGCTTTCATATTTTTGTCATTCACCAGCTCCATTTTATCTTCATTTTCCCTCATGAACAACTTATATTCCACGTTTCACTCTTACAATCATTCAGTCATTACTTTGAAAAACCTAGTATCCCATTTCTCTCTCTGCCTTCATAATCACTGCAAAAATAACTCAACCATCCATTATTTCTGTGACAACACCACAGCAGCTGGAAAGAGTCATGCAAATGGGTAGAAAGACTACTGAAACAAATCATCACAAGTTAGTTGGCTTAAAATATAACAGAAAAGCGTGTTTGTGTGTGTGTGTGTGTGTGTGTGTGTGTGTATGTGTGCGCGAGCGCGCAAGCGTGTGCGTGCGCGCATGCGCTCACTCAGTCATGTCCGATTCTTTGTGACCTCATGGACTGTTACCCTGCCAGGCTCCTCTGTCTATGGAATTTTCCAGGCAAGTATACTGGAGTGGGTTGCCTTTTCCTACTCCAGGGGATCTTCTTGACCCAGGGGTTGAACTGATATCTTCGGTGTCTCCTGCATTGACAGGCAGATTCTTTACCACTGTGCCACCTGGGAAGTCCCCATAACAGAAAATTACTCTCTCACAAATCTGGAAGACAAAAGTCTGAAATAATTATTATCAACTGAAACAAAGTGTTGTCAGGACCATACTCCCCCAGAGACTGTGGTGGAGAATATGTTCCTTGACTCTACCAGCTTCTGGTGAGTGCTGGCAATATTTGCCATGTGGCTGCATCATTTCAGTTTCTTCTTTATGGTCACATTGCCTCCTTTCCTTTGTAAGAGTATAATCTTCATCTTCTGTATGTAAAAGATACTTGTTATGGCATTTAGAATCTACCTGGATAATCCTGGATAATTTTCTCATTTCAATATCCTAAACTTAATCACATCTTGAAAAAACATTACAATATAAGTTAACATTCATAGGTTCTAAGCTATAGCGTTTAATACCTTTGGGAGACTATTTACCAATCCACCACAAATGGTTGCACTTTAAATTCATGATCTAAAATTTTAAGTAGGTTCTCTACATTGCCTAGCAATCTTACTATGTCTGCTAACTCTCCAAGATGACTGTACATCTGCTATCTGTTGAATATTTCATATTATCTCTTCCAAACTTCTCTTCTAGCTAATGACTATGAATCTTCACATGATGTTTTCATTTCCTATCTCTCCAACTTCCTTCCATGCGACTGTTCAATGGCCCATTATGTGCTAGCCACACATATAAAGTTTATCCAACATAAGAGCTTTTCAAATTCAGAGCATTTTACACATACCATTCTCTCTTTCTGATAGGCTGCATTCCACTACTATTTCTTCTTTCATCCATCCTGTAAGTCAAAACCAAAACTCCTCTTGCTTAATCTTCTGGTGTCACAAATATCACTTTACATTGGTCCTTACAGACAACATTGTCTTATTTACTGTTTCCTCTGTCTACACACTTTGTCAATTTAATGTCTAATGACCATGATTGTTTATTCACCATTAGATACCTAGTATTTTGTTCAATGTCTAGAACTTAAAAGGTTTGCAGTTATTTCCCAAGTGAACTAATTACTGGGACTCACAAAGTAAAATGCAACAATTTTAGGTTGGAATAGCTTTATGGCTAGAAATGTGAACTTGGGAACCAGAGACTTATTTTTGAATTCTAGCTTTCTCATTTTTTAACTGGAAGAACTTGGGAAGATTTAATATCTCACTAGTCTGCCTACCATTAGTTAAAAAATTGTAAGTCGTCATGACTCGACCTATTACTGGTTCTGTGACTATGTACTTTGTCAGATCTGTTTTTACAACTTTATAATGGCAGACCTGAATTCAGTGATCTCTAATCTTCAAATCATGTCTAATATTCTATATTTCCTCTTTGTGTGAGATTCTAAATGGGAAAATTCAATAGGATAGAAAAGCCTTGAAATTTGAGAAAAATAACATAACGAAATATCTGCTGAATATTTGAAACTATTTAAACTTGTCAATGTTTGTTTAGTAGTAAAATATACAACATGAAAATGTTGGTTATCACACCCCTATCTTCCCAAATTTTGCTGTGTTTCATTGAAAAGTTGACAAGTCACACATTTGCCAATCATCTTTTATCCTTGAAATTTGACAGATTTGAAAGCTGTGACAAAGAACTAATTTCAGTTCAGCTTGGAACTGAACTTCAACTTGAAGTTGAACTTGGAACTTCAACTTTATGGAACTAGATGGATGTGTTCTATGTGAAACAGGTGATAGGTTTGAAAAACACATTTGTGAGATGGATAGCTAAGAAACAGTAGGAGTTCACTCAAGAATTTTTATTTTATATAATGTCAGGATATGGAGAAAAAATTATCCTCTTTGGAACAATAAGACAATGTCATCTTTAGAAACCATTGGTTACTAATCAGAAAAATATTTTTAAATGATTTAGATAATCTTTTAGGTAAGAACTGAAGGCCAGCACATATGATTAACAGACCTTTGATATCAGAACAATGAAAGATATTTAGGATTTTCAGACACTGAGCAATGCAGAAGAAAGAACACAGAACCTAAAATCAGGATTATCTGGATTCTGGTTCTAATGCTGCCACAGCTTGCTTCATAACAATATTTCAAAGGAAGGTATATGATGCCAAAGTGTTTCTTCCTGCACTACAATGTGTTGACTCAAATATTTCCTGTCAACTTCCGCACTATTTGTATCATTGGTTAAGATAATCTAATGCATGCATATGTGTTAGTCATTCAGTCATATCCAACTCTCTGGGGCCCCATGGACTGTACCCTGCTAGACTGCTTTGTCCACGGAATTCTCCAGGCAAGAATACTGGAATGGGTTGCCATTCCCTTCTCCAACGGGATCTTCCAGACCCAGGGATCAAACCCAATTCTCCTGCATTGCAGGAGGTTTTCCTTATGGTTTGAGCCACCAGGGAAGCCCTCCAATAAGATTAAATTCAAAGACGTGACCAGTAAAAATATTTATAATTTCACAAAAAAATGAAGTCTAGTGATTTGGCCACTTGATAGTTGTTCAGCTGCAGAACTGAAATTGTTGAAAACCGAACCCAGAGCCTCATCCTGAGAGAGGTTGAATTATAATGCAAATTGAATACTCAACCTCACAGAGTTTTATTGTTACAAGAAGGGCATTGATTAAGATAGAATGGGATCCTCAAAATGGGAATGGGGGCATGGGAAGCTCCTGAGGAAGCTGGAAACATTAAACTCATAAATTCTGATGAGTTTTCTTTGCCAGTAGAAGTTTCCTTTGTATCTGTGTCTAAGATAAACCCTGCTTTGCCTAAAGAAACTATAGTGGCCTTCCCTGAAATAATTGCAAGCCGCCATAGATTCTCTTCAGGACCCCAGCCGCAAGCCTCTTTGCTTCTAGACTTAGCAGCTCAGTTCAGGAAGCCAGGCTTCCCTGTCCATCTAGGCTTATAACTAGACTCAGTCCCAGCAAGAACTGTGTTCTGTGTAGATGTATGCCATACTCCAAAAGAACTACAAGCTTTTTCCAATTTATATAGACAGATATCCAGGGAATATGTATGGGAAAGGATGTTGAAGGTGTTGGATAATGGAGGAAGGAACATAAAATTAAATCAGGATGACTTTATTGATATGGGCCTATGAAGCAGAGATTCTGAATTAAATGTTGCAAAGTAGAGGGTTAGCAGGTGTCTTTCTCTTTGATTTGTCTGATACATAGACCAAAACACAGACCAAAAGGTGGCCTACACTAAATCAAGTTGAAATGCCAGAACTGCCTAGGTATGTGGCAAAATGCTCCAAAGGCTTAGGGGAACTGGAATGTTAGATTGTTATTTATCATGTAAGACCTATTTGGGATTGGCATGAAAACTGACCTTTTCCTGTCCTGTGGCCACTGCTGAGTTTTCCAAATTTGCTGGCATGTTGAGTGCAGCACTTTCACATCATCATCTTTCAGGTTTTGGAATAGCTCAACTGGAATTGCATCACCTCCACTGGCTTTGTTCGTAGTGATGCTTTCTAAGGCCCACTCGACTTCACATTCCAGGATGTCTGGCTCTAGGTGAGTGATCATACCATCATTGTTATCTTGGTCGTGAAGCTCTTTTTTGTACAGTTCTTCTGTGTATTCTTGCCACCTCTTCTTAATATCTTCTGCTTCAGTTAGGTCCATATGATTTCTGTCCTTTATTGAGCCCATCTTTGCATGAAATGTTCCCTTGGTATCTCTAATTTCTTGAAGAGATCTCTAGTCTTTCCTGTTCTGTTGTTTTCCTCTATTTCTTTGCACTGATCGTTGAGGAAGGCTTTCTTATCTCTTCTTGCTATTCTTTGGAACTCTGCATTCAGATGCTTATATCTTTCCTTTACTCCTTTGCTTTTCACTTCTCTTCTTTTCACAGCTATTTGTAAGGCCTCCCCAGACAGCCATTTTGCTTTTTTGCATTTCTTTTCCATGGGGATGGTCTTGATCCCTGTCTCCTGTACAATGTCACGAACCTCACTCCATGCTCAAAATTCGCCAACCCAGGCTTCAGCAATACATGAACCGTGAACTTCCAGATGTTCAAGCTGGATTTAGAAAAGGCAGAGGAACCAGAGATCAAATTGCCAACACCCACTGGACCATCAAAAAAGCAAGAGAGTTCCAGAAAAAACATCTATTTCTTCTTTATTGCCTATGCCAAAGCCTTTGACTGTGTGGATCACAATAAACTGTGGAAAATTCTGAAAGAGATGGGAATAGCAGACCACCTGACCTGCCTCTTGAAAAACCTATATGCAGGTCAGGAAGCAACAGTTCGAACTGGACATGGAACAACAGACTGGTTCCAAATAGGAAAAGGAGTACGTCAAGGCTGTATATTGTCACTCTGCTTATTTAACTTCTATGCAGAGTACATGCAGAGAAACGCTGGGCTGGAAGAAGCCCAAGCTGGAATCAAGATTGCCAGTAGAAATATCAATAACCTTAGATATGCAGCTGACACCACCCTTGTGGCAGAAAGTGAAGAGGAACTAAAAAGCCTCTTGATGAAAGTGAAAGAGGAGAGTGAAAAAGTTGGCTTAAAGCTCAACATTCAGAAAATGAAGGTCATGGCATCTGGTCCCATCACTTCATGGGAAATAGATGGGGAAACAGTAGAAACAGTGTCAGACTTTATGTTTTTGGGCTCCAGAATCACTGCAGACGGTGACTGCAGCCATAAAATTAAAAGACACTTACTCCTTGGAAGGAAAATTATGAACAACCTAGATAGCATATTGAAAAGCAGAGATATTACTTTGCCAACAAATGTCCGTCTAGTCAAGGCTATGGTTTTTTCCAGTGGTCATGTATGGATGTGAAAGTTGGACTGTGAAGAAAGCTGAGCACTGAAGAATTGATGCCTTTGAACTGTGGTGTTGGAGAAGACTCTTGAGAGTCCCTTGGACTGCAAGGAGATCCAACCAGTCCACTCTAAAGGAGATCAGCCCTGGGTTTTCTTTGGAAGGAATGATGCTAAAGCTGAAACTACAATATGTTGGCCACCTCATGCAAAAGAGTTGACTCATTGGAAAAGACCCTGATGCTGGGAGGGATTGGGGGCAGGAGGAGAAGGGGACGACAGAGGATGAGATGGCTGGATGGCATCACCGACTCAATGGACGTGAGTTTGAGTGAACTCCGTGAGATGGTGATGTACAGGGAGGCCTGGAGTGCTGTGGTTCGTGGGGTCGCAAAGAGTTGGACACGACTGAGTAACTGAACTGAACTGAACTGAAGACCTGTTTACCCCTGTAGAGTCCAGAGTTCACACCTTTCAAAATGACTGTTAAGAGGTGAGTTTGTGAGGGAAACTCTAGCATCCTTGAAGAGCTTCTTGATCACTCTTTTCTGTAGGTCAGAAATTATCATGAGAACTGCTATCACTGAATTAGGGCAGTTGAAGTATGATGGAGATAATCGGACTTCAAAGTGGCAGGGGCCAAGTGGCAATACTTAGTTGCTGAAGGCAAGGTGGGTGTGGTTTCCATTTGGATAACAGTGTCAAAACAGCAATTAGAATAGTTTGGCAGTGTAGAAGAAAATAAATAGTGGACAGTCTACTAAATCCTTACTTACTATGTACATGGGATAGTTCTAGGTCATAAAAACAGAGCCACCGTCATTCCCAGTGATTAGGACTCCACACTTCCACTGCAGGGAGCATGGGTTTAATTTGATCCCTGTTCTAGGAACTAAGACCCTGCAAGCTGCATGTGTGAGTGTATGTGTGTGTGTGTGTGTGTGTGTGTGTGTATGTGTGTGTGTGTGTGTACACATATGTATTCATTTTATATATAATAACTATCACATATGTATGTGTATATGTGTGTATAGAAAGAAAGACAGTGTCAAGTCATGTACCGCTCTTACAACCCCATGGACTGTAGACTGCCAGGCTTCTCTGTCCAGGGGATTCTCCAGGCAAGAACACTGGAGTGGGTTGCCATTTCCTTCTCCAATGCATGAAAGTGAAAAGTGAAAGTGAAGTCACTCAGTCGTGTCCGACTCTTAGCGACCCCATGGACTGCAGCCTACCAGGTTCCTCCGTCTGTGGGATTTTCCAGTCAGGAGTACTGGAGTGGGGTGCCATTGCCTTCTCCATATATATAATGAAGTAAATACCAAATTCAGTGTTTGCTTTTTGCTAAAGTTTTCTGGAAACCATGAGGATGCTTGGAAAAGATCTGCTACTTTGAAGGTCTTGTGGTTTAAATGCCTTTCTGAACACAGTTCACTTTGGGGGGGACACATTTGGAAGTACCTTTTCTTAAATACTAGCAGAGCTGGTTAGGACTTCCTCTACTTGTTCTAGAAGATAATATCTAACACTTCTCTTGGTGTTACCTTCTTCAGTGTGCCTTCAGCCATTCAGTTGTGTCTTTGGAGCTCTTTTTGTTTACTTCTTTTATTTTTAAAAAAACTCTTTCTATTTTATTTTAACATGAAATTCCTTGGCACAATGAATGCCAAGAATATAAACCATGGATTTACCCTTAAGGCTAAACTTCCCCTTGAACCCCTCTCACTTTTTTGTTAAACATTACCAGTTGCATTCACCCTTCCTTGAATAGAAATTTCTTACCCCCTACACAGCCACTGGCAATGACTGCCTCTGCCTACCTCAGCTTTTGAGACTCAAATTCATTTCAAATTAGTTCCTTGAAAAAATAAAAATAAAAATGCTGGGACAGCTGAAGGGATTTGAGATACTGATTGAAATACTACCTACTTATTACCTATCAGATTATATTTTTAGGCTGGTCTTCTAGAGAAACCTATGTATACAGGCTGAGTGAACCAAGGCCAGGGAAGAAGAACATTAAGAGTGGTCTGTCCCCTTTTCAAGACGGAGTGATGACTATGGGTTTCCTTGTCTCTCAGGACTGGAGCTATGGACAGAGGCATCAATATGCTGCAGGCACAACTCTCTGAAATTGCCTTACTCCTGCCTAGTCTTTCTAATTCTACTTTCTTAAGTATTAATTAGCAAATGAACTAATCCAAAACCACTTAAATGTTGGCTATTTACACACTCATTGCCATTTTGTGAAGAAAAAGGGTAGGTTAAATTACTTTTAAAAAGGTGCCATGGTGCCAACAAACTTAGTTGTTTAATTTATGTTTAATAATAAGGAAAAAAAAAACTAATTGCCTTTGTATCCCCCCTCCCTACTTAGCCTCATGCTTCATACTTGTTCTTTTCTCTTAAATGAGAAAGAATTTTCATGGAAACGCTCTTGCTATAATGTGCTGATTGTTACATTAATTCTTCCCTTAGCTCTATTGCTTGGCAGGAATTTTGGACTTTACTCAGGAACTGCTTAGTGAGCTTGTCCGTGGATAGGATTAGTTTAATCTCCTCTCACAAGCCTCTAAGCACTGGGAAGGGCTGGGGTAGAGGAGAAAGAGTGGTAAGGCTGAGAGGCCAGGGTAAAAAGCATTGATGATGACCAATGCCAAGGTTTATTTTGTCTCAGAACTAAGTCTGAACAGTGAGGAGAAAGGAGGGAGGGGAGAGGAGTTAGGAATGGGAAGGGAGCGGTAGGGAAGGAGATGGCAATTTTGGTGAATAAGAGTGTTAAACCAGGATGAAGATGGTGATCTCTTCATGGTTTTACTGTGCTTGGAATGTCTCCAAGCCCTGGGGGCTGTGCACAAATGAGAGGGAAATAGAAGGGGAGGGGGGAATAGAATGATGACTAGAGTCCCCAAATAAAGAACCCAGAGAAAAGGAGGAAAGAAAAAAGAGGAATTTCTGGATATAAAGGAGGAAGCAGGGAGACTTGAGACTTGGCTCATTTCTTTGGTGGACTCTATCCACCATGCAGATGGCCTAGGTGGGGACAGTGTGATTTTAACAGAGTTCTTAATTTCTTCACCCTTGATTAAGATTAAACAAATTGAGTTAGATGAGTTTTATGACACAAAGTTTGTAAAATGTCTTATGAACTCTACTGTGCAAGAGAAATATATGAATTTATTATTTATTATTATCATTGTCATGCCTGTGTCTGGAAAGCAATAGATTATAAAGATTTGTTTGTGTATTGACATGATAAATTCACTGTATATTTAATTTAAAATTGTATTGTATACTATGTCTTTTTCCAAATAATAGATAATGAAATTTTACTGATAAAGGAAGCATTTTTTTTTAATAGACAATAGGGCTTGCAATTTTGAACCAAGGGAACATTCCATGCAAAGATGGGCACATAATGAACAGAAAAGATATGGACCTAACAGAAGCAGAAGATATTAAGAAGAGGTGGCAAGAATACACAGAACAACTGTACAGAAAAAGATCTTAATGACTCAGATAACCACGATGGTGTGATCACTCACCTAGAGCCAGACATCCTGGAGTGTGAAGTCAAGTGGATCTTAAGAAGCATCACTATGAACAAAGCTAGTAAAGACAATGGAATTTCAGCTGAGCTGTTTCAAATCCTAAAAGGTGATGCTGTGTAAGTGCTGCACTCAATATGCCAGCAAATTTGGAAAACTTAGCAGTGGCCACAGGACTGGAAAAGGTCAGTTTTCATTCCAATCCCAAAGAAGGACAATGCCATACAATGTTCAAACTACCACATATTTGCACTCATTTCACATGCTAGCAAGGTCATACTCAAAAATCTTTCAAGTTAGGTTTCAACAGTTTGTGAGCCAAGAACTTCCAGATGTTAAAGCTGGATCTAAAAATGACAGAGGAACCAGAGATAACGAGAGATCAAATTACCAACATCCTTTGGATCTTAGAGAAAGGAAGAGAATTCCAGAAAAACATCTACTTCTACTTCAAAGACTGTGCTAAAGCCTTTGACTGTTTGGATCACAACAAACTGTGGAAAATTCTTCAAGAGATGGGAATACAAGACCACCTTTCTTGCTTCTTGAGAAACCTGTGTGCCGGTCAAGAAACAACAGTTAGAACAGGACATGGAACAGACTTGTTTCAAATTGGGAAAGGAGTACGTTAAGGCTTATATTGTCACCCTGCTTATTTAACTTATATGCAGAGTACATCATGAGAAATGCTGGGCTGGAAGAAGCACAAGCTGGAGTCAAGATTGCTGGGAGAAATATTAATAATCTCAGATATGCAGATGATACAATCCTTATGACAGAAAACAAAGAGGAACTAAAGAACCTCTTGATAAAGGTGAAAGAGGAGAGTGAAAAGGCTGGCTTAAAACTCAACATTCAAGAAACAAAGATCATGTCATCCATTCCCATCACTTCATGGCAAGTAGGTAGAGAAACAATGCAAACAGTGACTGATTACTTTCTTGGACTCCAAAATCACTGCAGATGGTGACTGCAGCCATGAAATTAAATGATGCTTGCTCCTTGGAAGAAAAGTTATGACAAACCTAAGCAGTGTATTAAAAAGTGGAGACATTACTTTGCCAACATATATAGTCACATATAGTCAAAGGAATGGCTTTTCCAGTAGTCATGTATGGATGTGAGAGTTGGACTGTAAAGAAGGCTGAGTGCCAAAGAATTGATGCTTCTGAACTGTGGTGTTGGAGAAGACTCTTGAGAGTCTTTTGAATTGCAAGGAAATCAAACAATCAATCTTAAAGGAAATCAACCCTGAATACTCATTGGAAGGACATGCTGAAGCTGAAGCTCCAATACTTTGGCCACCTGATGTGAAGAGGTGAATCATTAGAAAAGACCCTGATACTGTGAAAGATTGAAGGCAGGAGGAGAAGGAAATGACAGAGGATGAGATGGCTGGATGGCATCACTGACTCAATGGACATGAGTTTGAGCAAGCTCCAGGAGATAGTGAAGGACAGGGAAGTCTGGCGGGTTGCAGTCCATGGGGTCACAAAGAGTCCGACATGAACAACAAGGGCCTGAAATTTTGAATTTGAGTAACAGTAAATGTGTTAAGACTGGAAGTTTTATTCTTGGTCTGAAGAAAGCATCTAGAACTCTTTCCCAAGATAATCTAAAATTGAACAGGATAAAATATGAGATGTTTAAGGAATTTTGTCTTCTGAACTTTTTTGTCTATTATCAGTTATACATTTACACATTGTATGTATATTTAATTGTTGAAAATTAATATCTAAAATAGTAAACTGAAAAGTGTTTTGCATATTTTTATGCACATTTCTGCAAATCTAATTTTTTCCTTTATGTGTATTTTCAGAGATTTGTCAATTGCGTTAGTTTTTCTTAAGCAATGACTCTTAACTTGTTTACCTTCTTAAGGGTAAATTAGTTCTTTAGTTCACTACTTTCTATTCTTACCTTTATCTCACTGGGGTTTATCCTACTGTTCTTTTTACTGCTTATTTATCTTCCTCACATAGTTCATTAATATTTAGCATTGTTCTCCCAAATTTAATTATTTAAAACTTACAATTTTCTTTTGCATTATTGCTTTATCACAGGTTTCATTAAGTAGCCTTTTAATTACCTTTCATTTCTAAGCACTCTTTAATCTTTATAATGTATAAATTGATTCATTAGTTACTTTACATTTTTTTTAAAGTTCCAACTGTACTTTTTTCATTGATGAATTTATCTTCAATGTTTTATATTTCTAAGTTAATTTCATAGAATGTGAACTCCATGATATTTTTACAATAAACAAGATTGCTTTATGGTTATCAGATTGCATGAGTGTTCTATATTTGCCTTAAATTAATGTTCATTCACCAATTTTTCAATATAAGAGAATGTATATGAATAACAGATCATTTATTGTTTTTCTAATCATCAATATTCTTACTGAATATTGGATATTTCATCTGCATAACCTATCAAATTCTGTGAGGTGTGTAATAAAATCTTAAGTCTTCACTATCACTCTCCCCTTGCTTACTCAGGCAAGCTGGACCCTTTGCATTTCTTAAAGACTCCAAACATATTCAAAAATCAAGGTCCTTATTTTGAGGTGGAATGCTTTTGCCCCCAAGTTCTGTATAGCTTGCTCCCTCATTTGCTTTGTATTTGACCAGTTTATTTATTTTTTTATAAACATTAAAAATTCATTTTAATTATTATAAAGGGGAAAATTTCAACATTATTTCTTTAATGTTCAGTTCAATTCAGTCGCTCAGTCATGTCCGACTCTTTGCGACCCCATGAACCGCAGCACGCCAGGCCTCCTTGTCCATCACCAACTCCCGGAGTTTACTCAAACTCACATCCATCGAGTCAGTGATGCCATCCAGCCATCTCATCCTGTGTCGTCCCCTTCTCCTCCTTCCCCAGTCCCTCCCATCATCAGGTTCTTTTCCAGTGAGTCAACTCTTCTCATGAGGTGGCCATTGGAGTTTAAGCCTCAGCATCAGTCCTTTCAATGAACACCCAGGACTACTCCCTTTTAGGATGGATAGGTTGGATCTCCTTGCAGTCTTTAATGTTGATAGATTCAATCAGTTTAAACAAATATGCAAACATAGAGATGATCATTTCGGTTAAATTTTGATTCAGAGAATATATTTTGGTGATTTGGGGTATCATACAATCTGTTCCATTGAAGAGGAAAAATCACCTTCCTGTGATTTTTATTTTTTTCCTGAGGGCAGCATCCTGCTGGGAAGCTTATTTTATCCCCTAAGTTTGCTTCCTTCCACTCCTCCCCCCACCAACAATGATGACTGGCTTACAAACAGAAATTTGTATCAAAAAAAAAAAAAAAAAAAACAGAAAGAAATTTGTATCAGTTGACATGGCCTTGACATGTTTAGTAAGAACCATTATAAGAGAAAGGGTCAAGTGAAAGTCTCTAAAACTATCCCCTCCCACCTTGGTTTGTAGCCAAGGTCGTAAAACAGAAGCAATATGCTCTGGGAATAACTGAAGATATTAGTTCTATAAAACAAAACTTAAAGAACACAAGTTATGGAGTCCTCATTATTCCTTATTAAATTTACCTAATTGGCTCCTAAGAAAGAAAACCCAGGTAAATTGTGGCAGATCATCATAAACTGCCATAAAGGTGAGCAACCTCAATCTCAAGTGTGGCTGCTCTGGTAGATGTGTGTCCTTCACTGAAAGGAATCTGCAAAAAATTTGGCATTTAATCTGTAAATTCTGGACTGGGAAATGCATTACTCTTAGTCCTCATTGACAAAGAAGCTCAAAAACAGTTCATGTGGAAAGAAAGAAATGCACATTGACTGTCTTGCCTAATGGCTATATTAATTCCGATTTTTTGGTCACAATATCACACCATCATCTGCAGAGGTTTTGTTCATGTAGGGTTTCTATATACTATTATGCCACACAACTACATTGATGCTATCATGTAAAATATTCTAGAAGACATTTTCATATACTTACTGGGTATATCCTGTCTTCTAAAGTTATGTTTAGTATTTTGCCCATTTCTTCAATGAGTTTTATGTTCTTTTGTTATTCATTTGCAGCAGTTTATTGTGTTTCAAAATAATTAAGACACATGTATTGCAAATATTTTCCCAACCTTTCAACTAAGTTTTCTCACTCTTAGTAATATCATTTGATGAACCACAACTTCTAATTTATTAATATTCTATGGTTAATATTTAAGAAATTTACTTAAGAAAGCTATTTCAAGGACATGAGCATTTCTTCTATACTATCTTTTAGAAGCTTCTTTCTTATGATTGTTTTACTGTTTGCTTTTGGATCTGCAATTTTTCTGGAGTTGAGTTTTGGGCATGATGTGAGATACTGGTCAACATTCATGTATTTTGAAAACATGGATATTCAACTGAACCAGCACCATGTGCTGGGAATGCCGCATCTCTCTCCCCACCCCACCCCATTTTGTAGTATTACTTTAGCCATATATGTGTGTGTGTGTTAAGTCGTATTTTTAGTACAGATACTACTTGTGTTATATCAAGTTTAGTGTAAGTGTTGTTATAAGTTATACTTTGACATACGTTATACCAGAATTATTTTGGTTATTTAGATCCCTTGCATTTCCACACACATTTTAGAATCATTTTCCAATTTCTAGGAGAAAAAAGAAAACACTTGAATAAAATACTTTTTTCCTGTTATTTCAATTGGGATTATATTGACAGAAATGTTATCTTTGTGACATTGAACCTTTCAGTCTATGAATATAGCATATCCCCTCTGCCATTTAGATCTCCCTGATTTGTCTCAAAATTAAACCCTAATATAAAATCTTATACTAGGATTATACTTCCCTTGTGGCTCAAATGATGAGTCTGCTTTCAATACAGGAGACCCAGGTTCAGTCCCTGGGTTGGGAAGATCCCCTGGAGGAGGGCATGGCAATCCACTCCAGTATTCTTGTGTGGAGAATCCCATGGACTACAGTCCATGGGGTCGTACAGAGTAAGACATGACTGAGCAACTAACACACATACATAAATCTTAAGAGCTTCCCAGGTGGCTTAGTGGTAAAGAGTCTACTTGCCATTGCAGGAGACACAGAAAGATCCTCTGGAGGAGAAACAGGCAACCCATCCCAGCATTCTTGCCTGGAAAATCGAATGGACAGAGGAGCCTGGCAGACTACAGTCCGCGGGGTCCCAAAAAGTCTGATGTGACTCAGTGACTGAGCATGAGCATGAGAATAGAATCCTAAATATTTTCTGATTATCTTAAACATATTTTACTTTGCCTGTGAAAACAATCCACTTTTATGTTAGTTCTCCTTTCTAATGATTCCATTCAAGTTATTACTGAAAATGTAAAAAGGGGCAGAAGCACCCATAGATCACTAGATCAACCAACCACTAGAGAAGCTTCGAGTCAATGTGAAGATTCTGTGGCCCCTTTCCTGGATATGTTCAATTAATTCATCTATATGAATTTTCATGTAGCCCTTACTTCTCCATCTTGCCTCAAATATTGCATGAAATGCTTATTAAATTTTGGATAGATGATGACTATTTTACTCCTTTGTTAGCAGTCACGGTCAGAGCTTTTAAATCATTTGCATGTTGAACATTCAGGAAAAAGCAGAAGCAATGCTAGGCTTTCTGGAGGAATTTTCTCAGCTGCCCTGTGTTTGGCCAGCCTCACTTATACCTCCATTCTGTTCCCGTTAGCTTTAAATCCTACTCTTGCATTTTTTTCTGGGACTGCATTTATTTGTTTCAGTCGGACTTATTTTTACTGCCTGGCTGGAATATCTTGGATCATTTGATATTGTTTGAGCCTAAAGTTTAGCCTAAGGTTTTGCTTCCAGACATAAGACTAACTGGGTCAACAACCCAAATTTTAATATACCTGGATTCATAAATAGATTCAACATTCTGTTTCCATTTTGTCTCTGCTAATTGTTTATAAAACCCCATATCTACAAAGTTAATAATTCTATGAAAACAATTGACATTTAGTTGAATTCATCCAATATCAGCTTTACATTATCACCATTTCCTTCTTTTGGAGAATCTCACACTGTATTGTTACTAACTTTCCCTCTGTAATCCTACCAAAGACCAGTTTCAAGCTCACTTTGGTAGTTTGTAGGATATACTGTGTCTGTGCACAGTATAAATCAGAGTACTATCTTCTGTAATCTACTCTTTTCACTTAAAAATATATCGTGAAATTCTGTGTTATATATAAAATGACCATCAATCTTTCTTTCCTTGTTATTTCTTCTAAGGTAAATCTGAACGTTCTGAATTGAGATGATCTGATGATTCACAGAACAAAGAGAGCAACTACCTACTATGGAGATTCAATGAATTTGGAGTCATTCAATAGAGATAAAGACCACTTAAAAAACAGCAAGTAGAATGGTAGTTACTAGGGGCTGAGTGAGTGGGAGAAATAGGGAGATGTTGGTGAAAGGGGACAAACTTCCAGGATAAGACAAATAAATTCTGGGGCTCTGATGTATAGCTTGACAATTGTAGCTAACAATACAGTGTTCTGTATTTGAAAGTTGCTCAGAGAGTAAGCCTTAAATATTCTCCCCACAAAAAAAAAAAAAAAAAAAAAGGAGAGAATTGTCTCATGCCACGTTGTGGATATGTTTGCTAACACTGTAATGGTGATCATTTTGTGGGTATATGCATATCAAATTGACATGTTGTATACCTTAAACTGACACAATGTTATATGTCAGTGATATAAAGCTGGGGAGGGGAATGGAGTTGTTTTGGAGATCCCTGAAATTAAAAGACGCTTTTTCCCTGGAAGAAAAGCTATGCCCAACCTAGACAGCATATTAAAAAGCAGAGACATTACTGTGCCAACAAAAGTCCATCCAGTTAAAGCTATGGTTTTTCCAGTAGTCATGTATGGATGTGAGAGTTGGACTATAAAGAAAGGCAAGCGCCAAAGAGTTGATGCTTTTGAACTGTGGTGTTGGAGAAGACTCTTGAGAGTTCCTTGGACTGCAAGGAGACCAAACCAGTCAATCCTAAAGGAGATCAGTCCTAAGTGTTCATTGGAAGCATTAATATTGAAGCTGAAGCTCCAATACTTTGGCCATCTGATGCAAAGAACTGACTCATTTGAAAAGACCCTGATGCTGGGAAAGATTGAAGGCAGGAGGAGAAGGGGACAACAGAGGATGAGATGATTGGACGGCATCACCGACTCAATGGACATGAGTCTGAGCAAGCTCCAGGAGTTGGTGATGGACAGGGAGGCCAGGCATGCTGTAGTCGATGGGGTCACAAAGAGTAGGACACAACTGAGCAAGTGAACTGAACTGAAGTTCCTAGAGCAATTCTTGGACATGAAACCTGGTGAACTCTTATCAAGTTTGATTCTCTGGTCTAGAGCTAAGGTATCAACTGAAAAAATTGCTAATTTTCCAGATATCTCTACTTGGTGCACAAATCTGTGATTATAACTTATTCCTTGGAGCAATTTAGAATTTAGGACCTGATCTCAAGGAAATCCTGACACATTCAAGTTTCTGTGACAAAAGGCAAAGAGTAGGTCTTCCTCTTTTCCAGGGCAGTCATTTGCTCACTCAACTCCATTAACCACTGAAATTTTTAATTACATATTTGTCACTACTGTATAGATAACATTTCAGAAAGCTTAGTCTTATAAAAATCTATTCTGTTGTCACTAGCATGTTCTATTTATCCTTCAATAAATTTCTTGAGTTCTTCCTCCATAAAGATTTTTGTAATCATGCTAGTCCATATTAGCTTCTTTGTTTAAATGCTTCTGGAACTTAAAATTTCAAAGCTGCAAATCCATTACACAGTTTTAAAGAAGACTTGGAGACCTCTAGCTTGCCAATCCCATTTTACAGAAAGAAGTCTGAGACACAGAAGTGAGATAGATGGGAATGGTATATAATTTAATATCTCATGTTGTTTAAATGTTACTATTACATCCATATGTTTGGTTACATATATGCAATTATGCATGTTTATATACACGTAACATATATGTATGTAATATATTTTCTTGATTAGTCATCTTGAGTGTTTCATTACCTCCCTCAATCTTAAAATCCAATGTTATTTATTTACCTAATTCATTGAATTAACTTGGAGACTTTTACAAAATAATTTTATAAAGACTCCCAAACTATAAATAGATAATATCTTCCCATCAATCATACATAATAGAACTTTATTTAAATGTGCTTCTTCAGATTCTTAATTCTTTCTCTCTCTTTATAATCAGGCTGGAAAGTAAGAAATGCCTACAGAACAAGTGGAGGTTTATTAGTATTGATCCTGTTCAGAGCTGTGTGGAATAGAATAAGGATACAAGAAAAAGAAAAGCCACATTCTAGCTCTGAGCACAAAGTGTCTAGGTGGTTTGTCAATGTGCAGTTAAATCCCCCTCTGAATGGAAACATTAAAAATTCTTCCCACTGTGCCTTTAAAAAGCTTCTTGTGTGTGAGTTTGGATTCTGCTGCCAGGCCTCGCTGGGACATTCCTCATCTCTCACCACTGAGATTCTTTAAATGTCTGTCAACCAGTTGCCGCACTTGCTGAATAGTACAGCATTACGTCATGCTCTCAGAAAAGGTAGCAAACAAGCTGATTGTTCCCTCTGCTTATTATTTATTTTAGGCAAATGTGAATTCTTAGGTTTGAGACCCAGCACGAGTGGTAACTAGAGCACAAAACAATAACTTAAAGAAGGTGAGGGGAGGGGTTGGCAGCCGGTTCTTACTTGGGAAAGTTGCAGGAGATGGGGTATGGGGTGAACAGGGGGTGAAACGTGAGTTAAAAGAAAAATCCAAGTGTGCGTCTGGGTTCCTTTAACGGAGGCGGAATACTGACTAGTTGAGCAAATTAAGTCCTTTCAGGGACGTCCAGATAAATGATTGGTTTGCATTCAAGCAGAAAACACCATTATTTCTGGCTCCGTGTAGTGTGAATGAGAGAAGAAAGATGACAGTTCCTCCTTTGTAACCTGAATATATGAGAGATGAGAAACCTGCAGGAAAGCGAGAGAGACGTACTACTTTTTCTTTTCCCTGCAAGAAAGTGAATTTATCAAGGGAGACTTTTTTTAAATATCAAATTAATGAAAAGTGAAAAGAAGCAAATATTCACTCTCTCTGCAAAACACCCATCCTAAATCGTGTGGAGGTGAGGTGAAGAGTAACCAGGTCCTGAAGAGATGGATCAGCCCCTTTACGTGCTGGGCTGTGGGCCCAACTGCGCAAGAGCGGTAGTGGAGGCTGCTGATACTGAGGAGCAGTTAAAGTTAGGGTTCGGATGTTTTATGTGAACTGGAACCTTCTCTGACATCTGAATCAGAACAACTTGAATAAAAATCCCCTTCAGTAATCTGAATCTTTAAAGTACAAAGACATTCTGCTTGTGAGAACAAAATATTGAAAGGTGACATTTATGTATTTGTGAAGAAACTCATTTCTTATTAAGCTAGAATAGGGTGATGACAGAAACATTCACTGACTATTGATGGAAAATTGAAGAAAAAGGCAATGCCACACACACACATATATATATAAATATATATAAACTTAGCATGCTTAAAGTTTCAATGCTAGTTTTAAAATACAAAGCTTTTATTTGTACTAGCTATTAGATTCTAAATGAAGTAAAAAATAATTTTGAGCAGACTTTCATTTGTATTATTAAAGTTCAGAATAATAATTTTTATCCTTACAACTTATGAGATAAAGTAATATATGAAATTTAGAGAGTGACTTAATCACAGATATATATAGTTGAAGAGTCATTTGTATGATAAAAAGAGGTTTAAAAAGATATAACTAGACAACATTGTGACTATGGTTAATAATTCTGTATTGCATACTTGAAAGTCGCTAAGGGAGTGCATCTTAAAAGTTATCATCACAAGAAAAAGATTCTCTGTAACTATGGTGATGGATATTAACTAGACTTATGTGGTCATCATTTTGCAATATATACAAGTATCTAATCTTTATTGTACTCTTGAAACTAATCTAATGTTGAAGTGAAGTGAAGTCTCTCAGTCGTGTCCGACTCTTTGCGACCCCATAGACTGTAGCCTATCAGGCTCCTCCGTCCATGGGATTTTCCAGGCAAGAGTGCTGGAGTGGATTGCCATTTCCTTCTCCAGGGGATCTTCCCGACCCAGGAATCGAATCCGTGTCTCCCACATTGCAGGCAGATGCCTTACCGTCTGAGCCACCAGGGAAGCATGTCTATTATACCACAATAAAAAATGGCTTTGATGCAAAAGATGAAATGAAAAAAAGGAGAGAGATATACAAACACAGAGACATATGCATTTAATAGAGGTAAGACATAGAATGTAGACACACATATATATTTACATATAGAAACTTGTCAGTATAGTGTGGATCTGGATTTGAATCTTGGTTTGGTTGTATATGATTGTGTCAGCTTGGTTTATCTAATTAGTGTCTCTAAACTACAATCTTCTATGTAAAATGAGTATAATTCCTATTTTATAGAGTTGTTTATTAGATTAAGTGATATCACATACATAACATCACATACATAAAGGATTTAGTACTGTAACATGTGCATGGTAAATGCCCAAATGTTTCTTGATATTTTGTATCTTCTTTTTATCACTAGCTTAGTTTACTGCCTTTTTGTTGTCTGTAATGTGTTAATTCGGAGAAGGCAATGGCACCCCACTGCAGTACTCTTGCCTGGAAAATCCCATGGATGGAGCAGCCTGGTAGGCTGCAGTCCATGGGGTCACTAAGAGTCGGATACGACTGAACGAATTCACTTTCACTTTTCACTTTCATACATTGGAGAAGGAAATGGCAACCCACTCCAGTGTTCTTGCCTGGAGAATCCCAGGGACAGGGGAGCCTGGTGGGCTGCCGTCTATGGGGTCACACAGAGTCGGATACGACTGAAGCAACTTAGCAGCAGTAGCAATGTGTTAATTAAGACCCTATCTATTAAGAACAACAGGAATCAATGAAAAAGATAAAAAGTCTTCACCAAAACAGACGTTCAGGGGAAAAGATAAGAAAGTTTGTTCAAACACATTGTGAATATTTCATCAATATTAGTGCATGGGAATAATAATGTGAAGGTAAGATGGGAATGTTTATATAGTGTCTCTTCTATTGGCTATAAAGAGACTGAATTGGTAAGGTTCATAAGTATACATGCCTTTCCATTTCTCCCCCGTTTATTTATTCCAGTACAATTTTGGATCAGGCTAGTGTTTGAGTTGTCAGAGCATGCTTCACCCATCATATACACAGAAAACCTAGGTATTGCCATGGAAATGAGAAAGGATGGCCTGGATTCCTTACAGCCTGAATGCTTCAAAACAAACAAACTTGCTCTATGGGCCCACACAGCCTACTTTAATCAGCATTAATAGCTCTGACAACCAGCTCTTTTATCTGCTCTGTTCACAACAATTTGCTAAAGATAATTAAAAATTCCTGGTGTTTGCCAACAATTCTAGAACCACATTCTTCAACTTAAAAAGATAAAAATAGAAGTGTAGCAGCAGTAGCCATGTTAGTAGTTTTTGACTGGAAAATTCAAAGAAGTTTAAAAAAAACAGTGCAGAGGAAGTGGTTTTGATTTTGAAGAGGGAGGTGGCATTACATTAACTTCAAAGATGTAACTTTTGCTGGGATAGAAAAGATATTTGTAAATAAGATAGGAATTGGCATAAAATTTTCTTAAAAATCAGCATACCTAGTCATTAGATGAAGTGACTGTTGTGAATATTTTATGTTATTTAAAACTCTGTTATCAGGGATTCTTAACTTAAAATTCATGACAGGGAACTAACTATGGGAAACCACAGTATCCTTGAAATTTTAGACAATATTGTGAGTTTGTTTCCATTAGTGATACTTTTTTTGGATACAAGATGAATAGCTCAAGAGTTTTTAACATGGTTTGTTACTCACAAAAATTATTATTATGGTCATTATTTTTCATAGTCTTTGCATTTTCCTATGTTGTTAATTTTAAAGTTATTATACTGGAAATGAATTTAGAATATACTTCAAGAGCAATCAAGAGTAATTACCTTTGAGAATTTATCCTAAGTAGACAATCCACACAATAAGTACATATCAATTAGCAGGTTTTTTAGCTGTTTCATTGAAAAAATAGCTTTAAGAATATTTGCTATTTCACATTACAAGAAGTGTAACAACAATTACATGATTAGTTAATCCCGTAATTAATTCTCCATCTTTCTGCCTTCCTCCGCGTGTTCACTTAACTACTAAAGCTGGGGTCCGCAGGTAGCAGGATGACAGCTGCAGTTCCAGGAATCACATGTTTGACTGTATTTAAAATCTAGAAAACTTTCCCCAAATTCCCTCTAATGCCCCTTCATTGGTCCAAACTTCATTATCACCTTTGCCTAAAACAATTATTAGCAAGAAGATGATGTTTCAGTTTGTACAGATGGGGACAGGTCCAGACCACTTGAAGGATGAGGTTGCTCAAAGGAGAGTAAAAAAAAAAAAAAAAAAATTAGAGATCTGTTAGACAGAAAGAAGATGGCCATTGCATAGACAAGATTTACCAGCCACAATTCACTGCCCAGGAAATTAATTTTTAAAAATAATTATTTTATTTATAATTAAGTGAAAATGTTATTTTTTTGTGGTTAAATATTTTACACATTTGGATAAGAATTGATAGTACTATGGTCATGCCTATGACCCAGCCACTTAGCTTAACAAGTACTAATATTTGCTAGATCTTTATTAAAAGAAGAAAATTGCAAATATACTTGTGACTACACCTGTACTCAATTTTGATTATAGTTCTTTCTGTTCTTCCTCAGCTATGACTATTAACCTGAATTCCTTATGTCCTTTCTCATGCTGAATTTTATATTTGTGCTATATATTTATGCATTGTAGGAAAATTTTAAAAACACATTTGTGATTTCCCATTCTTGGGTAAAGGAAATACAATAAATATTGTTTGAGAGAAAACAAATAATAATATTCTATTCCTAAGATAGAATTCCTGAGATATCAGTGCTGACTCCGGGAGGGTTTTAATTCCTTTGGTCCTAAATTTTGTTTCGGGCTGTGCAGTGCTGGAGCAGCGAGCAGCGGCTGAAACTCCAATACTTTGGCCACCTGATGCGAAGAGCTGTCTCGTTTGAAAAGACCCTGATGCTGGGAAAGATTGAAGGTGGGAGGAGAAGGGGACGACAGAGGATGAGCTGATTGGATGGCATCACCAACTCAATGGACATGAGTTTGGTTAGACTCCGGGAGTTGGTGATGGACAGGGAGACCTCGCATGCTGCGGTCCATGGGGTCACAAAGAGTTGGACACGACTGAACAACTGAACTGAACTGAACTGAAATTTTGTTTCATAAGGTCAGTTAGGCAAACAAACCCATAAAAATTAGAATGCTGTTTCAATAAAAAGCCAGTAATAATTAATCCCTTCCTGTAACCTAAAATGCTTGAAGAAATATGTCAGTAAAAATCATGTCTGTATAGTATATGAATAGCAAGAACAAGAAGGAAATAAACTCTAACTTCATTATGTCATAAGGATGATGCTTTGAGATCCAATTGAATTTTTAAGCTCTTCATTTAAATATACAACGGAAAATGGGGATCTGGTAGTACGTAGTCCAGGAGAAAGCATTGATATTCTGT
The DNA here is from genome assembly GCF_001704415.2 of Capra hircus. Classification (NCBI taxonomy): domain Eukaryota; kingdom Metazoa; phylum Chordata; class Mammalia; order Artiodactyla; family Bovidae; genus Capra; species Capra hircus. The sequence goes on from NC_030808.1 coordinate 76,056,515, forward strand.
CATCAACTATATTCATTCTGCAGGAAATTTCCAGAATGCAATGTAAGTGTCCTGCCTGAAGGGGTATGGAGTTGGTGCCCCTATTTGCTGTGCTGTCTGCACTATCCAAATATATATATTTGTATGTATGTATTTCTTTAAGACTGTGGAGTTAACAATTCTCAGTTCAACTGATCCATAGGGATAGGATAGGGAGTTTGGGACCAAGCCCAATTCTCACTGCCTGTAATTGCTCAGGTACCAGATAGAGCATGTCTTATTCATCTATACCATGTGCAAAGTATGTAGTAGTCAACAAACATTCCAAGATTTAAAAAACAAAAAAACCCTCACATGTTAGAAGGTCATTTTCTTTAGGCATAAACAATGGAAATAAGATGGGATAAATGGTCTTTTAAATGACTATTATAAGGTGGTCACACATTAATCTGGGCTTCCCAGAGTGTGCTAGTGGTGAAGAACACGCCTGCCGATGTAATGCAGGAGATGTAAGAGATGCAGGTTCAATCCCTGGGTGGGGATGATCCCCTGGAGTGGGTAATGGCAACCCACTCCAGTATGCTTACTGGAGAACCCCGTGAACAGGGGAGCCTGGCAAGCCACAGTCCATAGGAGCACAGAGTCAGACATGACTGAAGTGACTTAGCACCCGTGCAAGCACATATTAATTGGAAATGTGAGTTCACTTTGGGGGCTTGGAAATGTTTCATGGAACATTTGAGCTAGTTCTAGAAGAATAAGAATGATTTACCAGGTAAAGAATAGAGGAAGAAAATGTCAAACAAGTAAGGAATACTGTATTTCAAGTAGGAAAGCAATTCCAGTTGGTTCCTGGTCTTTTGAAGGTCACTTATTACAGTACACTTTGATTAGATCCACTGCCTTGGCCTTTAATGGACTGCAAATCTCCTTCCATTTTGAGCAAATTTTTTCAGTACAGCTCCTGGGCTTCTGAGGCTCCCTCCTAATAATGCTTTTCATTTATTTCTTAGTTCCATCTTCTGACTTCCTTTTGCCTTCCTACTTCCCTCAGATGTAATTCTCATCTCAAACCAAATACTGTTAGTATTCTTCCACAATAGACCTTGTAATCCATTGACACTAGAGCATAAATTTGTAGCAACTGGAAACTCATTTCCCTGTCTTCAAGCACAAGGTGAGTTTAAGCACAAGCTGAGGAAAAACTATTGTATTTCCAAAGAATGAAAAAAAAAAACAAACCAGTGACCTTTTTAGCAATAGGCCTGTGACAAAAAGGACTTCCCTGATGGCTCAGACGGAAGAGTCCACCTGCAACGTGAGAGACCTGGGTTTGATCCTTGGGTCGGGAAGATCCCCTGGAGAAGGAAATGGCAACCCACTCCAGTATTCTTGCCTGAGAATCACATGGACGGAGGAGCCTGGTGGGCTCCAGTCCATGGTGTTGCAGAATCGGACACGACTGAAAACTAAGCACTGAGACAAAAGAGGCTGTCTTCCCCTGAGTCCTGATCCGCAGATAGTTTACATTTGAAAATAATTCCATTTCACATTTCAGCTGGTGATGTAGACCAGCTGTTTCCTTTCACTTTCATTCTACACTGAATGAACATCCAGAAACTATAAAATAAACTTCTGCCAAAAGTCCAGTGAAGCAGGATTAGCTATGGCTGTTAACAAGGAGCCACTGACTTAGAATTCCTCAAAAATGGCTTGTAGTTGGGTTGGGGGAACACAATTTGCCAAAAGGGAAATTTGTGGGTGTTAAATTTAGAAGTGAATAGAAAACTTTAGGACTTCAAAATCCCATTTGGCTCCTAAGCCAGACACAACTTCAGGGCTGTGTGGGGCTTTCTCTCTCTCTCTTTTTTTCTTTTCCTATTTTATTCCCATGGCAGTCTTAGAGGAAGGAGCAAGAATTCCTTTCAAGTAAGAATGTTTATTGCCTGCATGATGCAGGCTTCCATTTAGTTAGAAAAACATGTTTTTCAATTAACTTTCCCCTGATAAACAATGATTTAATTTAAAGGGATGGCTGTTTTGCAAATTGCAATAAAACACATTTTATGTAGGAGAAAACATTACTTTTCAAAAGAAAGGATGATTAGTTGCCAGTTTCTAAAAGCAGAGTCTAATTTTTGAATTCTTGCTTCTCCTGCCACAGGATTTTTAGTAGCATACCTGAAATGCAAAAGCCCGGATAGTATCACTTCTGTTCAAGTGAAGATGGCATTCACCCAGTCTAATCCATTTGATTTTCAATGGTTTGGCTTTGGGTAAACAGATTCTCTCCTGATAGCAATTTGACTTAAAACTGATACAAGGTCTTGGCCTGACTGAGAAAGACTGCCTCATCATTTCCTATCAAATCTTCACATTTTAGTCTCTCTATCTCCCTCTATCGACCTCTTTTTGCTTCTCTTATTTTCTCCCTCTGTGTCATTACCATATTTAATGCCTGCACGCATGAGGATTATCAGAATATTTATTCCTCTGTGACATACCAAGCCAAGTAATTAGAATGTAAATCTTGACTCTAATTCAGTTAGCATCATATACAGATTTCTAGGCATATTCATATATTAAAAATATATGAAAAAATGCAAGGATATATAAATTATTGTGTAAAATTTATAGTAAATTTATTGATAAAACTAAATGAAAAATGTACTGATTTTATGATTAACCATGGTGAGAACCATAATGAAAAACAGTAATAGCAATAACAACGATTAACTAAAGAGGATGCCTTTCCTTCTCCAAACCACCCTTCCCAACCACCTGCAGAAATTTTCAGAATACATCTTATCTAGCAACTTGAGTTCTTACCTGGCATTCAAAAAACTTTAGCTTAGTATGCCTGCATGCATGCTCAGTAGCTTCAGTCATGTCTGACTCTTTGGGATGCTATGAACTTCATCTGTCCAGTCTCCTCTGTCCATGGGATTCTCCAGGTAAGAATACCAGAATGGGTTGCCATGTCCTCTTCCAGGGGATCTTTCCAACCCAGGGATCAAACTCTCATCTCCAATGGCTTCGGCACTGCAGGTGGATTACTGCTGAGCCACCAGGGATGCCCTTAGCTTAGGATATTGACAGTTAAAGTAGAAACCACCAGGCAGTATTTGACCCAGAATTATTTCTTAATTCTGGTACCAGTGTGCAATTTGAGAATGGGGGTAAGAGTGAGAGAAATGCACAATGCTAAGAATCTAAACAATTATTACTAACTTCACTGTGATGCAGATGATCTTACATACTTGGCAGAAGTTTAGGAAAATATTTTCCATAAAGCATATTTATATGTTATTCTCTGCATATCTTTGAGAGGTGATGTCTTTATGTGTAAGTGTGTGTATGTGTGTAAGAGATCAAGTGGGTTACCAGTTGGACATGAAAAAAACCAAAATTGTGTGCAGCTCATACCTGCCAAAAGAGCAGACTTGGCATGTTCATGCCTGCTCTGGAATGCTCTCCAAGCCTCGGGGTGTCTAAGCAGCCTCACAACCCTGGACTATCCTGTGGGTCTAGGAATGCCAAAGGCCAACGTACACTGTCTTGGTGACCCCTGTGGAGTGTGTACTTTAATGAATAACTTAGGCTTTCAAGAAATGAGAGTGGGTCCTAGAAGGAAACCAATTCTACTGAGTGCATAGTAAGCTTCTCTGGTGGCTCAGATAGTAAAGAATCTGCCTGCAATGCAGGAGACCCAGATTTGATCCCTGGGTTGGGAAAATCCCCTGGAGAAGGAAATGGCAACTCTCTCCAGTATTCTTGCCTGGAAAATCCCGTGGATAGAGGAGCCTGGTGGGCTACAGTCCATAGGGTCACAAAGAGTTGGACATGACTGAGTAACTAACAATTAAGAAGATAAGGTAGATTCATAGAGCGGAAGTTAGAAGTTATGTTTGTGGATTCTTTCCAAATGGTAAGAATCTGAAGATAAAGATCCGTATAGGAATCAGAGACACGTGTGAGATTCCTGCAGTGGATTCTTTTGTAGTTTCATAAAATTTTTAAATTATTCATTCTAGTTTTGTGGGTCACAACATTAGAGGTTTGATAGGGATTTTATTGAATTTATAGATTGCTTTGGATATTTTAATAAGATTTATTATCTCAGTCCATGAATATAGAATATCATCCCCTTTATTTGTGTCTTAATTTTTTCTATCAATGACTTACAGTTTTCAGTGTACAGACGTTTCATCTCCCTATTTAAATTTATTCCCAAGTATTTTATACTTTATTATACAATTGGAAATGGGATTGGTTTCATAATTTCTTTTTCTCAGAGTTTGTTATTAGTGTATAGAAATGCCAACGGATTTCTGTATGTATAGATTTTGTATACTGCAGTTTGCTACATTCACTTATTATTTCTAGCAATTTTTTGGTGGAGTCTTAGGGTTTTCTATATATATTATTATGCCATCTTCAGAGAGTGACAATTTTTTTGTTCATTTGCAATTTGGATAACTTTTATTTATATGCATTAAATCTTCTTTCTGGATAGACCCCTTTATTTTTATGCAATGCCCTTTGTGTTTTATTGCATTCTCTTTTAAAGTCTATTTTGTCTAATTTGAGTATAGCTAATCCAGGCTTTTCCCCCCATTTTCATTTGTATGTAATACCTTTTTTTCTATTACCTTCTTTTTAGTCAATCCTGCCTGGCCACCAGAACCAGATATTCTAGGATGGGCTTCATGTAGCCTTCTATTATGCCAGAGACTTATTTATAACAACCCTTGGAGGTAATCCTATTACATTTTATAAAAATGAAAAATAAATTCAAAGGATTGAGAAAAAGATTATGGTTTGAACTCAAGTTTTTTCTGTTTTTAAAGTCAAAATTTTTCTTACCACTCAACGAGAAAGTTAGTCAAGTCTGTGTATTTGCATGCAGAAATACTTCTATTGAGCATTGCAAGAGACAACAAATCTATGGCCACATTTCAATATTAACATAACCAGATAAGGAAGAGTTCTGTTCAGTCACTCAGTCGTGTCCGAATCTTTGCAACCCCATGGACTGCAGCACACCAGGCTTCCCTGTCCATCACCAACTCCCAGAACTTACTTAAACTCATGTCCATCGAGTTTGTGATGCCATCTAACCATCTCATCCCTTGTCATCCCCTTCTCCGGCCTTCAATCTTTCCCATTCTTTGCATGAGGTGGCCAAAGTATTGGAGTTTCAGTTTCAACATCAGTCCTTCCAATGAACATTTCAGGGCTGATTTCCCTCAGGATGCACTGGTTGGATCTCCTTGCAGTCCAAGGGATTCTCAAGAGTCTTCTCCAACACCACATTCAAAAGCATCAATTCTTCCACGCTCAGCTTTCTTTATAGTCCAACTCTCACATCCATACATGACCACTGGAAAAACCATAGCCTTAACTAGATGCCCATACACAGAAATTGTCAGAATAAAGAAGCACCCTTGAAATAACAGAGGTGTCCTATTTCATTGTGGGCTGTCTTAGTGAATGGGAGTCTTCTAGTCACTGGACCTATTTAAACAAAAGGGAAAAAAGATCACTCTTCCTACCCCCACCCTTTGACATTTTTTTTTTTTTTTTTAAGATCAGACTATAGAAATAGAGCATCTTGCCTTTACCTGCTGGAGATATGGGATAGTTACCTACTAGGCTGACTGTATCATGCATGCATGTAACCTTCTGGGCCTTTATCTCTTAGAGGTTTTGGTAAGTTTTATACCTAAACCTGGGCTCTTCAGCATTGCCTAAGTCCTGCCAACAGCTGATTGATTTCTCTTCACTCTATCATCTAAGGTTATAGACAGAACAGTAATGTTTTTTCTGCTTTTGAAAAGGGTCATGATTGACTATACATAAAGTTCTGCATTCCTGGAGAGGGCTCCCTAGGTTGGATGCTGCTGGTATTTTATATCTCTAGAATTATTTTATATTCTAGAATTATTTTATCTTCTTAAAATGAAGTCTCTCCTAGATGAAGAAGAAGTTGAAGGAAAGTATAGCTCTGACTTTCAGTTTATGAAGGTGTCCCTGCTCTGTTTAATTAAAACTGCCTTAAGGCCTTTTAATCCAATTTTTTTCTTGGATTCACAATATATTACTAAAATCTGCTGACTATTTATATTTCAGTAAAGAATTTCTCTTGCCCTAGGGAAATAATGTAGGCACCAAGGTGTTTGGACAAATAGAGGTTTTTTGTTTTTTTTTTTTTAAATATTATTTGAATTTAGAACTACTATTTCATATAGATAATCACCTAACAATATAATGACTAATAAAAAGTCCTTCAAGAAAAGTACATTTATTGTCCTTAAAGTCTTCAAAAATGAAATCAACAAGTTAAATTGCTATTTCATTTTGGGAGTAAAATTAAATTTTATATTTTATACAATGACTATCAGAAACTTTGATCCTGATGTTAATGTGAAAACCAAGACAAAATTGTGATAAGACTTGGTCAAGTTTACATAACTCGGGATGATGATTATTTAAATCCAAGTTTAATGTTATGAAGAGTCAGGTTTTATTTACTGTACAATTCTATCTTATGTACTGTGATACTTATAAAGAGAGTGCTTTCCTTTTACTCTTAGAAAACTAATCTCTCTTTCCCAATGCAATATATTAAATGTATTCAGTTCAGTTCAGTTCAGTCACTAGGTTGTGTCTGACTCTTTGTGACCCCATGAACTGCAGTACACCAGGCCGCCCAGTCCGTCACCAACTCCTGGAGGAGAGCGGTGACCCAAACCCATGTCCATTGTGTCGGTGATGCCATCCAACCATCTCATCCTCTGTCGTCCCTTTCTCCTCCTGCCTTCAATTTTTCCCAGCATCAGGGTCTTTTCAAATGAGTCAGCTCTCCACATCAGGTGGCTGAAGTATTGGAGTTTCAGCTTCAACATCAGTCCTTCCAATGAATACCCAGGGCTGATCTCTTTAAGTATATTACAAATGCTTAGAAAAGTAGAGGTGCTAGTGTAAGATGAGGCATGGCATAGTCAGTGCGAACAGGCTTTCTCCAGCCTCAGCTCCAGCAATGTATTTATTGAGCATAGGGTCTTAGACAAAACCAGAAGCTAAGTCTTTGATTCAGTTGTGTTTTGCATTTCCAAACAAATTTATGCGCAAATTTAGCCACCGTTAACAAACTGGCTTTTAAAACAAAAGTGTAATGTATATGTATGTTTGTAAATAAGCTAAAGAAATTTCTCATGGTCAGAAGTTATTAAAAGAATATAATCTTAGAAAAAGCTAACAAAAACTTAGTTATGTAGACTCGAAAGTTTTATGCGTATGTCTGTGTTTTCTTTTAAGTGGACTCAAGCTGGACATAATCTTTTGGTAACTTATTCTGAATACTTCTGCAGATTCACCTGTTTTTTTAAATTATGAAGAAAAATATATAAGATTATTCTAGTAAAAAGTTTAAAACGTACTGCAAAAAGTATGTAATATGATGTAATGAATAAGATTATGGATTAAAGAAGCAGAAAAGCTGGCTCTGTCACTCACTAGCTGTATTACCTTGGATAAGTTGTTTAACCTTCATGTGTTCCTATTTCCTCATACATAGAAATGCAGATTATATTTTCCATATAGGAATGTTGTAAGCATAAAACAATCAAATACATATAAAACTATTAGGAATGTATCTGTCATATAAAAACATTTAATAACTGGTGACTCTTGGATATTACAAGAGTATAGTTTAGAATAGAAATTAAGTGGGAGGAATCTCTTCTAAACTATTATTTCTCTTCTAAACTGGGATTTCCCAGGGAAGAATTCTGAAGTGGGTTGCCATTTCCTACTTTAGGGGGTCTTCCTGACCCAGAGATTGAACCTATGTCTCCTGTGTCTCCTGCATTGTCAGGCAGATTCTTTACCACTGCACTACCTAGGAATCCCAAGAGAGAAGCTAAGTAAGAGGAGTGTCTTCTAAACTGTTATTGGAGGACTTGTGGCTTGCTCCCTGAGGCCAATAGCCTTGAGGGCCAGGGAAGCAATATGTACTTATTTTTACATACCTTGATTTGCTAATTAGTTAGCCATTCTTTACAGTTTTCATTTCCCTAAAATCTATACTCTCTTTAATAGCCAGCTTTGTATTGTCACATAGAAGTAAAATATTCTCTTGCTTTTCAATATTCAGTGATGCCACAATGGTATTTTAAATTAGTGTAGAATGGCCAAGGAGGTTTAGTCATGGCTGGCAGTTGGTATTTTCTGGTTAAGAAGTCAGCCTGGCTTTGTGACAAGACCACCTTGATTTCTTCCATATGTTGTTGGTGTTCAGTCACTAAGTCTTGTCCGACTCTTTGACACCCCATCAACTGCAGCGTGCCAGGCTTCCCTATCCTTCACTGTCTCCCTGAGTTTGCCCGAACTCATGTCCATTGAGTCACTGATGCCATTCAACCATCTCATCTTCTGTTTTACCCTTCTTCTCTTGCCCTCAATCTTTCCCAGCATCAGGGTCTTTTCCAGTGAGTTGGCTCTTTGCATCAGGTGGCCAAACTATCAGAGCTTTAGCTTCAGCATCAGTTCTGTCAATGAATATTCAGGGTTGATTTCATTTATAATTGACTGGTTTGGTGTGCTTGCTGTCCAAGGCACTCTCAGCCTTCTTTATGGTCCAACTCTCACTTCCATACATGACTGCTGGAAAAACCATAGCTTTGACTATATGGACCTTTGTCAGCAAAGTGATGTCTCTGCTTTTTAATACACTGTCCTTGTAGTGTCTCTGTATTTCTTTGGATTCTCAAAGTCTGCCACCTGGATTATAAGAGGCAGGAAGTGAAAGCTCCTAATTATTTTAGGCCCTGAAGTTAGAATGTTCAAATTATTGCTTTTGCCACAGACTGTCAGTGAAAGTCAATCACAAAGGCAGCCACCTTGAAGAAGGGTAACAAGCTCTACCCTTTGCTGTAAACTGAGAGCATTGGGAGTATTTCTTTCTTCCTCTTTCTTTCTCTCTTTCTTTTGCATATATATACAGGTTAAATAATTTGATCTACATTTTTGGAAATTGAGGCATCTTATAAACACACACACATTTTAAGTGAGAGGTAAAACAAGCTTTTTAGATCCAAAGGCTGATTGTGCAAAAGTATGTTTTCTGAAGTTCACTTCAGTGATAAACTTGCTATCAGGATTATATAATACTCCAGTGACCAATTTGGATTTGATTGATTGACCAATTTTAACACGTAGTCATTAGCTTTGGAACTAGGTGACTTTCATTGGTTACCATGGATTTAATATCACCTATAGTCTCTCTAGTCAAGGCTATGGTTTTTCCAGTGGTCATGTATGGATGTGAGAGTTGGACTGTGAAGAAGGCTGAGCGACGAAGAATTGATGCTTTTGAACTGTGGTGTTGGTGCAAGGAGATCCAACCAGTCCAGTCTGAAGGAGATCAACCATGGGATTTCTTTGGAAGGAATGATGCTAAAGCTGAAACTCCAGTACTTTGGCCACCTCATGCGAAGAGTTGACTCATTGGAAAAGACTCTGATGCTGGGAGGGATTGGGGACAGGAGAAGAAGGGGACAACAGAGGATGAGATGGCTGGATGGCATCACTGACTCGATGGACGTGAGTCTGAGTGAACTCCGTGAGATGGTGATGGACAGGGAGGCCTGGCGTGCTGCGATTCATGGGGTCGCAAAGAGTCGGACACGACTAAGTGACTGAACTGAATTGAACTGAAATTCCATTAAACTAAAGATCCAACTATTTAGGCTACTGGAGTAGGTATAGTTTGATAACTATAAAACATGAGCTAACTGACCAAAAATTTTAAGTTGTACACTTATTTCTATAGGGTGACATCTCTTTAGGTGGTATTAGCCATATTAAGGCATATTTCACTGGATATTTAGTAGATTTTTGGTGACCAGCTAATGGTTTTCTTTCAATTCAGTCATTATGGTCAACAAATCAAAAATAATAAGCAAAAGAAATAACTGAAGATTATTTTCCTGAGATAGGACATAATCTCAGCAGGGGCACTGGGATTGCCTCTTCCTTCATGGTAACAATGACAAAGTCTTAGCATAAGAGAAATATGGCTGAGGCTAACCCAACAATGCCTATGGAAACTGTTCAGATGGAGAATTTTGTGCTGCCAGTGGATGTTATTCTAGGGAAATACTGTAAATTCTTACTACTTTAACTCCATTTACATCAGTTAAAAACATTGATATGAACACATGTAAGGGTTCTTAGCACTTTAATGAACTTTAACAGTAAGTCTTCTTTGCCCTTTCATATATGAGCAAATAGGGACCTAGAGAAGTTAAGGACATTGGCTGAGTAAATAGACTAAATTAGTAGTTTGTCGCTCATTCGTGTCCAACTGTTTGCGACCCCATGGATTGTAGCCTACCAGGCTCCTCCCTCCATGGGATTCTCCAGGCAAGAGTACTGGAGTGGGTTGCCATTTCCTTCTCCAGGGGATCTTCCCGACCCAGGGATCGAACCCGGGTCTCCCGCATTGCATGCAGACGCTTTAACCTCTGAACCACCAGGGATTGATCAAGTTTAACATGAATACCTTTCACACAGAAGTTGAGCAATCCCTCAACAAATCCCATTTGTTGTGATGTCTCCTGACCACAATCTCTTTTGCCTGCTCTTTGTAGATCAATCATTTTTAAATTTCATTCAAAGTAAATAGTTATGCAAAATAAACAAACATTTTTTGCATGAGTATTTTGCAGTACGGGGCTTCTCAGGTGGCTCAGTGGTAAAGAATCTGCCAGCCATGCTGGAGACACAGGTTTCATCCCCGGGTTGGGAAGATCCCCTAGAGAAGGAAATGGCAGCCCACTCCAGTATTCTTACCTGGGAAATCCCATAGACAGAGGAGCCCGGCGGACTAGAGTCCATGGTGTTGCAAAGAGTTGGGCACAACTTACTGGCTACATAGCAGCATGCATTATACATTATAAAGTGTATATTATGCAAGTATGCAGCTTAAATGAGGCTAATTCAATAATGTTGATTGGTAAATTCTGTTAATTTTTTCAAGCTTTCCAAAGTAAGACATAAAACAATACTTTTGTTTTCTAATCTTGTGAGCTACTGGTACTCATTACGGGTGGTTCAGTGGCTAGGATTTTACACTTTCATTGCCGATGGCACAGGTTTGATCCTTGGTCAGAGAACTAAGATCCCACAAGCTATTCAGAGTGGCAATATATGAGTATGTGTGTAGTCATTAGGCTAATAAAAATTAGAACTTGACCTGAAATTGAAGGGAAGGAGAAGTTGTCACCACAACATTTGCCTCTATTTCACAGGAATAATTTATGCTGGTTAATTTAAAAGCAAACAATACAATAGACATGGGTAAAGCTCTGAAAACTAAGAAGTTACCCTTTTTTAAGAGACATTTTTTATTCTTAGGTGTAAGCTCTATTTGTAAGGGTGTCTCCCTCTCTGTACCAGGAAGAGAAAGTTGACTAAATATCTAGAAACTTATTAACAGAGAAGGCTATGACAAATTTGTATTACAAACTTACCATTGTTTACTGTGCTTTCCCTAATAATCTTCCCAAACTAGCCTTCCTCCACCACCAGCATCTTCTTTTGTCTTTGCATGCTAAGTTGCTTCAGTCATGTCCATCTCTTTGCAACCGTATGGACTGTAGCCCGCCAGGCTCCTCTGTCCGTGGGGATTCTCCAGGGCAAGAATACTGGAGTGGGTTGCCATGCCCTCCTCCAGGGGATCTTCCCGACCCAGGGATCCAGCTCGCCTCTCTTATGTTTCCTGCACTGGCAGGTGGGCTCTTTACCACTGGTGCCACCTGGGAAACCCTCTTTTGTATTTAGCTGGAGGCTGGAGGTTGTGGCTTGGCCCATTTCAAGGAGCTTCCCTGGATATCTTCTATGTTGTACATGATGTGTATATATCATTAAATTTCTGTTTGTTTTTATCCAGTTAAACTTTTATTGTGGGGAGGGAGGTTCAGCCAAGAACCTAGAGAAGTAGAGGGAAAATTATTTTTTCTTTTCCACAAAACCCAGGTTTATCATAAACCCTTGTTTTTCTACTACAACCAATTCTGATATGGCCCAGATTACCACTTCTTAGTGCAAGTATTCTTACTTGAACACTCATACTTCACAAAGAATCCTCTCCTTACCTTGGCCACTGTCATTTGCAAAGCGATTTAAAGAGACATGAATAAGAGTGACATAAAGATAGGGCACCAGGTCTCCCTCCAATTTGCATTTTTTTTCATCTCTTAGGAGCCTCATTTGCCCATTTACTACTCTTTGGCCACACAATGTTTGGGACTTGGTAAATCCCAAAGAAAGGCAATGCCAAAGAATGCTCAAACTATCGCACGGTTGCATTCATCTAACATGCTAGTAAAGTAATGCTCAAAATTGTCCAAGCCAGGCTTCAGCAGTACGTGAACCGTGAACTCTCAGATGTTCAAGCTGGTTTTAGAAAAGGTAGAGGAACCAGAGATCAAATTGCCAACATCCACTGGATCATTAAAAAAGCAAGAGAGTTTCAGAAGAAACATCTATTTCTGCTTTACTGACTATGCCAAAGCCTTTGACTGTGTGGATCACAAGAAATTGTGGAAAATTCTGAGATGGGAATACAAGACCACCTGACCTGCCTCTTGAGAAATCTGCATGCAAGTCAGGAAGCAACAGTTAGAACTGGACATGGAACAACAGACTGGTTCCAAATAGGAAAAGGAGTACGTCAACGCTGTATATTGTCACCCTGCTTATTTAACTTATATGCAGAGTACATCATGAGAAACACTGGACTGGAAGAAGCACAAGCTGGAATCAACATTGCCGGGAGAAATATCAATAACCTCAGATATGCAGATGACACCACCCTTATGGCAGAAAGTGAAGAGGAACTCAAAGCCTCTTGATGAAAGTGAAAGAGGAGAGCGAAAAAGTTGGCCTAAAGCTCAACATTAAGAAAACGAAGATCATGGCATCTGGTCCCATCACTTCATGGGAAATAGATGGGGAAACAGTGGAAACAGTGGCAGACTTTATTTTTTTGTACTCCCAAATCACTGCAGATGGTGACTGCAGCCATGAAATTAAAAGACGCTTCCTCCTTGGGAGAAAAGTTATGACCAACCTAGATAGCATATTGAAAAGCAGAGACATTATTTTGCCAACAAAGGTCCATCTAGTCAAGGCTATGGTTTTTCCAATAGTCATGTATGGATGTGAGAACTGGATTGTGAAGAAAGCTGAGTGCCGAAGAATTGATGCTTTTGAACTGTGGTGTTGGAGAAGACTCTTGAGAGTCCCTTGGACTACAAGGAGATCCAACCAGTCCATCCTGAAGGAGATCAGCCCTGGGTGTTCTTTGGAAGGAATGATGCTAAAGCTGAAGCTCCAGTACTTTGGCCACCTCATGCAAAGAGTTGACTCATTGGAAAAGACTGTGATGGTGGGAGGGATTGGGGGCAGGAGGAGATGGGTACGACCGAGGATGAGATGGCTGGATGGCATTACGGACTTGAAGGACGTGAGTCTGAGTGAACTCTGGGAGTTGGTGATGGACAGGGAGGCCTGGTGTGCTGCGATTCATGGGGTGGCAAAGAGTAGAACACGACTGAGCGACTGAACTGAACACAACTGAACTGAAAGTTTGTTAAGTATTGAATAAACTAATTCATTAATTTACCTACTTTCCCGCCCTACCAGCCTATAAATCTATCATCATACTGAGAAGGATTAAAAACAAACAAATAAAAAGACCCCTCAGAATGAGAAAAAAAAAAAAAAAAAGCAGACACTACAGGAATGTCTGAACAGGGAAAGGACTCCACGAAATTGTTTTCTGTGAATTTACGTCCTTAAGAGGATTACCTCTAGAGGGGTAGTGGTGCCTTTTTCTCCAGAGTAGGCAGTTATAGGGCAGTTTGGGATCACCTTTTAGCCTCTAGTTTCATTAAGAGCTCAGCACCCTGGGTGGAGAACTGACTGAGCTGGTTGCTACTCAAATGAGAAGAGCTTTCTTACTCTGTGGAAATGGAGAAGCCATGTACAACATTGACCGTGTAGTTTGGGGCATTAAGAATCCTCAAGAATTTCTAGTTGTGGCTATTCTTTAAAGTCAACTTTACTCAGATAAAGTCTGCATAAAGTAAATTAGAACCACTTAAGTATAGTTTGATAAGTTTTGGAAGACAAACATCTTTGGTATAAATGCCATCAGAATCAAATATTTCCAACATCCTAGACAGTTTCTTCATGGTACTTTGCAGTCAATCCATCCCAACTACCAACCAAAAACAACCACTGATCTGCTTTTGATAAAAATAGATTAGTTTTACCTTTTCTAGAATTATATATGAATAGAGTTATCCACTATACACTTTTTGTGCCTGACAATTTCTCTCAGCATAATGCTTTGAGATTGACTCATGCTATTCCATGTATTCAGTTTCAGTTCAGTCACGCAGTCATGTCCGACTCTTTGCAACCCCAATGGACAGCAGCAGGGCATGAATTAGTGAAGCCAAATCTGGCCTCTAGACCTTGACACTGAATTAAATCTCAGAGACAGAATTTTGGGTGAAGTAGAAATGAATAGCATTATTGCTTTGCCAGGCAAAGGGGACTACAGCAGGCTAATGCCCTCAAAACTGAATCCCAACCTGGAGGGGTTAGTGAGGAGTTCTACGGTAATGGTTCACAAAGGGCATGGTCAGCCCATGGACATTTTTCTGACTGGTTGATGGTGAAGTAAGTGGGAGTCACCATTGTCAACCTTCTGCTTCCAAGAGGTCTGGGTCTGAGGTCTACAAGCTTATGGGAAGCATACCGTTAACTTCTTCCACCTGGTGGGGGTTTTAATATCTGTAAAACAGTTCAAAAATATTATTATGTTTATTCCTTGAGGGGGAACTAGGAAACTGCCCCGAGGCTGCACTATTGTTTTTTGACTATTCTTCCCTTGTCTCAGCATACACTCCCTTCCTTAATAAGCAACTGTTTGAGCCTGCTCATTGGAACTCAGGCTTCTCTGGTGGCTCAGAGAAAAGCAAAAGAATCTGCCTGTTATGCAGGAGATGCAGGTCTGTGGGTTCTATCCCTGGATCAAGAAGATCCCCTGGAGGAGGAAATGGTAACCCACTCCAGTATTCTTGCCTGGGAAATGCCACGAACAGAAGAACCTGGCGGGCTACAGTTCAAAGGGTAGCAAAGTGTCATGCATGACTTAGGGATTAAACCATTATTGGAACTCAGGGAAGGTCATGGAAGCTGAATGAAGCTTATTTCCTGTAATCAGGAAATGAGGGACTCAGAAAGGCTTCTGTCCTGGGAGCCCCACAGGATCTTGCTTGGTTTCATTAGAATCCCTTTTTTATGCTGCTCACTTGGCTTTGGACTTTTGATTACTTCCAATTTTGGGTTATTATGAATGAAACTGCTATGTACATTTGTGTACAGGCCTTTGAAGGAACATATTTTCCATTTGTCTTGGGTAAATATCTAGGAATGGAATTGCTGGGTGATATAGCCTGAGCAGTTCAAACTTTATAAGTAATTGCAAATTGTTTTCCAAAGTGATTGTATAATTTTATAATTATTCATTTGTGAGTATATTTGCATATATTGAGATAATAATATGTTTTTTACCTTTTATTCTGTCAGTATTACCAAATCTGGTAAATAACATGGATTTGTTTTTGAATGTTAAATCAATCCTACATTTTTGGGTTAAACCTTATTTATTCCAAGATACTAGCTTATAGTTTTCTTTTCTAGTAATGTCTTTGTTTTGCTTTTTATATCATAAGATGACTTGGGAAGTTTCTGAAAGAATTTGTGAAGGATTTATATTATTTTTATCCTATAAGAATATTAGGAATCACCAATAATGCCATTTGGGCCTGAATTTTTTTATTTTGAACCCAGTTTCTTTAACCGTATTGAACTGTATACAATTTCTAACCCTATTGCAGATATCTTTATCTATGTTGATATCAATATCTTCCAGTAATTTGTCCATTTCACTTACGTCATTTAAGTGCCATGGGCAGGATGCCTTACAAACAACATAAATTTATTTCTTCTAGTTCTAGATGCTGCAAGTCTGAGATCAGAGTGCCAGCATGCTTGAGTTCTGCGGAGGACCTCTTCATGGTTGCAGACTATAGTCCTCTCATTACATCCTCACATGGTAGAAAAACAGGATGAGAAAGCTCTCTAGAGGGGACCCACTTAGAAAAACAATCACCCCATTCATGATGGCTCCACCTTTATGACATAATCATAAGACCCACCTCATAACATCATCACATTTGGGGTAAGGATTTCAACACATAAGTTTGGAGGGACACAAACAGTCATTACTGTTGTCAAGGTGTTTGTAATATTATCTTGCCATCCTTTTCATATTTGAGGAAAGTGGCATCCATCTGCCATTCCTTGTATTTTGAGCTTCTCTCTTCTTCTTATCCATCTCCCTAGCAATATGTCACTTTTATCTTTTTCTAATCAGCTTTTATTTGATTAATCAATGGCCTTGCGCACACCCTGATCCTTATTAGCAACTCTGCCCTAAAACTACTTCTCTAAGACTCCTCACAAAATTCCCTCAGGTTGGGACACACAGTTTTTGAAGGGCACAAGCCCATGTGTCTTCTTTTGTCTAGCAAAGCAATAAAACTATTCTTAACTTCACCCAAGACTCTGTCTCTGAGATTTGATTCGCCACCAGTGCGTGGAGGCTGAGTTTTTGCCATCAATATGGACAAGTAAATATTCAATGCTCCCACTTTTTAGCTGTAGAATGGAGATAAATATTCAACAACTCTGGAGAAAGAAATGGCAACCCACTCCAGTATTCTTGCCTGGGACATCCTATGTACAGAGCCTGCTGGGCTATAGTTCACAAGGTCACAAAAATCTTAAACGACTAAGCAACAACAATATGACAACCCTATGGGAGTATTGGTTGAATTAAGCAAATTAATACTTGATTGGATTGCTGATGTGCCCACTGGTTTCTGTGACTGTTGTCTGAGGAAGGCAGGAGGTGTTTCCCACCAGACCTTCTGAGTGTCTCTCACTGGGAGTGGGAAGTCTCAAGCCTTCTTGGGGTGAACAGGTTTTGTGAGCAGAGTTTGTTGTACTGAGATTTCCTGCAAGGGTGGCTGAACAAAGGACACTGTTGTGGTGGGATATCCTCCTACCAGTACTCCTTCTCTCCTACTCCAATGTCTCTGAGCAAAGGAGTCACTCTCAGGAACAAAAAAGCTTTCTGGGTTTGACTACTTATTCTGGCAGGGTTCCATTTGCTGGTACTATTCAACTGACTACATCACTCTTACTTTAAGAAGGGACTCTCAGGCCCACAGGAATAAAAAAGGCTTCCCTTGTTGCAAATCACTTATGGTGACAGCATCTTTTTTAGCTATTGCTGCCCAGCTGTCCAGTATCTGCTGCTGGAGGAGAGTGTCAGATTTGTCTAGGAAGAATGATTCCCCTGGTTGCTTACTGTCCTCCTTGTTCCTGGTGCCATACTAATGTGGCGTTGTCACTGAACTCCTGTTCAATCATAGAAAGAAATGAGCCAACTTGAGCTGCTTTCTGTTGCATGAGTTGGAGGCTGGGAAACTTCTGGGTCCACTCCGAGTGTGGGGTCTGTGTATGTGTGTGTGTGGGAGGGTGGTCATAAGTCTTCCTGTCATTCATTAAGTTGCCCAGTCAGTCCTGGGGTACCATATTATTTGGCTTTCCTCTCACTACCCTTCAGTATTCTCCTTTAGTTCTTACATTATATCCAGGGTTTTAGTTTTACTTATTAGGGGGGAGCAGAGAGAAATGGGTGCATTCAGTCTCGTCCAGCAAGAAGTTGTGGATTATTTTTGAACATTAAGATTGCTTAAAAATAATATGAAGTGAATGGCCAATTTCAAATTTTAATCCACATCTTCTTGCAATTTAGTGGAAATATGATATACAGTTTAAAATAAATACTGGATCCAGTAAATTTTAGCTGAGGTTACTGTTCTTGATATTAGCCACTCTGTTCTTCGTAAACTTTTATAGTTCATTTACTCTCTCACTAATTTATCAACTTGCTCTAATTTGTGATGTACCAAACAAGTGTAATAACTTCTTGTATTATAACAGGAAAAGAACACAAAAATCTCCTTTATTCTTGGTTGCTCCCATTCAATCTTTTGACAGTTAAAGATTTACACTGTAATTAATAATGTAAAATTCTGACAGTGATATACAAAGTCAGTTAAGATGTGTATCTCATCTTTTAAAAATAAAGAGTAAGAGAAGAGTAAAATACATTCCCACTAGAAAGAGTACATGATTTATTTTGAGTATATACAAGTTTTTCAAAATACTACATACCTGGCCAAAGACACATTGTTAAAGACACATGTACACGTGTACACACACATGCATATGACCAAATAAACATCATAAAACACATAATATAGACAAAATTACATATAACAAATAACAATGAAAATGGTTGCTATTATAATATTGTTTTTGCCTATGGAAATGAATATCAAATTAACATTAATGTGACTTCCACAACTGGTTATTATTGCTGGTTATTATTGTGGCCTTAATAACCAGCAAATTTAAATAAAAAATAAAATAAAACTTGAGAAAAAGTAACTAAAAATAAAGTTTCATGTATCATATTTCTATGTAAAAATATTCAAGCTGATAGATTATTTTAGTAGAAGAACATAATTTGTATTCATTTAAAAACATTCCTTCTGGAGATTCTAAGAAATCAGGTATTCAATGAGGGAAAGTTAACCATTAGAAGTAAGTTAATTATTTATATCATTCTAAATTATCTCCTTCACAAAAATGACTAAATATTACATGTCTTGGTATATAGTTATTACATTATCAAAAGGTTGAGAAAACTATGCCTCTAGAGTAGAAAAAAAACTTTTTATAAAATAAAACATTTTAAATTGGTTATTAATTCTAAAGCCAGTCATTTGATTTCGTTATTCTGTCTGTAAAATCAGTTAAAGGCTATTTGGAAGGAACAGGGATCAAGATGAGCTGAAGAATGATGCAATGCTAAACATCTGGATTTGTTAACATTATGATCATATTATTGATCTCTTGCTAATGAAAAATACTTAATACTTCTGAGGTTTAAAATGAAAATTCCTTGATAGTCTCTGCTTTTAAATTCCAAAAGTTCTATATTTAACAACAGTATTTTATGATTAAATGCATGTATTTTTAAATTATGCTTTGGTACAGTTTATAACATACTTTCAAAAATTTAAATATTTCAGAGGGACTTAAGGCACAGAAAGGGAACTAAGTCACAATAAACCCAAATCAGAAACTTAAACACTATGATCTTTCAACTTCACTACATTATTTGTTAGAGCATTGTATTTACTACATTTAAAAATAAGCATCAGTGTCTGAATATGCTTGCTAAAGTTGATCAAAATTATTTATTTATTTCTAACTGTAGAAACACTTTGAGACCCTCTTTAACAATAGATGCAATGAGTAATCATTGTAAATAATATAAATATGAATTCAGTGTTTAATCATCTGACTTTGTAATTGAGGCAAATGGCAGCGGCTGACACACAGGAGTAGCACCAAAGGCAGTAATCTATTCCCTTCACACAAATAGCTGCCCAAAGGCAGATGGAGCGCCAGTTGTGTTGGGTGCAGGTGATTACCGCCCAGCCTGCACACCACAAGGCTGTTTTTCTCTCCACCGGTAAACCATCCATTAACTTCCCTAAGAGCCAAAAGCAAAAGGAGAGGAATTTATGAAGTCGCTCGCCCATATGGCTGGTAGCGAGTTAATCTGTGTTTGAGCAGCAGGTAGCACCAGCCAGTCTGTCTGTTGGGGCTGTTAGTAACCCAGGGGCAGATCAGGGAACAGCAGGGAAGGGGATCAACTCAGCCTGCAAATACAGTCAGGAATGTGGCAGGAAATTATTTCTGAAAACACGCTTCGCAGCATAAGGGCAGCCATCAGATGCTGCATGATAATCTATCTGCACTTTGTACACTGGTGGTTAAATAGTGCTGTACATGTAGGAGTAAATTTAATATGTGTTTATAGATAGAGCACTATCGGATTTTCCTTTATATAGCTTCCTGCATTAAAGCAATTATTTCAAGTGTTCCTTAAAACATGAGATATGAAGCCAGTGAGATTCTAAAATTGTGGAAAAAAGACATTTCTTTAGATTAGCTGTATTAGTAAAGAATACGGCTCTAGTCAAAAGGTAGGACAGTAAAGGTGAGTGCTCTGAGTAACTAGTATAAAATTGGGGTTGGATAACAGTCCTATGGTTAAAATAGCAAAATAGGAAGGAAAAAGGGAAATAATGTAAGAATTGCTTGGAAACACTAAGAGAAGGCTGAGACACGGGGAGAGTTAGATACTAAAGCTTAAATAAGGAACCGTGGAAATGGTAGGATGACTGAATGATGGTTATTAGCATTTTCTGCCTTCCCACCCATCCCTTCCTTCCTCCTCCATACTTTCTTCCTTTTTGTTCCCTCCTATGTCTGTCTATCTATTTAATCTACCATCTATATATGTGAATGTGAAGATTTGGTATAATTTCATACTGACAGGCTTAAAATTAAGACATTTACAAAAGATGAACTAGAGCAAAGAATATGCTTATAGTCTTTTGTTTCTTGTTCATGAAAATAAAGCAATTAACTTATTCATGCTTATTCATTATAGTCAGAGCATTATTGTCATTCCTTAAAGGCAGTTGAAGAGAAAGTCTGAAGACAAAATGTTCAAAGAGGAAAAAGAGGGGAAAGGGAGAATTAGATGAAGGGAGTAAAAAGGTACAGAATTTCAGTTATAGGACAAATAAGTATCAGGGATATAATGTACAACATGGTAAATATGGTTAATACTGTTGCATGTTTTATAGGGAAATTCTTGAGAGTAAACCTCATCACAAGGAATTTTTCCCTACTTTTTAATTTTGTATCTATATAAGATGATAAATGTCCACTATTATAGTAATCATTTCATGATGTTTGCAAGTCAAATCATTATACTATACATCATAAACTTATACAGTGCTGTGTGTCAATTATTTCATGACTAAACTGGAAGAGAAACAAAAAAAAGAGGAAAGAGAAAGCTGAATTTAAATGTCCATGTTCTCTCAAATCTCATATCTTTTAATTAGACTTTTTAATATTGTTTCTATCAAATTAGTCAGTCTTAAAGGAAATCAACCATGAATATTCACTGGAAGGACTGATGCTGAAGATGAAGCTCCAGTATTGGGTCACCTGATGTGAACAGTTGATTCATTGGAAAAGTCCTTGATGCTGGGAAAGATTGAGGGCAGAAAGAGAAGAGGGCATCAGAGGATGAGATGGCTGGATGGCATCACTGTTGCAATGGACATGAACTTGGGCAAACTCTGGGAGATGGTGAGGGACAGGGGGCCTTTACACTCCATAGGGTTGCAAAGAGTTGGATAAGACTGGGTGACTGAACAAGAGAACATGGTAACTTCAAATCCTCACTAGTATCCCTGTTTCAATTTATAAGAATTTATAAGAATTAGAGTTAAGTTTCAAATGTGGACTTCAAGACAGAGAAGAAAAAAATATTTTATTTTCTCCTTCCTTTAGGGAAAGAATTAGTTGAAAACCTATTACATATAGTGTATTAGCCCCAACCAAATATTGCAAGAGATACAAAAATAAGAAGATATTACTAGCCATTGTACAATTCATAGATGAAGTAAACGTCATTCCTAATGATCTTGGAGAGAGAGCAGTGAGCGGTTCTGAAAAGTGATCTTAGTTTCCTGCCTAGGAATTGAACCTGTGCAGCCAATGAAAACCAGGAATGCTAGCCACTAGACCACCATGGATGGAGGAGCCTAGTAGGTTGCAGTCCAAGGGGTCACTAAGAGTCGGACACGGCTGAGCGACTTCACTTTCACTTTTCACTTTCATGCATTGGAGAAGGAAATGGCAACCCACCCCAGGGTTCTTGCCTGGAGAATCCCAGGGACAGGGGATCCTGGTGGGCTGCTGTCTATGCGGTTGCGCAGAGTCGGACATGACAAGTGACTTAGCAGCAGCAGACCACCAGGGGCTACAGTCTAGAAGTGACATGACTCTGACTCTTTCCCATTTGAAAGCAAACGTGTTTCAAGGAGGCAAAAATTGTACAGATACAAAGTTTATTATTAGAGACAGTGTAAGGTGTGAGAGAGCACACAGAGAAGCAGTTTGTTTTTTTGAAGTTAGAAGCAAGGCAGAAATACATACCCGGAGAGAAAGGATATGAGTGTTCTTTCTAATGATGAGGAACTCAGTAAAGAGGTGATTTAAATCACTTATATGGGCTTCAGTGGTAAAAAATCCTTCTGCAAAGCAGGAGATGCAGGTTTGATCCCTGGGTCAAGAAGATCCCCTGGAGGGGAAATGGCAGCGCACTCCAGTATTCTTGCCTGGGAAATCACATGGACAGAGGAGCCTGGTGGGATACAGTCCATGGGGTCCAACACAAAAGAGCTGGACATGACTTAGCGGCTGAGCACAAAGCACAAAATCACTTATATAGGACAGTTCTTCTGGGTCTTTGTTTGGCCAAAGATATTACCTTGACCTCAAGAGTGGTCATCTTATCTCTTTACCTCAGCAGAGCTCAGCTTCTGCGACGAGCTTTGTTCTTGAAGTATCTGGATGAAAACAAAGCTTTAATTTTACACTTGGCAAAAGAGTTGTCTAGCCCAGGGGTCCATCCATCTCCTAACTCACTGTGATGTTCACAATACTTAGTGTGATTACTCAGAAGAAATATTTTCAGAAAGCTAAAAATTCTATTTGTTTTTAATAACCTTTTTTATGTTAGAAGCTTATGCTGACCTCAAAGATCTTCAAGAACATAAATATTGAACAAGTATAAAGTTTCACTTATGCAAGCTGATTAAATTCTGGAGATTTGCTATACAACATTGTGTCTGTAGTTAACAGTACTGTGTTGAACAATTAAAAGTTTGTTAAGAGGATAATTTTTACATTAAGTATTTTTGCCCATAATTAAAAAAAAAAATTCTCCAGAGAGGGAAAGAATTGATCAGGGAGATCAAGTCTATGCCCTATGGTCAAAATGCAGCCTCATCTTCCATTTTCTGAGGCTTGTGACCATTAGTTTCAATTTATTTCATCTCAATTTCTGTTCAATCATAGCTAAAATTCCAAAACTAAAATATTTACTATTTTTATGACTCTATGGTTTGACCCTAGTAATAGGGTTTGGGCATTTCTACAAGTGACATTATTCTATTTTCTTTGTAGAAACATGGAAAGTGAATTCTTGTTAATTCTGGCACAAAGTATTTGCTGAGATATTTTTTGACTGATTGAATGTATAAATGAGTGAGCCAATAAATTATACCTTATAATCATCCACTAACATGTACTTAATTGCGGATACTCTTGGGCATAGACCTCAGAGACCAAGTCAGGTTTTCTTCTCTCTGTTTCAAATTGGAATAAACCTCTAAACAAATTTCTTAGAGTGATCAAAAAAGGCATTTGAGCTGAGCCTTGGAGTTCTCGGTTAAGAAGGAATGGAGTGAAGTAGAAGTATTACAGGTCAATAATATGTCAAACACTGAGGTATAAAGGAAAAAATACCAGGCTGTGCCTAGATGGACAATGCAGAATAGTATAGAACCTAATTCTGTTTTTATGTAGTTTTGAAATTATACCATTGAGTCTCTGAAATATGAAGTTTAAATCAACATTAATTCTGCCAAAGATTTTATGAGTGAGAAGGCAGCAAGCCCTGGAAGTGATGATTTGGAAGAAGTTTGATGATTCTTAATGGTTAAGTAGAAGATGAGCAACAAGGGCCTCAGCTGGAAATACGTATCCACCAAAATATGTGGTGGTATTTATATGTATTTTTAGTAATGTTTAGTAAGATTATATGTTTCATATAGTATTTAAAGAGTGTTTCTATGTTGAAGGAGCTTATATTTTGTTAAGTGGGAGAAATTTGTATTTTATTAGCAAAATACTCTATCTATATGTGTATACATATACAAATATAATGATTTAAGGTTACTTAGAAATTTCATATTCACCACTCTGTTTTAATTTTATAATAATATATATATTTTTTAAAGCACAACAACTCTCTAATAGGCTCCATTTTATTATAAAGGACCAGAAATTGTTTTATAAAAACAAGTAAACACTGGTGTTATTCACTTACTTCATTAATTTTTAAAGTTATCATCCAAGTTATATATGGACATGTTTAAAAGCAACAGCACCAATCCCACACCAAATTCTTAAGGGCAAAGATTTCTAGCTTATTTGTATTGTATATTATATTAGTTACCTCCATAAAAACTATGTATGCACAGCTGTTCTTTGTTTTAGAAAATGTGTTCAATGTCTATGGTCTTCCTTCTATAACCAAAAAAGATTTAGTACATTTAAATCACTTTCTCATCTCCTCTTCTCATGTACTTCTAATATAGCTATGTCTTTTGGCTACATTTTTATCATTAGGAAGTATTCAGTTCAGTTCAGTTGCTCAGCTGTGTCTGACTCTTTGCGACTCCATGGACCGCAGCATGCCAGGCCTCCCTGTCCATCACCAGCTCTGCAAGTTTACTCAAATTCATGTCCATTCAGTCAGTGATGCCATCCGACTTTCTCATCCTCTGTCGTCCCCTTTTCCTGCCTTCAATCTTTCCCAGCATCAGGGTCTTTTCAAATGAGTCAGCTCTTCACATCAGGTGGCCAAAGTATTGGAGTTTCCGCTTCAACATATTAAAGATATGCAAAATAGACCGCAAATTAGAATATCAAATACGTATGTGACCACTACACAGCTTAACAAATAAAATATTGACAATACATTGAAATCTTCTGTATAAACCTTATAATAACAGTCTCCTTCTTTCTTCCCTCACGGTAACCACGTCTTATATTTTGCATTTATTATTCTCATATGACTATTTCTATTAATACCTATACGTCATCTTGTTCGAAATCCTGAAGTCATATGCATTTTGGAATTTAGAACTTTTGGTATTTTAAAAATTGTACCTTTATAGATATTACATATTACATGATACTCCTTGAAGAGTCTGGAGCAAACCCTACAGCCAAAATATTTTAATATTTCTATAGGAAAAAAGTACAGCTATCCATAATAAATATGATAAAATTTATAAATAGATTCGTGTTATTTTGGTCATTTTTATCATCAAGTGAGTTAAGATTAAGTAAAATTTTGTAGCCAGTTGATTTAGAGGAAAACAAACTTCTGATTTTCAGAGCTTTAAAGATTTTGGAATTAATAAATATAATATTAGGAAATTATATTAAAGAATGTATTTCTTAATAAATTCCTAATGCATTTAATCTTCTCCTAAGTCTGTGAAGTGAGGATACCAGCACCCCTCCAATTTTCATGCTTTTCCCAATTTCCCACATCCCCTGCCCTCTGGTTTGGTGACACTTGAATTCTGTATAATCATGAGTGTGTTTGCATTTACATGTCTATAGGGGAATTCTAAAAGTGGCATCTCAATAGAATGTTTTATTATGTGAATATGGATCATGCAGAGCAGTGATCACATCCATAATCCTATCATTTTTAAGTCTATTTTGTTTCATTGCATTATATCTGAGAAATATATTCTTAACTTCATCCAAACTTTCCATCCAAATATGTTTCCCATCAGCTCCCTATGATTCCAGAAACTTTATCAGATCATACATTAAAAATTGACCCCTTCCTTGCTGCTGCTACCTTCGTGTGAGGCAAACTCCTCTGTGCAATTTAAACTTTTGTTTCTACTTTCCCCTGACATCTGTACCTACTCCTCCATCTGCATTCAGACACTTATTGAAATATCTCATTTACTAATGACCCTGAGTTGTATTTTTCTATTTAAGTTGTGTCATGTTGTGCTGAGTCGCTCAGTCATGTCCAGCTCTTTGTGACCCCATGGACTATAATCCACCAGACTCCTCTGTCCATGGGGATTCTTCATGCAAGGATACTAGAGTGGATTGCCATGCCTTCCTGCAGGGGATTGTCCCAACCCACAGATTGAACTCAGGTCTCCTACATTGCAGGCAGATTCTTTACCATCTGAGCCATCAGGGGAACCCAAGAATACTGGAGTAGGTAGCCTATCCCTTCTTCAGGGAATCTTCCTGACCCAGCAATCGAACCGGGGTCTCTTGCACTGCAGGCAGATTCTTTACCAGCTGAGCTCCCAGGGAAGTCCAATACCTATATATAAAAATAATGTTTTCTATATATAAAAATCACTATTATTTTACGGTGGTATCTGGAAAGAGAGAAAATAAATTTATATTGCTAGCTTACTATTTCTAATAAGAATTTCTAAATGACCAAAACTGTAGAGGATCTTATTACCCAGGAGTAAGATGCCAAGGTACAGGGCTCAAAACAATAGTTTTGATTTTAAAGTGTTGGGGAATTCAATACAGCAAACAGTAAAAGTACAATAAAAATGAAGACACACTTTGAAAATATGGGTAAGTGAAAATAATTTCTACTTTCTCATAGAGAAATCAAAACTTGAAACTGATTCTTGATTCTAGGGTTATTTTATTTTGACACAATAGGAAGAAAGCACAAGTGTATAATTAAGAAAAACAAAAGCATAAAATAAATGAATTCAATTAAAAAAATCATAGTTACACATTTCCATTGGTGATTTGAAGTAAAGGCAGAATTTCTGAGTTCCTAACTACACAGCTAAGTTAATTTAAATAGGTAACTTACAGCAGGCTATTCAAAAACATTAATTTTAAGAAGTAAAGGAGTTGCTGTTGACATCTCACTCACATTCTTTTATCTTTCCACCCAGTGTATACTTGCCCCACTTCTAGAATGTGTGCATCTTTGTCAGAGAGCTAAAGCCTCTTTGTTCAACCATGCAGCAGTTCGGAAATGCAAGTTGATGGAAATTGGTACGTAAATATTTCAACTTCTGTTACGAACTGCATGTTTACGTCCTTTCAAACTTCATGATGTTGAAGCCTTAACTTCCATGTGATTGTATTTGGAAATGGGACCTGTGAGGAGGTGATAGACGTTGAGTGAGATCTATTCTGATAGACAAAATGCTCTGATAACAAGAGGAAGAGATGGCAGAGATCTCTTTCAGCCTATGTTCAAAAGAAAGGCCATGTGAGGACAGAGTAGCCATCGGCAAGCCAGGAAGAGAGATTTCACCAGAAACTGAACCCTGCGTGAACCTTGACTTTGGGCTTCCGAGCTTCCAGAACTGCAACAAACAAATGTGTGATGCCTAAGCTGCTGGTCTTGTTACCATGGTCCAGTGGTAAGGAGTCTGGCTGCCAGTGCAGGAGACAC
Source organism: Capra hircus (assembly GCF_001704415.2). Lineage (NCBI taxonomy): Eukaryota > Metazoa > Chordata > Mammalia > Artiodactyla > Bovidae > Capra > Capra hircus. Next base: position 76,083,918 of record NC_030808.1, read on the forward strand.
AGGAAATATCGGTTCCATTGCCTGGATAGGAAAGACCCCCTGCAAGAGGAGATGGCCACCCGCTATAGTGTTCTTGCCTGGGAAATTCCATGGGCAGAGGAGGTTGGCAGGCTGCAGTCCATGGAGTCAACTAAGCACATAGCACACATCTACATACATTTTGTTATTATCTTCTATCAGTTTGAGCCAGTCCCTTGAGAGGTATGTGTTCCATGCTGATCACCAGTTTCTCCACTGAGACTATTTACATTGGGCTTAGAGACTTATGTTTTGTTGGCCACTGTCAGCCTGGTAGGCTATAGTCCATGGGGTCGCTAAGTCAGACACGACTGAGCAACTTCACTTTCACTTTTCACTTTCATGCATTGGAGAAGGAAATGGAAACCCACTCCAGTGTTCTTGCCTGGAGAATCCCAGGGACGGGGAAACCTGGTGGGCTGCCCTCTATGGGGTTGCACAGAGTCAGACATGATTGAAGCAACTTAGCAGCAGCAGCAGAAGCAGTAACCCACGTCACTGTTTCCTTCAACTCACCTTTTCACTCTAATTTTTATCTGAGGTTCTGCTTTTGGAGTAACCCAAACGAGGACAAGAATCATGCTCACAGTTCAGGTCTTTTGAAATTGTTAATACTTGTGAAGGGGTAGGGATTTGGGGGTTAGGCAAGGACAGAAGAGGCAGGCCAGAAGACTTTAGCTTTAGCTTTACCTTACTTTATCCATCTGCCTTATTTCCAAAGGCCTCAAGAGTAAATAGCATTTTTAAAAAGCCATACCCCATTATTCCTCAATGTCCAGGTCTTAAGGAGTAAATTATTTTTCTCTCTTTTAGGGATTTGGAATGGGAAATGCAACAAGAAGTCTAACATAAATTGTATTTAACAAGAAAGATGGAAAATAACCATCTTTAATGCAAAAAGGCATTTTCCAGTTGAATAATAATGTTATTTGTTATTCACAGTGAAAGACAGTTTTAGGGGTATAGAAATATATGATTTTAATAATGCCCGAAATACTGAATATGCTGGAGTTTTTATAAAGACAGATCTTTGAATTTATGTCAATGAATTGCTTGGATAAATTCTATCAAAAATATAAGTCACTGAGTGGAACCTCTCAATTTATCAACCAATTTATCTCTATATGGTTAAGGAATGACCAAGGAAAAGAAGTAGCCAATATATCATGCTTGCCTTTCTAATTGAAATCCAGTCTTTGTTTCGTGTCCTTGGATCATCTATGTCTATATCTTCTTAGTCTTTCTCAGGAATAGCATCTTCTTTCCTTAATTACTCTTTTGCTCCTTCTACTCTCCTTTCTTCCAGATTGCTTACCTTAGAATCAGTACTTGAGTTATTCATACTTGAGAAAGAAAAGAAAGATGAGTGCTAAGTCGTGTCCGACTTGCAAACCCATGGACTGTAGACTGCCGGGCTCCTCTGTCCAGGGGATTCTCCAGGCAAGAATACTGGAGTAGGGTGCCATTTCCTTCTCCAAGGGATCTTCCCAACCCAGGAATCAAACCCAGGTATCCTGCATTGTAGGCAGATTCTTTACCAACTGAGCTATGTGGGAAGCCCTCTCATACTTTGAGAGTTAAATGGAAACTTTAATCTGTGGGATTCCAAGTGCTGTTTAAAAATTTTCCATTAAAATTACCCAAGGCCTTCCTAATTACATTGGTTACAGGGTTTTATTTGATAAAATACCACTATTCAAAAGAAGCAAATAGAAAGAAGGCTATTTGGCTGGTTATTGACAATAAGAGCCTATTGTCTATGTTCAAGACTAGTAATAATCTACTGTTATAGAGTTTATTAATTCCACTAAAGCCTTTAATATAAGCTCATATTAATTGTATCTTTAAGCTTCATTCCTCAGCTTAGCAATGCTGAAATTTCCTAATTGGAATCTGGGCTGTAATTATAATTTACTTAGCTGGAATTTATGAAGTATGTTGCCTCTCATAATTCTTAAAGTTGAATCCCAAGTCAAAACTTTTGAAAGAGAGGCGTGAGGCAGGCCGACCTATACTTGGAGGATGCTGTCATTTTATATGTAATAACCCCCTCAGAAGATATGGACATTTGGGTATTTATATTCTTGTGATGCTGTCTGTGTGAGTAAATTTTTCTTTTCAAATTTATTAAGAAAAAAAGCTTATGAATTCAATAACTAAAAGTTGGGAAGATTCTTAAAAATGTTCAAAATCTGGGACTTCCCTGGCAGCCCAGCTGATGCAGGTTTGATCCACAGGCTGTAGTGTGACCAAAAAAAAAAAAAAAAGTTCAAAATGTAAAATTTTTTGGAGAAGAGCTCCTTTTGTTTATTTTATACTTCTTCACAATCACCTTATACATTATTTTTTTCAGATGAGGAAGATACCAGCAAGGACTCAGACAAAAATATTTTAAATCAAACTGACGTGTGCTTCGCCATCAGCATGTAAGAAGTTGAAGTCAAAAGCACAAACTGTTTCTAGAAAGTGCATTTATCACTGATGGAGTTGTGTTAGATGCATCATGATGCTAAAAATTTCATGTCACAGATTTGACCTCTATAAAGGTATCTGCTGGCTTCTCTCAATCTTATTATCCAAAACATAGGATAGTTAAGATAGTGATATTCTTGTGGCAAAGAACCATGATTATAATTCAAAGAACAAGCATTTCTGACAGTAGATTGGAAATTTTCTCCATATGAAAGGATTTTAAAATTAGCTAATTTGATTATCTTAAATGATATTTACATAATCCCAGTGTGTAAAATGATAAATGTATGGAGAATATACCATAGGTACATTCAGAACTATACATTTAAAGAAAGTGAAAGTGAAGTCGCTCAGTCATGTCTGACTCTTTGCAACCTCATGGACTATAGTCTACCAGGCTCCATCCATGGCATTTTCCAAGCAAGATTGCTAGAGTGGGTTGCCATTTCCTTCTCCAGGAGATCTTCCCGACCCAGGGATTGAACCCGGGTCTCCCTCATTGTAGGCAGACCCTTTACCATCTGAGCCACCAGGGAAGCAAATGGCAAAATCTGAATAGGATCGAGATGTTGTTTTATATGGCTTACTTTCTCTTACTTTAGAATTATGGGATGGGGAAGAGAAGGAAATACTAGCTTCTGGTTTAAAATGTATGGGCAATTCAAGCTTGATATACTTTTCTGTTATTGCTGCCATCCATAATACTAACTATAGTTTACTGAATATAATGATAGACCAAGCTTTAAGCAAAACACATTACATTACCTAATTCTCATGTTCTTGAGCAACAAGTAAAGAAGGTAGAGTTCAGAGACTAAGTAACTTTTCTGTGTGCATATTTTACTAGATAATGGTATATCTGGGTTTGGAACAGCCTTTTTGAATGACAAAGAATTTTGAATAGAATTTTCAGAGGGAGATAAAATTTCTACACCATTGATTATAAGAATCAAATAAAATGATGTGTCTGAATAATTTTTGTAAATGACAAAGAATGAAACAGCACTATTAATATCCTGCTGAAAGAAGACACACATAGATTGCTTGATAAGTGTACATGTGCTAAGTCGTTTCAGCTGTGTCTGATTCTGTGACCCTAGGACCATAGCCCGTCAGGCTCCTCTGTTCATGGGATTCTCCGGGCAAGAATATCGGAGTGGGTTGCCATGCTCTTCTCCAGGTGATCTTCCCAACTCAGGAATCGAACCTGCTTCTTCTGCATCTCCTGCATTGCAGTGGGTTCTTTACCACTAGAGCCACCTGGGAAGCCCATGGTCAATAAGACATGTGCACAAATACAAGGTGAAGTGCAAATACCAACAGAAAGGGACAGAGAATGTGCCACTGTGTCCCAAGGAGGAACCAGTCCATCCAGATAGGGTAAAGGAATGTTAATCAAAGTGCTACTATTTTTAGCCAAATATGAATATTTGAAAAACAGAGTAGGTAAAGTCTGTGCCAATTAAAGGAAAATACTGAAGGAAATCTTCTATTTAATATATTTAGTTCTTTAGTTCTGTATTTTATGTTGTAAGAGACATAAAGAAATTGCAAACAAAGCCCAGTATTTCAGGATGGGAACTCGTTTATTGAAGTGACTTAGAGTCCTAAAACAATTGAAGGAGAGTATATACCAGGTGGTGCTAGTGGTAAAGAACCCTCCTGCCAATGCAGGAGACGTAAGAGACGTGGGTTCAATCCCTGGATTGTAAAGATCCCCTGGAGAAGGAAATGGCAATACACTCCAGTATTCTTGCCTAGAGAATTCCATGGAGAGAGGAGCCTGGCAGGTCCATGGGGTCGCAAAGAGTTGGGACACCATTGAAGCGACTTAGCATGTATGCGTGCATATGACAGTTGGGTACCTTGATGGTGTCCTCTTAGTTTAAAATCTCTTTAAAAGATAATTGGCAAAAAAAAAGTGAAAACAGTAGCACAAAAGCCACAATAGGTAAAAGGAAGTATAGGAAGGAAGGATACAGTCTCAAGGTTCTCATACTATATGGGAAGTTGTATGCTGTCCTAAGGACTTCCCTGATGGCTCAGACGGTAAAGCGTCTGTCTACAATGCGGGAGACCTGGGTTCGATCCCTGGGTAGGGAAGATTCCCTGGAGAAGGAAATGACAACCCACTGCAGTACTCTAGCCTAGGACATCCCATGGACGGAGGAGCCTGGTGTCCATGGGGTCTCAAAGAGTCGGACAGGACTGCGCGACTTCACTTTCATGCTGTCATATGGGAGTCAAACAAATCATACAAAAATGATGACTCAAAATTGCCAAAATTGGAAATCAGTGATGGACACTATTACTGACTAAGAGAAATTGAAAGAATTATAAGAAAATACCATGAAAAATTTTAAAAATTAGACAACTTCAACAAAATGTACAAATTCTTGGAAAGCCTAAAATTATTAACAGCAAAACTAATTCAAGCAGAAATAAAAAGGCTGAATAGATTGATAACAAATAAATATTTAAGTAATTAAAAATCTTCTCATAAAAAAATACCTAAGGCCTACATGGCTTCAAAGGTGAATTAAATCAAATAATAAAGAAAAAATTAGTAACAAGCCTTTTTACATTGTTTTAGAAAACAGAGAAGGAACATTTCCCTGCTCATTCTATGAGGTCAGTATCACTCTGGTATCAAAACCAGTGACATCATAAGAAATGAAAAAAATAGAACAGATGAACAACACTCATGAACACAGATGCACAGATCTTTACAAAATACCAACAAAACTAATCTAACAATATAAAAATATACATGATGAAAATATGAGATTTATCCCACAAATATGAGGTTGGTTTACTATTCAAAAATCAATTCTATTAATGTACCATATTATTAGAATAAAGGACAAAAAGATACATTATCATTTCAAGAAACACAGAAAAAGCATTTGAAAAAAACACAACACCTAGTCTTGAATAAAACTCTAAGCAAACCAGATGTAGAAGTGAAATTCTTCAACCCGATAAATGAGAGTTACGGCAAACTTAAAGTTAACATCATAGTTTATGGCAAAAGACTAAGTTGTTTTTCTCCTAAAATCAGTATCAAGCCAAGGATGATTACTCTTAACTTTTATTTTCAGGCTTGTACTAGTGATTGTAGTCAGGACAATAAAGACAAAAGAAAAACTGGATGGGGAAAGGAAGACAGAAAAGTATCTTTGTTTGCAGGTGACATAATCCTGTGCATCACAATAGACAACAATGACAAAACAGGTTACAACATCAATTTACAGAAATCATTTGTATTTCCAAATATTAGCAACAAATGTTAGAAACTTTACAAAATAACGAGAAAATTAAACAATTTGGAAGTAACAAAATTTTTTAAAAGATACAAAATTGCAAAGTTCCCTGAAGAAATAGACAATTAAAGCTATGCATTAATTGATTTTGCAATTGCAAAGAAAGTCCAGCAAAGAAAACTCTAGGCCCAGGAGGCTTCACTGGTGAATTCTACTGAACATTTCAGAAAAATTAAAAGAATACCAATTCTATACAAACACTTTTTGAATACTAAAGAGGAGGAAATACTTTCTGAATCATTCTACAGGGCCAGTATTTCTCTAATATGAAAAGATAACTACAACCATACTATTCAAGAACATAGATATAAAAATTCATAATAAAATTTTAGCAAAAAAAAAAGCAATATATTAAAAAGAGTGGTATGGATGACTGAGTAGGATTTATCCCAATAACACAAGGGTCATTTAACATTTGGGAATAATTCATCATCTTAATAGGCACACACATACACACAAAACTGCATGATCATCTTAACAGATGTAGAAGAGACATTTGGCCAAATCCAGATACAATCATGTTAAGATAATCAACATCTAGAAATAAAGAAGGGCACCGTCAATCCAGCTAAAGGCAATCTATGAAAAACCTGGCATCATATATAATGGTATTAATAAAATACTGAATAGTTTTCACCTATAAAAAGAAAAAAAATAAAAAGATACTTGCTTTAACCTCTGCTATTCTGCATCATATTGGGAATTCTAGCCCATATACTTAGGTTAGTAAGAGAAATAAACGTCATCCAGATTGTAGAGAAAGAATTAAACCTCTTTTTATTCACAGTTCAGTTCAGTTCAATTGCTCGTTTGTGTCCAACTCTTTGGGACCCCATGGACTACAGCATACCAGGCTTCCCTGTCCTTCACCAACACCCAGAGCTTGCTCAAACTCATGTCCATCGAGGTGGTGATGCCATCCAACCATCTCATTCTCTGTCATCCCCTTCTCCTCCTGCCTTCAATCTTTCCCAGCATCAGGGTCTTTTCCAGTGAGTCAGTTCTTCACATCAGGTAGCCAAAGGATTGGAGCTTCAGCTTCAGCATCAGTCCTTCCAGTGAATATTCAGGAATGATTTCCTTTAGGATGGACTGGTTTGATCTCCTTGCAATCCAAGGGACATTGAGGAGTCTTCTCCAACACCATAGTTTCAAAAGCATCAATTCTTCAGTGCTCAGCCTTTGTGGTCCAACTCTCACATCCATACATGACTACTGGAAAAACCACAGCTTTGACTAGAGGGACCTTTGTCGGTAAGGTAGTGTCTCTGCTTTTTAATACGCTGTTTAGGCAGGCATAGTTTTTCTTCCAAGGAGTTCGTTCAGTTCACTTCAGTCGCTCAGTAGTGTCCGACTCTTTGCGACCCCATGAATCGCAGCGTGCCAGGCCTCCCTGTCCATCACCAACTCCTGGAGTTCACTCAGACTCACGTCCTTCGAGTCTGTGATGCCATCCAGCCATCTCATCCTGGGTCGTCCCCTTCTCCTCCTGCTCCCAATCCCTCCCAGCATCAGAGTCTTCTCCAATGAGTCAACTCTTCGCATGAGGTGGCCAAAGTACTGGAGTTTCAGCTTTAACATCATTCCTTCCAAAGAAATCCCAGGGTTGATCTCCTTCAGAATGGACTGGTTGGATCTCCTTGCAGTCCAAGGGACTCTCAAGAGTCTTCTCCAACACCACAGTTCAAAAGCATCAATTCTTCTGCGCTCAGCCTTCTTCACAGTCCAACTCTCACTTCCTTACGTGACCATAGGAAAAACCATAGCCTTGATCAGATGGACCTTAGTTGGCAAAGTAATGTCTCTGCTTTTGAATATGCTATCTAGGTTGGTCATAACTTTTCTTCCAAGGAGTAAGTGTCTTTTAATTTCATGGCTGCAGTCACCATCTGCAGTGATTCTGGAGCCCCCAAAAATAAAGTCTGACATTGTTTCTACTGTTTCCCTATCTATTTCCCATGAAGTGATGGAACCAGATGCCATGATCTTCGTTTTCTGAATGTTGAGCTTAAAGCCAACTTTTTCACTCTCCTCTTCCACTTTCATCAAGAGGCTTTTGAGTTCCTCTTCACTTTCTGCCATAAGGGTGGTGTCATCTGCATATCTGAGGTGATTGATATTTCTCCCGGCAATCTTGTTTCCAGCTTGTGTTTCTTCCAGTTCAACGTTTCTCAAGATGTACTCTGCATATAAGTTAAATAAGCAGGGTGACAATATACAGCCTTGACATACTCCTTTTCCTATTTGGAACCAATCTGTTGTTCCATGTCCAGTTCTAACTGTTGCTTCCTGACCTGCAATACAGATTTCTCAAGAGGCAGGTTAGGTGGTCTGGTATTCCCATCTCTTTCAGAATTTTCCAAAATTTATTGTGATCCACACAGTCAAAGGCTTTGGTATAGTCAATAAAACAGAAATAGATGTTTTTCTGGAACTCTCTTGCTTTTTCCATGCTCCAGTGGATGTTGGCAATTTGATCTCTGGTTCCTCTGCCTTTTCTAAAACCAGCTTGAACATCAGGGAGTTCACGGTTCACCTATTGCTGAAGTCTGGCTTGGAGAATTTTGAGCATTACTTCACTAGCATGTGAGATGAGTGCAATTGTGCGGTAGTTTGAGCATTCTTTTGCATTGCCTTTCTTTGGAATTGGAATGAAAACTGATCTTTTCCAGTCCTGTGGCCACTGCGTGTCTTAATTTCATGGCTGCAGTCACAATCTGCAGTGGTTTTGGAACTTAAGAAAATAAAATCTATCACTGTTTCCATTGTTTCCCCATCTATTTGCCATGAAGTGATGGGACCAGACACCATGATCTTAGTTTTTTGAATGTTAGTTTTAAGCTAGCTTTTTCGCTCTCCTCTCTGGGGGAGCCTGGAGGGCTACAGTCCATGGGGTCACTAAGAGTTGGACACGACTAAGCAACTTCACTTTCACTTTTCACATTCATGCATTGGAGAAGGAAATGGAAACCCACTCCAGTGTTCTTGCTTGGAGAATCCCAGTGACGGGGGAGCCTGGTGGGCTGCCATCTATGGGGTCAAACAGAGTCGGACACGACTGAAGTGACTTAGCAGCAGCTTTCGCTTTCATCAAGAGGCTCTTTAGTTCCTCTTCACTTTCTGCTGTAAGGGTAGTGTCATCTGCATACATGAGGTATTGATATTTCTCCCAGCAATCTTGATTCTAACTTGTGCTTCATCCAACCTGGCATTTCACATGATGTATTCTGCATATAAGTTAAATAAGCAGGGTGACAATATACAGCCTTGACATACTCCTTTCCCAATTTGGAACCAGTCTGTTGTTCCATGTCTGGTTCTAACTGTTGTCATGACCTGCATACAGCTTTCTCAGGAGGCAGGTAAGGTGGTCTGGTATTCCCATCTCTTTCAGAATTTTCCACAGTTTATTGTGATCCACACAGTCAAAGGCTTTAATGTAATCAGTATAGCAGAAGTAGATGTTTTTCTGGAACTCCCCTGCTTTTTCAATGATCCAATGGATGTTGGCAATTTGATCTCTGGTTCCTCTGCCTTTTCTAAATCCAGTTTGAACACCTGGTTCAAGTACTGTTGAAGCCTGGCTTGGAGAATTTTGAACATTACTTTGCTAGTGTGTGAGATAAGTGCAATTGTGTGATAGTTTGAACATTCTTTGGCATTGCCTTTCTTTGGGATTGGAATGAAAACTGACCTTTTCCAGTCCTATGGCCACTGCTGAGTTTTCCAAATTTGCTGGCATATTGAGTGCAGCACTTTCTAAGCATCATTTTTGAGGATTTGAAATAGCTCAATTGCAATACCATTACCTCCACTACTTTTCTTTGTCATGATGCTTCCTAAGGCCCACTTGACTTCACATTCCAGCGTGTCTTGCTCTATTTGAGTGATCACACCATCGTGGTTATCTGGTCATTTATATCTTTTTGTATAGTTCTTCTGTGTATTCTTGCCACCTCTTCTTAATATCTTCTGCTTCTGTTGGGTCCATACCATTTCTGTCCTTTATTGTGCCCATCTTTGCATGAAATATTCCCTTGATATCTCTAATTTAGTCTTTCCCATTCTATTGCTTTCCTCTATTTCTTTGCACTGATCACTGAGGAAGTCTTTCTTATCTCTCCTTGCCATTCTTTTTATTCACAAATCATGTGATTTTGTAAAAATCTATGAAATCTCCTAAGAGCCAATAAAACTAATACATGATTTTTCAAGGTTGCATAATATATGATCAACATTAAAAATCTATTGTATTTTTATGTATAAGCATCAAAAGCAATGCCATTTCCAACAGCATCCTAAATGTAAAATATACAATATGTGTAATATTTGTTCAATGAAACTATGAAACATTGCTGTGAGTAATTAATGTAGTCTAAATAAATGAAGTTCTGTGCTGAATTCATGTATAGAAAGACCAAAATCCCAACAGGCTTCTGTTTTTTGGTAGAAAGTGACCATTTGATTTCAGGATACATATGAAAACACAAAGTCAAGAATCAGCTTTAAAAAGTAACAGTAATGTGAAGGACTTCTAGACATTAAGACATCATAAAAGGGGCTTCCTTTTGGCTCAGTGGGTAAAGAATTTGCCTGCAATGCAGGAGACGCAGGAAATGTGGGTTTGATCCTGGGGTCTGGAAGATTCCCTGGAGGATGGCATGATAACCCACTTTAGTCTTCTTGCTTGGACAATACCATGGACAGAAGAGCCTCGTGGGCTACAGTCCATAGAGCTGCAAAGAGTTGGTCATGACTGAAGTGACTGAATACGCATGCAGGTAAAGATACAAAAATCAAGATAGTGTATAGTTGACATCGAAATAGATAGATGAAGGGAACAGAATACTCATGAAGTAAGCCCACATATAGATCAATGATAGATAATTTACCAAATTTCAAGGACTATTCAATGGGGAAATGACAATCTTTTTAGCAGTGGCTTTGGGACAATTATATATCCATATGTAAAAGAGTAAAGTTAATCCATATCTAACAACATATACAAAAATTTTAGAAAATATAAACTATCTATAGAGACAGATCAGTAGTTTTTAATATATTGCTGCTTTTTGTTTGCTTAGGGAATGCATGGGCAGGAATGACAGGAGTGAGAGATTCTAAAGAAGAAATTTCAAAAGACATAGGCAAAATAGGTCATAGACCTAAAGGTAAATCTTAAAATCATAAGATTTCTAGAAGAAAAATCATGAGAAAAATCTTTGTGACCTGGGGACTTTTCTTAGTTGTAGCACCAAAGGCATAATTCATATGAGGGAAAAAAATTATAGTGACCTGGGTTTGTTAAAAACATACTGTAAAGAAGATAGGAAGACTATATATCAACAGTGAGAAAATAGTTGAAAGTCACATATTTGATAAAGGATTTATGCTGAATATATTCTGAATATAAAAAGAATTCTCTAAGCTCAAAAATGAGGTAACAAGCATCCAATAAAAAAGCAAAAAATAGGCAATACACTTGAATAAGCAGTTCACCATCAAATATACGACGACAGATAAACACATGAAAAGACGTTCATCATTATTAGTCATTGTTGTTGTTCAGTTGCCCAGTTGTATTCGACTCTTTGCATACACATGGATTACAGAACACCAGGCTTCCCTACCCCTCACAATCTTCTGGAGTTTGGCCAAGTTCATGTCCATTGCATCAGTGATACCATCCAGCCATCTCATCCTCTGACATCCTCTTCTCCTGCCCTCAGTCTTTCCCAGCATCAGGGTTTTTTTCCAATGAGTTGACTGTTTGCATCAGGTAACCAGAATACTGGCTCCTCAGCTTCAGCAGCAGTCCTTCCAATGAGTATTCAGGGCTGATTTCCTTTAATGTTGACTGGCTTGATCTCCTTGCTGTCCAGGGGGCTCTCAGCACTCTTCTTCAGCACCACAGTTCAAAGGCATCAATTCTTTGGTGCTCTGCCTTCTTTATGGTCCAGCTCTCACAACCATACGTGACCACAGGAAAAGACCATAACTTTGGCTGTACAGACCTTTGTCGACAGAGTAATGTCTCAGCTTAACAACACACTGTCAAGGTTTATCAAATCTTTTCTGTCAAGAAGCAATTGTCTTCTGAGTTTATGCTTGCACTCACCATCGGCAGTGGTTTTAGAGCCCAAGAAATAGCTTTTAAAAACATTAAGTTTTAAGCTTTTTTTTTTTTTTTTTACTCTTCTTTACCCTCATCAAGAGGTTTTTTAGTTCCTCTTTGCTTTCTGCCTTCAAAGTGGTATCATCTGCATATCTGAGATGGTTGATGTTTCTCCCACCTCTCTAGATTCCAGCTTTTAGCTCATCCAGCCTGGCATTTCTTACAGTGTGCTCAGCATATAAGTTAAACAGGGTGAAAACAGATGGTCCTGTCATACTCCCTTCTCAATCCTGAACCAATCATTTGTTCCATACAGGTTTCTAACTGTTGCCTCTTTACCAGCACACAGGTTTCTTAGGAGACAGGCAAGATGGTCTGGTATTCCCGTCTCTTTAAGACCTTTCCACAGTTTGTTATGATCCACATAGTCAAAGACCTTAGCATAGTCAATGAAACAGAAGTAGATGTTTTTCTGGAATTCCTTTGTTTTCTATATGATCCAGGGAATGTTGGCAATTTGATCTCTGGTTCCTCTGCATTTTCTAAACCCAGCCTGGACATCTGGAGGTTCTTGGTTCACAAAATGCTGAAGCCTAGCATGCAAAATTTTAAGTATGACTTTACTAACATGGGAGATGAACGCAATTGTCTGATGGCTTGAACACTCTTTAATACTGTCCTTCGTGGGAACTGGGACAAGGATTGACATTTTCCAGCTCTGTGGTCACTGCTGGGTCTTCCAGATTTGCTGACATATTGAATGCAACACTTTGATAGCATCATCTTTTAGGGTTTTGAATAGCTCTACTGGAATTCCATCATATCCACTAGCTTATTGACAGCAGTGCTTCCTAAGGCCCCTCTGACTTCACACTCCAGAATGTCTGGCTCTGGGGGACTGACCACACCATTGTGGTTATCTGGTTCATTAAGGTCTTTTTTTGCACAGTTCTTCTGTATATTGTTTCCATCTCTTTTTGATCTCTTCAGCTTCTACTAGGTCTCTACTTTTTCTGTCCTTTATTGTGCTGATCTTTGGGCAAAATGTTCCATTGATATTTTCAAATGAGTCATTAAGAAAATGAAAATTAAAGCTACAGTGAGCTACATTGTACATCTATTAAAATATCTACCATACTGCTTGATGACAAAGGTTTATCATAACTAAACGCTAAAATATTCAGTGGGAAGATAAAAGCCTATGTTCACTTGGTAAAAAAGTGCGGAAATTTCTTGAAATATTAAAGGTACACCTAACATATTACCTATGAATTCCACTTCTACCGCCTACCAATACAAAATCTAGTGCACAAGACATCTCAAATGTCTGTTAACAGATACATTTATGCATTCTAAGCTGCTTTAGTCATTTCTGACTCTTTGCAACTCCATGGACTGTAGCCCACCAGTCTCCTCTGTCCATGGAATTCTCCAGGCAAGAATACTGGAGTGGGTTGCCATGTCCTTCTCCAGGGGAATCTTCCCAACCCAGGGATCGAACCCTTATCTCTCATGTCTCCTGCATTGACAGGAGGGTTCTTTACCACTAGTGCCACCTGGGAAACCATACATATATAAACAGATTGTTATATAGATATGGAGTATTACTTAGTGGAAATTTGTGTAATAATAAAAATGGCATACAACGACATGGAAGAAAGAAAATTTTAAAAAAGAATATACTCTCTTCCATGAATACAAAATTTTAGAAAATGCAAACTAATCTAGAGACAGATGAGTAGTTGCTCAGGGAATGCATGGGCAGGAGTGAGAGATTCTAATGGGGAAATTATGAAGAATAACTTTCTGAGGGTGATGCATATGTTTGAAGTCAATAAAGTTAATTATATGATAATTTTTTGCTTATTTGCAGAATAAAAATAACTCAGTCAATGGAGAGAGAAATATCAGGGGCTGAAAAGGATGTAGAAAAGTTTCCTATTCATTGAAAGAAACTTCCTGATAGATAGATGATTAGTTTATTTCTACAGAACTAATCATCTCCAAATAAAATCATTTTATTATACTTATGGCTTTTGTGGATAAGAGATCAAGGCTCGGAAAGCCTGGCTTTGTGTTCTCTTTGTGTTCCTCTTTGTGTTCCATAGTGTTTGGTGCCTCAGCTGGGAAGGTCTGAGCAGCTGAGGTGTGGTATCACTTGCAGGTTTCTTCCCTCACATGTCCGGTACTCAGACGGAAATGACTCAAGTGACTTCTTCCCTCCAATAGTTTCGGAGTCTCTTCATGTGGCCTATTACATAACTTGTCCAGAAGGGTGGCCTCAGTGTAGTTGGAATTTTGATAGTACAGCTCTGGTTCAAAAGGGAGTGTTTCAGTGGACAGGATGGAAGCTTCATGACCTTTGAGACTTGGGCCTCTGTATGCGTGGATACGTGCTCAGTCCTCCACTTGTGTTGGATTCTCGGCAGTACAATGGACTGTAGCCCGCCAATCTCCTCTGTCCCTGGAGTTCTCCAGGTGAGAATACTGGAGTGGGTTGCCATGCCCTCCTCTAGGCGATCTTCCCGACCCAGGGATCGAGCCCTCATCTCTTATATCTCCTTTATTGGCAGGTGAGTTCCTTACCACTAGTGCCACCTGGGAAGACCCATATGAAGCACCTCGTCCATCTATTTGTCAAAGAAGTTACAAGCCATCTAAATTTAACCAGAGGAAATACAGATTCCTATCTATCTATTGGAGTCTAGATAGAGCATTTAAGGCTGTGTTTTGTCCTGTTCCTTGTGAGCGTGCACTCAGTTGTGTCTGACTCTTTGCAAACCCATGGACTGAAGCCCACCAGACTCCTCAGTCCATGGGATTTCCCAGGGAAGAATACTTGAGCCGGTTGCCATTTTCTTCTCCAGGGTACCTTCCCAACCCAGAGATTGAAACTGTGTCTCTTGCATCTAATTTTAGAGAGAAGAAAATCTCAGGTTTATGGAAGTGGTGGATAATTAAATCTCCCTAATTTTCTCAGCAAAACACATGACACATCTAACTGTTGAAACATGTATGATAGGGCTAGATTGAAGATGAGAGAAAGAAAATCTTGTGATTTGTTATGAAGGGGAAAGTTCCAGAAAAGACATCTAGGCTGAGAAATCAATCAATTTTGAGGTTCTTCTGGGAATGAGAAAAATAATGAAATGAGAAAAAAGTTTAAAATAAAATTTATTAATCAAATGTGATAAAGATACAGTGAGTAAAGTAAAAATATAAATAACAAATTGAGGAAAAAAATAAATGATAGACTATCATTTTTAGGATTAAAATACTCACAAATCAGTAAGACCAATGGCTCAAGATAGAAGAACACAGTGTTCTGAAAATGAACTAATACTGCATATAAGCCTGCAGCATTATGTGAAAACTTGGCATATCCTTTTATGTGAATATTGGTACTAATTCAAAAATAAGGAATAACAAAGGCTTTTTTCATTTTTAAGGTTTTTTGTTAGCTTTTTAATATCTGATGATTATGAAACACACAGCACACATTTGACATCTTGCCGTAATATTTGCTGTTGGCATCAGGAACATATTTGAATTTCAATATCAGCATGGATCAGCATGTACTTTGTTATAGATTTTGTGTGGGACAGGAGAAGAATATTTCCATGTTGAACAGAATAAGAGAAATACTTCATAAATTTCATATAAAAATATATTTTGAATAATTTCAGTTTATTTTATCATAATAAACATGAATATACAAACTTGTCACTGGGGCACTTATAAGTTCATAAACTCATGTTTCCCTTTGAATAGCAAAACAGAAAGAAACCATCCTTTCCCAAATGGTGCTCTCTCTTTATCCCAACAGGTGGGCTTCAAGCTTTTCTATACATGCAGTTATTACTGGACAAATCTTTCTCTCTTTTTTTAAGCCATTCACCCCTCCCTCGAGCTCCAGTTCTTTATGATGAGATGACTCATTAAACTTCCTTCCTAGCAGGGAGCTGACACCCAATTAATGAGCTGACACTGTTCTGTGTCCTCTCTCACTAGTGCAATAAGGCTTTGTTTACAAACACAGGCTGTTGTGCCTGTTAGAGACTGCAGGTTAAAATCTCCCTGCTGGGCCAGTTTGTTCAGAATCATAAGGCTTCTTTAAACAATGTCTTTGTGCTTTGAACATCAGACATTCTGCTTTCAGCAGGATGCAAGTCACCCTAATGGCGACATCCTCTTTGGCGGGAAAGGGACAAATGGGACAAGGTTTAGGATTGTAAATAATATAAATGGTATTATTTAATTATAAAATCATTCTCAGTCTATCTACAGGTAGATAATTGTTTACTTTTAAGATAAAATTTCAGATATGCAGACTTTTGTTCTTCAACTAAAGGCATTATTAAATCTAGACTTCATCTGAGTTTTTCTCCTTCTGTCAGAATTCAATCTGCTTTTCTCCATTTGGCAAACGCCTTTCTAACTTCCAGCCCCAGAAATTAATAAGACAGCATCTCTTCTGTGAAATCTTTCTCAAATTTTTCTAGAAGGAGTAACTGTCTATGCAAAATTTGTAGGAATTTTTTAATGCTACTATAGTAGTATTTATCACATTAGCTCCCTTTTAATTCTTCTCCTTCACTAAAGAAATGACCAAGATATAGCAAAGTGCATGACACATAGTATATAGTTGCTTAGTCTTTAAATTCAATGAATATGGGTTTCCTACAATTGTGCTTGAAACCTATTGGTACATAACAAGGACCTCACTGGTTGCCCAGAGTACATATCATTCTATTCCGTTTGTAGGTAGTTATAGAAGAATAGCAGTCATGTCTGACAATTTGTGACCCCGTGGACTGTAGCCCACCAAGCTTCTCTGTCCAGGGAACTTTTCAGGCAAGAATACTGTGAGTTGTCATTTCCTACTCCAGAGCATCTTAATGATCGAGGGACTGAACCCATTCCTCTGGTCTCTTATTCTGTTTTGTACTCTATGTTTTTTCCTGCCTAGTTAATTATCTGTCCATATCAGCCCTATTAGTACCCATGTAAAACTAGCAGACAGGTATAGTGCCAGCCATGTGGCTCTCCTTCCAACTAAGTTTGATATAAATAATATAACATGTTGTATGTGAAACAAGATTGGGATGAGAGATGGGTCAAGATTTTTAGCTTTCGTATCTTTCTGGCTAATGGACTCATTGACCAAGTGTGAACACACTGGTGCTATGTGGATTCTTGAGTTTACTTTTTTACATGTGTTTGAAGTGTCTTGAAGATACCTAATTGAAGATGCAAGGAAACAGTAGATTTTTGTGTCTACAACTGAAGAAAATTTCAGTACAGGTATGTATGTATAGTCATCTGCACATTGTTAGTAGTTGTGAAGTCATGGACATTGATGAGAAAACTTAGAAAAGGAGTATAAAGATAAGAACATCTAGGATTGAGTTTTGAGAAACCTCAACCCATAATGGTCAGATATAGGGAAAAAAAGAGAGTTGGTAAGGAGAGAAAGAGGCTCAATAGTAAATAACCCACCTGCAAACAGGAGATTTACTCAATGCAGAAGTCGCAGGTTTGATCCCTGGGTTGGGAAGATCCCCTGGAGAAAGAAATGGCAACCCATTCCAGTATTTTTGTCTGGGAAATTCCAACAACAGAGGAGTCTGCCAAACTACAGTCCATAGCGTTGCAAAAGAGTGGGACATGACTTAGCAGCTAAACCACCTCCAAGGAGAGGCTGAGATGGAGAATAACTCCAACAGTATAGAGTCAAGAAATCAAGGAACGGAGAAATTTTGGTAGATGAAAAGAGCTAACAAATGCTGCTGACAGATCAATTAAGACAAAAACTGAAGATAGTACATTGAATATATTGACATGGAGCTTGTCCATTACATTAACCAGATCTATTTCAGTAGAGTAATACACGCAAAAGTCAGATTGGAATGGGCTTAAGAGTTAGTGCATGATGAAGATATAGAAACTTTGAATATAAGTGATTTTTTTAAAACTGTGGTAAATCTACACAACATAAAACCTATCATTCTAATCATTTTAAGTGCACATTTCAGTGTCATTAAGTACATTTACATTTTTATACAATGACTGTCATTATCCATCTCCAGAACTTTTTCATCTTCCCCAACTGAAATGCCATGTACCTTGAACGCTAGCTTCCCATTCCTCTTTCTTCCCAACTATTTAAAGCAGTGGGAGGAAATAGAGAAGAGTTAGAGAAGATTGTGGATTTGAGAGACCTTGTCAATGTTTTCTTTTTTTTTTCTAAATGAAAGAGTGGCATTTTTAAAGTTCCTAAGAAAAATCCATTTGAGACAATTAATAACAAAATCTTCCTAAGAATAAATAATGTAATTGTGATTGAACAATAAAAATTAAGAGTCTTAAATAGGAAAATGGATGGTTTCTTTACGGAAGCAAGAAAAAGGAAATACAAAAGCTATAAATATAAGTAAATTAATGTTTGGTATTAAGAAAACTGGAAACTTCCTCTGTGATTATTTATATTCTTTTTATGAATTTCAATGCAGAATTCATTAGCCCACTGAGTAGGGGTAGGGGAGGTATGAAGAAAGTAAAGTAGGTTTGATAAAGTTGCTATAGACAATAGCAAAATGATTTGACTAGAATAGCTGAAAATAGGTATTCCAGAACAGATGCTCTCTTACATTTTAGATATGCATTCAAACACATATATAGTGAAGTTCTTTTATACAGCGTGTATTAAACGAGCCACATAACACCAGATACTGCACTAATCATAAGCGATCACAAGGTGAGCAAGAAAGAGCCCATTACCTCAAAGATCCCATAATCTCATATAAGAATAATTAATTTTTTTCCAGCTCTATACTGTCCCTGAATATTAGGACCTGGATCCTTTCAATACTTACTTTGGAATGGAGATAAATAGACCAGGAAGAGAAACAACTACTCATGGTGTTTCTATTGGATAAAAAGTAAAAACCTAAAGAGGATTTAGGTGTTAAAATGATATTACTAAACCAAAGTAATGGCAAAGCAATATTTTCCTTTAAAAAACAACTGACATTGATCCAAGTCCAAAGGCTCCCATGTACTCAATAGTTTCCCAGTAAATATTGACTCAGTGTCCAAATTCCCATTTAGAGGCTCATCCTGATTCAACAAAGTCTGAATATGAAGAATGCATATGAATAGTGAAAGAGCTCAAAGCTATAAAATTAGAAACTACACTTATTTGTTAATCACTGGTTTAAGAAAAATAGATACAAAGCTCCCAAAGCACAAGACAGCATATTGACTATTTAGGAAATGTATGTAGAAATATAGGAAATAAATATTTTGTAAAAGAAATATATATGTATAGCATTTTTAGCCTGTTGTCTTCTCTAGAAACTCAGAAAAATAAGAATTTAAATTGAAATAAAAAGCATATTCAATAAAATAACCATGAGTTCAAACAAATCATAATATGCACTGTTCATAGTATAAATTAGGAATTAATCTAAACACCTTATGTAAAAGAATTCATTAACTCTCAGAACAAATATGTGATTTAAATGCTATTTCTGTTTTCATTTCACAAATGAGAGAACTGATACAAGGAGAAGCTAAGAAATATATCCAGGGATTTGTAGATAGTAAGTAGTAGAGACAGACTTCAAGCTGGGATGTCTGGTTCTAGTGTTCAAACTCTTTATACTGTCTCTCAACCATTACTCTGTAATGGAGAAATGCTGAGAAATCTGGGAGTCAATATATACTTCCCCAAACTGAGGACAGATATGTAAAAAAAAAAAAAGAAGTGTGTTTCAGCTCACACATTCAGTATAGACTCATCCAATAATCCTTTGGTCAAGGTGACAAGAAGCCATTTTTACACTCAGAAGTATTCAGATGGAAGACATATGAGGACAATAAAATTTTTATTGTCTTAGACCTAGTCTCTTTATTGGAGAAAATGGTTGGAAGTAAATGAAGAAAAGGAGAATGAGAAATTAGGGAGTCCTAGATCTTAATTAATAGAATCTATAACCATAAAGTGGAGAAGGCAATGGCACCCCACTCCAGTACTCTTGCCTGGCAAATCCCATGGACAGAGGAGCCTGGTAGGCTGCAGTCCATGGGGTCGCTAGGAGTCAGACATGACTGAGCGACTTCACTTTCACTTCTCACTTTCATGCATTGGAGAAGGAAATGGCAACCCACTCCAGTGTTCTTGCCTGGAGAATCCCAGGGATGGGGGAGCCTGGTGGGCTGCCGTCTCTGGGGTCACACAGAGTTGGGCATGACAGAAGCGACTTAGCAGCATAACCATAAAGAGATGGGAATACCAGACCCCCTGACCTGCCTCTTGAGAAACCTATATGCAGGTCAGGAAGCAACAGTTAGAACTGGACAGGGAACAACAGACTGGTTCCAAATAGGAAAAGGAGTATGTCAAGGCTGTATATTGTCACGCTGCTTATTTAACTTCTATACAGTGTACATCATGAGAAACACTGGGCTGGAAGAAGCACAAGCTGGAATCAAGATTGCTGGGATATGCAGCAATGCAGGTGACACCACCCTTATGGCAGAAAGTGAAGAGGAACTCAAAAGCCTCTTGATGAAAGTGAAAGTGGAGAATGAAAAAGTTGGCTTAAAGCTCAACATTCAGAAAATGAAGATCATTGCATCTGGTCCCATCACTTCATTGGAAATAGATGGGGAAAGAGTGGAAACAGTGTCAGACTTTGTTTTTTTGGGCTCCAAAATCACTGCAAATGGTGACTGCAGCCATGAAATTAAAAGATGTTTACTCCTTGGGAGAAAAATCATGACCAACCTAGATAGCATATTCAAAAGCAGAGACATTACTTTGCCAGCAAATGTCCGTCTAGTCAAGGCTATGGTTTTTCCAGTGGTCATGTATGGATGTGAGAGTTGGACTGTGAAGAAAGCTGAGTGCCGAAGAATTGATGCTTTTGAACTGTGGTGTTGGAGAAGACTCTTGAGAGTCCCTTGGACTGCAAGGAGATCCAACCAGTCCATTCTGAAGGAGATCAACCCTGGGATTTCTTTGGAAGGAATGATGCTGAAGCTGAAACTCCAGTACTTTGGCCATCTCATGTGAAGAGTTGACTCATTGGAAAAGACTCTGATGCTGGGAGGGATTGGGGGCAGGAGGAGAAGGGGACGACAGAGGATGAGATGGCTGGATGACATCATGGACTCGATGGACATGAGTCTGAGTGAACTCCAGGAGTTGGTGATGGACAGGGAGGCCTGGCGTGCTGCAATTCATGGGGTTGCAAAGAGTCAGACACGACTGAGCGACTGAACTGACTGATAGCCATATGGATGGTCCTCCTTGGTGGCTCAGATGGTAAAGAATCTGCCTTATCCTGGGTTTGATCCCCAAGTGGGGAAAATCCCCTGGAGAAGGAAATGGCTACCACTCCAGTATTCTTGCCTGGAGAATCCCACAGACAGAAGAGCCTGGTGGGCTACAGTCCATGGAGTCACAAAGAGTCAGACACGACTGAAGCAACTTAGTACATAGGCACACATAGCCATGTGGGGGCTTCCCTAGTGCTACAGAATCACCCTGCCAATACAGGCAATCTAAGAGATGCAGATTCAATCCCTGGGTCAGGAAGATCCCCTGGAGAAGGAAATGGCAATCCACTCCAGGATTCTTGCTTGAGAATGCATGGACAGAGGAGCCTGGCAAGTACAGTCCCTAGGGTCACAAATAGCTGGACACAAATGAAGCGGCCTAGCACACATGCATATGCATGCGTATAGCTATATGTGTCATAAGTAGCAGAGTCTTAAGTCTTCTTTTGCTATGAAGCATGGCTATCATACTGTTGCCACACTTCATCTTCAGTCTCACCTGAATATCTTACTAACTTCAAAAGCACACTGTGTACAAGACAATCAGGAATCTGGGTTTTGACAATACTTCCATGTAGTAAGCTGAGTCTCTTGAATCTCTAACCTTCCTTCTACCACTGAATTTCCATAATTTATTAATTACATTTTTTAGTTTCCAGAATGGCAGACAAGTTATTACTAGGCTTGTGCATTTCAATTTTATTCTGCAAGAATCCATTATGGTCATACTGTGTAGCTTATGAATATGTGTTTATTTTTTTCATATAATATTTCTGCAAACATTTATTAGGCATGTCCCAGGATTTGGATACTCTGTTAATGATTGAAATACAAAAATATATCAGTCATTATTGTTATCATGTTATAAAATTAAGCATGCCTATAAATGATAGCATTCTGAATATCATTCTTGCAAGGAACTTACAAAGTTTTAATATCTTTATTTTATACAGAAGGAGACTAAGACTTTGAAAATGAAAACAACTTGACCAAGGTTCTATACCTAATCAGTGACAGAGACAGAATTGAATCCAATTACAGCTAAGTTTAAGGCTTGTGCTATGCTGTGCTCAGTTACTTTAGTCATCTCCAACTCTTTGCGATGCTATGGACTGTAGTCTGCCAGGCTCCTTTATCCATGGAATTCTCCAGACAAGAGTACTGTAGTGGGTTGCCATGCCCTTCTCCAGGGGATCTTCCCAACCCAGGGATCAAACCTGTGTCTCTTGTATTACAGGAGCTAGGTAAAGAGAGCTAACTCTCTTTACCACTGAGCCATCAGGAAAGCCCCAAGTTTAAGGCTTATGTTCTTAATAACTACAGATTTTTTTTCTACCTCTACCTGAGTGATAGAAGACACAGAATGAGGCAATTGCAGCTAAAATAAAGAATTTCTTTAAATACACTGATAGAAATCAGAGAGAAAGAAATGATTGCTCTCTTGCCAAGAAGAGAAAACTGGATCTAGGTTTTAAGAAATGAGTACAAGATTTCCAGGGAGAGAAGCAAAAAATAAAAACAAACAAACAGAAACACCTGTATTTGCAAAGGCAAAGAAGAGGAGAATATGGTTAGGCTTAAAGTGAAAAGAAAGTGAAGTCGCTCAGCCGTGTCTGACTCTTTGCAACCCCATGGACTCTAGCCTACCAGGCTCCTCTATCCATGGGATTTTCCAGGCAAGGGTACTGGAGTGAGTTGCCATTTCCTTCTCCAGGGGAGCTTCCCAACCCAGGGATTAAACCTGGGTCTCCTGTATTTCAGGTAGAT
The DNA here is from genome assembly GCF_001704415.2 of Capra hircus. NCBI lineage: Eukaryota > Metazoa > Chordata > Mammalia > Artiodactyla > Bovidae > Capra > Capra hircus. The sequence continues at coordinate 76,106,958 of NC_030808.1, forward strand.
GCTTTACCATCTGAGCCGCTAGGGGAGTGTGGCTAAAGATTAGTGGGAAGTGTGGCTAAAGATTATTGGGAAGTGTGGCTAGAGATTATTAAGGCCTGTGAATGGTGGAAATGAAAGCTGAGGTTTGAAAAGGAAATTAGAGCTAGATCATAAAGAGTTATGAACACATTACAAAGAAATTAGAGTTTCACTTGTTCTTGAGCATAATTCTCAAAGTTGTCTAGTGAAAACTTTAGTAAATATCAGATACAGTTTATTTGGTTCTTTTTGCTTATAATTTTCCCACCACCACCACAGGATACCAACCAACTCACTTAAATTTGCCAGGCAATGGTATTCCTTCAAGACACAATTTCTACTTTTTTAATTAGTCCGTAATATAGTTAAAAGTGACACACAAATATATATATAAATATATATAGTGTATACATAATAGGGCTTCCTAGGTGGTGCTAGTGAAAAAGAACCCACCTGCCAATTCAGGTGACATAAAAAGCTTGGTTTTGATCCCTGGGTAGAGAAGATGCCCAGGAGCAGGAAATGGCAACCCACTCCAGTATTCCTGCCTGGAAAATCCCATGGACAGAGGAGTCTGACAGGCTGCAGTCCATGGAGTTGCAAAGAATCAAACATGACTGAGAAAAACACCAATACAGTATACTAATACACATATATGGAATTTAGAAAGATGGTAATGATAACCCTGTATGCGAGACAGCAAAAGAGACACAGATGCATAGAACGGACTTTTGGACTCTGAGGGAGAGGGAGAGGGAGAGGGTGGGATGATTTGGGAGAATGGCATTGAAACATGTATACTATCAAGTAAGAAATGAATCGCCAGTCTATGTTCGATACAGGATAGAGAATGCTTGGGGCTGGTGCAGGGGGATGATCCAGAGAGATGATATGGGGTGGGAGGTGGAAGGAGGGGTTCAAGATTGGGAACTCATGTACACCCATGGCAGATTCATGTCAATGTATGGCAAAACCAATACAGTATTGTAAAGTAAAATAAAGTAAAAATAAAAATTAAAAAAAAAAAACTAAAAGTAACATTAAAAAAAAAGAATCAAACACGACTGAAGCAACTCAGCATGCATGTACCTATACATAATACTTAAAACCATGTATATGCCTATGTGTGTATATTAATATACAGAAAACAAGCCTTCCTAATTCTGTTTATTCTTGCTTCCTTACACTTATTTGACCTCTGGGGCATTTTTGCCATGAAGTACTTACTAATAAGCAATAGAACTATGGTACCCAGAGACTCACTTTGGTTAAAATCAAAGGATAGGGCTGCAGTCATCTGAAGACTTGACAGGGGCTGGCTGACCTGCTTCCACATGACCACTGACACAGACCACAGTCCTTTGTCACAGGAGCATCTCCACAGGGTTGCTTGAGTGCCCTCAAAACATGGCAGCTGGCTTCCTCTGTGGGTGATCCCAGAGAGATAGCAAGGAAGAACATACACTGTTTTTCATAACATAGTCTTACGCTGACCACTTTTAAAACAGTCTGTTTGTTCCAAGACAATCACTAAGTCCAGAGGACTCAAGGGAAGAGGCATTTGGGCATGTTTTTGAATCACCAACCACACAGCCCTTTTGAGTGTGAGTGGAGAAGCTCAGAACCCTGCTACCTCAGTAACCTCCGTATTTTTCACTGCATCTTTAAGATTTCATATGGAAACCCAGGCTCCCTCAAAAAGGAGTTAAAAATCATTGCTAGCCTAGGTAACTTTTAATGTGGAAAATGTTAACATTTCAAGTAAATATGGTGTTCATCATCTGCTTTAATGTAGATTATAATTTTTTTTGTGAATTCTGATAAAAATTTACCTAGAAGTACTTTATTCATTTAAATATCATATGAAACATAATTTAAGGTTCCTAGTTCTGTCTAGTCTTCAATATAATAAAAGTTCTACTAACCATGAATTCTTGTAATTCTGAAATAATTAATAAAAATAAGACGTTTAATTTAAGAATGACTGATTCTGCTAACCATTAAAACAATATTCCCTAAGCAAAGTTAGGTTCTTATATTTGTAGTAGTAACAACAGCTTTCATTTTTATTTTCATAAGCATATTGCATAGTTATATGTGAGTTTATTTCTGTTTTTAAAAAAGTTCATTTGTATAATTTTTTGAGATTCCACATGTAAGTTATATCATATGATATTTGTATCTAGTGGGGGGAGGGGAGAAAGAAATTAGGAGTTTGGGACTAGCATATACACATTACCTACTGAATATAAAATAGAGAAACAACAAGGTCCTACTGTATAGTCCAGGTAATGATACTATCTTGTAATAACCTATAATGGAAAAGAATCTGCAACTGAATCACTTGCTGTATACTTGAAACTAACACTGCACTGTAAATTAACAATACTTCAAGAAAAATTTTTGAAAGGAGTATTACATATGTCTATCCAATTCTTCTAAAAATATAAGCATACAAATAGAACTTTTTGTATAAGAATCATATGACAGATACATTTTGGGTTTTATTCTCAATTGTATGAACATGGGCAAGTCACACCACTCTTATCAGCTTGACTGTCTTCTGTAATCATGAAATAATTAAAATATATTGCTGAATTAGATGGTCTAAATGTCCTCTGGCACAGTATTTGATTTTAAAATTCCCACTTCTAGTTGAAAGTAAATCCTGGTAAAATCTTATTGCTACAGTCTGTGCTTATCTCTAGAGTGCCAAATAAATGGTAGATGTTTAAGTGAATAAAAATACATGAGAAAATACCCAGGAAAGGGTCTTTTTAACTTATCTATTACATGTAAAACATGCAGAAAGTGTTACATATGATTTCATTGGAAATCACACAGGTGTTCTTAATATTGATAGAAAGTTTTATCTTTATATAAGTTTCCAATAGACATTTCCCCTTTAAAATAAACTATCTTCATTGAATTAGCTTAACCTAAAAGATCAAACAATGAAGTAAAGTACCAGGGTGTAGCTACGTGATGGGTGTTTATGGGAAGAAGAGAAAGTGTATCAAATTATGAATCCAGAGCTTAAAACAATACATTTCCGGCATTCTTAACTCCTAATTAATAATAAAATAAACAAAAATATGCGGATTTAAGAAATTAGGACTCTTTCAGGTATTACCTTATTATTGATCTGCTCACTAAATTTCCATCAGCTGAAAGGAAGAATTATTTTCATGACCAAATAGATAGCATCCATTCTACAGGTCAGGTCACCACAAGGGAGTGGCACCAGTTAGCTAATCAGACCTGGAACACAGGAAGCCTCTGATAGAAAGCCATCCCATTTTGGCTACATTGCATAAGCTTTTCAAAAAACTAGAAGTTCTAAAGAGAAAGAACTCTGATGTATAAATTGCAGAGGTCATCTGTCAGTGTGGGGCAGGAAGCTTTTATCATTGAAGCAACCATCCCTTCACTGAACAGATGTCTTGGAACTCTTTTGCTTTGTATGGTTTCTTTAACTAATGACTTAAATAAGCTCTATTTTTATCCTTGATAGAGCCTTACCTTCTTGGTTTGGATTCACCATTTCTATGAAATTTATGCTAAAGTGTCAGGTCACCTAAAGACAATTAGAGCTATATAAGAGTGTTATAGGTCTCTCTCTATCTCATTTTTAACAAACACATAGCATTTAAATTCTGCCATGCCTGATGTGAAAAACCTTACATAAAGTTTTACTCAATTTATCCTCACATTAACCCTCTGTGGTAGATCTGGCAGGTCAGGCTCTATTTATGGATAAAGACATTGTAAATTAAAGGAGTTAGCAACTTCCCCAAAATCATACTTCAGCTAAGTGTCAGAGCATTGCTCCAAACTACAGATTCCATGCTCAACACTGTCCCACTTCTTTGTTATTCCAAGATTCCTCTAGGTGTATTTGTAGCAATTTGTAGCTTTGAGTGTTTAAGAACATTCTGTAGCTAGCTAATTTAAAAAAGGAAAACTGTATAAACCATTATCAAAATAATATAAAACAACTAACCACATTCACATACACATTCATTCACGTGCAACACTGTTCATGTGTATTCTTTGTAATGGCAGAATGTGCAGGTGAGTCTACTTGGTCATATCTATAATATTTCTTCCATTTGAGTTCACTGATAAACACTGGAAGAAATGTGAAGCTGTTGGTGACCGTCTAGTAAGAGAGACTACATAGTCACTTTTATATAATTACTATTTCTAATTTAAATGATAATATAAAAAAAAATATATATATATATACCATCCCAAGCAATTAATATCAGAAAATCAGTAAATAAAAGGCAGGGTTTGAAACTGTTTAGCAAACCTTTAAAGAGGAAATGTTTCCTGGTTGGTAGACTCCTTCTCCATAGACATCATGGAGGTTTTATTTTTCTTTTTGGTATCCAGAAAGTTTAGAGTTCTAGATGAAGTTGATAAAACTTAGGCAGTCAATAGGTCTTAGAGTCAATAAACAAATCTCTATTGATTATGTCTGATTTTGAGTACACAGATTGCATAACCCTAAATATTTGGGTACTTGTGATGGGTACCAAATATGAGCCCTGCATACCAATTTATGAATTATGAAAAGTATGCATTTGGTACCACTGTTCAGCTGAATACCAGGAGTATATGTGATTTTTCAATTTATCTGACAGAAATAAAATTCAAAAAAATATTTTAAACTATCTACTATTACTTTCCCAAGAAACCTTCCTGTCTATAAAATAGAATATCTCTTCATTCTTCTTCAGGCCCAGTGATGGCCCAGTCTAATATTTCTCCTCCTTTTCATACATCTGCCTTTTTCTCTAGGTAATTCAAGTATAAATAATGCACTTACATGGCTCTCACTAAAGACTTTTCTGCAGTTCTTTTCTCAAGGCTTCTCTTATTCCTCTAGTGGCAATCACACCCATAACAGATGACATCTGTGCCCCAGATCATTGTGAACCACTCAGGTAGGCCATGTGTTGTACCTTGACCTAACATCTCATTTCTGTTCCCACCACTGTGGCCAATTAAATGAGGGTCTCGTACGGAGCCAGTTGACTGGTCGTGTGCCGGCTATCACCACAAGAGCTTAAGGGCCACAAATCTCTGTTATTACCAAGCTGTTGCTGCCAGAAGCATGCTGATTCTTGACAAAAAGAATAGATTAGGATCAATCAAATCTCCTGGAGGCTTGTCAGTGGGACTTTTAACCACACCTTCTACCTCAAACTTTCCCCTTCACCTCCTTCCAAACACCTACGCAGCAGCAAGCTAACAAGGTGTCTGCCAAACCATATGTTCATAATTAGCTAACTTCTTGCCTGTCGCTAGAGGCACCACTGATTCAGCAACAGCCCTCAAGGGTGTTGGGCATCCAATAAGACACCACCAACCAGCACCTACCCCTCCCCTCTGCGGTAGGAGAAGAGGCATACTTAATTCCAGCTGTGGCTTTGTTGAGTGAATTAACTTTATCCTCAATTTAAAAAGCCAGCATGAAATCAAAGGAGACCACAGAAAAGGAAAATAGAGAAAATGGAAAAAAAAATGCTGTAGGTTAACTCAACAAATCTGATGAATGAACCTCAACTGGTTGGCCTCATTTAGCCAATCACTGCAAAGCAGGTTTCTGGCACTGTTGTTACTTCTGGCGCAATTCTTCCTTTTATTTCCCAGTTCTGTGGTTAAAGTCTCTCGTTACACACAGAGGGGATCGATGATATAATTGTTTATGAGCCAGTGGAACACATTTTTAGGTAGCAGTGAGGTTACCAAGCAATGAGATATTAATGTTAGAAACAGCAGTGTACGATGCTGGCTAAGAAATCTCATCTCAAGGTAAGAGTGCTGCATATGAAATTAATTTTGCAATCTCTTCTTTGAGCCTATAAATTCTTGAGTGTGTGGTTTTCTTTATGGGAAAAAGTTGGCAAATATCTTTCAAAAAGTTCTCGAGCACAGAGAATTCTGAAATCTTTTTGTTCTCGTTGACTAAGGAAGAAATGTCTAATATTCTGAAAAAATACATTTTCACTAAATTTATTTATATGAGGATCATTAATAGATTGTACTGTTTTCAATTAAATAATCTGTATAATGTTTGAATACAGTTATCAATATTATTTTTCTTAAAGGATTAAAAATTAATACTAAAGGCATATATGATCCTGAATTTTAGTAGAAAAAATTGGTCAATGTCATTTCTTAGTTTCAAGACTATGATGAATAACTTTTTAAACTTGCAAAACCCTAAGGATGCTTTTCCTATAGCATAAATATTATAAACTTAATTTAAAATTTATATAAATTAATGAATTATTTAAATTAGAACAGAAAAAACTAGTTAAGCAAAAATATGTATTCTTAATATATACTCTGAAAATTAAAATTGCTGCAAAAATTGAGTGCTTAAATGCAGTTGTGTAAAAAAGCAGTATTTATATTTTTATAAATGATGCTTATGAGACCAAAATGTGGATTATAAAAAGATAAAGCATTTACATTTAAAATAATGACATTAAATAATTTGTGTTAAAAGTGATTACGTAGAAATTAGTTTATTGTTTAAACAATGTTGGTCTCAGAATATTGTGATTTTACTGTTGTAGTTGATATTACCATGAAATCCTCCTATGACGCATTCTAAGAACTTTGGACAATGTGTAGAACAGGACTGGAGCATGCTCAAGCTCTAGATATATACTGAGGATAGGTCATTGTTTTAAGTATCAGCTTGAGCTTTAATTTCATTGTCAATCACATAATCTCTGCTATTATATTAAAAAGCCATTGAGGTTGGCAGGGACTCAGGGGTTTTGAGTAACAGACATTGTCATGATGCTATGTGACTCATGAAACAACTGATGTGGTTTGCGACCAGGGAATTAGAAAACATAAGCCAAAAGGAAAATCCAGAGACCACAGATTGGTACAAGTTACAGGCAATTTTTTTTTAAATAAGCCCTTTATAATAATGTCAGACAAGACACATCTAGTATCTTCCCTATCCTCTATGGAACAAACCATTTACAATCAGAGTCATATGTTTGCTTTCAAAGAAAAGTTGCCACCCTAAAATATTCCTTAAAAATATTTTTACAACTTGTCATTATGCAAATAGCACATTTCTTTTATTAAAACGAGAACAATAAATTAACTTGCTAAAAAATGCCCATAAGCTAATGAGCACTCTTTTCAGTTTACTGTCTCCAAATTTTCAACTTTGATATGTTTTAAACAAGATAGAATATGAATCAACTAAAATATAATATTGTTTCTGTAGCCAAGGATATTTATAATTCCACAATAAGGGGGTCTTTATTTTAACTTTCAGTGTGATTAACTTATAATGAGATTTACCTTAATGAGTATTATACTGGGCTTCCCTGGTGGTTCAAATGGGAAAGAATCTGCCAACAATGTGGGACACCTGGGTTTGATCCTTGGGTGGGGAACATCCCCTGGAGGAGGAAATGGCAGTCCACTCTAGTACTTTTGTCTGGAGAATCCCATGGACAGAGAAGCCTGGCAGGCTAAAGTACATGGGGTCACAAAGAGTCAGACACAACTGAGTGACTAAGCATAGAGTATTATGCTATGGAGCATGAAGATATGTATACTAGAAATAAGAAACAACAATGATTGAGTTTTAAGAACTGATTTTGAGGAATCTTAAAAATCTTACAGACAGTTGCAATAAGAAATAGTGGACCTTTGTAGAACATTAAGTAGTGAGCTTACATGATGATAGGATGCTTTAACAAAATATGGGCAGTAGTGAACAGTGAAGATTGGAGGCAACAAGAGGCTTATTGAAGATGCTGTGTTCCATATCAGTGATGTACACTTGGCCAAGGACAGTGAAAATGGGGCTGGATAGAAAGAGATAAATGAGACATATTAAAGACTGAATCAGATTACTATAACTAACCAACAAAGGAGAGATTCAAGATGATAAGATCAAATCAGCAAACTTCAGTAAGAAAAAAATATGACAGTGGCAAAAGTGATGTGAAGAGAGATGATGAGGTTGGAAATCAGCTTTTTGGCAGAAAACATACTGAATTTGGTTTTAGTCAAATTACGTTTGAGGCATGATATGCATACTAGGAATAGGCACCTGACAGATCTAGGGTTCTGATGAGCAGATTGGGAACATTTCAGTTTGGGAGTTAGATGGTACGGATTACTAGACATATCTAAATAGACTGTTCTTCAAGGGAGGGGAGATAAATCAAGAAAAACAGGTCAGACCTTACATGTAGCTCAGTCAGTAAACAATCTGCCTGCAGTGCAGGAATCTACCTGCAGTGCAGGAGAACTGGGTTCGATTCCTGGGTTAGAAAGATGCCCTGGAGAAGGAAATGGCAACCCACTCTAGTGTTCTTGCCTGAGAAATCCCATGGATAGAGGATCTGGCAGGCTACAGTCCATGTAGTCGCAAAAACGGACATGACGGAGCGACTAAACCACCACCTACATGTTCACTCCCAGAGAAAAGGGGCAGAAGGGAAGGAGTTAGGAATGAGAACAGAGGAAGAATTTTAAGAAAAGAGTCAGCAACCAAACCTAATAAATTTAAAGGTATTCTCAAAAGCAAGGAAAAGTAAAAACGTCTCGTGGAGCATAGAAGTCAAATCTAAAGAAAATGGCTAAAAATCCAGGGAAGCCCAGTTAAACATCAATGGCAATTTTGAAAGACCATTTGCAAAATATGGGAGCCAAAAGTATCCAAACACTGTGGAAACAGTGATAAGGAAACACAAGCAACATTTTGTGATGTATTATTTAGTATTTTACAACTATGTTTATAAGGGGAGCTGTCAAGAATTCTCCTCTCATGCTATTTTTGTTAAGATTTTGATATGAAAGTTATATTAGCTTCATAAAAGGAATTGGAGTATGTTATCTCTTTTTCTCTTCTCTGCAACTATTTGTAATATAAATTGAGATTACCAGTCCTTTGAAAGTTTGACTAAAAACTCACTTATAAAATCATCTAAGCCAGTGTATATTTTGGAGGGAGATTTTTGACTATACATTTAGTTCCTTTGAAAGTCATCATAATACTTTGGGCTAGTATTCGCTTGAGTCATTATGTTTTATATTTCTATGAGTGGTCATTTCTTCTAAGTTTCCATAAATATTTGGATTAACAAATTTCTTATAATTAAAAACTCCAGCAGCATGGAGACAAACACCTAGAGAACAGACTTGCTGGATACAGTGGGGAAGGAGAGAGTAAAACTAACTGAGAAAGTAGCATTGAAACATATGCATTACCATATATAAAATAGATGACTAGTGGAAATTTGCTGTATGATGCAGGGAGCTCTGTGACAACCTAGAGGGGTGGGATGGGGTGGGAAGTAAGAGGGAGGGAACATATGTACACCTATGGCTGATTCATGCTGATGTATGGCAGAAACTACCACAATATTGTAAAGCAATTATCCTCCAATTAAAGATAAATAAATTTTAAAAAACTTCAACCAAAGTTAAAGTTATAATTTCCTTCTCATTTCTAATATTTATTTCTCTTCATAATCAGAGATCTATATATGTTTATTGGGCTAATGTCTTTCAAAAAATTACTATTGAGTTTGTAGGATTAATTCAACATTTTTTCAGTTCTTTGTTTCAGTTCCTCCCATTAAAAAAATCATTTACTCTCTTCTAATTTTTAAAATTCTTTTATCTTAATTTAGATTAATCTTAGATTAAAATTTAGTTAACTTTTGATTTTTCTCATTTTCCAGTATTTTAATTTGAGTTGTGAAACAACTTCCAAATCTTTGTTTCTAACAAATTTTTATACAAAATTATTTTATGTAGTTCCAAAAATTTTATGATATGCATTGTGTTTTTTTGCTTTAGTTCATTTATTAGTCAGACATGTAAACATGGGGTTTTAATTAATTTTTTCAGGTATATTGGTTTTAGTTTACATTATTAATTTATAATTTTAAGACACAGTAATTTACTAGAAAGTACTCCGTAATCTCTGAGTTCAGCAAAGCTAAAGAGTGACTTTACTGTCATTATGGTGTAAGACAAAAATGCCAGAAGCTTGAACCATGATAGTGGGCTGTATCAGAAAAGGCATTCAGGATTGAGATTTCATGACTGATGGGCTGTAGAAGGTGAGAGTGAGAGAAGAGTCACATATGACTTCCATGATCATAGCTTGAGCAACAGAATGGATGGAGTCACCACTTACTGAGATGGAGGAGGCTGAGAATGATAGCAAAGACTGCATTCAGTTTTGGACAAGTTATGCCTGTGTTGCCTGTGAGACAGCAAGCAGAGGATAACAAGAATGTAATAAATACACAAACCATGCAATCACAAGAAATTTCAGGCCATATAACTGTGGAAAGTCTTTGAAAACATGGCAATAGAATAGTTTACCCAGGAAAAAGTAATAGAATAATTTTTGAAAGGTAGCAAGACTGAAATGTTGAGCAATTGCAATGTCTGATGTAGGAGGTGGAGTTTTGTGAAGAAGACGTGTCATAGTGGACAAGAAAATGGAGTGTTTTGAGAAGAAGGGAATGATGAGCAAAGAGCTGTCATTAACAATAAAAAATTGAAAACTATTTTTATTTATTTATTTTTTGCTTGTTTTGCCTCTCTGCTTGGCAGTGGGATCTTATTCCGAACCAGGGATAGAACTTGTGCCCTCTGCAGTGGAAGCATGGAGTGATAATCACTGGGCCACTAAGGAAGTCCCCAAAACTATATTGATACATAATATAACAGAAACTGGAGTACAAATTGGTGATTTCCAAACTGAGGTCTTTATCAGTATTATGATTAATAGGGATTTGAATAGTTCAGGAAGTCCGATGAATTGTGCATATTTTATTGACAGGATTGAATGGAGCTGTCAGATAACTAAGTCTTCTAAAAATTCTCCTAACAAACTACCTCATAGTGAGAGCCCTCCTTGTTCCAACAAGAGTGATAACTATTTATTCAAAGCAACTTCGAAAAAATGGACAGTTTCCATCTGGAACACGAAATGATTTCAGTAATAAATACCCCCTTTCATAAAGATATTAATCCTTTCAATTTTATTTTGTGATTTATACTTTGCCAAGCACCTTTCACTTAATTGATACTGTCGACTGAAGGAAAAGAGAAATCTCTACTCTTCATATATCTGCTTTAATAATAGAAACAGATCCAGTCTACAGGTGTAACTTCTTTCTTACTCCTTTTTTGGTTTCTGCCCATAGGAAGAGGATTGGCCACTGACTCTTCTGAACGTTAATGATATGCTTCTATTTTCCTGATAGGTATGGCTTCATTTCTGTAAGAAGCATGCAGATGCCCTGTTGTTTTACTTCTTTTTTAAAAAAAACATTTTTTATACTACTGGTTTTTATTTTTTGGCCACACCACATAGTGTGTGGGATCTTAGTTCCCTGACCAAGGATCAAACCCATGCCTCCTGCAGTGGAAACATGGAGTCTTAACCACTGGATAGCCAGGGAAGTCCTCTTTTACTTCTTAGACTCCCATGCTTTCTACTCCTATGTGTAAAGCACACATTTTCACACAGCCGTCACGTCTACCCTTCCAATGAAGGCCCTATGTTCACTCATAGTGAGAGCCCTCCATATTGCATGAAGAGTGTGATAAGCACTTATTCAAAGCAATCATTCTATTTCACCAGAGCAACCCTGTTCTGTCTGTGCAAGATGGGGTGGTATAGCTGTGGTGTCTGCGTGTGTTTTTGTATTAGTGAGCACGCTAAATTGCTTCAGTAGTGTCCAACTCTTTGCAACCTTATGTCCATGGGATTCTCCAGGCAAGAATACCGGAGGGGGTTTCCATACAACCTCTAGGGGATACTCCCAACCCAGGGATTGAACCCGGATCTCCTGTAGTGGAGGCAAATTCTTTACCACTGGGAAGCCCAAAATAGCTACAGACATTTACATAACTAGCTGAATGAATGGAGCTAGTACTACAAAACTAGCCATTCTGTAATAGACTCAAAGGTAGCTCACTCAGATGGTGGTGGTGGTGGTTTCGTCACTCAGCTGTGTCTGACTTTTGCTACCCTGTAGCCTGCTAGGTGCCTCTGTCCATGGGATTTCCCAGGCAAGGATACTGGAGTGGGTTGCCATTTCCTTCTCTCACTTAGATATCCAAACCTAAATGCATTCCTCCATTATATTTTACTAGAGCAACCCTGTACTGGGGATTATCAGGTGAACACCCAAATTAATGCGCACAGCACACACATACTTTCACCTCATTGACATATTATTTTTGTATATTTTAACAAACTCAGAGAAGAAATGAATTACTATTCATTTATTATACAACTAAAAACTGAAGTTCCAAGGTCTTGGAACTTAACCAATTTCAAGTTATTAATAAAAAGTAAATTGAGGATTAAAATCCAAATCTTTTCAGTTTCTTTTCAGTATTATTTTACCCAGTCTACATTTTTTCACACTATCACTATGTAATATGTTAACTTTGATTGATCAAAACATACATCTTTCCATCTATAAAATCTTTGTCATATTTGTATTCATCAATAATTCCATTAAAAAAACTTTAAATCATAACATAATTTCTATAGCTACCAAATAATTCAGTTGACTTGTCATCTTTATACAAACATTATTAAAATGTGGGGCTCTGTTTTATGTTCCCACATCAAAACTTCTAAAAATCAGAAAAGAAAAAGAGAACACATGCAGAGTCACACTTAATGAATAGAACACAGCCATAACTATCCTAATCATGAAATATTGTAGTCACAAAAGGAAACTGATAATCTCATGTGAATGATAATGAGCTCATGGTAAAATTCCTTCCAACTTCTGAGGAGTATAAATATTCTGGAAGATAATAAATGGAATATCTGATACTAGAGAGCATTGAGCTAATGGAACAGAGAAAACAAATATTTAAAACACAGATATAAATATTCTTAGATATGTAAGGGAGGATGTTGGAAAACAGAAAGCAAGAATCAGTTGGTGATATTGGTTATCAAAAATTTATTAGCTGGGAAAAAAAAAATCTGAAAGTGTTGGGTAAGGGAATAGATGCAGCCCAATAAAGAAATGGAAATTAACAGAGACTTGTTAATACTCTCATAATAGTAAAACCAGAAATGATGAAAAACAATGTAGGGAAGCAACAAATGACAATAACTGAAATTCCTCATGATGATGCCATCAGTTCTCAGACTGAAAAGCTTTGTAAAGTTTCAACACTTAAGGAAAAAAAAAAATCCCAACACCTAATAACATATTGATATATAAGAATATCAGAGATATAGCCTAACAGATCCCAGTAGAATAAAAAAATAGTCTACAAAAGAACCAATGAATCAGATTAATGTCAGATCTTCTTAATCTAAAGATATGTTAAGTGATTTCTTAATTAAAAAATAATACAGATGCAAATTAATATCTCATCTCAACCTATATGATTCTTAAGATGATGGGTAGATCTTTATTTGTTCTTCACAAACTTCACAAACCTGCTTTTTTTGGAATTTAAGAAATGAGTTCCTGGCATTTTTAGTTTTAAGTGAAAATCAAATTTATTTAATAAAGCATACTCTTAAAAGATACACATGGTCATAATAACTTTCCTTTTAAAATACCATCAAACAAAAAGATATCTGAGTTATGAATAATGGCCTTCAGAATCCTACTCATGATTTTACTGCTCTTCCATTGGTTTAAATATTTTCATAAATTTAATGATAGAGGATAGAAATTATAGATCTAGTTGGTATTTAAAGTAAATTTAATTAGCCTCATGCTAGAAATTCATATTGTACAAAATGTTATAATTGCTGTAACATATATTTCTTTCACATTTACTTTGAATTAAAAAGTGAAGTCAAGAACATGGATTACCATTAAGAGGACCTCGTCCTTTACGTAAATCAGGATATATTGGAAAAGTCTTCAGGAAGCCCCCTCTAGTGTCTGAAGAATGCAACAGCTCACTGGCAAAGATCTGAGAAAGACAAAGATGTGAGAATTTTAGTTTCTCTTCTAAAGTGGCTGATATTGGAGATAATCAATTCCAATATTCATTCTGTTTGCAAATAGGAAAACTAAAGGTCCAGAGAGGGAGTGTTTTGTCTAAGATCACACTGAAGGTCAATGTTATATCAAGTATGTCAACCCAAATCTCCTGACTCAGTTCACAGCACACTACTCTACCTTGTGTACTTGGTTTTGGGCCAAGTGGGCCCAGGGTAGGATAAAAGCAAGAAATTTGGGGGAATGTGTTTTTTTTTTTAAAGATAGGATTATAGAAATGAGTGAAGGGTCACTGGGATTAAAGGGAAAAAAAAGATGGTTAGCATAAAAGTTTAGGGAACTATGGTAAAAAAAGTCACAGCAATTATTTGCTTATTGTCATCAGTATGAATAGAATTTACTGACAAGAACAACATGAAAATGTCATAACAAAGCAATAAACCTCGATTTTCTGCCCCACTCCAGCTCATGATAATGGACTGGCAGTGGGGTTGTTATTTAACAACAGTCGTGGTGTATTATCCTTAAACAGGATGTGCAATTTTTGGCCTCCCCTCCTTCCTTCAGAATATCCAAGCGGCAAAAACTCTGTAGAGAAATACCCCAAGGACTACCCCTAAGGATGTCAATTTGCAATAGCCTGGTTATTTTACCCTTAAGTGTATGACTTTTCTGTATACTGTTGCTAAGAGTTAGTTTGTGAAAATTTTCAGCTGTTCCTTTATAGTGAGTTTTGAATGTGAGAGTGTACTGTGGAGGTAGCTGCTGCCGCCGCTAAGTCACTTCAGTTGTGTCCAACTCTGTGAGACCTCATAGATGGCAGCCCACCAGGCACCCCTGTCCCTGGGATTCTCCAGGCAAGAACACTGGAATGGGTTGCCAATTCCTTCTCCAAAGCATGAAAGTGAAAAGTGAAAGTGAAGTCGCTCAGTTGTATCCGACTCTTAGCAACCCCATGGACTGCAGCCTACCAGGCTCCTCCATCCATGGGATTTTCCAGGGAGAGTACTAGACTTGGTTGCCATTGCTTTCTCCATTGTGGAGGTAGAGAGATGCATCAAATTGTTCATAGTCTACTGGGGAAAACACAAAAGCCCAGGAGGGAAGATGGGAACATGTTATGTCTAGTATCTTTCAGGTTTCAGCCTTTTCTGTATCTTAGCAACTTGGAAGCTGATTTTGAAGGCTCTGGACATGTATTCCCTGAATACATATTCCTAGGGCTTAAGGGAAGCTAATACATGAGTTAAGGGCTAGCCTGGTGGCTCAGTGGTAAAGAATCGGCTTGCTGGTGATTTTTTTTTATAAAAATAGAATATATCAGTTCAGTTCAGTTCAGTTCAGTCGCTCAGTCGTGTCCTACTCTTTGCGACCCCATGAACTGCAGCACTCCAGGCCTCCTGTCCATCACCAACTCCCAGAGTTCACCCAAATTCATGTGCACCGAGTCGGTGATGCCATCCAGCCATCTCATCCTCGGTCGTCCCCTTCTCCTCCTGCCCCCAATACCTCCCAGCATCAGTCTTTTCCAATGAGTCAACCCTTCGATGAGGTGGCCAAAGTACTGGAGTTTCAGCTTTAGCATCATTCCTTCCAAAGAACACCCAGGACTGATCTCCTCTAGAACGGACTGGTTGTATCTCCTTGGAGTCCAAAGGACTCTCAAGAGTCTTCTTCAACACCACAGTTCAAAAGCATCAATTCTTCGGCACTCAGCTTTCTTCACAGCCCAACTCTCACATCCATACATGACCACTGGAAAAACCATAGCCTTGACTAAATGGACCTTCGTTGGCAAAGTAATGTCTCTGCTTTTGAATATGCTATCTAGGTTGGTCATAACTTTCCTTCCAAGAGTAAGTATTTTTAATTTCATGGCTGCAATCACCATCTGCAGTGATTTTGGAGCCAAAAAAATGAAAGTCTGACACTGTTTCCACTGTTTCTCCATCTATTTCCCATAAAGTGATGGGACCAGATGCCATGATCTTCGTTTTCTGAATGTTGAGCTTTAAGCCAACTTTTTCACTCTCCTCTTTCACTTTCATCAAGAAGCTCTTTAGTTCCTTTTCACTTTCTGCCATAAGGGTGGTGTCATCTGCTTATCTGAGGTTGTTGATATTTCTCCCAGCAATCTTGATTCCAGCTTGTGCTTCATCCTGCCCAGCATTTCTCATGATGTACTCTGCGTATAAGTTAAATAAGCAGGGAGACAATATACAGCCTTGACATACTCCTTTTCCTATTTGGAACCAGTCTGTTGTTCCATGTCCAGTTCTAACTGTTGCTTCCTGACCTGCATACAGATTTCTCAAGAGGCAGGTCAGGTGGTCTGGTATTCCCATCTCTTCCAGAATTTCCCACAATTTATTGTGATCCACACAGTCAAAGGCTTTGGCATAGTCAATAAAGCAGAAATAGATGTTTCTTCTGAAACTCTCTTGTGTTTTTGATGATCCAACGGATATTGGCAATTTGATCTCTGGTTCCTGTGCCTTTTCTAAAACCAGCTTGAACGTCTGGAAGTTCACGGTTCATGTACTGCTGAAACCTGGCTTGGAGAATTTTGAGCATTACTTTATTAGCGTGTGAGATAAGTACAATTGTGTGGTAGTTTGAGCATTCTTTGGCATTGTCTTTCTTTGGGAATGGAATGAAAACTGACCTTTTCCAGTCCTGTGGCCACTGCTGAGTTTTCTAAATTTGCTGGCATATTGAGTGCAGCACTTTCACAGCATTATCTTTCAGAATTTGAAACAGCTCTACTGGAATTCCATCACCTCCACTAGCTTTGTTCTTAGTGATGCTTTCTAAAGCCCACTTGACTTCACATTCCAAGATGTCTGGCTCTAGGTGAGTGATCACATCATCATGATTATCTGGGTCATGAAGATCTTTTTTGTACAGTTCTTCTGTGTATTCTTGCCACCTCTTCTTAATATCTTCTGCTTCTGTTAGGTCCAGACCATTTCTGTCCTTTATCGAGCCCATCTTTGCATGAAATGTTCCTTTGATATCTCTAATTTTCTTGAAGAACTCTCTAGGCTTCCCCATTCTGTTCTTTTCCTCTGTTTCTTTGCATTGATCGCTAAGGAAGGCTTTCTTATCTCTCCTTGCTATTCTTTGGAACTCTGCATTCAGATGCTTATATCTTTCCTTTTCTCCTTTGCTTCTTGCTTCTCTTCTTTTCATAGCTATTTGTAAGGCCTCCCCAGACAGCCATTTTGCTTTTTTGCATTTCTTTTCCATGGGAATGGTCTTGATCCCTGTCTCCTGTATGTCATGAACCTCCATCCATAGTTCATCAGGCACTCTATCTATCAGATGTAGTCCCTTAAATCTATTTCTCACTTCCACTGTATAATCATAAGGGATTTGATTTAGGTCATACCTGAATGGTAAAATTGATGCTTTTGAACTGTGGTGTTGGAGAAGATTCTTTAGAGTCCCTTGGAATGCAAGGAGATCCAATCAGTCCATTCTGAAGGAGATCAGTCCTGGGTGTTCTTTGGAAGGAATGATGCTAAAGCTGAAACTCCAGTACTTTGGCTACCTCATGCGAAGAGTTGACCTATTGGAAAAATCTCTGATGCTGGGAGGGAACGAGGGCAGGAGGAGAAGGGGACGACAGAGGATAAGATGGCTGGATGGCATCACTGACTCGATGCACGTGAGTTAGAGTGAACTCCGGGAGTTGATGATGGACAGGGAGGCCTGGCGTGCTGCAATTCATGGGGTCGCAAAGAGTTGGACACGACTGAGTGACTGAAATGAACTGAACTGAACTGAACTGAACTGAATGGTATATAGTGCTTGTAAATGTACTAAGAATATAGTGCAGTCGCAGATTCTTTACCAAAACTTTTGTCTGTCACTACATTGAGGTTCCTATAAAACTTTTCAACAAACCCTCAAATATGGATCAATTCAAACATTCTTTTTATCTGTCTCTACCTCTTATGGTACTGATAACATAATTTAGGTACTACACTTCCATAGTTATTCTCTTCATTTGAACACTTATCTGATGATCAGTTCCCTCATCTCTCCTCTTTGAGGCAATTTTGAACCTTCGTAGCTTTCCACAAGCCTATATTTCTGTCTCTTAGTGGATTGATTGTCTCCTTTAGAGGTAAAATAGAAATGACCAAGTAGGTACTTTCTCAATTTTCTCTTAGAACGTAGGTCACATCAATATTCTTCCGTATCTTTTTATCACCAATTAGTCCTTTTTCCTATTGAAACTCTAATCTCTATCTTTTCTCTGGATGCTGAATCCTATATTCTTCCTATCTTCAAAGGTAATTTTGTATTTCAGTATATAATTTTCATGTTTATAAAGCTCAATATTGTTAGGATAATAGTTCTCAAAATGATACAGAGGTTCAATGTATACCAAACAAAACCCTAGTCAGCTTTAGTGAAAAATGACAAGCTGACAATGAAGATTCAAATGGACAAATATAGTTCAAATATATAGGTCTCTTAAACAAAGCTGCAAAGTTTGAAGAACTTAAAAATTACAGTGATTAAAACAATGTAGTGCTGGAGGGAATGAAAGATGGCATGAATGAAGAACAGGAAGTACAATGTAGACCCAACTATATGATCGCTTGATTTATGATTTATAGCAACACTAACACTGCAGTGCAGTGGAGGAAAATAACAACTTTTAATAAATATATTGGCTCAGTTAGATATGTGGAAAAGGGCGAATCTTAAACTCTTCCTCACCTAATACAAACATTACATCAGATTGCAGATGCAAAAGTAAAGCAGGAAATATTTTAGAAGTAAAGATAGGAGTCTATCTTTATGACCTTTTGGGTAGGCAAATATTAAAAAAATTAAGACCAAAAAGAATTAACATAAAGGTAATAGTGACCAATTGAATTATTTTAAAATCCAGAATTTGTGGACATCAAAAGACACCAATAGAAGTACAAAAGCAGCATGCAGAAATAGATGAAGATATTTGATTATGAAATAATCAATTTTGATAGGATTACCGTATGATGAATTTTGGATTCTCATTAAATATTTTATTATTTTGGAAACTATGTATTAAGTATCTACTAAATGCCCAGGATCCTGTTCACTGGGATCTTTAAAAACATTATTTCATTTATTCTTCACCACAATCATACAAAGTATGTGGTAATATATTTATGAAGAAAATGACTCAGCAATTTAGTGACTTGCTCTTAATCTCATTTCTAATAGGAGACAGAGAAGTGACTTAAAGAATCCAAAGTCCAAATTCTCTCTATCTAGGTTGGCTTTATTCAGTATCTAGATACATACATATTTTAGGTTGTGTATCTTAAGTTTTGAGTAGAAAGAAATTCGAGTATCATATTTATACCATAGAACCCTTCAGTGGGTTCTTGAATTTGGAGAATCTAACTGCTAAGCAAGCTTGAGGCATTGCTGAAGGGAAAGCAGAAGAGGAATGGAAAACTTCAGTGCCAAAGAAGAAAAGATAATCCAGAAAAAGTCCTGTATAAGGATACAGGAAAAAACAGGCAGGCATTATATAGCCCAGAAACAGAAAAGAGGTATTTCTGTGTAATGGAAAGACTACTGGCCTACGTATATGCAGAAATGTGCCCAAGAAAGAGCTCCGCTAGGAGAAGTCAATGGCACCCCACTTCAGTACTCTTTCCTGGAAAATCCCATGGACGGAGGAGCCTGGTAGGCTGCAGTCCATGTGGTCGCGAAGACTCGGACACGACTGAGCGACTTCACTTTCGCTTTTCACTTTCATGCATTGGAGAAGGAAATGGCAATCCACTCCAGTGTTCTTGCCTGGAGAATCCCAGGGACGACGGAGCCTGGTGGGCTGCCATCTATGGGGTCGCGCAGAGTCAGACACGACTGAAGCGACTTAGCAGCAGCAGCAGGGTCTCTCCAGGGTAAACCTGGAAATGTCCCATGATCCATCTGCTGCTGTGTTTCTCTCCCTATAAAATGAAAGAAATGAACCAAAGTGTCTCAAATATTCATCTCTAGTACTAAATGAATCTCTCTGTGTATCTACCAAGTGCTACGCATAGGGCAAAGAACACATATAGCTTTTACAAAGGGAATACCGAATTGTCTACAACTAATGTTTTCCTTTTCTATTTATTTTTCAAAATTATTGGTTGGTCACATTTGAATCAATGCTTTAAATAATTGAATTTGTTTAAATCACAATACTTTTTTTTTTTTTCTGTAAATTTTAGGTTTTTATTTCTCCCAGGGACACATTCCTTATTAAATTGTAGTGAGCTCAGTCTTATCAGGCGAATAACATTGATTTGGTTTCCCACATGACTACCTTGGTATTATAATTTTAACATATATTTCTTTCACACATAGCTTTCCACATGGGTTTCTTTTATGTAAATAAATACAACTGTGAAAATCTCTGGGAATAAATAAATAAATACCCTCAGTTGTTGCGGAGCAGCCAAAATCCCATAGAGGGCAGTATGGTTTTAGCTGAATCAGTATTAAATTCTAGTTCATTGTAAAGAACATAATTACTCTTTAAAAAAATAAAAGAGCAAAGGACAGAGAACATATGATTTTAAAATAATATATAGCCATTATAAAATTTTATGACTAAAATAATTTTTAAATAACCAATTATCCCTGTTTAGATAAAACAACTTTGATGTTTATGTATGCTACATAATTACTATCAGATTATATAGTTTATATTCCTTCTTTTGATGTCATATTTAAAGTTTTTCTAGTGTTATTGAATTCTGTGTATATTATTTTTGATGAAAGGTCAAAATGCCTTCGTAAGGATACGTGTTAATTTAAACCATTTTAGCTCTTGATTGAACTTTGGGTAAATTTTGTATTTTCACAATTAATGTTGTGATATTCATATTTTCATTTAAATTTATCTTACTTTCTGAATATTTATTTATAACATGTTCTTAAACTATAATAAATAAGTGCAAACTTATTAACATGTAAATATTCTTTACATTTATCACCAAGAAGTGCTTTACAGAAATATTATACCAGTTAACACTTGTGTGACTATAGCTTTAACAACATGTAATTTTACTTTTACTAGGAAAAATAATATCTCACTTTATTCATAATAATAAAAAGTTTTGGTATGAATAATAGTTCAGAAGTAAACATTCTAAATTATTTCAGTAAAATCTAGGAATAGGTAGTAGGCAAATCAAGTGTAAAAGCATTTTAAAGATCTCCTAAGAGGGGCAAACGAGAATAAATTTGAGGGAAATGAAGATACATTTTAAGTATTATTTCACTGAAATGGAAAGAACAAATGAGGAAACATAATGCTTTCTTGATGTAAATCACTGAGCTGGTGACAGTCTATATCACTTAGAGTTTCACAGCTTTGTCTAGACTCAGTCTACCTGGTTTGAAACACACTGGTTCCACCACGTACCTGTGTGACGTTGAATAAGTGGCTGAAATCCTCAGTAGTTAGATATGATAATTATGTCTACCCTAGAGGATCATGTCTACCGCTAGTCATGAGAACAGAACTAGATAATA
This sequence comes from Capra hircus, assembly GCF_001704415.2. Lineage (NCBI taxonomy): Eukaryota > Metazoa > Chordata > Mammalia > Artiodactyla > Bovidae > Capra > Capra hircus. Next base: position 76,128,527 of record NC_030808.1, read on the forward strand.
TAGATTATTATAGATTAACTATCATAGATGATACAGACTATTAACACTTAGAGCAGGCACATGGTATACGCTCACTAAATATTTACAAGAGTCAGAGTGAAAACAAAGTAATGAAAATCTGAAAGTGAATGCAATTGAGAGACAGAAAAGAGATACATTAATGTCAGAAAGTAGACCTTGTGATTGAAAGCACTAAACAATGTATAAGGTAGATTGATATGTATTGATAAAGGACACATTTATTAATATAAGATATACAGGCATAGATCTTTGTAGCACAAACAATACAGGAGCTAAATATATAAAGAGTTACATATTAGAATATCAGCAACTTGATGAAAATAAAATTACAATTTCATTATAAACCTTTAATAGATCTCTTTTGAAATTTGAGAAAAGCTAAGTACTTCCTGAACATTAACTGATTTAATACTCATCATAATTACCTTGTGATGTGGACACAGTTTTAATCTTTATTGCAACTAAGGAAAAGCACAAAAGATAAATCAAACTTTTTCTTTTTATAGATGTCCAATAAAAATGATGGTGGTGATGATTTAGTTATTTGCTAAGTCTTATCCAACGCTTGCAACCCCATGGACTGTAGCCTGCCAGACTCTTCTGTCCATGGGATTCTCCAGGCAAGAATACTGGAGTGGGTTGCCATTTCCTTCTCCAGAGGATCTTCCTGACCTGGGGATTGAACCCGGGTCTCCCAAATTGCAGGCAGACGCTTTACCATCTAAGCCCACCAGGGAAGCCCAATAAAAATGATAAATCTCTCATAAACTTGATTAAGGACAAAAGAATGGGAGTAAAATATATAAGATTAGAGCTAACAAGACTAAACTGAAGAGGATATGAAAAGAATAATAAAATATTATGATATGTAATTCTGTGGTAACAGCTTTGAAAACCTAAAAAATTGATTTGGGGGCAAAATATATAATTATTACAAATGAATGAAAAATAAGTGAAAAATTTTACATAGTTACTTATAATTGAAAAATATTGAAAGGCTGGATAGACTCATAGGTGATTTCTATCAAATATTTAAATTGCAGATACTTCAAGTATATTATAGTAATATGGAAACTATTAGAAAATCTATAGAGATGAAAATAAATGTGATAAAATTTAGTTTTCTATTTAGTTGTGATAAAATTTAGTTGTCTAATACTAGTAATAAGAATAAAATCAGAAAGAAAAGAAAGTACTAAACTTAATATTTGACTACTCAAGTAAAACAGTGTATTGTTATAAATAGTAAAGCTTTAAAGTAATTATATTTAAGGTCTAGACTGGATAAGGAGGTTTGCTTTTGTCTTTAGTTTTCAATATTTTCTGGAATGTAAAGAAAACAAGAGAGTAAGGGAAAATGAATCTTATTAACACTGGAAAAAAAAAAGAGTTTCACTTCTTTCTGCTGATATGATTGTATCCATCCCTGGATGTTCTAGAAAAATCTATTAAAATTAATATGTGAGTTTGTAAGGAATGTGAGTATAAATAGATGTAAAATATAGTTTTCTCTTCTGCTCTGAAGCATATAGAAGTGGAAAGAGGAAAATAAAACCTCATTGATAATAGCACACACACACAGCTGAAAATGCTTAGAAACTAAGAGTGGAGTAGGAGCTATATTATATATATATGTATATATTTGAAGTATATATGAAATTGTGTATGAAATATGTGAAAGTGAAGTCACTCAGTTGTGTCTGACTTTTTGCCACCCCATGGACTGTAGCCTACCAGGCTCCTCCATCCATGGAATTTTGCAAGCAAGAGTACTGGAGTGGGTTGCCATTTCCTTCTCCAGGGGATCTTCCCAACCCAGTGATCAAACCTGGGTCTCCTACATTGCAGGCAGAGACTTTACTGTCTGAGCCACTAGGGAAGCCCATGATATATATACATATAGATATATAGATATAGATATCTAAATATTATATATATATCTGGAGGCACCAGGGAAGCCCATGAAATATATATATATAATCTTTTGAGTAAGATGAAATAGTCTTAGCAAACAGAATTAGCTGTATGCTGCTAGTTAAAATGAGAAGTATTGTAGGCAATATAAAAAGAAGTGTCTAGCAGTATCTATTAAAGTAATAAGAACTTTGACCCAGCAAATACTCTCCTGGGACTCTATCTTTGAGAAATAAGTTGCCACTACATCTAGATATATGCATTGAGAAAGTTTATTATGCAATATTTATAGCAACAAAATATGAAAATAATCTAAATTTCCACTGAGAGAAATTATTGTATATATTACATAGCCAATGTATTATGTTATGGCCAATAAACCTTTTAAAATTATTTTACTTGGTTTCTATTAAAATCAGTTTACTTGGTTTCTACAAGGAATCATTGAATGAGAAACATAAAGATGAATCTATATCTCTTCCCATTCTTCTGTAAAATGATGTCAAAATGTAAAATAATGTTAAAAATAGTCCTACATGGCATATGTGGATGTATTGTCTATACATGTTTACCTACACTTAATAACATGGGCATGGATAAACTACTTATGTGGGATATGTTGGTAGGAGTCAGTGTCCAGGATGGAGAAAAACAATTGATCACTATGGCTTCTTAACAACCCCAAAACTTAGTGGCTTAAAGCAGTGATTCTTAACTGGAGATGATTTTGCCTACCAAGAGGCATGTTTTGATTGTCATGACTTGAGAAGGGATTGCTGCTCACAGGGATGATGTTAAGGATCTTTCTGATGCACAGGGCAGCTCTCCACAGCAAAGAATTGTCCAGCATATCAGTAGGACAAAGCTGAGAAATCCTGGCTTAAAGAAATGACAATATTCATTTGGCTCATGAATCTGCAGTTTGGTCCAGGAAGAACTGGATAAGAGGAGCTCGTTTCTGCTCTAGCCAATGTCAGGCTAGAAGGCCAGGCTGAAATCACATGAAAACCCTCTCACTTAATATGGTTTGGTTTGGTTGTTGACTGTGGGCTGAGACCCTAGATAGTCAACAGGCCTGCGGGCACCCAACCTTTCTCATAACAGTGTGGCTAGGTTCCAGGGAGAGAGAGACAGAGAAATAGAGATACACACACACACACACACACACACACACAGAAACCATATTATCTTATGTTGTTTATTTGGTTCAGGTAGTTCAAGGAACCTAGCAGTTTTAAGAGGAAACAAACTAGACTCTAGACACCACCTCCTGACAGGAGTGCATAGTTCTAAAAGCACATGTACAGATGGAAATACTGTATTGTCCACTTTTGAAAGTTATAATTTGCCACGCAACAACAATGAAAGATACACATTTAAAAAATTACTTCTGTAAAATTATCTATAAGTGTGTGTGGGTATTTTAGCACTCTTGGTAACGTTAGCAATTTTACATGTCAGTAAGCATTTGCTATTATCTTCTATGAATAAAGTCCATTGCACATTTTTTCTATTGTTAAGTTTAGAGTTTCCTTATTTACTTGTATATGTTCTTGATTATTAACTGTTCTCCACTTCTTTCCATAAAACACTTAAACTCCTTAAAAGAATAGAAAAAAAAAAACCACATGAAGTTGGCATAGAAAAAATAGGAGAGACAGAAGAAATTAAGAAAATGCAAGGACATCAAACAAGAACCAAATGAGGGTAAAAATTAGTGCCATGAAAACCTTGACCTTCATATAGGCTCTACACTTACACAGCAACACAGGGAAGAGGGAAGCTTAAACCAACTCTCAGTGTACACATTTATTTTTACATAAAGAACAGATTTAGTCAGGGAATTGTGGGGGAACACGAGAAAATAATACAATATTTAATGAATTACAATTTCAATGACAAACCACAATTACACAATACAGACAGTCCCTGACTTATAGCAGTTTGACCCACTTACAATGGTGTGAAAATTATATACACTAGTGGAAACCATACTTTGACTTTTGAATTTCAGTCTTTTCCCAGGCTGACAATATATGGTACAATATTCTCTTTGAGGCTGGCCAGTGGCGGTGAGGGTAAACACAAGGGTGAGGCGGCACTAGTGGTGAAGAACACGCCCGCCAATGCGGGAGATGCAAGAGACGCTGGTTTGATTTCTGGGTCCAGACGATCCCCTGGAGGAGGAAATGGCAGCCCACTTCAGTGTTCTTGTCTGGAGAATCCCATGTAAGCTAATATAAGTGTGCCGAGCACTTTTAAGTTAGACCAGGCTAGCTATGATGTTTGGTAGGTGAGGTGTATTAAATACATTTTCAACTTAATATTTTCAACCCAGCGTTTATCAGGATGTAACACCATTTTAAGTTAAGGAATGTCTGTGTACAGTAAGAAAAATAAACCTTTGAAATATTGCATGTCTGTTTTCTTTTATGTAATTTCATATACATACTTGCGTAATGGGGCTTCTCAGATGGCGCTAGTGGTCAAGAACCTGCTTGCCACTCAGGAGACATAAGAGATGTGGGTTTGATCCTTGGGTGGTAGATCCCCTGGAGGAGGAAATGGCAACCCACTCCAGTGGTCTTGCCTGGAGAATCCAATGGACAGAGGAGCCTGGTGGGCTATCATTCATGGGGTCACAAAGAGTCAGACATGACTGAAGCGACTTAGCAGCAGCTGCATATACACAATGGGATATCTTTCAGCCATAAAAAAGAAAGAAATCTTGCCATTCACAACATTATGGAGGAGCCTTGAGAGCATCCTATTCAATGAAATGTCAGCAAGAGAAAGTCAAATACTGTATAATCTCACTTTTATGTAGAATCTAAAAACAAACAAAGTAAAAATTAATAAATACAGAGAACAGATTGGTAGTTACCAGAGATAGATGTGAGGAAATGGGCAAAATGGTTGAATGTATTCAAAAGGTGCAAACTTCAAACGATAAATAAATCACGGGGATGTAATGTACAGCATGGTGACTGTAGTTTATTACACTGTAGCATATTTAAAAGTTGATAATAGAGTAGGTCTGTAAAAAGTTTGCGTTTATGCTTAAAAAGCCCTCCTGCAACCAGAGTTTGGATTAGTATTAAGAATATGGTAGCATTTTATATTACAACTGAGTAATGATGCTTAAACAAATGGCATATGTGGCTAATACAGCTGTAATTTAATTTTGGAGGACTATGTTTTTCTCACAATATTTAGCATACCTGAAGAAGGCCATTAGAATAACTTTTTAATCATTCTAAACTGTAAAATAAAAGCTCCATAGCTCAAGACATCAAATTGAAAAATGTGACTGCCTCTTAAACATTGAAGAATTATTATAATCACTAATCATTTATTAAAAAAACAACATTGATTAGTAGCAAGATTGGGTGGAAATTTTTAGATTCAGTTTCTGGTTCTAGTTTTTTACTTAACAAGTTGTCTTGGGAAGCTCCAGAATCCTTCTGGATGTTCCTCAAGAGATAAGAAAAGAGATGCAATTATATCTAAAGCATCTTTCTATTTTAAAAATTCTAAATCCAGAGATTTAAAGTTTTAGGCACAACCCAAGATCAATAAAAATAATATTTTGATTTTGTTTTTACAGGAGAACTTGTTCTGCCCAAGGGTATAGGGACATGAATTGCCCAGGTGTAACCAGTTGGAGGAAGGGCCTCCATTTTATACAATCCTGAATTTGGAAGACCCTTATTGTATCCAACAACTGGTGTTTTGGAAACAAGTGTCACTTTACTCATCTAGTTAAACCCTCAATAACTTTCCACTACTCTTAAGATAGAGCTTGACGCCTTCATGACCTTTTCTCATATGCTTCCACAGCCCCATTACTCATCACTTTGGTTCAGAATATGTGTTTCAGTACCTTGGCATGTGCTTTTTACCTTCCTTGTTTTATATTTCCCTCTCCTCCACCTGTTCAACTCCAACTTTTCCTTCAAATCTTTGCTAAAATGTCATTTCCTCAAGAAATCATATCTTGACACCTCAGTCTACTACCAGCTTTCTTCTTCCAGGTAAATAAGTTAGGACACAGGTTCAACATTTCCACACCCTGTAATTCCCCTTTCATTGCACTTAGCCACAGTTTCAATTAAGGTAAATATATCCTTGGAAGAAAAGTTATGACCAACCTGGATAGCATATTGAAAAGCAGAAACATTACTTTGCCAACAAAGGTCTGTCTAGTCAAGGCTATGGTTTTTCCAGTGGTTGTGTATGGATGTGAGAGTTGGACTGTGAAGAAGGCTGAGCACCCAAGAATTGACGCTTCTGAACTGTGGTGTTGGAGAAGACTCGTGAGAGTCCCTTGGACTGCAAGGAGATCCAACCAGTCCATTCTGAAGGAGATCAGCCTTTGGAGATCAGTTCTTTGGAGGGAATGATGCTAAAGCTGAAACTCCAGTACTCTGGCCACCTCATACGAAGAGTTGACTCATTGGAAAAGACTCTGATGCTGGGAGGGATTGGGGGCAGGAGGAGAAGGGGACGACAGAGGATGAGATGGCTGGATGGCATCACTGACTTGATGGACGTGAGTCTGAGTGAACTCCAGGAGTTGGTGATGGACAGGGAGGCCTGGAGTGCCGCGAATCATGGGGTCGCAAAGAGTCGGACATGACTGAGCAACTGAACTGAACTGAACTGATGCACAGTGTTTACCTCCTAGAGCAGAAACATCGTTAAGGCAGAGATTATTATCCCCATTACAGATATAAAACAGAAGAAAATGGAAGAACTCACTCACTTTTTGAATGAATGCCTACTGCATTCACTAAATAATCTTCTGTTTTCTGCCTTTGATGGAATACCTCCGGGGATGAAGCACCCACTATTGCTTAAGTAAAAAAGAAAATTATTTCTGTTCTGACAGCTCTTTTATTTTATTTTTTTGGGGGGGGGATTTTTTATTTTTTATTTTTTTATTTTTAAAATTTTAAAATCTTTAATTCTTACATGCGTTCCCAAACATGAACCCCCCTCCCACCTCCCTCCCCACAACATCTCTCTGGGTCATCCCCATGCACCAGCCCCAAGCAAGCTGCACCCTACATCAGACATGGACTGGCGATTCAATTCTTACATGACAGTATACATGTTAGAATTCCCATTCTCCCAAATCATCCCACCCTCTCCCTCTCCCTCTGAGTCCAAAAGTCCGTTATACACATCTGTGTCTTTTTTCCTGACAGCTCTTTTAAAAAGTATCTTCAACTACTGAAACTAAATCTGTGTCCCTGTAATTTCTACCTCATTTCTCTTTTGGCCTCTGACTTTATGTAGAATGAATGATTCTTGAGTCTCATGAAATTTGTAGGACTTTCTCTGTTCTGTACATATATTTTCAGCTAGAATATAGTTCAAATTTTCAATGAAAAATGAATATAGAACCTGATATCTGCAGCAAAATGACTAAATAAAGGAGAGCAAAAGATGAAAGGTCATCTTTTGTTTTACCAAGAGCAAAAAGTAAAATACTTACTTAGCGTGTGATTTCTTTAGCCTCCAGAAACCAAAGGATTTAGTAAACCCATTTTCACATTCTCCTTCTTTTCTGATTGTCACTTTTTGATCCATTTTCTTCTTATTGGCTTTTATTTATTTATTAAATTTTATAATTTATTAAGATGTCATCACCTACTTTCACTTCAGTTCAGTTCAGTTCAGTTGCTCAGTCATGTTCGACTCTTTACAACCCATGGACTGTAGCACATGAGGCTTCCCTGTTCATCACCAACTCCCAGAGTTTACTCAAACTCATGTCCATTGAGTTGGTGATGCCATCCACCATCTCATCCTCTATCGTCCCCTTCTCCTCCCACCTTCAATCTTTCCCAGCATAAGGGTCTTTTCAAATGAGTCAGTTCTTCGCATCAAGTGGCCAAAGTATTGGAGTTTGAGCTTCAGCATCAGTCCTTCCAATAAATAGTCAGGATTGATTTCCTTTAGTATGGACTATTTGGAGCTCCTTGCTGTCCAAGTGACTCTGAAGAGTCTTCTCCAACACCACAGTTCAGAAGCATCAATTCCTCAGCACTCAGCTTTCTTTATAGTCCAACTCTCACATCCATGCATGACCACTGGAAAAACCATAGCTTTGACTAGACAGACCTTTGTTGGCAAAGTAATGTCTCTGCTTTTTCATATGCTGTCTAGGTTCATCATAACGTTTTTTCCGAGGAGTAAGTGTCTTTTAATTTCATGGCTGCAGTCACCATCTGCAGTGATTTTGGAGCCCCCAGAAATAAAGTCTGTCACTGTTTCCATTGTTTCCAAGTGATGGGACCAGATGCCATGATTCTACTTTTCTGAATGTTGAGTTTTAAGCCAACTTTTTCACTCTCCTCTTTCACTTTCATCAAGAGGATCTTTAGTTCTTCTTTGCTATCTGCCAAAAGTATGGTGTCATTTGCATATCTGAGGTTATTGATATTTCTCCCAGCAATCTTGATTCTAATCTTTGATACCTACTTTAACTGTGTGCATTTCATTTTTCTCAACACCCTAGTCTCTCAAAGTCTTAAGTTCCCAAATCAAAGCAGCAATGTGAGAAGGAAGCTCAGCCTTAGTTCAGTTCAGTTCAGTTGCTCAGTTGTGTCCGACTCTTTGTGACCCCATGGACTGCAGCACGCCAGGCCTAACAAGTCCATCACCAACTCCCAGAATTTACTCAAACTCATGCCCACTGAGACAGTGATGCCATCCAACCAATTCATCCTCTGTTGTCCCCTTCTCCTCCCACCCTCAATCTTTCCCAGCATCAGGGTCTTTTCAAATGAGTCTACTCTTCGCATCAGGGGGCCAAAGTTTTGGAGTTTCAACTTCAGTATCAGTCCTTTCAATGAATATCCAGGACTGATTTCCTTTAGGAAATTAAAGCTCAGCCTGGTAACCTTTAATTTTCCCTTGAGCCCTGGTAAGTTATGACTTAGTATAACCTGACTCATTAAGGTCCTGCACTCCAAATTCTTAGTTTTCCTTAAAACTTAAACTCTTAAAACCTGAGATGGACTCAATATATCCTCACACTAAGTATACTTCTTTCACTTACTATGACTAGTTCTCAGGATGTGTAGGGGCCCTGAGATTGAAGGAAAAGATGCTAAGGAATGGGGATTGGCAGTGACCCTTCCCTACAACCAACATTTTCACCCACTGCCACTCTCTTGCCATATTCCAAATCACCCTTGGTCCCAATGGAAGTTCAACTAAATTGCAGCAAAACTCAATCTCTATTCTCTATCCCTGTAAAGATATGCATGGAAATTAATTACAAAGATTCTTAATCTCAAAATACTCTTAAATTATAAATTCTCATCATTGGAAATAATTTTAAGGAGCATATCTTCTTAGCATTACCAGGGTATGAATGAAAATTTAAAAAAAAATAATCTGAGATTACTGGCAATCTGACCCTTCTTTGAATTTTTCTAATGACCAAGACCTCACTGCTCACAAAGTATCTAGTTCTATCTTTACATAGAACTGAGTGTTGGAATGTCTTTCTTTTTTAAACTGAAATCTGCTAACTTATTAACTACACCTATTGGCACTAGTTCTTTTTAATCCCTTTAATATTTTGTTTTCATTTAAAGATTATAATAATTTATTTTCTTCTTTTATATATTTAAGAAAGATCCAAACCTTCTTGTATTTTGTGATGTTTTATTTTGGTATCAGAGCCTCACTAAATCTTTGTAAGTTTTGGCATTTGGAGCAACGCAGTATAAATAAATAAAGTGCCTATTTTGTTGTAAAGCATTTTTGTCCTCTCTGTAGACTTGTACGGTTTTTAAAATAGCTTTGAAGCTGTGGAAAGAAAAGAAATAAAGAATCTTTCTGCCCCCACTTCTTCCTTCATACTACAAATTTGGATTCAAATAAAAACATGTGAAATACTTATTTTAATCAGTACACTCACAGATATTATCTATTACTACTGTTAAAGTTGCTTTCATTTTAAATATGACGTTATACCATGAAAAAATTGTCACTAGTGATTTTCCCCTTACTTTTTCAATTGTATGAATATACTTGTATTATCCTAATAGTTAACATAATGCTGTTTGTCCATGTCTGTAACACTTTTCCAAAAATATTTTCTATGAATACATAGTCCATGCTATGAACATACATGGACTCTATTTATTGAAGTTCCTTTCAAAAGCAATTTATTGAAAGAGTCTCTTATTGGACATTTAGAACGTTTTTACAGTGTTTATTATATGATAATCAAAGTGGTATATTATTTTTGTTCAAATTTGTATTTTTATAAATTGATCATTTTGTGCTGCTTATCTAAAAGATATGGATATTTTATTTATTTTTATTTTTTAATATTTATTCATTTATTTGGCTGCACCAGGTCTTAGTTGCAGCATGTGGGATCTAATTCCCTGACCATGAATCGAACCTGGGCACCCTGCATTGGGAGCTCAGAGTCTTAATCCCTGGACCAGCAGGGAAGTCCCAATATGGATATTTTAAAGTTCTTAAAATATACATATATGGTTGATTTCATATAATTCTTTTCTGATTACTTATGCTTTATTAAAAAGCATAGAATTTGTGTGTGTGTGGCCTATGTATGTGTGGCAGTAAATAACGACCCTTTCTCTCTTTCTTGAACTAAAAACAAGCTATAGACACAAAAAGGCAGGTATGTGAAGTAAAAGTTACCTTTATCAGTTGAAAAAAAGAAGCCTGATTGTCAAATATGACTTAATATTTGTAGTTTTAATAGGCTTCCTAGTAGTTATTTGCCCTATCATGGTGACACTGACCAGCCACACACAGTTCCAGTTGGGATGGAACCCTCCCTTCTTCCTTTCCTCAGAGGAAGCAGAAATAGTGTGTTATGCAGATGCTGATATAAATGTGGGTAATTCGTTTCCTTTCCTTTCTCCAATCCCACCAATCAAATAAAGCTTGTCTCATGGGAATAGCTGCCCCTTTATATAAAAGTGGAAAAGGAGTACAAGTCTTTGTTTCCCAGCACCTTTTTCGCTTCACTCTGTAAGTATTTCAAGGCAATGGGCTTCATTGATTCTGTCAGATACATGCATATATATGTATATATATATAAATATATATATAAGCAAGCATATAAACATGTACATTTATATACATGTAAATATATACATACTAAAGGATACTCAAAGAATGATTGCTAGTAATTTTTTAAAAAAGACAAAAGCTCTGCAATATGCAACTTGAGTTACCAGTTGTGTTCTTGGATGATAAACTATATTTTTTAAGAGCTTAGTCAATTCACTTGTTTGTGTTATGATACCCTCTCACCTTTAAATGAAGCTTTGGAAACTTATTGTGTTCAAGATTATTAGCTATAGTTTGTTCATGCAGTGCTAATACTGCTGCTCCAGAGGCAGACAGCACAAAGGTTTCTGTTTGGAGGAAGCAAAACCAGATTATTTGCACATGATGACCCTCTATTTATACATTCACAGAGGATTTTGGAGTTTTACTTTATTGTTGTCATGGTACCGTATTCATAGTCTAATGCTTCTGCTTATTCATTTAAGTGTTATTTAGCATTATTAATTACATCACTAACTCAATGAACATGAGTTTGAGCAAACTCTGGGAGATAGTGAAGGACAGGGATGCCTGGCGTGTTGCAGTTCATGGGGTCACAGAGTTGGACACAACTTAGTGACCGAACAACAACGATTTCATTATTCTCTGTATTTTCCTCAGATTGTTTTTGAATGTATAAATGCTTCCACTAACTAGAGGTTGGCATTATGCTTTCATTTAATAATTTTTAAAAAGTGGAAAAAAGTTTGAGTAGAGACATCCAAATCTGATTATTACAAATTTCAAAGTAAATTTCTTTGATTGTAAATAATGTGACTTTGCCACAAATTATTGGGTCAAAAAGAATTCAGCTAACATTTTCTGGAGTTTTATGGATTACAAAGATAGATGGGATGATAACTTCACTTAAGCTTAATATTTTATATCTAAACATATATTTTTGTCTTCTTTTCATGAAAGATGTCATATTATTTCAGATTCTTCATTCCAGGGCAAAAGGAGTCTGGTCCTGATTGTCCTGTTTTACTATTACACACTGAACTAAACTTTTTGAAGAAACCAGTCAGTGATATCCTTATTTTTATTCTCATTAGTATAAAATTAGATGCCACAATCCATGCTAATGCACCTGTTAATTCTTTAATGCCTAGTCAGCAATCTAGCCACTAACCTCAAGATCAAAAATCTGTAAGAGAGATTGAAGGAGCAGCAAAGATACTGAAGTCTAATTTATGAAAGTACTAAGGTTCCTGAAGCAGAAATCCATTTTATTTCAGGTTAGAATTGGACCAGCATATCTCTGATACATAATAACCATAATAATTTGCTATTTCCATGATTTACTAATGTGATTGGAGTGAAGCAATCATGGGTAGAGTTGCATTTGTTTTGTGTTGTTAAGGATTCCACATTTCTAATCTTTCTGTTAATGTAAATAGCTTTCACTACTCGTGTATTTTTAGAGTAGTATTGAGATTGTTTTATTCCAATTTGATGAGAGAGGTTGTCAAAGAGCACAGTACACCAAAGCACAATGAGTTAAAGCCTTGGGAAACAGCAGTGCCTCCAGGCCTCACAGTGACTTGACAGGGCCTGGGAGGAATGAGATATTTGTTCACAAATATTATTTTCTGAAGTGCTATGTTAGGTGAAAAATCAGAAAAAGCAACATTACAGAGTATAAAAGGGGTTTGCTTCACTTTACACAGTGAATACAGATTTGCATTCACTTGCTAGGTATCCTTTATTATGAAGTAAAGAGTTGATATTTGAAAGATTTGTGAATATTATTATAGTATATGATGGCTCTTAATACAATCCAATACAACTGAAAAATTAAGCAATCATTCAATAAGTCAATAAATAAAGTTCTAAATCTGGTTATAAAGCTATTATAATAAATTCTGGCTGAAACTTCCAATAAGATAGTGTCATATATCTCTATTCTCCTGCCCCCTCATTCTATATAGCTCTAATCTGAGTCAGGCCTGTATAGAACATTGCACTCTATAATTTGTCTTTTCTGGCTAATATCCTGATACTAACAGTTGCCTTTCTCTTGTATACTCTTTGTTCATGTAGAGATAGCTTTCACCAGGGCATAAGTTATGCATGAGCTTCTCAGGTGGCTCAGTGGTTAAGGAATGTGCCTGCAATGCAGTAGACACAGGTTCTACCCCTGGGTGGGGGAAGATACCCTGGAGAAGGGCATAGTAGCCCGCTCCAGTATTCTTGCCTGGAGAATCCCATGGACAGAGGAGCCTGGCAGACTACAGTCCATGGGGTCGCAAAGAGTCAAACATTGACTGAAGTGACTGAGCACGCATGCATGCAAGCTATTGCATCTGTGATGGTTACTAGAAGCTATGCTGGGTAAGTGGTAGGGGAACGGAAGGCAAGATTCTGTCCATGTTGACAGGATTGATTTCTGTGTATCGCTCTGGGGGAGTGATATTCAACGCTAAAACTAAATATGTCATGGTTCTCCAGGCATGCTGAAATAAAACATGCAAATGTTAAGTCTCCTACTGTAAATCAGTTACTGCATCTCTAAGGGTTTTTTTTTTTTTTTACCTATATGTGAAAGCAGGCACAGTATCTTTCTATTCCCTGGAGACTTAGCTATGAAACCTACAGGGAAAGGTTATGTTTTAAAAAGAATTTTAAAATTGTTCTTTTATTATATATGCTACTGAATTAATTAAAGTGTTAGTCTGAATTCACTAATAAGGTAGTCAAATAAAGAGTCCTCCAGGGGTGAAATAAAAGAACATTCCATATGCCAATCTATTTATCTCCTTGGCGCCCACCTCTGATCATACTTTTTTTTTTGCCCGAAGACTTGGTTTGTGTGTGGATCAAATTACCTTCTATTTTGTTATATTTTTACCCTGGCAGGAGGCAGTTATTAGCCACCTCACTTTTAACACCATCCCTTCAGCCACTATACAAAAGGCAGTTTTAAACTGATCTTATTTTCCATTGAAGAAAAAAAATCTACATGGGTTGTAGTCACTAAGGAAGGTGCCCCTTCTTCTTTCATACTTGTAAATAAAAAATGGTCAAAGGATTTCCCATTACTGCTGAATTTATTCTTTTTTTTTCCAAAAAATAATCTAACAAACAAACAATAAGGCTTATATCTAAGCTGCTGCTGGTGCTGCTAAGTCGTTTCAGTCATGTCCGACTTTGTGCGACCCCATAGACGGCAGCCCACCAGGCTCCCCCGTCCCTGGGATTCTCCAGGCAAGAACACTGGAGTGGGTTGCCATTTCCTTCTCCAATGAGTAAAAGTGAAAGTGAAGTCGCTCAGTCGTGTCCGACTCTTAGCGACCCCATGGACTGCAGCCCACCAGGCTCCTCTGTCCATGGGATTTTCCAGGCAAGAATACTGGCATGGGGTGCCATTGCCTTCTCTGATATCTAAGCAGTAGACCTTAAATAAAAATATGAGCTTAAATCAGAACCTAAGAATTGGGAAATTTTTTCTAGTAGTTGATGATTTCAGGAAAGCTTTATCTTCTGATTTATATTAAACTGTCAATAGCTCTTCACTGTTTAAAGATTCTCTGCCATCATATACACTCCCACACCATTAAGCTAAAGTAGTTAAGGATTTATGAAATATTTGTGTGCTGAAAATCCATCAAAAACTTAAAAAAAATTTCTACTCAAAAGACCCGAGAATTTTACAAATTAGTTCATATTTTTATTTATTTTAGTAGTCAAGGTACTATAGCTTATGTGTTCAAAGAGTTAATAATAGCTCCAGGTCATGATTTAGGCAGTGAATTAGGGATTTTTCAAGCCATTAGTAATCAGCTTTTTAACAAACCTCTCAAGTAGGTACTTTCTTAATTCACCAGAGGAGCTAACTGAGGATTTGGAGACCATAATATAGCCTCAGCTGACTCAGTCTCAGAGGATACAGCAGGAATTTGAATGCAAGTATATTTGGATGTAAACAAAGCTCTGCCCTTCATATCATTCCATATTTGCTTAGGATTTCTCAGGTGATGCTAGTGGTGAAGAGCCCATCTGCCAGTGCAGGAGATTTAAGAGACACAGGTTCAGTTCCTGGGTTGGGAAGATCCCCTGTAGAAGGGTATGACAACCCACTCCAGGATTCTTGCCTGAAGAATCTCATGGACAGAGGAGTCTGTTGGGCTATACCACACACACATGCTTGCTTGCTTAATTACCTATTCGTATCATTTTTGGAGTCAAGAAATTGTATCTTCCAAAGGCTTCCATGTCTTATTTATGATAGTTTCCCAAAGCAAAACAACTTCCTCCTCCTTTTTCTTGTCCCTGGTGCTCATTGCAAAGCTCATTAGGATCTTCTTTGCCATGAACAAGATCACTGATTCTTACCACCTGCTGCTGCTGCTGCTAAGTTGCTTTAGTCGTGTCCGACTCTGTGCGACCCCGTAGACTGCAGCCCACTAGGCTCCTCTGTCCCTGGGATTCTCCAGGCAAGAATACTGGAGTGGGTTGCCATTTCCTTCTCCAATGCATGAAAGTGAAAAGTGAAACTGAAGTAGCTCAGTCGTGCCCGACTCTTACCACCTAAATGGTGATAATTTTAGTCTATTTTCCCCCTCATGTTAAGGTCACATTGCAAGGACATCCTTGCCCTTTATGCAGCAAGAGCAGAGAGGAGACCACCGTCTCACATCACTGTCTGAGATGAGTCCTGTTGAGTGACTCTGGCAATATCTTTCAGGGAGTGATTCTCAAACCTGGTACTAGTCACTTAAAAAGGCTTGTGAATCAACAGTATTAGAAAAGCAGAAAGGGACTCTACTGAATCTGGCAACTTCTTCCATTTTTTTTTTTTTTTTAAATTTTGGACACAGAACTTAACGAGTATCTGCTATATGTTTTGTGTGCATGTGTGTGCTAAGCTGCTTCAGTTGTGTCCTGCTCTTTGCAACCCTTCGGACTGAATCTGCCAAGTTCCTTGTCCATGGGATTCTCCAGGCAAGGCTGGAGTGGGTTGCTATGCCCTTCTCCAGGGAATCTTCCCAACCGAGGGATTGAACCCACATCTCCTGCATCTCCTGCGTTGCAGGAGGATTCCTTACCATTGAGCCACCATGGAAACCCCCTCTATATGTTAGTCACTGCTAAATGCTTATATGGTAAATACAAGGCAGAATGAATAAAGGTCAAAACTGGTTTAGAGAAAGGATTTTGCAAATCAGAATCAGAACTTTTCTCAGTTCCTTCACTATGTCTGTGTTAGTCTGCTAGGGTTTCCATAACAAGAACCACAGACTGGATGCGTTAAAGGACAGAAATTTATTTTCTCACAATTCTAAAGGCTGCAAGTCCAAAAATCAGGATGTCAGTGGGCTTCTTGATTTCTCCTGGGACCTCACTCCTTGACATGCAGATGGCTGCCTTTTCTCTGTGCATGCCATCTTTGGGGTCTCTTCCTTTTCTTATGACCCTGGACCTATAAGATTAGAGTGCCACCCTCGTGACTTCTTAACATTCATGATCTCGTTAGAGGCTTTATCTTCAAATACATTGAAGGTTAGAGATTCAGCACATATAAAATTGAAGGGAACACAATGCAGTCCATAAAAATGCCCATTACATAAATGGCCATTAATGTACAGTAGAAAGAAATCAAAGAGAGTCAAACTATAATTATGATAATTAGCATGGATGTTGGTGCCAGAAGTTCAAATCTCTAGTCTGCCACTTTTTAATTGTGTGAACATTGGTCAAATTTAACTTCAGGGCTTCATTCACTATCTTTTGAAACAGTGACAAGACTAATGACTTCCTGGGTTATTGCAGATGAAACAAGAGTTGATGCTTAGTGGTAGATGATTAGTTTTTAAAATGACATTATTCTTTTTTCTCCTCTGAATATAACATTGTGGGAATGGTGAGAATAAAATGCAAGAGGAAAAATGGCAGAAATAAAACACTCTAATTGAGAAATATTAGCACACTAAATTTTCTTTATTATATTAATTTAGTCTATAGAATCGTTGTGAAGAAAAACCAACACAGAGACACAGTTGAGACTCCTAAATTTATAGTTTAATTCATTCTTTATTCAGCACTTAGTACATGTTAGAAATTGTTCTGGGAGTTTGGGAGACAGCAGTGAGCAAAATAGTCAGAAATGGCTATTTCCCTGAAGCTCACTTTCTAGAATGAATAGAGATCACCTCCACATTTCACACCCACTTCAGAAGCTGGGGAAAATGAGACATACTTAATAGTAGGAAAAAGCCAATCAATCAGCAAGCTGATATTTACCAAGAAGCCAGAGAAAACCCAGGAGCAGTATTCACCTGGGGGTTGGAAGGCTTCCCCAAGTGCTGCTCTGATGCCTGAGAAGCTGGTGTGGGCTTTTTTTGACAACACTCTCTGGCTCTGGGGCCAACCTGTGCGCCCCGCCCAGCCCGGCAGCTGCAGACTCTCGCGGGCAAGAGCTGGTGCGCCCCGTCGGTCAGGGCGGTGCCGACACCGCGGGTCCTGATGCCGGGCCAGTGGGACGCGCAGCGAGCCAGCATTCGCGCGGATTTTGAAGCCGCGTTGCACACCCGAAGCGCCGCGGGTCCGCCGTGAACACACTGCCTGCAACCCCGAGCCGTTGATCCTGGGTCTGGGGAGCAGGTCGCCGAGAGTGCCAGTGACTTTGGCTTTGGCTGGATGTCTCCTGACCCACGTCACCAGCCTGACAGCCTTGCACCAAATCAGAGGGCGGCGCTCGTCACCGGGAGCTCCTGCAGATTAGAACTCGCCTCTCCTAGCTCCTCCCCTCAGTCCCATTTAAAGCAACCACCCGCTTATCCGAAAATTGAGTGGGCTCAGTTTCCTCAGCGCCTTCTTCCAGGGCAAGATGGTAAGTGAGGAGCTGGCATTAGCTAGTTCCCTGGCGAAACCGGGGGCGCTCTGAGAGCCAGAAAACTTTGCCTTTAGAATTTCTTCCACCTTGGAAACAAGATTACTCTGCTACCTGCCAATTAAAACAGGTCTTCTTTGCTGCTCTATCTCCCTTTTCCTCTCCCCCATCTTCTCCTGGCTTTCTGTGTCTGCCTCTCCGGCTCCTTCATTCTCAGTCTCTCTCATCCTTTTGTTCTTTATTTCTATTCTGACCTGTCTCCCAACTTTTCCTCTACACCTGCACTCACTTTTCATTCCACCTCTTCCTCTCGATTATGCGCATATTTGCAAACACTTGAACTTGAGGCTAGGGGTATTTGGGGTTTGTTTTCTTCTCAGGTGTCAATTGCATAATAGCACAGCTCTGATTCCAATAATAACCTCAGGGAAAGAGCCTGCAAACATGCCTTTAGAATAAAAGAAAATAGCACTTGATAAACCTTTGGCTGAATTTCTTTGGTCTGCAATGCCCACATTGGACTTGCTTCAAGACTGGACTTTTTCAAAACTTAACTTATTGGGAATGTTAACAAAGTATGACTTAATTGACTTAACTTTCTTTTTTCCTCTTATTTGTTTTCTCTGTGTTTATGCTATGCCCAAGAAAGTTCACAAGTCAACAAAAGACTTGTCGTGGTCAAAAAGAGTTTGTCCAAAGCTAGTCTCTGATGAAATGAATGGCTTTTACCTGATTAAACATTGACAAATAATTAGGAATGGTCTGTTGTACAAATTAACCCAGGGAGGCTGCATACCTGCTCCTGACTGGACATTTGGAAAGACTGTGTGTTTGAGGTTTGAGGAGGCAGGGGCAGGAGGGTGTTCACTGGCTCAGAACACAGTAGAGAATACATGCCAGACAGTTAGTCGTGCAAGATAACTTTGGAAAAGCATTGAGACCTGGTGATGGAGGGACCTACAAAGAGCTTGCTGTCTTTCCTAACTAACCTATTTCAAGAGGATCCAGTAGCATTTAAAGTCAGAGGAAGAGAGGAAAGAGGAAGGGAGGAATGGAGCAAGGTTATGATTCAGAAACTAAAATTTAAAAGTTAGAGTATATGGTATGTTCTGTCCATTCCAGCGCTAGCATTCAAAGTTTTTTTAAGTTATTAGAAATATAACTAAGATATTTGCAAGAAAGAGTCAAATAGTTCTTACACGATTCATTCATTAAGTAGAATTTCTTTTGCTTAGATCTTGGGTAGCCTGTTAGATGACTGAGGCATAGCAACAGAGAATACTCCTGGATATTTACAAATTTGGTCCATCCAATAGTAGCCTGTTCTATGCTGAGAGGACCTACGGGAAGGACTGGTTGAACCACGAAGCTGATTCCTTTTTAGTAATTATATTTGGATCACTCAGAATTAATCTGGGATCTATACTTAGCATCTTTACTGGGTTTTATTCACTGCATGTATTTTCTGCTTCTTTCTCCCATTCTTTTCCCACTCTGAATGCCCATCACCGCATCTCTTGGGACAACCCTCCCACCCCCAACCAACCTACATACTGAATTTTACAGAACACCGTTCTGCCTTGCCAAGACCAGTACTTTGTAGGAGGTCAGAGCTATAATTGTCCGTATTCCACTACAACGTCAGAATCTAGTGTTGACGTTTCCACGGAGACTTGGGTCTCTTTCTGGGCTGCTGGTTTCCTGGACAACAGAGAGCCCCAACAGGCACCACAGGCACAGGGTAAGTTCTGCTCTTCTGCTTTGCTGGTAGATCAGAAGCCCTTTCCCAGTACTCATAGTTGCAAGGCATTATGGGCTGGAACTCTGTAGAAAAAGGAATGATAGGTAAGGTTTAAGAAAGCCCAAAGACTCCTGTATTTTGCAGCCTAAATAACTTCCTTTTTTTGTACTTGCCAAAGAGTGAAAATGGGATTCTACTCCTTGTCCACTGGATAATCTGCATTTCTTCCATACTATACTATACATAAAGTATAATATGTATACTTTACAGTTCTTGGAGATTTCCAAGTCATTGAGAAAGTTTAGGTCTATGTCAAAGTTATATAAACACTACTAGTGAATGCTTTGGGAATTAAGAAACTAGTTAGAAGCTTTTTGTTGTGCTGGTTGTTTTGTTTGTTTGTTTGTTTGTTGTTTTCATTAAGGAATATTTCCCTGGGAATGAGAGAGAAGCAAGCAAAATTACTAATCTTTTATTTAAAAAAGGAAATTCTATGAATAGTGCCTTATAAATGGAAAAAAAAAGTCCCATTTTGCCTAAAGAAGACTTCAACTTTGGAGGGGAACATAACTTTTATGGAAAATGCCACATTAGTTTTGCCATGGGGCTTAGTAAACAGTATCTATAAATATTAAACAAATTTTCTGTATTAACACTGAAGTTTCTGGAATAACTATAAGACACCTCAGAATTCTTTATCTGTAGTACTATTTCTGCCACATGTATTTATTTGATTTGAAGAAAGATACAAGCAAAAAGCCCCCAATTTTTGAAACACACTTAATGTCCGGAAGGGAATTATTTAATTTTAGCTTTCTACCACAAGAAACAAAGAAAACAGAATGTATGAATATGAAACCAAAGATTGTATAAAATTTTATTCCTATCTTGTTGTCCATCATTCCAATTAAAAAAAAGTAGTTCAGTAATATTTTAGTTGACTTAGAGGTGATCAAATTTCCAACTGTACTAAATCAGGAAAAGAAAATAAAAGTAAACCAACTTAGCATGCCCAAGCAGGCTTATTGGTAGGCATAATTCGCTGTCAAACATGAAAAAACAAAAACTTTGAAAAAACATAAAACATACAGGTAATGACATTTGACATATATGAGTTTTAGTACAGTTTTGCGATTTTCATTGAGTTCTTCAGAAAAAAAAGTTCAAATTATTTTGAAAAAGAAAGTGCTATTCCATAAAATTCTGAATAGATACTCTCCATCAGACTTCACTGATAGGCAGAGATTTTCATCTGGGGAAAAAAAAAATGGTTACATCAAAAATAGGATTTGATTCTAGAGACAAACACTATATTACCTAAGCACTGCAGCTTAGAAAATAAGATAAAAGCTTAGAAAACATAGTAGAATTGCAATGCAGGCCTAATTGAGGGTGGGCAGATAAACATTTGCATGAATTAGTAATGCAGACAGGAACTCTTATCTCCTGAAAATTGACCTCTGAGACACTTGCAGACAGTCTTTGAATATTTGTCTTTCATAGCATGCCTGCCCCTTCTAAAAACTTTAAATATGTCATTTTCCCATGTGAAGGCAATGGCTAGCTTCAGAAAGGTAATTGAACTTACTGCCTTTCTGAAATCCTTTGGTTAGTTCTTTATTACACAAAAACTACGTTTGTATTTTCTCAGTTATCCATTTTGTGTTTTCACATAGAACCATCAGGTGACTCGAATTTCCCTGTTCCTAATTTGTGTTCATGGGAAGAGGCTCAGCTTTCCTCTCAGCTCTACAGGAATAAGCAGGTACGTATAGATAATCAGAACATGGAGATCAGCCGTGTTCCAAGTAGTTCATTCTCAACACCATCCCTTAGTGTCACATGGCTTCCATGGAGAAGTCAAAGTGAAGGGATCAATGAGACAGAAAATAATAGCAAAACCAAAACCCTCTTGAAAGGCTTGCAGTCAAGCCCTAAACTCTCACATGTTAGCTGACCTCTTGAATCTTCTTTTACTTTAATCTGTGAAATGGAGATATTTGTACTGTCTACCTCAAAGGGCTGGTGGAAAGGTCAAATGATATAATGAGTGTGATAGTATTTTTGAGTCATAAATAGCTCATCACTTAGAGAAGAGATGATGACTATAAAAATTCTTACAAAGATTGCTTAATTTTCCATATTTTGTTTGTTGTTATTTCTGAGAGTAATTTGATCTTGTGGACATACAAACAGGTTGATCTGAGATGGAGGGAATCCAACCCATATTGTTTTTTCTTTCTTCTTTTTTTAACATGCAAGAAAGAAGCTCAGCGAAACCTTTATAAACACTGTTTTCTATATTTAAACAGTTGCACGCAGCTCATTTTCCTACATACCTTCTTGATCTCCTGTGGTTATGATTTTAAAAGTCATATAATCTCTCCAAACACTTTGCAAAGAATAAAAAAAATTCAGAGCACAAAGCTGAACAATCAGGTAGTAGGTGGGTGTAGATTGAATTCACGCCTTGGAGGACAAGGGCTCCCTGATATTGTGTTCATAAAACAAACAGAATAATAATCAAATTTAAGTAGGTTAAGGATCAGTGGTATTATTATAAGGTTACAAAGTCAACATAGTGGAGCAGCCATCACCATTGTCTGCTTTTTGCAGCTCCAAGATACTCTGGTACAGAAGGAAGAAGAACTTGCTAGGTTACATGAAGAGAATAATCATCTCAGACAATATCTGAATTCTGCTCTAGTTAAATGTCTTGAGGAAAAAGCGAAGGTATGTGACTATCCCCTTTATACAGACAGAGAAGTGATGTGAGAAAGAAGACCATTTGGGTAAAAGTCTTTGATTACATGTAAGAAGTGTATGAAACAATATGTCTTGAAATTCATCAATAGGATGGATGTATTTTTCTGAAAGAAAAATAGCGCTTTCAGAAGAATGTTTATGTATAATTTCTCTGAAGTATCTAGATTGCAGGTTTTAGCCATAATGTTACAAAAGGAGTACCTAAAGAATCAAAAACCAGTCAAGGGGGTTGTGGAGACAACAGAAATTAATCGTAAGATAGATGGTTGAAACATTGAGGTGGAAATTAGATCTGAGAGACATGGGTTTCTTTCAACTGTCTGTTTGACTTTAGGTAAATCAGTCTCTCACTTGGGGCCTCAATTAGGTCATTTGTAAATGGATGGACTAAAACGATCTTTTAAGAATCTTTCCAGCTCTAAATGTTATAAATACGGCTGGAGCCGAATGGAGCCGAAATAGCTTAACTGACGATTAGACATAGCCAGTAACATTACCTTTTAATGAACAGTATGTTCTTACCCGTTAAAATGTTTCTAACTCATGGATAGTTTGCCATTAGTGCCTTTTTGTTATTCTTCCTTTTGAGAGGTTTTGTATTTTTTTTTTTTACCTCTTTGCCATTCTCTTACCATTATTGTTTTATCATCAATCTTTACCTTACTTCTAGGCAAGCTACATTATTTATCTAATTCAATCATATTGCTTACAACTCTTACCAGATATAACAGTTTAGAGAAGAAAACCCACTATATTAGTTTCTTTAGAATTCTGTTTGCTTTGTTAAGAAAAGATAGTATAGCTCACAGTTATTAGCCCGGGTTCCGATCTTTAGCCACCATTCTGTAAAGAAGGACAGTTATCAAAGCAGTAAGTGATATTAATTAGGCATTTTTTTCTGTTGCTCTCAATTTTGCAAGATTTAGAATAATATGATACATATCACATGGGAGTGCTATGAAAGTGAGTAAAATTAGAGAAAAAGTATTCTGTAGCATTTTAATCAGTGGTTCAATCTAGATTCAGACTGTTTAGGTTTAAATCTAGGTTGAGCAATTCTTAGCAAGTCACTAATGTGCTTCTGCCTCTTTCCTCATTAAAGAAGATTTCAATAGCATCTACATAAAATTAGATCATGCATGTACCTCAGTACATGATAGTTGTTATTATTGCCATAATAACAATAATCATTACTTCCCTGAACTGAAATTTTAAAGACATCATATACTCCCTTCAACTTTTAAATGACTAGAACAATAATAAGAATTGGAATTTCTAAGTGGTAACATGTTATCATAGATTTTAACTTAAAGACAGGTTAATCTGATCAGTTTTGCTTTGTATGAGAAAATTTTATTCAAGTTTTCTAGGGAACTAATGTAACTAGTAAATATTTGACAATAATAAAGAAAATGATGTTGGGTGATTGATTGTATTTTCAAATACTATTTCCCCAGAAATTGCTGTCATCAGATGAGTTCTCCAAAGCATGTAGAAAATTCAGAAAGGGGAAGAGGAAACCCAAAGAGCAAAGATATTTTCCTCCTGAGATTCCCCATCATAAAAATGCCAAGAGAAGCCTTGCTAGTGAATTTGCTAACTGTGGACAAAATGGACCCCCTGTGGATCCCTGGGTTCTTCAGACATTGGGGTTAAAAGACCTCAACACCATTGATGACACCTCATCAGCTAACTACAGTGCCCTCTCGTCTCATGCCAGACAGACCACTAGCACATTTCCCCAGTTTCTGGATGAGGCAATTGATTATCCCAATGTCCCTGGGGAAGATCTGCCAATTGACTATGGAGGTGATAGAACTACTCCCTTGCAAGGCACTGCCAGCCACAGTGAAGATTTTCACTTCCTTTCTCAGCTTTCAAATCCTCCAGAAGGACTACAAAGTCTTCCTTACTATACTTCTGATGTGTCACCCAATAAGACAGAGATGGCCTTTTCCACATCCTTGAGCCCTCACTGTAATGTGAAGACTCACTCCTTCCACCAGGGACAAGCCTTTGTTCGTCGAGATGAAGAGGGAGGCTGGAAGTTTACCTGGGTCCCTAAGCAGTCTTAGTGACCCCCTCTTCTATCACAAAGGACTGCCATGAACTCTGTTTACAAGACCCTTCTTGCACTTGAACCTGACTATGTGGAAAACACAAGCTATTGCCCAGACAGTCTCCTGCCACTTTAAATGTCACTCTCAATTACCCACTTAAATCTGCAGGGAATGGCTTCCAAGAATCCATAATGAAACATGCCTGCTCTTCTTTCACCTAAATTTGACTTGTTTACACACCCCCACCTGCTGTTGACTTCCTCCCTTGGCCTTGTACTTGAAAAGGTATTTTCCAATTCCCTGAATATTCCTTTGAGATCTAAATGTGCTGTTCCAATTATAACAAGTCTAACAGCTTTTCTTCTTTCATCAAGCAGTTTAAATGTTCACAGCCTTCACCTTCTCAGTTTTATTTCTCTTCTGTTCCTCTTCATTTCTAAAAACTGCTTTTGAAATGACCGTTTTAATTGCCCAAAGTACCTGCTATTAGGTGTTCAAATATCTGAGGGTGGGGTTGAAATGAGTATCTTGGCCCATTGTTGTTCCTGAAGACATAATATAGGTATAAGTAACATTATATGAGACAATTCATTGAGTGTCCCATGGTGGAATTGACATATTACTTCAAATACTATGACTCTACTATAACACTGATAAAGTAAAAGATAAAAGATATTTAAAATTACTTGCCTGCATAGTGTATCAGCTTCTGCGGGCACCTGGCATTGTATTTGCAACCAACATGACTCAAACAAGAACATTTTTTGAGGGACTTGTGGTAACAGAATAAGTCACTGTCCTAAACTGCTTAGATGCTGATAAACTTCTATTCCTGCAAGTATAATCTAGCCTAGCCCTGACATTGTATTACTCATCCATTCAGTCATTCATATGTTCATTTTTTCATTCATCAATACACCCAAAATATTTGTAGAACACCAACTATTGGTGTTGTTGGTGTATAACACCAACACAGTTAGTACCAGGCATCGTGCTATGGGGTAGTGATAAAATGTGAACAAGTTAGACGCTGTGGGTACCCTCATGAGACTTAGACCCACTCATCTGCTGTGACCTTGAGAAAGCTACTTCCCTGGTATGAACATTCAGTTTTCTGAGCTATAGAATATAGAAGTCAGACTAAATAATCTCTAACATTCTATACGTCGAGCCTGGGTCCCATCAGCTTTATCCTAACATTGTCATCCCAGGGCACTATTCTCTAGTTTTGATTGGCACTGTAGATATGTTGGATGAACTTTTTTATATATGATTTTTTTTTAATGTGAGCCTTTTGTAGTTAACACTAGAAGTCATTGTTCTGATCGCAGTATTCTCTTCCTGGTGTGAATCCATTTTGGGGTTAAATCAATCTAATTGTGTGAGAACATGAATCTAAAAAATATAGACATTATTTTTCAAATAAGTGTGCATAGATTTAATGGAAATATTGACATAAAAGATTTCTCTCTCTAAATTAAACATATTCTTCATGCTCATGCTAGTTTTTCTTTCCAGCTCAAGTTCCCTATCCTTTCTAGAATATTTTACATTTCAAAGATGTGCACCCATTATTTTGGGGGGACCAAGCTTCAGTTGATAATAAAACCCACCATGTTGAATGCCCTTCCCATTTTTTCTTTATTCTGCCCTTCATTAAGTTGTCGCAGTCAGTGCCTAGAGAATGAAAGTTGCTCAGTCATGTCCGACTCTTTGCAATCCCATGGACCATACAGTCCACAGAATTCTCCTGGCCAGAATACTGCAGTGGGTAGCCTTTTCCTTCTCCAGGGGATCTTCCCAAGCCAGGGATCGAACCCAGGTCTCCCACATTGCAGGCAGATTCTTTATCAACTGAGCCACAAGGGAAGCCCTTCATTAAGTTGCGTGTACAGTCAGTGCCTAAGAGCATGAGTATTCTATCTGGAATTCTTTGCAACTAAGAGATATCTTTCATTTTTTGTTGCTGCTGTTTGGTTTTTGCTTTATTTTTGTGATGTGAACAAATAATCTTTGTCATAAAGCTTTGCTACCACCCAGTTTTCTGTATAATCTGTGAAGGGGAATCAAATATATTAAATATTTTATGATTTAAGAATAAATAGAACACATTCTATTTTCTAAAAACAGTATCCAAAATAAAAAAGTTCCTTTTACATTCTAGAATCAGTTCCCTGTATGGGTAAAATTTGTCTCTTTTTAACAACAAACTTAAGAATTAGAATTGACTGTACTATAGTAGTAGGAATCAACAAAGCAACATAAATATTTTGAAAGTCTAAATAATCAAGCAGTAAAACAAAATTGATTAGTCAACAAATAATTATTTTGCATTTTTATGTGTTTTATCATGTGTTAGGTACTATGAGGAAGCATCCAGTCTCAGACATTTGGTACATAAAACAAAGCCACATAAAATGTAATAGCTTTTAAATGAAACTTGGTCTCAGGCCAGTTTAAAGAAATTACAGCACATTTGTGGTAAATGATAACTTGCTCTGGCTTATATGGGAGAAAATTACCACTTATTCTCACAATCACATCTATAGGTATTTGATATTCAATTGAATTATGCATAGAATATTATTTTGCTGATGTTTAAAAAATTAAAAATTTTTCTCGCCTGAGTCTATGTTCTGACTTTATGGTTTCACTATGCCCATCCAGCAAACCAGAGTTAATATTTTACTAATACAAAGTACAAAATAAAAATTCAATAGCACTTTTGTGATTGCAATGAATATTTTTATATTGTGCATAACATTTTCTAAACATTTTCTTCTCCTAGATTTTAAGCATACTCATTTGATGTGCACCTGTTTTGTACGATATATGTGGCCAGACCAATATTTTCAGCATTTAGAGTTCATTCTTTATCTAGGATACATTTTGGGTGTTAAGTGGCCTAAAAGGTCAAGTGCTTTTTGTGTATAGCACTCTTTACCTAACCTCCGATAAAAATTAGAATCCAATATCAGTTTTTAATGTTGATGACATTTCCAGTGTCCTCTGGTCATCTGAAAATAAATCATACTTGTATCTCACTAGCATCTGGAAAATAAAGGCAATTGCAAAATTTACTTATGCAGGTGACATTTAATGAATGGGAGTGTTTAACATTACAGTGATGTTAAACTATAATTTTAAAAATTTTGAAGAAAAGAAACCATGTTAATCAATGAAAATAATTTCTCTGATCTGTTTCAAGAAAACAGCAAAATTTGATAAATCAATTCAATAACTGACCTATTAAGTATAGAGTTAATCTGTGATAGTTTTTTGATACATTTATTTCTTGCCTGTAAGTCAAGATGTGTGATTTACATTTGTTTCAGTTTACCAAAAGATTCACGTAAGGTAAATAAATATTAAATGCATCATTTACAAATTAATAAACCAAATAAAATTGGTTTATAAGTTACAAATATATGGTATATTTCATAACATATTTGTCATATTTTTGTCTACATTTGTTGTTACATGAACATAACCAGACATCCAGTTATAATTGTTACAATGGATATTCTACAACTGTAAAACACAATTTAACACCTAATATTTTAAATGATTTTTATGTTTATGATTTAAAATATTTTAAATTATATCTGTCAATTTTGTAATGAATTTATATCTAATAAATAAATAAATGACAAAAAATTGAATCTTACACTTTTGGTCTTATTTTAGAAAATTTTTCAGTGAATGAGCAACAGGCTAAGAACGTTTTCTGTACTCATTTCTGCCCATAAGTTTGGCAATAGAAAAACATATTTTTTAATTTCCAAATAGTGGTAGACTAATAATTGTCACTCATTTGACAGATGTAGTCTGTGCCACACTCTGCAGAAGATATAAGGATGAAATATGTGCTCAACTAACATGGCTATAAATGAGAGAAAAACCTTAAATAAGCTTAATCAAAGCAAGGGAATAATTAGCCTTCATAAGTAAAAGTTTGTGCTTCAGATATGGCTGTATGTAAGTGCTCAACAAACATTGTCAGGAATCTGGTTTGGGATCTAAAGGAAAACATGATTAGGAATGGATTCTGGAATGGAGTTAAGATAGTACTCACTACACAAAAGTTTGGCAGAAACCAGGATGATAGGCAATATGAATGTGAAGAGCAGCTAGTTATATCCCATGAACTATTGTACAGTTATGTAGCATTCTCCTTATTGTTCACATCATAACCCCTCCCTTCCAAAATGAATAAAACCCCAGTTAATGTTCCGGACTGGTCTCAGTCATACCAAGGGAGATTATGAAAGTATTTGGATGCCTGCACATAAAAACTGTGAGGAGATTTTCCCCTGAGATCACTATAGAAGCCCTGCTGCTGCTGCTGCTAAGTCGCTCCAGTCGTGCCCGAATCTGTGCGACCCCATAGACGGCAGCCCGTCAGGCTCCACCGTCCCTGGGATTCTAGGGGAAAATTAATATCAAGAGATATTAATATATCTATCTATCCCAAAGGAGAAAATTAATATCAAGAGAAATAATTTGAGACTCACATATCATGTCCATAATCATTGTTACACAGATTTCCAGTAATGGGTAATTCACATTTTGCTTGGTTTCTCTACAGGGATTTTTATTTTTTTCTTTTTTCTTGGAGACAACCACCTCTAAATCTCATATTAAATAAACTTGAAAATTCATGTCATAAGTACAGGCTGTTAGAAATATCCTGATTTCCACTTTACAAATGAGAAAACTGGCTCTAAGTGTTTTATAGTTCAAGTTGTAACAAGAAATTTAGGCCTGAACTAAACCCTGGGCACTGACTTCAGACAAAACTTTTTTTTTTCCCCCTATATTATACAATCTTGATATTTGGGACAAGTAAGTATATTTACAGTCTGCAATCTGTTACAGACTATTATAGGTCTCAGAGCTAGAGACCTGGAAGTAGAAATTTTTGCTTATTTCATCAGAAATCTTTCTGTGGTCCAAGCTGTCTTAATCCCAATGTTAAAAGGGATTATTCACAAAAGACTTAATTCATCCTCCATCATTAAAAAAAAAAGGAAAGTGTAAAAATTGAAATCTCTGTAGAAATTTGGGATTGAGAGTAGAAGTGAGAAAAATTAATGTGCTTCTTAAATGAAAGGAAGATAAGAGAAATAAATCTCTCTCTGCTCTCTCTGTGCTACCAATATAGAAGCTTAAAGTAGCAGTTTATAAGCAATGTTCATGAAATCTCTTTCTTTCTCCCTTTGTACAGGAAACAGACTTTATTCCTGTTGAAGTAATAACAGCATTCCTGCTCCTTTAAGTATAACTTCTCTGGTGGCTCACTTGGTAAAGAATCCACCTGCAATGCAGGAGACCTGGGTTCGACTCCTAGGTTAGTAAGATCCCCTGGAGAAGGGAATGGCTACCCACTTTAGTGTTCTGATCTGGATAATTCTATGGACAGAGGAGCCTGGCTGACTACAGTTCTTGGGGTGGCAAAGAGTCCTATAGGATTGAGTGGCTTTCACTTTCTTTCACTTTTCTCCTGTCAATCCTTTTAAGTAAAACTCTGAGGAACAGCAAAATAGTTGAGAAAGCATATTTATAATGCTGACACCACTTCTTCTAAGACACAGGGAACATTCTATTCTCTCCTTCTGGAAATCAAGAGTTAAATGATACTTTTTCAGGGGTGGGGCAAAGCAGATGTTTCTTTCTCATCTCTTTTCCAGGTTTATAATCTGAAATAATAAAGCACAGAAAAGATGTTTCAAAGTAACTTTCTTACTTCCAGAGGGTCCCTAGTACTCAATGGATGGTCCTTCTGGGATGAGGCTCAAGATCTCAGATCTGTAATTAGGAGCATTCTAAAGGCACTGTTCCCTCAGGGCTCTCTAGTTACTCTGAAACCAAGAGCAGGAGAAGCCCCGTAATGAATGTGAAGTGAGAAATCCAAATGCCTCATTACAATCAGGCAAAAGGCTGAATCACACCCTCCTTTCATGTTAGTCTCTCGAGATTTGCCACCTTTCAATCTTCCTTCCCCTAACCCACAGAGGAGTGTGGGATACGGCTGGGATCTGAAAGCGGCATCTGCACAGTGCAGTCCCTTGCTGCATCCACTGGGAGAGTGTGGTGCACCCCAGGAATCCCAGCTTCCTGTGGGAGCAGGGCAGCATATGGCCAGAGACTTAGTCTTTTTCTTCTTTTGATTTTAAGGATCATAAGTAGTCCAGCTAGCCCACCCTACTGTCCTCACGCCAAATTTCTACAATATTTTTAATTAATATGCTTTTTTATTTAAAATTATTCTAAAAGTTTTTTTTTAATTGAAGGATAATTGCTTTACAGAATTCTGTTGTTTTCTGTCAAAGCTCAACATGAATCAGCCATAGGTATACACATATCCCCTCCTTTCTGAACCTCTCTCCCATCTCCCTCCCCATCCCACCCCTCTAGGTTGATACAGAGCCCCTGTTTGAGTTTCCTGAGCCATACAGCAAACTCCTGTTGGCTATCTATTTTACATATGGTGATGTAAGTTTTCTTGTTACTCTCTCCATACATCTTCTACATCTCACTCTCTTCTGCCCTCTCCCCATGTCCATAAATCTATTTTCTTTGTCTGTTTCTCCATTGCTGCCCTGCAAATAAATCCTTTGGTACCATCTTTCTAGATTCTGTATATATGCATTCAGTTCAGTTCAGTCGCTCAATCATGTCTGACTCTTTGCGACCCCATGAATTGCAGCACACCAGGCTTCCCTGTCCATCACCAGCTCCCGGAGGTCACTCAGACTCATGTCCATCGCGTCAGTGATGCCATCCAGCCATCTTATCCTCTGTCATCCACTTCTCCTCCTGCCCCCAATCCCTCCCAGCATCAGAGCCTTTTCCAATGAGTCAACTCTTCGCATGAGGTGGCCAAAGTACTGGAGTTTCAGCTTTAGCATCATTCCTTCTAAAGAACACCCAGGGCTGATCTCCTTTAAAATGAACTGGTTGGATCTTCTTGCAGTCCAAGGGACTCTCAAGAGTCTTCTCCAACACCACAGTTCAAAAGCATCAATTCTTCAGCGCTCAGCTTTCTTCATAGTCCAACTCTCACATCCATGACCACTGGAAAAACCATAGCCTTGAGACGGACCTTTGTTGGCAAAATAATGTCTCTGCTTTTGAATATGCTATCTAGGTTGGCCATAATTTTTCTTCCAAGGAGTAAGCGTCTTTTAATTTCATGGCTGCAATCACCATCTGCAGTGATTTTGGAGCCCAAAAATATAAAGTCTGACACTGTTTCCACTCTTTCCCCATCTATTTCCCATGAAGTGATGGGACCAGATGCCCTGATCTTAGTTTTCTGAATGTTGAGCTTTAAGCCAACTTTTTCACTCCCCTCCTTCACTTTCAGTATACGATATTTATCTTTCTCTTTCTGATTTACTTCATTCTGTACAGTAAGCTCTAGGTTCCTCCACCTTATCAGAACTAAGATGCGTCCCTTTCTATGGCTGAGTAATGTCCCATTGTGTATATGTACACATCTCCTTTATCCACTCATCTGTCAGTGGACATCTGTGTTCTAACTATTATAAACAGTGCTGCAATGAACAATGGGGTCCATGTGTCTTTTTCAAGATGGGGAACATCTGTCTTTTTTGTTTCCTCAGGGTATATGCCTAGGAGTGGAATTGCTGGGTCATATGGTGGTCTTATTTCTGGTTTTTTAAGCAATCTCCATACCATCTTCCATAGTGGCTGTATCAATTTACATTCCCACCAACAGTGCAAGAGGGCTCCCTTTTGTCCACACCCTCTGAAGCATTTTTTGTTGTAGACTTTTTTATGATGGCCATTCTGACTGGTGTGAGGTGATATCTCATTGTAGTTTTGATTCACATTTCTCTAATAATAAGCAATTGTGAGCATCTTTTCATGTGTTTGTTAACCATCTGTATGTCTTCTTTGGAGAAATGTCTGTTTAGGCCTTTTCCCCACTTTTTATTGGGTTGTTTGTTTTTCTGGTATTAAGTTGTATGAGCTGCTTGTGTATTTTGGAAATTAATCCTTTGTCAGTTGTTTCATTTGCTATTATTTTTTTCCCATTCTGAGGGTTGTCTTTTCACCTTGCTTATAGTTTCCTTTGCTGTGCAAAAGCTTTAATCAGATCCCACTTGTTTACTTTTGTTTTTATTTCCATTACTCTAGGAGATGGGTCTTAGAGGATCTTGCTTTGAATTATGTTGAGTGTTCTGCCTATGTTTTCCTCTAAGAGTTCTATAGTTTCTGGTCTTACATTTAGGTCTTTAATCCATTATGAGTTTATCTTTGTGTATGGTTTTAGGAAGTGTTCTAGTTTCATTCTTTTACATGTAGCTCTCCAGTTCCCCCAGCATCACTTATTGAAGAGGTTGTCTTTGCCCCATTGTATATTCTTGCCTCCTTTGTCAAAAACAAGGAACTCATAGGTGCATGGGTTTATTTCTGGGCTTTCTATCTTGTTCCATTGGTATGTATTTCTGTTTTTGTGCCAGTACCATACTGTCTTGATGACTGTAGGTTTGTAGAATATACTCTCTTTGGAAATTGTAAAGAACAAATTACATTTCTTGTGAGCTGTCCTGTTATTAACAAAGGAAGAGTAAGGGCTGGACCTCCAAAATGACCCTCCAACAAATGTAAAGAAGATCCTTCCATTGGCCTTGGAAAGGGCTTCAGGAAGATTGTTTAATATCTATGCTAATGATTAACATTTATTTGCATCAGTAGATCAGAACAGACAAAAGACTTTCCTTCCTCTTTCCTACATCTCAGTGATATTATAGAAAAACAAAGGACTCTAGTCAACAAATGGAGCTTCTTCTCTCACAACTGTAGTACCTCAGGAATTAATTTAGCCTTCTTCAGCCTCAGTGTATTCACCTATAAAATGGAGATAGTGTTTTCCCTGTCTCATAAGTCTATGACATCATCTTTTAATTTTTAAGAATCATGTGTAAGTTAAGAGGATTCTGTAATTTCTTACAATCTTCACACAGAGTAAGTGAAGTCACTCAGTCATGTCTGACTCTTTGAGACCCCACAAACTGTAGCCCACAAGGTTCCTCTGTCCACGGGATTCTCCAGGCAAGAGTACTGGAGAGGGTTGCCATTTCCTTCTCCAGAGGATCTTCCTGACCCAGGGATCGAACCCAAGTCTCCTGTATTGTAGGCAGATGCTTTACCATCTGAGCCACCAGGGAAGTCCACACAGAGTAAATGTCAGTCCAATTTAATTCTTGAGTAAAAAAAAGCTTCATACTGCATAAAATGTTACATCTTAAAGCCACTTTTACATATTTCCATTGATTCAAATCCGGAAATGCCCTCTGTTTTCGTCTTATGTGCAAAGTGCGATTTAATGTTCCAGGGACTAAGGCCTATGTCTCAAACGAGTTTGTAAATTGGTGAGTGGAGAGAAACTAAAAAAGGGGTCATGGGAGGCATGTTGAGACATTCATTGGAAATTTAGAATTGAGTCAGTAAAGCTAGATGTAGGAGGAAAATAAAGAGAAGAGAAGCTCCAGAGGGAAAAGAGTGAGGTCTTTTCAGGGAGTGATCACTAGCTGAGTGACTTCAGAGTAGATTTTTTATGAAGTAAAATCTATATTTTTTTAATCTAGCAGAAATTTCTGTACAGTGAAACCTACTACTGACTCTACAGATGTATTATTAATAATAGAAGTGGGTACCACCTATGGCATTCAAAAGTATAAAAGCAATAATTTAAATATGTTATTTGCATCCTTAAAATACTTTAATCATAATTTTCATGCCTATTTACATGATGTTGATGTAGTAAATCATAAAGAAGTCCAATTTTTATAGATTAAAAAATGCTTTTAATTTCTCAAGACAGAGTCAGGCAGACCCTTCAAATACAAAGTTATGGAGATACAGGTAGTTGAGACAATCAGTTGTTTTTGACTTATATCCAAAAATGAACAATGATTTAAGTGTTTTAAAATTCACTTTATATATGTGAACATTTTGAAGCTTCCTTTTGTGTTTTCTCTGCTAAGTCACTTCAGTCGTGTCCAACTCTGTTCGACCCCATAGATGGCAGCCCACCAGGCTCCACCATCCCTGGGATTCTCCAGGCAAGAACATTGGAGTGGGTTGCCATTTCCTTCTCCAATACATGAAAGTGAAAAGTGAAAGTGAAGTCACTCAGTCGTGCCCTACTCTTAGCGACCCCATGGACTGCAGCCTACCAGGCTCCTTCGTCCATGGGATTTTCTAGGCAAGAGTACTAGAGTGGGGTGCCATTGCCTTCTCCATGTGTTTTCTCTATTTGCTTAAAATATTAATAAAATGTGATAACCCATCTAGAAATCTGAAGCAATATAATTTTTTTTCTCTAAAGATGTTTCTATTGTCACCTGCAAATTAATTTTTTAGTTTGATGAAAGAGTGTAAAACATTGCTTCTGTGCAAAATATTAATCAATAACTTTTCTTGTGCTATTAGTTACCCTCAAATTACAGCTTGTAAAAGTTTTCCTGAAAACACACTGCATTTTCATATATGCATATTTGCTTATGTATTTTGCATGTAATATTTATATACAAAGGAAATGACTAAGAAATATATATTAAATAATAAAAATACTATAATAAAACATAATTATAGTTTCATTAGATGAAACAATTTAATGAAAATGCATACATGAACCAAGCATAAAGCAGAAATGAGATAAACAATACAAACTTTTTTTTGGGAGGGGACAGTTGAGGATGGAAAATTTGGATGACATGTTTTCTTCTCATTTATGTTTCTATTAATACCCAAACCAAAACAATTTGCCAAAAAGCTAAAAAGAAGTGACAATAAAAGATAATGAATGGAGTTCATCATGCTGAACATGTGATAGATTCTCATTGTCCCAAAGTAATGAATTGCCAGGGAATAAAAATGAAAAACCTGTTATATGATAGAGTTAAACATTTAGGCAACAAATACTTGATCTATTTTCTTCCCAGATGAGATGATCTTTAAGCCATAGGAAATAAGTATTCCAGATCCTTAGTTAATGAGGTCATTTTATTCACCATCCAATTATGCATGGGCTGGAAGAAGCACAAGCTGGAATCAAGTTTGCCAGGAGAAATATCAATACCTCAGCTATGCAGATGACACCACCCTTATGGCAGAAAGTGAAGAGGACGTCAAAAGCCTCTTGATGAAAGTAAAAGTGGAGAGTGAAAAAGTTGGCCTAAAGCTCAACGTTCTGAAAACTAAGATCATGGCATCCGGTCCCATCACTTCATGGGAAATAGATGGGGAAACAGTGAAAACAGTATCAGACTTTATTTTTTGGGGCTCCAAAATCACTGCAGATGGTGATTGCAGCCATGAAATTAAAAGATGCTTACTCCTTGGAAGAAAAGTTATGACCAACCTAGATAGCATATTCAAAAGCAGAGACATTACTTTGCTAACTAAGGTCTGTCTAGTCAAGGCTATGGTTTTTCCTGTGGTCATGTATGGATGTGAGAGTTGGGCTGTGAAGAAAGCTGAGTGCCAAAGAATTGATGCTTTTGAACTGTGGTGTTGAAGAAGACTCTTCAGAGTCCCTTGGACTGCAGAGATCCAACCAGTCCATTCTGAAGGAGATCAACCCTGGGATTTCTTTGGAAGGAATGATGCTAAAGCTGAAACTCCAGTACTTTGGCCACCTCATGCGAAGAGTTGACTCATTGGAAAAGACTCTGATGCTGGGAGGGATTGGAGGCAGGAGGAGAAGGGGATGACAGAGGATGAGATGGCTGGATGGCATCACTGACTCAATGGACGTGAGTCTGAGTGAACTCCGGGAGTTGGTGATGGACAGGGAGGCCTGGAGTGCTGCGATTCATGGGGTCGCAAAGAGTCAGACACTACTGAGCGACTGAACTGAACTGAATTGTTCATCACTTTTGAATAAAACAATACTACTATTAAAATTAATATCAAAGTCTTTAGTATATTTTAGATACTGCTTATATTAATTGATTAACATGAAAATCAGCCAAAGTCTATAATATAGAATGATCAGGAATCCACATGTGCATGTGTTTAGATAAACAAAATGTTGTATAATATAAAACTTTTTCTAGGAAAGGAGTTAAGTTTACTTTGCTGTGTGGCAGGGACCCTAGAACTCAATTTTTATCCAGAATCTTAAATAAAAAGCAGGTCAGAACCTTTATTATTTATGTCATTGTAATTCATCTTACTCTTTTACCATGCTTCTAATCTCTAAGAAGTCACATATTGTAACAAATCCCTGATCATCTGCTTTTCTTTCCCTCTACTTCCCCTCTTCTTTTTCTGTTTCAACTTGCCTATTATTAATCCTATTAATTACAACCATGCCTGGAAAGTAATTTTATCTCCCAGTCAATCTTATTATCTTCAGAAATATTATCTTCAATATCAAACCTGAATTTTATCAACTGTTTCCTTTGTATCACTACTGTCACAATTCTAACACCCTACCAAGCCAGAGTCTACACATGAATGTCTCCAGATGATCAGTACCAGATTCAGATTGATTATATTCTTTGTAGCTGAAGATGCAGAAGCTGTATACAGTCAGCAAAAACAAGACCAGAGCTGCCTATGGCTCACATCATGAACTTCTTATTGCAAAATGCAGACTTAAATTGAAGAACATAGGGAGAATCACTAGGCCATTCAGGCATGACCTAAATCAAATCCCTTATGATTATACAGTGGAACTGACAAGTAGATTCCAGGGATTAGATCTGATACCCAGAGTGTCTGAAGACCTATGGACAGAGGTTCATAACGTTGGATAGGAGGTGGTGATCAAAACCATCCACAAGAAAAAGAACTGCAAAAAGGCAAAAGAGTTGTCTGAGCAGATCTTACAAATAGCTGAAAAAAGAAGAGAGTGAAAGGCAAAGGAGAAAACGAAAGACATACCCATTCAAATTCAGAGTTCAAAAGAACAGCAAGGAGAGATAAGAAAGCCTTCCTCAGTGATCAGTGCAAAGAAATAGAGGAAAACAGTAGAATGGGAAAGACTAGAGATTTCTTCAAGAAAATTAGAGATATCAAGGGAATATTTCATGCACAGATAGGCACAATAGAAAACCTAAAAAAGGCAAAAGATATTAAGAAGAGGTGGCAAGAATACACAGAAGAACTATACAAAAAAGATCTTAATGACCTAGATAACCACAAAGGTGTGATTACTCACCTAAAGCCAGATATCCTAGAGTGTGAAGTCAAGTGGGCCTTAGGAAGCATCACTATGAACAAAGTTAGTAGAGGTGATGAGCTCTGAGTTTATTCCAGCTGAGCTATTTCAGACCCTAACAGATGATGATGTTAAAGTGCACTCAATATGCCAGCAAATTTGGAAAACTCAGCAGTGGCCACAGGACTGGAAAATGTTAGTTTTCGTTTCAATCCCAAAGAAAAGCAATGCCAAAGAATGTTTAAATTACTGCACAATTGCACTCATTTCATATGCTAAGCAAGGTCATGCTCAAAGTCCTCCAAGCTAGGCTTTAGCAGTACATCAACTGAGAATTTCCAGGTATACAAGCTGGATTTAGAAATGGCAGAGGAACCAGAGATCAAATTGCCAACATCCATTGGATCATAGAAAAAGCAAAAGAACTGTAGAAAAACATCTGCTTCATTGACTATACTAAAACTTTTGACTGTGTGGATCACAACAAACTATGGAAAATTTGTCAGCAGCTGTGAATACCAGACCACTTTACCTGCCTCCCAAGAAACCTGTATGCAGATCAAGAAATAACAGTTAGAACCAGACATGGAGCAATTAATGGACTGGCTCCAAATTGAGAAAGGAGTAGATCAAGGCTGTATATTGTCATCCTGCTTATTTAACTTATATGCAGAGCAGCTGGATGAAGCACAAGCTGGAATAAAGATTGTCAAGATTGTCAATAACCTCAGATATGTTATGGCACAAGCCTTATGGCCGAAAGTAAAGAGGAACTAAAGAGCCTCTTGATTTAAGTGAAAGAGGAGAGTGAAACAGTTGGCTTAAAACTCCTCATTCAAAAAACTAAAATCATGTCATCCAGTCCCATCACTTCATGGCAAATGGATGAGGATACAATGGAAACAGTGACAGATTCTATTTTCTTGGGCTCCAAAATCACTGCAGACGATCACTGCAACCATGAAATTAAAAGATTCTTGCTCCTTGGAAGAAAAGATATGACCAACATAGACAGCATATTAAAAAGTAGGGACATTGTTTTGCCGACAAAGGTGAGTATTGTCAAAGCTATGATTTTTCCAGTAGTCATGTATGAATGTGAGAGATGGACCATAGAGAAGGCTAAGCATCAAAGCTTTGATGCTTTTGAACTGTGATGTTGGAAAAGACTCTTGAGAGTCCTTTGGACTGCAAGGAGATCCAAGCAGTCAGTTCTAAATGAAATCAACCCTGAATATTCATTCGAAGGACTGACGCTAAATCTGAAGCTCCATTACTGTGGCCACCTGATGTGAAGAGCCAACTCATTTTAAAAGATCCTGAGGGTGAGAAAAATAGAAGGCAGGAGGAGAAGGGGATGACAGAGGATGAGATGGTTGGATGGCATCACTGACTCAATCGACATGAGTTTGAGCAAACTCTGGAAGTTGGTGGTGGATAGGGAAGCCTGGAGTGCTGCATCCATGGGGCTGCAAAGAGTCGGACATCACTGAGTGACTGAACAGCAGCCAAGCCAGAGACTTGTGTGGGTGTCTGCATGTTCAGCCACTCCAACGTGTCGGACTCTTCACGACCCCATGGACTGTAGCCCACTAGGCTCCTCTGTCCATGGGATTCTCTAGGTAAGGATACTGGAGTGGGCTGCTATTTCCTCCTCCAGGGGATCCTCCTGATCCAGGCATCGAAACAGCATCTCCTGTGTCTCCTGCACTGGCAGATG
The DNA here is from genome assembly GCF_001704415.2 of Capra hircus. Lineage (NCBI taxonomy): Eukaryota > Metazoa > Chordata > Mammalia > Artiodactyla > Bovidae > Capra > Capra hircus. The sequence continues at coordinate 76,167,899 of NC_030808.1, forward strand.
GATTCTTTTACCCTGAGCCACCTGAGAAGCCTATGTGACTCCTGTAACAATACAAAGAGAAAGCAGATCACTTAGAAAGGAACAAAGACTCTGTGAGTGGGAAGAATGGTCAATCAAATTTGGGTCTTCTTCACAGCATAGTTATGGTCTCAGATTTGTCTTTTTACCTATATTAGCACCTCAACCATCAATATATATTGGACCCATAAGGTATGTTCAGAGGAGGCGATGGCACCCCACTCCAGTACTCTTGCCTGGAAAATCCCATGGACAGAGGAGCCTGGTGGGCTGCAGTCCATGGGGTCGCGAAGAGTTGGACACGACTGAGCGACTTCCCTTTCACTTTTCACTTTCATGCATTGGAGAAGGAAATGGCAACCCACTCCAGTGTTCTTGCCTGGAGAATCCCAGGGACGGGGGAGCCTGGTGGGCTGCCATCTATGGGGTCACACAGAGTCGGACACGACTGAAGTGACTTAGTAGCAAAGTATGTTACGTATTTAAATCTATAATTTCTATCAAGGCTCTTGCTTCACTTTAACATTGTGAGGGAAAGCTAATGATGTATTTTTACAAATCATTTTTTTTAAATCACACATGCTTATGTGAGAAATATTAGAAAACAAAGATAAGCAGAAAGAACAACCATAACTCTGAAACTAACATACATGTTTATATACATATTTTTTGTCCCTTCTTCTATACACAAATGTGCATTTTTTACAAAAATTAAACTATTGCATTTCTTTTATCTTTATTATGTATTTTCTATTCTTAAATAATAACTTGAGTAGACATCTTTTTCCATATATAAAGGGAGGTAGGAATTTGGATAATATGACCTTTATATTTTCTTCAACTTGAGAGTGACATGATTTCTTTTAAAAGGATGATTATTAAGGTAAAGCTTGTTGAAGACTTTAATGGATACTTAGAAAGTGATTATAACTGGTTATTGCATCTGTTTGCCAATTACTTTTGAATATATATTTGTTAGTATAGAGAAACAATGGTTGCTCTGTTGTATCCAAGGTGTGCAAATGTATTAAAAATGTTCTTAGTCTCATTGCTCTGACCAAGGTGCTGAAATCTGCCCTTGAAATTGCATCTCAACTACTAAGAAGCTAGAACTTGTTATACAGAGTAAAGTAAGTCAGAAAGAGAAAAACTAATATAGTATATTAATGCATATATATGGAATCTAGAAAAATGATATTGATGAAATTATTTGCAAAGAAGGAATGGAGATGTAGAAAATAGACTTGTAGACACAGTGGAGGAGGGGGAGAGAGGGACAAATGGAGAAAGTAGTATCAGCATATGTATTGTATCAGGCGTAAAATGGTTAGTTGGTGAGAAGTTGCTGTGTGGCAAAGGGATCACAGTGTGGACCTCTGTGATGACCTGGAGGGATGGGATAGAGGCAGGAAGGGAGGATAGGGAGGGAGGGAATGTATGTGTAATTATGGCTGATTTGCATTGTTGTAGTAAAGATTAAGATTAAAGCTGCACTACTCAGTTAAGTTCAGTTCAGCTCAGTCGCTCAGTCGTGTCCGACTCTGCGACCCCATGAATCGCAGCACGCCAGGCCTCCCTGTCCATCACCACCTCCCGGAGTTCACTCAGACTCATGTCCATCGCGTCAGTGATGCAATCCAGCTATCTCATCCTCTGTCGTCCCCTTCTCCTCCTGCCCCCAATCCCTCCCAGCATCAGAGTCTTTTCCAATGAGCCAACTCTTCGCATGAGGTGGCCAAAGTACTGGAGTTTCAGCTTCAGCATCATTCCCTCCAAAGAAATCCCAGGACTGATCTCCTTCAGAATGGACTGGTTGGATCTCCTTGCAGTCCAAGGGACTCTCAAGAGTCTTCTCCAACATCACAGTTCAAAGCCACACTATAGCTCACTTTAAAATATTGAACATATGGAAAGCAAGCAAACTTATATGACATATTTAAGAGACCATAACACAAACAAATACACAACAGAAATTACAGATAGATATTTTTAGGATATAAATTAGAATTATTCTAATCTTAATGTCATTATTAAATAAAACTGAATTTGTGACATATGTTATGTTGTAATTTCTTGCTTTTATCATAGAACTTGGGTATGAAATTTTGGCAAGTGGAAAAAATTCACTTCTGTGTCAATATATTTCCTTTCTCTGGAATTTCCTTCCTTTCAATTTCTGTTGAAAACTTCTATTTGTAAACTCTCTTCTCATTATTTATACAGTTTACCATTTAAGTGTCACTAAATACACTTGACACTTATGTCTTAAGGGAGACAAGTTAGTTCCATGGCTGGTTATTCAGGTATTATACTGTCAGCATTCATCTGCATCTCATTCACCTAGCAGAAATCACTTACTAGCCACTCTATACTAGTCTATGCTTTGAGGGAAAAGCAAAAGCAATGAGTATCAGAGATAAGACAAAACAAATAAGCATAATATACATACATTACCTAAGACAATAGTGATGAGGAGACTGAATATAGAAAGAGTTTAATTCCATATTAAGACAGACAGTTATTGCAAGAGTATGCATAAGGACTGAGGATTGATGAAGTGGCACTTGACTAATGGAAGCTGGAAGATCATTTGACAGGAAAGGAAATAATGAGAAGAAAATCATTCAGGAAGGAATTTATGGTGCATGAAGTAGAGTGATGGTATACAAAGCTGAGAAATTAGGTGGTAAAAATATGTAGAGAACTTTCTATTTATCCAGAAACATTTTACGGGGTTTAGGAAATATCTTTTAGAAAATAAGGGTTCATGCAGGCTTTTGGGAAAAAGCATTATCCATTCATAACTATATTTTAGGAAAATAAAGGTATCAATAAACATAGGAGGCAATAAGGAGGAACTGAAATAAGGGGTTATATGGATATCCTAGCATTGGCAATAGCAATAGAAAGGAAAGCCAGAAAGGACAATATTGTATTATTTTTTCCCCAGAAGAAACAAAAATAAGATTTTATTTGACAATCAAAAGAATACTGTGTTGGTGAAAACCTGTAGTTGAAGTATTTATCATGTGCAATGTTTTTGTTGATCTCATTTAATTCTGTGGGAAAATCTATAATTGGGTATGAATTCTTATTCTTTACTGCTCTCTCTCTCATCCTCCCACTGTCCTAATTGGTATGAGCTTGTTCAGTTTCACAGATGAAAGAAAGGCAGAAGGGAGAGAATGAATTCTGGAGCTATTTTCTAAAAGCTGATAGACATTACGTGCTTAATAAATCTTAACCTGGTCACGTGTATAAAATTTTAAAATCCTACAGAAAAGGCAGCATACACATGATCAGCCTCTTGTTTTTGTTGTTGTTATTGTTGTTTTGTTATCTCATGAATGGTTACATCTTGGATTGAGATCCATTCAACATTGCATTTTTAACAACCCACTCAATATATTGAAATTCCTGTAAAGAAGATATTTGAATATGATTTATTATAAACATAATTTTCAAATAAACTGGAAAATGTTCATCTATCAAGGTAACTATTTAAAAGTTATTCATTGAACCGATACAAAGTTAATGGAGTGGTTAAAATGAGACACTAGATTTGCTCAATTTAGGAAATAAGTGCACACATAATACATTCTCTTGTCCTCAAAACCTTTTATCCTAGTCGGGACACAGATGTATAAACAAATAACTTATATATAACTAAAGATTTGCATAAATTAAAAAAAAACTTATTGAGAGGATCTAGCAATGAGATGCAGAGGAACGAGCGCTGCATTGGCAGTCTGGAAGTCTGACTTCTGATTCACTTTGTCACTTATAGTCTTTAAGACCTTGCATTATAAGTCATTTTCTTTACGAAACAGAAATTTGCATGCAGGGGAATTTCTTAGGTATATTCTCAGGAACAAACATGTAAGGGACTATATCCACATTTGGGAAAACAGAAAAAAATAGTGTTTCAGTTAAAACAAAGCCCTCAGACAAACACATGGGGAACTCTGGAGCTGAGCTGGCCCTTCAAAATTGAAGTAAGGAACTTAGTTTTTGTACCCCAACCTTCCAAGTAGAATTAATCTTGGGTTTGGCATCTCCTTTCAGCTGAAGTCCATCCTTGAAGAGTTAGCGGAGTGAGTGCCTTAACCCTGAAAGGGATTTTGGATCACTTATAGTGTTCCTTAAGATGAACCTCTTGCACTGCTCAGATTCACTTGTATCAACAATAAGTTCATTTCATATGAAAATATCTCCTATAATATTCTGCTTTATCTTTTTTTTTCCTGTTGAAACTCAGAAGAATTTAAAAAATTTAGTGTTCACAAAGAAGTTCATCTTGGGACTGCAACCGATACTCATTCTATGGCTTATTATCCATTCTTGCTGCACCCTAAACTTCTGCTAGCACCTCTGCCTGTCTAGGTGACTTACCTTGTAGTGATTCAGACTGTCATTCATATGTGATCTAATGTGGTGGTCACCATGATCTTCCTGCCATAAATAGCTCTGGCTGATGCTTTTGTCCATTTACCATTAAATTCGGCAAGAGAGTACTGTTATTCCAGTTGGTCAGACAGATGTCAAGCATTTCCTCCATATAACCATTTTGTAATGGTAGCCCAGTATCCTCCTGGTAACTAGGATAAACTCCCCATGCAATTGTTTCTTTTTCTTTTCTGTTAATCTCTTAGCACAAAGAACCCAAATGACTTATAAATTACACAGCATAAGGTTCTATGAGTCTCTTACTGTATTCTCTGATGGAGGTGTCCCTCCTCTAAGAAGAGGACATCCAGAAAATGGAGATTAAAGCACAAATTCTTCAAGTGAATCAATGAGAGTGAGGGTAAATGGACCACTTTACTTTACTTTCCCCATTTCAACAGCTCTGATCCCAAAGGTTAAAAAACCATCATGGGGTTCCTTCAATATGATATGGGAACTACATATTTTACTTAATGGAGGCCTAGTACCATAAAATAGATCACTGATTTATGATGTAAACCACATCCAGGAGGATAACATACCACCTTTGTGGGTTACCATCTTCAAGTTGGTTCTTCATCTGTATTACTCAATTATGTTGGCAGATTCCAGGTGAGAAGGAATGTCATGAGTCATATGCTCACTTCTATATCTCTTTTGGTTTAGTCTCCTCTTTCTGAAATTATATTTTCAGTATTCTCAGATGTCTCAGATGTCTCAGATGGTAAAGTATCTGCCTGAAATGCAAGAGACTCAGATTCGATTCCTGGGTCAGGAAGATCCTCTGGAGAAGGAAATGGCAACTTACTCCAGTATTCTTTCCTGGAGAATCCCACAGACAGAGGTGCCTGGTGGGCTACAGTCCATGGAGTCACAAAGAGTCAGATACAACTGAGCAACTAACACTAACTAACTAACCAGTCTACGTGGTAGATCAGAAAATCTATATGTTTTTGGATAGTGATACTGGCCCAAGAGAGCAGTGAATGCAGGCCTATAACTTAAACATGTATCTACCTCAGTCAAAATGAACTTCTACCCTTTTCTGATGAAAGGGATCCAATATACTCATCTTGAAACCAGATAACTAGCTGATCTCCTTGACAGATGTGGCAGAAGCTCTGTGTTGGTCTCCATTGATGGTAGATTGATCCTACGCTAGAGCTAGATCAGATGTGGGTTGTTGAAGACCATGTTGGTGGGTCTCTGGATGCACTGCCCTCATCTTCACCATCAAGGCTGCTCCATTTGTCAGCTCTCTGTGTTCCATTACAGTGTCTTTTAGGCTTCTCCCACAGTTAGGTTTTCTTTGGTGAATATTAACTTGAAATGGAAAGATCTTCACCCTCATGCCCACACCCATAGTTTTTGATGTATCATCTTGTCCAGGCTAGGAGATAGATTTAAGGGTTTCCACTTTACTTTCCCCATTTCAACAGCTCTGATCCCAAAGGTTAAAAAACCATCATGGGGTTCCTTCCATAACCAAATATGTCCATTCCAATTATGTGTTCAAGAACCAGAGGAAATGTCTGCAGACCCAGTGGACACAATGCCAGCTGCACTTGGGCTAGAATTCCACTTCCTATCAGGTCCTTACATGCACCAACTTTAACCATAGGACTGTAATAATGGTTCAGACCCTCAAGTGTTAATATAAGTGTAAATTCTTTCACAGGGTTCAAAATGTCCGGGTATTCACATATTCATGAATGCTCTGAATTTATGGTTATCTGGTTAAGAAGCCATAAGTCCTCTGGAAGATTAAGGAAATATAACTCTATACATGCCTTGGTGTTCAAAGTCATTCCTCATGGAGACTCAGCCTCTCCATTAATCAATGGATTAATTAATCAAATTTGAGAATTGGCTCAAATATGGAAACTAAACAAGGGATTGGCATATTTTATTGGAGTGGCTGCTAGTACTCTTATTGGCTGATCACCCATGTTTCCCACAGGAATACTGTGTCCTTTGAAACATTTCCATAGTTTTGGGGTTGCACACTGACATTAATAATCATTACCATAATGACTTCAAACTTGTTGTTATCTGGCATCTCTTATTTTAGAATCATTATTCCCATTACTATCAGTGAGCCCAATTCTTAGCATCACCTCCTGTCATCTACTTTGGACTGGAGAGGGTAACCATCAATGAGCTTTTCTTTTTTTGTTTAATTTTTATTAGAGCATAGTTGCTTTACAATGTGGTGTTAGTTTCTGCTATACTGCAAAAGGGATCAGCTATACATATACATAACACCCCTCTTCTTAGAACTTCCTTCCTAGTTAGGTCACCACAGAGCACTGAGTAGAGTTCCTTGTGCTATAAAGTTGGTTCTCACTAGTTATCTATTTTATACATACTGGTATCTCTTATCGGAGCACTGCTAATCACTTTGGTAAACAGAGTCATCAGCTATTGTTCTTTCTGGCTTCATTTAATAAATTTACTGTAGCATGCCCACTTGTCTAAGCATTCTTTCATCTTCTGCCTTAGTATTTCTGTTATTTCTACTTCACTTAGGTGGGGGCCATTATTTTCTTCTGGGACTTCTCTGGTGGCTCAGCTGGTAAAGAAACTGCCTGCAAGGAAGGAGCCCAGGTTTGATCTCTGGGTAGGGAAGATCACCTGGAGTGGGGCATGGCAATCCACTCCCGTATTCTTGCCTGGAAAATCCCATGGATAGAGGAGTCTGGTGGGCTATAGTCCATAGGATTGCTCAGTTGGACACAATTGAAGCAACTTAGCACACAGAACATTATTTTCTTCTAACTTCCAATAGTCATTTTGACATTGTATTCATACCATATTTCAGGGTCCTGTACTACTTATTCTTATAAACATTCTGCCTCTCCTTGATCCAACACATTTAGTATTCATTTAACTATGTGTACCTGAGGTATTCTTATGCATATTTATTTATTTTTTAATATAAATTTATTTATTTTAATTGGAGGCTAATATTGTATTGGTTTTGCCATACATTCTTATACATATTTAAGAAAAGAAGTGAGGCATTCAAGGCACTGAAAGGAGGTATATAAATGATAATTACATATTAAGAATCAATGCACACTTAATTGAATTCTATTTTAACTTGATGCTTCCCATTTACATATGTCCTTACCCTTATTGAATATGGATATACTAAACATAGAACTTGCCCTCATTTTTTCAAGAGATCACCACTTCAAATGCACATCACTGTGGGTAAGCACACGCACACACACATACACAGTTACACATATGTAAATACTCACACATCCACCACAGTTCTGGACGCACAAGTTTAAACAAGAGGCTGGAACTAGGTCAAAGGATGAGAAGAAGAGGAGTTCATATCTTTTAATGTTTAAGTGACCTCAGTTATGCATGAACAAGAAGACTGAATCCAACTTGCCAAGTAGGTCAGCAGACAGTATCATGAAGGATCAGAACAGTCAGGTCATGGATCATCCTTTACAACAGTGGTTCATTACCTTCTATTTTAGCTCATGAACAAATAGCTCCTTGCTGCCAGAAATACAGTGGGCGGAGAACAGAGAAATTCCTGATTCAATATTGGAATTCTTTGGAATGTAATTTACCAAGGCCAAGTTAGAGGATCATGAAGTCATGAAGTCACAAGAGAAAACTAAGCCTTATTGCAGAGACGAGAAACATGGACAAAACAACTTTTAGATATGAAATAAGCACAATTGATTGTGACTAGGCATTTACAAAAAAAGACTAGAAGAAATGCTACTAACTGATAACCTCTTCTGACAAACTCTAAGCCTCTTTATGATGATCAGAGTTTGTAGGTTTCACATTACTGTTAGCACCGTGGATAAAATACTGTATTTTAATGAAATTTAAGTATTTACATGTGTCTTTTTCTTTTCTATCCTGGCATTTTATCTTCATGTTTAATTATTTAGGGTATAGTCCTCTCTCTCTCTGTCTTTCCTCATCTCTACATTTTGAGGGAAAAAAAAAGTCTGCTCAGCATAAATCTCCCTCTAAAATATGTTTTTGCATGATTAATTCTTATAGAAGTCTGATAAGGACACTTGAAAATAGGACATTGATTTCATTAAATAAAGAAAAAGGGAAGAGAGTTTCTGAAACCTCTTAATTAATTTCATTAAAATGGCTCCATTAAAGGGAAAAAAGAATCTTGAAGGATATGAGCAGTCTGGCACAATTAAGCTTACTCCCATCAGCAGGGTCATATATTAAGCTGGCTCACTTGAAATTTCCATTTCTATAGGACAGATATGGTCTAATATTGGCCATTTCATATAATTTAGTCTACCTGAATAGGTATCAATAATGTACTTTAATGAAAAAAAAATCTATGAAAGTACTTAACAAATTAAACTGGCAAACAAAGTAAATAAACAAAAACCTAGAAGTAACTACTTCACATATAATTGAAATTAATGTATTTTTTCTGAGAAATTGTTTGATGGTAAAATAATGCTTTCTAATTTCAAAATTCACAGCTAATTCAGATAATCTGTAACCATTAAACACACTTTGGAGTTTATCCCAAAAGTTAGACCAGTAACAATCATTACAAAACACCAACCTATCAACAATGTGCTTGTTAGTTAACTTTATCTTGGATTTTATTGGATGAAAAAGCTTTCTTTTCCATACAAAGGTGTGTATCTTCACTTGGAGACCTTCATTAGACTCTAAAATTTCAAATATGCTAGATGGTAAAGTTATAGTTACAGTTCTGAGGAATAAAGCAAAGCCTCTAACTCAGATACTCTTTCTATTTTGGGGAGACATTGCTGCCATTTTTGGAACAATACTTTAGTGGAACATAAATATTTCCTGCTTATCTTGAATCCATTCCAATGAAAAAGCTGTCCTTTATATGTGTATTTAACTAGGTCAGCATATACCAGCATTCAGGGATCTACTTTTATTCCAATAGGTGCAATCAAACGTAACAGTGAAATGCAGAGGTACATCTAAGGACAATAACTAAGTGGCTTCTGTGGGCTAAAATTCAGTCTCTTGAATTGCTAATGTCCTTCTGTGCTGCAGAAAATTATAAAAGTAATTGTTAAGGAAATATTGTTTTGCAAATGATATAATGAAGAAATATATGCCAAATATATCTCTAAATCTAAATAGCAAAGTAGCACTTCATATTCCCATAGTACTTAGGGAAGTGAAGGAAGCATTGAAAAGGTATTCAGAGAAGGTTTGTTAAAATAACAAAAGAATAAATGCATTAATTAATGAAATAATTATTTTAGAGGTCAACATGGTACCTCATGTGTATGCAATACCTTACCATTTATCAAGCACTTTCAAATATATACAATATGATTTTGATACTCAGAGGATGTACGAGGTGCTGAAATGCACTTACAATTTGGAACGAGAGGATAAAGATTTGTAATTCTTTCTGTTTAGACAACTTTGAGCATGCAAACACTCTGAATCTTAATTTCTACACCTGCAAATAGGGTTGATAAAACCTGTATAAAAAGTGTTACTGCAAGAATTGAGAGGTTGCAAAATAAAAAGTGATCTATAAAAACAATTTAAGTGTTAGAACATCTAATTAGAGATGAACAAACTTCAACTCTGGAAATTGTTACTTGATGAAAGTACAGCTGCAAATCCAGTTTCCCAGATGTGGTTTACAGCAATACTGTTATTCATCATTTTAATCATTCTTATGAACTCCTTATAAAAACATATATAGTGTTTGTATATAAACCCATAGTGGAAGTGACAAACAGATTCAAGGGATTAGATCTGATAAACAGAGTGCCTGAAGAACTATGGACAGAGGTTAGTGACATTGTACAGGAGGCAGTGATCAAGACCATCCCAAAGAAAAAGAAATGCAAAAAGGCGAAATGATTGTCTGAGGAGGCCTTACAAATAGCTGAGAAAAGAAAAGAAGCGAAGGCAAAGGAGAAAAGGAAAGATATAACCATTTGAATGTAGAGTTCCAAAGAAAGCAAGGAGAGATAAGAAAGCCATTCTCAGTGATCAATACAGAGAAATAGCAGAAAACAATATAGTGGGAAAAACTAGAGATCTCTTTGAGAAAATTAGAAATACCAAGGGAACATTTCATGCAAAGATGGGCACAATAAAGAACAGAAATGGCATGGATCTAAATGTTTTCCTAATTTCCTCTCCGTTCTAGGCTGGTTCATGAAAATCATCCTTAACCAAGTAGCCAACTTTTGATCTCCACACTCATGTTTCTAAGCAATGAGTGTTCAGCCACTTTGTTGTCAGTCGCTCAGTCGTGTCTGATTCTTTGTGACTCCATGGACTGCAGCATGCCAGACTTCCCTGTCTTTCACCATCTATCAGAACTTGCTCAAACTCATGTCCATTCAATCACCTTATCTGCTATTAGTTCTCTGAGTGTTACTAAGTCCAAGCTCATACTGGTCAATGTATGACAGGCCAATAAAACGAGACACAAAGTATTGGGGCAAGAAATATCAACTGTATTCAGAAATCCAGCAGACAGAGAGGATGGCAGATTAGTATCCCAAAGAATCATCTTACAGAATTAGAATTTAGGCTTCTTTTATTCTAAAAGGGACTTTTTTTTGGGGGTGGGGAGTGTTAGTTCTAGAAGGTATTATAGGTCTTCATAGAACTGTTATGCAGCCAAGAAATTAAAAGACACTTGCTCCTTGGAAGAAAAGCTATGACCAACCTAGATAGCATATTAAAAAGCAGAGACATCACTTTGCTGACTAACGTGTGCATAGTCAAACCTATGGTTTTTCTAGTAGTCATTTTTGGATGTAAGAATTGGACCATAAAGAAAGCTGAGTGCCGAAGAATTTATGCTTTTGAACTCTGGTGTTGGAGAAGACTCTTGACAGTCCTTTAAATGGCAAGGAGATCAAACCAGTCAATCCCAAAGAAACTCAGTCCTGAATATTCACTGGAAGGACTGATGCTGAGGTTGAAACTCTAATCCTTTTGCCACCTGATGCAAAGCACTGACTCATTGGAAAAGACTATGATGCTGGGAAAGGTTGAAGGTGGGAGGAGAAGAGGATGGCAGAGGATGAGATGGTTGGATGGCATCACCAACTGGATGGACATAAATTTGAGTAAGCTCCTGGAGTTGGTGATGGACAGGGAAGACAGGCATGTTGCAGTCCATGGGGTCGCAAAGAGTCAGACATGACTGAGTGACTGAACTGAACAACTGATAGAACGTTCTTATACATTTAAGTTCATTATCCCTTAGTAAGCATTTTTGATTACAATCGTAATATTTTAACAATTCATTCAAGGCCTCTAGCTCCCTTCTTTTAATGACAGTAATGAATGGCTTGTGTTCTTGAATGGAACAAACCATTAAATTTCTTCCTCTTTTCAGCTAACTTTATTTGAAAACAATTGTATGTTACCCTTATTGATAAGGGCTTTGCAGGTGGCACTACTGGTGAAGAATCTGCCTGCCAATGCAGGAGATGCAAGAGACATGGGTTCAATCCTTGGGTCAGGAAGATTCCCTAGAGGAGGAAATGGCAACCAGCTCCAGTATTCTTGCCTGGAAAACTCATGGACAGAGGAGCCTGGCGGGCTATGGTCCAGGAGGCTGCAAGGAGTCAGACACGACTGAGTGCATGCGCACACACACACATACAGACACTCACTGATAAATTTATTAATAAGTCCACAAGACAGTTTCCATTTTTAGACTTTCTTATCTTTTTCTGTAGACCTCAGCGAAATGCAATATTTCCTTCCAAGAAACCTCTTTTCATGCCCCTCAAATTAAGCCAGATTCTCCTGATTTTCTTTCCCTGAGAATCTGGAACATTTTCTTTATGGCAATTCCTATAGTTTGAGTCTTTGAGGGCCAATAAGTTTCCAATATTATTTATCTTTTTTTGCCCCAATATTATTTATCTTTGTTTGGGATATAGTATTGTTCTCAAACCAAGTTGAATGAATACATGAGTCATCCAATATGTTTGCCTCAGTGGTTTCTCTTTCTATGAACATTTCTTGCATCATTCTGCTAAGAAAGACATCATCAAAGATCTGGTGTTTTAGTCCAGAAAATAAATACCTCATCTTGTGTTCATCTGAGCTAGATACAGAATAGGAAAATTGGTTTCATATACCTTTTTTTTTTTTTTTCACAAAAATCATGAAGGAAAATTTAAAGCCTTTGAAGCTAAACAAAATATGCCTTTCTTTTCTTATTTATTATACCATGTTCTAATCTTCCCAGTCTGAATGCATCCCATTCTGACTTATAACTAAACCTGTTCATTCATATGACATGCCACTTTCTCTTTCTGTGTTGCTGGGAGAAACTTCAAAGATTTTAGAGACTTGCCTCATATGTGAGGATAAAGTCTGATGGAGACAGTTGTGAATGATATATCAAGATGAAGTACTGGCATTGGAATAATCAGGGATTCTAGGGTAGAAGTCACCCTAGTTTTCAATGTAGGGAAGACAAATATGTAACTCTGGGGGCCTAGAGGGTTACTCTCTCCTCTAAGTGATTTTGTACTTTCGCTTTTTTTCTTTCTTTCTTAGCTTCTGTGGATCTCTTTGGAATGTGCTGTTCATTTCAGCATGGATGCACTCAGCACTTTGTGGCCCGTTCGGCTGTTTTATTACTTCACTGCCGAGTCGTGCTTGCCAGCTTTTGTTGAGAAATAACAGGAGGTCATACACAGTGTCAAGAAAATGTTGGCATCATTAGAGAAACAGGTAGGGTATTAGTTGCAATGAATTCAGACCCACTGATGGTAGGATTAATGAAATCCATGTCTGGCACTCTCAGCAGCTCGATAGAGTTTGCAATGAGCTATATAGCTTGGACACCGGAGAGGCTCAGCAAGACCCCTGGCCCTTGGCCTGCTTGATCAAGCCAGATTGGCCAAAGGTATTGAAAAACAAGTGCAAGCCTGAAACACTTACCTAGATGTGAGGAGACAGAGAGGGCGAAAGAGAGAGGGAAGGAAGTGAGAGGAAGGGAATGGAGGGAAAAGAGAGATGGAAGGAAGAATGGAAGGCTGGGAAGGAGGGAGAGAAGGAGGGAAGGATGGAAAGAAGGAAAAGGGAGCATAGAGACAGACTTACATAAAATGTTCAGTTCAGTTCAGTGAGCAATTTCCAATTGAGTTAAAATAAACAGTAGTAGCAACCCTTTATTAGTTGCTTTGCTCTTGATGAATCATTGATGCCAAAGCTTTGCATGTATTAATGAATGTAATCTCACAACTACACAATGGTGTCAGTAGTAGATGTATTAGTTGGTGTCAGGTATCCGTTTTGCAGATGACAAAATGAGACACAGGGAAATTAGGTAAGCTGACCAAGCGTTTACAGCTAGGAAAGGGTAGACCTAGGATTTGAACCCTGGGAAATCTGATTACAGAGCTGTGTTCTTAAACACTGGGTACAACTACTACTGTCCTGAGGCTGCCACCCACATGCAGCTGGTAACCCACAAAAGTGGCTTGGTGAATCTGGGAAGAAGTCCTAGGAATATGGAATGATAGATGTACTAGACGTCTACAGAAGGTAGATGTTTTTAGAGAAAAACTGGAGTGAAGGAATTTATATATCCTATGCTTCAATATGGACAATTTTCCCTCTATATTTTATATTGTGGACAGGAGCTTATCCTCCTGTTCCACACAAACTACCTGCACTTTAGTTCTTCCTTTTTCTTACAGACTCTGGAGATTGTACTGCTTCTAGATATAATCTACTTAAATTCCTAGCTAGGGAGGGTCAGAGAGAAAAAGACGCTGGTATATAAAAAGGCAGTGGGAATGAGAGAACCCAGGGCTCCTGAGCCCTAGGTGAGTGTTCCCTTTAGTCCACATGCAGAGAGACCTAAGCCATAATAGGTTATCACAAAACCATGAAGAAAGGGAGAGACCAACATAGAAAGAGGCTCCAAGAGAGACAGACACAAACTCTTTCCCTTTCAGAGGTCAAAAATAATAATTACAAAACTCTTTCCGCTGTTCTGTTGTTCAATTGCTCAGTCAAGCTGACTCTGTGATCCCATGGACTACAGTACACCAGTCTTCCCCGTCCTTCACTGTCTCCCAGAGTTTGTTCAAAGTCATGTCCGTTGAGTCGGTGATGACATCCAACCACCTTATCCTCTGTTGTCCCCTTCTGCTACTTTTAACCTTTCCCAGGATCAGGGTCTTTTCCAAAGAGTAAGTTCTTTGCATCACATAGCCAAAGTATTGAAGCTTCAGCTTCAGCATCTGTCCTTACAATGAGTATTCAGGATTGATTTCCTTTAGGATTGATTGGTTTGATGTCCTTGTAGTCGAAGAGACTTTGAAGAGTCGCCTCCAATACCACAGTTTGAATGCATCAGTTCTTCTTTATGGTCCAACGCTCACATCCATACATGACTACTGGAAAAACCATAGCTTTGATTATGCAGATCTTTGTTAGCCAAGTAATATCTCTGCTTTTTAATATGATATCTAGGTTTCTCATACCTTTCCTAACAAGGAGCAACCATCTTTTAATTTCATGGCTGCAGTCACCATCTGCAGTGATCTTGGAGCCCAAGGAAATAGAGTCTCTCACTGTTTCCATTGTTTCCCCATCCATTTGCCATGAAGTGATGGGACCAGATGCCATCATCTTTGCTTTTTGAATGTTGAGTTTAAGGCGACTTTTTCACTCTCTTCTTTCACCTTCATCAAGAGGCTCTTAGTTCCTCTTCACTTTCTGCCATAAGAGTGATGTCATCTACATATCTGAGGCTATTGATATTTCTCCCAGCAATCTTGATTCTGGTTTGTGCTTCATCCAGCCTGGCATTTCACATGATATACTCTGCATAGAAGTTAAATAAGTAGGGTGACAATATACAGCCTTAATGTACTGCTTCCCTGATTTGGAACCAGTCTGTTGTTCCATGTCCTGTTCTAACTGTTGCTTCTTGACCTGCATACAGGTTTCTCAGGAGGCAGCTAAAGTGGTCTGATATTCCTGTCTCTTGAAGAATTTTCTACAGTTTTCTGTGATCCGCGCAGTCAAAGGCTTTAGCATAAGCAACTAAGCAGAAGTAGATGCTTTTCTGGAATTCTCTTGCTTTTTCTATGATCCAGTGTGCTGGCAATTTGATCTCTGGTTCCTCTACCTTTTCTAAATCCAGCTTGCATATCTGGAAGTTCTCAGCTCGTGTACTGTTGAAGCCTGGCTTGGAGAATTTTGAGCATTAGTTTGTTAGCATGTGAAATAAGTACAATTGTGCAGTAGTTTGAACATTCTTTGCATTGTCTTTCTTTGGGATTGGAATGAAAACTGATCTTTTTGAGTCCTATGGCCACTGCTGAGTTTTCTAAATTTGCTGGCATATTGAGTGCATCACTTTAACAATATTATCTTTTAGGATTCGAAATAGTTCAGCTGGAATTTCATCACCACTAGCTTTGTTCATACTGATGCTTCCTAAGGCCAACTTGACTTCAGACTGCAGGATGTCTGGCTCTAGTGAGTAATGACACCATCTTGGTTATCTGGGTCACTAAAAGTTTGCAACCTTTGTTAGATTCATTCAACTTTCTCTTTCAGTTCAACTGAGTTCAGTTCAGTCGCTCAGTCATGTCTGACTCTTTGCAACCCCATGAATCGCAAAGGCCTCCCTATCACCAACTCCTGGAGTTTACTCAAACTCATGTCCATGGAGTCAGTGATGCCATCCAGCTATCTCACCCTCTGTTGTCCCCTTCTCCTCCTGCCCCCGATCCCTCCCAGCATCAGGGTCTTTTCCAATGAGTCAACTCTTGGCATGAGGTGGTCAAAGTATTGGAGTTTCAGCTTTAGCATCAATCCTTCCAATGAACACCCAGGGCTGATCTCCTTCAGAATGGACTGGTTGGATCTCTTTGCAGTCCAAAGGACTCTCAAGAGTCTTCTCCAACACCACAGTTCAAAAGCATAAATTCTTCGGCTCTCAGCTTTCTTCATAGTCCAACTCTCACATCCATACATGACCACTGGAAAAACTTGACTAGACAGGTCTTTGTTGGCAAAGTAATGTCTCTGTTTTGAATATGCTACCTAGGTTGGTAATAACTTTCCTTCCAAGGAGTAAGCGTCTTTTAATTTCATGGCTGCAGTCACCATCTGCAGTGATTTTCGAGCCTCTGAAAAATAAAGTCTGACACTGTTTCCACTGTTTCCCTATCTATTTCCCATGAAGTGATAGGACCAGATGCCATGATTTTCGTTTTCTGAATGTTGAGCTTTAAGCCAACTTTTTCACTCTCCTCTTTCACTTTCATCAAGTGGCTCTTTAGTTCCTCTTCACTTTCTGCCATAAGGGTGATGTCATCTGCATATCTGAGGTTATTGATATTTCTCCCGGAAATCTTGATTCTAGCTTGTGCTTCTTCCAGTCCAGCGTTTCTCACGATGTACTCTGCATGTAAGTTAAATAAGCAGGGTGACAATATACAGCCTTGACATACTCCTTTTCCTATTTGGAACCAGTCTGTTGTTCCATGTCCAGTTCTAACTGTTGCTTCCTGACCTGCATACGGATTTCTCAAGAAGCAGGTTAGGTGGTCTGGTATTCCCATCTCTTGAAGAATTTTCCATAGTTTCTTGTGATCCACACAGTCAAAGGCTTTGGCATAGTCAATAAAGCAGAAATAGATGTTTTTCTGGAACTCTCTTGCTTTTTCCATGATCCAGGCAATGTTGGCAATTTGATCTCTGGTTCCTCTGCCTTTTCTAAAACCAGCTTGAACATTTGGAAGTTCATGGTTCATGTATTGCTGAAGCCTGGCTTGGAGAAATTTGAGTATTACTCTACTAACATGTGAGATGAGTGAAATTCTGCGGTAGTTTGAGCATTCTTTTGCATTGCCTTTCTTTGGGATTGGAATGAAAACTGACCTTTTCCAGTCCTGTGGCCACTGCTGAGTTTTCTAAATTTGCTGGCATATTGAGTACAGGACTTTCACAGCATCATCTTTTAGAATTTGAGATAGCTCCACTGGAATTCCATCACCTCCACTAACTTTATTCATAGTGACGCTTTCTAAGGCCCACTTGACTTCACATTCCAGGATGTCTGGCTCTAGATGAGTGATCACACCATTGTGATTATCTGGATCATGAAGATCTTTTTTGTACAGTTCTTCTGTGTATTCTTGCCTGCCACCTCTTCTTAATATCTTCTGCTTCTGGTAGGTCCATACCATTTCTGTCCTTTATTGAGCCCATCTTTGCATGAAATGTTCCCTTGGTATCTCTAATTTTCTTGAAGAGATCTTTAGTCTTTCCCATTCTGTTGTTTTCCTCCATTTCTTTGTATTGATCTCTGAGGAAGACTTTCTTATCTCTCCTTGCTATTCTTTGGAACTCTGCATTCAAATGGGAATATCTTTCCTTTTCTCCTTTGCTTTTCACTTCTCTTCTTTTCACAGCTATTTGTAAGGCCTTCTCAGACAGCTATTTTGCTTTTTTGCATTTCTTTTCCATGGGGATGGTCTTGATCCCTGTCTCCTGTACAGTGTCATGAACCTCCGTCCATAGTTCATCAGGCAGTCTGTCTATCAGATCTAGTCCCTTAAATCTGTTTCTCACTTCCACTGTATAATCATAAGGGATTTGATTTAGGTCATACCTGAATGGTCTAGTGTTTTCCCTACTTTCTTCAATTTAAGTCTGAATTTGGCAATAAGGAGTTCATGATCTGAGCCACAGTCAGCTCCTGGTCTTGTTTTTGCTGACTGTATAGAGCTTCTCCATTTTTGGCTGCAAAGAATATAATCAATCTGATTTCAATATTGACCATCTGGTGATGTCCATGTGTAGAGTCTTCTCTTGTGTTATTGGAAGAAGGTGTTCGCTGTGACCAGTGCGTTCTCTTGGCAAAACTTTATTAGCATTTGCCTTTTCATACTGCTCATGGATTTCTCAAGGCAAGAATCCTGAAGTGGTTTGCCATTCCCTTCTCCAGCGGACTACATTCTGTCTTTTTCACACTTTGTCTTTAATTGATATGAAAGCTTGGTCAGGACTATGAAAAATGATACAAAGCAGTATGATCTCAAAAACAATAGTGTTTTCTACATTTTGAGATTATGAAACTATAATACTGCTAGACCTTCAGTTTGCAGTACCTTGATGAGGGTTTGAAGACTGCAGCACTAACCAAAATGCAAGAGGTGAAATCCCTTTAGGTCACTGAAACAGTAGCAAATCTCTGGATAAACAAAAGCAACAAAAAACTTTAAATTTATTGAAAAGCAATGGACCTAAATAGTTCAAAATATAAATGTAAATTCAAGAATGATGATCACAAGGGAAAAAGTTTGCTTCCATACCTGGTGTAAGGTTGGAAGCAGCAGGTTGGGAAAAAAAAAAGAAAAACTAACCTGCCCAGAAAAGGACAATTTGTCAGATGAAGAGAAGCCAAACTTCAGGTTTATCTGTCTTCTAGTAGGCCAGAATTCTTTCTGCAAAACACATCAACTCAGATCTTCTCTGTTAAATGTGTCTCTTAAATAGGAAATTTTTTAAGGAAGCAGAAGCTAGAGGTAACACTGGATAGCAGAAGGGATCTTGTAGTCTTTCAGTCTCAAAGTTTCAAAATCCTGCAAGTCTTGAAGACTTGCTATTTCAGAACCCTGTGGTCTCCCTGATTATCAGGTTCACAGTATCCAGTCTATGTACATACACACACACACACACACACACAAATATTGGTTTCTTTATTTAAATTCTCTTGAAAGTGAAAGTGTTAGTTGCTCAATCATGTCTGACTCTTTGCCATTCCATGGACTTCCAATGCTTCTCTTGTCCAGGCAAGAATACTGGAGTAGGTAGCCCCATTCCCTTCTTCAGAGCATCTTTCCAACTCAGGGATCGAACCTAGGTTTCCTGCATTGCAGGCAGACTCTTCACCATCTGAGCCACCAGGGAAGCCCAATATATCTCTTAATATGATGTTATTAAATGTATTGTTTTATATTTTTGTCCACATATCCTCTGTTGTATATTATACTACACATTCTCCCTTGTGATATAATCCATTCCCATGTTTTTAATTACCAAACACATACCTTTAACCCAAATCCCTTTCTTAAGCTTCAGACTTACTTGCTTTACTTGCTCTTTCCACTCGAATATCACACATACTTAAACTTAAAGGCAAACTTAATTCTTCACTAAGTTAAAAATGCTATCTTAATTCTTTATCTGCTCTCTCTTAATTCTACCTCAAATCTGACCTTTCTCTTCCTTATCACAGAGAATAATCCAGTTTCCCAGGTCTGAATCCTGGAAGTTATCACAATTGATTCTTTCTTTTCCCTTATATCCAAATAATTACAGAGAGCTATTGTTACTATCATGTAAACATATTTTGATGTCATCTATTTCTCTTTAATCCTTTTACTACTAATAATTCTCAAGAGAGCATTGAGGGACCACTTAATGGAGGCTAATTACTTGTTGAGCCTCTAGACAGTTCAACAATCGTTTTGGAAAAAAGGAGAGTAGAGAATTATGACCACTGGGGCAAGCGCTCTCTCTTTCTTTTATTTTCTTGAACTGTCATCTCTGACTGCAGACCTGTGTATCTGTTAGTAAAGCAAAATCATAGTAAATAATAAGATTCACCATTCTAAAATGTCAAGTTGCTTTCCACCTGTGGAAAGTTTGAGTTTGCTGTTTAAGTATCTCTATCATCATGTTAGGAAACATCACTGAACATCTTGTTAGGAAGCATCATTATGAACAAAGCTAGTGGAGGTGATGGAATTCCAGTTGAGCTATTCCAAAACCTGAAAGATGATGCTGTGAAAGTGCTGCACTCAATATGCCAGCAAATTTGGAAAACTCAGCAGTGACCACAGGACTGGAAAAGGTCAGTTTTCATTCCAATCCCAAAGAAAACCAATGCCAAAGAATGTTCAGAGTACTGCACAATTGCACTCATTTCACATGCTAGCAAACTAATGCTCAAAATTCTCCACGCCAGGCTTCAACAATACATGAACCAAGAACTTCCAGATATGCAAGCTGGATTTCGAAAAGTTAGAGGAACTGGAGATCAAATTGCCAGCATCTGCTGGATCATAGAAAAATCAAGAGAATTCCAGAAAAGCATCTACTTCTGCTTAGTTGTTTATGCTAAAGCCTTTGACTGTGTGGATCACAGCAAACTGTGGAAAATTCTTCAAGAGATGAGAATACCAGACCACTTTAGCTCCCTCCTGAGAAGCCTGTATGCAGGTCAGGTCAAGAAGCAACAGTTAGAACAGGACATGGAACAGCAGACTGGTTCCAAATTGGGAAAAGAGTACATTAAGGCTATATATTGTCAGCCTGCTTATTTAACTTCTGTATGGAGTACATCATGTGAAATGCCAGACTGGATGAAGCAAAAGCTGGAATGAAGATTGCTAGGAGAAATATCAATAACCTCAGATATCCAGATGCCACCACCCTTATGGCAGAAAGTGAAGAAGAATTAAAGAGCCTCTTGATGAAGGTGAAAGAGGAGAGTGAAAAAGTTGGCTTGAAACTCAACATTCAGGAAACTAAAATCATGGCATCTGTTCTCATCACTTCATGGCAAATAGATGGGGAAACAATGGGAACAGTGAGAGACTCTATTTTCTTGGGCTCCATGATCACTGCAGATGGTGACTGCAGCCATGAAATTAAAAGATGCTGGTTCCTTGGAAAAAAAGCTGTGACCAACCTAGACAGCATATTTAAAAACAGAGACATTATTTTGCCAACAAAGGTCTGTCTAGTCAGAGCTATGGTTTTTCCAGTAGTCATGTATGGATGTGAGAGTTGGACTATAAAGAAAGCTGAACACCGAAGAATTGATGCTTTGGAGAAGACTCTTGAGAGTCCCTTGGACTGCAAGGAGATCAAACCAGCCAATCCTGAAAGAAATCAGTCCTGAACATTCATTGGAGGGGCTGATGCTAAAGCTGAAACTCCAGTACTTTGGCCACCTTCTGCAGAGAACCAGTTCTTTGGAAAAGACGCTGATTTGGGGAAAGACTGAAGGTAGGAGGAGGAGGGGATGACAGAGGATGAGACGGTTGAATGGCATCACTGACTTGATGGACATTCATTTGAGCAAGCTTCAGGAGTTGGTGATGGACAGGGAAGCCTGGCATGCTGCAGTCCATAGGATCACAAAGAGTTGGACATGACTGAGTGACTGAATTGACTGAGTTGATGATCATGTTAAGCTGCTTTTCAAAGGATTTCTTGCCAAAATATACCTCCCTCTCCCAGTCAGTTCAGTTCAGTTCAGTCGCTCAGTCATGTCCGACTCTTTGCGACCCCATGAATCGCAGCACGCCAGGCCTCCCTGTCCATCACCAGCTCCCGGAGTTCACTCAAACTCACGTCCATTGCATCAGTGATGCCATCCAGCCGTCCCATCCTCTGTCTTCCCCTTCTCCTCCTGCCTCCAATCCCTCCCAGCATCAGAGTCTTTTCCAATGAGTCAACTCTTCGCATGAGGTGGCCAAAGTACTGGAGTTTCAGCTTCAGCATCATTCCCTCCAAAGAAATCCCAGGATTGATCTTCAGAATGGACTGGTTGGATCTCCTTGCAGTCCAAGGGATTCTCAAGAGTCTTCTCCAACACCACAGTTCAAAAGCATCAATTCTTTGGCGCTCAGCATTCTTCACAGTCCAACTCTCACATCCATACATGACCACTGGAAAAGTTTAATTACACTGAATTTTTTTTTTAATCCTTTTGGAGAAGGGAAATGGCATTCTTGCCTGGAGGATTCCATGGACAGAGGAGGGCTGGTAGGCTACAGTCCATGTGGTCACAAAGAATCGGCCATAACTAAGTGATTAACTTTCAACTTTCTCTTTTCAGGTTGAAAAAAAAAAAAAGAAAGTGAAAGTCACATCCAACTCTGTGAGACCCCGTGGACTGTAACCTGCCTGGCTATCAGTCCATGGGACTCTCCAGGCAAGAATACTTGAGTGGGTTGCCATTTCCTCTCTCAGGGATTCTTCCTGATCCAGGGATCGAACTTGTGTCTCCTGCATTGCAGGAAGATTCTTTACTGTATTAACTACCAGGAACTTTTAGGTTGGCAGCCCCTTAAAAATCTTTATTGCTCGCCTAACTCTCTCTCCAGATCTGTTCACTACCCTAGTAACAATCAGAACATTTCAGTTTTGCAACAGTTCCCTAACTGGTCTCTCTGCTTCCTGTATTGCACCATACTCCTTTCCACCACACCTACACCAAACACAACTTAGTTTCCACACTTCAGCCAGAATGATCTTTGAAAAATATAAATCTAGTCACATCACTCTCATGCATGAATTATTATAATATTTCATTTTACCATTAGGCCAAATTCCAATACCTAACAGTACCTAATTTCCCACCTTACCTTCTGACACTCCTCATCACAGAGTGCTTTTTAAGTAAAATTAACTTCCTTGTTACTCATATATTCAGTGACATATTTTTTGATCTCTAGTCTTTCTCAAATGTTTTCTTTTCCTGGAATATTCTCAATAGATAGCACTTCTTTACTCATTATTCAAATAGAAAAGTAGACTTCATTTCTTTGGAAAAACCTCTCCTAACCCCTAATATCAACTTGAAAAGAAGTAACTTTCCCTTGTCCTTTCATAGAATCCTGTCCTTCCACTACCATATACCTGCCACACTAGAGTTCAGTTAGCTATTATTTCCTCTCCTCCCCTCATAGATCATAAGCTCTGTGACCAAGAGACTAACAGGAACTCAATAAATACATTTGAAAGTGGTGACTAAATACATGTACAGAAAATTCTATCACTAGACCATGGTGTGATTCACTAATCAATTATTCAATGTTAAATAAACATTTATTGAGTGTAAGTATAATGTTAGGAATGTTAAGATAAAATCAATAGAATCCTTTGATTTTCTACTCTTGTAAAAGACATTTGTAAAAAAATATGAGATGCACCTAGTTCTTAAATAATAGATGGAAGTACAGTTGTTTTTTCTTCCAGTCACTCAGTCATGTCCAACTCCTTGCGACTCCATGGACTTTAAGCAGAGAGCTTTTAAGTACGAGGAACAGAGCCGAGAGATGGGGAGGGATGACGGGTAGAGAAGAAACAACTCATACTGGAAACTAACTGGGAAACATTTAACACTTATATCTAGTTAATGTCACAGATACAAGACTTTCTCTATACTAGGGAAAATCTCTCCACTGTGGTGAACGGAATTTCTATTCGATTTGACTCACCAGCACTATTCTGATTTATAAGCTAAATAAGAATTGTTTCAAAAGCTTAATAAAAATTTAACTCACATTTTAAACCTCCCTTTCCTGAGCCACATAAATGTGCATTTTTTTCTGTATTAGCTATTCACCATTTTTCCCTCAGATCATACTTGTCTCATTCACCTTAAACCCCCATCCTGCTTCACTTACCCAGGCAAGATGTTTGCTAATGCACAGCGCCATCTGCTGGCAATACTTTGAAACCAACCTTTTACCTGCACTAATATTGAGGCTTGTTTCCAGTGGAAACTCGAATTCTGGTTCTGGTCTGGTCTGATTTCTGGTAGGGCCGAGTTCCAGTCCTCCCTTCTCTGGAGGCCCAGAGGAAAGTCCCATAACGCCTGGGTATCTGTAGGTGGTAGGAGACGTCTGTAAGGCCACGCCTTTCGCCCCTCCCTCTCCCGCCTCTTCCCCCTTCTTTCAACCTGGCTGCCTTTCCTCCCATGAAATCTTTGATGTTAGTACTTGGATCTGAAGTTCTGTGTCTCTATAAGAGGTTTTCTGAGAGACTGTATTCTTGTATTTAAGGGCTTCCCTGGTAGTGCCGAGGTTAAAGCGTCTGCCTGCAATGTGGGAGACCTGGGTTCGATCCCTGGGTCGGGAAGATCCCCTGGAGACGGAAATGGCAACACACTCCAGTATTCTTGTCTGGAAAATCCCATGGACAGAGGAGCCTGGCGGGCTACAGTCCATAGGGTCGCAAAGGGTCGGACACGGCTGTAGCGACTTAGCACAGCACTGCACAGCGGAACCATGGCTAAACACGTCTTCCCACTGGAAAGTGAAAGTGAAGTCGCTCAGTCGTTTCCTGACCCAGGGATTGAACTCCTGTTTCCTGTTTCTTCAGCATTGGCAGGTGGATTCTTTATCACTGAGCCACCCGGGAAGCCCATGGTTAGCTAGTGAAATTGGATTGCACCTTTCAGGACACAATTAAATCTGACTCAGATGCCATTGAAATGGTATTGTATGAATTCCTTGAAAGCAGGAATTACAAGTGTGATGTTTTTGGGGGCTGAGAAAAATGGAGTATACAGATTATTCATAAATCCACTTGCGGTCCTGGGAAAAATATTCTCATTCTCCTGAAAGCCGCAGTCAACAAAGGCTGGACAGTGACCTCAGAGAAGGAACCTATCGTACCTGGAAAGAGCTGGCTTCACCACAGGGTGGTCAAAAACACTATATGAGGGTCCACATGCCCATTAAGCACAGCTACACCCTCTGGCTTTACTTGAAGGCCATACAGAGAGGAAGCAGAACAGATTGGTGGCAGCTCTTTTTCCTATCCCCCAAACCACTGGTGCACCCTCTGCTCTGATGCCCGTCTACTCATTTAAGATTAATTTTTAATGCACATTTACCTTTTCGAGAGTAAAGTTTTGGGGGAGTTGTGCTTATGACTCTAGTGTACAATAAGCCAAATCACTTTTCTTGTTTTTGTTATGTTTTTGTTTCTGTTTTTTACAGATGAAACCACTGATCACCAGAGTATAAACAGCAGAAATTTCCTCCTGATAGCACAATGATCTAGACAGAGACCTATATATAGTGAACCCCCAACAAGTGTTTGGTTTTGTTTGCTTCATTTTAACAGGACAGCTGCTGTCCTGGCTTTGTGGTTCTCCTTGATCTACATACACTCTAAAGAATGATTCTGATTATTAAACACCAACATCATAAAATAGATAGCATCCGATGGCCTACTCTCTGGATTAAAAACATCGACATAGATCACAAACATAGATCAGAAGTTCCATCACTAGTGAAACAGCAAGGATGGGTACTTGGATGTCCATGGGGGATAAGCAGTGGAGAAAGATAAGCCCAGCTGTACGTAATAAAGAAGGGTCCAGAGATAGACAAATGTCAACCATCCACATGGGTGTCTAATGTCATGCAGGTCAATGAGAGGATAACCCAGGTGATGACCCAGCATGTGTGCAGGCAATAGCCAGGGGTCTGGGCCAAGGGAGACAGTGCAAATCTCATAATTACTAGGCAACAAAGCCAGAGGCATGTTTCTGGGGTAAAACTACTCATCCTCTTCTGTGAAGGAGTGAAGGTCTGAGCTGCTTGTTAGCAGTAGAGAGTAGTCTTCTCTTACTCTCTCCAGACTATACCAGAGAGTCTGTGGGACCTTCAAATGTGGTTCTGAACCAAGAGCAGCTCTTATAGCCTCTGGCTCTAGGTGAGCATAAGAGGAGCTTCTGACTCTGACCTTACATTTGAACTCTTTGGAGGCAGACTCGGAATTTCACTGAGTTTTAAAGACTATTCACTTTCCAGAGGGATCCTAGATGTCCCAGGGTGAAGGTGTGGAGAAGTGGCTGTGGGGCCAACCAGCAGTCTTCTTCACTCAGGCCTAACTCTGAGCCTTTAGAAGAGTACGTGGAGCTAACACTCATTGAGCTAGCTGGGACTTGTGGAAACACAGAATGAGGAACTCAGGGTATGATCTCATGTGTCTTTGGACTCCCTGGACTGCTTCTACTTTTTTTTTTTTTCCTCCGTGACCATGAGTGCATCTGTTTCTGGAGCCAAAAGCTTTAGGAGATAAGCAGTAGGCCAAGAAGCAAGCTGCGACTTGCATGTCCATTCAGGTTTAAGTATCCTAAAACCCAGAGATGCAAATTCTGGAAAAGAAACCTCTTTATTGCAGATCTCCTTAAATTTTATCCAGTATCAAAAAGAAATTCTACAGGGGTGTCTGGATTTTACTCAAGGGAAACAAGCACGGCATATCCATTGCTGAATACATAAATGTGTGTCACTAGAAAGCATGAGTCTAAGCCAGACCAGACACAGGGGCCCTTGGTCCTTCCTGTCCTAGACACGACTCGAGACAGTTAATTCTAGAGGTCCGTGTGGCAAGGCTAGGTCTGTACTGTGAGTTATTAACATTGGCTGCACGCTGCGGACCCATCAAAGCACAGTGACTTTCTACTGTCGTTTAAACCACAACCTTGGGCCCCGTGTCAGACAGCATGTCAGACAGCATGCCAAGGAGGATGAAGGCATGTTAATAAATAAGAGCAGGCTTGAAACAGAACACAAAATGCCTCTGCTTCAACTATTCATTTTGGAGTCTTTAATGTTTAATATCTAATGGGTGTAGATATAATTGATCATTGCAAGCTTTTGTTTATTTTGCACAGATTTTTGAAAGCAATCAACTCAGCTGCCTGTCTGTTGACCTCATGGGGTGAACCTTCCTGGCCAGTGACCTGTGAGCAGCCTAGAGTCAGTCACAACAGAAATCTTCCTCTTCAGATTTTTCAGTGGCTTCTTAGGAAAATGTTAAAGTTTGAGATCTATCTGGAATCACTTCCTGTTACTAGGATAATCTTGGACCTGAAGTCACACAGGCATCTCAGGAAGATTTCTAGGAGGGATTTTTAGAGTCATCTCTGGACACTATTACTTTTTGATTCTATTATATTCAATACATATTTATAAGAACCTATTATTGAGATGGGCTATGAGGAGTAAATGACAAAACTGATGTGTGAAGTACCTAGTAGCATGCTTAGAACATAGGGGCTAATATGTGTGTTAAAATGCATACCATTAAGGTAATAAATATTTAAACAGATATTTTAGAAAATTCAGATAGCATTAAGCAATAAAATCACCAATCAGCTCCTGCCACAAAAATAATCCCTGTTAACACTTTCCACTCATTTTCCTCTTGTTAAAATACCGATCACTATATAAATTATATTTTCTAACTATGTTGAGGGGAATTAGATAGCCATCCCTTAGAAATTTGGTGTAAAGAGTACTGAATTAAAAAGTGAGAGATTATTATTTTAATCTGATTCTGCAGAGAACTAGCTTTCTGACCCTGAGGGATTCTCTTACATCTTCGTAGTTTCCATTTTCACCTCTATAAATGTGAAAGTCGAGCTGAAAATCATTAATGGCCCTCTCCGCTGTAAATGGACATTAGAAATAAAGACCTACTGTCCTCTTCACTTTCATCAACACTTTCACCCTAGTGTGCAGAGACATGAAAAGGATTAAATCAGCTAATGTGGTTGAAATTAACAAGAAGTAAAATTAGTTCTCATGTACATTTACAGTTTTGATGAATGATCATTCATATATCCTTATAAACATATGCATGCCACCACACATATGCACACACAATATGCATGTATTCTAATTGGTCATATCTGAGACCTGATACAGTTTCAATAGTCAGGCAGGCTAAATTCACTTGGTCTCTTTACTTGTCAGTGAAAAAAATTGATGAGTTGTGCCTGCTCAAACTCTGAGCTAAGGTCAAAGCACCCTTGAGGAGACAAGAAAAAAGAATAAGTGATTTACAGATAAGGCCGGTAGCCTTGGCACCAGGAGCTTTTGTTTTCTTAGCTCTAGGCCCCGGGAGAGGAGTGTGTCTCCACCCGCACAAAGTGTTCCCCAAACAATGTGAGACACACGCCAAATTGGAGTCCAGCCAGGCCCCAGCTACAGCGCTGAACTCCTGCTTGCCGCCCATGGGCACACACAAAAGGCAGGCCCAGGTTACCACAGCCTCCCAGGTAAAGACCAAAGCTGCTATTTGTCATCATTAAGCGAACGGGCCATTCTTTTTCCTTCTGTGCTCTAATCAGTGGCAGTGAAACCGGACTGGAAAAAAAAAAAGTGGGACAAAGAACCACTCCAAATTCTGGACTCAGGTAAGAGTGAGCTCCCTCCCCTCAACTGCTTCTATGTCAGGAAATGATGCCAAATTTGCTACTTACTCTCTGTCATCTTGAGTTATTTATTTTTCTCTAAAGCTATATGAAGATTAATATAGTCATTGTTCTCTGAGGATGAAAGTAATGCTCATCATTGTAGATAATTTAGAGGATCAGAAGAGTCCAAGAAAGAAACTAAGAAACTTTCAAAATCCGTAACCCAGATATAGATATAGTGACCTCTTTACTGTGTATAATTCTGACCATTTTCATCTGTGTTATCATGTATATAGCTGTGTACACAAGTGAGTAAATGTGGAGAATTATAGAACTGGGTTCCATAATTAGTAACACATTATACATAATATTTTTTATTTTCATCATTTAATAACATATCATGGACATTTCTTCAGCCACTAGTTGTAAAATTGTGAAAATGATATTTTCAGGGTCATTATAAGTACTAAACAGATAAAGGTAAACCCCCTGTAATGACCCCTGAGAAGTAGCAATCACTGATATAATGCTAATTCCATTAGATTCTAATAAACATGAAATTATTTTTCTGTTA
This sequence comes from Capra hircus, assembly GCF_001704415.2. NCBI lineage: Eukaryota > Metazoa > Chordata > Mammalia > Artiodactyla > Bovidae > Capra > Capra hircus. Next base: position 76,196,929 of record NC_030808.1, read on the forward strand.
AAATATTCAAAACTGTATAGCAAAGCAATATCTGCAAAGAGAAAGAAAATGGAAAGGGTCTTACTGAAGATCACAGCACTAAAATTGGTGGTCTTTGGGTTAGGTTATATTTCCTCCAGGTCTCCTCCTAAAGAGAGGGTCAGGATATATGTGAGCAGAGTCGCTAGCACAGAAATTGTTCCTTACTAACACAGCTCATTCTACTGTCTGGCAGCTTTAGTCATTAGAAAATGTACCTAACTCAAAATCTAATTTTGTCTTCATATCAACCCTGTGATCCTAGTTCAAGGTATTTAACATTACGAAAAATGTTTTGTTTTGCTTTGCTCAAGACGTTTGTGCAGACAGTGTAAGATCGTAATGTGCAGAGTGTGTTAGTCCCTCAGTCATGTCTGACTCTTTCTGACCCCATGGACTCTAGCCCACCAGGCTCCTCTGTCCATGGATTTCTCCAGGAGATCTTCCCAACACAGGGATTAAACCCAAGTCTCCTGCATTGTAGGTGGATTCTTTACCATTTGAGAGGTATAATCCCCTGTGTTCTGCCTAATAGAGAGCACTTATATCTTATGCTCTGGATACTTTGCTTCTATCTATGTAGTCAGACAAGAGTCAGACAAGACTGAGCGACTTCACTTTCTCTTTTCACTTTCATGCATTGGAGAAGGCAATGGCAACCCACTCCAGCGCTCTTGCCTGGAGAACCCCAGGGACGGCAGAGCCTGGTGAGCTGCCGTCTACGGGTTCGCACAGAGTTGGACACAACTGAAGCGACTTAGCAGCATGCAGTCAGATAGCTGCAAGTTGTTGCATCAAATTAGAACTTAACTCAGAATGTTAACTCATTCTAAAAATGGCATCAACCTTGTGAACAACATTGTGTAAAGTATGTAGCATGATGGTACAAGAGGAAGAAAGAGCTTCTTCTGAGAGCCCATGATCAATACCAGGGAGAACGCCACATGTTAGACTCTGGGTCTCAAGAAAGGTGTTCCAACATGCTCAGCTCTTGACTGATGGTTAAGAGGATAAGCTACCAATCAGTTTCAGTTCAGCTGCTCAGTCGTGTCTGACTCTCTGCAACCCCATGGACTGCAGTGTTCCAGGCTTCCCTGTCCATCACCAACTCCTGAAGCTTGTTCAAACTCATGTCCATTAAGTCAATGATGCCATCCAACCATCTCATCCTCTGTCATCCCCTTGTCCTCCCGCCTTCAATCTTTCCCAGCATCAGGGTCTTTTCCAATGAGTCAGTTCTTTGCATGAGGTGGCCAAAGTATTGGAGTTTCAGCTTCAGCATCAGTCCTTCCAATGAATAATCAGGACTGATTTCCTTTAGGATGGACTGGTTGGATCTCCTTGCAATCCAAGGGACTTTGAGGAATCTTCTCCAACATCACAGTTCAAAAGCATCAATTCTTCGGTGCTCAGCTTTCTTTATAGTCCAACTCTCACATCCATACATGACTACTGTAAAACCCGTAGCTTTGACTAGATGGACCTTTGTTGGCAAAGTAATGTCTCTGGTTTTTAATATGTTGTCTAGGTTGGTCATAGCTACCTAACAGAAAAAAGCTCTGAAAAAGTTTAAGTCCAATGGGAAAATAGGGAAGCTACTTTCCAGTATTTCATTCTATTATTCACCAACAATTATTGTCTGTATATCCTAAGCGCTGTGATTGGAGCTTCTACATAAGCAATTCTGTTGAATTATTAGGGCTTCCCTGGTAGCTCAGCTAGTAAAGAATTCATGTACAATGCAGAAGACCCCAGTTTGATTCCTGGGTTTGCAAGATCTGCTGGAGAAAGGATAGGCTACCCACTCCAGAATTCCTGGGCTTCCCTGGTGGCTCAGCAGGTAAAGAATCTATCTGTAATGCGGAAGACCTGGGTTCAATCCCTGGGTTGTTTAATTATTAATTTTGTTTAGTTCTCACAACAATCAAGAATTTTAAAGATAAAGATGAGAAAGTTGCTATCCAGTTATTTAACCTTTAAAATACTTTTCCTGTGACTATATAGCTTAAAAGTGATGGTACTGAGTTTCCAAAGTTCAAAATCAATTGTACTAAAATTGTACTATCAATTGTTCAAAATCAATTCTGTACCATAGCCAGAAGAATTGTGGCTGTTTAAACCAATGTTCACCCTCTCCACCACCTGCCTCCCTCCCCTACACACACTTCTTTAGGATGTACTCAAAACTCAAAACATCATAAAGACAAAAGTATCCTTTTTATCATCTGGACTGTTCTCTTGACTTTTTAAGTGAGATTTTTGCCTGCACGCTTTCTTTTAATATATCTTATGTTTCTTAAAGTATATGTCATCATAACAATTCCCTGCTTGAGCAACAACAAAGCAAACTTGGTGGTTTGGTTTTGTTTACTGCTTTTTTTTTTTTTTTTGCTTTTAGGAAAATCTCCAGATTCTTTTAATTAGAACTCAACTCTTCAGCTCTTTCTAATGTTAGTCGTGGACATTGTATGGTCCTTACTGTGTCACTACGTCTTTCATCCCTCTGTAATCCATCCAAATAGAACCAGTCAACCTTCCCCATGTGGGTATTTACCTTCATATTTTTGTTCATGCCATTCTCTTAGGGAGGTTGTCACCTGTTTTAATCCTTCGTGCTTATCTTATGTGTTGTTTGCTTGGTTTTGTCTTTTCCATTGTATGTTTAAAAAGAATTTTTTTCCACCCCTCCGCTCGTGTGTGTGTGTGTATGTGTGTGTGTGTGTGATGCGCATGCAAAGTTGCTTCAGTCATGTCTGACTCTGTGCAACCCTATGGACTGTAGCACCTAGGCTCCTCTGTCCATGGGATTCTTCAGGCAAGAATACTGGCGTGTGTTGCCATGCCCTTCTGCAGAGGATCACGACCCAGGGATTGAACCTGTATCTCTTATGCTTCCTGTGTTGGCAGGCAGGTTATTTACCACTAGCACTACCTGGGAAGCCCTCTCTGCTCTTACATCACTTTAATTTATACTTCTATCATAACATGAGTTTCCTTTTGCCTTGGAAGCTCTTCAAGGTCAGAGAGTACTTGAAAGTGAGGTACTTTACTAGACACTAAAAGTTTAAAGAAAAACAAGAATTGATCCCTGCTCTTTATGAGCTTACTGTCCAGTGTGAGCAAGGCTCTTGATCTTTAACCTCCTTTCTGTCAGAAATACTCATCTGCTTATTTGTTCTACTTGTGTGGTATTCTGCACTTTTACCATGATGTGTCTCAGTGCTTAATGCAATTGAAGACTCATCATGTCATTCTTCAATTCCCTATTTATTTGTACCAGCATATAAGCGGACTAACTTTTATATACAGTTTAAATAATCATAAAGGAAACAATGAATCATATTGCATATTATGGGATTATTGATATGCTTTTGTTTCAAAATACAATTTTCCAGTTAACACTCTGTATTTACTTTTCTAAATATTTTCCCTCTCTGAAATGATGAAATATTTTAAAATATTTTTCCCTTTTTTTGGTTAGAAGTTGCATATTATAAATTTCCTGTTTTAAGGTTTTTTTTCTACAGAGTAAAGCACACATTCATAACAAAATCTAACGTTAACAGATGCTTTTAACTTTTTTCTGCCTATAACCAGAACCTTAACAACCCTTTAGTTTCATTTTCCGCAAAAACATTCAATTCAGTTCAGTCACTCAGTCGTGTCCAACTCTTTGCGACCCCATGAACTGCAGCACGCCAGGCCTCCCTATCCATCACCAACTGCAGGAGTTCACCCAAACCCATGTCCATCGAGTCGGTGATGCCATCCAGCCATCTCATCCTCTGTCGTCCCCTTCTCCTCCTGCCCCCAATCCCTTCCAGCATCAGGGTCTTCTCAAATGAGTCAGCTCTTCGCATCAGGTGGCCAAAGTATTGGAGTTTCAGCTTCAACATCAGTCCTTCCAAAGAATACCCAGGACTGATCTCCTTTAGGTTGGACTGGTTGGATCTCCTTGCAGTCCAATGGACTCTCAAGAGTCTTCTCCAACACCACAGTTCAAAAGCATCAATTCTTCTGTGCTCAGCTTTCTTTATAGTCCAACTTTCACATCCATACTTGCGAAACACATTATATACCACCATTTTTAATTCTCCATATATTTAAACTTAATGACATGATTTAAACTCAATCATGACATTTAGAGCTTTAAACAGAAACTACTATTTTACTGATTTAAATAGCTAAACATTTGTCATAATTACCATAAATGAGTTCAGTTTCAATGCTTCTATCTTAAATAATTTTGAGTCAATCTCCCCTCCCCACCACTATGGGCACTAGAGTATGATTATCTCTTTCCTTGGCTTATATTTAGAACTAGCCAGCTCATGAGTCACTATTATGTAGACCCATATTTTCAAACTGCCTTCGAGCATTTTTTCCCTTCAATTTCTGATTCTGGGAATGTTATATTTTATTAGTGAGCTCAACTTCATATCAGAAAGATTTGTAAGGTGCCACGTGTTTGCCATGTGACTCCAACTGCTGTTTATCATTATTTAGAAGACTTCTTTGAACTAATATTTTTAAAGCAAATAATAAGAAAAAAAATGTCTGGTACACTCTTCTAGTAAAATAAATATAAAAACAGTGTCACTACTGTCTATTGTCTTCTTGCATGCACAGAAATTAGAAGTGAATTCAAAAATTTGATGATGTTTTTCATCTAAGTGGATACTAAATGAAGTGTGCTTATAATTTCAGAATGTTACTCTAATTTTTGGGGAAAAGAAAGTATTCTATAAAATTCTCATAACTAAAAAAAAAGGCATCATAGAGACATCAGGGTGAAATTTCAAAGATACACAAAAGAAAATATTATAAATAAAATAGGAAAAAGAAAACAAAAGTTTCTCTTCATTAGTGCTTGTTTCAGGTAAACCTAAAAAATTTGTCTGATAGCAACTCATAGCCTTGGATTAAGTATTTTGGTGCTTAAGCTTACATGGAATGATGCAGAAAAGCACATACATTTCATATGAATTGGATGAGCTCAAGACTATCAAACTGAAGTAGCTGAAAAAGTAAATGAAAACAAAAATGCAAGGAAAATGTGTATGGGCCATACACCCTGCCAGTCTGGGAAAAATGCATGTTAAACTAAATTTTAGGATTTTTTGTGTGCTCTCACATGTTTAAAGAACTGATTTGTGAAGGAGCAACCAGCATATTCTCTATCACAAAGTCAGCAAACGGGTGGCTAATGAATCATATGCTTTATTTGGCTTCTGCTTTTCTTTTTAAACTGGATTATTTGATCTTATTGAAAAATTCAGAAGATCCAAGTATGATAAAGATTTATGATTTTTCTCTAAATGTTAGAATATGTAGCAACATTAGGCCAACACTCCTTTATGGCAACTGTTCCCTAGATTTGAGTGAATTCCAAACCTTCAAGAAAGGACATGTGTTGTCTCATGGACCCTGTTCCACCACATTCTATTGCAAATAAGCATTTCAGGCTATAGCCTCTTATATACGCTGCTGCTGCTGCTGCTGCTGTTGCTGCTAAGTCGCACATGGGGCAAAATAAGGAGCAATGCCCAAATGGGTTGGTATACGCTTCAGTGCAAGAAATTCCTGTGGAAGAGGGTATTTTCACCACAAAAAGGTCATAGAAATTATGTTCCCTAGTCCTTTTTCCAACCTAGGATCTGCTGATGCACTGGTTCTTTCAGTAACTTTCCATCCTTTTATCAGGGCTGGTGGGAACTTTCAAATCCTTGATTGCCATGTGCAGGCAACACAAAATAAATGACCAAGGTCCAACTGCAGTCTCATCTGCTTGTCCTCCTCTTACTCATATTCTACATTATTCATCTCACTCAAGAGTCAAGAGGTTCTAGATTCTCCCATACCTTTCTGCATATTTAAAAATTTTAACTGCTAAGTGTCTTCAAGGAAAACACTGCAGGGAAATAATAGTCCTGGAATTTGACCTCATCCATCTAACTCTGTCTCCATTTTTCCCTTTTCATATTCATGAATGTAGAAATGTCAGACTGTCTGCTTTGCCTTCCTTCTAACATAAATCTTCCATTTTTTGTACTTTTCTTCTTCCTAAGACACTAAGTTCCAGGGTTAAATACTAATTGGTAATGGATATCCAATTATTGGGACCCGCAGGTATAGGTGAGCTTGGAAATAGGATAACATGGCACAAAATCATTGTTTTAGTAGCTGAAAAAATTAACGAGCTATACTGCCTCTATTTAAATTATTCCAAAGACACAGAATGAATAGAAACTTAATACAGGTATTCAGGTTGCTATGGCTATACAATTGCTCAGTCATGTCCAACTCTTTGCAACCCTATGGACTATATAGTCCATGGAATCCTTCAGGCCAGAATACTGATGTGGGTAGCCAGTTCCCTTCTCCAGGGGAACTTCTCAACCCAGGTCTCCCGTATTGCAGGCAGATTCTTTACCAGCTGAGTCACCAGGGAAGCCCAAGGTATTCAGGTTAGTAGCACTATAAAGAAATGAGTAGGAAAACTGGATTATGCACTATTATGTGTTCTGCATTCAAAAATCTCCCTAAGACATTCAGAATTACTTGAATTTTGATATCTAAAATTGCTTCAAATTTCAAGTGGGAGTTAAATGTCTTAGAAATGTAATAAAGATTCCATGTACTTAAAATCAACACTAACTATTGAATGCATTCCCTATTTATTGCCTTCTTTTTTATGTCATGGTCTATCAGCACACTTGTTTCTTATGCAGATTGTTTATTCTAAGTTCTTTAAAAGGATATTCATCTAGCAAGATAGTAAATGTCCCATAAAATGCCAAATATAATGCTCAATACATAAAATTTAAACACTGCCTTAAATTCACTTTATGATGCCATTTAATACCAAAAGAATGAATTAAACTTTCAAGTATATTTACAGAATTTGTCATGTTCAGAAAATTTTAGTTATTAGTTATTAATTTAACCTCAAAATTCTGATACCTGTCAGTAACTTCTAAATTAATCATAAACCAAAACTAGTAAAGCCAATTTTAGTTGTTGATTAAATGTCTATCATTGACAAGTTTCCATCTATATTCTTCTACCTCAAGAAGTCCAATTATTCAATGAAGTGGAAGAAATGGGAATGAGCAGTCTGCTTCATGGAGTATCACACAATATCCTGGTAAGAATGCAAAAGATTAAAACCCTAACAAATAGACAATTTTTACTACAACAATTATTAATACTTTGTGAACTCAGTTGGATTTTAGGTGATGGCACAAGATACAATCATCAGATATAAGACCTTTATAGAATGGTAAAAATTTATTTCAGCTCACAAACTATATGTTTTCTTCCCAACAAAAGCAATACAATGTTTCATAACTTTTCATATGCTGTACCAGAGCAGGTTACTTATAAGCAGCACAGCATATTTAGAAACAAGTAAGTTGCAGTAGCATTTAGTGGAATAATATTCTGAGATACTAAGATATTGCTGTTTTATATTTGTTTTTCAGTCACTCAGTCGTGTCTCTTTGTGGCCCCATAGACTGTGGCACACCAGGTTTCCCTGTCCTTCACTATCTCCCAGAATTTGCTCAAATTCATGTCCATTAAGTCAGTGATGCTATCTAATCCTCTCATCCTCTGCTGCCCTCTTCTCCTTTTGCCTTATATTTATTTGCACGCAAAAGTCATTTTCAACTGATGTCCTCTAAAGTCTAGAAAATAAAATACTCCATTTCCTTTATTGTTGTCAAGCATGGTCATATACCCCTTTTCGGGCCAATAAGATGCAAAAGGAATTCTCTAGGCTAATTTTTAAGGAAGTTATTTTTAAATTTAGACTAAACTGTTAGGATGTCTTATTCATTTTGCCTCTTAGCTATTCTATTTATGTTTTTCCTTCTTGGATAGCAGATGTGACACTGGGAATGTGGCAGTCTTATTGTTGTCATGACAATGGAAGCCTTGCACTACTGACACGTGCAGATCTGTTCAGCGTACAGCTCTGATGAGATCTTGAGCAGCTGTCTCAGTCATCAATCTCTGATTGTGAACATCTTGATTCTTGAAGGAAACAACTCCTATCTAATATACTCATTGCTAGTTGTTGCTATTGTGCTACTTTCTGCCAATATAATTGTGAACAATATGCTTCCCCTCATTCAGGCATCAGTAACATCTGCCTTCCTCTTCACAGTGAGATGAATATCAGACATTCACAAATTTCTTAAGTCCAAAGGACTAACCGATGATTAGTAATTTCTTCATGATGCCTCAGACCAAAGAAACACCTAAGAGTCCTGTTTATTGGTTAGATTCAAATAATTTAACAGCTGTAATTTATGTGGTATCTGTGTTTATTCAAATATGTAAAATATTTCAATACAGCCTTGCAAATGGGCTGTAGTGTCTCAGTGCACGTAGGTATAAAATTTAGGAGTTATGTTCTGTTCAGCTTTCCTAGAAGGGAGAAGTGAATTGGAACTTTCTAAGACCGATTGCCTAGTATGGGACAGGTGGGGTCAGCTGCAAAGGAGCACAAGAAACACTTTAGGTTGGAGAAGTAAAGTATATCCTGATTATGGGGTTGTTTATGTGAATTTTTAGAAATAATAAATTTTAAATATTGTGCTCATAAATTATTGAAACATAGACTATGTTAATGAACTAATGGTGTTAATTAGACAGGATTAATTGCTAAAAAAGATGAAAGGACCCAAAAAGACAATGTGTAGAAATCTAACGTTTAGTGAAAGGAAAGGGTAAAGTGGAGAAACAGTATTAAAGCATTGGTGTGCCTCATAGCCAAAGACCTCAAACCTGAGAATCCAGGCAAGAGCACTGACTGTGTGTAAGTGCTTCCTTTCTTGGATCAGACACTATCGATGCATGAACAGAACATCTTGGAACCATAGAGTCTATACTGGAATCTTGACCTATACAAATCATCAGTCTCACTGCTGTTGATTAAATAATGTCGATAAACTAGTGTGAATCATCTTCAAACTCCTTTGGACATATGACTACAAAGGAACACTATTAGCAATTATATACCATGCCTTGGGGCTTCCCTTGTTGCTCAGAGGGTAAAGAATCCACCTGAAATGTGGGAGACCTGGGTTCAGTCCTTGGGTTGGGAAGATCCCCTGCAGGAGGGCATGCCAAACCAGCACAATATTCTTTGCCTGGAGAATCCGCATGGACAGAGGAGCCTGGTGGGCTACAGTCCATGAGGTGGCAAAGAGTCGTACATGACTGAGCAACTAAGCACAGCAGCATGGCATCATGCCTTGACCAAGCATTAGTGCTGTGTAGGTATTCCAGTAACATAGATTAATGAGGTTAATTCTAGGTCTGTTGGAATTAACCCTCACAGTAAATAACATCTAAATGAACCAAAAACAAACAAAAAATTATGCACTGTAAATTACTATACAAACATAATGAATTCACTAAGGTAATACTTGCTTTGCACTATTATGTGGAAATAGTGATGACACCACAGTAATAATCACAAATTTCAATGAACATTGTACATTGGGGTACATGTGTCTTTTTGAACTATAGTTTTCTCAGAATATATGTCCAGTAAGTGGGATTGCTGGATCATATAGTAGTTCTATTTTTAGTTTTCTAAGGAACCTCCATACTGTTTTCCATAGTAACTATATCAATTTACATTCCCACCAACAGTGCAAGAGGGTTCCCTTTTCTTTACATCCTCTCCAGCATTTATTGTTTGTGGATTTTTCAATTATAGCCATTCTCACTGATGTGACACCTCATTGTATGTTCATTGCAGAACTATTTACAATAGTCAGGATATGGAAGCAACCCAAATGTCCATCGACAGATGAATGGATCAAGAAAATATGGTAATATACACAATGGAATATTGCTCAGCTGTAAAAAGGAACAAATCTGGATCATTTGTAGACACACTGATGGACCTAAAGTCTGTCATACTGAGTGAAGTCATAAAGAGAAAAACAAATATTATATATTAATGCATGTATATGAAACCTAGAAAAATGGTATAGATGAGTGTATTTGCAGGACAGCAATAGACACAGGCATAGGGAATGGACATATGGACCCAGTGGTGGTTAAGGGGTGGGAGGAATTGGGAAATTAGGACTGACGCATGTGCACTGCCATGTATGAAAAAGATTACTGGTGGAAACATGCTGTATAGTGCAGGGAGCACAACTCAGTGCTCTGTTGATGACATAGAGGGGTGGGATGGTGAGTGGGAGGGAGGTTTATAAGGGAGGGGATGAATGTATGTATATATAGCTGATTCACTTCATTGTATAGCAGAAACATATACATAATGGTAAAGCAACTATACCCCAATTTAAAAAAAAATAAAAGACAAAAAAAAAAAGACAAAGTGCATACAAGTGTGATATGTTACAACAGAGTAGGATGACATGGACAACCCTGGGAAGTCATACTTTCTAACTGAATCAGAACATTCTGAAAGAAGAAAGAAGACCATTGTGTCCTAACTAACATAAGTGACCAAGCCATCGTGTCCTTTTCTTACTCATTTTACTTCCCTGCTTAAGTTAATCACTTGTGCTAAAAATAATGACATAGAAAGAAAGGGAAAGATAAGGTAACACATAATTCATTTGCCTTTCAATCTTTCGTTGCTCATCAGTACCTGGAGGTACAGTGTGTTAGTAAAATATGCAATATCAAGAAGTGAAATAAAATCAATCAAGTTCACTTCATGCAATATTTTGCTGCTCGGGTAAGAATAAATTACATATACATGCACCAACTATGTCAAGGCTGTATATTGTCACCCTGCTTATTTAGCTTATATGCAGAATACATAATGAAAAATGCTGAACTGGATAATGCACAAACTGGAATCAAGATTGCTGGGAGAAATATCAATAACCTTAGATATGCAAATGACACCACGCTAATGGTAGAAAGCAAAGAGGAACTAAAGAGCCTCTTGGTGAAGGTGAAAGAGGAGAGTGAAAAAGCTGGCTTAAAACTCAACATTCAAAAGAGACACATATATCCCATTGTTCATTTACATTTACATTGCTCATTGTTCATTTACAAGCACTATTTACAATAGCTGAAACTTGGAAGCAACCTAGATGTCCATCGACAGATGAATGGATAAAGAAGTTGTGGTGCATATACACAATCGAATATTACTCAGCCTTAAAAAGGAATGCATTTGAGTCAGTTCTAATGAGGTGGACGGACCTAGAACCTATTATACAGAGTGAAGTGAGTCAGAAAGAGAAAGATACCATATTCTAACACATATATATGGAATCTAGAAAAATGGTACTGAAGAATTTATTTACAGGGCAATAATGGAGAAACAGATATAGAGAATAGACATGGGGAGAGGGGAGGAGAGGGTGAGATGTATGGAAAGAGCAACATGGAAACTTACATTACCATATGTAAAACAGATATCCAATGGGAATTTGCTGTATGGCTCAGGCAACTCAAACAAGAGCTTTGTATCAATCTAGAGGGGAGGGCTGGGGGTGGGGGAGATGGGAGGGAGTTTCAAAAGGGAGGGCATATATGTCTACCTATAGCTGATTCATGTTGAGGTTTGACAGAAAGCAGCAAAATTCTGTAAAGCATTAAAAGTTTAAAAAAAACCCTCAACATTCAAAAAACAAAGATCATGACATTGGGTCACATTACTTCATGGCAGATAGATGGGGAAACAATGAAACAGTAACAGACTTTATTTTCTTGGGTTCCAAAATCACTGAAGATAGTAACTGCAGCCATGAAATTAAAAGATTCTTGCTCCTTGGAAGAAAATCTGTGACCAAGCTAGACAGCATATTAAAAAGCAGAGACATTACTTGGCCAACAAAATTCCATCTAGTCAAAGCTGCGGTTTTTCCAGTAGTCATGTATGGATGTGAAAGCTGGACCATAAAGAAGGCTGAGGATGGAAGAACTGATGCTTTCCAACTCTGGGATTGGAGAAGACTCTTGAGAGTCCCTTGAACTGCAAGGAAATCAAACCAGTCAATACTAAGGGAATCAACCCTGAATATTCATTGGGAGGACTGATGCTGAAGCTCCAATACTTTGGCTACCTGATGCAAAGAGCTGATGCATTGGAAAAGACCCTGATGTTGGGAAAGATAGAATGGAGGAGAAGGGGACAACAGAGGACGAGTTGGTTGGATGGCATCATCAACTCAATGGACATGGATTTGAGCAAACTCTGGCAGGTGGTGAAGGACAGGGAAGCCTGGTGTGCTGCAGTCCATGGGTTCACAAAGAGTCAGACATGATTGGGTGACTGAACAACAGTACCAAGTACAAAACACAAATTTTGTGATTTCAATGATTCCACATGTAGTTTAAATGCTCTTATACTTGCATTAAATCTGGCATTTAATGCAAATTAAATGTACAATATTATATACGTACAATTTATATTGTACATATATAATAATGTACAATATAAAGATGTACAATAAAATGTGTACTAATGCTTTTAAATTTCTTTGCTTGAAAAGTGTTAACCTTTCAGTTGTGTTTGACCCTTTATGATGCCATGGACTGTAGACTACAAGGCTCTTCTGACCATGGAATTTCCCAGGAAAGAATACTGGAGTGGGTTGCCATTCCCTTCTCCAAGGGATCTTCCCAACCCAGGGATTGCAGGCAGATTCTTTATTGTCTGGAGCCACCAGGGAGGCGCTTTCTTTGAACGAATGAATTGAAAAAAAAAACACTATGACAAGTCAAGAGAAAAACAACTGAAGAAAGGAAAATGTTAGTAATTTAATGACTCATTTCCTTTGCTTTTTGAAGATACACTTTCATTATACACTCAGCACCATAAATTATGTAGCAGGCCCTGGGTAATTAATATTACTGCAACAAGTGTTCATGATATAATAGCAACATAGTGCTGTAGATGAATGAATATTTGGATTCTTACAAATATACAAATCAAAATGACATCATTCTTTCAATCCACATATCTCTAAATTATGTCTTGGGAGGAATTGAAAAATGAAATATAAAAAGAAATAGTGAATATTGACCTAGCTAAATGTCTGAAAGAAAAAGTGCATGAGTAAATTTCAATAGTTTATTTTGTAACAAAAACTGAAATGTGGGTACTGACTTGCAGGTATGTTCTGGGAAATGGAAACCTCAGGGATCTGATGTTTCCTTGGTGATAGGTCTTTCTTTTCAAATCTATTGTCTTTGTTAATACAGAGTTGAAAGCTTTGAGTGATGACTATTTCCTCATTCTGCTGGCTTCAACTTTTTCACAGTGCTAATAATTTGGAAATCAGATATGAAATGGTAGTATGGTATAACACTAAAGGAAGTTTGATAAAAAACTTACATGGAAGCATGAGTGAAAATATCATTCACTAAGTGTCTTATATTTGAGGACACAGATACTATATTTCCACTTGAAGTCTCTTCTTTAGGAAAACAAAGAACATTCTAGATATGCTTTCACCTTTATAAAACACTAATAATTTAATGTGAATGATTTTTTCTTTACATGGCAAAAATCTCTGATATATTGATCAAGTATTGTATTCTTTTTGATATAGGTGTTAGAATCATTAAGATTTTTCTCAGTCCAGTTCAGCCGCTCAGTCCAGCCACTCAGTCATGTCCGACTCTTTGCAAACCCATGAACCTCAGCACACCAGGCCTCCCTGTCCATCACCAACTCCCGGAGTCCACCCAAACTCATGTCCATTGTGTCGGTGATGGTATCTAACCATCTCATTCTCTGTCTAATAGACAATTAATTTTATTTTTTTAATTTTAATGAGTCAAAGAAGTTTAATCTCTGTCACTTTTTAATGAAAAATTTATTAGTTTTATTGAAATAAGATTCACAAACCATAAAGTTCATCCTCTTAAAGTGTGCAATTCAATGATTTCTTGGTATGTTGACAGAAATGTACTACCATCACTGCAATCAGTTTAGATCATTCTCACCACCCCCACAAGAAATATATTCATTAGCTGTCATTACCCATTCCCTCCCAGTCTCTCAGTTCCAAAAAATCACTATCTATGTGACTTTTAAAATCATATTATCTTTTAAGTATTTGAAGAGCTTTTAGAAGTTGCTAGTATGGGAAGGTGGCATATACAGGTTTCTACCTAAATGATCGATTAATTCAAAAACAAAAGTAACTCACGTTCCAAGATATGTATTTTTTAAAAATCCCTTTAAAAGATTGAAAATATGCAGGATTTTAAACACAGAATTAAGTTCTTTAATGTCATGAAGTTCTTTCTGCAATAACATTGATTTTCCTTTCAGCCGTGAGGATAGCAATGGTCAGTCAATCTGTCAGTTCAGTCGTTCAGTCATGTCCGACTCTTTGCAACTCCATGAATCACTGACGCCAGGCCTCTCTGTCCATCACCAACTCCCAGAGTCTACTCAAACTCATGTCCATCGAGTCGGTGATTCCATTCGGCCATCTCATCCTCTGTTGTCCCTTTCTCCTTCTGCACCCAATTGCTCCCAGCATCAGGGTCTTTTCCAATGAGTCAACTTTTTGCATGAGGTGGCCAGAGTATTAGAGTTTCAGCTTTAGCGTCAGTCCTTCCAATGAACACCCAGGATTGATCTCCTTTAGGATGGACTGGTTGGATATCCTTGCAGTCCAAGGGACTCTCAAGAGTCTTCTCCAACACCACAGTTCAAAAGCATCAATTCTTTGGTGCTCAGCTTTCTTCACAGTCTAACTCTCACATCAATACATGACCACTGGAAAAACCATAGCCTTGATTAGACAGACCTTTGTTGGCAAAGTAATGTCTCTGCTTTTTTTTTTTTTTTCAGGTTCAATGAATGATACTGGATGCTTGAGGCTGGTGCACTGAGACTACCCAGAGGGATGGTATGGAAAGGGAGGAGGGAGGGGTGTTCAGGATGGGAAACACGTGTATACCAGTGGGGGATTCATGTTGATGTATGGCAAAACCAATACAATATTGTCTCTGCTTTTGAATATACTATCTAGGTTGGTCACAACTTTCCTTCCAAGGAGTAAGTGTCTTTTAATTTCATGGCTGCAATCACCATCTGCAGTGATTTGGGAGCCCAAAAAAAGTAAAGTCTGACACTGTTTCCACTGTTTCCCCATCTATTTCCCATGAAGTGATGGGACCAGATGCCATGATCTTCATTTTCTAAATGTTGAGCTTTAAACCAACTTTTTCACTCTCCTCTTTCACTTTCATCAAGAGGCTTTTGAGTTCCTCTTCACTTTCTGTCATAAAGGTGGTATCATCTGTATATCTGAGGGTATTAATATTTCTCCTGGCAATCTTGATTCCAGCTTGTGCTTCTTCCAGCCCAGAGTTTCTCATGATGTACTCTGCATATAAGGTAAATAAGCAGGATGACAATATACAGCCTTGACATACTCCTTTTCTTGTTCGGAACCAGTCTGTTGTTCCATGTCCAGTTCTAATTGTTGCTTCCTCACCTGCATATAGGTTTCTCAAGAGACAGGTCAGGTGGTCTGGTATTCCCATCTCTTGAAGAATTTTCCACAGTTTCTTGTGATCCACACAGTCAAAGGCTTTGGCATAGTCAATCAAGCAGAAATAGATGTTTTTCTGGAACTGTCCTGCTGTTTTGATGATCCAGCGAATGTTGGCAATTTGATTTCTGGTTCCTCTGCCTTTTCTAAAACCAGGTTGAACATCTGGAAGTTCATGGTTCACATACTGCTGAAGCCTGGCTTGGAGAATTTTGAGTATTACTTTACTAGCGTGTGATATGAGTACAATGTGTAGTAATTTGAGCATTCTTTGACATTGCCTTTCTTTGGGATTGGAATGAAAACTGACCTTTTCCAGTCCTGTGGCCATGGCTGAGTTTTCCAAATTTGCTGGCATATTGAGTGCAGTGATTTAATAACATCATCTTTTGGGATCTGAAATAGTTCCACTGGAATTCCATCACCTCCACTAGCTTTGTTCCTAGTGATGCTTTCTAAGGCCCACTTGATTTCACATTCCAGGATGTCTGGCTCTAGGCGAGTGATCACACCATTGTGATTATCTTGGTCATGAAGATCTTTTTTGCCTAGTTCTTCTGTGTATTCTTGCCACCTCTTCTTAATATCTTCTGCTTCTGTTAGGTCCATACTATTTCTGTCCTTTATCGAGCCCATCTTTGCATGAAATGTTCCCTTGGTATCTCTAATTTTCTTGAAGAGATCTCTAATCTTTCCCATTCTGTTGTTTTCCTCCATTTCTTTGCATTGATCACTGAGGAAGGCTTTTTTATCTCTCCTTGCTATTCTTTGGAGCTCTGTATTCAAATGAGAATATCTTTCCTTTTCTCCTTTGCTTTTCACTTCTCTTCTTTTCACAGCTACTTCTAAGGCCTCCTCAGACAACCATTTCACTTTTTTGCATTTCTTTTCTTTGGGGATGGTCTTGACCCCTGTCTCCTGTGCAATGTCACGAACCTCCATCCATAGTTCATCAGGCACTCTGTCTATCAGATGTACTCCCTTAAATCTATTTCTCACTTCTACTGTGTAGTCATAAGGGGTTTGATTTAGGTCATACCTGAATGGTCTAGTGGTTTTCCCTACTTTCTTCAATTTAATCTGAATTTGGCAATAAGGAGTTCATGATCTGAGCAGCAGTCAGCTCCTGGTCTTGCTTTTGCTGACTGTATGGAGCTTCTCCATCTTTGGCTGCAAAGAATATAATCGATCTGATTTTGGTGTTGATCATCTGGTGATGTCCATGTGTAGAGTCTTCTCTTGTGTTGTTGGAAGAGGGTGTTCGCTGTGACCAGTGCATTCTCTTGGCAAAACTCTATTAGCCTTTGCCCTGCCTCATTTCGTACTCCAAGGCCAAATTTGCCTGTTACTCCAGGTGTTTCTTGACTTCCTACTTTAGCAATGGTAGACCCCTCTAAAAGATGAGAAATAATTTGTAGTATTATACTTTCCTACTTTTATAAAAATATTTTCAGAGAAAACTACTTAAAGTCAATTATGTCTTCTTTTGGAGTTATCTAAGGCAAATTGTGTGCTTCCCTTGTGGCTCAGTTGTTAAAGGATCGACTTGTCATGTGGGAGACCTGAGAAACTGTATACTTTTTATGTATTTCAAGGGATACACCTAATAGAATAAAGTGGGTTATGCTGATGTCACATGATTTCTTCTCCTTCCTTCCTTTTCCTCCCTCCCTTCTTTCCTTGCTTCTTTCCTTCCTTTTTTTTTAATATCCATTCTTTCTGCTTTATTAAAACATGTGGGTACAGATATACGTTCAGGATAGTCATTTTCCTTAGAATATGTACCTAGCAGTGGCTTGCTGGATCACATGATAGTTCTATTTTAAAGTATCTCTAGTGGGCAATTTCTACAGAAATTTCAAAAGCTGCTACTACTTACTCCCACCGATGGCACCAACTTTGTCTACTACACAGAGTTAGTTGCCAGCTATTATCATTTATAGAATTTTGTAAGGGGTACTACCAGAGGCAGTGAGAATCACATCAACTCCATCCAAATGCTGGGACACTATCAACAGATAAGACTTAAAGCATAAAAACAACTTTGTATTCCATTCAGGAAAGGGGTGAATTTCTTATTCCTTTTTTTTAAAAAATATTTTAAATACAATCATGAATGCCTTTATAAAAGAGACAGACAGGGTCACAAAGATAAGCCATGCAGGACAAAGACAGATTGAAGCAATGCCTGTACAAGCAAGGAATACCAAAGACTGTTGAAGTTGCCACAAGTTAGTAGAGTAGCATGGAATAGATTCCTCCAGAGAGACTTCAGAAGGAACCAACGCTGCCGGCACTGTGATTTTGGACTTCTAGACTCCGTGTGCTTAGTCGCTCACTCGTTTTCAGTTCTTTGCAACCCCACGGTCTGTAGCCTGCCAGGCTACTCTTCCATAGGGATTCTCCAGGCCAGAATACTGGATTGGGTTGCCATGCCCTTCTCCAGGGCATCTTCCCAACCCAGGGATCAAACCCAGGTTTCCTGCATTACAGGTGGATTCTTTAGCTTGGATTCTGAGCCACCAGGGAAGCCCTCTGAACTCTAAGACTGTGAGAAAATAAGTTTCTGTTGTTGTTTTTTCTTTACCACTAAGCTTGTGGTAATTTGTTATGACACCCCAGGAAACTGATACACATGACATATTATACTTGTTAAGTTCATTGAGGTCCATTATTTTCATTGACTCATAAGAATCATTCAAAGGATATATTGTTTTGATTTTATAGGTGAGAAAATAGGAATCAGAGTGCTATGTTGATTTTCCTAAGATAAAATAGTGAGATATTTGGAGGCTTAATACAGTGGAGTTTCCACCTATCCAGAGCCATTCATTCACTCAGCAAATACTACTGAGTCCAGCTTTTCTTCCAGATACTGTGCTTTTCGTTAACAAGAGAAGAAGATAATGAAGACATACTTCTTGTTATCAATTTACTTGGAGTCTATGCCATAACATACAGAAAATAATGCAAATTCTGTAGTGTAGAAACCTAATGAAGATGGCATTTTTAAGTTATTTTGGGGTTGTGGGGAACTGGGTAATATTGTGAGCTGTGGGCTTAGGATGCCAGAATTGAGTCAAAGAAAGAAAAATGCCAAAGTTAAACTAGGTTTAGCAGTGATTATTAATTGTAAAATGCACTAAAGCTTTTAAAACATTTTCACAACTCACAGTTAGTGAGAGTGAATGTAAGTCAGTCACATACTCAAAGATGAGGAGGCTGGAATTTGATAATTTGGTAAGGCTGGGAATTGAACTTGTGTCCACTTCTGTGTGTCTGTATATACTGCTGTTTAGTATATCATACCACTGCTATGGAATTTCGTATAGTAAATTACATTTCTCTTATCATGCATTTTATTTATTTTCACTTCCTTATAAATAAAATAGAACATTGATCTCATACACTTCTGTGATAGCACTAATCACTACTGTAGTTGAAAGTGAAAGTCACTCAGTTGTGTCTGACTCTTTGCAACTCCATGAACTGTAGCCTGCCAGGCCGCTCTGTCCATGGATTTCTCTAGGCCAGAATACTGGAGTAGGTTCCCAATTCCTTCCCCAGGGGAATCTTCCCAATCCAGTGATTGAACCTGGGTCCCCTGCTTTGCAGGCAGATTCTTTGCCATATGAGCCACCAGGGAAGCTATACTTATATAGTTTCATATTTATTTATTTTATCTGTAGCAGGATCTAATTCACTATCATAAGGTACATTGTTATCGTTTCTTTTAGTTTCCCTTTGAGTAGTATATTTCCTCAATCTTTCTTTTTCATTCATTGGCTTACCATATTTTGAAGAATGTAAACCATTTATTTTGTAAAATGTCTCAGTTTGGGCTTTTCAGATGTTTTTTCATGATTAGAATCATGTGAATTTTGGCAAAAATACCATAGATTTGATGTTGGATCTGTGTCAGGGTATCTGACCAGAGGACACCTAGCAATGATTACACGAGTAGCAAACACCCATATCTTGGTTCCTCAAAATTATTACCCACTAAGAAGAACCAAGGATCTTTGGAGAAATGTCTAATTCCAGAGCTGGGTCTGGAAGTATTCAGAAGAATCCTGGAACAATTTGCTTTACCAGGAGGTAAGGAGATCCTTACTAGTCACGATTGTAAGACAAATGCACATAAAATTCAGTTTTAAAGGCTTTCACTGGACAAATCTGTGAAACTTTGAACATTAAATTAAGAAGTAATAATACTGAGTCATAATCTATTGATTGAAATAAGAATTTGTGAGTCCATAATGCATAATTAAAATTCTTTTAAAATAATGTATGTAGAACAGTTGTGTTTTTTTTTAAATAAAAATTATGAGTTTCAATAATCTGTCAGGCTAATGTACTACTTATGGATAGCAATTACCACAGTGACTGACATACAATAAGGACTCACTGCATAGTTACTTGTTATGTGAATATTTGAATGAATGAATAGATGAGCTATACATTTTTGCCATGGCTCAATTTTTAAATCTTGTGACTTTGATTGAAGCATCTTATGCTTTTAGGTCAAAGTTACCCATGTACAAAATAAAGGCTGATGATAGCACTTGAAAGCAGGATTCTGGATTAGATATTTTCATTATGTTCTTTCTAGATTTTTGAGTCTGTGTAACCCAGTTTGGGTCTTTCCTGAAGATACTTAACAGTATATCAAAAATGTTTCCTGGGAATTTCTATTATTACAGCAAGATATTCAAGATATGAATTAATGTTGAGTAGTACTCTACACAGTAATTATTTATGCATAATTATGACCAACCTAGATAGCATATTCAAAAGCAGAGACATTACTTTGCTGACCAAGGTCCGTCATGGTTTTTCTTGTGGTCATGTATGGATGTGAGATTTGGACAGTGAAGAAGGCTGAGCACCCAAGAATTGATGCTTTTGAACTGTGGTGTTGGAGAAGACTCTTGAGAGTCCCTTGGACTGCAAGGAGATCCAACCAGTCCATTCTGAAGGAGATCAGCCCCGGGATTTCTTTGGAAAGAATGATGCTAAAACTGAAACTCCAAAACTTTGGCCACCTCATGCAAAGAGTTGACTCATTGGAAAAGATGCTGATGCTGGGAGGGATTGGGGGCAGGAGGAGAAGGGGACGACAGAGGATGAGATGGCTGGATGGCATCACTAACTTGATGAACGTGAGTCTGAGTGAACTCCAGAAGTTGGTGATGGACAGGGAGGCCTGGCATGCTGCGATTCATGGGGTTACAAAGAGTTGGACACGACTGAGCGACTGAACTGAACTGAAGTGAACTGAGGCATATCACTGCTATATTTTTTGTTACATTGGAAACTTGTTTTGCATTTACATATTTTACACTGTATTCGTTTTGTGAATAAGATTCATATTTCATTACTTTCTCCATAGAAAAAGTTGGATTATAATTAAAGTAATTTATAATTAAGAATTATAAGAAACAGTACAAATGGAGACATTGAAAGGCTTATAAAGTATATTTATCTGAGGAATAGTTTTGCTGATTATTTTATAATTATGCTAACTTCTACACTGCAACTCATTTAAAACATTATATTTGATATAAAATCTATCTCCTTTATACCTTAGTGTTAGTGTGTTAGTGTTAGTCGCTCAGCCATGGCCGACTCTTTGTGACCCCATGGACTGCAACCCACCAGGCTCCACTGTCCAGGAGATTTTCCAGACAAGGATACTGGAGTGGGTTGTCATTTCCTTCTCCACCTTTATATCTTGCACAATATTAAAGAGTGAAAGAGTGAATCATAACCTGGGTTATTGCAAAAGGTGAAATATGTGATTAAAGTTCCAAGGGAACAAAGAAAATCAAGGATGAAGAAATGATAAATAATATTATTGGAAGTCCAAAAGCCAAATTTAATCTAACTTAAGCCAAAGTAAACATTTATTGTAAAGGTGTGTGCATGTATGCTGTCGAGTCCAATACTTTGTGACCCCATAGACTGTAGCCTATCAGGCTCCTCTGTCCTTGGAATTTCCAAAAATACAGGAGTAGGTTGCCATTTCTTACTTCAATTGTAAGGGTAGTGAGATGTCTTATGGAAATCATGAAATAGAATGCAACTGGTCTCTGGGCCTTAGAAACAATTGAATTCAAATAACTGAGCATTTATTAGAAATATTTTCCCATCTTGGAAATTCTCTCTCTTTGTCTTCTTGTCTCTGATATATTTTTGTAGGAAACATGGTTTCTACATAAACATTCTCAGTTTTAAATCTCTTATAGCACCAGGTATCTACCCCTAGACTGAATGTGGCTTGAAAGCATAGACTTGGAATAAACATTTTTTTGCTTTCTGTATCCATTTGGATAGAGGAGAAAAGTGGAAATTTTCTCATATATGTGTGTTAGTATACTAGAATTTTTTTTTTTTTTGCAGTTTTATTTATGCTCATCTCACACGCTAGTAAAGTAATGCTCAAAATTCTCCAAGCCAGGCTTCAGCAATACATGAACCGTGAACTTCCTGATGTTCAAGCTTTAGAAAAGGCAGAGGAATCAAAGATCAAATTGCCTACATCCGCTGGATCATGGAAAAAGCAAGAGACTTCCAGAAAAACATCTGTTTCTGCTTTATTGACTATGCCAAAGCCTTACTGTGTGGATCACAAGAAACTGTGGAAAATTCTTCAGGAGATGGGAATACCAGACCACCTGATCTGCCTCTTGAGAGATCTGTATGCAGGCCAGGAAACAACAGTTAGAACTGGACATGGAGCAACAGACTGGTTCCAAATAGGAAAAGGAGTACGTCAAGGCTGTATATTGTCACCCTGCTTATTTAACTTCTATGCAGAGTACATCATGAGAAACTCTGGACTGGAAGAAACACAAGCTGGAATCAAGATTTCCGGGAGAAATATCAATAACCTCAGATATGCAGATGACACCACCCTTATGGCAGAAAGTGAAGAAGAAGTAAAAAGCCTCTTGATGAAAGTGAAAGAGGAGAGTGAAAAAGTTGGCTTAAAGCTCAACACTCAGAAAACGAAGATCATGACATCTGGTCCCATCACTTCATGGAAAATAGATGGGGAAACAGTGTCAGACTTTATTTTTTTGGACTCCAAAATCACTGCAGATGGTAATTGCAGCCATGAAATTAAAAGACGCTTACTCCTTGGAAGAAAAGTTATGAGCAACCTAGATAGTATATTCAAAAGCAGAAATATTACTTTGCCGACTAAGGTCCATCTAGTCAAGGCTATGGTTTTTCCAGTAGTCATGTATGGATGTGAGAGTTGGACTGTAAAGAAGGCTGAGCACCGAAGAATTGATGCTTTTGAACTGTGGTGTTGGAGAAGACTCTTGAGAGTCCCTTCAACTGCAAGGCGATCCAACCAATCCATTCTGAAGGAGATCAACCCTGGGATTTCTTTGGAAGGAATGATGCTAAAGCTGAAACTCCAATACTTTGGCTACCTCATGCGAAGAGTTGACTCATTAGAAAAGACTGTGATGCTGGGAGGGATTGGGGGCAGGAGAAGAAGGGGATGACAGAGGATAAGATGGCTGGATGGCATCACTAACTCGATGGACGTGAGTCTGAGTGAACTCCAGGAGTTGGTGATGGACAGGGAGGCCTGGCGTGCTGTGATTCATGGGGTCGCCAAGAGTCAGACACGACTGAACGACTGCACTGGACTGTACTGATTCATATAGTTTTGGCTGTGATGGGTCTTCATTGCCTCATGGCCTTTTCTCTAGTTGCAGCGAGTGGGGACTACTCTCTAGCTGCAGTATGTGGACTTTCCATTGAAGTGGCGTCTCTTGTTGTGGAGCACAGGCTCTAGGACACTGAAGCTTCATAGCTGTGGCATATAGCCGCAGCAGTTGTGATTCCTGGGCTCTAGAACACGGGCTCACTAGCTATGGTATACAGGCTTAGTTGCTCTGCAGCATGTGAGATCTTCTTGGACCAGGGATCTAACCCTTGTTTCCTGCACTGGGAGGCAGATATTTTCTTACTACTGAGCCACCAGGGAAGCTCCACTAACAATTATTGAGTGCACATAGTGTCCCAGATGCTTAATGTTGAGTAAATCTGTGAAGCAGTTATTATCCACAGTTTTCAGATGAGGAAATAAAAGCTCTGAGAAAGTACATAAAATGCTCATGGCATTTAGTAGGGTGGTGGAAACATCATTTGAACTCATATTGATGTGACTCTAAACAAATGTTTGTTTTCCCTCAAGTTAAATAAAAAATATTCACATTTTTCTAATAGACAAACTGAGAAAAAAGATTAAGATTTAAATATTTAGAGAAAAAGGGAATAAGAGTTTTTTTAAAACATGGAAATTGAGTTGTTTTCTATTAAATACATGTATTAGAGTTTAAGTTCTGCCTTAATGAAGGAATAGGGACTGAATTTGACCTTCACACCTTAAAACATTAAAAACTGAGTAAAATATTTAACACGTAATTTTTAAACACTGGACAGCAGGCAGCACAGTAATATGGTCTCTGATAAAAAGAAAACAAACAAAAGAGAGCATTATATTACACAAACTTTCTTCCTGAAGATTTATTCCCGGTCGTAAAGCAAAAAGAGTAAATTAGGACTCTCCAAAAAAATAGAAACAGTAGCATGTATATATGTATATAGAAACAGATTTATTTTAAGGAATTGGTTTATCATTATGGAGGCTGACAAGTGCCAAATTCTGCAGAGTGAATAGTCGGGGTAGAGACTCAGGGAAGAGTCAATGCTGAAGTTCAGTTCTTAAGGCCGTCTGTTCTTGTTTCACCAGTCTTGTTTAACCCAGGCCTTCAGCTGATGAGATAAGGCTGACTAGCATTATTGGCACCCCACTCCAGTACTCTTGCCTGGAAAATCCCATGGACGAGGAGCCTGATAGGCTGCAGTCCATGGGGTCGCTAAGAGTTGGGCAAGACTGAGCGACTTCACTTTCAATTTTCACTTTCCACTTTCATGTATGGGAGAAGGAAATGGCAACCCACTCCACTGTTCTTGCCTGGAGAATCCCAGGGACGGGGGAGCCTGGTGGGCTGCCATCTATGGGGTTGCACAGAGTCGGACACGACTGAAGCAACTTAGCAGCAGCAGCAGCATTATAGAAGGCTATCTGCTTTACTATGAGTCCACCAATTTAAGTTAATTTCAATGAATTGATAAGCTTCACTTCATTAAAATTAGACATTTCTGCACAGTGAAATATCCTGCCAAAAGAATGAAAAGACAAGACATAGACTGGGAGACAATATTTGCAAAACATACATCTGAAAATGTATTGTCCAAAATATACAGAAAAACTCCTAAAACACAATAATAAGAAAACAAACAATATGATTAAAAAATGGGCCAAAGGCCTTAACAAACACCTTACCAAAGAAGATATGCAGTGCAATATACATACAGTAGAATATAAATAGGGTGAAATATTTTTTAGTCCTTTAGAAGGAACAATGTACTGTTTGTACCATAACACTGTACAATGCATGTCTTTAACTGTTCATTTTCATCTGCAAAATATAAATAGTGTATATGTAAAATGTGAGCAAATAAGAAATTTTACTTTATCGTTTGGCAAAAAGTATCCTGTATCTTTCAATTTCCCTACATGCTATGGCTAATTCTAGTGATTCTCATACTTCAACTTGCTAGCTGCAATAGGAAACATTATATGGTTAATATGTTCTATAATTTCTTAATACATGTTTAAATTCTAAGGGAATTATGTTTCCTCTTATTTACCAGAAAAATTGTTTTGGTTCTTTAACCAAAAGGCTTGACTTTTTGATTCTTACCTGCCATGGCATTTTATAATTTATGCGGTTTGTAACAGGCCTTTCTTTTTCACTTCAAATGGAAATCAACTACTGTTGTGAAACATTCACAGGCCTAGACTTTTTATTTCCCAAAAGTCTAATTTTGTATTAACATTCTGTAAATTATTGACTTTTAATAGCCTTAGAAGAGAGCTTTCTCAAGAAAGAAAACATAAAACATCAGAGTCATGAGATCTGGAATCTTTTTGTATCAGTGTCCAGTGTTTTGATCTGGTTCTGTTTAACATTTCATTAGTAAAATCCTATATACTGAAAGAGTAGATGATCAAACTCCTTCCTTTCCCCTCTTTCTGTCTCCATGCCCTACATAAACAAATCTAAAATGTCTTTCCTTCAAATCTCATAAGTTGAAGTTTTACTCATCATTTAATGTCTGACAAAAATACACTTTCTATAAAAACTTTATCTTCTCAGTCAATTGGAAATCTCTGATTATCACCATTTTATAATTATTGTTATCAATAGATTTTCTTGGACAATTTTATCAGATACTCAAAAGATAAAGACTAAGCATCATGTATATATTTACTTTATCTTATTTAAACTTAGTAGTTAATGTATGTGGATAAAATAGCATGATACACTTTATTTTTCAAGCCCAGTGGAATATTCACTGATATAAACCATATCCTGGGCTACAAAGCAAACCTCAACAAATGAAAACTACTTGTAAAGTTTATATTATGTTCTATCAAAATAATAATCAAGTAGAAATTGACAACAGAAAGCCAACTGGAAAATCTCTATAATGTTATTACTGTTTGGTTGCTAAGTCATTTTTGACTCTTCCATGACTCCATGGACAATAGCCCACCAGACTCCTCTGCCTACAGGATTTTTCCAGGCAAGAATACTGGAGTGGGTTGTCATTTCCTTTTCCAGGGGATCTTCCTGACCCAGAGATCAAACCCATGTTTGCTGCATTGCAGGCAGATTATTTGCTGCTGAGCCGCTGGGGAAGGCCTTTCTATACATGGTAATAGCCTAAATAATCTGTAGGTCAAGGAAGAAATCTCAAAGACAATAAAATATATCTAGAACTAAATAAAAATGAAAATACAGCATATTAAAATATTTGACATTCAACTAAAGCCTTCAATCAATAATGTTAAGTTTCCACTTAAAAAAAAAGAAACCAAGTATAATAAAAAATACCCAAAACAAGAATAAGAAAAAATAATAATAAAGACACAAGCAAAAATCAGTGCAAATGAAAACAAGAAAATCAGTGGAAACAACACTGATTTATCAGAAAAAAAATAAAATTGATAAAGCTCTACTTTTAAGTCTGACAAAATAATAGCAAAGACAAAAATAGCTAATATCAATAATAGAACAAGAAGTATTACTACAGATCTTATAGTCATTGAAAGCATGATAGAACACTACAATTTTACCATCATAAATTCAGTTTAGAAGAAAGAGACAAATTTCTCAAAACCCAAAAAATACTAAGGCTCAATAAAGACGAAATATTCAACTAAAATAATCCTATTAACTTTAAAGAAATTGAATTTGTAATTTAAAAGCTCTCCAAAGAGAAACAAGACCTGGATGTTTCACTGAAAAAAATCTACCGAACAGTTAAATACAACAATTTTATACAATCTCTCAGTTCAGTTCAGTCACTCAGTCGTGTCCGACTCTTTGCGACCCCATGGACTGCAGCACGCCAGGCTTCCCTGTCCTTTACCATCTCCCTGAGTTTGCTCAAACTCATGTCCATCAAGTCGATATGCCATCCAACCATCTTATCCTCTGTCATCCCCTTCTCTTCCTGCCTTCAATCTTTCCCAGCATCAGGGTCTTTTCCAATTAGACAATTCTTTGCATGAAGTGGCCAATATATTGGAGTTTCAGCTTTAGCGTCAGTCCTTGTAATGAATATTCAGGGCTGATTTCCTTTAGGATTGACTGGTTTGATCTCCTTGCAGTCCAAGGGACTCTCAAGAGTCTTCTCCAACACCACAGTTCAAAAGCATCAATTCTTCAGCACTCAGCTTTCTTTATAGTCTAGCTCTCACATCTATACATGACTACTGGAAAAAACATAGCTTTGACTAGATGGACCTTTGTTGGCAAAGTAATGTCTAATATGCAGCTTTCTAATATGCTGTCTAGGTTGGTCATAATTCTTCTTCC
Source organism: Capra hircus (assembly GCF_001704415.2). Classification (NCBI taxonomy): domain Eukaryota; kingdom Metazoa; phylum Chordata; class Mammalia; order Artiodactyla; family Bovidae; genus Capra; species Capra hircus. Next base: position 76,224,452 of record NC_030808.1, read on the forward strand.
AAAGAGCAAGATCTTTTAATTTCATGGCTGCAGTCACCATTGGCAGTGATTTTGGAGCCCCCCAAAATAAAGTCTGTCACTGTTTCCATTGCTTCCCCATCTATTTGCCATGAAGTGATGGGACCGAATGCCATGATCTTAGTTTTCTGAATGTTGAGCTTTAAGCCAACTTTTTCTCTCTTCTCTTTCACTTTCATCAAGAGACTTTTCAGTTCTTCACTTTCTGCCATAAGGATGGTGTCATCTGCATATCTGAGGTTATTGATATTTCTCCTGGCAATCTTGATTCCAGCTTGTGCTTCATCCAGCCCACCATTTTGCATGATGTACTCTGCATATAAGTTAAATAAGCAGGGTAACAATATGCAGTCTTGACATCCTCCTTTCCCATTATGAAACCAGTCTGTTGTTCCATATCCAGTTCTAACTGTTGCTTCTTGACCTGCATGCAGATTTCTCAGGAGGCAGGTCAGGTGGTCTGGTATTCCCATCCCTTAAAGAATTTTCCACAGTTTATTGTGATCCACACAGTTAAAGGCTTGGGTATAGTCAACAAAGCAGAAGTAGATGTTTTGCTAGAACTCTGTTTTTTCAATGATCCAGCAATCTCAATCTCTTCAGACAATCTTTTGATGCAATACCAATAATACAATCCAACAATGCAATGTCTTTCAGAACATAAAAGAGCATAGAACATTTCCCAACACATTTTATGGGCTTCAGTTTTGCTCAGATGGCAAAGAATTTTCCTGCCTTGCAGGGGACCTGGGTTTGATCCCTGGGTTGGAAAGATCTCCTGGAGCAGGGAAAGGCTACCCAAACCAGTATTCTGGCCTGGATAATTCCATGGACTGTTTAGTTCATGGGGTCTCAAAGAGTCAGACATGCCTGAGCTACTTTCACTAATACTAACTAGTATCAATATGATATCAAAACCAGGTGAAGATGGTACAAAATAAAAAGAAAAGAAAGAGGAAAAAAAAATTACAGATCAGTATCATCCATGAACTTACACATAAAAACTGTCAACAAAATATTAGATAATTGAATCCAGAAATGTATAAAAAGAAAAATACACAATTACTAAGTGAAATCTACTCTAGGTGTGAAAGTCTGCTTCAACATTTGAAAATCAATCAATTTAATTCACCATATCAACAAGCTGTAAAAGAAAAATCAAGTCACGTATCATTTGACAAAGAAAAAGCATTTTAGAAAATCCAGCATTAATTCATGACAAAAACTAAACCTGTTAGTAATAGACAGGAGTTACCTCAACCTGAGAAAAGCACGTGCTGAAATGCCCAGCTATCATCATGTAGCAGGAGTCAGAGACTTGTTTTCAAGATAGATCACACACTGGGCCACAGGAAGTCTCAATAAATTTAAGAAAACTAAAATCATGTCAAGTATTTCTTTTTTGATCACAACACAATGAGATTAGAAATCAACTACAAGAAAAAAATTAAAAAACGCTGAGAGGAGCTCCCCCACATCTGAGGTAAGGATCAGTAGCTGCACTTTGCTGAAGCAACCATGAAGAGATACCCCACATATAAGGTAAGAGAAACCCAAGTAAGATGGTAGGCACTGAGAGAGGGCATCAGGGACAGAAAGACTGAAACCACAATCACAGACAACAGGCCAGTCTGATCACACAACCACAGCCTTGTCTAACTCAATGAAACTAAGCCATGCTGTGTGGGGCCACCCAAGATGGATGGGTCATGGTGGAAAGGTCTGACAGATGTGGTCTGCTGGAGAATGGAATGGCAAACCACTTCAGTATTCTTGCCTTGAGAACCCCATGAACAGTATGAAAAGGCAAAAAGATAGGGCACTGAAAGATGAACTTCCCAGGTTGGTAGGTGCCCAATATGCTATTGGAGATCAGTTGAGAAATAACTCCAGAAAGAATGAAGGGATGGAGCCAAAGCATAAACAACACCTAGTTGTGGATAGGACTGGTGATAGAAGCAAGGTTCGATGCTATAAAGAGCAATATTGCATAGGAACCTGGAATGTTAAGTCCATGAATCAAGGCAAATTGGAAGCGGTCAAGCAGGAGATGGCAAGAGTGAACGTCGACATTCTAGGAATCAGTGAACTAAGATGGACTGGAATGGGTGAATTTAACTCAGCTGACTATTATATCTACTGCTGTGGGCAGGAATCCCTTAAAGAAATGGAGTAGCCATCATAGTCAACAAAAGAGTCTGAAATGCAGTACTTGGATGCAATCTCAAAAATGACAGAATGCTCTCTGTTCATTTCCAAGGCAAACCATTCAATATCACGGTAATCCAATTCTATGCCCTGACCAGTAACGCTGAAGAAGCTGAAGTTGAACAGTTCTATGAAGACCTACAAGACCTTCTAGAACTAACACCCAAAAGAGATGTCTTTTTCATTATAGGGGACTGGAAGGCAAAAGTAGGAAGTCAAGAAATACTGGAGCAACAGGCAAATTTGGCCTTGGAGTACAGAATGAAGCAGGGCAAAGGCTAATAGAGTTTTGCCAAGAGAATACACTAGTCATAGCAAACACCCTTTTCCAACAACACAAGAGAAGACAATACGCATGGACATCCCCAGATGGTCGACACTGAAATCAGATTGATTATATTCTTTGCAGCCAAAAGTGGAGAAGCTCTATACAGTCAGCAAAAACAAGACTGGAAGCTGACTGTGGCTCAGATCATGAACTCCTTATTGCCAAATTCAGACTTAAATTGAAGAAACTGGAGAAAACCACTAGCCTATTCAGGTATGACCTGAATCAAACCCCTTATGATTATACAGTGGAAGTGAGAAATAGATTTAAGGACTAGATCTGATAGATAGAGTGCCTCATGAACTATGGATGGAGGTTCATGACATTGTACAGGAGACAAGAATCAAGACCATCCACAAGAAAAAGAAATGCAAAAAAGCAAAATGACTGTCTGAGGAGACCTTACAAATAGCTGTGAAAAGAAGGTAAGTGAAAAGCAAAGGAAAAAAGGAAAGATATACATTTGAATGCAGAATAGAGATAAGAAAGATAATAGAGAGATAAGAAAGCCTTCCTCAGCGATCAATGCGAAGAAATGGAGGAAAACAACAGAATGGGAAAGAGTAGAGATCTCTTCAAGAAAATTAGAGATACCAAGGGAATATTTAATGCAAAGATGGGCTCAATAAAGAACACAAATGGTATGGACCTACCAGAAGCAGAAGATATTAAGAAGAGGTGGCAAGAATACACAGAAGAGACCTTCATGACCCAGTAATCATGAGGGTGTGATCACTCACCTAGAGCAGGACATCCTGGAATGTCAAGTCAAGTGGGCCTTAGGAAGCACAACTATGAACAAAGCTAGTGGAGGTGATGGAATTCCAGTTGAGCTATTTCAAATCCTGAAAGATGATGCTGTGAAAGTGTTGCACTCAATATGCCAGCAAATTTGGAAAACTCAGCAGTGGCCACAGGACTGGAAAAGGTCAGTTTTCGTTCCAATCCCAAAGAAAGGCAATGCCAAAGATTGCTCAAACTACTGCACAATTGCACTCATCTTGGAGAAGGCAATGGCACCCTACTCCAGTACTCTTGCCTGGAAAATCTTATGGAAAGAGGAACCTGGTGGCCTGCAGTCCATAGGATCGCTAAGATTCGGACATGACTGAACTACTTCACTTTCACTTTTCGCTTCCATGCATTGGAGAAGGAGATGGCAACCCACTCCAGAGTTCTTGCCTGGAGAATCCCAGGGGCAGCAGAGCCTGGTGGGCTGCTGTCTATGGGGTCACACAGAGTCGGATACAACTGAAGCGACTTAGCAGCAGCACACACTAATAAAGTGTTACTTAAAATTCTCCAAGCCAGGCTTCAGCAATACTTGAACTGTGAATTTCCAGATGTTCAAGCTGGTTTTAGAAAAGGCAGAGGAACCAGAGATCAAATTGCCAACATCTGCTGGAGCATCAAAAAAGCAGGAGAGTTCCAGAAAAATGTGTATTTTGGCTTTATTGTCTATGCCAAAGCCTTTGACTCTGTGGATCACAATAAACAGTGCAAAATTATTCAAGAGATGGGAATACCAGCCACCTGACCTGCCTCCTGAAAAACCTGTATGCAGGTCAGGAAGCAACAGTTAGAGCTGAACATGGAACAACAGACTGGTTCCAAATAGGAAAAGGAGTACGTAAAGGTTTGTTTATTATCACCCTGCTTATTTAACTTATATGCAGAGTACATCATGAGAAACGCTGGGCTGGAGGAAGCACAAGCTGGAATCAAGAGTGCCAGGAGAAATATCAATAACCTCAGACATGCTGATGACCCCATGCTTATGGCAGAAAGTGAAGAAGAACTAAAGAGCCTCTGGATGAAAGTGAAAGAACAGAGTGAAAAAGTTTGCTTAAAACTCAACATTCAGAAAACTAAGATCATGGCATCCAGTCCCATTCAGTTCAGTTCAGTTCAGTCGCTCAATCATGCCTGACTCTTTGCGACCCCATGAATCGCAGCACACCAGGCTTCCCTGTCCATCACCAACTCCTGGAGTTCACTCAGATTCATGTCCATCGAGTCAGTGATGCCATCCAGCCATCTCATCCTCTATCGTCCCCTTCTCCTCCTGCCCCCAATCCCTCCCAGCATAAAAGTCTTTTCCAATGAGTCAACTCTTCGCATGAGGTGGCCAAAGTACTGGAGTTTCAGCTTTAGCATCATTCCTTCCAAAGAAATCCCAGGGCTGATCTCCTTCAGAATGGACTGGTTGGATCTCCTTGCAGTCCCATTACTTCATGGCAAATAGATGGGGAAACAGTGGAAACAGTGGCTAACTTTATTTTCCTGGGCTCCAAAATCACTGCAGATGGTGTTTGCAGCCATGAAATTAAAAGACGCTTACTCCTTGGAAGGAAAGTTATGACCAACCTAGACAGCATATGAAAAAGCAGAGACATTACTTTGTCAACAAATATCCGTCTAGTCAAGGCTGTGGTTTTTCCAGTGGTCTGAAATTCCAATATTTTGGCCATCTGATGAGAAGAGTTGACTCATTTGAAAGACCCTGACCCCAACTACTTATTAACCTAGAACTCCTAATCAGTGGAATGAACTGATAAAAAAAAAATAAAAGGAATAAATTGTTCCTTTTTCCATATGATATGATTTTCTATATTGAAAATCTCAAGGAATCTACAAAAAGATTATTAGAACTATTCAGTGACTTCAATATGGATGCAGGATTCATGAGTGTCACCTGAAAATCAATTATATTTTTAAATACTAAAATACACATGAAAATCCACATTTTTTAAAACTACAATTTACATTTGTTCCCTCAAAGTAAAATTCTTATGCATAAATGTAATAAAACATTTAAAGTTTGTATAGCCTCAAAATTACAAAATATTGATGAAAGAAATCAGAGAACATAATGGTTTCATGATTTATGAATTCATGTTCATGGATCATAACACTTGACATTATGAAGATGCCAATTGTCTTTGAATTATTCTATAGTTCTAATGCAATTCTGTAAAACAGTATGTCAAAGACATACTTGATCTTAGTCAATTTATGTACTTTATTTATATACAGAGATTGGCATTTTACCTATATTTACAGGCATAAATTTTCACAGTTTAACTCCCTCAAAGTCATTAAATTTCGTCGCCCATTTTATATTGGTATGGCCTAACAATTACTAAGTTAAACTTTTGCTGGGTTGAAAGTGTTAAATGTCATTTGAGATTAAGTAGTCTATAGATTTTGGCTGATTTATAACCTATGACATTTTAAAAAAACTGCTATATAATAATATTTTCAATGCATAGATTTTGAGTTTTATTTTTTCACGTTTTTATTTGGCAATAGACTGATTAACAGAAATGAGAGAGGTTTGTGAATTCTGAGAAGATCCTTGGTTTTATTTGCTGCTTTAGTTAGCAAATCTTGTGCTTTTCACGACAGATGTTAAAGCTGTTTATTTTTAAATGTTTAGAATCGTATCTTCTTCTTCTGATCTTTAACATTCAAAATGCTTAGAGAATCTAGATCCAAAAATATGCCATTGCCATTAAATAAAATCTGAATCTGAGTTTTTTAGGACTATATCTCTTTAGTCAGATAAAGATTTACTCCAACTTTTTTCTCCCTGGATCTGGTAGAATGGGAAGTATATTTTTGCTCCTTGGCTCAAATGAAGGAATGGTTCACATTTATCTAATACAGTTTATTTTTACAAATGGTCTCAAAAATGAGGTAATCAGACATTGAGGCAACATATAAAAATCTGCAAGCAATAAATGCTGGAGAGGGTGTGGAGAAAAGGGAACCCTCCTACACTGTTGGTGGGAATGCAAACTAGTACAGCCACTATGGAGAACAGTGTGGAGATTCCTTAAAAAATTACAAATAGAACTACCTTATGACCCAGCAATCCCACTGCTGGGCATACACACTGAGGAAACCAGAATTGAAAGAGACACATGTACCCCAATGTTCATCGCAGCACTGTTTATAATAGCCAGGACATGGAAACAACCTAGATGTCCATCAGCAGATGAATGGATAAGAAAGCTGTGGTACATATACACAATGGAGTATTACTCAGCCATTAAAAAGAATTCATTTGAATCAGTTCTGATGAGATGGATGAAACTGGAGCCGATTATACAGAGTGAAGTAAGCCAGAAAGAAAAACACCAATACAGTATACTAACACATATATATGGAATTTAGAAAGATGGCAATGATGACCCTGTATGCAAGACAGGAAAAAAGACACAGATGTGTATAACGGACTTTGGGACTCAGAGGGAGAGGGAGAGGGTGGGATGATTTGGGAGAATGACATTCTAACATGTATACTATCATGTAAGAATTGAATCGCCAGTCTATGTCTGACGCAGGATACAGCTTGCTTGGGGCTGGTGCATGCGGATGACCCAGAGAGATGTTATGGGGAGGGAGGTGGGAGGGGGGTTCATGTTTGGGAACACATGTAAGAATTAAAGATTTTAAAATTAAAAAAATAAAAAACTAAAAAATATAATAATTAAAAAAAATAAATAAAAGTTATTATCATAACAAATTTATAAATTTATGTGCATTCTTTCTCTTTATAAATCTGTGCGGCCCTTGGTGCTATCTATGCCTTACATATAAGACCTCTCAGTAGAAACTGAGAGGTCAATGTTTTATTTGATGCCTCATTAAATCAGAGGATACTCTCATACTGAAATCTGTTCAAGCAAAAAAATAGAAAAAGTTAATTTATTGTTTCACATAACTGAAAACTCCAGGGACAAATTTAGCTATCAGGAAAACTGAATCAAAGATCAGAAGTCATGATGGGAGGAGGGGTTCATGATGGGGAACACGTATATACCTGTGGCGGATTCATGTTGCTGTATGGCAAAACCAATACAATATTGTAAAGTAATTAACCTCCAATTAAAATAGATAAATTTACATTAAAAAAGAAGTCTGTCTCTGTCCCTCAATTCAGCTGTCCTGTGTTATCACCTCATCTTTAAAGAGATTCTCCCCACCGAACAGCCTCTGACAAGCTCACACATATCATATTGCACTGTAAACCTAGTGAGAAAGAGTGTTTCTCCTTCTAATACTTCCTGTTAAATTTTAAAGATTGATGGTAAGCTGGAGTGAATCATATGTTGATCCCTAAACCCGTTATTATAGAAGCATATGCGCTTCTCTGAGATGTGCACACCCCAACTCCACTCAAAGCCATGGACAGAATGCAGCACTGAGTATTTTCTTTATGGAAATTCAGGATTTATTAATAGAAAATGGTTAATAGGTGCCAGGCAAGCAGAAATGAGATTTCCAAACAATACACGTGCATGCATGCTAAGTTGCTTCAATCATGTCTGTTTTTTTGTGACTCTATAGATGATAACCTTCTGGACTTCTCTGTCCATAGGACTCTCCAGGCAAGAATACCGGAGTGGGTTACCATACCCTCCACTGGGAAATCTTCCCAACTCAGGGATCCAGCTCTCTTTAATCTCTTGCATTGGCAGATGGGTTCTTTACCACTAGCGCCACCTGGGAAGCCACAAATAATACACATCCAACACAAAAACACCTGAAATGAAGTAATGAAAGCAAATAAATAATAAAAGTAAAACACGGAGAATTAAAGAATATTATGGGATTTTCATTTGAAAGAGCAGTGTTGGAGTTTAGTTCTGGCACTTTCAAGCCATGTGGACTTAAATAAATGACATATACTCTATGAAATTTAATTTCTTCGTGAAATTAGTTTAGTTTTTAGGAATAAACAAAATGCTTATAATCCACTAATGAGATAATTGTTTATAGAGAAAAATCCAAAAGCATTTAAAAATAGAATAGAATAATTTAATAGGTCAGCATGTTTCTTGGAACTTAATAGATATCATAAAAATTAACCATAACTTTATGATTTAATAAATTGTGCAATAGTGAATTAAAAAAATATACCATCTTAAATACTATCAAAAATGTAAAGCATTTAAGAAAAATGTCTGACAAATATGTATGACTGCTGCTGCTGCTGCTAAGTCGCTTCAGTCGTGTCCGACTCTTAGCGACCCCATGGACTGCAGCCTACCAGGCTCCTCCATCCATAGGATTTTCCAGGCCGGAGTACTGGAGTGGGGTGCCATTGCCTTCTCCCAATATGTATGACACCTCCATACAAAAAGAAATTTAAAAATTAAGTCAGGTGTCAGGTTTATTAGGCTATAATTTCAGTTCAGTTCAGTTCAGTCGCTCAGTTGTGTCTGACCCTTTGCAAACCCATGGATTGCAGTACGCCAGTCTTCCCTGTCCATCACCGAATGCTGGAGCTTGCTCAAACTCATGTCCATCAAGTTGGTATGCCATCCAAACATCTTATCCTCTGTCATCCCTTTCTCCTCCCACCTTCAATCTTTCCCAGCATCAGGTCTTTTCAATGAGTCAGTTCTTTGGATGAGGTGACCAAAGTATTGAGCTTCAGCTTCAGCATCAGTCCTTCCAATGAATATTCAGGACTAATTTCATGGAGGATTGATTGGTTAGATCTCCTTGCAGTCCAAGGGACTCTCAAGAGTCTTCTCCAACACCACAGTTCAAAAGCATCAATTCTTCAGCACTCAGCTTTCTTTATAGTCCAATTCTCATGACCACTGGAAAAACTATAGCCTTGACTAGACAGAACTTGCTGGCAATGTAATGTTTCTGCTTTCTAATATGCTGTCTAGGTTGGTCATAACTTTTCTTCCAAAGAGTAAGCATCTTTTAATTTCATGGCTGCAGTCATCATCTGCAGTGATTTTAGAGGCCCCCCAAATAAAGTCTGTCACTGTTTTCATTGTTTCCCCATCTATTTGCCATGAAGTGATGGGATCATATACCACAAGCTTAGTTTTCTGAATGTTGAGTTTTAAGCCAACTTTTTCACTCTCCTCTTTCACTTTCATCAAGAGATTCTTTAGTTCTCTGCTTTCTGCCATAAGGGTGGTGTCATCTGCATATCTGAGGTTACTGATATTTCTCCTGCCAATCTTGATCCCAGCTTGTGCTTCATCCAGCCTGTTATTTTGTATGATGTACTCTGCATATAAGTAAAATCAACAGGGTGACCATATACAGCCCTGATATACTCATTTCCCTATTTGGAACTAGTCTGTTGTTCCATGTCCAGTTCTAACTGTTGTTTCTTGACCTGCATGCAGACTTCTCAGGAAGCAGGTAAGGTGGTCTGGCATGCCCATCTCTTTAAGAATTGTCCACAGTTTGTTGTGATGCACAGAGTCAAAGGCTTTGGCGTAGTCAATAAAGCAGAAGTAGATGTTTTTCTGAAACTCTCTTGCTTTTTTGATGATCCTATGCATTTGTCAATTTGACCTCTGGTTCCTCTGCCTTTTCTAAATACAGCTTGAACATCTGAAAGTTCAGGGTTCACATACCTTTGAAGCCTTACTTGGAGAATTTTGAGCATTACTTTGCTAGCATGTGAGATGAGTGCAATTATGTCATAGTTGGAACATTCTTTGGCATTGCCTTTCTTTGGTATTGGAATGAAAACTGACCTTTTCCAGTCCTGTGGCCACTGCTGAGTTTTCCAAATTTGCTGACATATTGAGGGCAGCACTTTAACAGCATCATGTTTTAGGGCTAGATATAGCTCAACTGGAATTCCATCCCCTCCACTAGCTTTGTTGATGCTTTCTAAGGCCCACTTGACTTCACATTCCAGGATGTTTGGCTCTAGATGAGTGATCACACCATCATGATTATCTGGGTCGTGAAGATCTTTTTTGTACAGTTTTTATGTGTATTCTTGCCACCTCTTCTTAATATCTTCTGCTTCTGTGAGGTCCATACCATTTCTGTCCTTTATTGTGTCCCTCTTTGCGTGAAATGTTCCTTAGTATATCTAATTTTCTTGAAGAGATCTATACTCTTTCCCATTCTGTTGTTTTCCTCTATTTCTTTGCATTGATCACTGAGGAAGGCGTTCTCATCTCTCCTTGCTATTCTATGGAACTCTGCATTCAGATGGGTATATCTTTCCTTTTCTCCTTTGCCTTTAGCATCTCTTTTCTTAGCTATTTGTAAGGCCTCCTCAGACAGCCATTTGCTGTTTTGCATTTCTTTTCCATGGGTATGGGCTTGATCACTGCTTCCTTTACAATGTCATGAACCTCTGTCCATAGTTCATCAGGCATTCTGTCTATCATATCTAGTCCCTTGAATCTATTTCTCATTTCCACTGTATAATCATAAGGGATTTGATTTAGGTCATACCTGAATGGTCTAGTGCTTTTCCCTACTTTCTTCAATTTAAGTCTGAATTTTGCAATAAGGAGTTCATGATCTGCGCCATGGTCAGCTCCTGGTCTTTTTTTGCTGACTGTATAGAACTTCTCCATGCTTGGCTGCAAAAAAAATATAATCAATCTGATTTCAGCATTGACCATCTGGTGATGTCCATATGTAGAGTTGTCTTTTCTTTTGTTGAAAGAGACTGTTTCCTATGACCAGTGCATTCTCTTGGCAAAACTCTATTAGCCTTTTCCCTGCTTTATTTTGTCCTCCAAGGCCAAATTTGCCTGTTACTCCAAGCATCCCTTGACTTCTTACTTTTGCATTCCAGTCTCCAGTAATGAAAAGGACATCTTCTTTGTGTATTAGTTCTAGAAGGTCTTGCAGGTCTCCATAGAACCATTCACCTTCAGCTTCTTCAGCATTACTGGTCAGGGCATAGACTTGGATTGCTATGATATTAAATAGTTTTCCTTGGAAATGAACCAAGATCATTCTCTCATTTTTAAGACTGTATCAAAGTACTGCATTTTGGACTCTTTTGTTAACTATGATGGCTACTCCATTTCTTCTAAGGGATTCTTGCCCACTATAATAGATACACTGGTTATCTGAATTAAATTAATCTGTTCCAGTCCATTTTAGTCCACTGATTCCTAAAATGTCTATGTTCACTCTTGCCATCTGTTTGACCACTTCCAATTTACCTTGATTCATGGACCTAACATATCTGGTTCCTATGCAATATTGTTCTTTAAAGCATCAGATTTTACTTCCCTCACCAGTCACATTGACAGCTGGGCGTTGTTTTCTTTATGGGTCCATCCCTTCATTCTGTCTGGAGTTATTTCTCTACTTTTCTCCAGTAGCATATTGGGCACCTACCAACCTGGGGAGGTCACCTTTCAGTGTCATATCTTTTTGCTTTTTCATACTGCTCATGGGATTCTCAAGGCAAGGATACTGAAGTGGTTTGCCATTCCCTTCGCCAGTGGACCACGTTTTGTCAGAACTCTTCAGCATGACCCATCTGTCTTTGGTGGCCCCACATGGGATGACTCATAGTTTCATTGAGTTAGACAAGGCTGTGGTCCATGTGATCAGTTTGATTAGTTTTCTGTGAATGTGGTTTTCATTCTGTCTGCCCTATGATGGATTAAGATAAGAGATTTATGGAGGCTTCATGATGGGAGAGACTGACATTGAGGGAGACGTGGGTGGGGCCATGTTCATTAAATCTTTAATCCAACTTTCTGTTGATGGACAGGGCTGGGTTCCCTCCCTATTGTTTGACCTGAGATCAAACTATTGTGGGGGTAATGAAGATAATGGCAACCTCCTTCAAAAGGTCTTGTGCAAGCTCTGTGGTATTCAATGGCCCTGACCCTGCAACAGGCCACTGTCAACCCACACCTCTGCCAGAGACTCCTGGACACTCACAGACAGGTCTGGTTCAGTCTCTTGTGGGGTCACTGCTCCTTTCTCCTGGGTTCTGGTCTGCACAAGGTTTTGTTTCTGCCTTCCAAGAGTCTGTTTCCTCAGTCTTGCGTAAGTTCTCTAATCAAATCCCACTGGTCTTCAAAGTCAAATTCCCTGGGGGTTCTCAGTCCCTTTGCCATGTCCCCAGGTTGGGAAATCTGTTGTGGAAATAATTCATGTGCAATAAATTTTTCTTTTATCCAAGTACAATTCTATGATTTTTAACAAATGCATGTGGTTGTGTAACCACCAGCACAGTAAAGAGAGTCACCATTTACATCACCCCCCAAAATGCTCAAATGTTCCTGTGTCAATCTACTGTCCCCATATCTAACCCTTGGTTACCACTGTTCTATTTTGTTTTTGTACTTACCATTTTGGCTTTACCAGAACATCTTATTAATGGAATAATACAGTTTGTGGCTTTTTGAATTTGGCTTCTCTCACTTAGCATCATGTATTTGCTAGCTACCCATGTGCTACATGCATCAATAAATCCTTCCATTTTATTGCTGAATAGAATTGTACTGCATACTGTTCCACAGTTTGTTTATCCATTTAACAGTTGACGGACATCTGCATTGTTTCTAGTTTTTGGCAACTATCAACACTGCAATAAACTTTCCCATACAGTTCTTTTTCTTTTTTTAAATTTTTCTTGTGAACATGTATTTTATTTCTCTTGAGAAAGCACACAGGAGTGAGATTTCTGAGTCAAATCATTGTCTAAGTTGGAGAAAACTGACATCACATGTCTATACTAATTTGCATTCCCACTAACAATATATAAATATTCCAGTTGCTACACATTCTTGCCAGTACCCAGTACTCTGTTCTATTTTAGTCATTCTAATAAAGGTATAATAATATTTCATTGTGATTTAAATTTGCATGTCCTTAATGACTGATAGTCGGAGAAGGCAATGGAGCCTCACTCCAGTACTCTTGCCTGGAAAATCCCATGGATGGAGGAGCCTGATAGGCTGTAGTCCATGGGGTCGCTAAGAGTCGGACACGACTGAGTGACTTCACTTTCACTTTTCACATGCATTGGAGAAGGAAATGGCAACCCACTCCAGTGTTCTTGCCTGGAGAATCCCAGGGATGGGGGAACCTGGTGGGCTGCTGTCTGTGGGGTCGCATAGAATCGGACACGACTAAAGCGACTTAGCAGCAGTAGCAGCAGTAGCAATGACCAATAGTAGTGAGCAGATTTTCATGTCTTTACTTGTTACCTGTGCATCATCTTTGATTAAGTTTCTGTATACCTTGAACTATTTTCTTATTAAATTATAATAGATCTTTGTATATTCAGAATACAAGTCCCTCATCAGAAATATTTTGTGCATATTGTCATATAGTCTAAAGTTATTCTGTTATTTTTCTAAAGTGTCTTTTGAAATGCAAGACTTTTATTTTGAGGATGTCCATTTTTATCAATTTTTTGGAAAAATTACAGTCATCATTTATGTGTTGTAGCTTTAAAATTGTTGTTTGACTCAAGATCACAAGAATTTTCTTCTATCAGTTTCATATGTTTATGTTTGATATTTATGTTTATCACTCATTTCAGCTTAATCTTTTATGGTGCAAAGTGACATTGAAAGTTCTTTTGTAGAAAAATATCTTATATTTTCAGTATTATCTGTTTAAGTGACTATCCTTAACTGCCTTGGCAGATACAAAAATATGTATAAGACAACTATATATAAATATGTACGTATTCATGTTATTTTATTATTTAGTGTTTATGTAATTTGTATTTTTATAATTATATGTACATAATTAGATACAATATATATAATTTGTATACTGTATACTGTTATAATATATAATATATATAATTTGTATATATTGTATCTAAATATATACATATAATTATAAGAATGCTAGAAAATTCTTTTCAAGTATACATGGAGTGTACAACTGTATATTTATCAGGCTTCAAATAAATAATTTTAAAACTCTTGAGTGCTTGCTAGCAGACAAAACAAAGTCTGTGATAAGAAAAAAGAAAAATTGAAAGTAAAAGAGCTAAAATTTGAATCAACAAGCCAGAAAAAGAACCATAGAATAAACATAAGTATATGGAATGTAGAAGATAAAAGCATAAATTAATAAAATAAAACTCAGTTCAGTCCAGTTCAGTCGCTCAGTCGTTTCTGATTCTTTCGACCCCATGAATTGCAGCACACCAGGTCTCCCTGTCTATTACCAACTCCCGGAGTTCACGCAAACTCTTGTCCATCCAGTTGGTGATGCCATCCAGCCATCTCATCCTCTGTCACCCAGTTCTCCTCCTGCCCCCAATCCCTCCCAGCATCAGAGTCTTTTCCAATGAGTCAGTTCTTTGCATGAGGTAGCCGAAGTATTGGAGTTTCAGCTTCAACATCAGTCCTTCCAAAGAACACCCAGGACTGATCTCCTTTAGAATGGACTGGTTGGATCTCCTTGTAGTCCAAGGGACTCTCAAGAGTCTTCTCCAACACCACAGTTCAAAAGCATAAATTCTTCAGCACTCAGCCTTCTTCACAGTCTAACTCTCACATCCATACATGACCACAGGCAAAACCATAGCCTTGACTAGACAGACCTTTGTTGGCAAAGTAATGTCTCTGCTTTTCAATATGCTATCTAGGTTGGTCATAACTTTTCTTCCAAGAAGTAAGCAACTTTTAATTTCATGGCTGCATTCACCATCTGCAGTGATTTTGGAGCCCCAAAAAATAAAGTCAGCCACTGTTTCCACTGTTTCCCCATCTATTTGCTGTGAAGTGATGGAACCAGATGCCATGGTCTTCGTTTTCTGAATGTTGAGCTTTAAGCCAACTTTTTCACTCTCCTCTTTCACTTTCATCAAGAGCCTCTTTATTTCATCTTCACTTTCTGCCATAAGAGTGGTGTCATCTGCATATCTGAGGTTATTGATATTTCTCCCGGCAATCTTGATTCCAGCTTGTGCTTCTTCCAGCCCAGCGTTTCTCATGATGTACTCTGAATAGAAGTTAAATAAGCAGGGTGACAATATACAGCCTTGACGTACTCCTTTTCCTATTTGGAACCAGTCTGTTGTTCCATGTCCAGTTCTAACTGCTGCTTCCTGACATGCATATAGGTTTCTCAAGAGGCAGCATAATATTTATTACACTAAATACTGCAGAGACTCAAAAAGGGGAACCTTGTGCAAAACTATGGTAAAACTATGACACTTAGAAATTATAGAACATTTTTATATATGAACATAAAATCTAAACATATTAAAAAAGTTAAGCAACTTTAATACAATAGTGTGTGTGTGTGTTTTCATGGATTATATCATCAGTCAGTGGGATTTACCATAAGAGAGAAATTATAGTCAAATGAAACTGTAATTGATTCAATTATGTATTTTAACAGATTAAAATTGAGAAATATTCAGATTAGTTTAATAAATAAAAAGCTACTCAATACAATTAAAAATTTGTTGATAATTTGAAATATTAACAAGAATGTTTTAGCAAAGTAGGAATAGAGGAAATTTCCTTAGAGTGATTAATGAAATTACTACTGACAATCATAAACATAATGTTCTAAGATGAAACTGTAGGTGCCTTTTAATTAATGAAAGAATTAATTGCTATTGTCAATAACAGCCAATATCTTAGCATTTCACACTCATGAAACAGGATAAGAGGAAAGAAAAAAGAAAAGGAAAAGAGAAATCAGAAAATAAAAAGTTAATATCATTTGCTTAGAACAATGAGAATATGGAGATAAGGCACAGAAAATATAATAGGATTTTCATGCTATCTAGTCAACTCACAAAAATAAATGTAATTTAAATATTTCAGCCACACCCAAATAACAATGTAATAGAACAAGATAAGTCATTTAAGATAACACAAAGATTATAAATCATATTGGGATTTGTGAAACAAAGTTGAAGACTCTAAAAATAGATTGAATAAATAGAAACAATATTCTCAAGTGAAAAATACTAATATTAAAATGTCAATCCTTCTAAATTAATTAATTAATTTAATGCAATTCTGATTGAGATCATAAGAATAAAAGAGAGAGATTGAGATATAGGTAGGAAAACAGACAGAGAGGGAGAGCAAGAGGGAATGGAACTGGGAGACTGAGGAATATAAACAGCCAGTAAGATACGACAGGAATAGAGAAATAATACAATGTTTGGAGTTTAGACTACTCCAAAACAATTTTTTATGCAAAAATATTGTTAATATATGATAGAAATGATGTTACCCATCAATGAGGAATGAAGAGGGAATTCAGTAAATGGTGTGCTGGAACAACTATCTGTATAGAAAAGATTAAGTTTCATTCCTTTTCAACCCATAAAATGTAAATCCATATGAATTATTTTAAAATGAGAAAAATATTTTCAAACTATTAGAGGAAAACATTTAGATAACTTTGAACTCTTAGATTTAAAAAGTATTAGCTTGATGTACAAAATTAGCAAAATCCATTTAAAAATTTGACTAGTAAAGAACTAGATTAGGTTTTAAATTATTATGACTAATGATGACCTAGTATCATGAGCCAGATTATGGTAGTGAAAACTGAAAGTGAAAGTTGCTCGGTCATCTCTGATTCTTTGCAATCCCATGAACTATGTAGTCCATGGAATCCTCTAGGCCAGAATACTGGAGTGGGTAGCGTTTCCCTTCTCCAGGGAATCTTCCCAACCGAGGGATCAAACCCAGGTCTCCATCATTGCAAGCAGATTCTTACCAGTTTAGCCATAAGGGAAGCCCGATCACGGTAGTATATATTACAAAATATTTAACAAACAAATTTATTGCTAAGAATATGTTAAAAGCTTCTACCAATAATTACCTTGACTACGCTGATAGTTCTGTGGATATATATTTAGACCAAAGCTTATGAACTTGCATGCTTTAAATATATGCATTTTATTAGATATCAACCAAATTTCAATTAAGGAGTTAAAAATTAATAGGAATATAACTCAATATAAAGGTGGGCAAAATATATGAAAAGGCAGTTCACTAACAAGGAAAATTGAATGGCTCTTAAGGATATACTGTGTTTATGTGCTTAGTCGCTCAGTCGTGTCCGACTCTTTGCAGCCTCATGGACTCTCGTCCACCAGGCTCCTCTGTCCATGGGGATTCTCCAGGCAAGAATACTGGAGTGGGTTGCCATGCCTTCCTTCAGGGGATCTTCCCAACCCAGGGATCGAACCCAGGTCTCCCACATTGCAGGTAGATTCTTTACAGCTGAGCCACCAGGGAAGCCCCATAAGGATTTAAAAAGATATTAACTCTCACTAGCAATCAGGGGAATACATATTACAGTAATGATGTTCCATTTTACAACCATAAGATAAGCAAAATGATAAGAAGGTAACAATACCAGATCATGTGGTATGCTGTGGAAAAACGAAAGTCTCATACATTGCTGCTAGAAGTGTGAAATAGTACAATCATATTACAGAGTAAATTTTGCAATATTGGCTAAATTTGAAAATGTGACTATGCATTAATGAACAATGGCCTAGTAATTTGAATTCTAATAGCTAGAAAAAAATCCTTGTATATGTGAAACATGGTACACATACAAAGATTTTTGTTGAAATAATGTTTATAATAGCAAAAATCAAAACCAATCAAAATATTACAAACAGGAAAATGGCTAAATAATTTATAATTTATCCCTGAACTGAGAGATTTAATACTAGGCAGTAGCTAGGCTTAATTATAAAGATCATGAATAAAATGTTGAGTGAACAATTTTTAGATTTAAACACACAGACTAAAATAATTTAATTGAAAATTTAAAATACACAAAACTATACTAAATGTTCTATAAAGATGCACATATAGGCAATAAAAGTACAATAATATTGGCAAGAAAGATGTAAGACATATTAGGTTTTTCATGGTGATTACTTCTGGAAGCTATATATAGAGAGGTAGTTAGTACTGGGCAGAGAACAAGAAGGCAATTTTGAATTTCTCTGATAATATAATGTTCCTTATTTAAAAAATGTATATGTGTGTGTCTGCAGCCGTGATAATGTTATTAATAATATTAATCTGTAATATTATTCTATTTATCTTTCTGTGATTTTGAATATTTTGAAACAAAACTGTGGCTTTATGTTTTCTTAAGATCTAAATGAGCGATAAATGCAAACCTTGTCACAAAATTGCAAAGCACTAAGTATTTAATACAGGTATGGCAACCCTTATTTAAACAAAATATTAGGCCATATCATGTACCCATTTCTTATGACTTACTGATTGATAAATGAATGCCATCTCATAATTGGTAGTTATTAAATAAATAACAAACCAGTGCCGAGAAAATATGACAATAACAAAGCAAAGGGACCAGATGGAGGTGGGAGTGGAAATGTGGAGATATGCATGCCTTCCAATGTTCCACACCAGGCTTAGCTTGCTGTCGACACTCAGTAAATGTTAAGCAACAATAATAATAATGGTACCATCTGCATGCCAAATTTAGACTGGTAGAAACATACAGGATTGACAGCCCTAAAGGCCAGACTTCCCTTACTTATTATTCTCAATGTGTACAGTATTTTTCTTAGCTCAGTTAATAGGATAAATATTCTTTCAGTTACTCAGCCAGAAAGCCACCATCATCTTTAATTCTCCCTGCTCAAGCATCTGGGCGTCCCTGGTGGCTCAGAGGTTAAAGCGTCTGCCTCCAATGCGGGAACATCACTTACAAACACTGTCAGAAATCTACCCGTCTTCGGTGTCTTTCCCTTCCGAACCAGGCACAGCATTGCTATTATAGCTTCCATAAAACCTGTAAGACTCTGTTACTTGCTCAGAAAAGCTCTGATAAGGTTTTGTTACCTAAGAGGATAAGATCACAGGATTTTAACTTGGTGTATAAGATTTTTTTGATTGCCTCAACTCGTATTTCCAGCATAATATCATGCTGCATCACTTGAAAACCTTCTCTTGCATCCTATTTGCCTCACATACGAGGCTAAGGAATTTTTAAAAAAAAAAAAAAAACGAACCTCTATGTACTTACACTTTTCTTATGTGAAATGATCTTACCTCTACCTGTTTTGATTTCTACCCATTATTCAAAGATCAATTTAGTTATCTCCTGTGTAAGAACATCGTTGTTCCTCCCAGAAGAATCTAATTTCTCTTTCATTTTCCCTTTATATATTGCTTGTGTTTTTCATACCATATTATAGTTAAAATTTATTATGCATCTTATATTCTTTTAAGTTCCTTTTACCATCATATTAACAATATTATAATACATACTAACATACAATCTTCATAACAATCCTAGAAGATCATTGTTAATCATTTTACAGACGTGAGAACTAAGGTATGGAAAAATCAACTGATTTGACCACAGATAGTAAGTGACAGAGCTGTTATCTGAATCCATAGTGCCTGCTTTCAACCACTAGACTAGATTCTAAGCTACTTAGGAGAAGGTGATTCTCCTAAGACCACTTCATAAAGTTTTAGCTTGATTCCATCCACCATCCCATATAAGTATCAGATTCCTCACAGCACCTAACAGGGCTTCTTATAGCTGGCAAATAAATTATGCTATGTAAAGGAAAAGGCCAAAAAAAAAAAAAAGATTCAATTGATATCATTTAAAGGCATTATTATCACTAATATTATTATCAAACTAATATTATCTCAACAAGAAAAAATAAAACATCTCTCATTTATTCCATCCTTCACCCTCCAGATGGCAACTAGGCTTTGGAGATATTTAGTTCTAGCCTATCTTCCCCATTAAGAGAAATTAATAGCATTGTGTGCTTTATGTACTTCAACTGGAGTTAGAGCTGCTCTGGAAGATATACCCAAAATGCATTGACAGTATTCTGGAAGACGTATGTTCTTGAGGGAATTAGGTAGAATTATTCACAAGGAAGCCCTGGGAACTAGACAAAAGGAGAACGTATGAACAGAAAGATTGTGTCTCTGCTCCCCAAATTCATCTGTTGAAATCCTAACTGCCAATGTGATTGTATTAGGAAGTGATGTCTTTGGGATGTAATTGGTCATTAAGGTGGAGACCTCATA
Source organism: Capra hircus (assembly GCF_001704415.2). NCBI lineage: Eukaryota > Metazoa > Chordata > Mammalia > Artiodactyla > Bovidae > Capra > Capra hircus. The sequence continues at coordinate 76,244,819 of NC_030808.1, forward strand.
AATAGGATCAGTATCCTTATAAGAAGAGATTGAAGCATTTTCTACCCCTCTCTCTGCTCTCTACCATATGAGGATACACCCATCTGAAAATCAAGAAGCAAGCTTTTACCAGACACTGGGTCTGCCAGCCAGAAGTCTTGATCTTGAACTTCTCAGCCTCCAGAACTATGAGAAATAAATGTTTGTTGTTTAAGACACTAAGTTTATGGTGATTGGTTATAACAGTTACAGATGACTAAAACATAGAGTAACCCTGGAAACTGACTAGGTGTGGTCTCCCTGACAATCAAAGAGAAAATAGCCATGCAGTTTCCTTTAGAAGCTATACTCAAAGAACTCCAGCTGTAGTGGAAAGTTGAGGACATCTGTGTTCCAGGAAGACATCAACCATGAAAGTTATAGTTCACAACACAGTTCCTGAGAAACCAAATAAAACAATGATAGTGATGGAAATAACCAGACTATTACGACTTCTCCATATGAACCTATTAGTTAGGACCATGTAGGTACCAAAGAAGGATAGGAGTCCTTTAAACATTGATAATCAACTTTTTTACATTCCTGAGTTGGGAGTTTATAGGATATTTTAATGTAATTCATAAAAATAAGGAAATGTGGAAAAATTAATACTTACTTCAGCTCATGCATATGTTCATCAATCAAACCACAGTTTGGAAGCTATTTGTGAAATAAACTTTTATAGAGAATAGACATTTTTGCCTTGGCTTTTTTTTGATAGATCCTAAAATCCATTTGTAGAGAAATCACAAACAGACAGACAATTTTACTAATTCCATCTAAACTTTGATGAAAGAACATAATTAAATAGAAATTGAAAGAAAATTAACAGATTATCATTTTCTTTTTAGAAGAATCACACAAAATGGAAGAGTTTACAATTTATTTTATAATATCTCCACTTGACTATATCCTAATCTTGTCAATTTCTCCCAGAGGAAAAAAAAAAAAAAAAAATTTCTCCCAGAGGAATAATGCCAGAAGAGTAAAAACTATATATGCAAAGATGTCCTTCACAATGTTATTTATAAAATAAAAAGTTAACCAAAATAATTTATTCAAGTTGAGACACTATTTAAAGAGAAAAGTAGCACTAAAAATTAACGGATATTCAATGATCTATATACCAGTCATAAATTCAGTTCATTTCAGTTCAGTTCAGTCGCTCAGTCATGTCCGACTCTTTGCGACTCCATGAACTGCAGCACGCCAGGCTTCCCTGTCCATCACCAACTCCCGCAGTTCACTCAAACTCACGTCCATCGAGTCGGTGATGCCATCCAGCCATCTCATCCTCGGTCGTCCCCTTCTCCTCCTGCCCCCAATCCCTCCCAGCATCAGAGTCTTTCCAATGAGTCAACTCTTTGCATGAGGTGGCCAAAGTACTGGAGTTTCAGCTTTAGCATCATTCCTTCCAAAGAAATCCCAGGGCTGATCTCCTTCAGAATGCACTGGTTGGATCTCCTTGTAGTCCAAGGGACTCTCAAGAGTCTTCTCCAACACCACAGTTCAAAAGCATCAATTCTTTGGCACTCAGCTTTCTTCACAGTCCAAATCTCACATCCATACATGACCACTGGAAAAACCATAGCCTTGACGAGACAGACCTTTGTTGGCAAAGTAATGTCTCTGCTTTCATAAATTAGGACACTTTTTTTGAAGACTGGAAACTATGGTTATGGCTATAATTAATTTAGTTAGGTCAATTATAGTCCACTCATTAAAAATATTGGCTACAGAGACTACTCTTAAAATTCTTATTCAACTTAATAATATGTGTTACACAAAAGGTATATCGCACTGAATATGTTCCCTGTTTTATAGGGAACTGAAATTTTATCGACTTTTGAAGTTGTATTATACTGTGATTTCACTATATAAATATTGTTAGCATACATATTGATACTAATAATTACAAAAAAAAAGAACTTGTGCCTGACTTTTAAGACAGTGAATGAAATTTTCGGTGATTTCTTTTTTTTTTGCTTTTCACTTGTGTTATCTCTATAGCATTGTTAGACGATACCTTAGAAATGATAAAAAATGAAAACTTGAATATTCAATCCATTGGCATTAATAATTGAAGTTAATTAGCAAAAATATTATTGATTGAGTTCTATTAGGTAATAAGTATTCCCTGGTGGTTCAGATGGTAAAGAATCTTCCTGTAATGCAGGAGACCCAGGTTTGATCCCTGGGTCAGAATGATCCCCTAGAGAAGGGAAAGGCTACCCACTCCAGTATATTTGCCTGGAGAATTCCACAGACAGAAGAGCCTTGTGGGCAACAGTCCATGGGTTTGCAAAGAGTCAGACACTACTGAGCTACTAACACACACTATTGTGATAAATCCTTCATTTATAACTGCATATGATGAACTTTAGGTTTAAAGGAATTAAGTAATTGGCCAAATGTCAAACCCATGACAAATAGCTAACTCCAGCATCGAATGGCTGATCCCAAAAGATGTGCTCTTATTCACTATTGCTCACCCACTGGAGAAGGCCCTGTCCTGTTCCACACATTATTTAATTTTCTTTTGGTTTCATGCTAACATTAAACACTCAAAATAACAGCCCTGAATCTGGCTGTGACCCAATTCAAGGTCTCCCAGGAGACTCCTGGCCCGGTATCAGAGATCCCAGATGGGAAACCCATATAAGCCACCTTCCTAGGCTTTCTTTGGCAGTGTATATTTCGATCCCAGATGGAAACTGCAAGTGAACAAAACCAAATTGTACAGTTCAAATATGCTGGATTGATTCAGCTCAAGTGTCTTGAAATTAAATTTTTTGAAAGTTAAAATCATGGGATGAATAATTTTTTAATCAGAATTTTTTCTTGTAATCCTTTGACTATAAAATGGAGCCCTCTAAATCATAGTGGTGAACTGAAAAAAATAATGCCATATTGCAGTACATTTTACCCTTTTAATAAGCAACTTTCATTTTTGTTTTCCTTAGGTCTTACAGTCCATGTTTTTATCTTCATGTTTCCTTCATGTTTTTATCCTTCTTTTACCTGAAGTATTTTATATACCAGGAACTCAACATCTGAGAAGATGGCAAAAGACTTCTTCCCTCTCAATAATGGGATAGGGAATTCCTTAGTTGATCCAATGGCTAGTACTTGGCATTTTCACTGCTGGGGTGTATGTGTTATTAATGGTTATGTATGTGATGTGATGTGTTAATTGTTGAAGAATGACCCTATCCAGGTCTCTGAGGAAGAAATTAAGCTGAAGTTTCATTGAAGGCAAAGAAAGAAAAGAGACAAGTATTTGGTCAGTGAGAGAAATACAGCCAGACTTGGAAGGGGAGTTGGATTCTCTTTGAAGAATTATGGAAGTGGCAGAGAATTTAGAGAGGTGATGGAAACTTGCAATCTATGCCACACCAAGTTCGGCTGGCCTCCTGTAAGAGGAAAGGCTATTGCATGTGCAGAATGGCTTTTTGGTACCACTCTTTGGAAGCAACAATAGCAGTGCTGCTGAACACGAGCACAGTCTTTGAGCAAAGAAAAGATACAGTCCTAACATTCAAAAGTGATATTTTATAACTGAGAAGAGCTAACCATGTTATCACAATAGCAAAAGGATCATGCATGTTTCCACTGTCTTGACACCAAGTAAGCTTGATAAACACCATCATGAGTAACACTGGATACTCTACTAGCATGGGTTATAAGGTCTCAGAGCTAGGTTTAATTTAACCTAGGGAAAAAATGTAAATGTGGCATTTCTCACACATAAGTTTTATAGAATAAGTTCATAATGCTACATGTAAAATGAGCTATATCATCATAAGAGTTTCTTACTGAAAAAACCATGTGTCATCTATGAAAATGTGAAATCTCTGCCATCTGCAGATCTGTTTAAGTATTTTTGAAAACAAGCTTTTTTGAAAGATTTATAAAGTAAGAACTTCAAGCAGAAATTTTGTTTCCAAAGGTGAGATATTTTCAATTTTGAATATTCAGCAAAATGTATCTGATGTCTTGTAGGGGAAAGATGGAAAAAAAATAGACATTAACTTAATTCAACAGTTTTTATTTAGGTGGATGTATGAATATCTTTGCTGCATGGCAAAGCATTTGCAGAATCACTTACCTACTCAACTACTGAGATTAAATCCCATCATACTTTCAGTTAAACAAATTCTTAGGCCATTTTTCCTCAAACCTTTATGAGGATGTCAAGACAGTTTGGTGCTAGACATCTAAATGGAAAAGATATCAATTTCAGAAATCTGTCAGCTAGTACTTTTATATAATTCATCATGAATATTAGTTATCTCTTTTCAACAGCTTAAGTGGTAGTAAAAAGATTAATGATTTTTTTTTTTGACAAGCCAAATTTTTCCTGGATTTTTTTTTTTTGCAATACTGAAGAAATATAAATATTTAAGTAGAAGTATTTTGAATATGCGGCAAGAGAAATTTTACCAAAACATTATTTATACATTTTCATTCTATAATTAGGCTTATTCATTTTATCAATCTTTTGAAAGAATCAGCTTTTTATTTCATTGATTCTTTCTTTAGATTGAGCACTTAATAGGTTTCCATTTTCTTTCCTTTCTTAGCATATCAGTTATAATTTGTTTACTTTCTCTAGTGAGTGCCTTTCAGTTTGCAATATATATTTAAAACAAATCCAAGTCCTCTTTCAAATAACAATATATCGCTTCACATGTAGTGCAAGTACAAATATAGCAAATAATTACCATTCTTTACTATCATCCTCTGTATCATTGCTCTCATTAATTTCAGTTACACATAAGCTATAATCATTGAATACATTGTTGCTTTTATTATTTTGAATATACTCTTTTCTTTGATCAATTAAAAATAAAACTAATAAAAGTTTTGATTTTGCTTTCATTTTTTCTTTTTTGATTCTCCTCTTTTCTTTATGTCAATCTGAGTTTCTGACCAATATTATTTTCCTTATCTCTAAAGAACTTCTTTTAACATTTTTTTTTCAAAGTAAGAAATTCCCTCAATTTTATTTGTTTGAGAAAACCTGAATTTCTCCTTCACTTCTACAGTATAGTTTTGTAGGGTACAGAATTCTAAGCTCATGTTTTTTTTTCTCTCAACACTTTGAATATTTCATTTCACTCCCTTTTTGCTGCATGATATCTGAAAAGCAGGATGGAATTATTATCTTTGATTCTAAAACTAGAAACTAGAATACTCACCGGTAAGCAGTAAGGACTTTATTGCTAGTGGTAAATGGGATGACAATAACTCTTGCATGCCACAGCCTTATATTCAGTGAGAGTCTTACCAAAGATATTTAGGTTAAAATAAGGAGTAGGCAGAAGCTTCAGCTTCTGGAACAGTTTTAAAAGGTTGATATTTAAAATATCATGGTAGGAGCAATGATAATTCTAATGATTGTCATTTGACTGGCTTTTATTTGCAACTTTCAAAGCTTAAAAAATAAATAGACTCAGGTAGTTTGAAACAAAACAAAACAAAACAAAAACCTCCATGAGGACATCTGTAGATACAAGGCAGGGACTCAACTTTTAATGATAAAAGTAACACAGTTACAACTAATTCTATAACCTTTCCAGGTCTCATGTAAAAATAATAATAAAATAAAATAAAAAGATGACTAAACCATGTTAATACAGACCAAAAAAAAAAAAACTTCTTAAAAAAAAAAAAGAAATGGTGCTAATGGAAAAAAAAAAAAAATGAGACTTGAGGCCTTGGTGGGAACATTTGATTGAATGAGCTTCACACTTCTAACCTCGGGATTCTCCTGTATATTCTGTTGTGGTAGAGGCAGTTTCTTTTCTCTTGTCATTAAAAAAAATGCCTCTATTCCCTGGAGTTTCTGCAAAGACATCTGAACTTTTGCTTTGCAAGATCATATTTTTGTTTTCATCAAAAATGCCCCTACTTCCTTTTATTACTTCCACAGTAGTAAACACAGTCAGCTTGAACAGGAAAATAAAACCCGTATTTCAGGAGAAGGTAGACAGAAGAGAGGAGAATGGGAGGGGAGTGTGGAGGAGACAGAGGAGAGAGAATCAATAAGCGAATGAGATAAAATGTTAACAACAGATGAACTGGGGTTAAATTTATATATATGTTCTTTGTACTATTTTTATTTTGTCACTCTTAACTCTTTGTAGATTGAGATTATTTCCAAATAAAAAATTTTAAAGTGTATATTTTCCAAACTGTGCTTTAAAGGTATTAAAAAAAAAATGGTTTTCTTCTTGAGACTTTTAAATGCTACATCTCTAAAGAGAGCAAAAGTTATAAAAATATTCTTTGATTTTAAGATTCAAAAAGGAGCTAAAATCTTTTAAACTTCACACTCAACATCCCCAAACACATTTTCAGAAATGAATCTTATATGATTAATTGGATGAGTAGCTTTTTATACCTAATAAAACCACTCTCCTTAGATATGCCAGAGCAGGAGATTGTGAAATTGGTATGAGCTGGTTCAAAAGTAATCCAAGTCCTTGCTTGCATTCCAAACAAGCAAGATCAAAAACAGTCCAAGAAGCAAGTTGTTCCTTAGCTATTTGACTTCTTTGACCCTAAGAAATACCTGAATTTTAAGGAACAAAGTAATACCCATGAAATTGAACGTTCTAAGACCTTAAAATGTAAGATGCAATGTAAATGTCCAAATGAATCACCCTCATTGCTTTAGCTAAACATTATTGAAACATATTTCATATTTTTGAGTTTATGAGATATGACAGGGAGATTAATTTTAAAAATCTGCCAGATTGTTTTATTATTACATCTGATGAAGTATTTCCACTCACTTGTATAATTTAATGTTCAAATTACAAATGGTAAAATGCTCTAACTAATATATAATATGTACTGCCTCTTCAGTACAAAATTGACATACTACTTATACTGTGAAACAAAAATGGCATTTAAAACCTTTTTTTGTGGGATAAGTCTCATCAGGCAGGGCAAGTAGAGATGAAAACATGTCTCTTATTGCAGAGATGATAATTCCTGGGGAAAGTTTTTGCAGTTCTTTCTCTTTTTTTTCTCATTTTCCAGAAACAGTAGTTTAGAGTTTAAATGCTTAATCAGTTCAAACTCCCATATTAGGTGAGCTATAACAGCAAATTAAGACTTCTAAGGTGTCCTAAAAATATCAGGTGATTCACTACCATGGGATAGGCAAACTATATTTGTCCTACAGGTCATATTTTGAGTACCTAAATTTTATTTTAACCCACTTATTTTACATCAGAATAAACTGTGGCCTTGACAAGGAAGATAACCTGTCTAAAGATGAGTTGGAATTAATACCCAGGCATCTTCCCACTCTAGTATTCTTGTCTGGAAAATTCTATGGACAGAGGACCCTAGCTGGCTACAGTCCATGGGGTTGCAGAGAGTCAGACACAACTGAGCATGAGTGCATGGACACACACACGCACACACGCACACACACACACACACATTTTGCTTAAGTCTAATATTATACGAGGCAACCTAGAAAACTGCTTTTATTTACTCTGGGTTTACCCTGCTGGTGACTTTAGTCTGAGTGCAAGATGGAAGCTCAGATTCCTTGTGTTGATAATGATATTTAAATCGTTGTGTATACATTAGTTTTAAAGTGAAACTGTCATTCTCATGTGAAATCTAACTGTGTCTGCAGAGTTTAAATAGGTCTTAGCTTTTGTGGTGGTTGATGTTCAACTTGAGCCTACGACTTCAACATATATTGTTTTTACTTTAAAAACGAATTTTTAGAATTTCAAGATAAAATAGAAACTAGAAAAACAATAGAAAATATTAGCAAATATAAGTGTTAGTTTTTTGAAAAGGGGAAGTTTATTGACAACCCTTTAGCTAGCTTAATCAAAAAAAAAAAGAGAGAGAGAGTGGAAAGACTCAAATAAACAAGACTGTGAATGAAACAGGAGACATTAAAACTTAAGAAATTCAAAGATTCACACTAATATGAAAAAGTATACTCACAAAATTTAGATAACCTAGATGAAATAGATGAATCCCCAGAAACATAGAATTTAGTAAGATTGAATCATAAAGAAACAGAAAATCTGAACAGACTAATAGTGAGTAATGATGTTGAAGCAGTAATCATAAACCCCCCACTTGTTAATCATAAACATCCTACTTGTGAATTTTACTAAACATTAAAAAAAGAATTAACACAGATGTTTCTCAAGCTCTTCCAATGAAATTGGAGAGAAAGGAACACCTTAGAATTGCAAACTCTTGTTCTGAGAAATACCCATGGAAAATTTTGAGGACTACATTGATTCTGTATTCTTCCAAAGGGAATTTATGTTTTCCTTGGCCAGATAACTGGGTACACTATCAACTTGGGATCTTTTTAAATAAAGTTCTGACCTTAAGTTTTGCTGAATAATACAGGTGTGTAACCCGGAGTTACATAACCATATGAGAGTGAGACTAAGTTTGTAGGGTAATTATGAAATCTGAACTGTCATTGGATCTAAAACATGAGCTCTCAAGTACTCTGTATTTGCTATTTTAGGCAGAGGACTTAGGGAAGGCAGGTGATAAATGGAATTATGGTCCAAATCCGTCTTAATGTAGGTAGGACAGGTCCTTGGACACATCCTCAGGTTGTATCTGTGATCCCCAGAACATAATTGGCATGCATATATTTAGAAGCTAGTTGAACCCTCATATTGATTATCTTGACTGCGGAGCAAATTATTCTATGGTAAGAAATACCAAGTGAAAGCTCCTGAAACTGTCCCATCACACTGCCAGAATAGTAAGCCAGCTGTATTACCACATCCCAGAAGGAATTGCAGAGGTAAATATAATTATCAAAGTTATAAAAAAGGCTGGAGTGGTGACCCTCCCCCCCTTTCATTCAGCAGTACCATGCCCCAAAACTCAGATGGATAATAACAGATAACTGAGAATATGGTAACCCTCACCAAATGGCAGTACCCATTGCAGTTCAGTTCAGTTCTGTCACTCAGTCGTGTCTGACTCTTTGCAACCCCATGAATTGCAGCACACCAGGCCTCCCTGTCCATCACCAATTCCCGGAGTTCACTCAGACTCATGTCCATCAAGTCCGTGATGCCATCCAGCCATCTCATCCTCTGTTGTCCCCTTCTCCTCCTGCCCCCAATCCCTCCCAGCATCAGAGTCTTTTCCAATGATCAACTCTTCCCATGAGGTGGCCAAAGTACTGGAGTTTCAGCTTTAGCATCATTCCTTCCAAAGAAATCCCAGGGCTGGTCTTCTTCAGAATGGACTGATTGGATCTCCTTGCAGTCCAAGGGACTCTCAAGAGTCTTCTCCAACACCACAGTTCAAAAGCATCAATTCTTCGGTGCTCAGTCTTCTTCACAGTCCAACTCTCACATTCATACATGACCACTGGGAAAACCATAGCCTTGACTAGATGGACCTTAGTCGGCAAAGTAATGTCTCTGCTTTTGAATATGCTATCTAGGTTGGTCATAACTTTTCTTCCAAGGAGTAAGCATCTTTTAATTTCATGGCTGCAGTCACCATCTGCAGTGATTTGGGAGCCCCCAAAAATAAAGTCTGACACTATTTCTATTGTTTCCCCATCTATTTCCCATGAAGCGATGGGACCGGATGCCATGATCTTCATTTTCTGAATGTTGAGCTTTAAGCCAACTTTTTCACTCTCCTCTTTTACTTTAAATAAGAGGCTTTTGAGTTCCTCTTCACTTTCTGCCATTAGGGTGGTGTCATCTGCATATCTGAGGTTATTGATATTTCTCCCAGCAATCTTGATTCCAGCTTGTGCTTCTTCCAGCCCAGCGTTTCTCATGATGTACTCTGCATAGAAGTTAAATAAGCAGGGTGACAATATACAGCCATGACGTACTCCTTTTCCTATTTGGAACCAGTCTGTTGTTCCATGTCTACTTCTAACTGTTGCTTCCTGACCTGCATACAGATTTGTGAAGAGGCAGGTTAAGTAGTCTGGTATTCCCATCTCTTTCAGAATTTTCCACAGTGTCTTGTGATCCACACAGTCAAAGGATTTGGCATAGTCAATAAAGCAGAAATAGATGTTTTTCTGGAACTCTCTTGCTTTTTCCATGATCCAGTGGATGTTGGAAATTTGATCACTCGTTCCTCTGCCTTTTCTAAAACCAGCTTGAACTTCAGGGAGTTCACAGTTGACATATTGCTGAAGCCTGGCTTGGAGAATTTTGAGCATTACTTTACTAGCGTGTGAGTTGAGTGCAATTGTGTGGTAGTTTGAGCATTCTTTGGCATTGCCTTTCTTCGGAATTGGAATGAAAACTGACCTTTTCCAGTCCTGTGGGCACTGCTGAGTTTTCCAAATTTGCTGGCATATTGAGTGCAGCACTTTCACAGCATCATCTTTCAGGATTTGAAATAGCTCCACTGGAATTCCATCACCTCCACTAGCTTTGTTTGTAGTGATGCTTTCTAAGGCCCACTTGACTTCACATTCCAGGATGTCTGGCTCTAGATTAGTGATCACATCTTCATGATTATCTGGGTCGTGAAGATCTTTTTGGTACAGTTCTTCTGTGTATTCTTGCCACCTCTTCATAATATCTTCTGCTTCTGTTAGGTCCATACCATTTCTGTCCTTTATCAAGCCCATCTCTGCATGAAATGTTCCCTTGGTATCTCTAATTTTCTTGAGGAGATCTCTAGGCTTTCCCATTCTGTTGTTGTCCTCTATTTTATTGCATTGCAATGGATCCTTATTGAAAAAGACCTAGATAGTCTCTAATAAGAATGTATTATTGTCAATCCTCATCGGCAAAGGAAAAGTTTGTTTTGAATAAGATAGGCTGCAATACACATTTTTTGTTTTGACCCTGAGATATGTTATTTTTTTTAATCTTTATTCCAATAGTTGGCAGGGGTCGCAAAGAGTCAGACATGACTGAGCTACTGAACTGAACTGAACCTGTTATCTTAAAATTCTGTGTAATATTATACTAGTCCACTATATTGCTCCACCATGCTAATAGAACTTGGTAAGGAGGAAATTTCAAGTACATTTTATAGTTTATTTATGACTTCAAAAATTATAAAGTATAACTTCAGAAAACAATCTGCATCTATTCTTATGTATCTAACTCTTTAAACTTATATAATTTTGGTATATCTTGGGAAGTTATTTTTTCCTAAATTTTGAAACATTTATTTTAGATATATTATTAAATAACCCCCAAGTTCCTTATTGATTTGCAGATGTCTTCAAAATATGTTATTTGCAGTCTATTTTATTGCCTGTTATCTATTTTGCACATGTATTTTATTGAGTACAATATTTTTTAATTTAGAGAAATATTTAAACTATGTCTATTTTTGCTTTTTAAATATTCTTTGACATCCTTACCTGTTTATGTTTCCAGATAATATCTATTATCTCATTATAGGGTTTCAAGAAAAAAAATGGTAAGGTTTGTAGTGAAATTATGTTAATTCCATTAATTAATTTGGGAAATTTGAAATCTTTATAATTATTAGACTTATCCATAATAAAAGTTTCTGCACTTACATATTCAATTAATTGTCACTGATTTATATAAAATATGCATATTTCACTGTGTTAATCAAAGAAAACTTTGTATTGTTGCCTTTGTACATGCAATCTACATTAATAAATATTTTATAAGAGACATCAATTAATAAAGCAAACCAGGAAATAGAGCTTGAAATAATGTATTCTACTTTCTATGTAAATCTAAACCTTATAAATGTAGATATGCTTTAGTATGTAGAAAAGGAAAATGATAATAGTGAAGAGTCCTTGGCATCACACAAACAATTAATTGAAAAGTAACAGGATTTAGCCTATATAGATGAGAAGGTATAAATTAATTATATTGGAAAGTTTTTCATATAAACAGAAGGGGTAGAAATCTCAAGGCAATAGATTTGGACAAAGTATTTTAATAAATCAAGTTAATGATAACATAGGCTATCCTAGATGGCAGTGAGCTGGCCCCTGCCCTTAGACAAGACGATACAACTTGGAAGGGTATTTGTGAAACAGATAAGGTATTAAACAGTGATATTTTGAATTTACTTCAATGACAAGTCTATGATAGCATGGAACTCACTGTATATATATATATATATATATATATATATATATATATATATATATTAATTCTGATGTTTTTCTAATCCCAAATACAAAATTCATGATCTTCAAAAAATATAGTAGATCATCATTCCCATAACTACATTGCTTCAGTTTTTAGTTCAGTAAGCTTTTTTTTCTTTCTTTTTTTTCTTTTGGCAGATGTAATACCACACCTGTAATATAGGATATCATTTGAGGACACAGCCCTTATTTAAATTCCTTCAGGGTTCATTTCAAAGTTAATGGTTTCTGCTGAGGTGCAGGATTTGCTTCACATTGTTAAATGCTTGAATACACGTTAGAAAAGCTAACTTTACATTCTTTTGCTTGTGAACGAAATAAATCCCCTAAGACAAAAACCAAGAAGGGTGATTGACCTAACTCAGTTTTTGTGCCTTTATTTGTTAAGGAAGTTGAAAGTGCCATGAGATTGATTTAATCAAATAAATAGGTTGGGGTTGACACTTAGGTAATTTGTATAATACTGTTTGATCCCCCTTCTAAGTACTGCCAAGCCTGTTTCCACGTGGACAAACCAGACTGTTTGCTGGTAAATTATCACTTTTTGGAAACTGAGATAACACTATTTCATGTAAAGAAAAAAAAATGCTTATAAAGTCTAATGTAAATACCTAACAGCCCACTCTTGTTTGTGTTTCGACTGGGTGGCTTAAATGGTTTGTGAACTTTGTTTACTTCACATACAAAATCAGCTGATTTTCTTAGCCTCTAACTGGAAACTGATAACTTCTATTTATTTTATTACAAGTAGAGTAGTTTTTAATCTTTTGGAAAAGATTTTAAGAAAACATTTACTAATTTTTACACTTCACTCATGCATTTTCAAGAATCTTTTTCTGTTTTCTAATTTTATTTATTAATTATTTATCTTTGCGCTGGGTCGTCATTGCTCTGTGGGCTTCTCTATAACTGTGGCAAGCAGGGGCTACTCTAGTTCTGTTGCATGGGCTTCCCTTTAAGGTTGTTTCTCTTGTGCAGAGCATGGGATCTAGGGTGCGTGGACTCAGTAGTTGTGGTTCCCAGGCTGTAGAGCACAGACTCAGTGATTGCAGCACACAAGCTTAGTTGCTCCGTGACATACGGAGTTTTCCCGGATTAGAGATTGAACCTGTGTCTCCTGCATAGGCAGGCAAATTCTTTACCACTGAGCCACCAAGAAAGCCCTCAAGCACTTTTGAGTGGCACAATGAGCAAAACAAAAGCATGTATCAGCTTTGTTCAGTGAGATTCAGGCATCCTACTACATATACTCCAGGACATATGTGAAGTTCTAAGGAAAGAGAATGAACCCAGTTTTTGCATAGAATTGCTTAAGAAGTAATAAGGGAGAAAAGAAACAAATATAATTTGTGTCATCACGCAAAACAAAACCTGAGTAGCACGAGAAAGGGATTAAGAGCCATAAAAGTTCCTGAACAAGAATAAAAACTTTTCATTGGGAAAGATTTTGTGAGCTCAAAGGTCAACAGAGTTTGAACCAGGAAAATGAAAAAGAAGAATCGAGGCCCAATAATAGGTAAGTAATCAGCTTTCTAAGTGAATCAAATAATTCACTAGTGAATTTTAAAAGGCATATGCTTTAGTCTATAGTAAGATGAATATTGCCCTTTATGGCATTACTTTTATAACCAAATTAGGTCATTCTGAAAGGCTTGATTTTTCAGGGACACTGAAGAATACATCATTATACAATCTCCAGAGAAGCCTGACCTGATACTGCATATAATTGAGACATTTCTGCTTCCTTCAGGGAGTAAATCAGTTGATTTTCAACTGTTTTATTCACCTCTAATTTAAGTGTCCTCTTTCTAAACGGTAATTTGACCCAGAACATCTCTGAAATGTCTGAGACATTTAGCAGTTCCTCAAGGGGATCTTACACTTGTGAGTCGTGATGAATTCAGAAGTTAGAACAAGTTAATGACTTTTGAAAAAAAAATGTATTTGATGTGGTACGATTCACTTCCAGGAAATCACTTAGCATAAAACTAAAGGTCAGGAGGATGGAAAGTAGTAACATGATTGCCTCACACCATTTCCTTTAATGTTAAATAAGGAACATTTCTGAGTACTTATCAGAAGAGATGTTTTCATAAACTGACATTAGAAAGGAGGCATAATATTGTTGAAAGAGTCTAGGATAGGAATTGGGAGATCTAGGATCAATTCTGATTTTGATACAAAATTATTGCATAACTCTAATCATATATTTTTCCTCCTGGGGCCCCCAATTCCTCCTGTACCTGTCCAATGAAACAGTTGGAGATCAACTTTAAGGTTATTTCTAGTTCTGACAGTGTTATCTAACTTTGTTGTTCATTTGATCCTTTTGTACTTCTCAGAGAGAGAATTAAGATGCTGACCTGGTTTGAGTATATAGGCTTGAAAATTTTTGAAGATGACCTAGTAGTGAATTGGGCAAAGATGAATCTTGACTAGACTTAAATTAGAAGTGAAACTGAGAAGTTTAGGAATATATCACTTGTCCATAAGCCAGTTCTAAGAATCTGGAGTTAAACTGAACTTATTAATAAGTAGTATAGTTTGAGGTTCTGTATTACATTTGAATTTCAATTTCAAAGTCTTAAAATAGCAACTGTTTGCAAAATCATAGTCTTAGCAGTGACTACTAGGAAATTAATTGAACAAAAAACTGTAAATTTAAAAAGAGTAAATGGAGTGACAAATTGCTTGATTATAATGATCAAAAAATAGGTTGATTATATTTAAATGACAGCCTAGAAAACCAATCTGAAAATTGGAAATACTGTTAACATAAGTTCATATGCCCAATGCACAGTGAGACCAAACAAATTGAAAAGTCAGGGTTTGGAGCAGAGCAAGGTTTACTGCAAGGCCACCCAAGGAGAAGAGTAGTTTTTGCCCTAAAAACCTGAATTCCCAGAAGGGTTTAGACAAAGCAGTTTTAAAGGCCAGGTGGGGGACTTGTATCACAGGGGTAAACACTATCCGTCCTTAGGCTCAAAGGCCTGGAGCTATGTGTTCAAGCAGTTTACATCTTCTGTTTGTTGGAGATTTTTTTTTTCTTTTTAACATATGCAAAACAGCTCAGGAAATATTTGTTCATCAAATACTATTTTTGAGGCAGCTCAGAGAAGTGCTAAAGCAGAGAATATGGGAGAAGGCCTGCTCCAGGAAGGCCCCATGAAGTCCTGCTTGGTTATATTATCAAGGTTGGATAAGACTTTTCTGCCTGACACATTCATTTTTAGATTGGAAAACTGAGGAACCAGAGAGATTTGTCTCACAGAAAGAGGCTAAAGAGAAAATGGAAAATATAAGCAAGTGACAAATATATTTATATATACACACGTCAGTTCAGTTCAGTTCAGTTGCTCAGTTGTGTCTGACTCTTTGCAACCCCATGAATCTCAGCATGCCAGGCCTCCCTGTCCATCACCAACTCCCAGAGTTCACTCAGACTCACGTCCATCAAATCCGTGATGCCATCCAGCCATTTCATCCTCTGTCGTCCCCTTCTCCTCCTGCCCCCAATCCCTCCCAGCATCAGAGTCTTTTCCAATGAGTCAGCTCTTTGCATGAGGTGTCCAAAGTACTGGAGTTTAAGCTTTAGCATCATTCCCTCCAAAGAAATCCCAGGGCTGATCTCATTCAGAATGGACTGGTTGGATCTCCTTGCAGTCCAAGGGACTCTCAAGAGTCTTCTCCAACACCACGGTTCGAAAGCATCAATTCTTTGGCGCTCAGCTTTCTTCACAGTCCAATTCTCACATCCATACGTGACCACTGGAAAAACCATAGCCTGACTAGATGGACCTTTGTTGGCAAAGTAATGTCTCTGCTTTTTAATATGCTGTCTAGGTTAGTCATAACTTTCCTTCCAAGGAGTAAGTGTCTTTTAATTTCATGGCTGCAGTCACCATCTGCTGTAATTTTGGAGCCCAGAAATATAAAGTCTGACACTGTTTCCACTGTTTCCCCATCTATTTCCCATGAAGTGATGGGACCAGATGCCATGATCTTCGTTTTTTGAATGTTGAGCTTAAGCCAACTTTTTCACTCTCCACTTTCACTTTCATCAAGAAGCTCTTTAGTTCTTCTCTGCTTTCTGCCATAAGAGTGGTGTCATCTGTGTATCTGAGGTTATTGATATTTCTCCCAGCAATCTTGATTCCAGCTTGTGCTTCTTCCAGCCCAGCATTTCTCATGATGTACTCTGCATATAAGTTAAATAAGCAGGGTGACAGTATACAGCCTTGACATACTCCTTTTGCTATTTGGAACCAGTCTGTTGTTCCATGTCCAGTTCTAACTGTTGCTTCCTGACCTGCATATAGGTTTCTCAAGAGGCAGGTCAGGTGGTCTGCTATTCCCATCTGTTCCAGAATTTTCCGCAGTTTAATGTGATCCACACAGTCAAAGGATTTGGCATAGTCAATAAAGCAGAAATAGATGTTTTTCTGGAACTCTCTTGCTTTTTCCATGATCCAGTGGATGTTGGAAATTTGATCTCTGGTTCCTCTGCCTTTTCTAAAACCAGCTTGAACATCAGGGAGTTCACAGTTCACAGACTGCTGAAGCCTGGCTTGGAGAATTTTGAGCATTACTTTACTAGCTTGTAAATTGAGTGCAATTTTGCGGTAGTTTGAGCATTCTTTGGCATTGCCTTTCTTTGGGATTGGAATGAAAACTGACCTTTTCCAGTCCTGTGGCCACTGCTGAGTTTTCCAAATTTGCTGGCATAATGAGTGCAGCCCTTTCACAGCATCATCTTTCAGGATTTGAAATAGCTCCACTGGAATTCCATCACCTCCACTAGCTTTGTTTGTAGTGATGCTTTCTAAGGCCCACTTGACTTCACATTCCAGGATATATGGCTCTAGGTGAGTGATCACACCATCGTGATTATCTTGGTTGTGAAGATCTTTTCCATATAGTTCTTCTGTGTATTCTTGCCACCTCTTCTTAATATCTTCTGCTTCTGTTGGGTCCATACCATTTCTGCCCTTTATCAAGCCCATCTTTTCAGGAAATGTTCCCTTGGTATCTCTAATTTTCTTGAAGAGATCTCTAGTCTTTCCCATTCTGTTTTCCTCTATTTCTTTGCAGTGATCTCTGAGGAAGGCTTTCTTATCTCTTCTTGCTATTCTTTGAAACTCTGCATTCAGATGCTTGTATCTTTCCTTTTTTACTTTGCTTTTCGCTTCTCTTCTTTTCACAGCTATTTGTACGGCCTCCTCAGACTACCATTTTGCTTTTTTGCATTTCTTTTGCATGGGGATGGTCTTGATCCCTGTCTCCTGTACAGTGTTATGAACTTCCGTCCACAGTTCATCAGGCACTCTGTCTATCAGATCTAGTCCCTTAAATCTATTTCTCACTTCCACTGTATAATCATAAGGGATTTTATTTAGGTCATATCTGAATGGTCTACTGGTTTTCCCTACTTTCTTCAATTTAAGTCTGAATTTGGCAATATATGTGTATCTCCAAGACTCTGTGGAACAACCCTCCTCCCAAAAGTCCCCTTTTCCCTGTTTGTAGTAAAGCTTAAGCCTCCTAGGTCTTCCCTAAATTCCAGTGAAGTATTTAATCAGTAAAGTGAGAAAATGTGGAAACAAAGGACAACTCAAGCAAGACAAATAATAACTGTCAGCCATGAAACAAAGTTAAGGACCTTTAGAGCTTCCTCCAGGTAGTAATCTGAGATGGTATTCTGCAGTATTCTGAGCAATATCCTTGAGTTGTTTTGCAGTCATTAAAACCCCTGCCCACCATTTGGATGAAATTAACTACATTCTGACTACCAGTAGGTAGACTCTAGACTCCAGACTGGTTGGAACTAGAAGATTGGTGATTTTACTCAGAAACAGCACCTTGTTACCTCACCACAACCAATCAGAAGGATGCCCACAAGCTGATCACACACCCTTCAACCCTGTCCCTTATTTTGCTTTCAAAAATCCTTCCCTGAAAACCGTTAAGGCAGTCAAATCTTTTGAGCAAGAGCTGTTCATTCTTGCTTCAGCCCATGTTGGATGCTCTGCAAAAAATGCTGTACTTTCCCTTATCACAACCTGTTGTCACTGGATTCTAGACTGGTTTTACTTCTCAAGGACAAGTCGACTCAAGCTTGGTCTGATACATTTCCTAGGTGGCGCTAGTGGTAAAGAACCTGGCTGCCAACGCAGGTTCTGGGTTGGAAAGATTCCCCGGAGGAGGGCATGAAAACCCACTCCAGTATTCTTGCCTGGAGAATCCCATGGACAGAGGAGACTGGCAGGCTACAGTACATGGGGTAGCAAAGACTCGGACATGACTGAAGTGACTTAGTATGCACGCATATAAAAAAAGAGGGGAGGGGGAGAGAAATTACTAGTACACAGGTTTTTAGATCTAAAGAATTTAAAAGATCTAGAAAAAATATTTTACTTTAGAAAAACATTGAAAACTAGCTCTTATTTGAATATTACTTAAGTGGAAATATTTGTCTTCTTGGTTTCAGGTTGAACAAATGCAAACTATGAAATATTAGGTAAATTCTAGAGATGTTGCTAATGTGTTAGCTCTTCTAAAGTTATCTGTGTTTTAGAAGGAAATTCCTGCATTTGTAGTTACTTTAAATTACTGATAGATTTAGAAATATTGGACTCAGTGTACAATAACTGGACTTTGAATCATACTCTAAAATTATAGAGGGATTAATTCAGAGAAGTATCACAAATGTGATACTGAGAATTGGTTTGCATTCTGATTGGAACTTAAGCAGATCTAAAAATGAGGAAGGACCTCCCCAGAGAAAACAGTAGCCTGTGGGAAGATACAGGTTGTTTTAAGAGCCGGATGATTTGAGAGAAGATGTAAAGAGATGCTGCAGGTGGGCTTGGAGATATAAGTTGAGGCAAAAAGAAGAAAAGTTCATTTGCTTGGATGTTTGGATTTTCTCTTGTAAGTAACAGAGTGTCAAAGAGGTTTGTAAGCATGGTAAATGGAGATCAAATCTGTTTTTTAGGAATATAGTTAAGAAGAAACAACAAATAATAAAGGGGAAAATATGTGAAATTCAATATAGTGTTGTTTGGCTGAAGCACAGGTGAGAAATTATGATTTTTTTTTCAAGTAAATCAATGAAAGTAAGACTAGATAAAATCAGAATTCCTGAAGTGTAATAAGTCAGGTTCTGCACTCTTTGCAACAAATCTCTTTGGATTTGAATATAGAGCCTGAGAAGAGTAAGAAAATTACCTTAATTTTTTTAGTTTGGAAAACCAGTGGATTAGACAACATTATTCAAGACTGAGACAACTTGACTGATGATTCTGAGAAGTCAAATCTCTACGGTTAACATTACCTATTTTCTTTTATCAGTTTTATTTTATTTATCCCTGTTTTATGCCCACCTCTATCTGTAAGGTTGCGGAATATTCCTCTGTCCTTTGGAAACAGAGAGATGGACATGGACCCAGGGGCATAAGAAAGAGTTCAGTAAGAATTGTGAGATCAGTAATAAAGCACTAGGTAGTGACAAAGAATAAAGACATTACTTCTGTTTGCTCCTGTACTGGGTTTATGTCTCTGCAGTTAAATTGTGAGCTCCTTGAGATCAGGAGCTGGGTGTTATTCATCTTTGAATCTGTGAACCTAGCAGTGTCTTGATCCCTAGTTGAATTCAGAAAATGTTTATTGACTAGGTGAGGTGAAGTCGCTCAGTCGTGTCTGACTCTTTGCGACCCCGTCACCGTGGACTGTAACCTACTAGGCTTCTCCGTCCATGGGATTCTCCAGGCAAGAATACTGGAGTGGATTGCCATTTCCTTCTCCAGGGGATCTTCCTGACCCAGGGATCGAACCCGGGTCTCCCACATTGGAGGCAGATGCTTTAACCTCTGAGCCACCAGGTAAGCCTTATAGTAAATACATTAACAGAGAAGTTTTTGTACACAAAACTTCAGTAAAAGTACTTGTTAATCTTTCATTTTCTTAGAGCCTAATAGAGAGACAAGGTGAGTGAAAACAAATTCAGTTTTGAAAGAATTTGAGCAAAAATAATTCAGAAGAAATATATTTTTTGTATGGATAAATCTGTGAAATGAGAATTGGTATAACCAGGTACACCTCTGAAACCTTACCTCCATTTATGAGTCAGAGTTTTTAGGGACAGGGACTTCCCCCTCACTTTTTTTTGTTTCACATGTAATCCTCATATAACTTGTAAACCAGGGCCCAACGTAATAACTTGGTGGATGAGACAAAATCGCATTTCATTTAAACAAATGAAGCACAAAAACAAGATTCACTGTCTCTAGCTACCTAACCAGCTCTTACCTAGGGTGTGTCTCCTTTTGTTGTTCAGTTGCTCAGTTATTTTGACTCTTTGTCACCCCATAGAATGCAGCACACCAGGCTTCCCTGTACTTCACTGTTTCCCTGAGCTTGCTCAAACTCATGTCCATTGAGTCGGTGATGTCATCCAACCATCTCATCCTCTGTCATCCCCTTCTCCTCCTGCCTTCAATCTTTGCCAACATTAGGGTCTTTTTTAATGACGGCTCTTCGTACCAGATGCCCAAAGTATTGGAGTTTCAGCTTCCTCATCAGTACTTCCAATGAATATTCAGGACTGATTTCCTTTAGGATTGACTGGTTGGATCTCCTTGCAGTCCAAGCGACTCTCAAGAGTCTTCTCCAACACCGCAGTTCAAAAGCATCAATTTTTCAGTTCTCAGCCTTCTTTATGATCCAATCCCACATCTATACATGACTACTGGAAAAACCATAGATTTGACTATACACACCTTTGTGGGCAAAATAATGTCTCTCCTTTTTAATATGCTGTCTAGGTTGGTCATAGCTTTTCTTCCAAGGAGCAAGCATCCTTCATGGCTGCAGTCACCATGCAGTGCTTTTGGAGTCCGAGAAAATAAAGTCTCTCACTGTTTCCATCGTTTCCACATCTATTAGCCATAAAGTAATGGGACTGGATGCCATGATCTTAGTTTTTTGAATGTTGAGTTTTAAGCCAGCTTTTTCACTCTCTTCTTTCACCTTCATCAAGAGGTTCTTTAGTTCCTCTTTGGTTTCTTCCATAAAGGTGGTGATATCTGCATATTTTAGGTTATTGATGTTTCTCCCAGCGTTCTTGATTCCAGCTTGTGCTTCATTCAGCCCAACATTTCGCATGGTGTCCTCTCTATATAAGTTAAATAAGCAGGATGACAATACACAGTCTTGATGTACTTCTTTCTCAATTTTAAACCAATCCATTGTTCCATGTCCAGTTCTAACTGTTACTTCTTGACCTGCATACAAATTTCTCAGGAGGCAGGTGAGGTGGTCTGGTATTCCCATCTCTTTAAGAATTTTCCATAGCTTGTTGTGATCCACGCAGTCAAAGGCTTTAGTGTAGTCAATGAAGCAGAAGTAGGTATTTTAAGCAGAAGTGTCTCCTCTAGTTCTGATGATTCTGTCTCTAATTAAATTTATTTTTCTTCTCTCATTAACTTTAGATAAGCAAACAGATACTTACAGTTTCTCTTTTAAAGGCAAGCTCCCTACCTCATCATGGTATCTGTAATTTTTATATTAATAAGACTGAATTAGCTCATAGGAAAAATACTCCAAAGAACTTGATGAATCCAGAGTGATTCATTTTTTTAATGCAATACCCTCTGATACTTTTGCTGACTAGTCATTAGCTGGACTTTTCTTCTTTTATATCTTTAAATTGTCTGTAAAGTTAGCTCTGCCCCTCTTTTTTTTGAATCGAATAACCACACACCACCAATCCCAGTGTGTGTGCCTGTCAATGTTACTTAATGCTGTCAAAGCCCTCTCTCCCTCTAACCACAAACTCTGGACTAGCAAGGTATCAGCTGCTGCCCTCCACAGCTGCCCTCTTCTGCCCGTCAGAAGAAAGTTGGAATTCATTCCTTAATTAATACCTTCAATATCTCTAGTCACTTTTGCATTATTTACTTCTCAAAAGTCTTGAAATAAGTCACACATTTCACTTGTGATGGCTGCTCATGAAGACAAGCTGCCAAATTCCTGGGTTGTGATGAAGTGATTGCTGAGGTGTCCAGGCAAGAACGGACTCATGCTCACTTGGGCTGCACAGGACTCAGAAGCATTCTGATTTGAATAAGCTGCACTGAGAAAATATTAGCTCTAGAGTTCTAAGACTCTAATTCTTGAAATAATGAAATTTCTGAGCATGTGTTGAAAAATACAGTGAAGCAGTTTGGACTCCTGAGGTACACTTCTGTTAGGGACTATGTTTTCACTGGGATAGGTCTCTTTTTGAAGCTAAAGCAGTTTCAGTCTGAACAAGAAAAGGAACTCTCTCCTTGAATATACCCAAATTTCTTTCTTACATCTCTCAACCCAAGAGGTATATGTTTGTTTTGAGTCACTCTTGATTTTCTCTGCATGGAAATAATAACCATTCTACTCAATTTTACAATAATAATAATTCTTATTAGGTAATAATTCTTACTAGGTAATAAACCACACTCTTAGGAAAAAAAAAGATTGTGTAAGGTTCAAAAAATTTTGGAGAGTGATTGTTGTTGAAATATCATGTCAACATTATCAAAATTATTTCTGTCATTGTAATGCTCATAGTAGCAGTCATAGCAGTAATATTAATTGTTTACAAAGTGAATAGGTTATATTCAGGTAAATGATTCCTTTTTGTTAAAGCAAATCTTGGTCAAAGTTTCAAGTTTAAATTTCCATAAAATTCTGAAGCTACTTCATTTCACAGCTGATGGTATTTTGCTTAGAACACTGTACGATCAGCTTTTTAAGGACAAACACTTGGAATTGCTGTCTCGTCCTCAGTTCTTTAGTTTATTCTCTATAGTGTCATTATCATCATCATCCCTTGAATATGAAAAAATCTTAGCAGTGTGTATTTTAGATAAATGTTCACTTAACATTCATGAAAATTTGATTAAGTAGATATTACTCTTCTTATTTTACACATGGGGAACTAAGGCCAAAGATGGCATGTGACTTGTCCTGTATAATAGAGTATCAAGCTGTGGAGGCAGAAATAGGATGTTAAATTTCTAACGAGGGCATTTTGTTTTCTTTAAAAAAAAAATAGAGAATTTCAACTAGAGTAAAATTTGTACAAGTTAACAAAAATCTAAAGTACAAAAACAAAAATATAAAGTAGAGGTGTATTTTTTACATGTAAATTTTATCCCTTTTTAAAAAATGTATTCATTTTTAATTGGAGGATAATTGCTTTGCAGTATTGTGTCAGTTTCTGCCATAAGTCAAAGTGAATTGGCCGTAGGTATACATATGTCCCCTCCCTCTTGAGTTTCCCTCCCATCTCCTAGCCCTTCCTACCTTTGAGTGCACTAAATAAGAGGAACTTATCCAAGTGAAAATGTTAGCCACTCAGTCATGTCCAACTCTTTGTGACCCCATGGACTGTAGCCCACCAGGTTCCTGTGTTCATGTAATTCTCTAGGCAAGAATACTGGAGTTAGTAGCCATTCATTCTCCAGGGGATCTTCCCAGACTAGAGGTAGAACCCAGGTCTCCTGCATTGCTGGCAGATTCTTTACCATCTGAACCACCAGGGAAGCCCAAGGCAAATAAAAGTGTATGATGAAAAAGTGGCTAAATAGCATCCAACGAATAGAACCACTTTCATCTAATTCACTGTCTAAAACCCGAGACCATTTATTACATGGTCACTATATGTCTCTTGATGCTCCACAACTCTTTCTTTACAAAACAAAAGCCTATTTCAACTTTTTTTTTTTTTTTTTGAACTGGATATCTTCATTTCAGGGCAAGAAACTCTTAAGTAGCAATATATGTCCCAGGATGAAAGAAAAATAGCAGATTTAAGACTGAAGTAAGAAATAAGGATGCAAAACATGTTTCTTGAAAAATCACAATATGCTCTGGTTGGAAGAGGATGTTATACAGTTATTCTTAACTGAAGGTCATACAGAAAGCTGTCAACAGTGCCAGGACTTCTAATCAGGTTTAGCTCTTCAGACTCAGTATAGTACTCTTTCTACTGTCCTGCTCTGTAGCATTATCCTCTTGCCCACTGACCTAGTATACAACTGAGACACCATATTATACTGATCCTATAGCCCCCTGAACTCCAAGAGTTAAACTGATAATACTCTTGTTCACTTCAGGCTGAAATGAGAAAATGAATCCTGGCAGGATAAATAGTACTGGGACGACAATTCTTTTTGGTCATATGAATCTAGTTTCCACCTTTACTTTTGTGAGAAGGCTTTCAAAAAACACCAGTTATTCACCATATGGCACTAGTATAAATATATCACCTACTGAAAATGCCAGAGCTCAAAAATGAGATCTTTAAAGAAAGGACTGCTTGTGACTTTGCAAATAATAAGCTTATGCTAGTGGACAATAGTTTCAGTAACTGTATCCATCATTATATTTACATTTCTATAATTAGTTGCAACTGTTTCTGTGAGGTTAAAGGTCTCTAGTTTAATGCAGTCATTATAATCAGTCAGTAAATAATGTTTGGATTCTGTTGATATGATGGGAAAGCATTAATTTTAAAAGAATACCTTTCAAAAGGAGCCCTAATCTCAATCCTTCAACAGTTACACCCACTTTTGGCAAGGAACAGGAGTGGTAAAGAGGTGGAATTCACAGGCCTCATCCTTAAATAGCACGCAGTAATGTTGAATAAAATGACATAATCTAGAGCCCAGTGTATAATAGTATATGATGGTCCAGATGAATGGTATGACCTGTAGGAGGTTAGAAAGGGAAGAGATTGCTGTTAACTAAAGGGAGAGAAACTGTAAGAACATGTCACTTTCTTTAGTAAAAATAAAGTCTATTAGTTATAACAATGGGCTTCCCTGGTGGCTCAGTGGTAGAGAATCCACCTCTCAATGTAGGGGACTCTGGTTCAGTCCTTGAGCTGGGAAGATCCCATGGAGAAGGAAATGGCAACCCACTCTGTTATTTTTAATATTTTATCTATAAGAATGAATATTAAAACTTAAGTGTGGATTTGAACTCGGGATCTTACTTCTGGTTTACTTTCATTTTCTAGTAAACTTAAGGTCGTATTAATCATAAACTTAGCAAAACTTTTAGGTATTATTCTTTCCAAAATCTATTTTCTGCTTTTCTCTCAATATTATTTTGTGTTTCCAGAAAAATATATATATATATTTCCTTCAGTATACTACATCTCTTACAGAGAATATTTGGGAACCATAAAATACTTGAATTATGGTGTGGACTCGTCATTAATACCTTCATGTCACATCATGATTTTCTCACCTATTAAAGCAAGAAGCTGACACCTGAAAGCTGGTATTACTTTCCACAGGAGGTTTCTTATTTTTGTTGTCCAGCTATTGGTTTGGCCATTTGTTTCTTCTTCTTTTTTTTTTTTAAAGTTTATTTATTTTTTGGCTGTGTTGGTTCTTCCTTGCATCATGCAATATTTTTCATTGTAGTGCCTGGACTCGCTAGTTGTGGTGTGTAGACTTAGCTCCTCTGCAGCCTGCGGGATCTTTTTCTCCAACCAGGGATTGAATCTCATCCTCTGTATTGTAACCTGTGTGTGTGTGTGTGTGTGTGCACGCACACACATGCACACGCGTACACATGCAAGCACATGATTTGTCCTATCTGACTCTTTGCGACCCCAAAGACTGTAGCCCACCAGGTTTCTCTGTCCATGGGGATTCTCCAGGCAAGAACACTGGAATGGGTTGCCATGCCTTCCTCCAAGGGATCTTCCCAACCCAGAGATCTAATCACTGGACCGCCAGGGAAGTCCTGATATGCCTCTCCTCAGTAAGGGGGAACACCTTTAAGAACAATTTCTTATGTCCTCAGCCATGTCCGACTCTTTGAGACCCATGGACTGTGTTCCACCAGGCTTCTCTGTCCATGGGATTCTCCAGGCAAGAACACTGGAGTGGGTTGCCATTTCCTTCTCCAGGGGATCTTCCCGACCCAGGGATCTAATCTATGCTTCCTGCACTGGCTGGCAGACACACTCTTCACCAGTGTGCCACGTGGGAAGTACTTATCAACAGTTTACTTCTTACTAATCTGTTCTTTCCAAAAAGAAACTCGCTTAATGAATTGAATGGGAGACCTCTTGGCTCACTCAGTAGTTGAAGTTATAGGAGTCATAACGAAGAGATCTCTAATGATTCCAGAAAGATCCTTGGAGAGGTTATTATTTGTATTAATGAGGTTAGTAAGCCTCTTAATTAGACAGTAAGCAGCTTCACTACCAAACAGGCAGAAATTCTCTCTCTATACTCTGCTATCACACGCATGTGCAACATAGCCACAAAGTTTTGCACATAGCTCACTGATGGTGTATTTAGTGAATGAGAGACAGTAGAGTAGAAGAGTGATTAAGAGCACAGAGATTGAAATCGAAGCCCAACACTGTTATAAATCACTGAGTAATTAAGTGTGTAGAGAACCTGAGTCAGTGCATCACAGTGGTAAGAGTATGATTTGGGAAGCCCAAAAGCAATAGTTCAGTCCCAGGTCCACTTCTTATTCACTGAGACAAAGCACTCTACTCACCTCTCTTTGCTTCTATTTCCTCACCTAAAAATTGAGACTAACAATAATATCTATTCAATGGATTTTATTGTAGATTAAATGAATCAATATGATTGTGTTCTTAAAACCAGGGCCTGGCAAATAATAAGCATTGGATAGCCATTTATTATTATTATTACTAATTTATTTGACTCCCATCTTCCTCATCTGTAAAATAGATCAATAATACTTTGCCTCATAATATTCATTTGTGATTAAAGGAAATTATGTAGATAGGGCACACAGTACAGTGACAGCATGTAGTGGGGGTCACATATTTTATCTATCATTACTATCGTCATTGTATGACACATTGATTTTACTAAAATATGGCAGTTTAAAATATGATTGATTGCCTGATGTATTTGAGTGTTCCCTCAAAAAACATGCAAGTCAATGAGCTCATGGTTCTCTTTCTGTAATTAAATCTGTGCTGTAGTCATCAGAATTCCTTCTGATAATTGTTAATTATCAGTAGAAGAGGAATTTGGAGGATCATTTAGGAGATTAAGTGTTCTTTAATAGCACAACTGGGCAAGAAAAAATTAGTTTACATTAGTCTCAAAACATTGTCCTCACATATGTTGCCTCCCTTTGTGATAAAGAAAAAGTAAAAAGAAAGAAAGAAAGAAAAAAAAAAAAAAAGACTCTCCTGGGTGACAACCTTAACAAGGAAAGTTCAATGATACCACTACTTTGCAGTGGAAATAAGTAACAAAGTAATCCAGCAGGGAGAGAATGTGTCAGCTTGTTTCACAGGAAATGTTTGGATAAATCCACAGGGAATACTCCATTTCCCTTTCAAAGAGTCTTTTGATGCTAGTTAAAGGTATTCCTAGGAGCAGTCATTTGATGGCTATTACTTTTTTCTCATCAGCCATTAGCAGTAGACTTGGTTTATACAGAAACAAAATGGGACAGGAGGCAAAGACAAAGTACAGTCTTATGGGCTACTTTCTGATATGAAAACTGAAGGCTCTTCTAGGTACTGCCTGTCTTAGGCTGAAACTACTAAAATTCAGCTTAATGGAAGGAAGCAGGTATTACTAATCTGGGCATTTCATCTAACGATATCACATTTGTGCATACAAGTAGCAGAACAAGAAGGAAACAGTGTACTTGTTCTGAAAGGATTTTTGCCACTTCATTGGAATGGATACACTTGAAACCAGATAGCCACTATGGCTATCTGGTGAAGTCAGACAAAGAAACATAAACCATAGGTTTAAAATGTTCTCATGGATTTTCTTTTTATATGGTTTAAAAAAAAAAAAGCAAAGACCATTCCATTCGGTCCCAAGACTTCATGGCAAATAAATGGGGAAAGAAATGAAAACAGTGACAGAAATTATTTTGGGGGCTCCAAAATCACTGTGGATGATGACTGCAGCCAGGAAATTAAAAGGCACTTGCTCCTTGGAAGAAAAGCTATGACAAACCTAGACAGTGTATTAAAAAGCAGAAATATCACTTCACTAACAATGAGCCATCTAGTCAAAGCTATGGTTTTCCCAGTAGTCATGTAAAGAGGTGAAAGCTGGTCTATAAAGAAAGCTGAGCACCGAAGAATTGATGCTTTCAGACTATGGTGTTGGAGAAGACCCTTGAGAGTTCCTTTGACTGCAAGGATTTCACACATCAACCCTAAAGGAAATCAACACTGAATATTCATTGGAAGGACTGATGTTGAAGCTGAAGCACTAATATTTTGCACACCTGATGCGAAGAGCCAACTCATTAATAAAGGCCCTGGGGTAGTTTGAGGGCAGGGGGAGAAAAGGAAAACAGAGGATGAGATGGTTGAATGGCATCATCAACTCAGGGACATGAGTTTGAGCAAACTCTGGGAGATAGTGAAGAACAGGGAAGCCTGGCGTGCTGCAGTCCATGGAGTCACAGAGAGTCGAAACTCAGTTAACTAGAAACTTGCTGCTGCTGCTGCTAAGTCGCT
This sequence comes from Capra hircus, assembly GCF_001704415.2. NCBI lineage: Eukaryota > Metazoa > Chordata > Mammalia > Artiodactyla > Bovidae > Capra > Capra hircus. The sequence continues at coordinate 76,273,525 of NC_030808.1, forward strand.
TCAGTCGTGTCCGACTCTGTGCGACCCCAGAGACGGCAGCCCACCAGGCTCCCCCGTCCCTGGGATTCTCCAAGCAAGAACACTGGAGTGGGTTGTCATTTCCTTCTCCAATGCATGAAAGTGAAAAGTGAAAGTGAAGTTGCTCAGTCGTGTTCGACCCTCAGCGACCCCATGGACTGCAGCCTTCCAGGCTCCTCCGGCCATGGGATTTTCCAGGCAAGAGTACTGGAATGGGGTGCCATTGCCTTCTCCGATTAGAAGCTTATATATATGCAAATATTACATGTGGCTTTTCCAGGTAATAAATTCATACCAGTTCACTGACTAGTAATAGCTTAACAGAAGATTTGTCTACATAGTTTTTTAAAAAAGAATTTGACCAAAATGTTGAGTTCCATTTAACATGCTCTGTTTGATTGAAAAAAAAATAAAATAAAATCCTACTAATTGTTTGGATTAATTTAAATGAGACTATGAATTCAATTAGGGTTTCCCAGGTGGTGCAGTGGTAAAGAATCTGCACGCCAATACAGGAGACAAGAAACTTGGGTTCGATCCCTAGATCAAGAAGATCCCTTAGAACAGGAAATGGCAACCCACTCCAGTATTCTTGCCTGGAAAATTCTATGGATAGAGGAATCAGTAGAGCTATAGTCCAAGGGGGTTCAAAGAAACAGATACAACTGAGTGACTGAGCATATATGCACATGAGTTCAGATAGTGACTAAAGCATCTAATCCCCCTTTCATTTCATGGTAGAACCCAAAGTGAGACAAGCTTCTTAAATGAAGGAATCAAATGGTGGTACTTCTCCAGGAATACAAACAGGGTTTTTCTTAGGAAGCTGGTCACATTCCAACATCAAATGGTCAGGTGGAAGAATTGAATAGATTCAATCCCAGAATTGTAATAAATATCACAAGCAGAATGGAAACTTACATTCTTTCCCTAAGGTGACTGTGGGAAATTAAGGCACCAAAATATTAATCTCAAGCAGCCACTATGAACCACAGTCAGGGATCCCCAGTATCCCAAGATGACACATTAAAAGAGGAACTGTGTGTCCTTTCCTGGCATCTCTTGGTAATATGGCTGGTACTAAATGGTTCAAATGATTATTTCAACATAATCTTGCAAATTGACCCTGGAGAGATCAGTGTTTTCTCCCTGCCTCCTAACCTATAACTTCTTAACATCTGTGATGGAAATTTGGTGTAAATAGCTCAGGAATGTCTACTGTGTCTTATAACAAAGGGACTCGGATGACCAAACATTATTAAAAGAAATGCAGTAGCTTTCCCAAACAACATTCTTCCAACAGCCAAGATGTATGCAAACATAGTCAGAGCTGTATCTCATGACAGGGTGATAAATACACCAGAGATCAAAGAAATTATCTTTGTAATTCACAAGTTAGTAGCATGCTGAGATTCTTTAGTGTTCTCTTTCCTCCTTATTTTCTCCATTTAAGGAATCTCAGTGATCAACAATGCCTGAGTGATAAAGACCACCAAACCTAATATCAAGCAGTATTCATCTGTGTAGGGCTGAGGAGAAATCATCATATTGAATATCTTCAGAAAGGAGAGCAAAGATGTTCTTTCCAGAACTATGAGACAAGAGTGTCAAAAAAGAGGAGCAAAACAATAACATGAAAATGCATATTTCAGATGAAATGAATCTTCTTAGATAAAATGAAATGAAGAAGATATGAAGACTCTTTTAACCATAATATATCATAAATAAAGATCTAAAGGATTATTTAGTTATTACTAGTTAGTGAGCTTCAGTTCAGTTCAGTTCAATCACTCAGTCATCTCTGACTCTTTGTGATCCCATGAACCGCAGCACGCCAGGCTTCCGGGTCCATCACCAACTCCCAGAGTCCACCTAAACCCTTGTCCATTGAATTGGTGATGCCATCCAACCATCTCATCCTCTGTCGTCCACTTCTCCACCTGCCTTCAGTCTTTCCCAGCATCAGGGTCTTTTCCAATGAGTCAGCTCTTCGTATCAGGTAGCCAAAGTATTGAAGTTTCAGCTTCAACATCAGTCCCTCCAATGAACACCCAGGACTGATCTCCTTTAGGATGGACTGGTTGGATCTCCTTGCAGTCCAAGGGACTCTCAAGAGTCTTCTCGAAAACCACAGTTCAAAAGCATCAATTCTTCAGTGCTTAGCTTTCTTTATAGTCCAACTCTCACATCCATACGTGACCACTGGAAAAACCGTAGCCTTGACTAGAAGGACCTTTATGGGCAAAGTAATGTCTTTGCTTTTGAATATGCTATCTAGGTTGGTCATAACTTTCCTTCCAAGGAGTAAGCGTCTCTTAATTTCATGGCTGCAGTCACCATCTGCAGTGATTTTGGAGCCCAGAAAAATAAAGTCTGACACTGTTTCCACTGTTTTCCCATCTATTTGCCATGAAGTGATGGGACCAGATGCCATGATCTTAGTTTTCTGAATGTTGAGCTTTAAGCCAATTTTTTCACTCTGCTCTTTCACTTTTATCCAGAGGCTCTTTAGTTCCTCTTCACTTTCTTCCATAAGGGTGGAGTCATCTGCATACCTGAGGTTATTGATCCTGGCAATCTTTATTCCAGCTTGTGCTTCCTCCAGTCCAGTGTTTCTCATGATGTACTCTGCCTATAAGTTAAATATGCAGGGTGACAATATACAGCCTTGACGTACTGCTTTTCTGATTTGGAACCAGTCTGTTGTTCCATGTCCAATTCTAACCTTTGCTTCCTGACCTGCATACAGGTTTCTCAGAAAGCAGGTCAGGTGGTCTGCTATTCCCATCTGTTTCAGAATTTTCCACAGTTTATTGTGATCCACACAGTCAAAGGCTTTGGCATCATCAATAAATCAGAAATAGATGTTTTTCTGGAACTCTCTTGCTTTTTCCATGATCCAGCGGATGTTGGCAATTTGATCTCTGGTTCCTCTGCCTTTCTAAAACTAGCTTGAACATCTGGAAGTTCATGGTTCACATATTGCTGAAGCTTGGCTTGGAGAATTTTGAGCATTACTTTACTAGCATGTGAGATGAGTAATTGTGTGGTAGCTTGAGCATTCTTTAGCATTGCCTTTCTTTGGGACTGGAATGACAACTGACCTTTTCCAGTCCTGTGGCCACTGCTGAGTTTTCCAAATTTGCTGGCATATTGAGTGCAGCACTTTCACAGCATCATCTTTCAAAATTTGAAATAGCTCAACTGGAATTCCATCACCTCCACTAGCTTTGTTCGTAGTGATGCTTTCTAAGGACCACTTGACTTCACATTCCAGAATCTCTGGCTCTAGGTGAGTGATTACACCATCGTGATTATCTTGGTCATGAAGATCTTTTTGTACAGTTCTTCTGTGTATTCTTGCCACCTCTTCTTAATATCTTCTGCTTCTGTTAGGTCCCTACTATTTCTGTCCTTTATTGAGCCCATTTTTGCATGAAATGTTCCCTTGGTATCTCTAATTTTCTTGAAGAGCTCTCTAGTCTTTCCCATTCTGTTGTTTTCCTCTATTTCTTTGCAGTGATCTCTGAGGAAGGCTTTTTTATCTCTCCTTGCTATTCTTTCGAACTCTGCATTCAAATGGGTATATCTTTCACCGGAGGTCAGGGGCAGCAGTCCAGAGGAGCTACCCGAGGTCCAAGGTATGGAGCAGTGGCTGCACTTTGCTGGGGCAGCTGTGAAGAGATACCCCACATCCAAGGTTAATGAGCTTAGTTATTGCTATTTAGAAAGATCCTTATGGAATTTTTCTATATGGAGTATTTTGAGAGAAGGAATTATTTACATAGTCATGTATGAATTCTCACAACAGACCTGGTACATGGCTAATGTTCAGCAAATATTTTGGATTAAATAATGTTGCTCATCTTGGTGTTCTATCCTTTAATACAGTATCTGACCATAATAAGTACTCAGTTACTTAGTTTTTGTGAATAAGTTATGACAACATAAACAACTATTGCCTTTCAATTCCATGTACACCTATTGTACATTCTCTCGCATATATTATTATCGGCCTTGGGTACAAGTGAGACAAAATGAATTCCAGAGATGGAATAGAGCCTCCTTGATTGTGAAAATCTGTGCATGCTTTGTTCCTGAGACATAACTGTTTCAGTCTTACCCTTTCCAGTCATTGAAATATGACAGAACTCTATCAGAAGAAAGCCTCAACCATTTAAGGTGGGAAAAAAGCAGCAAATAATGGAGACTAGACCTAGCATTCCATCTTATACAGCTTGGGTTAGAGAAATGCAAGACAATAAATGAAGACCGATTGTCTACAGATACTCTAAGGTAAGTGAAATAGCATGCTTGACTCACTCTGAGAGGAGAGCAAACACCAGAGCTTATGCTTGACTTCTCAAGCATGACTGGGTGTTCTTTCATGGGTATGTTGTCCTTCTGGCTGACAGTGCAGAAAAGCAGAAGTTCCAGGGGACAACATGACCTCCTTGCTAGAGGCCCCTTTAGTGAAGAGGCTTCTTTGCTGAGGGAGGCCAAGAAGACAGTCTAAGGAAAGACCTTGTTGGGCAGTATTTTTACCTTAGTCCAACAGGATGCCTCAGCTATGGAAACATGTTTCTTTAAGAAAAGACCAAACTACTTCACTGAGACATATTCATGAAAATTATGTATCTTAATTGACCTAATATGCAGCAGCAGCTATTATATACTGGACATGATGCTTCTAATTGTGTATGCCATCTCCCTCTTAATCCAAGCAGCAATCCTATATGACACAGATGAAGAAAAGGAGGCTTAGAAAGGAGAGTAATTTGTCCTATATCATATACCTAGTCAGTGGTAGATATGCTTTCCATTTTAACTGAACTATTGAAATAGTCTCTCTGAGCTGGTGAAAATTCTCCCCACTTTGTACTCTAGTTCTCTCCTCCAACACACACACAGGATTTTTCTTTCACTATTATCAAAATTTTCATGCTAAGCAAAGATTTAGCTCTGCCTTTCTGATTGTTGAAAAACAAAATAACCTTTTTAGTGACCCATGCTATCACCTCCCTGCTGAATAATTTTCAGTGGCTTCCTATTGCTCATGGAAAAAGCACTCTGTTAGCCTCACGTGCTATGTAATTGAGCCCAGACCCAGAAACTACCCATTCCATATCTTTTATGTGCTAACCAGATCCATTCCTCCAATATATCTTCAACAGTCTCTCGCCTAAGGACTTTGCTCACATGGTTTCTTCCATTTGAAACACTTTTCATCCAATTCTGCAACTAGCATACATACCCATTTATCTTTTAAGACAAGTCTAATTTCTCTTCATTCAAGATGTAAAAGGACTGAGGAAAGATGCAAATACCTCTTTATTAAGCACTAAAAGACAAAGATAAAACCACAAGTTGAACACAGTAGTTAGTGGAAGTGGTCACTGTAGACAAAAAAACAATTAAAAAGCAAGATTATATATAGTGTACAGACCGTAATAGCTAAGAAATGAACAGTAAATCCTGATTTGAGGCTGTTCTCTCTCCATGTGAAACATATATGTCGTCTATCCATTCTCATAACATATCATAAGAGTGTTCAAATAAAGGTATGAGTTCTTTGAAAAGTTCCATCTCTACAGATTTTTATTGACTATTTCTCTTCCTTTCTCCTCCTCAGTAGTTCATCTATAGTTCACTAAAGGCCAAAAAAATGGAAGATTTAGATCTTGTTTTCTTTACATCAAATAGGTAAGGTACATTCACTGGAGCTGTTTTTAGATATTTTAAATTATATTACAGTTCTTGCCTATATGTCATATATTTTTGTGTAAATCAAATTAATTTTTTCAAAACATCTTTATAGCATATTTGTATATGTCAAGCATCATGCTATGAAAAAATATAATTGAGATATTTTTTGCATTGTTTAATGTCTTATAGTTAACAGTATATGTGAAAGCCTTTTGAAAACACTAAAATGCTTGTAAGGAATTATTATCAATAAAGGTATTTAAGGAATACTTATGATATACACGTTAACCTTTGAGGTTAATGGCATAACAACTCCTTATGTTTTCCAGCAGCTTGTCCTTTAAACAAGCTTTTGTAAATAAAAACTTCTGCAGAACAAGACCAATTGCTTACTGATATTCATGTGGTATGACTTTCTTAAGTCCTTATAAATTTGCTTAGTCCTAGTTTCAATAATGAGGTTTTAACAAATGCTATAATTAGTAACTATCACTAGTAGTCAACATCTAGATATTTTTGGCTTTATGAAATACTAAAATCAGTATCAATAACCTCTTATGCAGATGACACCACCTTTATGGCAGAAAGTGAAGAAGAACTAAAGAGCCTCCATGAAAGTGAAAGAGAAGAGTGAAGAAGTTGGCTTAAAGCTCAACATTCAGAAAACTAAGATCATGTCATCCGGTCCCATAACTTCATGGGAAATAGACGGGGAAACAATAGAAATAGTGTCAGACTTTATTTTTGGGGGCTCCAAAATCACTGCAGATGGTGATTGCAGCCATGAAATTAAAAGACGCTTACTCCTTGGAAGAAAAGTTATGACCAACCTAGACAGCATATTCAAAAGCAGAGACATTACTTTGTCCACAAAGGTCCTTCTAGTCAAGGCTACGGTTTTTCCAGTGGTCACGTATGGATGTGAGAGTTGGACTATAAAGAAAGCTAAGCACTGAAGAACTGATGCTTTTGAACTGTGGTTTTCGAGAAGACTCTTGAGAGTCCCTTGGACTGCAAGGAGATCCAACCAGTCCATCCTAAAGGAGATCAGTCCTGGGTGTTCATTGGAAGGACTGATGTTGAAGCTGAAACTTCAATACTTTCTACCTGATGCGAAGAGCTGACTCATTGGAAAAGACCCTGATGCTGGGAAAGATTGAAGACAGGAGGAGAAGTGGACAACAGAGGATGAGATGGTTGGATGGCATCACCGACTCAATGGACAAGGGTTTAGGTGGACTCTGGGAGTTGGTGATGGACAGGAAGGCCTGGCGTGCTGCAGTTCATGGGGTCACAAAGAGGTGGAGATGACTGAGCATTGAACTGAACTGAACTGAAAATCAGTATTATTGTTTTTATAGTTTTTCAAAGAACTTTCTGGAGTCATAGTTTAACTGTGATGCCTCTGGATCCATTAGTGACTTCCTTTGAGCACAGCTTCCTATGGTGGTTTTATAAGAAGTAAGAAGTCTTTAATAGATTATAATTATTATTATAATAATAGATTATTATTATAATCTTTAATAGATTGTAATAGATTATAATCTGACTGCCCGTAAAACTGTCAATCACTGTAAAGTAAAACCTAAAGATTCTTCACCAGTGTCTTCATTCCGATTGAAGTGTCTATATCATAGATAAGATAATAGGCTAATCAATAGTTTTCCTTCCAGTCACTTATTTAATATTAGCTTGTGGCCCATCTTGGAGTCTGTCCCTACACACAGTTACTGGCAATTGCATGCTTAGAAAGTACATATTCTTCTCAGTTTGGAGGATGTTTCATTTTCAAGTCCTTCACAGCAATTATTACTTGATCATAAAATGGACATTTAATGACCATATTTTGTTTTTCTGTTCTTCACTTCTTATGATAATTTTAGACCACTGCTTCTCTCACAGTAAGTGGTATTTACTCAGGAAACAGTTTTTAATTTCACTGTTGGATTGAAAGCAAAACAAAAAATATGAAAGAAAATCTGAGCCCACTGAAGGAATTTCATCCTTTCATAAATAAAAATTAAAAAAATACATGTTTTAGTTTTACTTTAAATTTCTGAAGAAATGTACGGTGGTTTCTGTCAATGTTTTAAAATCAACATAAACCTAAATTTTAGACTGGTGGGTCATAGAAAATTAAGCAAGAAAGACCTATACAAATTGTTCCAGCTCAATCCGTGTACCTCAGAAATAGCTAACATTCATTCTTTTTCTATCTGACATGACCAAGGTGACTCATCAGCTTGGTGCAGAGCCCAGGAATCCTGATACTGTCTAAATTCACTTCATTGTCTCATATCAACTGGGTTCTTAAAACCTCATTTTGTGAATTCGTAAGAACACATTCTCATCTGATAGTGAAAGTGAAAGTCACTCAGTCATGTCTGATTCTTCCTGACCCATAGTCCATGGACTTCTCCAGTCCAGAATACTGGAGTGGGTAGCCTTTTCCTTCTCTAGGGGATCTTCCCAAACCAGGAATTGAACCAAGGTCTCCCACATTGCAGCCAGATTCTTTACCAGCTGAGCTATCAGGAAGCCCTCTCATCTGATAATATGCTTCTAAATGTTGTGGCAGGCATTAAATGCAAATACACACAATGAAAGGAATGAATTTTCATTCTCCAGGTTTTCTATTTACCTGAAATGTTACATGTTTAATCTAAAACATTATAAGTGTAAAGAGATTACCTGACATGTGGGGTATAGACTTTACCAGACCTCTTGAGGAAATGATTCAAGCTGAGTACTGAGGGATGATTCTGAGGGAGCCACAATTGATGTTACTCGGAAGAATATTCTAGGCAGAAGGAAGAGGATAAATAAAATACCTAAAGTAGAAACTATCTTGACGCTTTCAATGATTTGAAATAAAACAATTATGGCTGAAGCAAAATGAGTAAAATGAAAGCAAAGGTTGGGAAAACAGGTGGAAATCATCCTGTGCCTGCCTAGCGGACCATGTTAAGGATTCATATGCTGCATTTTGTTGGTATGGAAAATCTTTACAACATTTAAGCAGGAAAGAGCACAATACATTAAAAAATATTCTTCTAGGTTCTATATGTATGATATTCAAAAAGTAGACAAGAAGGATGCGAGGTCATCAGGTAGAAAGCTTCAGCTGTGTCAACCTAAGAGTACATGCGTATTTGCAGGGTATGAAGATAGCAAGGAGTTGGAAAGAAAAGCACAAACTTGAATTTTAGTTTAGAGACGGAATAGACTTAGAATGCACTTCTCTTGTTAAAGGATTGGAAATGTCTCACTAAAGTTAGGTATTTAAGTAATAATATTTCTAACACTGAAGTGCCTTATATTTTGATACTTTCTTCATACATGTATACAGGAAATTGAGAGATTTTCACAAAGTATCAAAGAAACTATTTTCTGAGCTACAAGTCGCTAGTCAGTATGAATGAAATAAGCTTCCTTTATGTTCAAATCTTGACTTATTCACTCAATATTTATGAGAACATGGATAACTCATATAACCACATAAACCTCACTTCCACAAGAGTAAGATTAACACTGTACACTCACATAAGCCTATCTTAGTTCTCTGCAAGGTAATGAAGGCACTCCAATTAGAAAAAAAAAAAAAAAACATTTTGATCACATCCCCCAGTTTAGTTCAGTTCAGTCGCTCAGTCGTGTCCGACCCTTTGCGACCCCATGAATCGCAGCACACCAGGCCTCCCTGTTTATCACCATCTCCCGGAGTTCACTCAGACTCACATCCATCTAGTCAGTGATGCCATCCAGCCATTTCATCCTCAGTCGTCCCCTTCTCCTCCTGCCCCCAATCCCTCCCAGAATCACAGTCTTTTCCAATGAGTCAACTCTTCGCATGAGGTGGACAAAGTACTGGAGTTTCAGCTTTAGCATCATTCCCTCCAAAGAAATCCCAGGGTTGATCTCCTTCAGAATGGACTGGTTGGATCTCCTTGCAGTCCAAGGGACTCTCAAGAGTCTTCTCCAACACCACAGTTCAAAAGCATCAATTCTTCAGTGCTCAGCCTTCTTCACAGTCCAACTCTCACATCCATACATGACTACTGGAAAAACCATAGCCTTGACCAGACGGACCTTAGTCGGCAAAGTAATGTCTCTGCTTTTGAATATGCTGTCTAGGTTGGTCATAACTTTCCTTCCAAGGAGTAAGTGTCTTTTAATTTCATGGCTGCAGTCACCATCTTTAAAATGCACCAAAATATGTTTTAATGCTCTAAAATTAAACACAGAATGACAATATTAAAGTGTCTTTTTTTCCCCCCAATTTAACCAGCACAAGGAAAAAAACTGATAACATGCCAAAAGTCCTGGCAGACTCTCAGATAATAAGATCCGTACAAGCTCTCAGAGAGTCCAGTCCACTTTAGGGTCCCTTACTTTTAATACGAACAGGCAACAGCCAAGTGTGAGAGAAAGTAAATCCAAATTGAAAACTATAAGAACTCAGGATAGAAAAATTAAAATCCTACAAGTTTCTAGAGAGGAGAAAAATATAACTATATATTGTGCCTATGACTGGTATTCAGAATGACAGGACTTCTCAACAAACAATACTGGCAGCAAGAAAAAATTATCAATGCCTTCAAAAGTCCTAGTTCAATAATACAAAATCTAAAATTTTAACCTGAATTGAAAGCTAAATCTGAAGATGAGATAAAAATATTTTAGTTCACACAAATTTTGACTAAACTGAAAATTAAATCTGAAGATGAGATAGAAATATTTTAGTTCACAAAATTTTGTTAGCTAAATGGAAAATTGATTGAATTGAACATTTAATCTGAAGATATATTAGTTTGCAAAAAATTTTCATGAATCATTCTCAGAAAGCTTCTGATTTTTGTCTTCTACTTCAATACAGGATCCAGGGATCCAATGCAAGAGACAGATAAGGACAAACCCAGGATGACAACTGTACAGGAGACATAAAGAGCAACCAGTCCAAATCTAAGCCATGAAACGGGCTGTCATCACAAAGCTTCCTTCTGCTCTGGTGACCCTGGTTCAGGCTCATGTGCTGATGAAGTTCCCACTTTCATTTCCTGTCTCTGTTGTCAACTGTCAGTTCAGCCCACTGTACTGAAACTTTCTGAGAACTGGAGTTGGCTATGGTGAGCTTAGAATTCTAGGGGAAAAAAAAAAATCAAGTTGTCTTACAACCACCACCCTCAACCACATCCAATATCTGTCTCATTGTACAGACTTAACAAGTGCCAAATTGTGTAACTGTTTATATTTCCCAAGGTTCATTCACTGCCTTTACCACCAAATTCCCCTAAAGAAAATTTTTTCATCTCAAAAGGACTCTGAAAAGCATGCTATGATCCAAATTCCAACAAATTATGTTCAGCTACGATTCTTGTTCTTACGACAATATGGCTTTTCTTACAGAGTTACCTGTGTTTCCTAGTCAACTTTATATGTAAAAGACTTCATATTTATTAAAAAATAATTTTAAAATTAGGAAAATTCATTTAGAAAAAGATATGAGGTGTGAAGTGTTTAGCATAGTGACATATATAGTAAATTCTCAATAAATCACAAATACACTTGTTATGATTTTATGTAGTTCTTTCATTCCTTGGTAATAGTTATTATTTTGAAACACAGTTTGGATGAAAAATCTTTCGAATAGTCATATAATGACTTGATTATGTAGTACATGTGCCTAAAATGCCCTCTCCCTACCACCAAGAAACACTAGCAAATTTCAAAATCTTTGAAATATTAATAATTAAGACCCAAAATTCTATTATTGTCCATAAATAAGTTATATATTCATTTTAATAAAAATATATGATGAATGACCTTTATCAACATTTTAGTCCATATTCAAATAATTATGTTCATGTAGCACATAAGCAACTGTAAAGCAGACAGAAGACATAGTGGGGGAAAAAATAACTGCTCCAAAAATCAAGAGAACTTGAATCAAGTTCTGATTCTGTCACCACCTAATTCATTAAGCTTGGTAGGGTCAATTTCCTCAAGGCAGCAAATTTCTTTCCTGCAACATGAGAGAACTGGACATTGTGCTAGTTTGTGCTTTGTCAACTTGACTAAGATCACAACAAACTGTGGAAAATTCTTAAAGAGATGGGAATAGCAGATCACCTCACCTGCTCCTGAGAAATCTGTATGCAGGTCAAGAAGCAACAGTTAGAACTGGACATGGAACAACAGACTGGTTCCAAATAGGGAAAGGAGTATGTCAAGATTGTGTATTCTCACCCTGCTTATTTAACTTATATGCAGAGTATATCATGCAAAATGCCAAGCTGGATGAAGCACAAGCTGGGATCAAGATTGCTAGGAGAAATATCAATAACCTCAGATATGCAGATGATACCAACTTAATGGCAGAAAGCAAAGAAGAAATAAAGAGCGTCTTGATGAAACTGAAAGAGGAGAGTGAAAAAGTTGGCTTGGAACTCGACTTTTAGAAAACTAAGATCATAGCATCACTTCATGGCAAGCAAATGGGGAAACAAGTGAGAGACTTTATTTGGGAGAGGGCTCCAAACTCACTGCATATGGTGACTGCAGCCATGAAATTAAAAGATGCTTGTTCCTTGGAAGAAAAGCTATGACCAATCTAGACAGCATATTAAAAAGCAGAGACATTACTTTGCCAGCAAAGGTCCATCTAGTCAGATCTATGGTTTTTCCAGTAGTCATGTATGGATGTGAGAGTTGGACTATAAAGAAAGCTGAGTACTGAGGAATTGATGCTTTTGAACTGTGGTGTTGGAGAAGACTCTTGAGAGTCCCTTGGACTGCAAGAAGAGTCAACCAGTTAATCCTAACGGAAATCAGTCCTGAATATTCGTTGGAAGGACTGATATTGAAGCTGAAACTCCAATACTTTGGCCACCCAATGCAAAGAACTGACTCATTGGAAAGCCCCTGATGCTGGGAAAGATTGAAGACAGGAGGAGAAGGGGACAACAGATGATGTCATCACTGACATGATGCACATGAGTTTGAGCAAGCTTCAGGTGATGGACAGGGAAGCCTTGAGTGCTGCAGTCCATGGGGTTGCAAAGAGTCAGCCACGACTGACCAACTGAACTGACTGAACTTGACTAAGGCTGGAGAATAAATTTCCCAGAATTCCTTTTTTTTGTTATGATTTTAGACTAGAATTGCTAGAGGAGCAACTTGCCTGAGATTTGGAAGGTCAGAGGAAATCAGGCCATTACTTTTGGAAGACTACCCTAGTCTGGCCTGGTGTTGAGCAGATGTGTGTTTTCTGCTAGACCTCAGCTTATGTGCATTTCCCTCTACATTGCTTACAGTTCACCTTCCCCCGCTGCCAGGCCCACCGGCAGGGGCTTGGCTGCAGAATCACAAAGGTGATAGCTACACAGAAGCAGAGCTTCCTGAGAGGCAGCTAATACCATTCAACTCCCTTCCTGCTTTGCCCTATGTGGGCCCCGTTCACAGCCTGAACAGGCTATTATCCTAGATTCCCTTGAAAGCTTCTATTTGTTCACTCACATCAGTGATTAAGGTGGACTGGTTAATGACCTTTTCTCAGATCTTCCAACTCCACTATAGACTGTCACTTCTTCAGTTCCTCCCATATTCGAATTCCTGTAATAAATCCTTTATTCACATTATACCTACAGTGGCTCTCTTTCCCCGATTTATGAAATGTGATGATGCACTCTAAAGCCTCCTCCAAATCTGATAGTCCAGGTTTCTCAGAGTCCATTCAGTACAATATCATATGATGTATGCATAGCTCAATAAACAGCAGGAACAGGTTCAAGTCCATTCATCTATTTCTAGCAGGCAACAGGGAAGTTAAGCCATATGGTGAGTTTTCATGCGACTTCCCAGAACACCACGAGTACTGAGTTCTCCAATTTCAAATATATAACCAATAAAAGGATTTACAGTGACTGCATATGGATTAAGTAGACACTCAAGCTCACCTGCATAATGGTATATATTTAGAGCACAAGTGCTTAAATAGGAAATTAAATAAGAAATAACAAATACTTCTATTCATGCTTCTTAAGTATACAAAGATAAAATGGAGACTAAAGATTTGTTCAGGGGCCAAGGCCACGGCTGAGCCCTCACCCCAACTCCCTCCCATTAGCCCTTTTGCAAAAGCATTTCACTTGTACCTAAAGGCGAACAATATCTCAGAAACTTTTCCAAGACAATAAATCAAGAAAGCTGGTTTGTTCACATTTTTTTTCTTTTCTTTCCTTTCTTGAGGTGAACCTCCCACAGAGAGTTATACCATGTAAGGGATTCAACAAAATGAATGAGAATATATTTATATCACTCATGGATTACTTTTCTGTGGCACAGTTTCAGTCAACAGTCCTGAAGGAAAAAAACAAGATGCGTGTGTCTGTGTGTTGTATAGTTCCTTAACTTTATAATTGCAGCTGTTCAAACATTTATTATTTCATACTACATAATAAGAAATTCACTGAAGCACAGAGAAGCCGAGAATTCTTCCATCAGTTTAGCATTTGTTCCGGGATTTAAACAAAGTAAATTCAGAATGCATGTGGTTTTCACATAAAGTAGTTTGGCTTCTTCAAATCAATTCCCAACTTATCCCTTTTTTGCTATCTTCTTCAGATGAAAGCATTACCAATTCATTTTTTGCATGCCATGTTAATAATAAAAGTTAAGATTGGCATATTACTTTATAGATTAGAAAAACATTTTTATGTACATGAGATAAATCAACAAGGTATAGTAGAAAAAGACACTGGCTTTGCAGTTCAAAGATCTTTGTCACCCGTGCAACAGAGTAAGTAGGACTGACATGGGGGATCACAGCTATCCTGAGCCTCAAGTTTCTAACAGATTTTCTGTAAAGCTCAGATAGATCATGTATGTAAAGCTGATTTTTGAAAGGTCTGGAATGAGATAAATAAAGGTATTAAATCAATTTGTGTTTTACAGATGAGGGACAAAGTTATTCACCCAAAGTTAAATAGACTCATATTAGGACCAGAAATCCAATGTCTTGACTCTGAGGGTAATATTCTTTCCTCTCCATAACACTGCCCCTCATTCATTACTTTTGTTTAAAAAGGAAAACTTTTTTTTCAGTGTGAGACACATTATTTTATGTAGAAATTCCAAAAGAAACAAGATATCTTAAAGATGAAAGGCCAAGAACAAGAGATTAGATTCCAAACATTTTGAGTTTAAATCAGAGCTCTTGTCCTCACTAGCTTGTTGACTGAGTACATTACTTAACGTTTCTGTGGTTCAGTTTCACTATCCTTAAAATCAAGATAGAATTAACATCAACATCATGGGGCAATTTGAAGATTACATAAGTAGACACATGTAAAGCACTGAGAATAGTCTTGGTAGAGGAGAAGCATTAAATAATGTGAGCAGTTATTATATAAAGAATCATATAGGGCCATTATGTTAATGAGATTATTATAGTGGATATTATTATACTGAGCTTGCTGTCAATCATAAAATGATTGTTATCCTTAAGAACATCACAGATGAAGTGAGGAAGACAAGCGCAGGATGATGCTGACTTCATTACCGAAACCTGAGCAGAGCTCCTTAGAAGGCAGCTCCGGATTCAAAATGAGCTATACCATTCATTGCTGAAAAGTCCAGAGTTCATGGAAAAACCATATTTAAATAAAGGTTTGCATTACTTTTTTCCTTTTCAATAAAACTGTAGGATCTTTGAAAGGCTTAGAAATGACTAGAACGTATGCCAGATGCACTGTTTTCTATACATAGAGCTATTTAGAAGTTCAAGTAATAGAAGGATCATTTGATATAATATGTCTAAATACTGTACACGAGAAACACAAACATTAGAATGTTAAATGTGGGAAGGGAATTTATAGCACATCTGGTCACACCAATCCCCATCCCCTCTAAAAACTAACTTTCCTCTTCAGCATCCCCTATAAGCAATCTTCTAATAATGAATGCTTTGAAAGACAGGAAAATTTTCACCTCCCAATGAAGTTCTCCTAACACTTTGCAACAATAGACTTTCAGAAAGGTTATTTTTTTTAATTTTGAATGCTATTTAGTTGCACATCAACTTCTATTATTAGGAACTAATTCCAAGTCCAAATAGAATAACAACATTTTATAAACAATAAAAGTTGTGTAAAGGTACTATGAAATTTAAGTTGTTGGACTAATAATCTTTATAAAGTAAGCTGTACTTGAGTATCTTGAAATGGTCTTGACCTTATGGGCCTGAAAAATAAACATCTGAAGCTTGATAGTCATTATCTTTTAATTTTCATAAAAGATATGTGCCATGCTTGCTTGATGTGTCCAACATACACCTTTCATAAATGAATTTTCAGTTTAGTTTGTATAGATATTTATTTCCTCCCACTGAAAATCATTTGTTGATGATGTACTTCTATTTTACCTCACTCTGACCTACATTTTCATTACTGTTGGAGGAGGTCGTCTAGAGGACATGACCACAGGTTGACCTGCAAACTGAACCTGGACAATCCAAGGCTTCTCACCCATTCTCTTGCCTTTGCAGAGTACTCTCTGCCCACCATTCCCATAGCCAAAGCTATTTGAAGGATACAACCTGAGAGTTATGTGTCTTGAGACTATTTGGATGGTATATGTGACTCAACCCTGTCAAGACTTTTAAGATTCTGGTAGCCGAGTGTGAAGATTTACTTGTTCTGTGACTGGTCAAGACAAACCTCAAATGTAAGTTTCTACCAGTCTGAAGGAAAGAGATACCTGTGGGGGAAAGTCTGGATTGGCCATTGACTTCTATGTGGGGAGGGCCCTTGCTGTGTGATTACCAGGATGCCCCCCAAAGCTCCATCTGGTATGATGCTTTTTTTTTTTCCCCTGAGAAACTGTTCATAGCACACTGTGGCAAAGAATGGAAATGGATTATTGCCTTGATGGGCTGGCATCTAGTATGGGCAGTTCAGTTGACCACCAATGCCCAGCTAGAGGCTGAAGCTGCAGTTAGAAAGTTGGAAGATATACTTAGGTTAGAGAAGGATGTGTCGTTGTCCACTACTCTACCAGCTTCTTGGTGAGCAGACAAGGTGGGAGCTCAGGATGATGAGTTGGAGCACATAGTGAGCCATTTTGCAAAAGTTGTTATTCAGCTGCTCAGCCACATCCAACTCTTTGTGACCCCATGGACTGCAGCACACCAGTCCTTCACCAACTCCCAGGGCCTGCTCAAACTCATGTCCATTGAATCCATGATGACATCCAACCATCTCATCCTCTGTTGTCCCCTTCTCCTCCTGTCTTCAATCTGTCCCATCATCAGGGTCTTTTTCAGTAAGTAAGTTCTTCGCATCAGGTGGCCAAAATAATGGAGTTTCAGCTTTAGTATCAGTCCTTCCAATAAATATTCAGGATTGACTTTCTTTAGAATTGACTGGTTTGATCTCCTTATAGTTTAAGGGACTCACAAGAGTCTTCTTCAACACTGCAGTTCAAAAGCATCAATTTTTTGGTGCTCAGCCTTCTTTATGCTCCAATTCTCACATCCATACAAGACTACTGGAAAAACCATAACTTTGACTAGATGGACCTTTGTTGGCAAAGTAGTGTCTCTGCTTTTTAATATGCTGTCTAGATTGGTCATAGCTTTTCTTCCAAGGAGCAAGTATATTTTAATTTCATGGCTGCAGTCACTGCCTGCAGTGATTTTGGAGCCCATGAAAATACAGTCTGTCACTGTTTCCATTGTTTCCCCATCTACCTGCCATGTAGTGATGGATGGACTGGATGTCATGATTTTAGTTTTTTGAATGTTGAGCTTTAAGCCAGCTTTTTAGCCCTCCTCTCTCATCTTCATGAAGAAGCTCTTTAGTTCCTCTTCACTTTCTGCCTGAAGGGTGGTATCATCTGCTTATCTGAGGTTGTTGATATTTCTCCTGGAAATCTTGATTCCAACTCGTGCTTCTTTCAGCCTGGCATTTTTTGCATGTTGTACTCTGCATATAAATTAAATAAGCAGGGTGACAATATACAGCCTTGATGTACTCCTTTCCCAAATTTAAACCAGTCTGTTGTTCCATGTCTGGTTCTAACAGTTTCTTCTTGACCTGCGCACAGGTTTCTCAGGAGGCAAGTCAGGTGGTCTGGTATTCCCATGTCTTGAAGAATTCTCCACAGTTTGTTGTGATCCACACAGTCAAAGGTTTTAGCATAGTCAATGTAGCAGAAATAGATGTTTTTTCTGGAATTCTCTTGCTTTTTCTATGATCTACTAGGTATTGGCAATTTGATCTCTGGTTCCTCTGCCTTTTGTAAATCCAGCTTGAACATCTGGACATTTTGTTGCAGATTAAATAAAAGTCTAAGTGCTTGTGATAAAGCATGATTGAGACACCAAAAAATGAAAATCTGGAAAGGTGATGGAAGCAATGAGGAAGATGTTGTTGTGGTTGACGGTGAAGAGGGCAAACAGGCCTTGCTAGCCAAAACCTAATTCAGAGGAAAAATTTTAAGTAACAATTACCCTATATCTGATAATAAAGAAATATACTAAATATACTCTAAAACTCCTAAAGGAAAAACTTGGCTTTATTTCTATTTCTTGAAGTTTTAAATCTTACCACGTCATGGATAAAACGGGAAAGTTTTCAAATATATAGAATGCTACAGAAGCTCTCTTGCCCCAAAATCTAGCTTACACTCTTCATATCATTATTCATCAAGGACTAATATAAATCTTAAAAGTCTTAAAAGTCTGTAAAGAAAATAGTGAAAAACTTTAGCTATGTGAGCAGTTAAACTTGACACAATTTGGATTCAATTATTGTTTATAAACTGGTGAACATTTTTCATTTTTGTACATGATACATGGCTAAAATTTTGGAATAAAAAATGTATCTCTGTGTTTGTTTTATATGTTTATATATGTCTAGGGTGTTTGCTATGTATACATGATACGCTTATACTTTTAAATGGTATTGCCAAAATCAATTTGTAAAAGAGTTCATTTAATTGACTTAGACTTATGTGAATTAAGTATTCCTAAAACTCTTCAAAATATAGAAATTAATGCAAATACTTTTGAAGTTCATGTGATCTGGATTAATCTTCAGTAAATAAAAGCTATTTTAAGCTGGTTGGCTTAATTAAAATGGATATGTCTTCAGTGTTAAAAGCATTAAATTTAGCGCAAGCATATATTTTTTTATTCTGCCTGGGTTTACTAGTCAAATAAATCATATTGTCCCTAATACAAAATTTGTTGGCAAGAAAAATAATTTAAGATGATGGCTAGCTATTTAAAGTCTCATGAAATTTTCATGAGTGATCTAAACAAAATTGTTAAGAACAATCAAATTAAATACATGCAAATATATAGAGAGAGTTGGGAAGAGAGTGAAAATCTTACCTCGTGTAATCTTACCTTGTGTAATTTTATTTTATTTTTTGTTTGTTTTTTCCTTTTTAAAAAAAATTTTAATTCTTTAAATTGGTTTTGCCATACATACACATGTATCCACCACAGGTATACACGTGTTCCCCATCCTGAACACCCCTCCCTCCTCCCTCCCCATACCATCCCTCTGGGTCGTCTCAGTGCACCAGCCCCGAGCATCCGGTATCATGCATTGAACTTGGGCTGGCAACTCGTTTCATATATGATATTATACATGTTTCAATGCTATTTTCCCAAATCATCCCACCCTCTTCCTCTCCCACAGAGTCCAAAATACTGTTCTATACATCTGTGTTTCTTTTGCTGTCTCGCATACAGGGTTATCATTACCATCTTTCTAAATTCCATATATATGCATTAGTATCCTGTATTGGTGTTTTTCTTTCTGGCTTACTTCACTCTGTATAATAGGCTCCAGTTTCATCCACCTCATTAGAACTGATTCAAATGTATTGTTTTTAATGGCTGAGTAATACTCCATTGTGTATATGTACCACAGCTTTCTTATCCATTCATCTGCTGATGGACATCTAGCTTGCTTCCATGTCCTGGATATTATAAACAGTGCTGCGATGAACATTGGGGTACACATGTCTCTTTCAGTTCTGGTTTCCTCCATGTGTATGCCCAGCAGTGGGATTGCTGGGTCATAAGGCAGTTCTATTTCCAGTTTTTTAAGGAATCTCCACACTGTTCTCCATAGTGGCTGTACTAGTTTGCATTCCCACCAACAGTGTAAGAGGGTTCCCTTCTCTCCACACCCTCTCCAGCATTTATTGCTTGTAGACTTTTGGATCACAGCCATTCTGACTGGTGTGAAATGGTACCTCACTGTGGTTTTGATTTGCATTTCTCTAATAATGAGTGATACCTTGTGTAATTTTATTTGGCTAAAATTGGATGTATTTGTTACAGGTTTTTGTTTTTTATTTCTAAACTTTAATATCAATTGTGCACTTTGGTAATACTAAAACTTAACATTCTTTCATCTGCTGAAAGGCAAGCTTTCTGGAACTACTGGTCAGCACCTGATGAGAGATTACAAAAGGATTTTCTTCACCTTTTAATTAATCTTCCTAGAGGCAAAGATTTTGTATTTTATCAAAATAATTCCCTGTGCTTTAAGTTGTCCTTGATTAGGAAACTGAATCATCTCAACATTAAAACAGCTTTTTTGTTTGTTCACAGCTATGTGATCTCTGTACTTGCCTTTAAAATCTTTTATTGTCACTTTAGTTAGATTGATAATTAAGTATTGTTACATAAGAATCCACGTTCCTACTTAGCTAACTTTTGCCATTTCCTCAAAATCAAGTTCAAAATGAAGGCTTTGACTCTCTTTAAGTGTGTCTCTTTCCTCTTTCTTCTCAAGCTGAAAGCATAGTTGATTTTTAAAATCATTTTTATTTCTGAATTAATCTATTTATAGCAAAATAATTTCCTCTAAATACTGTTATGACTGCTTCCTAGATATTTTTCTATGTGGTTCTATTGTATGTTCAGTAAATAGGCAATAAGTTTCAGAGAGATGACCAGTATAGCTATTATACAATTAGTTACTTGTAATTTTAGTTTTCAATTCTTGTTTAACCAAACTTTTGTTCTTTGGTTGTCTTTTTTTATATTTAATTTTTACTATTATAAAACTATGGTCAACAAATCTGGTCTACATTATTTTTTACTGTTCTGAATTATTGAAATGCTATAAATACTCCAAGGAGTGGAAGAAATATGCACACATTTTGTTGGCTCTATCTTCTTGCTTAGATATTCAGTTTTCAATTCTATTTTAGCCTATCTATTTTTTGTTTCTGCAATCCTGTTTTATTTTTGAAATTGATTTTTTTTTCAAAACAGCCTGTTCATTTTCATGAATGAGTATCCTCAAAAATTTCTTTAAGTATATTAATTATACTTAGCTCTCTTCTGAGTCCTAAATTGATACCTTGGAGTTTAGTTACTTGATTTTTTTGATGTGCACATTTGAAATCCTGGTTAACAGATATTGGGAGCAGATGAAGGTTTTTTCACTCCACCACATATCTTTATTGCCATGAATATAAAGCAGATCTGAAAGAAGGTTTACTGGGAGGCTTGTTTCTCTGAGCACTGACACATCTTTACTTAAAGTCTGGAACCACTACAACTAATAATACCTTGTAACTATGACAGGAGAAGCCGTGGAAATAAAGCTAATGCATCAATGATGTCTGAGTGAAAAATTAAAAAGGCTCTAGTTCTTGATGTCATTGCTTTAGATGAATAAACAATCCTGGAAAAGTCCTATGTGTGGATTTTTCATTTTGAATTAATATATTAAAACATTTTTATATCCACTATGAATTAGGTTTTCTATAATTACAGCCACAATCATCCAATTCAATACATCACTTTCTACAACCCATTTTCCAAAAATTAATCAGAGCAATCTTAAAAGCATACAGTACATTATGCTACTCATCTGTCTACAATTCTCCAATTGACTTTTTGTCTTATTTAGAATAAAATTCAAACTCCTCCCTGGCTTACAAAACCTTATATCATCTGACAAAACCTTATAACATCAGCTTCTTAAAGAGCCCTTCATAAGTATCCAAATTAGAGCAACTACTTAGTAATTCTTTTTATCACATTACTTATCTTAATTATTTATGTTGCATTTATCACAACCTATTATATATGTATTTATATATATATTTAAATGCCTGATATCCCTTTTAATAGTATAAGTTCTTTAAAACAGAGATGTTTGACACCTTGTTCCTTGAAGCATTCCCATCACCTAGAAGAGTGCCTAACATTTAAGTTCTCAACAAATAGTTGTTGAAAAAGTGAATGAACCTATTCTTCATCTTCCAGAAATTCTCCATTTCTCTGGTCAGCTGGTGTTACTTTTCTCCAATGACTCATAGTACTAAGGATCTATTTTTATATCTGTTACATCAGTTCAGTAGGATTTGGGAGGGAAACATAAATAAATTCATACATTCAATAGGATTTTTATAGGAATTAGAGATAACGTTTCTGGGTAAAACCATCATTGACTTTGAATTTTCTAGTGATGTGTACAACAGGCTGGTTTTATCTAAGTAATATGAATTTTCTTACACTTACCAAATCACTATAATTTCATTTTCTGTACATAAACAATGAGCCAGAAAAGAGCATCCTACATGAAACACATACAGAAGGTGTCCTTTTAGAAGGATGTCCACCTTAGACTTTCTCATTTGCTTTAAACAAATATAAAAGTAAGCAGTCTCGAAAGTCCAAGTATAGACTAGAAGAATGTGCTAACGAACACCCAAGCTCAAGTTTTCTTATCTGAGATACAAGAGTGTAGATCATTGATTCCAGGTTTTCCATATTGTAGATCATAATACTTTTCAAATAGGAATTAACTTTTTATTTTACCTGCTTAAGACATTTATGAATATTATGACCATTGTTATGAAATAAAGGACATCATGAATCAAATATTGTAAAGAATATATCTAAGGTTAAAGAACTCTTCTTTGAATGAAAAACTTAGGTCTGTAAAAATTTAATTCATTGTTATTATTCATCTCATTTTCCAGTGAGCTAGTAGAAAACATTAGTTTTCAGTAGGTTGAGAACCAAAAGAAATAATCATCCTTGAAGATATTTTGTAAGTTATAAATCTCTTTATAAATATAAATTACAGATTTGATGTAAGATATGAGTGAGAGGGCCAGAGTGACTATTGTCTTTTTCACCTGAGGCAGCGTAAGTTGCTTTAAATTGAGATAGGAAAACTACATTTTGGACAAAAGATCAGCAACTTAGTTTTGGATGTGTTAAGTCTGAGGTATCTATTAGACACTCCAGGGGATGTGTCAGGCAGGCATTTGGATGTAGGAATTTGGGGTAAATGGGAGAGACTTAGTCCGGAGACATAAATTTAGCAATTAATAGCTAGCCTACAGGTGGCTTTTAAAAGCCTTGAATCTAGAGATCACCAAGGAAATGAGGCAGACACAGAAGAAAATCCATGTCTGTCCCCTGGGGCATTCTGTGTTCTGACATCAGAGGGGAGAGGAAAGCAAAAGGCACTGAAGAGGTCTGATGTCAGAGACAACCCCAGGAGAGCAGAGTGCTGACAGTCAGGTGAAAATGTTTTCCAGAAACATGAGATGAGAGTATCTCCTTGGTGCCCTTCAATGTATATAATGAGCAGGTAGAATGGAAAACAAGCAGGGTGCAGACTTTTACAGAGGCACAGCTTCAAGGTGCTCAGAGGAAGCACCAGGGGCTCAAGAGCAGAATCTGTAGATGTGCTAATGATAGCTTGGAGATCTGGAACTCTAATTTATGTTTTGCCAGTGGTCTAATTGGGCAGTATGTCATTCCACAGAATCAAGTTTCAGGTAATGTAACAAAGTGTCAGTTTTTAAATCAACATTGTAAGGAATTTACAGGTGTGTTCAAATATTACAAATAACATTTTGCTTTCCCAAAGAAACAGTTCCCATTTTGGAAAGACTTGCTTATGCCATCTTCTACTGATGAAATCACCTATCATTATTAAACTAAGTTTTAATTTTCAGAAATTAAATCTATATCAACCCTTTAGGTAACATACTGATGATATGATGATACAGCACATGCAGCCATAATACCATAGTCAATTACAGTATCAGTATTAATAGTGAGCCCACCAAGAAGAAAATCTAGGGTGACCACCCACTGTATTTTAACTGCTCTTTTTTAAACTTCAGTCTCAATTCCAGCAAAATCTTGCCTTGAGGCACTTAGTCCTAGCTTAGTTTGCCCTGGTGCTATCTGACCTTATTGCCACACCTCACCTTTGCTCCTTAAGTTTCCCCAAGGTAAGGGGTGCTGTTTACTGCCCTCAGTGCTGACTGGCAATGCCCTCCAGTGGTCACTGTGGAAAAAGAGCCCTGAGAATAATGTCCCAACTTACCAATGAACTGTAAGAATAAGAAGAGCTAACTGGTACCAAGAAACCATTGCCAGGGCATTAGCTTGTACAAATCATTTTTTTTTTCTTTCACACTTTTTAATTTGGTTCTTCTGGCAACTTATTTTTCTTGATATTCTTTCTAAATATTCTTTCTTTCTTGACATTATTTCTAAACACATAAATCTGTATCTTATTTAATATATCAATGTGATCTTGATACAGATATATATATGCTTAGAATTTATGGCGTATCAGGCAAGCGAAGGCAGACAGTGAAAATGCTATTTTAAGCTTGGATGGATCCTAGAACAAGGAGAAAGATTATTTGAAGAAATTTTTATTCCTGGAAAATAAATGCAAACGCAGCATTCACATTCTTTTCCTAAAATATGTTGCCTAGAGACCAAATGGAATCAATTGTCAATTGATCTGGTGGGAATCTCAATAGATGGTCTGTTTGACTACTCTTTACGAGGAAAGATGAGGATGAGCCTGTGAAGCTCTGTGGCAAGAAGGAATTAGAGAGGGAGGAGTGGATCTAAAAGCAAGAAAGAATAGAAAGAGAGCAACAAAAAAGTTCAGTTGAATTTAAAAGACAAGAAGGAATAAGAGAAAATATATAATAATACTCAAAGAATGTACGTATATTATCAGATTTATACATGTATATTGTCAAACTAAATATATATATGCAAAATGCATGTATATTTACATGTTTAATTTCTACAACAATCTTATGAGGAAACAAGTATTAATATCAATCTCCTTTTATATTTGAGAAAATGGGAAGAAAGTTAAGCAACTTGATCAAAGTAAAAGATAGAATCCATGTAGTTTATAAAGAACATTATGAAAAAAGTTTTTTTTTAATGGAAAGATAATATAGAAGTTTTGAAATAAGTTGTCAGTTCAGTTCAATCTCTCAGTCGTGTCCGACCCTTTGTGATCCCATTGACTGCAGCACACCAGGCCTCCCTGTCCGTCACCAACTCCCGAAGTTTACCCAAACTCACGTCCATTGAGTTGGAGATGCCATCCAGCCATCTCATCCTATCATCCCCTTCTCCTCCCGCCTTCAATCTTTCCCAGCATCTGGGTCTTTTCAAATGAGTCAGTTCTTCACATCAGGTGGCCAAAGTATTGGAGTTTCAGCTTCAGCATCAGTCCTTCCAATGAATATTCAGGATTGATTTCATTAAGGATTGACTGGTTGGATCTCCTTGCAGTCCAAGGGACTCTCAAGAGTCTTCTCCAACATCGTAGTTCAAAAGCATCAATTTTTAGTGCTCAGCTTTCTTTACAGTCCAACTCACACATCCATACATGACTACTAGAAAAACAACAGCTTGACTAGATGGATCTTTGTTGGCAAAGTAATGTCTTTGTTTTTTAATATGCTGTCTAGGTTGGTCATAACTTTTCTTCCAAGGAATAAGTGTCTTTTAGTTTCATGGTTGCAATCACCATCTGCAGTGATTTTGGAGCCCAAAAATATAAAGTCTGCCACTGTTTTCTCATCTATTTGCCATGAAGTGATAGGAATGGATGCCATGATCTTAGTTTACTGAATGTGAGCTTTAAGCCAACTTTTTCACTCTCTTCTCTCACGTTCATCAAGAGGCTTTTTAGTTCTTCTTCACTTTCTGCCATAAGGGTGGTGTCATCTGCATATCTGAGGTTATTGATATTTCTCCCGGCAATCTTGATTCCAGCTTGTGCTTCATCCAACCTGGCATTTCACATGATGATCTCTGCATAGAAGTTAAATAAGCAGGGTGACAACATACAGCCTTGACGTACTCCTTTTCCTATTTGGAACCAGTCTGTTGTTCCATGTCCAGTTCTAACTGTTGCTTCCTGACTGCATACAGATTTCTCGAGAGGCAGGTCAGGTGGTCTGGTATTCCCATTTCTTTCAGGATTTTCCAGTTTGTGGTGATCCATACAGTCAAAGGCTTTGGCAAAGTCAATAAAGCAGAAAAGTTGTAAGGACATTTAAAAACATTAATGTACCTATAAAATCACTGCAGATGGTGACTGCAGCCATGAAATTAAAAGATGCTTACTCTTTGGAAGGAAAGTTATGACCAACCTAGATAGCATATTCAAAAGCAGAGACATTACTTTGCCAACAAATTTCCATCTAGTTAAAGCTACGGTTTTTCCAGTAGTCATGTATGGATATGAGAGTTGGACTGCGAAGAAAGCTGAGTGCCGAAGAATTGATGCTTTTGAAGTGTGGTGTTGGAGAAGACTCTTGAGAGTCCCTTGGACTGCAGGGAGATCCAACTAGTCTACTCTAAAGGAGATCAGTCCTGGGTGTTCTTTGGAAGGAATGATGCTAAAGCTGAAACTCCAATACTTTGGCCACTTCATGCGAAGAGTTGACTCATTGGAAAAGACTCTGATGCTGGGAGGGATTGGGGGCAGGAGGAGAAGGGGATTACCAAGGATGAGATGGCTTGATGGCATCACCGACTCTATGGATGTGAGTTTGAGTGAACTCCGGGAGTTGGTGATGGACAGGGAGGCCTGGCATGCTCCAATTCATGGAGTCGCAAAAAGTGAACACAACTGAGTGACTGAACTGAACCTATATATATTAGTCAACTCAGGCTGCCATAACAAAATACCATAGCCTGGGTGGCTTAGATAACAGAAATTTATTTTCTCACAGTTTCGACGTTAGAAGTAGCAGATTAAGGTGCTGATGGTTTCAGTTTCCTGTGAGAGCTCTCTTTCTTTCTCATAAATTCCATTTTCTCACTCTATGCTCACGTGGCCTTTCTTCTATGAGCATGTGGAGAGAAAGACAGAAATATCTAGTGAAGCTCTTCCTCTTCTTATAAGAACACTGGTCCTCTGAGATTAGGTCCTACCATATGACCTCATTTAGCCATAATTACCTCCCTAAAGAGCTTTTCTCCAAATACAGCCACATTGGAGGTTAAGTCTTTAATATGTGAATTATGGGATACACAATTCAGTATATTGCAACATATTTTACCCTATGTAAATAAAATAAAGAACTAAAAGTGATATCAAAAATATTGGGGGTATCTACAATAATACTTATTGCAGCATAAGTCACAGTGTTTAAGCAAAACAAGACAAAACTGAAAAGCAAAGTGAGTGCTCCTTAAGAAGGCAAGAGGCAAATGAATCATGACCACATCTATGTTGTGGAGTATTACACAGCCATTAGAAAGGGTGAATTAGAGCTACTTGATGTAAAGAATTAAGTAAAATATGCAAGAAAAAGAGATGTAGACATAAGTTCCCAATCCTGAACCCCCCTCCCACCTCCCACCCCATATCATCTCTCTGGATCATCCCCGTGCACCAGCCCCAAGCATCCTGTATCCTGTATCGAACATAGTCTGGCTGATTCATGTCAATGTATGGCAAAACCAATACAGTATTGAAAAGCAAAATAAAGTAAAAATAAAAATGTAATAAAAAATATTGCTAAAAAAGAGATGTACATATGACATGTCCATATTTTTATATAAAAACAATAATGAAATAATCCTATATATGTTTCCATTTTTTGAGACATAATTGACACATAACATTATATTACTTTCAGGTGTACAATATAATAATTCAACATAAGTATACACTGCAAAATCATCACCACAATGCATCTAGTTTAACTTCTATTCACTAAAGAAAATATTCTTCTTTTCAGTATGTACAATACAATTAAATGTCATCCAGAAAGGGTGGCATAATTTAGAGCCAGGTGGTCTAGCATTAAATGAGAGAACACATTACTTTTCTAAAAGGAGAAATTTATGAAGAAAAGATGACCAGGCCTTAACCCAAAGCCTCAGAAATACATGCAGGCTTATGTTATAACCCCAACTGAGCTATCAGAGAAGTCCAGTATAACCCCAGGAAGGCCCTAAGAGCTAGATTAAACTGAAACATAATTGAAGTAGAATATCTTAGACTCACCTTTTCCAAAATTTGTACTCTTCATTCCCATCCCAACATAAATCACTTTCCAGGAAAGCTGCCCTTTGTTTCCCTCAAAACAGTGAGGCAAATATTCAAATGATCCTAGGAAACACAGAGACACGGGGAAATAAAAAATGAAATGGAAGGCTGCCAAAGAAAAGTGCATTATAAAGCCACTTACCATTAGTCAACTGAAGCTAAATCTCTCCCAGAAACTCTAAAACTCTATAGAACAGAATTTATAGGTCTACTTCTGAGGAAGAGGAAGCTGGAGTATTCATATGTCAGTTCCTCATATATCATGGGCTGGGGGCAATTGTTGTTTCTGGGGCAAAACTGTGATACGTCCAGTTTCCTTTTGAGTGTAGAACCAGTATGTTTCCATAGTCAAGGAAAAAAGTCCTCAGGCAAGCAGTAATATGTGTTCCCAATGGGTTTTGAGGTAAGGAAATCTTCCCTAAACTGTGGTCCATCACCACAGATATCTCTGATCTATTTCCAAAAATTTTTTTCCTTCTCCATCCTTAAGATCTCTTGAGCCCAGTCACACTTCAATCCCACCAGGCTAGCTCAGTCACCAGCTCCTGTCTCAATGATTGCACACATTTCTAACAGAACTTCTTCCCTTTGATATGCTTCTCCAGATTGTTCTATATATGGAAGCTTGACTGATATTTACACAGTATAAATATGTTCATGCTATTTTTCCACTTAAACCAGTGTGATGTTTCCTCAATGCAATCTGAAAATAGTCTGAACATGTTAGCTTACTTAGGACTTCTTAGCATGGTCAAGAATCTGTATTTCAAGTACCTACCTCCCCTAAATACATACTTACAGATTCACACCACTTGACATCAGTTCAGTTCAGTTCAGCTCAGTCATTCAGTCATGTCCGACTCCTCGTGACCCCATGGACTGCAGCACGCCAGACCTCCCTGTCCATCACTAACTCCTGGAGCCTACTCAAACTCATGACCATAGAGTCAGTGAGGCCATCCAGTCATCTCATCCACTTCTCCTGCCTTCAATCTTTCCCAGCATCAGGGTCTTTTCCAATGAATTAGTGTGAAAGTATTGGAGTCTCAGCTTCAGCATCATCCCTTCCAGTGAATATTCAGGACTGGTTTCCTTTAGGATGGGCTGGCTGTAGTCCATCTCCTTGAAGTCCAAGGGACTCTAAGGAGTCCTCTTGAACAATATAGTTCAAAAGAATCAATCCTTTGGCATTCAGCTTTATTCACAATCCAACTCTCACATCCATATATGACTACTGGAAAAACCATAGCTTTGACTAGACAAACGTTTGTCAGCAATGTCTCTGCTTTTGAATATACTATCTAGGCTGGTCATAGTTTTTTTCTTCCAAGGAGCAAGTGTCTTTTAATTTCATGGCTGCAATCACCATCTGCAGTGATTCTGGAGCCCCAAAAAATAAATCTGACACTGTTTCCATTGTTTCCCCATCTATTTGCCGTGAAGTGATGGGACCACATGCCATGATCTTAGTTTTCTGAATGCTGAGCTTTAAGGCAACTTTTTCACTCTCATCCTTCACTTTCATCCAGAGGCTCTTTAGTTCTTCTTCACTTTCTGCCATAAGGGTGGTGTCGTCTGCATATCTGAGGTTATTGATATTTCTCCCAGCAATCCTGATCCCAGCTTGTGCTTCATCCAGCCCGGCATTTCACATGATGCGCTCTGTGTATGAGTTAAAGAAGGAAGGTGACGATATTGAGCCTTTGATGTACTCCTTTCCCAATTTGGAACCAGTCTGTTGTTCCAACATAGCTCCCCCTAAATTTGCTTCACGGCTAGCAAACCTTTTCTTGGCTGAGGAAGTGGATCTCTGTGAACTTTTTCATGTATCTCATCCCTCAGGGAAACTATATCAAGAAGGATAGGAGATATAGACACATTATTCCCCTAGACTCCCTTTCCCTAAAGAGATATAAATAATCTCAGCTTTCCAGTCCCTTTGTATAGTCTCATTCAGTCAGTTCAGTTATTCAGTTGTGTCTGACTCATTAGTATTATTATTTCTTGTGAATGCTGGTGACCTAGTCCAAGCTTTCTCTGTTGCTTGCACGCCAGCCTATATATGATATTGTAATCCATCTCTTCTTTTAGGTCTGATAGAAGAGTTTGCAGAACCTTCCCAGGCAAGCTGAAGGTGGGAAGCTGCATTTTGAAAGTCAGTCTCTGGTTTGGAAAAATATTTAAAACTAATTTATAGGAAAAAAATTCTAGTTTGAATTGAGAAAATTGTACATTAGTCACATCTCAAAAAGAAAATACTGTGCTCTGATACTCTTTTCTGGCTGGACCTGCAATGCATAATGGGGCCTTATATATGGCTGAAGCATAGGATAATCCTGTTGTAGCAAAATGTTCTCTTTTCTAAGGGACAAATTGTTGAAGCTTTTGGTTTGAGGAAACACCAAAAGGTGAAAATTGACCCACATAAGCCAGTGACAACATAGGTTATTATTTAAATGCTGAGACCCATGTCTTAACCCTTAACAATAAGATAAGAATTAAGAGTGGAAGAATGAATTTTCTTCTTTATGAACTTTCAATAAATGCATATTAGGCATGATCTAGCCTCTGGTTATTTCTGAAAAATTTTCTCTTACCATGATCCTTTCTTCAAATTAACTTTTTCTTCTTTATTTCTTTCTTTCTTTTTTTTTTTTTAATGTTTCAGGCATACTAAGCTACTTATAACACTCTAGGCCTTTTCACTGGCTCCTTCCTCTGTTGCCTAGAAGAATCCTCCTTTATTATCTCCTCAGAGTTGCTTAGTTTTCTCAAAATTTTACTCTAGATATAACCATGTGGGGAGGCTTCCTGAACTTTCCAAGTTTATGGTTGCCTCTTTCTTTGTCCTCTCATGACACCATGCATAACTTCTTTCTTCCATTTTGTAAAAATTACACTTATCATGCTGTCTTAGAATCACCTTCTTAGTTGCTTGTTTCAACACCAGATACTACCAATAAAATGATTGATAGCAAAGATTTCCTCTTATTTTTACTTAACTCTGAAGTGTCTTGCATAATGTCTAGCACAGAAGATGCTATAAAAACTATTATGCTATGAATGATATCATTAGTGAGAGAAGTAGATATATTAAGTGAGTGAAGTAGAGTAGATTTGGCTGCTCATCTTTTTTCACACCAGGTACCAGCCTTGGTTTTATAGCTTGTCCTAAAATTTAGTTTTAGTCAGTCTAAATGTCCTGGTTTCTCAGGGTAAATCATCAGGCCGACTCATCTATAAAGCTTACCTTCTTTCCTTCTGATCCAGGTAAGATATGAATTCCAAGATGATTTCCAGGAAGAAATGTGCAACTTCAGGAAGGTAGTGGCTAGTTTGAAATTTAATGGAAAATTCCTTGAATCCAAGGACCTGAAAGCTAGCAAACTCAACTATTTCCACTCTTTGTCAATTACAGTTAACTTAATGATAAAACCTTGTCCATTCTAATTTAGAAATGTCACTGGAAACTGAGCTCTCACCATCTTTACTGCTTCAGCCCTAGTTCAAGTTGTTTTCTTATAATCTTTTACGTATGAAACATTGGTCACAGAGCCCTCCTGCCATCTAATCTCCTACACTTCCTTACTTCCATCCCTCATTGTCCACATTTACCACACTGCAGCCTGATTTATCAGTTATAAACAAATATTATCAAGTTATTCCCTTTAAAATTTTGTATGTCATCATCTTTACTTATAGAAAAAAAATTCATATAAGGTATTTCAAAATTTGTCTCATAAAAATTCACTAGTGAATAACATTTATGGTTTTTAAATTATTTCTGTAGTGATAACTGCTGTTAATGCATCAATTTTCCTTTTTTGTTTTTACAGCAAGAATGACCTGAAAATTATTCTTGAAAAGTTTTGTTATAATAGATTTTACTTTGACGCTGAGCACCTACATTATCTGCTATTTTGCTAGGAATATCCAACTGGAAAAGAACAACAGTTCAATCTCAGAACTGTTTTTTGTTTAGTACATGCAAGGAGGTCCTTGTGTGTGTGTGTGTGTGTGTGTGTGTGTGTGTGTGTGTGTGTGTGAGCGACTTCCCTTTCACTTTTCACTTTCATGCATTGGAGAAGGAAATGCCAACCCACTCCAGTGTTCTTGCCTGGAGAATCCCAGGGACGGGGGAGCTTGGTGGGCTGCCGTCTATGGGGTCACACAGAGTCCGACACAACTGAAGTGACTTAGCAGCAGCAACAGCAGCGTCATGCATTGGCAGGCAAATTTTTTACTACTAAGCCACCTAGAAAGTCCTAAGGAGGTCCGCTGAACTGAACATGGTCGCACAATCGGGTCCGACTCTTCGCGATCTCATGGACTGTAGCCCGCCAGGTTCTTCTGTCCATGGAATTCGCTAGGCAATAGTACTGGAGTGGGTTGCCATTTCCTTCTCCAAGGAGGTCCACAGTTACGTGAAGAAAAAAAAAAAGTTACATAATTACCGATGGCCATATATTTCAGTATCCACCACCAGGTGGAGCTAGATAAAACTTTTTAGAGATGTTTTCCACGCAACCTCTATCAAAAAAGAAATAGATGATGCGTATGATGTGATTTTCCTGTTCTAAATTCTTCATTTTGGCTGTTTTCTTTGATAATTTTAGTAAATTCATCTCAGTAGCGATGGCAGCCAGCCAGATTTGAGGGATTCCTCAATTTTACCCAAATCCTCTTGCAACCAACAAGGACTCCATGGGGTCTTCCCCCATCCTCTGCTCTACCTCTTCTCTGAAGTACTTAGATAATGGTATTTGATACAAGTTTCCTAAATTGTTTTTCATATGTGAAAACCCCTCACCAAATAGAAGATACTAACTACTTTATGAGAACTTAGCCCTAGGTCTCCTGGAGCCAAAGGATTGATAAAGTTAACCCTTGTGACATCACCCTGCTCCTTCATCATCAGCTCATCATAGAATTGTGCGCGAGAATCGTGCCTGATCTGATCCTGAGAGCGCTTCTCTCACCTGGCTTTTATTTATTTATTTATTTAATTGGAGGCTAATTACTTCACAATATTGCAGTGGTTTTGCCATGCATTGACATGAATCAGCCATGGATATACATGTGTCCCCCATCTTGATCCCTCTTCCCCCCTCCCTCCATATCCCATCCCTCTGGGTTGTCCCAGCGCACCAGCTTTGAGTGCCCTGTTTCATGCATCGAACTTGGGACTGGTCATCTATTTCACATATGATAATATACATGTTTCAATGCTATTTTCTCAAATCATCCCATCCTCGCCTTCTCCCACTGAGTCCCAAAGTCTGTTCTTTGTATCTGTGTCTCTTCTGCTTTCTCGCATATAGGGTCATCATTACCATCTTTCTAAATTCCATATATATGCGTTAATATACAGTATTGGTGTTTTTCTTTCTGGCTTACTTCACTCTGTATAATAGGCTCCAGTTTCATCCACCTCATTAGAACTGATTCAAAGGCATTCTTTTTAATAGCTGAGTAATATTCCATTGTATATATGTACCACAGCTTTCTTATCCATTCGCCTGCCGATCGACATCTAGGTTGCTTCCATGTCCTGGCTATCATAAACAGTGCTGTAATGGACATTGGGGTACACGTGTCTCTTTCAATTCTGGTTTCCTTGGTGTGTCTGCCCAGCAGTGGGATTGCTGGGTCATACGGCAGTTCTATTTTCTGTTTTTTAAGGAATCTCCACACTGTTCTCCATAGTGGCTGTACTAGTTTGTATTCTCACCAACATTCTAAGAGGGTACCCTTTTCTCCACATCCTCTCCAGCATTTATTGTTTATAGACTTTTTGATAGCAGCCATTCTGACTGGTGTGAGATGGTACCTCATTGTGGTTTTAATTTGCATTTCTCTGATAATAAGTGATGTTGAGCATCTTTTCATGTGTTTGTTAGCCATCCGTATGTCTTCTTTGGAGAAATGTTTGTTTAGCTCTTTGGTCCATTTTTTGATTGGGTCATTTATTTTTCTGGTATTGAGCTGCATGAGCTGCCTGTATATTTTGGAGATCACCTGGCTTTTAAAAGTGCTTTGCCAAAACCCTTTGGGAATCTCCAGGAGCTTTTTAGAGCATGAGCCACCTCCTCTCTTTGCATGGCCTTGCAATCAACCTCTCTCTGCTCCAAAACTCTGATGTTTCAGTTTGCTTGGCATCACTGTAGCACTCTTACAACTTGAGAATGCGATAATTTGACATACACATACATACTACATGTGTCAAAAATTAAGTTAAGGCTTTCTTTCTTGTTAAGACAAAGAAAACAAAAAAACATGACTAAGAGAGATAATTTCTTTGTCAAAGATTTTAGTCTAAAGTTTCCCTGACTGAGAGCTAGGACCAGTCCAGCCATTCAAGTGACCATTCTAGTTAATGACTGAGACTGGTTTCCCAGGGGAAAAACTGGAAGGGCTTTTTAGCCCAGCCTAGTATCCAGGACCAGAGGAAAAGTCTAGGCCCAAGTCCTGGGAACAATCTGAGGCTTATTTCCTCCTATAATTTCTACTTAAGAAAATTGAAGCAGGCCATATGCAGGATTTCAGTAGAGAAAACTGGATAATAGAGAGCATAGGTATACCATTACACAAAAAGGATCCCAGGAGACTGGGAAATTTGGCACTCAATGGGTTATGATATATACTATAAGCCTGACCAGATAGACGCCAATCTTAGACTCACGAATACCAAAAACTGAAGTGATTTAAAAATCATATTGCAAAACAGAATATGAGATTATGGCTTCAAAGAGCTTACTCAGATGAGAAATATCATATTGCCTGCCATATCAGTAAACAAAGGATGTCCCAGTCTTCAGCAGTTGCAGCCACTTCCCAGGTGAGCCCTGAGGGAACTCAGGAAGAGAAGAATGTATGCCATCTAGCAGCCGTCAGACTGCAGACACTCCTAATGGTGAACCCTGAGGAAACTCCGGATATGAAAATATAGGATCCTGGCCCTGGATAGCTAAAGTGCATATCAAAGGAATGACTTCAATGAGCCTAGACTCTTGCACCTCCTCATACATACAGCAGAGCTAAATTCCTTAACTCAAGCTATGTAGTTTTCTTTAATTAATCATAGTCTTTTGACGTTCAGACTATGCACCCTTTGTTGCAAAACTCTTATATAGCCTGGCTGCCCTCCTTACCTCCTTTCAGCATTACTTGAGATGCTGCCTCCTAGCCTCAAAGTCTTAAAATTTTTTGCCAAATAAAACTCTCAACTTTTATGTTATGAATATTTTTTAGTTGATACATAGAAGTTAGGATAGTGGAGAGAGGGTTGACTGACTGGTAAGTTTCTCTAACTCAACTAAGGTGAATTTCCTTTTGGTTTTTTAATTTATTATTTAAGTTATTATATTTTCATGAAGGAGTTCCTTGTACTTTGAATGTAATATCCAAAAAAATCACTGCCAAGATCAATATCAAGCTTATTCCTTATGTTTTATACCAGTAGTCTTATGGTTTCAGGTTTTACATTTAATAAGTATTTAATCCATTTTGTATAGTCCATGTTGCAATCAAGTTTGCATATAGTGTAAGAATGAAGATTTCTGAGGTCTTCCTGATCTTTTTTATTCCACACAGAGTAGTCATGGCCAAAGGGACTCCTCTTGGTGCTAGGATGGCTTGTGAGGATTCTCACATTTGCATTGGCACCTGTGTCTGATGTGTCGGAATCTATGAAGTGGTCATGGAATTGAAGCCTGGAGTATAGGCATGAATGAAAAGACTGTGCCTCTAAGGTCTAGTGCATTGGGGGCACTAGAGCCCACCCAAGGTGGCTCCATCTCAGCATTGGTAATGGTGTGAGAGGTGCAAACAATTATGGAGTGGTCACATGAAGCTGAGGTGTAGAATATGAGTGTGAACAGATCCATAGCAGCTCTAGGGTCTGGGAGACAGACACTCCTTCTGCAGCCACGGCTCTAGTCACTGGGTGCAAGGCATGACGAGTGGGCATGTGTGGAGCTACCACAGCTCCAGGTGCTGAAACATGGGAACTTCTGCTATAGCGGTGGCCCCAGTGTCTGAGGTTGAAATCAGGGTCTGGTGCACAGGTGTGTGAGAGCAACTGTGGTTCTGGAGCCAGGATCTGGAATGTGAGTGTACATAGAGTCCAGGATGTGTTGGGTTTGGGGTTGAAGGCAAGTCGACACCATGGTGGGCTACAGTGGCTTCCTCTTGGGGGTTGTAGCATTATCCCTTCTCAGGGTGTCTTAGGCAGTGGTGTTGTTGTTCTGTCACTAAGTATTATCTGACTCTTTGCAACCTCATGGACTGCAGCATGCCAGGCTCCTCTGTCCTCCCAGAGTTTGTTCAAACTCACATCCACTGAGTCTGTGATGCTATCTAACCATCTCATCCTCTGCCACCCCATTCTCCTTTTGCCTACAATCTTTCCCAACATCAGGGTCTTTTCCAGTGAGTCCCCTCTTTGTATCATCTGGCCAAAGTATTGAAGCTTCAGCTTCAGGATCAGTCAGTCCTTCCAATGAATATCAGGGTTGATTTCCTTTAGGATAGACTGATTTGGCCTCCTTGCTGTCCAAGGGACTCTCAAAAGTCTTCTCCAGCAACGTAGTTTGAAAATATCAATTCTTCAGCCTTCAGCCTTCTTTATAGTCCAGCTCTCACATCCATACATGACTACTGGTAAAACCATAGCTTTGACTATACAGATCTTTGTTAACCAAGTGATATCTCTGCTTTTTAATATGCTGTGTTGGTTTGCCATATGTCTCCTTCCAAGGAGAAAGCATATTTTAATGTCATGGCTGTAGTCACTGTCTACAGTGATTTTGGAGCCCAAGAAAATAAAATCTGTCACTGCTTCCATTTTGGTCCAGTGGTGAAAGCTGCCACTTTTCTCCATGGAGCAAGTCACTAAAGTCTGTGCCAACAAACTCTACTGAGTCCTCCATGGAGAAGGCTGCAGGGAGTCTTTAGCTGTCAGAGCAGTTGTTGAGGTCCTCTATGGAAGAGACTGCTGGGGTTTTCTATAGAGCAGGGGGCCCCAGTGGCACCCGCTGTAGAGCCGACACTGACAGCTTCCACTCCACTATGGCCCTCTACAGCTGCTCGATAGTTGTCTTTGCATGGCTTAACCATGCTGATCTCCCCAGTGATCCCTTCTGTGTGGTTATTCTATTTTCTGCCCTACTGAGTTGTTGTATGTTCTTATTGAGACTCTTGTGTCTTCCTAAGACTATTTTCATATGTTTAGCTATCTAATTGATTTTTGTGTGTGTGTGAAAGGATGAAAGTTGGTAATCACCCCCTCTGCCATTTTGTTAAAATCACCACTCCTTACTCTATTTTTAGTTATCATGATTATTTGACTGGTTTCATCATCCTTACTATTTTATTTGTATATTTTTGGCTTATTCTTAACATGGCTCTTGGTTCATGGTAAACCTCATGAATATGTGTAGAATATGAAATATCCAGTGCCTGACATATAGCAGACACTCAACAAATGTTTGCATATAATTTGTTTGAATGAAACATTATAATGTATGGCAATGAATGTCCTTCTGCCTTCAGCTTTAAGAGTCATTTCTTTTAATCTCCTAAAGCTGGCTTAGCTAATATACCTGTTCTAAATGTTCACTTGCATATAGAAATAGAGAGTCTATTCCCGGAGTAACTTCATAGGCTCATGAGGGCAATAGCTTTGCCTAGAGCACATCACTGACATTTATTCACAGAAGGAAACCACCCTAGCATTAGAATGAGCTGAGCAAGTCGTAGGTGTTGCAAATTAGGACTCCAGTTGGGAAACCCACACAGCACACACCAACAAAAAACCCTGTAGCCAGTCTTAAGCTAAATGAACAGATGTGTGTGGGGAATTCCTTAAATAGCAAGGGTGGGTTGTAAGTTTAGACTGTGACATCTCGTCTGCATGCTATGGAGGTGTGGATATGGAAAGAAAACTAAAGCATAAGTACAGGACATTTTAGGTTGGCATATGATGGTAGGAAGAACCGGATATCCAACATTTAGAGAATATTATACTTCCCTTGGCAAAACACTTAGATAAACAAAAAAATAGGTGAGTGAACATCACACACCCATACACACACAAACTAGACTTATATCATGCTTCTTTCCCTATTGTAAAACAAACAAGCTGGATTTATTTGGATTACCAGTGCAAAATAAAAGGTAAGAAACTACGAAAGTACATACAATTGGAAGTTAAAAGAATGTAGTCTTTTTTTTTTTTTTTCCTTTCAGAGGAGAATTTGATGTATTGTGTTCTGAGAATCAAGGTATGTGTATATCTTGGAATTAAGGGAAGAAAATAAGATCCTCGACTCTCACCATTTCTTTCTATGCCCCAGTTGTATAATTGGTCCTGCTCATCACTGTACTGTTAGGCATCACCCAATTAGAGTTCCCAGTTGCCCCAAAAGAAAACACTTTTACCTAGAGTCGCAGTAAGGTTTCCCATGAACTTGAACCTGAACCTACTACCTGATTTCTTTCATCTGCTTATGTCAATAGATCAAAAGGCAAAGTAAATAATTGATGTAATAAGGGTGCAATCAGCTCAGATTTGAAGAAGGCAATGGTAACCCACTCCAGTAATCTTGCCTGGAAAATCTCATGGATGGAGGAGCCTGGTGGGCTGCAGTGCATGGGGTCACGAAGAGTCAGACACCACTGAGTGACTTCACTTTCACTTTTCACTTTCATGCATTGGAGAAGGAAATGCCAACCCACTCCAGTGTTCTTGCCTGGAGAATCCCAGGGACGGCAGAGCCTGGTGGGCTGCCATCTATGGGGTCACACAGAGTCGGACACAACTGAAGCGACTTAGCAGCAGCAGCTCAGATCATCTGAAGTGATGGTTTCTGCTAGCTAATGCTTTCAATCCTAAAGGAAATCATTCCTGAATATTCACTGGAAGGACTGATGCTGAAGCTGAAGCTCCAATACTTTGGCCACTTGATGCAAAGAGCTGACTCTTTAGAAAGGACCCTGATGCTGGGAAAGATTGAAGGCAGGAGGAGAAGGGGATGACAGAGAACAAGATGGGTGGATGGCATTACCAACTCAATGGACATGAGTTTGAGCGAGCTCCAAGAGATAGTGAAGGACAGTGAAGCCAGGCCTGCCACAGTCCATGGGGTCGCAAAGAGTCAGATGTGACTGAGCAACTGAACAACAACAGTGTTGGCAGGGAGGAGTATGTTTGAAACTGGTTTATTGCTTTCCTATCCAGTAATGGTAGTTATCAGACAACAGCAGCAACCGCAGCCTGGAAAGACAACTAAGAAATTGGACCTTCAGGATTAGCAACTCAGAATAGCCAAAATGCTGGCTGAAGGTGAGGAAACACTATAATGAATAGATGGAGGGAAAGAAGATGATGACAAACACAGCCTCACTACTACAGCAAGGACTGGAGTATATTTCAATAACTAAGTTGCCTTAAATCTTAACATCTTAAGTGGCACTAAGCGGCCAACATTTAGAATGAGACTTGGTGACAGTTTGGAAAAAAAAGAAAAGGCAAGCTGTTCTCACAAAAGTGAAAACTTCAGATCGTGGTACGGAGACCTGAGAGATGTACAGGGTGGTTTCCATCAGATTTTATTTATTGTCCATTTCATATCCTATCAGCCTCACCTCTCTCCTGCTATAGTCATAACTGCATAGGCTTACAGCTTCACACAGGGGAAATTTAACAGTATCTTGTCTCATAACCACACTGTACTTTTCTTGCCTCCCATCTTGGAGTCTTTTTATCATGTTGGAAAAGAGAAGTTGTGGTACTCCCCTTAAGCCCACCAGAGGTGTGGGGAGTTTGACAATTTTGGAAAATACTTGTTCAATAGGAAATGAGTTACTTAATGAGAAAAAAGCTTTTCTTTCTTTTTCTGCATGAAGCGGCTATTCTGATATGTAAAACTACATATCAAAACTAAAAATGGTTTCTCAGAGGATAGTCCCTAGGGGTTGACCAATCAGCCACATTTAGTGGAGAGCCACTTAATAATATACCCTTGCATCACCTCTCCCTCTTTTCTTTCTACCCTCCCTACTTCTTGTCCATTGTCCCTTATTCTTATTACATAGGGTCCTTCTCCCTGGTAAAGGAATAGCTAAAATCCTTTTAATATGTTTCACTTTCCTGAGGAACCCAAGCAATGACACATGGGCAGTGTTGTTAGCCAATTTCCACAAAGAGTAGCTGAAAAATGTTTTCATCTCACCTGGAGACAGAGAGCTCTGGAGTCCTATCAAAGTCGACCCTTATTTTAAAGTTGTTTTTGCTTTTTTTTTTTTTACTTTTGGTAAACTGAAGTCCATTATGGCATTACCAATAAAATGTTTTTTTTTTCCTTGAACTAATTTTAGGAAAATCTACATTGAAATTACATCTGATACAATTCCCCCAAATAAGTTCCTAACCTGGCTCTGCCATTTATTTTAGTTTAAGGTTGCTCCCACCCTTATATTAAAGTGAAAAAAATAGATAGATTTATAAATGAGGCTTCAGAAGAAGGAGAAAGGTGAGAAGGAGGTAATTGTTAACTGAATAGTCCAAAGGATGTATAAAGCAGTGTAATCCCTTACTGTCAGAGCTATCTGGCTCTGCAAGTAACTGAACTAAATTAGGGAAGTCTCAGACGAGACAGTCATCATCACCACAATGATAAAGTCTATTAGGTGAGTGTAACTAACAAAAGAGATCTTCTAAGAGGAAGGGCTCTATGAAATTTAAATCTCTGTATAGCTTAAATTTGTTGCTACTATAACTATTCTCAGCCTAGAGATTCTTAGCTTCTCTCTGTGGGATCTACAGAGAGGCAATGTGTGATTACAGGGGAGGTGTAAAATTTGAGATTTGTGTCTTAATCTTCCTCTTTTACTTCCTGCTTGGTCTAAACCATATCCTTTCATTGCTCAGAGCCTCAGATTCTTCATGGGTAGAATGAGACTAATAGTAAAAACGACAGTACATACTCCCTACAGGGATGTGAAAATCACTAAGAGAGTGTTTGTGAAAGCACTTTAATAACTCTCAAGAGCAAGATAAATATTAATTGCTATTAATATTCTCCCTTATCATCCTATTAAGACATCTTCCTGGTTTCAGAGGTGATTATTCTGCATTGTACTTGACTAAAGCAAATTAGAAAGCATCACTACAAACAAAGCTAGTGGAGGTGATGGAATTCCAGTGGAGCTATTTCAAATCCTGAAAGATGATGCTGTGAAAGCGCTACACTCAATATGCCAGCAAATTTGGAAAACTCAGCAGTGGCCACAGGACTGGAAAAGGTCAGTTTTCATTCCAATCCCAAAGAAAGGCAATGCCAAAGAATGCTCAAACTACCACACAATTGCATTCATCTCACATGCTAGTAAAGTAATGCTCAAAATTCTCTAAGCCAGGCTTCAGCAATACATGAACTGTGAACTTCCTGATGTTCAAGCTGGTTTTAGAAAAGGCAGAGGAACCAGAAATCAAATTGCCAACATCTGCTGGATCATGGAAAAAGCAAGGGAGTTCCAGAAAAACATTTGTTTCTGCTTTATTGACAACGTCAAATCCTTTGACTGTGTGGATCACAATAAACTGTGGAAAATTCTGAAAGAGATGGGAATACCAGACCATCTGATCTGCCTCTTGAGAAATCTGTATGCAGGTCAGGAAGCAATATTTACAATTGGACATGGAACAACAGACTGGTTTCAAAGAGGAAAAGGAGTATGTCAAGGCTGTATATTGTCATCCTGCTTATTTAACTTCTATGCAGAGTACATCATGAGAAACGCTGGGCTGGAAGAAACACAAGCTGGAATCAAGATTGCTGGGAGAAATACCAATAACCTCAGATATGCAGATGACACCACCTTTATGGCAGAAAGTGAAGAAGAACTCAAAATCCTCTTGATGAAAGTGAAAGTGGAGAGTGAAAAAGTTGGCTT
The DNA here is from genome assembly GCF_001704415.2 of Capra hircus. Classification (NCBI taxonomy): domain Eukaryota; kingdom Metazoa; phylum Chordata; class Mammalia; order Artiodactyla; family Bovidae; genus Capra; species Capra hircus. The sequence continues at coordinate 76,315,593 of NC_030808.1, forward strand.
AAAGCTCAACATTCATAAAACGAAGATCATGGCATCCGGTCCCATCAATTCAAGGGAAATAGATGGGGAAACAGTGGAAACAGTGTCAGACTTTACTTTTTTGGGCTCCAAAATCACTGCAGATGGTGACTACAGCCATGAAATTAAAAGACACTTACTCCTTGGAAGAAAAGTTATGAGCAACCTAGATAGCATATTCAAAAGCAGAGACATTACTTTGCCGACAAAGGTCCGTCTAGTCAAGGCTATGGTTTTTCCAGTGGTCATGTATGGATGTGAGAGTTGGACTGTGAAGAAGACTGAGCACCGAAGAATTGATGCTTTTAAACTGTGGTGTTGGAGAAGACTCTTGAGAGTCCCTTGGACTGCAAGGAGATCCAACCAGTCCATTCTGAAGGAGATCAGCCCTGGGATTTCTTTGGAAAGAATGATGCTAAAGCTGAAACTCCAGTACTTTGTCCACCTCATGCGAAGAGTTGACTCATTGGAACAGACTCTGATGCTGGGAGGGATTGGGGGCAGGAGGAGAAGGGGATGACAGAGGATGAGATGGCTGGATGGCATCACTGACTCGATGGACGTGAGTCTGAGTGAACTCTGGGAGTTGGTGATGGATAGGGAGGCCTGGCGTGCTGTGATTCATGGGGTCGCAAAGAGTCGGACACAACAGAGCGACTGAACTGAACTGAAAGCAAATTACAAATATGTAATTGTCCCCTTGAACTATCAATGAGAAGAGGAAGTAGAATGTTCATCTTCTTCAGGTTGTAACACTGAAGAACACTCTTATCCCCATAGAAAATTAAGATCACTAAACCTCATGGGACATTTAGCCCATTGAGAACAGATGCACATAGACAGTTATGAGCTATTTCTTCAAATACTAAATAATTTAATAATAATTTAAAAGTCCTTTAATTCAAACATAGAACACAGCTGATTTTGAGCTGAGAAAAATTTAAGATTAACTTATGAGCAAATAATTTTAGCTTCTCTGGGTTTAAGTCTTGATTAGCTTAAAAATCAAGACATCTTCATAAAGGGAGATATCTGTAGAAGCTGAGAGGAGAGAAGATAGAATGAAGACTGATTGAAAAATGCACATGGAAACAGTGAACCTTTTCCCCAAACACCTAAGAAAGTGGTCATTAGAACAAAAGGGTAAATGAAGAAATAGATCCACAGTTACATGATTAAAATTCAATTAAAGCATTAAATAATTCAATGGAGAAGCAATAATCTTTACAATAAATGATGTTGGAACTAGATACTCAAAAAAAGAGAAATGAACCTCAACCTCTGCCTAGAATGATATACAAACACTGCTTCAAATGAATAACAAAACTAAACCTAACAACAAGCTAAAAATACACACTTCTATAAGACAGGATAATAATTTTCTGACCTGGGGATAGGTAAATTTTCATAGGGAAGACACAGAAATGGATAGACATAAAAGAAAAAATATAAATTAGACTTAATTTAAACTTTCTGCTTATAAGAAGATTACATTAAAATTAATGGGCAATACACACACTTGCAGAAAGTCTAAATGCATGTATATGTATGCTGCTGCTGCTGTTGCTAAGTCACTTCAGTCGTGTCCAACTCTGTGTGACCCCATAGACAGCAGCCCACCAGGCTCCTCTGTCCCTTGGATTCTCCAGGCAAGAATACCAGAGTGGTTTGCCATTTCCTTCTCCAATGCATGCATGCGTGCGAAGTCGCTTTGGTCATGTCTGACCCTCTGCAACCTATGGACAGCAGCCCATTAGGCTCCTCCATCAACAGGATTCTCTAGGCGAGAATACTGGAGTGGATTGCCATTTCCTTCTCCAGTATACGTATGCATAAATATATGTAAATGTATATATGCATATATATAATGAGTATGTACCTAATTTATATCTAGTCTATATCAAGAACTCCTATAACTCAATACTAAAAAGTTTTAGCAATACAATGGAGTAAGGGAGGCAAAAATCTTGAAGATATATGCAAATTTCAATGCCAACAAGCATACGAAAAAATTTTTGATATCATTACATGTTAAAAGAACACAAATTAAATTCATAGTGTAATATCACTGCTCACCTGCTAGAATGGCTAAAATTAGCAAGCCTGACAGGACAAAATATTGTATGTGAAACAGTAAGAACTCTCATACATATATTTCTTGTGGGAATATAAAATACCACAATCACTTTTGCAAAAGGTTTAGCAGTTTCTTGTATAATTTCAAGCATATACCTATCCTGTAACCATGTATTTATTTATGCAATAGAAATGAGGGTATATTTTGTCCAAGAGGCTTATACAGAATATTCACAGAAGATTTATTCTTAAAAATTTCAAACTGGAAACAACTTAAAATTTCATGAAGTATACAATGATTTTTTAAAATTGTGGTTTATTATTACAACAGAGTATTATTTAATAACTGAAAAAGAACAAACCATAGATGTATGCCACAGTATAGGTTAGCCTCACTAAAAGATATTATACTAATCTAACGAAGACTGACACAAAAATCTATCTGTATGATTGTTTATATAAAGTTTTAGAGAAGAGAAAATTTATAATAATAAAAAAGGTTGCCTCTGGCAGAGGAGGCAAGGGAGGAAATGAGAATTGATTGAAAAGGGGCACAAAGAAACTTTCTAGAATGATGGAAATATTTTATATCTTGACTAGAGTGGTGTTTATATATGTACATATGCAAGCGTGCTGCCTCTTCAGTCATGTCCAACTCTGCAATCCCATGGACGAGAGCCTGCCAGGCTCTTCTGTCCATGGGATTCTCCAGGCAAGAATACTGAAGTGGGTGGCCATGCCCTTCTCCAGGAATCTTCTCAAACCAGGGATTGAACCCACATCTCTTACATATCCTGCACTGGTAAGCTGGTTCTTTACCACTAGTTACCACCTGGGCTATATATATATATGTGTGTGTGTGTGTGTGTGTGTGTGTGTGTGTGTATTCACATATGTAAGGTGCTAATACATACACATAATGTGTAAATTTTAAATTTATGGAAATTATGTCAAATAAATTTGTTTTTAACACATACAATATTTTAAAATTACTTTTTATACATACAATGCATATTTCATGTAGAATAACAGCAGTACAAATGACTGCTGACTTCTCACTAGAAGACTTTATGGTATTAAAGATGAACAAAACAAAACTGGCTATCTTGAATTCCATATCCCTCAAGATTCATTTTCAGAGACAAAAAATCAGAGAATTTGTTTCCAGCTGACCTACACTATTAAAAACTTTCCAAAATGCTAACTGAAATTATTCAGGCTGAAAAGAAGTTACCAGATGGAACTCTGGATGAACAGGAAGAAATAAAGAACACAGAATAGATACATATCTGGGTAAATACAAAAATACTTTTTAGAAAGTGTCTTATTTTCACATGCAGTTTTAAATTTAAAATACTGTTTGTCTCTTGTTACCAGCGGGGGATTGATTCTAGGACTGACCTCAGTTTCCCAAATCCATAGATGAAGTCCCACAGATCTCCCTCCTTCCTGTATATGATGTTCCACATCTGTGGATTTAGCAAGCTGTGGGTCGTCTACTACTGTAGTGTTTACCGAAGAAAATCTGCCGGTAAGCAGACTCGTGCAAGTCAACCTGTGTTGTTCAAAGGTCAAATGTACTATTAACCATGTGAAATAATTGTATATTATAATGTATACCATGTTTGTGTGCTCAGTCTTGTCCAACTCTGCAACACTATGGACTATGGCCCACCGGGCTCCTCTGTCCATGGGATTTTCCAGGCAAGAATACTGGAGTGGGCTGCCATTTCCTTCTTCAGGTCATCTTCCAGGCTCAGGGATTGAACCCATGTCTCCTGCATTGGCAGGCAGATTCTTTACCCCTGAGCCACCTGAGAAGCCTGATGCATACTGTATGTGGAAGCTAAGTGTAAGACAATTTAGAACATAAATGCTAGGAAAAGGCAAGATGTAACTATATTAAGATTACATAAAGTAATATTATGTAATATTATTTGAAGATAAACTGCAAATACTTAAAGAAATTTATTGTAACCTCTAGAGCAAAAGCTTTAAAAAATACAAAATTATATAGCTAAAAAAACAATTCAGAGGATGAAAAAGAATGCTCATGCCCATCCCCACAAAAAGGTAGAAGAGAAAGACTAAAGGAACAAAGAATAAATAAGATAAATGGAAAGCTCAAATCATGTCTATAATTACATTAAATGATAATGAACTAAACACTTCAATTAAAAGGCAAAGATTTAAAAAAACTGAATTTTAAAAAGACCCAACCATATGCTGTTCGCAAGAAACACACTTTAAATATAGAGCACAGATTGTTGACAATAATAAGATAAAAAAGATATATCATGCAACATTAAATGTGAGAAAGCTGGCATGGCTATATTAATATCAAAGTAGACCTTAAAATATAAAGTATTATTGGAGATAGAGGGATATTTTATAATGAAAAAAATCAGTCAGAAAGACAGTAATCCCAAATATGTATTCACCTATTAAGAAAGAAAGAGACAGAATCCTTGGATGTTCATGTGACTTGAGGCAATGCTGAAAATTTCTGCAGCTGTATATCAATAATGTAGTACTTCAGTCTCAAATTGAAAAGCAAAGACTTAGGACAGCAAAGTGAAGAGATAGTAGAAATCTATGCATCCACCCACTTGCTTATTCTATTCAACCATTTGTTCTATCTCACTGGGTCTTACTCTAAACTTCCAATTTTAAGCAAATTACAATTTTTAGTCTGAAGCATCCTACTCAAAACAGTGAAAAATAAATATACAATTTACACGTTAAATTAATAAAATAAACATAATCTGGCAAATATATTAGAAAATTAGTCCTTATTAGCAGATTCTAAAGAATTTGGAAATGTCTGAGTCATCTGCTGCAGCAAACCTAATATTGAGGAAATATTAAACTTTTTCTAGGACCCTCATTGGAAGAATATAAAACTTATGGTCTTCAAAGATGATATTTTAGATTTTTCCTTTGGAATGTTTTTATTGTAGATAAACCAGTCTCAGAGATACCTTGAGTAAAACAGAGATACTTAATAAAAACCGAGTTTATTCTTTTTTTCACTATGAAATATTTATTATGATTTTCTAAATAAAATCAGTGCATGGTATCACTTAAAAGTAATATCTTATTACATCTAAAATTAACAATTATTTCAACACTGAAGTGATTATTTATTAAAATAAACTACCATATTAATACATCTTGTATTCAAATTCCCAAATTGCCACATTATTGTTTCTTTACCCTTGTTGCCTTAGTTCAGGCTGCTACAACAAAGTACAATATACTGAATGACTTCTTAAAAAAACAGAAATTTATTTTTAATGGTTCTGGAAGCTGGAAAGTCCAAGTTCAAGACACTTGCAGATTTGGTGTCTGGTGAGGGTCAGAACCCACTTCATGGTTCATAAATGGCCGGCTGTCTTCTTGCTGTATCCTCACATGCCAGGAGGAGTGAGAGGGATGTCTGGAAAAACCTCAGTTTATTCTTTGAATGACTACTCTGATACCCTCGCCTCTAAGTACACCTCTCTTATCACATCCAGTTGTGAAAAACTTTCTTCATGTACCTTCTTCTCTTTTAATCTTCCTTTTATCTGCTACTGTGTTGTAATTTTTTTTCTTTCTTCATTTATTAACTCAACCAATGATATGCTTCTTGAAGATAAGTTTCATGCTTTACACAAATTCATCATGTCTTGTTTAGTCCCTGCTTGACTGAATGTTGAAATACATTGCTGTGCTTAGTCACTCAGTCGTGTCTGATCCTTTGCAACCCCATGGAATGTAACCCACTAGCCTCCTCTGTCCATGGAATTCTCTAGGAAGAATACTGGAGTGGGTTGCCATGCCCTCTTCCAGGGGATCTTCCCAACCCAGGGATTGAACCCAGGTCTCCTACATTGCAGGCTTGAATCAAATCAGATGAAATCTAATCAAATTAGTGACAATATTGATCTTTTTTCAAAGCAACTATTAGGGTGTATGCATAGAGTTAAGTTTTTCAAATTCAAAGCAATAGAGACTCTCTTTAGCTCCTTTAAATACAGTGAGTTTATTTTATTTTATTTATTTTTTATTTGTTTAGTTTATTTTAGACTTATGAATTAGTATATGACAAAAGTTCTCAGATGAACCTGGAATAGTTGTTGCTCAGAAACTCCAGGTATGGAGTTACCTACTGACATCAGTAGGTGCAGGGGTTCATAACTTTACTTTATGGATCTACTGTTAATATGTATGTATAATATGGATCATATGTTAATATGAATTTAAGTTGGAGACATTAAAAAAATTAAAGCACTAACGTGATTGAAAATACTCAAGTATTCTCCACTCAGACTTAACAACTAATAGCATTGTCATATTTGTTTCAGCCTCTTTTTTTTTGCTAGCAAAACATTACAGACAAAACAACACATTTTCAAGCATTCTCAATCCTATTTTTCTTCCTCTTCTCCATCAACTAATCATTAATGTGGATTTAAAGTGTACCATTCTATATGCTTTTACTTATTTACATATAAATGCATATATTCATAATCTATATATTTTTTCTGCATTTTAGCTTTTTGTGGAGATTATGTTATATTAATTACTAATGTATTTGAATGTGTTTTTTACCACCTTAGTTGTTTTATCTCTGTGTGTGTTAGTCACTCAGTCCTGTCCTACTCCTTGTGACCCTATGGACTGTAGCCCACCAGGCTTCTCTGTCAATGGAGTTCTCCAGGAAAGAATACTGAAGTAGGTTGCCATTTCCTCCTCCAGAGGATCTTCCTGAGCCAGGAATCAAACCCAGGTCTCCTGCATCGCAGACAGATTCTTTACAGTCTGAGCCACCAGGGAAGACTTCCCTTGCGTAGGGGCTTCCCTGCTGACTCAGACAGTAAGCAATCTGCTTGCAATGTGGGAGGTCTGGGTTCAAACCCTGGGCATGGAAGATCACCTGAAGAAGGGAATGACTGTCAACTCCAGTATTTTTGCCTGGAGAATTCCATGAGCAGAGGAACCTGGCAGGCTACAGTCTGACTATGTATTTTCTCTAGACCATGCTTTCTTCTCCCTCCCTTCTGCCTTCTATTGAACTGATAGAATTGTCTTTTTATCTGGACTATCAATATTTATCAATATACTATTTTAAAGTTAAATACTTATATCATTTCAGTGACATATACTACATTTTAATACACCTAAAATATTGTTTAATGTGTCTTTTTTCTAAATAAAGAAAAGATGTGTCCACTTTAACAAACTTTATTATTCTTCTCCAATCTTTTACATTGCTTACTATTTTAATTCCACCTCATTTTTTACACATGCAAAAATTATTTAAAAATTTACATTTAATACTTTGCTTCTATATTAATATATTTTATTTAATTCTTTGTTCATATTTGCTGCTTGCATATTACTGCTTATTTCTGGGTTCACTTTTTTCCCGATTAAGTATACTTCTATTTACAAATTCCATGGACAATGTTTTCACTTAGCTTTTTTTTGGTAGTGTCTTTATTTCATCCAGAAATTTGAATTATGGTTTAGCTGGATGACAGTTCACTTTTTCCTTAAGTGCTTTGATACTATTATTCAAAAAGTCAGCTAGCTTCAATTTTTGGTGATAAGAAGTTCGCTGGCAGTCATATTGTTCAGCTCTAAGTCATATCCAATCGCACCCCGTGGACAGCAGCCTGCCAGTCTCCCCTGTCCACCGCCTCCGGGAGTTTGCTCAGAGTCCTGTCCATTGAGTTGGTGATGCTATCTATTAACTCATCTTCCGTCGCTTTCTTCTTCTTTTGCCCTCAATCTTTCCCAACATCAGGGTCTTTTCCCATGAGAGGCTCTTTGCATTAAGTGGCTGAAGTATTGCAGTTCAACTTCAATATCAGTCCTTCCAATGAATATTCAGGATTGATTTCCTTTAAGATTGACTGGTCATAAGTACTCATTTTTATATCATTATCTTGTTCTTTTTTTCTTTTTATAGGTTTTCTGAGCACTTAAAACTCATAAATATGCTTTTTTAAAATTTCTTTCTACTTTTTTTCTTCTCTGTGATTCCAGATATATATTTTTTCCTATGTGTGAGTCTTGTCTGCTTTCTACTTTCATGTATGTAACAACATTTTCAGTGGTAAACTTCCTAGGGAGTCTTGTGCAAATTCCAACCACTGGACATTGCCCTATGGGACAGTTTTGTAGTCGCCTCTCTTAGGTCTCATGGGAAGGTTGGTCAACTTTTATATCAGTTCTAGCTGGAGTTCTTCCAAATACCTCAGGTGGTATATAATTGGGTTGCATACAAGTATAGGACTAAGATCTCAATCTCTTATGGGTCATAGGTGTTTTTGCCTATGAACTCAAGACCCATTGCTCAGTGAGAAGTGATTTCAGAGATTTTAAGATGCTACACATATACAAAGAAACAGTTATTTTGCTTCCAGTTTATATAAGAGCTCAGATACAGTCTTCACTGTATGTGAGGATTGAAGTCTTGATCATTTTATTTTTTACTTGTTTTTATTGTAACATAATTGCTTTACCATATTGTTCTGGTTTCTGCCATACATCAACATGAATCAGTCACAGGCATACAAATGTCCCCTCCCTCTTGAACCTCCCTCCGATCTCTCACCCCATCCCACCCCTCCAGGCTGTCACAGAGCACCAGGTTGAGCTCCCCTTGTCATACCGCAAATTCCTACTGGCTATCTGTTTTCCATAGGGTAATGCATAAGTTTCCATGCTAATCTCTCAATTCATCCCAAATTCTCCTTCCCACACTGTATCCACAAGGCTATTCCCTATGTCTGTGTATCCATTTTTGCCCTTCAAATAGGTTAATCAGTACCATCTTTCTAGATTCCATACACATGCATTAATATACAATATTTGTCTTTCTCTTTCTTACTCCACTCTGTACAATAGGCTCTAGGTTCATCCACCTCATTCAGTTCAGCTCAGTTGCTCAGTCATGTCCGACTCTTTGCGACCCCATGAATCGCAGCACGCCAGGCCTCCCTGTCCATCACCAACTCTCGGAGTTCACTCAGACTCACGTCCATTGAGTCAGTAATGCCATCCAGCCATCTCATCCTCTGTAGTCCCCTTCTCCTCCTGCCCCCAATCCCTCCCAGCATCACAGTCTTTTCCAATGAGTCAACTCTTCGCATGAGGTGGCCAAAGTACTGGAGTTTCAGCTTCAGCATCATTCCTTCCAAAGAAATCCCAGGGCTGATCTCCTTCAGAATGGACTTGTTGGATCTTCTTGCAGTCCAAGGGACTCTCAAGAGTCTTCTCCAACACCACAGTTCAAAAGCATCAATTCTTCGGCGCTCAGCTTTCTTCATAGTCCAACTCTCACATCCATACATGACCACAGGAAAAACCATAGCCTTGACTAGACAGACCTTTGTTGGCAAAGTAATGTCTCTGCTTTTCAATATGCTGTCTAGGTTGCTCATAACTTTTCTTCCAAGGAGTAAGCGTCTTTTAATTTTATGGCTGCAATCACCATCTGCAGTGATTAATGTGTTCTTTCTTAAAGCTAACATTCCATTGTATATTTGTACCATAGTTTCCATATCCATTCATCTGTCGATGGACATCTAGGCTGCTTCTATGTCTTAGCTATAGTAAAAAATGTTGCAATGAACACTGGAGTACATGTGTCTCTTTCAATTATAGTATTCTCTGGGTATATGCCCATTAGTGGAATTGCCAGGTCATATGGTAGTTCTACTCCTAGTTTTTTAAGGAATCTCCATACTGTTCTCTATAGTGGTTGCATCAATTTACATTCCCATCAACAGTGCAAAAGTGTACCCTCTCCTCTACATCCTCTCCAGCATTTATTGTTTGTAGATTTTTTAATGACAGACATTCTGATTGGTGTGAGGTGATACCTCATTGTAGTTTTGATTTGCATTTCTCTAATAATGAGTGATGTTGAGCATATTTTCATTTTGGCATGCTGCATTAAAAATTCAAGTCACTAAGGCACATAACCTTATTCTCCCAGAAGCAACATGGTTCAACTCTTGCTAATAGCTATGGCTTTGGGATTACTATCAATGCCATTATTAGTTTTTGTTTCTGGCATCTAGATATGTTCCTTTCTTGCTTTACAGCCTGCTTTTAATTATTTAAAATGCATTAGTCAGCATTACTATGTGTTCAAAGTAAGAGCAAGATCTTCTGCTCTATTAAATCTGTCCTTTAACCCAGCAGTCTGTCTCCTCTGTTCCCTTAGCCTGCTTCTTTTAGTTTATGCTGGACCACATCATATGCTAGCAAACAGTTTATGGATTCGATGCTTTGGGGCCAGTCTGTGTTACTGAGCTGACTCAAAGAACAACCCAAATTGGCTTCTTTTAGTAGAGGTGCTAGGTTGGGACTTGGAAAAGTAATAGGCCTGGTAGGTACTATTATTAACATATTTTGTATAGTCTGTAACGTAAAACTCTACTACAATCTACTACTCATTGTGAAATGAGTAGTAGATTGGATATCACTTAAGAAATGAGTCTCACATAATAGATGGGCTTAGTCCCTCAATCGTATCTGACTCTTTGCAACCCCGTGGACTGTAGCCCACCAGGCTCCTCTGTCCATGGGGATTCTCCAGGCAAGAATACTGGAGTGGCTAGCCATGCCCTCCTCCAGGGGATCTTCCCTACCCAGAGATCAAACCCAGGTCTCCCACATTGCAGGTGGATTCTTTACCATCTGAACCACCAGGGAAGCCCCACATAATAGATATGCATTAGATATGATAGATATGAGTGAGTATGCAATAGATATGATAGAGTAAGCACATCAATGAATGAATGGTCTATGTTTTCATATGGGCTCTGTGGTCTTTTGATTTGAGCAAGAACTTCTCTGTTCCTCAACTTTAAAATAGTGAAAATAAAATTGACTCTGCCTAATTCATGGGTTAGACAAGAGCAGAATCATAATGAGGCAAAGTATGTGGAAATATATTGAAACTGTGAAATGCTATATAAATGTGATTTATTGCTACTGCTATTGTCATAATATAACAGAAAGTTGCATTTGGATTCATAAGGCCATTTATGTAGTCTTATTATAGTCTGTGATCTGTAATGACAAAATAATAAAGCTTATTAATCATCAAGCCATTCTTGATTGTATTTCATTAAAATAATACGTCATTGGTGTCAAAAATAAAGAAACAACCATAAGAATCACATTGATTGAAATGTGAGGAGACAGCCTCACATTTGTGAAGAAAACTTAGTCTTTGGAACCAGATTTCTTTGGTTTTCAAGTACTAGTTCTGCCATTCGATGGTTGCCGGATCTTGAGTAAGTTAGTTTTTCTGAATCTTGGTTATATAACTTTTGGAATGGGGATAATTATACAAGATTCTTATTGTCATAGAAATGGCACAATGTAGGTCAGTGAGGGTAGGTAGACCCCACTGCCCTTCACCAAGTACCCTGCTGTTCGCCAATACAATCCTCAGGGCAAATTTTAAAGTTAGAGAGAATGAAAATGTCTACATTGTTGGAAGAAGACAGTTTATTTTTTTAAGGGAAAACACCGTTCATAAGCATGACTAAAAGTACATAGCTGTGACTTTTTTGGGTGCAGTTTTATCAGTGTAAGCCATCATAAATGTGTTTCAAGAGAAATTATCTGTCAGTAATTATGATTTATGGCCAATCCCTATGGTCTGTTTCATGCAATTAATGTAATTCTCTGAATAACTTTGGAGGCACATATGTAGCCTAGGATTTTCCAGATGGGGGAATGTGCAACACAACACTGTAGTGTGTTATGGACATGACATTGACTATGATTCTGTTACACTCCCGAGGAAAAACACTATGTTTTTTTAGATTTTCTCTCCTTTACTTCTTCAAAAGATAATATTTTTCACAAAAATAGTTAACATGATATGTCTTTGATCTGCTCTTTAAAATTGGAAAGTAACTATATAATGTATTTGGAGAAGTTCTCTCTGTGCCTTTTATGTGTAATATTTCTCTGCTTTGTTTTGGGTTGTTCCTGAATTAACAATAATTGATTCGTTAATTGTTTTATAGCTCTGAATAAAAAATTGAAACTCCTGAATAAAATATGTTAAAAACTGTTCTAAGCGTAAGCAGGTTGATAAAATGCAATAGGAAGCAGACTTCTTTGAAAAACTTTGATTTTAAACTTTTCTTTGTTTCCCTCAAGGGCAGGTTTTGTCTCAGACTATGTGACTCATATTGAATATGGGCACTGTCATAATTTAATGAACCTTTAATTGTAGACTTTAGGTGGCTTTCACAAGGAAGAAGAATTTCTCCTTAATTAAATATCTTTGGCTAATTATCTCTGCATTAATGGCCTGACTGCTATTATTCATCGAGTGGGAATCATAAGTAAAGGGTTAGAGCTGCAGAGAAGTCCTAGGCAAGGTCTTTTCCCCCCACTAAGACAGTCACTGTTTCTGTTTTGGGTCCTAGAAGGCCTTATAATTATTGGGAGCTTGAGCTTTGATGTCATGAGCCTCATTCCATGATGAAAGTGAAAGAGGAGAGTGAAAAAGTTGGCTTAAAGCTCAACATTCAGAAAACGAAGATCATGGCATCCAGTCTCATCACTTCATGGGAAATAGATGGGGAAACAGTGGAAACAGTGTCAGACTTTATTTTTAGGGGCTCCAAAATCACTGCAGATGGTGACTGCAGCCATGAAATTAAAAGACACTTACTCCTTGGAAGAAAAGTTATGACCAACCTACATAGCATATTCAAAAGCAGAGACATTACTTTGAAGACTAAGGTCCGTCTAGTCAAGGCTATGGTTTTTCCTGTGGTCATGTATGGATGTGAGAGTTGGACTGTGAAGAAGGCTGAGCGCCAAAGAATTGATGCTTTTGAACTGTGGTGTTGGAGAAGACTCTTGAGAGTCCCTTGGACTGCAAGGATATCCAACCAGTCCATTCTGAAGGAGATCAACCCTGGGATTTCTTTGGAAGGAATGATGCTAGAGCTGAAACTCCAGTACTTTGACCACCTCATGTGAAGAGTTGACTCATTGGAAAAGACTTTATTGCTGGGAGGGATTGAGGGCAGGAGGAGAAGGGGACAACAGAGGATGAGATGGCTGGATGGCATCACCGACTCGATGGACGTGAGTCTGAGTGAACTCTGTGAATTGGTGATGGACAGGGAGGCCTGGTGTGCTGCGATTCATGGGGTTGCAAAGAGTCTGACACAACTGAGTGACTGAACTGAACTGAACTGAACTGAGCTTTGATTATTGGACATTGGACTTCTGACTAAACATCGTGTTAAATCGTGGCATTAGTCATGGTTCTTTTATTTACCTTAAGGAAAAAAAAGAAAATTTATTGGTTCCCATGATTGAAAAATCCAGGGATTAAAAAATACTTCAGATATTCCTGAATCCAGGGACTCAAAATAGCACTTCAGGAGTCATTCCCTCTCTATCTCTTGGCTCCTCTGTTGGTTTTATTCAAGTAATTTCTTCTTGCAAAGCAAGGAAGGTTGGTCATAGCAGCTACTTTTCTCTCAGGAACCCCACCAGAAGGTTACATTTCTTTCTGAAAATTCTAATGGTAAGCCCATTTAATTTTTTTGGATTGATTTGGACCATGTGGCTTTTGTAAACTAATTATGGAGGTCAAGGAAATATGACTGATTGAGTGGGTTTAAGTCATACCCTCTTCTGAATCTAATCCTAGCTATAAAACAAGGATTGAGAAAAGGAAATATTGAATACCCTTAAAAAATCAGAATTTTATTACTGTGAATTGGGAGAATGGATTTTGAGCTGTATAAATTTTTTCTTCATTGTGCATTTGCCAAAAATGTGATATTTGTGTTGAGCCTGAAACAATGAATGAAGAAAATTCCGTAAGGTAAACAAATAGTTGTTAGGAGATAGAGTACTGGGCACTGGAGGCAAAGGGGTCAGAAAGACACAGGGATAATTAAAGAATGTGGTAGTTAAGAGAGATAAGAATAGGTTGCTGTTATGGCTAAATGTCATACTAATACTAACCACCTCCATGCAGTGTCACTTCTGAGAGGGACAGGGCATGTGAGACACTAGGCATCCTTGGGACAAAAAATTTAAAAATTATACTATACAAAGTTAGGTTGATGTATACAATGGAATATTACTCAGCCATAAAAAGAATAAAATATTACCATTTACAGCAACATGAATGAACCCAGAGATTGTCATACTGAATGAAGTCAGACAGAGGACAAGTATCATGAAATTGCTTATATGTGGAATCTTAAAAAATAATACAAATAAATTTATTTATAAAACAGAAACAGATTCACAGATGTAGAAAACAATCTATGGTTACCAAGGGTAGATAGGAAGGAGGGATAAATGAGACACTGGGATTGACATATTTATACTACTATACATAAAAAAGATAACTAATAGAGACCTACTGTATAGCACAGGGAACTCTACTCAGTACTCCATAATGACTTAAATGGGAAAATAATTTTAAAAAAGTGGATATATGTGTATGTGTAACTGATGCACTTTATTGTACACCTGAAACTAACACAACATTGCAAATCAACTATACTCCAATAAAAATTTCAAAAGAACAATGTTAAGTTGAAATCGAAAAGTTAACGTTCAATAGTAACTGAAGATGGCTTGATTATTACTTGACAATGGCTTAAAAGTGCCCATCATGTGGGACAGCTTAGAGATTATGGAGAAACTAGGCAAATGACAGTAATCATGCTTTCAAGTGAACTGTTACTAAGAAATGTTAGGAAATGGTCCTAGGGCACTGTTGAATATGTAACAAATCATTACATACAGGACAGGAAGTAAAGCGCCTAGTTCTTATCTCTCACAGGAACATTAACACAGGTCAAGAGAGAGCCCCACTGGGACAACCTTGAGGGATGGGATGGGGAGGGAGGTGGGAGGGGCGTTCAGGATGGGGGACACATGTACACCCATGGCTGATTCATGTGAATGTATGGCAAAACCACTACATTATTGTAAAGTAACTAGCTCCAGTTAAAACAAATAAATAAATTCACAAAAAATAAAAAGAGAGAGAGAGAGCCCCAGAATTGCTCAGGTTCCTGACAAGAACTTTGAATCCTTCTCATCACCTTTTTGCCCTGAAAGTGTTGGGACAAACCTCTTTATGTTCTGGTTCTGTTTGTATCAGTTATGTCCACAAAAGACTCTCCGGTTATCTCAAGATTGCTAAACTTCCCTCTTTATAGGTTATTTTTATACTCTCTTCCCCACTCCCACCCCACAAACAACCTGGTCCCACCTCCATTCCATTTATCTGCTGGAATCCATCAGACCAAGCTAATCATAGGTGACACATGACTCTAAGGCTCCAAGATGACTTTCATCTTCTGCATTATAATCCATACATGGTTCTGGTCTTCCCCATTTCTGACCTAATTCCTTTCCTTTCTTCAAGCACTACATCACTTTCACCAAGGCCTCTAGAAGTAACGGTCAGTAATTGGCAGAATTTCTGGTAGCCTTTATCTCTTTTCTGTAAATGACCTTCTCTTCATACTCTAACAGAAGCTGGTTTCCTCAAAGACGCTGTTTCTTCTCTAGCCTTCTCAGGTAATGGTTATTGTCTTCACATACTCCTTATACAACAGGACTTGCAGTAAATTGTATCCTCCTTGCTCTTTGTGCTGCTTCTAGACCACTGTCCTCACTCCTCCATAAAATCATCCAGCTTTGAATTTCATGTGTACCACCCAGATTGCCTCATAAATATTTGCAATCATATATCAAACCCTGATCTCGCCTGCTTACATTGTAATTTTAACAGCTGAATCACTGTCGCTCTTTCAATAGTACTGCCTTAATTGTTGTGATTCTAATAGTCACATAGAGTATATTTTCAACATTTTAGCTTCTCAACCCTTGATCTCCTCCCAACTAGTGGTCCTATATTCAATCTACCTCACTCCCTCACTGACACTAAATTACCTTTAATGTCATGAGGCTGCATAATTTAAAATTCTCATACTTTCAGTTTTAAGCACACACTCTCTGTTATTACCTATCTTTCTATGTCTCTTGTCCTAGTACTCTTATTTTAACAATTGTTTGAGCTTACCAAGATCTCCAATCTATTTATCTTATCACTTTTTCCTATCCCTAAACTCTCTCATGTCCTCACTGTAATTATTATATTGCTTAAATCCCCCAGTCAATTGACATAATTATGTCTCTGCTGGCTTTATCCACCCCCATTCTAGTCAAATCCATCTCTCCACCTACTTACCACCTGCATATTTATAGACAGATGTGGTAGAAATAAATGCACATTCATGCTGACTGATGCCATACGAATTTCATGACCATCATCCTCTAGTAGACTCTTATTGCTCCCCAGAAATAATAGTATATTGCCTAGGACTATTCACTTTTTATTTTCCATGATAACTATTTCATTTCTGGCCCACCTGTCCTAAATTTTTCTTCTCTTATTCTTGCTCTAGACTAATTATAATTTTTTCATTTAGAAAGCAATAGAAGAGAGCCAGAAAAGACAATTCTCAAATTCCTGGCACTATATCTACTTACCTACCTATCAGCAACCTCCTGTTACTCTGAATTTTATGCTATTTTTGGCACCTCACTCCAGTACTCTTGCCTGGAAAATCCCATGGACGGAGGAGCCTGGTAGGCTGCAGTCCATGGGGTCACTAGGAGTCAGACATGACTGAGCGACTTCACTTTCACTTTTCACTTTCATGCATTGGAGAAGGAAATGGCAACCCACTCCAGTGTTCTTGCCTGGAGAACCCCAGGGATGGGGTAGCCTGGTGCTCTGCCGTCTATGGGGTTGCACAGAGTTGGACACGACTGAAGTGGCTTAGCAGCGGCAGCCATTTGTGCACTACTGCCAATTTACATAGGTTTATTCATCCAACAATTTTCCCCTCTCTGTCCTTCATCTTTATTTATCCCCTTTCTGCTTATTTACCCGTACATGTACAACTAAATATGGATGATGAAAAACACACAAGTATGCTGAATGGTCTCAGGTAAAAACCAGGACTACCATTACAAAGTGAGGCATTTTAATCAGCATGGAGGAAACAGCAACAAAGCACTTCTTGATGCCACCTATACCTCAAAAAATTCCACTTCTCTGTCCTTAAAGTAAAATCCATTAAGAATTATTTTACTTTCTGTACCTAGTGCTGTTTCCTCTCTTTCTTGAACCCATTCAGAGCAGTTTTTTTCTCCCACCACTCCACAAAATGCTTCTTATCAAGCTCAACAACATTCTCTAGTTGCTAAATTTGATGGTCAATTCTCATCCTCATCTCACTTGATCCAGCCTCAGCATTTGACTTACTAATCATTTCCTTCACTGTGAAGTACTTTCTTCATTCTACTTCTAGGGCTCTACATTTTATGTGTTTTTTCTTTGCTTTTTCTTTACAAACTTCCTGCTGGTTACTTCTCATCATGATGAACTTCTATCACTGGGATTCTTTAGAAATAGTTTGGTTGGACCTTTTCTTTTACTGGTACATCCACCTCCTTCTAATATATTCAAATTGAAACAATATTTACTTTTCAATATGAATATACCAGTATGCATAGCAGAAAAGCAAAAAGGAACTAAAGAGTCTCTTGATGAATGTGGAACAGGAGGGTGAAAAAACTGGCTTAAAAATCAACATTCAAAAAGCAAAGATCATGGCAAATAGATAGGGGAAAAAAATGGAAACAATGGCAGATTTTATTTTCTTGGGCTCCAAAATCACTGCAGATGGTGACTGCAGCCCTGAAATTAAAAGACGCTTGCTCCTTGGAAGGGAAACTATGACAAACTTAGATAGCATATTAAAAAGTAGAGACATCACTTTAGTGACAAAGGTCCATATAGTCAAAGCTACAGTTTTTCCATTAGTGATATACAGATATGAAAGCTGGACCATAAAGAAGGCTGAGCACTAAGTAATTGATACTTTTGAACTGTGGTGTTGGAGAAGACTTTTGAGAGTCCCTTGGACAGCAAGGAGATCAAACAAGTCAATCCTAAAGGAAATGAACATTGAATATTTATTGGAAGGACTGATGCTGAAGTTGAAGTTCCAATACTTTGGCCACTTGATTGGAGGAAACCATTCATTGGAAAAGACCCTGATGCTGGAAACGATTGAGGGCAGAAGGAGAAGGGGGCTGCAAAGAATATGATGGTTGGATGGCATCATCAACTCAATGGACATGAGTTTGAGCACCCCTGAGAGATAGTGAGGGCAGGGAAGCCTGGTGTGTTGCAGCTTATGGGGTCGCAAACAGTTAGACACGACTTAGAGACCGAACAACAACAACGAATACAGCCTGTTTAGCCCTTTGTCTTGAATGGCAAGTTCCCAGCACTAAGCTGACTCCTAAGCATCATCACCTTGAAATCTGAAGCATTTTGAATTTAAAACAAACAAACAAACTGAATTTCCTATCTTCTCCCTCTGTCAAAGCTGCCACTCTATTTTTCAGTTGCTCGGGCCAGAACTATGAATTTAAATTTAGTTCCATTCATAGTTTAATATCCCTCTTCTAATAGGTCAGAAAATTCTGTCAACTTAACTTTCAAATTGCAAAGCTTGCAACCACTTCTCATTGTCTCCTTGCTAAAATGCTGACCCAATTCTCATTATCTCTCACTTAGTGTATTGCCATTCTTGTTCCCCTATAATTTATCCTTCACAAAATGTCCTGAAAAGATGTAAAATAAATCATGTCACTCCTCTATTCAGATCCCTCCAAATGATTCCAGATCTGAATATCTTTGTGTGTTCCCTAGATCCTATTTATGTTCAAAGTAGGCTGAACTTATTAGATTTCATCTACAAGATTCTTTGATCTCTAGATTCTGGTTGGATCCAGCAATGAGAGGAACTAACTAGAAATTTGTGGGAAGAGGAGAGTGAGGTCTAGGTATTCCTTCTGTTTCTGTATGGTCAAAAAATGTTGGCTGTTTCCCTCTACTGAAAACCACAGTTGCAGTGTAGCAGCCCACTCCTCACAGACACTCCTGGTGTCTTATAATTACTCTTTCTCTTTGCCATCTTAGCCTAGGGAAGTAATGCTGCTCATTGTTGCTAGTACTGTGGTAGTACTCTTATTAAGCTTATTTAACCTTTTGCCTACATTTGTAAATTTAAAATTTATTAAAGTATATTTATTTTTCTCAATTTATATATGTCATCTTTTTCCTGTTGAGACTATAGAGAAAGCTTTTGCTGTTCTGCTTGAAGTAAACTGATAGGAACTTACAATGATCTACAAAGACACACATTATTGTCAAATTACTCCAGTGCCCCCGACTTCATTTCCTGTTCTCCCAGGTAGTCCTCATACTCCATGTGCAAACCACAATACTTGTTCTTTTTTTTTTTTTTGACATTTTATACCAGGAAAAATGTCAACAGTCTCAGATATGCAGATGATACTACTCTATTGGCACAAAGTGAAGACAAACTAAAAAACCGCTTGATGAGGGTGCAAGAGGAGAGTGAAAAAGCTGGTTTAATACTCAAAATTCAAAAAACTAAAGTAATGGTATCCAGTACCATTACTTCATGGCAAATAGGAGGGGAAAGAGTGAAAAAAGAGACAGATTTTTATTTTCTTGGGATCCAAAATCACTGCAGATAGTGACTGTAGTCATGAAATTAAAAGATACTTGCTCCTTGGAAGGAAAGTTGTGACAAACCTAGACAGTGTATTAAAAAACAGGGACATCACTTTACTAACAAAGGCCTATATAGACAAAGCTATGGTTTTTCCAGTAGTCATGTATAGATATGAGAGTTTGACCATAAAGAAAGCTGAGTGCTTTCAAATTTCAAATTGATTCTTGCAAATTGTGGTGCTGGGGAACACTTTTGAGAATTCAAAGGACTGAAAGGCGATCAAATCATTCAATCCTAAAGGAAATCAAGCCTGAATACTCATTGGAAAGACTGATGCTGAAACTGAAGCTCCAATACTTTGGTCAGCTGATGCGAAGAGCCAACTTTTAAAAATTAATTAATTTATTTTAATTGGAGCTAATTACTTTACAATATTGTAGTGGTTTTTGCCATACATTGACATGAATCAGCCATGGGTGTACATGTATCCCCCATCTTGAACCCTCTTCCCAACTCCCTCCACAATCCATCCCTCTGGGCTGTCACAGTGCACCAGCTTTGGTTGCCCTGTTTCATGCATTGAACTTGGACTGGTCATCCATTTCACGTATGGTAACATACATGTTTCAAAGCTATTCTCTCAAGTCATCCCACCCTCGCCTTTTCCCACAGAGTCCCAAAGTCTGTTCTTTACATCTGTGTCTCTTTTGCTATCTCACATACAGGGTCATCATTACCATCTTTCTAAATTCCATATATATGCATTAATGTTACTGTATTGGTGTTTTTCTAACTTACTTCACTCTGTATAATAGGCTCCAGTTTCATCCACCTCATTAGAACTGATTCATATGTGTTCTTAATAGCTGAGTAATATTCCATTGTGTGTAATTAGCACAGCTATCTTTAAAAAAAAAAATACCCTGATGCTGGGAAAGATTGAGTGCAAGAGGAAAAGAGGGTAACAGAGGATGAGATTGTTGGATGGCATCACTGACTTAATGCACATGACTGAGCAAACTTCAGGTGACAGTGAAGGACAGGGAAGCCTGGCACGCTCAAGTCCATGTGGTTGCAAAGAGCTGGACTTGTCTTAGTGACTGAACAACAACAAACCATGGCCTTTATACTTGCTAGTAAGTCCATTCACTCCTCCACCTCTCTTATGTCTCCACTCAAAAGCCACCTTCTCCGTGGGACCTTTCTATGAACACTATTTAAAAGGAAAAATTCCCTCCCAGTACTTCTTGTCCCATGTGTTTGATTTATATAAATCCATAGAACTTACTCTGTATCTTAATTACTTATTAACACTTTACTTTTTTCCTGTTTCCTACCACTAGGATGTAAGCCTAAAAGAGAGAAATAATTTTAATCTGTTTTGTTCACTGATGTATTTTGAGTTTTTACAAAAGTACTGGGCACAGAGTCAGTTCAGTTCAGTCGCTCAGTAGTGTCCAACTCTCTGCTACCCCATGAACTGCAGCACACTAGGCCTCCCTGTCCATCACCAACTCTTGAAGTTCACCCTAATCCACGTCCATTGAGTCAGTGATGCCATCCAACCATTTCATCTTTTGTCGTCCCCTTTTCCTCTTGCCCTCAATCTTTCCCAGCATCAGGGTCTTCTCAAATGAGTCAGCTCTTCGCATCAGGTGGCCAAAGTACTGGAGTTTCAGCTTCAACATCAATCCTTCCAATGAATACCCAGGACTGATTTCTTTTAGGGTGGACTGGTTGGATCTCCTTGCAGTCCAAGGGACTCTCAAGAGTATTCTCCAACTAGTTCAAGTAGATCCTCAATATTATTGAATGAGTAAATTAATGAAAACAAATTGAATACAATGAGAGATTTGATAGCAGAGAAAGTATTTTCTGCTAATGGTATCAGAAAAATGATATTTGAACTGTAACCTAGAGAATAGACATGGGAGATGAGTAGAAGGGTCTTTGGGAATTAACAGTCTGAACAAAGTCACACTGATGGAAAAGTATTCAAGAAACATTGTCTCTCAGTTGAACTGGAGTGTTGACTACATACACAAAAGCAGAAAAATGTAAGTTGCTGAAGATAAGCTCAGGATAGGGAATGGAGTATCCCAAGTGCAGAGCAAAGCAAACCAAAACAAGTTTTATTTTGTGTAAAATGAGATGCAGATTCTTTAGGATTTGACATGTCACGGTCTAAGTTATATCCTAGAAAGACTGATTTGGTGGTGGTATCCACAAGAGTTGAAATAGGGGGAACTAGAGTCATTGAAAGAAACTAGAAAAGTGATTATAAGAAGTGATGAGTCCTGAACCACAGTAGAGGTGATAAACACGGAAAGGAGGGCTGTAAGATTTATTAAGAGTTTATTGACCCCTAGAGTAAACAAATACATTATACAAGGTGTTTGGAAGAATTGATCTCTTAATTACCAATTAACCCTGAATCAAATAATACTTTATTTTATTTTTTTACAATATCACCTGAATTTTGAAACAATAAGCAGGTTTAATTTTTTTATTCTTGAATTCATTAACAAAAAATACTCTACAGTACATTGTAAGTAGTGATTATTTATCACAGCTTAGTGTCCTGTCATTTTGGACTTATTTAATAGCAAGATCACAAATAGAACATCTGCTGACGAGCACGATGCTGATTCCAGCATCAGCTGTGATTGCAGATAGTGTGAAACAGGGACAGGAGTCCTTAATGTAGGGGTGGCAACCAGGACAGGCATGGTGCAGCTGGGCCTCTTCCCACCCACACTAGGTCGTGGGTCATCTGTTGTCAAGCAATGACAAGGGCAAAATTCAACGAAGCTGGATGTGGTGTTGGGACCCCCAGGATTCCAATATTGAAATCATCTTACACAGTGATTAACAAAATCCTAAAATGCTATCTTTTATAGAACACTGCATCTTTTATGGAGTGGAGATGGAAGTACGAAAGAGGCATGGCTCTTTTACTTTGTACTCAATGATACTGGTCATAATTAATTAATTTATTTAACAAAACATCAATGGAAAAATGTTATGTTCTCATTTTCTTGTTAAATTAAATTAGAGATTCAATTGATAGTTTCTGTCCACAGACACTTAGAGGATAGTAGGTGAAAGAGAAATACAATAAAGTATCATTCAGTAACAGAAGTCTTATGAAGAATACAGTCACAGAACAGGAATATCCAACTCTATCTGGGAAATTTCATATGCTTAAAAACATTTGAGCTGAAGTTGAAGCATTGCCAGAACTCTCTTACATGGGGGAGGAAAAGAGCAGGCATTCCAACAGAAGTAACATTAGCAAAGGTATATAGAGCATGAAAATCCATGGCATGTTCAGAGAAGAGTGCTTGGCGTGTATGTACCTCAAATTCTTAGAATTCCTGGGGAAAAGAGAAAATTTTTGAAAGATTTTTGGGAAATAGATGAAAATGAGTTGATGAACAATTGACTCAGGTTGAGAGGGGAGGAGAGATCTCAGATCTGATTTCACCTTATGCAACTCAACTAGCATTTAATGTACTTATGATGAATCAACTCCTTAGACATCTGACTTTGGATTACAGCTCAGAAGGAATCATGGATTATACCTTGATACAAAGAGAAAAGTCTTTCTTCATTATTATACCAACTCCTAGAATATCTGAGTTAGAAAGGCATATCATGATGCTTGAATTGTATTGAAACTATGACACAGTTGGTGCTTTGCTCAGGGTCTCATAGTAAAAGAATTATAGCATGAATTAGAACTCAGATCTTCTAACTCCATAGATGCTACTGTTCATACACTGTGTAGTTTCAGAAGTAGTCTCCATTTATTTTTTGGCATGGTTAAATATATGAACATATATCACAATGAAAAGGTTATTTGGAGTTTGTTTTGGTAAAAGACAAGAACATAAAGCTGTTAGGAAGCAAGAAGGTAACTTTTTTGTTCAATTTAATTTACAAAGTGGTGACCTTGGAATTTGACATTAAAACTGGTTTAGAGAAATTGAAGGCATCAGAGTTGAACTATGAGGAAGCTCCATACAAACTTAATGTATCTTCTCAAAGCTACTGGCAACAGGCAGTGACAGAAAACAGATAAGGGAGGACAGAAAGAAGTAAGCTGTTTAGCTTTACAAGTGAAGAATGCATGTTACAGGAACTAGGTCTAAATAAAGCACTGTTCACTATTCCTTGAGAAGAAAACTTATACCTTTTAAATATTCTTCCAATTATAACTGGATTTGGATGCTGGTGTATACGTGTGTGAGAGAGGAGGGGGTTATTTAAGCATTGCTAAATAAACCAAGGGCTTCCCAGTGACTCCGTGGTTAAGAATCCACCTGCAATGCAGGAGATGTGGGTTTGACCCCCTAGGTAGGGAAGATCCTCAGGAGAAGGAAATGGTAACCCACTCTAGTATTCTTGCCTGGGAAATTCCATTGACAGAGGAGTCTGGTGGGCTACACTCTATGGGGTTGCAAAGAGTCAGGCACGATTTAGTGACTAAACAACAACAAAGTAAACCAAAGAAGTATAAAATTATAGCAACCTATAGAATGTCTCTGATGCTGGGAGGGATTGGGGGCAGGAGGAGAAGGGGATGACAGAGGATGAGATGGCTGGATGGCATCACGGACTCGATGGATGTGAGTCTGAGTGAACTCTGGGAGTTGGTGATGGACAGGGAGGCCTGGCGTGCTGAGATTCATGGGGTCGCAAAGAGTTGGACACGACTGAGCGACTGAACTGAACTGAACTGAACTGATAGAATGTCTAGTCCAACTCCATCCATTTATGGGGTTGGGGCAGCTTAGAAGTCTGAGATACAGGGGATCAATGACTTGATTATTAATATATAATCATTTCAGTTCAGAGCTAAGACTAGAACCTGGGTTACTTCAAAGAGCAATTACCTACTCATCTTTCCTCTTGCAGCATCCGCTTTTTGAAATAAACCGTCACTTCCAATCTCTTTAGAAGCAAGCCCAGAATAAAAGTTCTATATTTGGACTCAACTCCAGACCAAGAATATGGCCAACCAGTTCCACTTACCTCATCTATCTGCAGTTTTCAGAGCCTGCTTGCTTCTTTATGGAGTAGAACAGAAAGAGGGGAGGGGAAGGAAAAGAGAGAAAGAAAGAGAGACCGCAAGAAAGACAGAGATACCAGGACTACAGATGGTATCATTCTTCTCCAGTCTATAATCTTTCTCTAGACGGAAGAAATGTCCTAGCCAGAACAAGTTAGTTAGCTCTCATTTGAGTTGTGGTGCCAGCGAGTTAGCTTATTGGGTTAGGGATGAAGTTAGGAAGGCTAATGACCAATCACTTTCTTTTTCTGAACTTCAATTTATTCAACTGAAAGTTTTTTTTTCTGTGTTACAGGACTGGTTCTAAAATATTTTGACAGATTCTTTGATCCCGCCTTTAAGAGCTAAATTCCCCTCTTCTTGAGTCTGGGCTGGACGTTGGGACCCGTTTCTAACCAATAGACTATTGCAGAGGTAGTGATACATCACTTTGGAGACTGGGTCATAGGTGATAGAGACTCTCTTTCTCTGCCTCTCTCTCTGGAATCTCTTCCTCTGGTGTAAGCCAGCTGATGTGTCATATGGATACTAAGTAACCCTGTGACCCTACAGGGTGGTCCATATGGCAAGGGCCTGAGGCTTTCTACAAACACCCATGTGCCTGCACTTGGAAGTGGACCCTTTATCCTCAGTAAAGCCTGCAGATGACCACAGCCCTGGACACACTCTGACAGTAACCTCAGGAGTAACTCTGAGCAGGAACCACCCACCTAAGCCTCTCCCAAATCCCTAACCCACAGAGAGTGTGATGTAATCAATAGCTGTTTCAAGCCACTGTGGGGAATTCATTATATGGCAATGCAAAACAAATAGAGTTATTTTTCTACTTCTTACTTTTTCAGAAACTGATTTTTTTTTGTAATCTTCAGTGTTTAGAGTCATATGAAATTGTATTGTCTATTCTCTAACTTTTAGGTATGAAAGATTACAATTACTCTATGTACTGTGGGAAATACCCCAATATTTAGTAGACTAAGGAGCTTCATTTAGACCTCTTCATTTCCTCAACTTTCTTCTATAATACCATTATCATCTTCATCCCACTATCAAGTGCATGTGCTGTGCTTAGTCACTTCAGCCATGTCTGACTCTATGCAACCCTATGGACTGTAGCCCACCAAGGCTCCGCTGTTCATAGAATTTTCCAGGCAAGAATACTGGAATAGGTTGCCATGCCCTCCTCCACGGAATCTTCCCAACCCAGGGCTTGAACCCATATCTCTTACTTCTCCTGCTTTGGTAGAGGGATTCTTTACCACCAACACCATCTGGGAAGCTCAAGTAAGTAGTTTCCACATTTTACAGCTTCACATTTATTATATAAGTTTACCTTTACAACAATCCAATGAGGTAGATATTATATTACTCTTATTTTATATATGAGGAAATTCAAAACATAGAGCAAAAGTGTTTGCTTGAAAATCACACAGTTTATAGAAGAATTGTTACTCCAATTCAGGTCTTCTGACTCCTATCTAGTATTTTTTCCACTATATCAAGAGCCCATATGATGGAAGTAACCATTCAACTTTATGCCTTAATACCTGACATCCACTCCACATTTTAGCTTTCAGGTATGATATTTGGGGAGTTTTATATATCATCCTTCCCTTTTTTATTACTGGGGTTTGTGAAAAAATGAATGGGTTCATTTATTTATTTATTTCTCCTGACACTTCTTAAAAGTCAACCAATTGTTTTGCTTATAGCCAAGTTACTACACCTTCAACACTTTCCTGTTCTAGGTGACAGATCACATGTTCTGGCCTTCTTTGACTATGCACTGAAGTAATTACATTGGTGACTTTTATAATGCTATCATCTGCATTGGTTTTCCTCATAGATTATGTAATTTCATATTAAGATATAAAAATAAAAGACTCAAATCCTAGTATTTTAAGGGGAAAAATTGTCTAGTGAATTAGGATTTTTTAACCTCTTTACGACAAATTTGTAATATGTCACTATTGATTTTTCATTGAAATATTTGCAAATATTGTATGGACAACTTGAGTCAGTCATCCTTTACAAGATTATATATATATGTGTGTGTGTATAAATCATTTTGGTAGATGTATCAGTGTGGAGTAAGCTCAGTTTTTAAAAAGATGTTGAATTCTGGTTAAGAACCATTGTCCAAGGTATGTTTCAAAATATGACACCAAATTACAAATTGTGCTTGGTGCCCAGTTGCTTCAGTTATATCCCGACTCTTGTGATCCCATGGACTGTAACCCACTAGGCTCCTTTGTCCATGGGATTTGCCATGCAAGAATACTGGAGTGTGTTGCCATTTCCTTCTCCCGGGGATCTTCCTGACATGGGGATTCAAACGTATGTCTCCTGCATTGCAGGCAGATTCTTTACTGACTGAGTTACCAGGGAAGCCCAAATTACAAATTATTTGCAAGTATATGACACAGTTTTAGACAATAGAAAAGCAGTAAGTTGTTATGTATACCTTTGTGTCTTAAATGAAAAATACATCAAAGACTGTATCTTGAGGTTTTTGTTTTTTGGGTTTTTTTCAATATGGCAATAGAGTGTTAATGGTCTCATTACCTGAAGTAGGATAAAAATAGCTCATGATCTGAGTTCAGTTTATTTTGAATCTTTTTGCTTCCTTTCCATGCACCCATTTCAAAGAGCATTCTTTCCATTTAAATATTTTTAAGTGTTTTTAAAATTGTCCCAAATAAAAAACTTGTAAATTATTCTCTGAAGATTTGGAATGTGTCAATAGTGTCCTCACCTCACTAGGGCATAAAACTTCTTTGTTCAATATTATAGTATATAACCAAATTTTATATATACATATATATCTCCAGGAGTTGGTGATGGACAAGGAGGCCTGGCGTGCTGCGATTCATGGGGTCGCAAAGAGTCGGACACAACTGAGCGATTGAACTAAACTGAACTGATATATATACATATAT
This sequence comes from Capra hircus, assembly GCF_001704415.2. Taxonomy (NCBI): domain Eukaryota; kingdom Metazoa; phylum Chordata; class Mammalia; order Artiodactyla; family Bovidae; genus Capra; species Capra hircus. The sequence goes on from NC_030808.1 coordinate 76,343,339, forward strand.
ATATATATACACACATATATATATATGCACACACCCATACGTGTATAACAATCACTTCAGTGTACAGCAGAAATTAACACAACATTGTAAACCAAGTTTGGTGGTAGTGGTTTAGTCACTGATTCATGTCCGAGTCTTGTGATTCCATGGACTGTAGCCCACCAGGCTACTCTGTCCATGGGATTTCCCAGCCAAGAATACTGGAGTGGGTTGCGATTTCCTTCTCCAAGGGATCTTCCTGACGCAGGAATTGAACCCACGGCTCCTGATTGCAGATGCTTCACCAGGAAGCCACCCAGGAAGCCTAAAACCAACTACGTTTAAATGTAGGAAAAAAGTTCTTCAGCATCTATCTTTACCACCCCCAAAATAGCATTTTTTCTCATGATAAAATGCTATTTCATGATATTAGAAGAGTCATATAAACATTCAGATTTTAGTACAGAGAATCCAAATCATAGAGCAGATGCCTAGATAATAGTAGACTGCCTAAAGTACACATTAGCATTAGTCTCTTCCTTAATCTGAGCTTTACCATGTTCAGCTTGAATTCCCTATTTAGCTTTTCAGATAAATGAATCAGTGATGCTTTCTAATGACTGTGTTACATGCTCTGCTGTGTTCTAAATGTCTTTAATTCTTCTGAGGGTTCCTGAATATTCAAAAATGAAATGGCTCATTGGCAGATAGTTTGAGCATCACATGCTTAGAGAACTAACTGAATGGAAATTAACCAAATACAGAAACTTAAAATTTTTCCATTTTTAAGAATGCTTCCCCTTAAATAGAAGCTATATTTATTGTGCATTCCTTCAGTGACTTTTCTTCAAGGAACATTTAAACACAAGGTCTACACTTTTCTGTACATTTTTTTTTTCTCCCACAGCAATCTGACTTGACAGGTTGGCAACCGGAGGTAGGGTGTTGGCCGCAAAGTCCTTCTATGCCTGCATTACCAAAGTATGTGACATATCCCAGTTTGTAGGTCTCTTGGCTCTTCAGGCAATCTTAGTATCCCATTCTTAGACACAGATAATGTTATATGTTTTCCAAGCTCTATTTCATTCTTCTTTCCAGGAACACAGGAAGACTGCATTTTCCAGCTTTCTCTATGACTAGATCAGTACGTGTAGCTAGTTCTGGCCAATGAATTAAGAAATACCAAGTATGATAATTAGTCTGAAATATAGAATAACAGGATGCCACACATTTCAGGTGGCAGTGCTAAAGAAAGTAAGCCTTTATGCCTGGACAAGTAGGATATATAAGAAATGTCTTGTTATATGAAGCTACTAAAATATTGAGATTATTTGTTACCACAGCATTGCTTATGTGATTCTGATAATTATATATTATAAGCTACAGCAGTCCTATCAGATTCCAAATGTCTGCATTTGATGTTTCACATATTAGAAATATATTCCATTAGCTACTCATCTACTCAAATATCTCCTCGTGCTGAGGCAACTCCAAGAGTTAAACTTGCCCTATATTTTCATCTATAGCCTGTAAACACCTATGGCTTGTTAAAAGGATGATTCGTAGTCCTCCTTTGCTGGAGAAAATCAGAGCCTATAAGGGTAAAAGAGGAGTTAAAGAGAGATAAAAATGACTGTTTCTTAAGCTTTTTTGTAAATCAGAATCACCTGGGAAGTTTATTCTGAGTGCAAATCTGCTCCACTCAAGAGATCCTCATATTGCATAGGATCAAGAAATATGCATTTTAATATGAAACCAAAATTGGCTCTCATGTGGATGTATCTAGGAATACACTTTAAGGAGCTTTAGAGCTTTAGAGTAGACTCTAATAAAGGCTGTCTCCTCTTATAGCCTGAATAGTATAAAAATATGATGGGGTTTGAAATAATTATCATAGGTAGTTGTATGTTTGATGCATGGAATAGTTTATTTGAATTATCAAGGGTCTGGACAATGTCTAGTACTTAATAAATCAGTGTCTCTGGAGTAGGGGCTTCACCTGAGATCTTCACCTGTAAGGTGGCCCCCCAAACAATTTTTAGACACAAAGGTTTGAAACAAGTGCCATAGGGATTGTTTGTCCTTCTGTACACATCTTTATGATTAGTTCAATTTATTATTCATAACTTTTTCAAAAACATTAGTTTAGGAACATTAGTTTACTAACCACCTCAGATCTTCACACAGGAAGTAAATATATTACCAGAGTTTTTTACTAATTATAAGAAGTAATTGCAACCCATGGTATAAATGATAGTTCCTAAAATATTATATTTTATTTTCAAGATGAACATATTTTTATTTTCCATAAAGAAAAATACAAATTATCTATTGAGGGGAAAATTATAATATGATCATTGATTCTAGAAGACAAAATGATTCTACTTTTTAATACTTAAATGTTATAATATTTTAAAGTGAAATTATATAAACCATAATATGACAAGGTCAGTTGTCACATCACATACTTGATATGACATTTAATTTGCTGCATGTGGGTTAACATTAACTGCCTTTTTGATTGGAATGTATAACAGTTCAAATTAAATAGTTCTAATTAGGTGGCTTTGTAATAGGAATATTTCCACTTGAGTCTTACAAGAGTAGTTCTACAATTGGCACTGGGTCAGGGGTCAGAAGCCCAGATTAGAAGCCCAACCCTTGCTAATTGACTGAGTGTCATTAGGAAAGTCACTTAGTCTGGATAATATGTTCCTGTTCTGTACTGCTTTTGTGTTAAAAAATGATGTAATAAAATCAATTCGTAAGTCATAAATAATTATGCAAATGGAGTGGTTTCACTATGGATATAAAATTGGCCAACAATTATTGAGCACTTACAATGTGCCAGATACTGTGATATGAACCTACATGAGTTATACAATTTAATACTCAAAAAGTCCAATAAGTTTAATAATATTATCTCCGTTTTAGCTCACAGGAGATGGAGACCCTTAGAGCCCATGGTAAAACACAGGAAAGAAGGAGGTCTCATATTTCTCTCTGCTTAACTTGAAACTTATTCCTAAAAAGGCGATATTCCTGTGTAAGTGATATCCATTTAACCTACAGCCATATCAATTGAGTTAGGAATCTGCATGACCCATGAGGAAATATTTTCCTCCTTATTTACCCAACTGAAATATATTGTACTGAACACTACATTCAAGTGTACCATGTTGGGTCAGGAAATACTCATATAACCTCCTTGCTTTTCTCCATACAGTACAAGTATGGTCTATCATCTGTCTGAACATCTTTTAGATTTTGGCTATATGCCCAAAATCATAACATTTTATTGGTTTCATTGTGCTTATATTGTCAATGGAAATTGATACTGACCAAAACTAAGCTTTTGAGAATACCACGATTATCCAGCTACACATTCATAATAAGAGTTCATGTTTAATTTTCCATGCCTCTCACACTAGTCTTTTCATTTATTTTCTTCACTTAGGAAATAATTTATAAATGACAAAAGTAATCTATCAGTTTTCCCAAACATATTTTATGATTTGAAACACTCTGCTAATAAGGAATAAGACTGATTACGGATAACAGCATACTGATTACGGATAACAGCATTCTCTCCCTACTTGGGTTTTGGAGCAACTTACATTAGCCACTATTTAACAGACTTAGAGAGAAACTACTATCTGTCTTCCAAGTGAAGATTCCTGAACATATATCAAATATGGATTAATCTCTTTAAGAAGGCCTGCAATGTAGAACTTGAGTTGCACACTGTCATTTACTGCTGGGTGTTCAGGTAGGGTGGCCTGTGCTTTCCTAATTACAAGTTTCTTGTTGAGTCCCATTTACTCTGGAGGGCCCTATTCCCTCATCTTATTTCTGCATGAAAAGGATCTAATCGCTTCTTGTTTCAACAGAGAGTTCTGTATTTCTTTCCAAGGGGAGGAGGGAGATGAAAACTCTGGTTTCTTTCTCCAGCCCTCATTCATTATTAATAACTGAGAAAGGCCATAGCTCATGAGGAGTCAAGTGTACGTGCTGAAGTGAGTGCTAATGTCTGGTACCACCTTTGCCTCCTTTTGCTTTGCTCCTGTTCATGAGCAGTAGATTGTGCTTCTAATTTTCTTACAGTAAAACCACCATTCAGGGACCCTTTACCAGACTAGATGGAAGACACGCTATTTCCAGCTTTTTCTCCTTAATGGAGTGTTGGGTCAGTTCAGCCCTATTCTGAGTGTCTGGATGTCTTCAGTTTGGGGAGGGAATAAATGTTTTCCATTATTTCCTTAGGGCCAGTCTGTGTTCTTCAGTCTCAATATCACCAGGGTCATTTGGATACCCATTCGACATATGCTTTTTGAGTGAATACTTTAGCTCTGAAATTACAAATTAGTGGCCCTTTGGGTGAATATGTGCTCATGTGTTTAGGTTGGTTTTTATTTTTTTAAGTCATTTCATAATTGGCAGATTACTTAAAAATCTGTATTTTGAGATTCATTTGAAAAATGACGCTTTTTCAACACTGGGGCTTAATCATTGACAGGAATCAAATGAAACAGAGTGAAGGATGCTCCTTTTTAAAGAAATATATACTTTACATCCAGGCTTAATTATCTCTATTTTCTCCCTGACTTGGAAATCAAATGCTATGGGCCTTTTACGACTGTATTAAAATATTTAAAGAGATATTTATCTCTATCTATGTCCACATACACATGAGTACTAGATGAAGAGCATTGTATTATACTTATACGTGGCCCTCTTTTCTCCTTTTTCTTACTCTTTGATCCTCGTAGGCCCTTGAATGACTATTCTCAGAATTCCAAATGAGAAGAAGGGATTGATGGACCAAACTCTACCCTAACCCCTAACCATACTGGGTTTTTCAGCTATCATTTCTAAAATTATAATGATATTTTGGTATAGCTCTTCATTTCCTTTGAGACATTTTCTCATTCTCTTTTGGCCCTTTCCTAGATCATTCCTAGAAAGAAACTAAAGATACAGCTCAGCTTTCCTAGTACCCAAACCAAATCTCAATTTCCTTAAAAGAATAGTCTGCAGATATGAATTTAAAAGTCATGAAAAAGTAGAAGGGAAAGAGAGAGGTAAAAATTTGTTAGTACAAATGAAATCACATAAAAATATAACTTTATTGATGCTAACAACTTTAGGCAGTTTAGAGAACACTAGTTTACAGTGAGACAGAACTCTACGCATCCCTGTGTGGGAGTACTTGGTTCTTCCTGGGAAATTGTTCTGTAGGTTTCCCATTGAGCCTGTTCCTACAGCTTCCACCAAAATTGAAACTGACTTCTTTCCATGATGCTCCCTCGAGATGCACATACCCTGTTAAGTGTCATAGCCCAAGTACACCTGACTGACTTATAGTATGAGGTTGGTCAACAAACTCAAAGGAAACACTGAAAGTCTTTGCTCTGTTTAAAACCATGGGGTAAGAGAGAGGATCAGACTTTAGGCAACTTGCACATACTGACCTTCTAGGGCCCAAGAAGAGTGTGCTCTTCTGAGGCCATTAGAGGCAATAAATCTGGATTCAGGTCCTTCAGGTCTTTTGTCTCCTAGGAATAAATAGTTTTTAAAAATCAATAAAGGGGACACAACCTGATAGTCCGTTAGATGATAAAAATGTCAATTATTCCCATAGGTTCATGACACATAACAGGCTGGTAGAAATAGCAGCCACCACCCACCACACAGTAATTATAGGATATAAAAGTCATTGTTATTGGATAAATCCGTGAAATGGTGAAGAGCAAGGGCTGAAATCTGGGGGGCAGGGGGTTCCAATCTGGTGCCATTTTGTATCCATTGAGTTTCTGACTCTTGGGGAACAGGCTTACAAAGGTGTGTCTCCCACTGGGGCTGGGTGTGGATCTCCGCCCGGCTCTTGCTCCTAAGCTGACTCTCTCCTTCACAGTAGGTGACACAGCACCGGCAGCCTGCAGAGGGCTTCCCTCTGTGCTTCGACATCGTGTGTGGGCCCGGAGAAGCGCCTGCAGCTCTCCCTGAGCTCTGGAGTTCTGGGGGCTCTTTCAAACGACTTTTCCTCCTTTGAACGTGGTCCAGACTGATGTCAGACTGGGAAGAGCAGCTCTCATTCCAGCCAGAGCTGGCACTCAGACTTCTCAGTGGAAGAGCCAGTCTCAAGGCCTTCCAGAATTTAGAGCCAGAATGTTTTGACTTTTCTCCCTTCCAGCTCACAAAAGATACAGACTCCTTCAGCTGTAGGATGCTTGGGTGTGGCTGTTCAAGGGGACGATACTCAACCACAATGAGCTTGGTGGCAATGGAGTTCTGGCACATGACACCCAGTTTGAACTCTAACATGCTGATGCTCTTTTCTGTCACATAATCTGGGCTCAGCACAACAATCATCCTCCGGCTCCTTTGAATGAAGTCAAAAACTGCTTCCACTGTATCTATAGGAAAATGAAAGATAGGACAATCCCTAGTGAAAACATACACGTTTCAGTTCATTGTTGATAGTCTTAGGGAGGACAGGCAATGAACACTTGAAAATACAAGATTGAAGTGTTAAATAATCTACCCAGGTAAGGAATCTCATCTACACTATTCTTATTGTTGCAATGTCTGCTACCTTCAAGGATGAGGAAGTAACCACCTGTAAAAGCAGCTAATTTCAGTTCTACTTGTAAATAATTTCTTGTTTTGAAAAGTTGTTTCCTAGTACTTTAGTGGTCTTAGATCTGACATTTTAAAATACTTTAAGTATTTCATAATTATTGTGATCTCATTGTATTTTTTTCCTCATCTCTAGATTAAATAACTTCATGAATTTTAAATCTTATTCTCCATATGAATTGGTATCAAGTCTCTTCCCTACTTTTATTGATTTTTTTTCTTAATAACATTCAGTTTAAAAAAAAAATATATATATATATATATATGTCACCTAAGAGTATTATCATGAACAGGACTGAACATAATGCTCCATAATGCTTTGTCTTATCAGCAAAGATCTACAGGGCATTACTCGCTCCTAAGATCCACACAGTTATAGCTCTTGATACTTAGAACTTTTTGATATATCAGACAGTTCATAGTATTGACTGTGCTGGCAACCAAAATTCCTCTTCTTTTTCTCTGTATGCCAAGAATTGGTTTGAATAACAATTAAAGAGGCAAAAACAATGACAACAATAACTGGTAAAAATCATCCAATTAGCCTTCTCACCAAGCATTCAATTCTAATAGCTATTGCGGTGAATTTGGGCAAAACCTAACAGAAGCTTCTTGAGATAAACTCCGTGTTAAACTCATTGTGAGATTTAGGAGCTTAAACAGATTTTCTGAAGGAAATTCCAAACTTGTAAATTGCAGCTGTTGACAACTCTGAAAACACATACTGTGAACAGACCATGAGATTGAGCACCTATGCTTCTCAGGCCAGGAGTGAAGCACTGAGGGAGAAACTCAGTCTGTGAAGACAAGCTGAAAGCTTTCAGTGAATTGGATTATGAATCTGACAGGGAATGAAGGAGCTTTGCTCTCTACCATATTATTTCTTTCCAACTGCTGAGTTTAACATGAATTTGAAGGAAAACAAAAAGAGATGCGCTCAGTGTTTAAGAACTTGTGACTGGCTTTATCAAAAGCACAAAGTATTTTAGTGACTTTTTGCTTTAATCTTTTCTTTTTGCTTTAATCACTCATGTTCAAAGCTTGTGTGTGTGTGTGTGTGTGTGTGTGTGTGTGTATCTGTGTGTCTTGGTAACTCCTTTTTCTTTCCTATCTTATTCAGAATCTTATGTTTCTACCTTTCATAAAACCAAGGATGTGACTTTAGGAAGTCTACTGTTTCTCCTGTATCATGATGAATATGATATAACCTTAAGATAACATGCATAATTTTTCAACAAAAGGAACTCGTGCAGTCAAATTGCGTGTAGGGAGGAGGTGTGTAACTGTGGGTATGGGTGGTTCATTTCTAAATAGTCACTTTAGCAAAATGTTTGTTCTGTCCAAAGTGGGTACCATTGTTGAAAATAAAACATTGTCTTAGACCCTCTAAAAAAATTTGTCTTTAAAGCTTATGGCTTTTTGTTTGTTTGTTTTTAATTTTGATAATCCACTTGAAAGTGGAGGATTTGCCTTTTAGAGAGGGTAATGCAAAAAAATAAAATAAATAAATATGAATGGTGGAATTCCAGACATTGAGGAATAGATTAGAACATGGTTTTCAGATAAGAGTTGATCTATACCTTGGCATCTTCATATAATACTTTGAGAAACTGCTTCTTTTATGGCCTATTTTAATATCTTCCATACTGTCAAATTTCATATTTGAGGATGTTAATTATTATATTTTTTAAATGATGACTATTATTTGGAGAAGGCATCTTAAATTAGGTTGTTTATTCTGTTTGGGTCCAAAAAAAAAAAAAAAAACCAGAAGAAAACCTGAGGTGTGGCAATAGATTGATAAGACCAGTTATTTTGTGTGTGGTCATAAATTGGGTTTGGAGTGACAGTTTCTGATCTATAACTCTTCACTACTCTAGAATAATCCTGCCTATAAAAGTTACATTATCCTAGGTATTAACTTGGGAGTAGAAAGAAAACTAAAAGAAAACTAGGACTGTAATTTTTTTCTTTAGCTGGATTACTGGTATATGAGAGTGTATTAAACCTCTCTCTCTTTCTCTTGAAACTTGAAGTACAGATTTTAAAAAATAAGGGCATCTAATTTGAAAGACTAATCTGAATTCAAATACTGGTTTCTCCATTTATCTTAATAGTATAATCATTTATTTTAGTATCTTTAAAGTTTGAATTCATCCATCTATAAAATACATATAATGAGAGCAAATTTGTAGGGTTGCTGGACAGTTTATCAATACCATTAGGTCAATGTCTACTGCTTGGTATGCTTTTGAATTAATCACCTTGATTAAATTATTATTATTCAATGTTTACTGAGCACAATATTAAAATAATGGATAGACTAATATTGATTCCAAATCAATCCCAATAACCTCAGATATGCAGATGACACCACCCTTATGGCAGAAAGTGAAGAGGAACTCAAAAGCCTGTTGATGAAAGTGAAAATGGAGAGTGAAAAAGTTGGCTTAAAGCTCAACATTCAGAAAACGGAGATCATGGCATCTGGTCCCATCACTTCATGGGAAATAGATGGGGAAACAGTGGAAACAGTGTCAGACTTTATTTTTGGGGGCTCCAAAATCACTGCAGATGGTGACTGCAGCCATGAAATTAAAAGACGCTTACTCCTTGGAAGAAAAGTTATGAGCCACCTAGATAGCATATTCAAAAGCAGAGACATTACTTTGCCGACTAAGGTCCGTCTAGTCAAGGCTATGGTTTTTCCTGTGGTCATGTATGGATGTGAGAGTTGGAATGTGAAGAAGGCTGAGTGCCGAAGAATTGATGCTTTTGAAGTGTGGTGTTGGAGAAGACTCTTGAGAGTCCCTTGGACTGCAAGGAGATCCAACCAGTCCATTCTGAAGATCAGCCCTGGGTGTTCTTTGGAAGGAATGATGCTAAAGCTGAAACTCCAGTACTTTGTCCACCTCATGCGAAGAGTTGACTCATTGGAAAAGACTTTGATGCTGGGAGGGATTGGGGGCAGGAGGAGAAGGGGACGACAGAGGATGAAATGGCTGGATGGCATCACTGACTCGATGGACGTGAGTCTGAGTGAACTCTGGGAGTTGGTGATGGACAGGGAGGCCTGGCGTGCTGCGATTCATGGGGTCGCAGAGAGTCGGAGTTGACTGAGTGACTGAACTGAACTGAACTGAATTGAATGGGAACTTTGAATGGGAACTTTAGAAGATTGACTTAAACTGTGGATTCAAAGTTTTAAAGTTCTGTCTATTAGGGTTTAAAATAAAAGTGAAATACTTAGTTAACCCATTGCTAAGAATACTTCACATCCCTTGAGTAGAAACAGAGAAATAGATAAATTGCTGAATGCGTCTCCTGTTATACTTCATGTTTACTTGTGTCAAAGACCTAATAACCTCAGTTGTTCACTCAGTTGTGTCCAACTCTTTACAACACGATGGAGTATAGTCTGCTAGCCTTCTTTGTCCATGAAATTTTCCAAGCAAAAACAGGCTGGAGTAGGTTGTCATTTCCTTCTCTAGGCAATCTTCCTGACCCAGGGATTGAACCTGCATCTCTTGCATTGGCAGGAGGATTCCTTACCACTGTATCACCTGGGTGCTTACATCTCCAAAGACAGTGATATACATTATGTTCCAACTCTGCTTTAAAGCTGTTTCTTAAATGAGTAAAGATTGCTTTTTTTGTAACTTCCATGCATTGATCCTAAGGCTACTCTTTGGAGACTGGTTTGAAACAAGGAAATGTTTTGGAGGAAAATTTTTGCTAAGCAAACCAGTTTAATTATAGAGGCTCAATAAATATTCTTGAAATAAATAAGATTTATTTTAAAAAGCAAGAAAGCTCCCTTTTACTACAGACTTAATATTAACTCAAAAGAAAATGTCTTTTCAAATATTTATCACTGATTTGTTTGGAATAGAAATGCATATCTGATTCAAATGATCACATGCTAACTAAAGGCAAGGCATTGTTAGTTGATCTTTTTTAAGGCAACTGCTTTCAAGTTGAAAACTTATAAAAGGTAAGCTATTACTGTTAACTGTCCAAGTTTCAAGCTGAACAAAAAGAAATAGGTTTGTGTCTCTATATTAAAACTCTCTCCTCTCTCTCTGCCTTTCTTTATTCTCTCTTTGTCTCTATTCCTCATCTTTTTCTCCATCTCATTCTCTCTTTTGATTCTTTCTCTCCACACTCATTCACGTGTGCACATGCACACACACAAACACATACAGATGTCTGGTATATTAGATTAATCCATTTTACTTAAGTAACTCTTTTACTCAGAGGTAAAGAAAATGTTGAGTTGAAGTTCCCAGTTTTTTTCAGATTTTTCTCAGAAAGAGAAAACTAATGTCCCTTAAAACATTTCTTTTTCTAAGTGTATCATTCTTTTTATTCTCACTTCTTATGCCCAAACATGAAAAATACATAAAACACATGCACAAAATAAAATTCAAAGGTGAAAATAAATGGTTTATTTTTAAAATAAACAAATTTACAAATCAAATGGAAAATGGAAAATACAAACATTTATGGATAAAATAAAAAAGATAGTCTTAAAATATGAAAAACCTATGGAAAGAAAATAGATAATTAACACGTGGAGTGAAACTTTTGTTTTCCAATAAAATGGAGTACTTGTTTATTAGAATATTAGGGAATCATCTAAACTACAATGCAGAAAAAATTAAATTATTTTATATGGTTGTATAATTGGACACTCTATATATCATGTCTTTTTTGTTTGTTTGTTTAATTGGGTGCAGAAGGTCTTTATACCATATACCTAAAACCTTTGAGATTTTTCTTTTTAACATTGGATGCTTTTGTTTTTAATATTAGAGAGAGATTTCCCCTTGCTGTCCAATGTATGTTTCTCCTTCTCTCTCAAATAATCTGTACTGGGCATCTTCTGGATCATAAAACAAACAAACAAAAAAAGAACTCTTGAAACAAAATTATCTTAGGATGAGATATCATTTCAATTTGAGTTGCTTTAGATTTTTAGCATTTGAAAACGTTCAGTAGCAAATACAGTAATATAAATAGAACAAAATTTATCTAGAAGTTTCTAGGGGTACCAAACATCATTTAACATAAATACGAAATCCAAAAGTGCAAAAAGATGCTGCATTGGCAAGAGAATGGCCCCTTGATAATGGGGCTGTCCCTCATCTACCTAAAGCTCATTCTTAAATTGAAATTCAAATCTTATCTGGGGTCAGTTCTCCCCTGGTCTTGTGATGAAAGGGTTAATGGAGTAATTGTGCTTTGTAGTAATGAAATGCATTAACAAAGCTAAAAACATTAGATCCAAGATGACCCCCATACCATAGTTTTGTAGTCAATGATTAATGAAGCTTTTGTTTTATTTAAAATAATAACTCCTCCATAGAAAAATGATTTATTAAATAGACTTTAGTAATCAGAAGGACACAAATATAGGAGATAATTTTAGAATAGTTTATCAACATTCATACTACTAAGATAAGGATTTCCTTAAATTATGAATTATTATTTTTCATATGATACCCAGGCTCATTTATAGGTATTTTTATTTTCTTTTCCTTTATTACCTAAAAGTCCAAATAGAGACTTATCTCTCCAAGAGTTGAGCACTAAGATTAACATAATTTCTAAGTATGTGTGCTCAGAATACAGTAGATGGTCAATTAATGCCAGAGGGCTGGCTACTGCTTAGCAGTGACCACGGAAGTTCTGTGCAAAACAGAAGCCACTGCACCCAGATCAGCTGTGGCAGTAGTAAGTTATTGTTACTAATTTAGGGAGGGCAGGAGTTAACAACAACTACTCTGGGAGCTGTAAATTCACAAGTATTATTAATGTGCAGAAAACAGTGATATAAAATATTACAGTAAAAAACATAATTTAAAAACTGGATAAGAGTTCCAGTAATTTGTAATATTGTGCCAATGGCTATTTAAAGTCATATGTGGATATATATATACATATATGTGTGTGTAGTGTGTGTATATATATATACAATTCATGTATGTATGTATGTGTATCTGTAATTCATGTGTATATATGCTATATATATATAATTTTGTGTGTATATACATATATATTTTTTAAAAATCTATATGTAACATAGATATTCACCACTCTGTAAACCCTGGACTTAGTTTTCACTTTTCCAAGTCTTAAGAACAGTAAAGTTTTACTTATACAAACTAAAACATGTTTAGTTGACAGTGACTTTTCCATCTAACTTGTTTGAAGTGAGTGTTATTAACTTATCAGTGAATAAAATATGAAAACTACTCAGGGTCCAGTTAATACTATTAGAGTATTAATGCTAAAAGCACTCTCAAGGTCCCTAAGTCTAACTTTAACACTTTACAATGGGGAGACAGAAACAAGTAAAGAGAAATTATTTTCATAATATTCACATTAGCAAAGCTAAGATTAAAAGACAAATTGACAAACATCCTGTTCTTTGCTTTTCTTATAAGACAGAAAATGCCCTTGAAAGCTTTTTGCTCTTCTTTTACTCAATATTAGCACCAGTAAGAGAAGCTTCCTCTCCAATGAATCAAGTGTGGAGCCACCTGCATGCTCTGAATGACTGACCCAAAATGCAGGAGGAAGGGAGATGGAGTGATGGATATGGGTCAACCTACAGATAATTGGGAGTTTACTGTAATAAAATACTATTACATAGTTTTCAAGGTGACAAATATGATACCAACTACCTGAGATAGAGTGCAGGGGGTGGTGGGGGGAGATGACAGTAGACAATGAGGGAAAGCCCTTTAAGCCAATCGTAAGGAACGTTTAGTCACCCTGCTTTATAACATCATAAATGGTGTTGGTCTTGCTGTGAGGGTGTCTAGCATAGTAGGATGAGCATAACAGTTTATTTTCCTTAGCAAAGATAAATTTAGGCCCTGATTATCTTTTAAGGGATGAATAAAAAGAAAAGAAAACTATACTTGAAACTCTTAATGACCTTGCTAACAGATGACTCATCTATAGTGATAGTGAAGTTGCTTAGTCGTGTCCGACTTTTTGCGACCCCATGGACTGTAGCCTATCTGGCTCCTCTGTCTATGGGATTTTCAAGGCAATAGTACTGGAGTGGATTGCCATTTCCTTCTCCAGGGGATCTTCCCAACCCAGGGATCGAACCCAGGTCTCCTGCATTGTAGACAGACGCTTTACCGTCTGAGCCACCAGGGAAGTCCTGACTCATCTATAAGGGGTCTCTAAATCAATTACAAAGGCTTCCTCATAATATTAAGATTATTCAAAAAAAAAAAGAGAGAGAGTGAGAGTGAGTGAATAGATATGAGTAGAAACAGGAATGGAGGATGCAGAAGCGGAATTTTGCATCACCAATTCTTGCAAAAAATGGAGTGACCTCAGGCACTGGTGACAAGTGGTGGCATGATCATTCTAAGCCTTGGTATTTCCTGAGGAAGCAGAACAGTTCTACAGTAACCCTGAATTTATCTCTATGGGGAGGCTTCCATAGAATCTGTTTCTGTCCATGAACAACACACTGGGAATAAAGCAGGGGAATCTTTCCTTCTTGGAGTATTGCTGGATCTTTTCATCCATCATTCACTGGCTCTTTCATACATTTTTCAGGGATGAATAAGTGAGACCCTGCTCGCCACTTCTAGACCACCTGGGGCTTTTCTTCACTGGCATGGCCACCTGCAGCTGCTTCCAGAACCTGCCCTGTGGATACTTGGATTTCTCCCCTTTCCATTTAATGACCGTGAGCACCGTCTTAGCCCTCTTCAACTCTTTCACCTTCGTTTCCTTCACAGCTTTGTACTGTACTAAAATGACGTTGATGCTGCCTCGAGAGGCCATGTTTTCTAGGCCAGCCTTGAGCTCCAGGAGGGCTTGGGTTCCCTGGAGCACGTAGTTGGGGCTTAGGACAACCAGGAGGCGTCTGCTTTTCTGAATGAAGCTCAAGGTCTCATCTGTGACAACTGGGAAAGAAAACACCATGGGGATTAGTGATGGCCAAGAACTCCCTCAAAGTGTGGGGCTTGAGGACCAAGTGAAAAGAAATTAGCAAAATAGTGTGAGAATTGGGGTGAAACTGTTCAACAACACTTAATCCTTAGACCCAAGGATTCAGAAAATGTTCAGAAAACGTCACTCTCTTCAGGGAGAATAGAGACTGAATCCACACATTCCAACCCTGAAGGAATTCCAAATAGGCATAAAGTCAAAATGTATTCCTATGACCTTGGTCTTCAGAAGCATCATTTGGGACATGAAGAATGTGTGGATAGTACTGAAATCAATTTCTTCAAACTGTGTGGTATATTTTGGCCCAGCAAAATCAGGTCTTGATCCCTTTCTCCCCAAAGATACCCATGTATTAACTCTCTACTGCCAATGAGTATTAAAAAATATACATTATAGTGCTAAATCATAGAAATTCACTTTTCACTAACACAGAACAGCAAGAGTAAAACACTTCATTTTTTGGTAGTCCCTCTCTACTGTCAGGCACCTCCCAGACACAGACTATTCTATATCATTGGAATAGGAACTTAAGAAAATCTAGCCAATTGAATGATATTTTGACTGGAATCACATTCTCAGCTCAGCTTTCTATTCTGCTCTGCTCTGGAGCCTAAATTAGTCCCTGAATCTTTCTCCTTAAACTCCTGTCATTACTAAGAAGCCATGTGTTTCAGCAGCTGCTAGCTGATGCGTGTGCCTTCACTGGCAAGCAAATGGTTTCTTCAGGTCGAAAAAGAAGCAGCAGCAGGGGAAAATGGAAATGCTGCATAATTTTATTCTGTTGTCAAGGGTTCTGATTAGTTCCTGTCACTAAATTCTTGGGAATAATCCATCTCCTCGAGGTTGCTTATCAAGGACTGAATAATCCTTTTCCTGGGGTTCAGATAGAAGGCAACTCCAGGGAATGCACCAGTGTTGTGGAAAACCATCTCAAGGTTTACCATACTCCCCACTCCCCTTGGCAGTCATTTTGCCCTTTAATCTTCACAGGTACAGAGGCAATGGGGAGAGAGTCGAAATCAAAATAGCATGTGCAGCCTAGAGGAGAATCCAGGAAGCACTGTTGCTGATTGACTGTGTGTAAGCAGGGAAAGAGACCTAGAGGCAAAGAGGACTGAGTAAAAGCAGCAGGGAGAATGCAAAAGATCACAAAGATCAGCCATCAAAAGCAAAGCGCAAGAGTAATTACATAGAACTTGAATTCTACAAAAACTGTCAATCCCTGCCAGAGTCTTACATTGTTGTTATACTGTATATCTTCACATAACTGTTCAGATAGTAGTAAATATCAGTTGAAAGACTTATGAATGAATAATTAGATGAATAAATTATTTAAGATTTTAAGCTTCAAAATGAGTGGGATTTGTCCTTTATCTATATAGTCAAGTCATCATTTTCTGGCAAAATTATGCTGAAAGAGATATCTCTTACAGAAAAGAAGCATGATGGACTTTTGGATGATGATTTTGGACATAAAGTGATCCAGCTAATTCAAAATATGAATAAATATTAATGTCCATTCTCTCTCTCAAATTATCAATATAACTAAAAAATATGCTAAGTGATTAATGTAAATAGGATTTAGGGGAAGAAAATAAATTAGTTTGTTGTAAAGATTAGATATATTCATTCATTTTAACAGTACAGAGTTTAACAGTGGGTTTATGAGTGCTATTATGCATTTATAAAAGAGACTCGAATGTAGCATCATTTTATGTGTCACTGTCTGGATCTGAAAATTAGAGGTATATTTTATTTTAAATCATTCAGCATTTCAATCTTTTTATACCTATTAGGATATATTGGCCTTTGTAAAATGTTAAACTCATTTCAAATGTGTAATTTGATATGAAGGAAGAAACAGACACAAGGAAAGAGGGGATTCGAGCAGCATTGGTTTGCAAGAAAACAAGAATGAAAAAAAAGGAAGGAAAATATTCTAATTACTATCAGTAAGTAATATAATGGAGGATTCCATGCTGTCTCTTCTGCACCTCACTTTTTGCAAAATCGAGTAAATCTTATCTGTTTACAAATGTTTTAAACTCACTCTTTATGAAAAAATTCTAGGCAAATTAGTGCAACTTATTTAAACCTTCTAAAAATCTAAATGTGAGTAAACAAAATGTTTAAAGCTGTGGCTCTTAGCAGAGCTCCAATGTACTCTGCATCTACACTTTCCTGACATTGTTTTTAAAACTTACTGGGGAAATATTTTAAAACCTAAAACTGCACTTGAATAATCTACATCTTACAATGTAGAATTATTCCTGTTGTTTAGTTGCTAAGTCATGTCTGACTCTTTGTGACCCATGGACTGTACCCTGCCAAGACTTTTTGTCCATGGGACTTCTCAGGTAAGAATACTGGAGTGGATCGGCATTTCCTTCCTTATGGCATCTTTCTGAGCCAGGGATGGAACCCACATCTCCTGTGTTTCTTGCATTGGTAGGCCGATTCTTTACCACTGAGACATCTGGGAAGACCAGATTTACTCCTAGAGAGTCTCTATCTGCTACAAAACGAATTGGGCATTTAAATGTCCAAAGATGTCAACACAGAACTGTGCCATGACTCTTCGTGTGACCCGAAGCTAGAGGTCTACTCTGCCTTTCAGTGTAGCATCACCTGCACTCATCTGAAATACCTACTTCCCCCAGGCAGACTGTCTCGGTCAAAGATGCACAGCTTGTATCCAAATTCATTCTCCAAGACTCCACGGAGGGTCAGTAATACAAATTCTTCTTCTTCAGCATTCCTTGCATAGGATACATAAATATCATATTCCTTTCCATCTAGCAAAAATTTAATAAAAGACACAAAACACAGATCCAATATAAATTAGGAAAGTTTCTCAACAGTGCTGTATTTTTTCTTAAATAAAACTTTTGGATATTAGACATTTTCATTTTTTACACATGTGAATTAGCTGACAGATTTCAGTGTGATTCCCTACCTGCGACAGGGCTCCAGGCAAAATGACTATTTTGAGGTGTAATTGCAAAGTTTATCTGATGTGTCTTCTACTCTCATCTCAGTGAGTTCAGAGTTTGTAGTGGAGAATGAGTGAGGTTCGGCTCATTCTACTATGAACTGATGGAATCAGGAAGCAAATAGTTACTCAGTCAGAGATGCTGGCAAAAATACCATGCAGAACATTTCTAATTCCTGCCCTCGTATGTCACTCACTAATATATAAGAATAATAAATTGAGCAAAACCTTGAGAAATGTTTAAATCATGTATACCTGAAAATACCTACAATTAAAATATGCTTAGATTTGATGAACCAATTTTTCTCCCAGTTGCCTAATTATAAAAATCATCTCTTGTTAAAAATACAGGTGCCTGTCTCTTCTACAACTCACTCAATGAGATTCTTTATGGGATGGGTATTAGAATTGGTAATTAAATGTTTCATTCTTGTCACCTGGCATAGAGGCACCAAAACAGTGTTTCTTAAACTATAATGTGTACACGAATCATTTTGGGATACTGTTGAAATGCAGATGCTGATTCATAATAGGGGCTAGCCTTTAGATGCTCCTTTTAGTAAGCTCCCATGTGATTCTTCTGGTACACAGATAACCTGTGAGTACAAAGTGTGGACATACACCGTCTAGCACAATAAACACAAGCCACAAGTGGCTATTAAGCACTGGAAATGTATCTGGTCTGAATGGAGGTATGCTGCAAGTGTAAAACACAATACATGCTGAACTTTGAAGATTTTTTAGTACCAAAAATAAGACTAAAATATTTCTGTTAACATAATATTAAATTACAAGCTAAAATGATAGCCTTTTGAACATGTTAGATAACATAATTATTAAAATTATTTTCACTTTTATTTTCGTTTTCCTTATGTGACCACTAGAACAATATTAAATTACATACGTGGTTCATATTGTATTTCTATTCGGATGGTGCCAATCTAGACTAAATCATATATTGACCCAAGAAAGCAGACTAATATGCATTAGAAAGATTTTCAATAGGAAGGGCTGAAACCAAAGTTAGTCTGATTATATCTTCCAACTAATCCAGGTTTTATCAAGCCAATATGTTTTCTCAAGATTGTAGTCAGGAGATATACATGAAATTCTCATTACTCACCTAAAATGGTTTCATCTGTTCCAAAATGAGCCCGGTAAAATAAGACCATCTCCAGCCAGTACACATGGTAAATAACAATGAGAATCACCACCAGGAGAACTGTGGCTCCAAAGCCACATGCCAGTTCCACTGTATACCGTGGAGCTATCATTGGAGAGACCAACAAAGAAACAAACTGATTTGTGCATGATAGTCATGGTGACCCATCATTCTGCAAACAGCTGGTTAAACCAAGCAGCTGAGTCATGAACCTGACCTATATCTGTGAACAAGCAGAGATCACATGGTGGAGGTTAAGCACTATGTTCTAATACCAGATTGTGGCCTATTTATCTTTTTTGTTCCCAGAAACTGACACAGAAGGTGCTTTTAAACAATTATATGATTTGAATACACTTCGATGATATTACAAATCAGAACAGATCTTATCAGGAACAATTTAAAAGGTCAACCAATCTGACTCACAAACTGACAACTAAATCTTCTCAAAAATATTTTTGTAAAGTGTAACTCCATCCTTTGTCCAGCTCTTACTAGACGAGCTCATGACACTGGTAGAATTGTAATTGTTGGAGCAGCTAACTGAGCAAAAATTTTAATGTGTTTATATCAGTCTTAGTTTCATCCTCTTGTCCAGTGCCATATGGAAGAAATTTAATTCCTTTTTCTTTATATTTCACAATAGGCCTCAACAATTTTATTATTATTGAACAGAAAATGAGGGTATCCACCTAATTCAGAGCCAAGTATGCTTGGCTCTGAAAGTATCTCTCAGGTGTACAGTTCTGGGATATACATTCTACAAGCCTGCTTCTCCACTCTTTCTCACTCACCATTAAACTATACATTGTTACAGTCGTATAGGTAGAGAGTATGTCTTCTTTATCCATCCTATCTTGAGAACTCTGGGAACTGAATGAACATTTCTGGATATAACATTTCAGACTTCTACGTAGTGTTATTTAAAATAAGTCTAGTACTATGTGATACTTAAAATAAGTCTTAAAGTGAAAGTCACTCAGTCCTGTCCAACTCTACTGGAGTGGGTACTCTTTCCCTTCTGCAGGGAATATTCCCAACTCAGGGATCAAACCCAGGTCTCCCACATTGCAGGCATATTCTTTATCAGATGAACCACAAGAAAAGCCCAATACTGGAGTGGGTAGCCTGTCCTTTCTGCAGGAGATCTTCCTGACCCAGGAATCAAACCTGGGTCTCCTGCATTACAGGTGGATTCTTCAGCAACTGAGTTATCAGGGAAGCCCTAAAATAAGTCTAGTACTATACCATGTATTTGTAACCTCATGTGGCTGCTTTATCAGCTTTACTAGTGCCAAAGAGTGCTCAAACTACCGCACAGTTGCACTCATCTCCCATGCTAGTAAAGTAATGCTCAAAATTCTCCAAGCCAGGCTTCAGTAATACATGAACCGTGAACTTCCTGATGTTCAAGCTGGTTTTAGAAAAGGCAGAGGAACCAGAGATCAAATTGCCAACATCTGCTAGATCATGGAAAAAGCAAGAGAGTTCCAGGAAAACATCTATTTCTGCTTTATTGACTATGCCAAAGCCTTTGACTATGTGGATCACAATAAACTGTGGAAAATTCTGAGAGAGATGGGAATAACAGACCACCTGACCTGCCTCTTGAGAAATCTGTATGCAGGTCAGGAAGCAACAGTTAGAACTGGACATGGAACAACAGACTGGTTCCAAATAGGGAAAGGAGTACGTCAAGGCTGTATATTGTCACCCTGCTTATTTAACTTACATGCAGAGTACATCATGAGAAATGCTGGGCTGGAAGAAACACAAGCTGGAATCAAGATTGCCGAGAGAAATATCAATAACCTCAGATATACAGATGATACCACCTTTATGGCAGAAAGTGAAGAGGAACTCAAAAGCCTCTTGATGAAAGTGAAAGTGGAGAGTGAAAAAGTTGGCTTAAAGCTCAACATTCAGAAAATGAAAATCATAGCATCCGGTCCCATCACTTCATGGAAAATAGATGGGGAAACATTGGAAACAGTGTCAGACTTTATTTTTGGGGGCTCCAGAATCACTGCAGATGGTAATTGCAGCCATGAAATTAAAAGACGCTTACTCCTTGGAAGAAAAATTATGACCAACCTAGATAGCATATTCAAAAGCAGAGACATTATTTTGCCAAGAAAGGTCCATCTAGTCAAGGCTATGGTTTTTCTAGTAGTCATGTATGGATGTGAGAGTTGGACTGTGAAGAAAACTAAGCACTGAAGAATTGATGCTTTTGAACTATGGTGTTGGAGAAGACTCTTGAGAGTCCCTTGGACTGCAAGGAGATCCAACTAGTCCATTCTGAAGGAGATCAGCCCTGGGATTTCTTTGGAAGGAATGATGCTAAAGTTGAAGTTCCAGTACTTTGGCCACCTCATGGGAAGAGTTGACTCATTGGAAAAGACTCTGATGCTGGGAGGGATTGGGGGCAGGAGGAGAAGGGGACGACCGAGGATGAGATGGCTGGATGGCATCACTAACTCGATGAACGTGAATCTAAGTGAACTCTGGGAGTTGGTGATGAACAGGGAGGCCTGGCGTGCTGAGATTCATGGGGTCGCAAAGAGTCGGACACGACTGAGTGACTGAACTGAACTGAACTGAGTGAAACTTAAGAGTTTGAGATGGAACAAAATATTTCTGGATCTGAAACAGAAGTGGCTTAAACTATATATTAGCTGATTTGACAATTACTTATTGGCATCTATCATTTGCTAGAAGCTGTTGAGGTTATAACAGTAGATTAAACAGGAAGGGTCTCTGCCCTTTTAGGGCTAAGATTCTATTGCAGGGAAGTAAATAAGAAAATAAATAAGACAGTTACTGTTAGAGAGTGATCCATGCTATGAAGGAAATAAACCAGGGTAATATGAGGGAGGTAACTGAGGGGAGGATTTGGGGCAGGAGAGGTATATTAGGTAGAGGTGAGAAAAAGCCTTTTTAAACACCTGAACATCGTGTGTATTAAGTGTTTGCCAGGACAAGGCACAGAAAAATGTTCTTCAATCTGGAACTGTTATCAGGCCTTCCTGACTTCAAAGTCCAGAGATCTTTGCACAACACTACCATGAAGTTCAATTATTGATCATGCCAGTGAAAAATCCCTTTTAAAACAGGTAGCTATTCTAAGGGGAAAATGGCAAGTAGCCTAGAGCAAAATCTGAAATTCTCTAATTAACAGGAAAAGTCATTGAGTTTTGCATTCATTATCCTAAACTCAGGGCACTAATCCTGCTACAGATATAGCCTGGGAGTCAGCTGTACAGAATTACCATGTACTCTAATACTCATGATTTCCAGGTGGCACAGTGGTAAAGAATCTTCCTCTCAAATGCAGGAGACCCGGGTTCAATCGTTCCTTGGGTCTGGAAGATTCCCAGAAGTAGAAAATGGCAACCCACTCCAGTATTCTTGCCTGATAATCCCATGGACAGAGGAGCCTGGCGGGCTACAGTCCATGGGGTTGCAGAGTCAGATACAACTAAGCGCCTGAGCATGCATGCACACAGGCTTGTACTCAACCCATGAACAATAGTGCTTTAAAATAAGATAATAAATGCCATAAAGCTATGTCAGTGCAGTTGACAATTTATTAAGATCAGTTTGAGTAGCTGGCATGAAAATTGCTGTGTCCTTGGTATTTCTGAGTAGATGTTATGTTAACGACACACTGGGCTAATTCCCACTGTCATCCTCATTATTTGCTCAGCTATTTTGGCGCTGCCTGGATGGACATTTCACAATAAGAAAAAATGAAAAAAGGTCAGTGGATCCACTTACCTGAAATGGATTTTTCTTAAAAAAGATCAATAGTTACCTTGTTTAGTGATCAAGATATCAATTACACTCATGGCTTTCCCTCTGCTACATTCATTTTACTACTGCCTGTTTTATTTCTACTAGAGCTTTTTAATTTTGTGTCATGCAATTACACATGTCGTATTTACAGACTGCATTTTGTTGGGCCACCTTGATGATTTCAAGAAGTTCCTAATGCTATTTAACTAATTGAACTCAAGATAAATAATCCACAAGCCTGATTTTCTAAAAGGTTTGAGTCACATTTAGGAAGTGCTCTAAAAAGCTTTCAAATAAAGCTTTGCTGGTTTGTTTGAAAGGCTGATCCTTAGTCCACATTTTCCGTCTGCCCCACCTCAAGTCTTTGATCTTTAGGGGCTAGAGATTTTACTCTGATGCAATCCCAAACCAAAGGGTTTCCAGTGAAAGGGGTGATATAGGACTCCTAAACTGCTTCTATCTTTGTTCTCACTGATCATCTAAACAGGATGGAGACAAATTTAGTGACTTGCTCTAATGTTTCTTTCTGAATCAGAATTCCCTCTAGCCATTTTCCAGAGCTCAAATTTGCAGCTAACTACCCTTGGTTATGGAGAAAGCAATGGCACCCCACTCCAGTACTCTTGCCTGGAAAATCTCATGGATGGAGGAGCCTGGTGGGCTGCAGTCCATGGGGTCGCTAAGAGTCGGACACGACTGAGAGACTTCATTTTCACTTTTCACTTTCATGCATTGGAGAAGGAAATAGCAACCCACTCCAGTATTCTTGCCTAGAGAATCCCAGGGATGGGGGAGCCTGGTGGGCTGCTGTCTATGGGGTTGCACAGAGTTGGACACGACTGAAGCGACTTAGCAGCAGCAGCACCCTTGGTTAAGCCAGTACAATAGCTCTAGTCTTTTTCCTTGTTTCAAGCTATCAGTCTACAATCTTGTTTCTCCTTGAAAACTTAAATTTATCTCCTTCATATTCAGTATCATAGTAGGGGCCTTGTTATCCATTGAATCTCCCAACCAAATACCAGCTTCTTGAATTTTCAAGCATTCCCTGCCATGGAATATTTGTCTATTCTTTGCTCAATTGTTGTTACTACTTGACAATTTTTGGTACTACAATAATAGTCACTTGCCTGAATAACAAAGAGAATGTGTGCATGTGCTAAGTCCCTTCAATTGTGCCCGACTCTTTGCGACCCTATGGGCTGTAGCCCACCAGGCTCCTCTGTCCATGGGATTCTCCAGGCAAGAATACTGGAGTGGATTGCCATGCCCTTCTCCAGGGGATCTTCCCAACCCAGGAATCGAACTGAAGTGTCTTATATCTCTTGCATTGGTAGTCAGGTTCTTTACCACTAGTGTCACCTGATAGTAAATCAAAGATTTATGACTGAATTAACCTTCAGACCTTATTTGTTTGGCTATTTTAGTTCAAACTTGTACATTTTGAAAATCAGCTTCTGGTCTTAGAGAAGCGACAGGGGCAGCCTTCTCTCCATAATATCTAAAATATTATGATGATTTAGGGGTATGCAAAGATTTCTAAGAACAAAGAAAACAATAACCATTAAAGAAAACATTAATAAATTACACCGCATCACTAATGTACCACTGAAGATAGGAACTGGCAAGATACAGAGTGGGAGAAAGTATTTGCAAAATATCTATCCAAGAAGGAACTGGTATCTAGGGTAGAAAAGAGAATTGCTCAGATCTGATAATGAAAATACAAACTACCTACTTATAAAATGGACAAGGTATTTGAACACTCATAACACAAAAGAAGACCAATGACTAACAAGCATATGAAAAGGTGCTCAGCATCTTAATCATCAGTGAAACAAAAACTAGAAAATGAGGTACCACCACACTCACTAGAATGGCTGAAACTAAGATTGTTGTTTGCTGTTGTTTTAGTCACTAAGTCATGTTTGACTCTGTGACCCCATGGACAGGCCCCTCTGTCCATGGTATTTCCCAGGCAAGAATACTGCAGTGGGTTGTCATTTCCTTCTCCTGGGGCTCCTCTTGACCCAGAATTGAACCCATGACTCCTTCGTTGGCAAGTGGACTCTTCACGCTGAGCCACCAGGGAAGCCCAAAACTAAAGAGTAACAACATTGAATGACAAAGATGTGAATACACTGTTTCAGTGAGAGGGGAGAATGATCCTACCACTTGGGAAGAAAGCGCTGAGAGTTTCTGATAAAACTAAGCTGGTAATTCTACTCATAGGTACTCACATCAGAGAAGTAAAAATAAAAGTCCATGAAGAGGCTTGGATAAGAATGTTAACAGAAGTTCTTCAAAACCATGAACAACCCAGATGACCTCCACCCAGAGAAAGAATAACTAAGCTGCAATAAATTCTTTAAAAAAAAAAAAAAAGAAAGAAAACACACAATAACAACAACAAAAAATTACTTGGCAAACAAAAGCAGCTAACGACTGATACAACAGCATGACTATTAAGATTATTTTCTGAGTGAAAGAAGCTTTATAAAAGAGTGCATTCTGTATAGGTCTAGGTATACAAAGCTCTAGAAGAGGAAACAAATAGTACATTCTGATAAGGAAAATCAGAACAGTTGCTTTGACAGTGGTGGAGAAGGTAGGAGTAGCAGGATTGATTGATAAGGGGAAGGAGTGGGAGGTTACTGTCTATGGTGATGATAATATTCTATACTTGATTTTAAGTTACACCATAAATATGTACACATTTTAAAAATATTATCAAAGTTCACATAACTGTGATTTGTAATTTGTCACTGTATACAAACTTTACCTAAAAAAGCCTAAGAGAACTATAAATAAATATTAAAATTTGGATAATATAAGATGCTTAAATGTTTAGGTGATAACTTTTACTCATGACTGTAACTACTTTAAAGGTATAAATAATAAGATATACTAATGTATGCATAGAAGAATGGATTGATGGGTAGATATGTGATAAAGCAAAGATAGCAAAATGATAGAATCTACACAGGTTATATAATTGTTCACTGGATAATTCTTTCAACTTTTCCATGTATTTGAAAACTGTCAATAAAGTATCAAAATATAAAAATTAAGATGAAATAAACCTGCAGATAAAAACAAAGCTGAGAGAATTTGTCACCAGCAGATGTATGCCACTAGAAATATTAAATGGTTTTCCAGCTAAAATGTTACCAAAATGAAGAGTGTCAGAAATGGAAAATATGCAAATAAATATAACAATAATTTTTTCTCAGTTCCTAATGTATTTAAAGAATACTTATTTAAAGCAAAAATAATAGCAATGTATTGTGGCATTTAAATGCAAATTGAAATGCATTGTAACAATAAAACAAAAACAGGAGAGAAAAAAATGGAACTTTACCATTTTAAGGTTCTTATAAAATATGTCAAATGATTAATTCAAGGTAGATTGTGATAAGTTCAAGACAGATATTGTAAATACAATAGAAAAAAATTTAAATAACATGGAATTACTCAATATGCCAGCAAATTTGGAAAACTCAGCAGTGGCCACAGGACTGGAAAAGGTCAGTTTTCATTCCAATCCCAAAGAAAGGCAATGCCAAAGAATGCTCAAACTACTGCACAGTTGCACTCATCTCCCATGCTAGTAAAGTGATGCTAAAATTCTCTAAGCCAGACTTCAGCAGTATGTGAGCTGTGAACTTCCAAATGTTCAAGCTTGTTTTAGAAAAGGCAGAGGAACCAGAAATCAAATTGTGAACATCCACCGGACCATCGAGAAAGCAAGAGAGTTCCAGAAAAACATCTATTTCTGCTTTATTGACTATGCCAAAGCCTTTGACTATGTGGATCACAATAAACTGTGGAAAATTCTTCAAGAGATGGGAATACCAGACCATCTGACCTGCCTCTTGAGAAACCTATATGCAGGTCAGGAAGCAATAGTTCAAAGTGGACATGGAACAACAGACTGGTTTCAAAGAGGAAAAGGAGTATGTCAAAGCTGTATATTGTCACCCTGATTATTTAACTTCTATACAGTGTACATCATGAGAAACAATGGGCTGGAAGAAGCACAAGCTGGAATCAAGATTGCTGGGAGAAATATCAATAACCTCAGATATGCAGATGACACCACCGTTATGGCAGAATGTGAAGAGGAACTCAAAAGCCTCTTGATGAAAGAGGAGAGTGAAAAAGTTGGCTTAGAGCTCAACATTCAGAAAACGAAGATCACAGCATCTGGTCCCATCACTTCATGGGAAATAGATGGGGAAACAGTGGAAACAGTGTCAGACTTTATTTTGGGGGGCTCCAAAATCACTGCAGATGATGATTGCAGCCATGAAATTAAAAGACACTTACTCCTTGGAAGGAAAGTTATGACCAACCTAGATAGCATATTGAAAAGCAGAGACTTTACTTGGCCAACCAAGGTCCGTCTAGTCAAGGCTATGGTTTTTCCAGTGGTCATGTATGGATGTGAGAGTTGGACTGTGAAGAAGGCTGAGCGCCGAAGAATTGATGCTTTTGAACTGTGGTGTTGGAGAAGACTCTTGAGAGTCCCTTGGACTGCAAGGAGATCCAACCAGTCCATCCTAAAGGAGATCAGTCTTGGGTGTTCATTGGAAGGACTGATGCTGAAGCTGAAACTCCAATACTTTGGCCACCTCATGGGAAGAGTTGACTCATTGGAAAAGAACCTGATGCTGGGAGGGATTGGGGGCAGGAGGAGAAGGGGATGACAGAGGATGAGATGGCTGGATGGCATCACTGACTCGATGAACGTGAATCTAAGTGAACTCCGGGAGTTGGTGATGAACAGGGAGGCCTGGCGTGCTGCGATTCATGGGGTCGCAAAGAGTCAGACACGACTGAGCGCCTGAACTGAACTGAAAGTCAGTAGGCCAAAGAGGCCAAATAGAATGCCAAGAAATTATCAAATTAATCCATAAGAAGTCAGGAAAGGAGACAAAAAGCAAGGAATAGGTGCAACTCCTGGATAATAAGTAGGAAGATGTAGACCTGAAGCCAATAATGCTAGTAATTACATTAAAGATAAAAGGATTAAACATATAAATGAAAATACAGAAATTATCATGTTATACTAAAAATCAAAAGCCAATAATATGCTATCTATAAGAGATGTATATTAAATATGAAGATATTGATAAAACAGAAGAATGAACAAAAGATATACCATACAAATTCTAACTACAGGAAATCTGGTGTGGCTAAATTAATATCAACACAATATTAACCAAAAAAAGACATGTCATAATTTAAAAGAGTCAATTCATTAAAAAGATATAATAGTCCCAAATGTGTATGTTTCTAAAAACACAGTTTTAAAATATGTGAAGTACATGGCAGAACTGAAGAGAGAAAAATACATAAATCTATGTAAAAATTTCAATACCGCTCTCTCAGAAGATGAGAGTTTAGCAGATTAAAAAAAATCAATAAGTACATTGAAGACTTGAACATCACTGACATCAATTGACTTAGCTGACATTTGTTGTACATCAAAACTCCAGAATATACACCCTTTTTAAATGCATGTTAAACATTTACCAAGATAGACAATCTGCTGTGACTTTTAAAGAAACACCAATAAACGTAAAAGAAATGAAATGATGCAGAGTATATCTTTTCTGGTCATAACAGAATTAAATTAGAATTTATAATCAACTGTGCTGCACCATGTTAAGTACTTGTTGCTTGTTCCCTCCAGTCTCACAGACATTCTGGGAGTTGAAATCGAAAGAATGACAAATGGAAAGCTTGAACCTGTTCATATATACAGCTTGCATCAGAACCACAACCTGAGCTGAAGCCTGTCTAGCACCAAATCCTATGTTCCTTCTACTTCACTCTACAGTCTTCCCAAGTAGTTTTAAATCACAGGTACCTTTTCCCTGCCTTTTAATATTCATTGCTGAATTTTTAGATTACCTAGACTTAATGACAATATGAAATATCAAAAATTATCAAGATAAAGAGTGGAAACAGTCATTTCTAAAAGTCAATTACATTTTAGTACACAACATGACAAAAAATGTAATCTGGAAAATTCCCAACCATGTATAAATTAAGCAACACATTTCTAAATAAATCATGGGTCAAAAAATAATTATAAAAAATTAGAAAATAATTTGAATTGAATGGTAATGAAACTTCAACATTTCATCATTTGCTTGTTTAAGCTAAAGTGGCCTAATGAGGGAAGTTTATAGCTCAATGCTTATACAGGAAAAAAAGAATTATTTAAAAATCAGTGATGTAGCTTTCAACTTCAGATGATAGAAAAGAAGAACATATTAAATGAAAAACAAGCAAAAAGAAAAATACAGAGTAAAATGAATAAAATACAAAATAGAAATAAATGAAAACATTTTTGTTCATTGAAAAAAATCAGTAAAACTGGAAAACCTCTTTATTGATTGATAAACAGATTGGATGAAAATATAAATCGCTACTATCAGGAATGAACGGAGGGAGAATGACTATAAATTCTGCATGCATTAAAAAAATAACAAAATGAAGTAAAAACTTTTTATGCCAAAAATGTGACAACATAGATAAAGCATGAAAAATTATTTGAGGAGACAAATTCCCCAAACTGACACATGAAGAAACAATATCCAAATAGCTACTAAAGAAACTGAATTCATAATTAAAAGCTTTCCTATAAAGAAAATGCCAGGCCTAGACAGTTTCATGTGTAACACTTTTAAATATTTGTGTAAGACGTAATATCAATTTTATACATAAGCTTCCAGATAATAGCAAAGGAGGGGTCATCATCCAATTCATATTATAAGGCCAGTATGACATTGTTACTAGTCATATCACTGCAAGGAAAGAAAATCTCAGACTAATATCTCTCATGAACAAATATATAAGCAAATTCCCTAGCATAGAAATCTTCTAAGATATTAGCAAATCAAATACATCCATATAAAAAGGGTAATAAATTCTGATGATATTGGGGTTTACCTCAGAAATGAAAGGTTGTATCAACATTTTGAAATCAGTCAATGTAAAGTATAATATTAACAGAATAAAACAGTAAAATTATATGATCATTTCAATGGATAAGAGTCTGAAAAATTTCAAGATACATTCATTATAAAAATAAAATGAAACAAAACTCTCAGTAAACCAAAAATATAAGCTTAATACTTCATGTAGATGAAAGTCATCTACAAAAACTTACAAGTACCATCATAGTTATTATGAAAACTGAATGTTTGCCATCTAAGATAGGAAGCAATGCAAACATGGCTGTTCTCAATTTTTGCTGATCGTGCCACTGGAGGTCCGAAAGAGTGAGACAGTCAGGAAAAAGAAACCAAAAGTAGGAAGTTTGGAAAAGCAGTAAAAGTCTATTTATTTATGGGCTTTCCAGGTGGCACTAGTGGAAAGAACCTTCCTGCCAATACAGGAGGCATAAGAGATGTGGGTTTCATCCCTGGGTCAGGAAGAGCCCCTGGAGGAGAGCATGGCAACCCACTCCAGTATTTTTGCCTGGAAAAATCTCAGGGACAGAGAAGCCTGGAAGGCTATAGTCCACGGAGTTGCAAAAAGTCAGACATGACTGAAGCAACTTAGCATGCACACCATGATCAAGTGTATAGAAAATGCTAATACATCAAAAAAAAAAACAAAAAACAGAAACCCTATTTAATTAGTGAATTTGGAAAAGTCAAAGGGCCATAAAAGTTAATTCCATGTTTTTTTTCTTTACAAATGTGCAATTTGAAATGAAAATATTTAAATATTATATATAATAGCATCAACAACATAATAGAGATAAATTTAACAATATGTGTGAAAGACTTGAAACCAAAAAATAAACATTGCTGAGGATATTCAATTAGTCCTAAATAAACTAAGATATAATGTTAATGATTTAAAAACTCCATACTGCTAAAATTTCAATTCCCATTGAATCAATTTATAAATTAGTTTGCAATTCCAATCAAATCACAGGAGCCTTTAATGTAGAAATAGACAAGCTGATAGTAAAATATACATGAAAAATATATGGTCCCTGAATCCATCTTAGAAAAGAAAATATGGAGGAAAGGACATAAAGTATATGAGCATATGATTTCATGACTTACTTTAAAGCGGTCGGTCAAAACTAAGTAATACTGGACTGCTGCTGCTGCTAAGTCGCTTCAGTAGTGTCCGACTCTGTAACCCCAGAGATGGCAGCCCACCAGGCTCTCCTGTCCCTGGGATTCTCCAGGCAAGAACACTGGAGTGGGTTGCCATTTCCTTCTCCAATGCATGAAAGTGAAAAGTGAAAGTGAAAAGTGAAAGTGAAAAGTGAAAGTGAAAAGTGAAAGTGAAGTCGCTCAGTTGTGGCTGACTCTTCGCGACCCCATGGACTGCAGCCCACCAGGCTCCTCCGTCCATGGGGTTTTCCAGGAAAGAGTACTGGAGTGGGGTGCCGTAAATATTGGACTAAAGACACACAAACAGATTAATAGAACATAATAGGGAATTCAGAAATAGACTAACATTAAGAGAGTCTTTTTTTGGCCAAGGTGTAAAATCAATTCAATAAAAAAAGAAAAAGAGAGATCTTTCAATGTGGTTTCTGTATGGGGGAAAAAAAGACATGGGTCATAAGCCTAAATATAAAAGTCCTCATAAATGAAACATTGTTAATATAGGGTTTAAAAACGTGCCAGCTGTAACAGAAGAAACTATTAAATGGACTTTGTCAAGGAATTCAGAGAGGGACCCCTACGTATAGCATATGAACATGAACACAGGTATCACCTATGAATCTCAGGATTAGCCGGCCCAGAATAGAATCCACATAAGCAATCACACAGCTCTTCTGGTACTACTAAGTGCACAAAGAACCAACCATGTTATATGTAATACTAATATAATTTCAGCAGAGATCATCTGGTCTAGTGGATGCTCTGCTGCTGCTGCTGCTGCTAAGTCACGTCAGTCGTGTCAAACTCTGTGTGACCCCATAGACGGCAGCCCACTAGGCTCTGCGTCCCTGGGATTCTCCAGGAAAGAACATTGGAGTGGGTTGCCATTCCCTTCTCCAATGCATGAAAGTGGAAAGTGAAAGTGAAGTCACTCAATCGTGTCTGACTCTTCACGACCCCATGGACTGCAGCCCACCAGGCTCCTTGTCCATGGGATTTTCCAGGCAAAAGTACTGGAGTGGGGGACCATTCCCTTCTCTAGTAGACACACTGCTGCTGCTGCTGCTAATTCGCTTCAGTCGTGTCCGACTCTGTGCAACACTAGTCACTCCATATTCCTAAAGCCATTCATATTAAACCATTGGGAACACAGCCTTCTGTGAAAGAAGAGTTACTCAAAGCAGCTCTGGTGGATAGACTTCCATATCACTCCTAGATTCAACATGATTTCAACTGATTCTTTTGATCCTATCCATCTGACACTGCTATTAATTTATTATTCCTCCATAATTGTTTCCCAAAACACATGCCTTAGAAGATGAAACCCACAAAAATGCTCCATACCTAAAGAATTTGGAATCAAGTCAATTTGAATCAATTCTACCTACTACATTTCAACTCTACTACATTCCAATTTGATATTCATATCAAGTATTAACATATGAAAAAATCATGAGGCTCTGAACTAAATTAACTTGATTGATTTTGCTTATCACAGACCTTAATTATACTTGAGTATAAAAGCCTTTGTCAAATAATACCTACAAAAATCTTGTGCAAGTATAAGATCTAACACTCATTGAGCATATAATATTTATTTATGTTTATATGCCAGTAACCGTGCTGAGTACTTTAAGACAACTTTGTGAGAGAGTGCTATTATTAATATTTTGCCTACTCTAAATAGAAACTGAAGTTCAGAGAGGTTAAGTGATTTTTTTCCAAGGTCACAGAATTGGACAGTATTCCAACGTAGGCCGTCTGTGTCTAGAGTACAAAAAATGAATTGCAGTACTATGAAGAGGCTTAGTAGTATTCCTAGGAACTTACTTTGGGAAACACTGTCTTTCAACATGCAGTTCAGTCTTCTCTTTTTACACTGCCTTCTGAGGACCAGAAGCAATGAGCTATTCAGAACCAATCCACTAAGTCTCCTTAAGAGGCATATATTTCAGGCTTTTGCTCTTTACTTCATAAGTTGTAATAAAATGCTAAAGTGAAGCCTGTATTTTTTTAAATCAGTTTTAAGAGAGGTTTAATCCTATTGCAAAATGCAGTAGTTTTAAATTAACATTTTTAATTTTTTTGTGTATATATTAAGGGCTCTAACTTTGACATAGGTCCAAAATAATTCTGAATGGGTTGACTTCATGCGTGATGAATCATCCTTATTATTATCTAGATCACTGAAAAACATTCATGAAAGGATTCATTATCTAGGGTTCTTTGTTAGGTGAGAGATCCAAAGAAAATCTTAGATACAATATGTTTCATGAGCAACAGCTCACACAAGAAAGCTTTATTATTTTTATTTATTGTAGGAAAATATAGTAATATCAACATAGAAATCACTTCACATCACTTTAATAGTTTTATTAATTTTCATTTTAGTAATTGTGGCTAGTGGTGTATTAAAAACCTGCTTGAAATATTGGCACAGAGGATTTAAAATTATCATTTTTAAATTATATTTTTAAGAATATTTTATATCTTACTTAACTACTTACATGCAATTAGATGATTGCTATTTATAATGTTTCATTATTATAGATAATGCTTCTAAGAATATCGATAGGGACATAATTCTCTTTCTGTTAAGTTACTTGTTCAAGAAAAATTCCAAAAGTATTAAGTCATATGGTATGACCAGTATTTATGACTTCTGAACTCTGCCATCAGTGATTTCTAAAATGGTCTTTACAATTCACCAATGATATGCGGTTCTACCAGTTTTGTTATATCTGTGAGAACAGGAAATATTCTTTAGTTTTCATTTTTCTTTATAGATATGACACTGTGCCTTATTATCATAATCATATGAAATTTGTAAGTCACATATGGGAATTAAATACTAAAACCATAAGATAGCATATTTTCAGTATCATTATATAAATGGAAACTTGCAAGATTTTTCATTCAAGTTTAATTCATTACTATGTGTCAGAATGTGCTAAGTGATAGAGCTCTCGTTGTCAATTTCTCCTTTTCCTTTATTCACTGGAGGGTTGCATATGGACTTCACACATTCATCTGCTGAGTGCATCCATTACCTTTCTGTTTCACATTGGCTGGTCTGTCAACCTCCCCTTTGGCATTTCTGGCATGACAGACATAGTTGCGCTTGAGATCCTCAGCAGTAACTTTCTTGATGCTCAAAAGCTGAGTTCTTGTCTCATCTTCTGTTACTTTCAGAATTACACTAGGAGTAGGAAAAAGAAAATCAAAGCATTAGTGAGATTCAAGGGCCAAAGGCTGTATGTAAATCAGACAAGTAGATAATCATAGATCTCCCGGGTGAGGACAGACAAAATGTCAATAAGCTGTGTGCTCATGATCCTGAAGATACAAAAGGAGACTAGCCTCTGGATTCTAATATCATTCTTTACCATCTTTACTACTCACAATCCCAATATCTAGATTCAACACCCAGCATTAGCATCATACTACAGGTCACTCCGCAAAGCGAAGGGTCTCCTTTCCTCAAATATATGAGGCAGGATGCAGCATTGATTCAGTGAGAGGTTTCTCAGGACTGACCCCTTTGAATTTTGATCGAGGTTTTGCACTTACTGGTTACGTACTTTGAGCATGGTAAGTAATCTTTCCATGTCTTAGTTCCTCCTTTGAAAAGGAGGAAACTGGCATTGTTTAATGCATTATTAATGCACTATGTCTAATTAACTATTGTTAACAGTGCATTGCATGTATTAACTTACTCAAGAATTCTGAAGATTGAGTATGTTAATTCATAAGTATTAGAACAATGCATGCGTACATTCTAAGTCACTTCAGTCATGTCTGACTCTTTGCAACCCTATGGACTTTAGCCCGCCAGGTTCCTCTGTCTATGGGATTCTTCAGGCAAGAATACTGGAGTGGGTTGCTATTCCCTTCTCCAGGGATCTTCCCACCTAGGGATTGAACCCATGTCTCTTATGACTCCTGCAGTGGCAGGTGGGTTCTTTACCACTAGCGCCACCTGGGAATCATTAGAACAATGCTTAATAAATATTCATATAAGCTATTATTATTATCTCACAGTAATAGCTGATGCATTTCAGGGATTCCCAAAACTTGGATTTTGCACACAGATAGAACATTTTGGTCAAAATGCTGAAACCTCCTGGTTATATCCTAAAGAAAGAAGAAACTACTCAGAGCAAGTAAACTTTGTGAAAGTAAGTATATCCAATTATCTGAAAGTCAGAGATTAAGTGCTTTGGGTCTAAGATCAAGACTGAAGATCTCTCTGAACTACTGTGCTCTAAAGGAAAAAAAACATTCTCTCTCTTACAGTTGACTGACATCCAGGTTCTTATGAGGTTTACTGTCAGTCATGAAAACTTGGTTAAGGGCTGTGATGGAGTTAACCTAAGTTGAACTGCACTGCTCAACTATGAACAGCAACTTGTGTTTCAATAGCAGCAAGGAGGAACAGTATGACTGCCATTACTATTCATTCATTATTTTTATAAGGGTTGGAAGCGCAATGTTCAGAATTCCTGAAATGGTCAATAACTCTCCTTCTGTGCATTCAGTCACATCTTTCATCAATTCCTTCAGCAAAAATTGCTCCAATTTCAGGAAACTCCTTCTGTATTATTAAATATGTTCTGTTTCTTGAAACTCTACACCTTTGTGCATGATGTAAAAAAATGACAATTTTTTTTTTCTTTTTACCAGGAACATACTTTTATTTCTTTCTCCAGTTTATTTCTACTTATCCTTCAAATCTTTATTTAGGCCATGTATCATCTGAGAAGTATTACCTAACTCCCTAAAGCTGACTGGAACTTACCAACTAAATCTTTCCAAATATCCAATACTTCCCTTTTATTGCATTTATCACATTGTACTAACATCTCTGTTGTATCATTGTTATATCTGTAAAATCTACTCAGTTAGGAACTAAGTATCTTGCATATTACCTGATGATACTTCATAATTTCTGTATAAAGTCTGAGTTTACTATTAGGGAATAAATATCTTTTAACTTCTTGAAGTTCAAGTAACCTAAGATCTATCAGCACATAGATGATAAGGTGTAAGTTTTCAGAACTACTTTGTCATGCAGTTAGCTGCTCATTTTTATTTATTGTTGCAGTCTTCCTTGCCAAATCAAGCCACTTCAAAAAATATCATGTTTATTTATGTCATGACCCAGCTTGTTATTTTAAAAGTGAGTTATATTACCACCTCATTCACTTAAAAAATAAAATTTAAACAACATTAATGTTTTTAGCCAATATTAAAAATTATCACTTATAAATGTGATATATATGCTATGAAAATTAAAAAGGAGAGGAAGGAGATAGGAAATACATGCTTAATGGGAGATAAAGAACTAACACAACTATCTGAGGCACAAAAACATAGGCCCAGACTCCAGACTTGAGAGACAGAATAGGGCCATGCTGGCAGGCTTTCATCTGTCTATAACTCTAAGTCCTGGCCTTTCATTCATATAGGATATTCATGCCAACTACTTTCAAGAAGGCATCATAAAGATATAACCATCAGGTAGTATCTGGGGCTTGGATTGCAAGTCTAAGAATCCTGTTTTGGGATGTAGCCACTAAAGACTTGAACATTAGGCTGATTTTTGTTACTGACAGGCAAAAATTAGAATTTTCATCAGTTAGCATAAACCAGAAGGCATTAGGTTGAGGAACAAGGGTTAGTCACCCCCTTGTCAGTGTCAATGATACCTTTCATTAACAGATACGTCAATAGTGGTGTCCTCTGGCTTTTTTCCATCAATGGTCCACCAAATCTCATTGCGAGAGTCCTTCAGGTAACTAAAATAGACTTTACAGGGAATGAGTAGCTCTTCTCCTAAAAAAAAAACAAGTTAACTCATTAATTTGTAACTGTTACATGGTTATATTGGTTGTATTTTGTGATTAATCAGAAGTTATAAAAGTTCTATGTACCTGTAAGCTTACTTCTGATTAATTTCAAGTGGACTACCATAAGATAATGTACCATACTTCAATGAAAAACAAACAAACCAGGTATAAAATTATTAGAATGCCCATCTTTTAACAGAGCCGATATATGTCCTAAAATGACAGTATTTGTTCAAAAGGCTCTGATAACGTTTCTTTTCTTAGCCCTAAACCTCCATGGACTGCTCTTCTCCTTTGTTATTTCCCTCACCAACAACGAGAGATTGAGGAATGGTTATCCAGATATTTGGTCCTTGGCCCAGAGAAGATGAGGCAATGCCATCGCTGAGAGGACTGACCAGGCATCACTTGAAATATTCAAGTTATCATGGTTCAGTCAATGAGCTTAAAGACAACTCACAAATAGAAATGCTATGCTATCCTTCTGAGATGGAACATGGTGAAGACAGGGGGAATCTCTAGGCAAAACATGGTAATAATAGTTGTAACAACAGCAGCAGACTCACTGAGGACTTTGAATGATTCCCTGTGCTAAACGTTTTAGCTACTTATCAATAGATACATTTAATTTTAACAAGATATTATGAATTATTTTTTTAATTAATGTTTTACAGATGCAAAAATTGAAGCTTAAATGCTATCCCAAGGTCAAATTGCAAATAAGTGACAGACCAGGATTTCACCCAGACTGACCTGTTTTTGTTTGCCCAGAACAGTTCTGTTTTATGCTTGCTTTCCTAGTTAGTTATTAATATTGACTGCTTTCATTCTCAAAAGGTTGAGATGATAAATTATATTGTCATCCCAATTTGAACTCAGGTTTGTCTCACTGAGTGGTCATACCCTAGCCTATCTTCCTTTTTTTTTTTTTTTCCTTTTTTTTTATTTTTAAATTTTTTTTATTTTTTAAATTTTAAAATCTTTAATTCTTACATGCATTCCCAAACATGAACCCCCCTCCCACCTCCTAGCCTATCTTCCAATGCAAGGTTCTTATGCCATTCTCTAGAGAGTTGCCTATAACAATATGTACAAAGATGAAGTGACCATGGATTCAAGCATGCTTTTGTAACCATAATATGACAGATAGAGGAAAGGCATTTAGATGATTAATATAGGTTTACCCTAATGCCAGAAAGAATGTTCATATTAATATATAAAACCACTACTGAGTTTAGAAAATCTGGTCCAGCCAGGATTGGCAGACTCCCTCAGTGTGGTCTTGCTTTTTTCACAAGGCAGATCACTATTTGAAACCGTACCTTAATTTGAGGGGGTTATTGTTCTCCATCTGGATTGAACACTGCTTCTATTATCTTTAGTACATTTTAAACAAATTTTCTTTTATATCTTTCATTGGGTTGGAACTGAATATATTGGGAAGGATACGATATCTAGGATGTTACAATTTTCTGTGGTTTTCAAGTTAACGAGAGGCTTTGTGTCAGAAGTACAACATATTATGCCTTAACTGGTCGGTTCCAAATAATTTTTATATAGAATGAAAAATACGAAAACTAAAAGGAGAAGATACCTGGTGTAAACATTTGACAGTGTTCAAACCAAGAAGTACTAGTTTTATTGGTTGTTACCTGTTGAATTCCCAGTTCTGCCCCCAGTCCCACTCCCCACTCCTCTGTAGTGGGGTAGAAATTTAAGGAAGTCTTTTGCTCATGTTGAAGTCTCTGTAAACCAGAACCCTGCACAGGCTAAAGTCTGCATCAAACAGAAAAGTCACTAATCAGGAGAGGAAAACTGCTCACAGAGGAAAAAGAGAGCATCTGCCCCGAGAGAAGCAGAGAATCCCTGAGCTGCCCAAGAGATCAAAGAAGGAGCTCATCCCCAGAGCTGATTTGGTTTCTGATAACACTTCTGTTCCAATTCATGTGTTTCTCTACAAGAGCTCTCTATGCTCTTGCATTAACTTAAGTGACATTTTTAGTGTAATTAAGAGAATCTAACTGCTATTCAGACGCACAGCTGTAATTACCCGGTTCTTTCTCATAGACCACATGATCATCAGGTGAATAGATGTGAGGAGGCATTGCATCGTTTGGGGAGCCTGTGGTAGAGAGGAAGGAACCAAGGGAGATGATGTCAAATCACGGACCTTCAATTTCACATAACCTATTTCAAAAATCTGCTCTTCTGTGAAGATTGCCCAACTTCCTGGCACAATTTGTCCATTCTTGAAAGGACCCACAGTTCCATGTATAATCAATTACAACACTTCTTTCATTTAAAACAAGCAAACAAAGGGAAAAGAATACATTAAGTATCCTTCATGTTTCAAACAGAACTATTTTATCCAGTGTTTTTGCTTTCCAAAGCCTATAGGAGGTAGGTTTCTTTCTCATACTCCTTAGCAATTAATTGATTTCAAGTCTTCCTCAATTGTTTCTTTTATACATATTTACAGTAAACAAAAAGCTAAGCCACTTTTCTTTCAGAATTTACATACTTCTTTATAACAAAATATTAAGAGCCTGAACAAAATTATTGCACTTTGCTGTGTGCGCTTACTATAAATCATGCTTACCTACCACCTTCACAGTCTGAGTTCTTGTGAGAGTGAAGGTACGTCCATTTTCTGGATATGTGACCACACATGTGTAATCTCCATTATTTGAAACCATGGCTATGATAAAGCTCAAGTTCATGCCTTCAGGTAGTACATTATTAAAGTTATGTATTTTACGACAGCCCTAAGAAGAAGTAAAGGAAAATATGTTTACATGCATAGAAAATACACAAACACATATATTCACATCTAACTTTGCACAGAACACAGACATATCTATGCTGGCAACAGTTTTTACAAAACTATTTTGGTCCTATATTTGATGATGTTTCTGCTAAGAGTGCAGTAACTTTTATTATCCTTTCTATAAAAGAAAAATGAATATTCTTAAACTGAAATATGAATTCAAAAGCACAAGGTTCCTGTCTCAAGACCTAGTGTTCAAATTCTGGGAATTTCAAGTTAATAGTAAAGCAACGTCAAAGTTTCAAAAAAAAAAAAAAAGATGGTTAAAGAAGCTTAAGCAAATGCATACACTGCTACTTAAAAAACAACTATTGTTCAATATTTCTACACTGATTATGTTAACTCAGAGTACAGTCATGCTGATAAGCTAGGCTCTGCTTTAGATGTCTGGTTTTGGCATTGGCATCTGTTGACTCACCAGATAACTTATTTCCAAACTTCTTTGTTTTTCTTCTGTTTATCCCATTTCTTAATTTGAATAGCATAGACTTCAGAATTTAAAAGTAAAATATATTTTATGAGTCTTGGCAAACGTTAAGAGTTTATTTGTACCCTAATTCATATTTTCACATAACTCAGTTGCATTTTAAAATTTTGATGTTAAAATATCTCATTCAACATAACTAGAATCCTGTTTCAGATCGCTCAGCCCCACTAATTGGCTGTATTGTTTTACTCTTTTCCTTTAAAGAACCAATACATCATATGTAACAAAAATATGCATTGAACATTTACTTTTAGAAAAATTTGTGTTTTCTTTTGAAAATCAATATTTTATTTATGACAAAAAGAACTGGGCATCCTTAAGGTACTCCAGATCTTTAAAAGTCTTGGGAGTCTATTATCAGCTTGTACTTTCAATTTCTTATGTTCATACATTTAACTTTAATTCTTGTATCCTCAAGGTTTTCTTACTTCAATTCCTGGCACATATGTTTTGAAATATGACAGTTCCACTAAGTGGCACATTTTGTAATTCTCTGTCACAAGAAATAACATCTTTTAAGAACAGTACTAAACTTCTGATTCATGGTAATGATCAAGAGGAAGATGACATATACTCAATTTATTTTCCTGGACATGCATACAATTTATCCTGTTTTGATAAGCAGTGCCTCTAGACAATTGTCACCTCAGCACAGTATTTCAACACTCTAAAGTTATCACAAACTAGGCAACAAAACCCCATATGCTTATAATAAATTTATGTCACATTTGGTTTACATTGAGTTTATACTATCTATAGAACTATATAATTTTTCTAGCAACTTTTGGTTAAATAGTTCAAAGTTATTTTCCTCTTTCATGTGTTAGCTTAGCTGTCCATGTGAAGTAGACAAATCAGATTAAATATGCCTTAGTTTTATGGGTGGAAAACAACGAGATAGATAAAGAGATATTCTAGATTACACACTGCGGAGCTAAAACCCAATTTTTTCAGACAGCTGAGTAAAGGTCTTTCATTAGCTTCTTGATGAAGAATGAACATTAATCTTCATCCATTAGTTGAGGCTGAAAAAAATTATACTGAGACCTGTGCATTGGAAGGACTGATGCTGAAGCTGAAACTCCAATAATTTGGCCACCTGATGCAAAGAACTGACTCATTTGAAAAGAACCTGATGCTGGGAAAGACTGAAGGCAGGAGGAGAAGGGGACGACAGAGGATGAGATGGCTGGATGGCATCACTGACTCGATGGACATAAATCTGAGTGAACTCCGGGAGTTGGAGATGGACAGGGAGGCCTGGCGTGCTGCAGTCCATGGGGTCGCCAAGAGTCAGACACGACTGAGCGACTGAACGGAACTGAACTGTGCTTAGGTGTACTGCATCGTTGTATCCTATTCCAAACTTAGCAAGTCTAGAATGTTCTTATGCCCATTTTATAGATGAAAATACAAAGGCTTATAAAGGTTAAGTGATTACCATTATCATGGAGCCAGGCAGTGTCAGAGCTGGAATTTAAACCTAGATCTACATGTTTTGAGGGACTTGCTCTTAATCCCACCAGACACTATCTCCCCACCCACAGTGGTTCTGACACACCTGGGACCAGTCCCAGTATTAATAGTGTGATGTGGTTGTTATATGAGTTTAATTCTTAGAATTAGTGGTAATCTGGAAAAACATAGCTTTTGGTATGAGAAGTTAGCTACTAATACTAAACTTGTCAACAGCACTCCTTAAAAAAATGTTAAATATTTTTTACCCACTGTAGTATGTATATATATATGCATATATATATGTCAATAGCAGAAACTATAACACAATATTGTAAAGCAATTATACTCTAATAAAAGAAGATCCAAGACAGTCAAAAGGTTAAAAATATTTCATAGTTTTCAAATCAGTAAAACAAAAACACACACAATTTTTTTAACTCACCACATATCATTTATGTAAAAACTATTTAAAACATATTGCTTTAAGAGATATAGTATGTGCTAT
Source organism: Capra hircus (assembly GCF_001704415.2). Taxonomy (NCBI): domain Eukaryota; kingdom Metazoa; phylum Chordata; class Mammalia; order Artiodactyla; family Bovidae; genus Capra; species Capra hircus. Next base: position 76,385,165 of record NC_030808.1, read on the forward strand.
AATTATAAAGAAATGCTTCAGGCTCAAAGTCTTCTCATTCATTCATTCACCCTTGAATATTAATCAGTAAACTGCATGCCAGGCACTTTTCCAGGTTCTGAGAGTACAGCACTGAATAGAACAAGAGTCAGGCCTCATGGACTTCTCATTAACAGAGAAATGGAATCTGACACATCTAAACTGTAAGGAAAATGTTACAAAGCAAGTGTGTGTTGATCTCTTGCTAAAGTCTTCTTTCTCTTCACCTTATTCCAAACTCTTGAGGATGGGCTTGAAATTTGGGCTGAATATGCCTGACTATCTTTGGTTCTATGTGTCAGTGTTGTAAGTCAAGTTTTCTGGGATTTTCTCCTCTTTCCATAAGGTAATATAAAAATGTAGGCCAAGGACAGGTTTTCTTGGAGCTGATTTGATTGGAAAAATATTTCAAATTGAGGAACATTCCATACAAAGGAGTGAAACATTTTGGAGTCTAATCTACCATTTAGAAAAATGTGATAATTCAAAATTAAATTAACAACAAAAACAATAAAAAGCTATTTGCTTACAACATGTTAGAAGAGGAAATGAACAAAATTTATACATTATAGGTTTTTATGTATGTAGTGGGGGTAGCTTCAGGGCATTGTTGAACTAAAAACACCCATTTAGCCTGTAGTATCTGATGAGCTCTGCTTTTTATAAGCATCTGCTTCTCGAGGCCCTTCATGGACCTAAGACATAAAGGGAATTTTTGAACATAATGAATCATTCTTGAAAATAAATCCTTCATATTTTTGGTGATTTCAAAATCATTCACTTGGAATCCAGAAAAAAAAAGATATGAACAGAGATTTTGATACCCCCCAAATAATAAAAAGACATTTCCAAATATAAGAAATAGGTTAACAACATGTGGATTCCACTATGAAGCAGACATCTGACTAGAAGACAAGTCATTCATTGAGTTGAGCCATCAGTTCCTCATTCTGAATTTGAAACAAAAGTTAAATAGGAGAGCAACTCTTCAACCACGTAATGGTAACCTTGGCAACCTACCACAGTATATAGGTAAAAATAAGCATAAGAAATGACTTTGAGATCCTTGAGAGGAAATAAGTCATGTGGTGAGGTATGGGGTGTGGGTGGGCAGATGGCTTGACTAAATAAGAACAAATATTTCCATTCAATAAGCCTACTGTTTTTAAAGAACTCTGTTAAGGAACAATGATGGAAAAGACGGTTCTATCCTGAAAGATGATGCTGTGAAAGTGCTGCACTCAATATGCCAACAAATTTGGAAAACTCAGCAGTGGCCACAGGACTGGAAAAGGTCAGTTTCCAATCCCAAAGAAAGGCAATGCCAAAGAATGCTTAAACTACTACACACAATTGCACTCATCTAACATGCTAGTAAAGTAATGCTCGAAATTCTCCAAGCCAGGCTTCAGCAATACGTGAACTGTGAACTTCCTGATGTTTAAGCTGGTTTTAGAAAAGGCAGAGGAACCAGAGATCAAATTGCCAACATCTGCTAGATCATGGAAAAAGCAAGAGAGTTCCAGGAAAACATCTATTTCTGCTTTATTGACTATGCCAAAGCCTTTGACTGTGTGGATCACAATAAACTGTGGAAAATTCTGAAAGAGATGGGAATACCAAACCACCAGACCTGCCTCTTGAGAAATCTGTATGCAGGTCAGGAAGCAACAGTTAGAACTGGACATGGAACAACAGACTGGTTACAAATAGGAAAGAGTACGTCAAGGCTGTATATTGTCACCCTGATTATTTAACTTATATGCAGAGTACATCATGAGAAACGCTGGGCTGGAAGAAGCACAAGCTGGAATCAAGATTGCCAGGAGAAATATCAATAACCTCAGATATGCAGATGACACCACCCTTATGGCAGAAAGTGAAGAGGAACTCAAAAGCCTCTTGATGAAAGTATAAGAGGAGAGTGAAAAAGTTGGCTTAAAGCTCAACATTCAGAAAACGAAGATCATGACATCCGGTCCCATCACTTCATGGGAAATAGATGTGGAAACAGTGTCAGACTTTATTTTGGGGGGCTCCAGAATCACTGCAGATGGTGATTGCAGCCATGAAATTAAAAGACACTTACTCCTTGGAAGAAAAGTTATGACCAACCTACAGAGCATATTCAAAAGCAGAGACATTACATTGCCGACTAAGGTCCATCTAGTCAAGGCTATGGTTTTCCCTGTGGTCACGTATGGATGTGAGAGTTGCACTGTGAAGAAGGCTGAGCGCCGAAGAATTGATGCTTTTGAACTGTGGTGTTGGAGAAGACTTGAGAGTCCCTTGGACTGCAAGGATATCCAACCAGTCCATTCTGAAGGAGATCAGCCCTGGGATTTCTTTGGAAGGAATGATGCTGAAGCTGAAACTCCTGTACTTTGGCCACCTTATGCAAAGAGTTGACTCATTGGAAAAGACTCTGATGCTGGGAGGGATTGGGGGCAGGAGAAGGGGATGACAGAGGATGAGATGGCTGGATGGCATCACTGACTCGATGGACGTGAGTCTGAGTGAACTCCGTGAGTTGGTGATGGACAGTTAGGCCTGGCGTGCTGCGATTCATGGGGTGGCAAAGAGTCGGACACAACTGAGCAACTGAACTGAACTGAACTGAATCTATAGATAGATATATGCGGTCTAGTGGAAGACTGCAACAAATACTATGAAAGGCATACTGGGATGGGGAAGTGGAGAAAGAAGACCAAACACAAAACATCTAGAAAATCTGTATGGAAAAAGAAGATCTGAACTGGATCTTAAAGGACAGGTAGACTATTAAGTCATGCAGGAAGAGGGGAGACATGGAGAGGTACCCTCCAAGGACAGAAATAAAGTACAAACAACATCCCTTCATTACTCTTATAACATTTTGCTCTCCATGTTAGCACTTAACTAACTTCAACATAATCATCTCTTTTCATTTATCTTATCTCTTTCTCAGAAAATTTACTTCTATGGAGTAAAGTGGGGGGTAGGCAGATTAGTATTTCATCTGCACAGCCAGTAACTGCTCAATGCTGGACACATGGTAAATGCTCAATATATTGGTGTTGCATGATCAAAATTATAAACTGAACCAGAGAAGCAAAGACATAATACATGGACCTGCAAGCTCACTTGGAACGCAAATGATAATAAGATAGTGAGTATACAGACTTATAAAGATATGGGATGGGTGAGCTGTAGGATGAATGGGGAAAGAAGAAGTAAGGATAAAAAGCTAAGATACGAGGATAGAAGAGTCAAAAATATCTACCGACATTTTTGCTCCCAAAATTAAGTTGTTATAAAATATACCACACTTGTTCAAAAAGAATCACAAGAGTTTTATACACCAGTCACTTTAAGTGAGCAGAACTATGTCACGCAATATCTGTGCAATAAAAATTGACAAAATCCCCTCTAGGTGTCTGGAGAAGGAAATGGCAACCCTCTCCAGTGTTCTTGCCTGGAGAATCCCAGGGACGGGGGAGCCTGGTGGGCTGCCATCTATGGGGTTGCACAGAGTCGAACACGACTGAAGTGACTTAGTAGTAGTAGGTGTCAGGCATTGAGTTAGAAGCTAGGCATTCAGTAGCCAGTAAAAACAGACATGGCCCTTATTCCCATGATATCTTCTAGTCCAAACTAATTCATTCAATTTCTAATCAATTCCTAAATACAAAATACATTGACTCAGTTTTGTGATATGTGCTTGATAATCAAGGGAAAGCAAAAGAGAGAAGACACTACTTCATACAGAAGAGAGGAATGCAATCACTACAGTAACAAAGCTGAAATATAAATCAAGTGCCATCAAAACATAGAGCGGGTAATTCATCCAGCCTAATTCTCCCAGAAGGAATCTCAGATATCTGAACTGAGTTTAAGTTTAAAAGATGAACCTTTAGGTCCTCAGAAGCTCTAAAACTATATGCAAAATGCTGTGTGTAGATATGCATGTATGGAATCGTGTGTATGTGTGTGCTCAGTCATATAGTTGTGCCCAACTCTTTGAGATCCCATGCACTGTAGCCTTCTAGGTTCCTCTGCAGGGAATTAAATAGGTAATTTAGAAGAGACTATGATACATGCTTTCTTTATATAATAGGCTAAGTGCTATACTATGCTAAGTTGTGTCAGAATCTGCAACTGCATAGACAGTAGCCTACCAGGCTCCTCTCTCTATGGGATTTTCCAGGCAAGAATGCTGGAGTGGGTTACCATTTCCTCTTTCAGAGGATCTTCCTGATACAGGGATCAAACCCATGTCTCCTGCATTTCTTGAATTGGCAGGTGGATTCTTTACCACTGAACGACCTGGGGAACCATACTTCCTTTATACCAAAAGTTAAATATCACTATATAGGGACAGTAGGGAAAGGAAAGAGATAAAGAACCAACCAAAATACGTTGTCAGATCAAATAAGCACTTTAAAAATAACACCTATTACATAGACCTTGCACTAACTTCCTGATAATATGTGCTGTGCTAACAAGAAGGCCAACCCTGGCAGTTTCAGAAATGTGCTTTACTGATGGTACTTTCCAAAGATTTTTCCTATTCCCTGACAGGTTTCTAGACAATATCCAATCAATTGTGATGAATTTCATACTGAAAATTAAAGGTGGATATAAAATGCCAATTTTAATGATTATACTAAGGACACAGACAACCAGCTTTTTTTGAAAATTGATATCCAGAATGATGTCTATACTGTTAAATACCAACTGAGAGCATTTCAGCAGCTGCTATAAATGTAATACCCAAAGCATTCAATAAAGTGGTCTCTCCAATCCTCAGGAAGAAAGGGAATACTGACTTTGTTTTCATAAAGTGTCTTGGGGAAAAAAAAAATTCAAATACCCAATTATAACAACGAGGAAGAGTAACCATCCATTATATGAATGTCAAAATGACTTGTCCTATTTTAAAGCTCATGTGTCCAAACCATTTAACAATAATAGTGAAAATAACAAGATCATACTTACTTGTGTCATGACCACTATATATCTGGTAGGCTCTATGAATAAACAGGTAGCCTCCAATTTATATACATGTTGTGTTTCAGCAGTTCTTTCGGAAGCTGGCTATTTGAAATTCAATAAATGACATAAACCGGTTTGCTTTTCCAAGTTAGTTACAAATACTGGCTTACTCAATATTTACTAAACATCGATTTCACCCACAAGACTATTGAATTAGAGAACTGTGAATTCTGGCCCCTGGATGAAGAAAACCATGCCATGCAGAAGACAAGGAGAGAAGGGAAGATGTGTGGGGGAAGAAAGCAAAATCCTGCCCCATTTCCCTAAGACGCCAAGACAGAAATGTTGCACTTTCTCTTCCCTCCAATCTCAGTTTTTCTGAGCTCTTTCTGATTTTCCAGGGTCCTCTTCTCATAGGTTTCCTTATGTCTCACAGTCCAGTCTACAACTCAATATGTGTTCAGAGATAGTCCTCCCCTTCAAAGTGCCCTTTGTCCCAGAAGTAAAGACTGGACCAACCTTCTCTGTAGCCTTTCTGAAGAGCACAGGGTTTGGAACCACACAGAACTGGCCTGCAATTCCAGATTCTCATCTTATCAGCTGGATTGCTTTGAGTAGATTATATAAGAGAATACGAAAAGTCTGGGCTCTTGATATAGATAGCATAATGTTGAATCTTGGACAAATCACTCAACCACTCCACACTTCAGTTTCCTTGACTATCATGGCTCAGAGGTTAAAGCGTCTGCCTGGAATGCGGGAGACCCGGGTTTGATCCCTGGGTCGGGAAGATCCCCTGGAGAAGGAAATGGCAACCCACTCCAGTACTCTTGCCTGGAAAATCCCATGGAGGGAAGAGCCTGGTATGCTACAGTCCATGGGGTCGCAAAGAGTTGGACACGACTGAGCGACTTCACTTCAAGTTGAGATAACTGAGTGAAATTATTAAAGCATTTAGAATTCCTGTGCTCAATAAATGTTAGTGATTATTGTTTGTATCTCCAAACATCCACTTCCCAATCTACATAAGGGTAATATCTACCTTGAAGGATTGTGATGAGTATTATGTATGATGATATTTAAAGTACATAGCACAATGTATTGCCCTAGTGGAATGAAAGAAATATTCAGTTCAGTTCAGCTCAGTTCAGTCTCTCAGTTGTGTCTGATTCTTTGTGACCCCACATACTGCAACATGCCAGGCTTCCCTGTCCAACACCAACTCCCAGAGCATGCTCAAATTCATGTCCATCGAGTCGGTGATGACATCCAACCATCTCATTCTCTGTCGTTCCCTTCTTCTCCTGCCTTCAATCTTTCCCAGCATCAAGGTGTGTTTCAGTGAGTCAGTTCTTCACATCAGGTGGCCGAAGTATTGGAGTTTCAACTTCAGCATCAGTCCTTCCAATAAATATTCAGGACTGATTTCCTTTAGGATGGACTGGCTTGATCTCCTTGTAGTCCAAGGGACTCTCAAGAGTCTTCTCTAACACCACAGTTCAAAAGTATCAATTCTTGGGTGCTCAGCTTTATTTATGGTCCAACTCTCACATTCATGCATGAGTACTGGAAAAAACATAGCTTTGACTAGATGGACCTTTGTTGGCAAAGTAATGTCTCTGCTTTTTAATATGCTGTGTAGATTTGTCATAGCTTTTCTTCCAAGGAGCAAGCATCTTTTAATTTCATGGCTGCAGTTACAACCTGCAGTGATTTTGAAGCCCAAGAAAATAAAGTCTCTCACTGTTTCCATTGTTTCCCCATCTATTTGCCCTGAAATAATGGGACCAGATGCCATGATCTTAGTTTTCTGAATGTTGAGTAAAATGAAAGAAACATTAGTTTCCTTTTTTCATTTCATTAGCTTTCATCCTTCTGCTAACAGGGAAGCAAATCTGCTGGAAGTGATTAATGTGTCTTTTAACTACTCTAGAGTTATTTGTATTACTAAAAGAGACAATTTCTACAATGTCAAGGTAAGGAATTCAGTTGGCAACAACAAAGAGGACTATTGTTGGCGGGCCAAGATACCTTGGTGGATGCAGGGAGTGACTATTGAAAGTAGAAAGCAAAATTAAAAAAAAAAGTAGCAGCATTGCTACAAAGTGATTGGAGAATGCAGTTACCAAGAGACTTGATTTTATTCCCAGAATGGAAGCACTTAGGAGTAAAGCTGTCGATCAATTACCAAAATGTAGAGAAATAAAAGGCAGTGTAACACACGTCAATAGCAGCTGTTTTCATAATCAGAGAATAGAAAAGATGGCTGGTTACTGGTTATCTTCTTTAGTCACCTGCACATTGTTGGGTATCTGCCATGGTCACGATTTTATTTCTTGGTCTCCTTTCCAGGCTTTCAGGTTTCATTCACCTCCTGAACATTCCCTCCAGATTTGTATCTTAGCCCTTTTCTCACTTTATTTTGTCTACTTAAGGGCTTCAACTATCACATAAATGCATCCGGTTCTCTGCCTCCAGCTTTGAGTTCTTTTTAAATAAGCTTCAGACCCATACACATGTAGCCACTATTAGCCACTGCCATCTAGATGTCACACAGATAAGTCCAACTCATATGACAGGATCTAAATTCATTACTTGTCTCCCAAATCTGTTCCTCCTCTGCTATTTCATATCTTGATTAATAGCATGGACACTCGTCTAATCAGGAAAGCCAGACATCTGGGAATTATTGGAGAAACAGAGATGGATATGGCACAATTTTGCCCTCAAGAAACAGTCAAACTCATATAATGCCTATATGTAAACCTCTTTTTAAAACCAATAATAAATTCTCTTATAGAACTCATAATTCTACTTTTTGATAAGAATAGGAATTCTTATTTACAAACTTTCTTAAATTAAACTGAAATCCTTTGAAAATATGCTGAGGAGGGCATATATCGCATTTTCTACTGTGTCCTCCCCAGACTGCCAACATAGTGCCTTGAATACAGTTTATGTTCAACAAGTAGCTGCTGAATATATGCATGAATAAGTGATTATAAAACAGTAAAGGAAGCTAAAAGTAACACTGAAGTAGTCACAAATAAATAGCTCTATAAGGGTATGTGAGGGAAGATCATTTCAACTGGATAGAATAGGGGACATTTTGTGAAGGTGTAGAATTTCATCTGTTCTAAAGGAGAAAAAGACGATGTTCCAGGCAGAGGGATGTTCCAGGTGTGGAGAAAGAGGAGAAAATAATAGAACATGTATAAAAGTAAAACTTTTATTCAGACAATATTCAAAAGATACAGAAAGTGAATAGGGTCTCATTAGAAATGAGAGACCTTACTACAGATAAATAGATGAATATATTCTTTTAAACTGGAAGGTATACTTATTAATGTAAAGTTGTTAATATTATTCTTTTAATCCTTTTCACCATGGAAAAGTACAATCATAGAGAGAATATACAATGATCCCTTTACCTGTATGTAGTGTCAAAGTACCAGTTCAAGCTATGTCTTGTTTCATCTATATCTACTCACTGCATCCCAATATTATTTCAAAACAGATCACAGGCAGTATACAATTTAATTCATAAATATTTCTGTGTGTACCTCTAAATGACAAGATCCCTTCTGCAAACATAACTACATTACCATTATTGCAATTTGAAAAGTAATAGTAACTCATTGATGTCATCAACATTCTGTCTGTGCTTATATTTCCCTGATTTCTCATAACTTGTTTTACAACTTTTTTTGAATAAATCATGATCCACTTAAGGTCCATACATTGAGATTGGTCGTTATGTATCTTAAATCAGTCTTCTCCACCTCGCCTTCCTTTCCTGTCTCCTTTTCTTGTATTGATTACAGAATGAAGCATATATGAAATACACTCAAAACATATGTATGAGTTAATGAATTAGTATAAAGCAAATACTTTTATAATCACCACTCAGGTCCAGGAATAGAACATTGAGAGTCGGTTTTGAAAGTGCTCACATGCTCCATGTCAACTGGACCTTCTTTACTACCTCCCAAAGTAGCAACTATCTGTTTTTGCATAGTGAAATCACTCCTTGTTTTCAGTTACAATTTTATTATTCATGTGTGTATCCTTAGATGCTATAGTCTAATCACTAAATCATTTTAAATGTATTTTGTTTCTTTTAATCTGTTCATTCTCACTCTATGCTGCTTTTTTTTTTTTTTTTTTTTTTTTGGCAGCTTATCTGTTGATGAACATAAAACATTTGGCCTATACAGCTTCTCACTATTTAGATTTTGCTGACTGCAAACTCATGGTGCAGATCAATACATTCCTCTGTTCTCTATATTTCCTGAAAAATGGAAACAGGAGCCAAAGGTTTTATCAGACTCAGATTTAACCCATTTGGCACAAATACAGGTAATACTATATTCTTTCATTAAAAGCAATATGGCTGTTTCCCTTCTTATGATAGTAGCACTCATTGATGCATAATGCTTAGATTTAGTAACTCATTGGGGTTTGCAAAGTGATTATATACTTTTATAAAAATATAATTCCCTGAATTATTTCATTACTCAGTGTACATTTCTTATAGAAAAAGCAGAATAAAATCTTGATTTTTTTTCCTGTTTATTTACCAGTTTTCAAGATAATGTGTTTATTTCCTATTAACATCCAAATACAGCCATATTTTGAAATATCACTATAAATTTATGGATTTTAAACTTAACTTATGAGATGCAACCTGTGAATAGCCTTGCTAAAATTCAAATTATTCCATCTTTGGCCAATGAAAAACTCTTAAATTTGGCTCCCTAAGTTTTTTCATTAATGACTTAAACAGAGATAGATACTAAGTTTTCAACTAGGATTATAGAATTGCCTGTTTCTTCTTTTAATTTTTTCACCTTTTCCTTTATATATTTTGAAACACTGTTACCAAGCATATATATATATTTATTATTTTTATGCCTTCTTGATGAGTTCACCTTTTTATTATTCTAAAAGGTCTTCTTTATATCTCATAATATCAGTCATCTTACAGTTTACATATTGGTATATCCATTCTAACCTTTCTATTTTTATTAATCATTTTTTGATCAAAACTTTTCTATCTTCCATTTTTTTTAATCTTCAGGTATTATTTATGGTGTTCCTTTTCTGTTATCTTTCTTTTAGTTTAACATTATTTTTGAAATTATCTTTTTCTAAAATTTTATTGAGTTATATAATTTCTGGAATTTTTTATTCTTATTTGTTATTCTTTCTCATCTTTCATCACTTCTTAATGTCTTTTTGCCAGTTTTTGAAACAAGTTACAAATATGTCCTTGCATGCATTCATTTTTTCTATAGAAATGTTATTCTGCTGCTTCTTCTTCTTTTTTCCTTATAACTTTGAATGGGATTTTACCTTGATCCTTCTTTTTGTAAAGACTTTTTTAATGTGGACCATGTTTAAAGTCTTTATTGAATTTGTTACAATATTGTTTCTGTTTTCGGTTTTTATTTTTTTGGACATGAGCCCTGTGGGATCTTAGTTCCCCAACCAGGGATGGAACCTTTGCCTCTTGCTCTGGAAGGCAAAGTCAACCACTGAACTGCCAGAGCAGTTTCTTGCTCATTGTTATGTAAAGCTAGTTTTTCCTGAGCTTTAGGATTTAATTGAAGTTTTCAACTTTACAGAGATCCTTCTTCAAAACTATGCTCTTGAGATCCCCTGATTCTGTTCTGCTCTTCCATTCTCAGCCAGTTCTCTTTCCATCCTCTACATTGCCCTGACCCTGTTTATTTTGATCTTTGTTTCGATCAGCAGTTTTTCCTCAGTGTGAGTGGTTGTTTTACAGAGTTCTGAAGCACAAAACCTATTTCAATTCCTTCAGAATGTCTAGCTATAGGCTTTTCAGACCTATCCTCTATAGAGGGCAAAACCCCTCCCAATTTCAGCTGCTGTTCTCCACTGGCCTTTTTGGGATTCTCATGTTCTAGAGCCTACCAGATACCATATTATTTCCATTTCCATCTGCTTCCTTCTCTATAGACACTGAATCTATATGGGTCATATTAGTGATTATATCACTTGGTTTACTGAAAGTGATTCTTATGGATAACTTGTCATTGAGTTTTGTTTTAAATGTTGCTCAGGAGTTTGGGGATTTGACTCAGGCGGATATTTGAAGAGATAAGAAAACTATGCTGCTGCCACAAATCCATCTCCCAATACTTTCATTTTTGATTAAATAATTTCCTAAGGTTTCAGATGTCAAATAGATCACAGATCAAATGTGCCCACAAAGGAGGGCAACCATGAAAACACATACAAGTATTAAATACAGTACTGATTAACTAAAGAGTAGAAATTCACCAGAGGAATTTCTGGTGAAGCGTCTGACTTCACTCAGCAGTGAGTAGAAGTTGGCAATATTTCTCAAATTGTATTTCATAAGAAGTTAATAGAAAGAAGATAGTTCTGGTAGCCCAGAGATTATAATTTAAGACATGATGAGTTGAGGTAAAGTCTCCACCACTTCCTTTAAAATGGTACAAAGTGAGGAAGCAGTAAAAAGATTTGTGTAAAGTTATTAAGGAAGAAATTATGACGAGACAAATCTCAGTTTCTATATTAATTCAATTTAACAAATAGTCATTATTGTTTTGGAGAGGGTAAATGACCTCTAGTTTGCTTACCATATACCAAGTGATGTTTGGTTTGATATTAGAAGGAAAAAATCCATCTATGTTTGGACAAGAGATCTTCTGAACACCATATTCTAAATACAGTTTATGCACTGGAAGTTTCATGGGAGAATTGAAGCAGTTATCTTTTTGAACCACTTCCAGAGGAAATGCAACTTTGCTGCAATAGGTGGTATTCCTGAAAAGAAAAATGTTCAGTGAATGGGCAGTTTCATTTGTTTTCATGCTGCAAACACATTGAAATGAGCGAAGTGAAGTACTCCTATGTACTGAGACTTTATATATTAAGCTCATGTAACAATTAAATGTGTTATGGAGGTATTTCCTAGAACAATAGACATAACAAAATAAAGACAGACACAATTAACTACTATTGATAAACTACTTACATTTTTAGATATACTCCTAAATACACATATGCGTGTGTGTGTATGTATTTATGGGCTTCCCTTGTGGCTCAGCTGGGAAGGAATCCACCTGCAATGCTGGAGACCTGAGTTCCATCCCTGGATTGGGAAGATCCCCTGGAGAAGGGAACGGCTACCCACTCTGGTATTCTAGGCCAGAGAATTCCATAAACTGTGTAATCCAAGGGGTCACAAAGAGTTGGACACGCCTGAGCGCCTTTCACTTTCATATGTGTTTATATATACACACACATATATATATATATATATATATATACACACACATATATACACCTATATATCTGTTGTTCAGTTGCTCAGTCGTGTCCGACTTTTTGTGACCCCCATGGACTGGAGTGTTCCGGGTTTGCCTGTCTTTCACCATCTCCCAGAGTTTGTTCAAACTCATGTCCATTGAGTTGGTGATGCCATCAAACCATCTTGTCCTCTGTTGTCCCCTTCTTCTCCTGCCTCCTGCCTTCAGTATTTCATGCTCATTTGTGTCCAACTCTTTGTGGCCCCATGGATCACAGCTCACCAGGCTTCTTGGTCCACAGGATTTTTCTAGGCAAGAATATAGGAGTGGGTTGCTCCCCCTCCTCCAGGGGATTTTTCCCAACCCAAGGATCAAACGTGCATCTCCTGCGTTTCCTGCACTGGCAGTTGGATTCTTTACCACCGAGTCACCTGGGATATAAAATGTTTAATACCCTTAAAACACTCTTAATAACACTAGTACTGGAAAGGCAAAGGTAAGAACAGCATATTAACTCATGGTTGATAATGGTATAAACAAGGTTTGGAAAAGAAATGTTTCCAAAAGTATTTTTAAAAGCCTAACCTTTGCCCTAGTCACCCTGTTTCTGGAGATGTTTTCACATGACAGAAGTAGGAAAAGTGAGAATAGAGGGAGCACCTGATCAAAAAAGTCCATCCTTTGCTGTATCAGCAAGGAAGATATTGGAATCATTAGAAACACATATGAAAAGGAAGCCTGTAAAAATAACATGGTACAACCATCCAGAGTTGTTGTACACACACACACACACATAAATCAAGCACGAAGGGAAAAATTAACAAATGCATAGAATGTGTTAAGATGGCTGGGAACTGTATTTATGTCTTTAATGTTTATATAAGTCATTTCATCTGCCTGGAGGGTTCTTCTTCTCCCATCATCCTACTTTTCACTTGGAGGTTTATGTCATCCTATATTTAAATTAAGACTTTCATCCTCTCAGCATGTCAGACAATTCCTTGGTTGAATTTATCACATGGCATAGCCATATGTGTTTTCTTTTATTTCTTGCATCTAGCACAATACCTAAATTTCCAGTTGGCACTGAATAAATATTTGTTAGCGACATGGGATAGATGTAAAATTGTGTTACATATAGAAAAACAATGAAAAGAACATAGATAATAACAATAAGTGATTTTTAGGGTGATATGTAAATGGGTCATTAATTGTTCACCCTCTTTTGTGATTTCTCTCAATATTTAAAACATCTTATATACTCAGTAACTCATGAACTAAGACTAAATCCAAAGGAAGATGTGGGAGAATATATCACCCTTCCCAAGATGAGAGGAAAGCACATTTAAAGATGACTTATGACAATGGTAATAAGGTGGAAAGGGTGAGTGGCAAGCATGATCTTTGCCTATAAATAACAAAAGGTCTTCCAAGAAGAAAAAATGTTCCATAGGTGGACATTACAGAAGGTAAACTTCAGCTTAATAAGATACATTTTCTGACTATAAAAATAAAGTGATGAACAATAGTTAGAATAACTTTTCCAGCTTCATAGGTCAAATATGAATGTTATCTTAACAGAGATATTGAAGCAAGAATACAAGCAGTAAAATCCTAGAGGATGAACCTGAGCTTTATGGTGTTAATGACATCAAGCCGATGATTTCACATGGTTCAGCTTAAGGTCATTCTCAGTTTAAGAATCACCACATGATTACAGGAGGCTTCTGATGCCCCCACCAGATAAGTTTAATTCAAATTTTCTTTAGAGATGTAGAAGACAGGCAGAAGGTGAATTGAAGAGATGGCAATCTGGAAACCGATAAATAACAGTAAAGATATACTCAGACCTTGAAGATCATGAGCCCTGCTTCTATAATGAAAAGAAGGCTGAAATTGTTTGAGAGAGAGCTCTAGAGAAGTATTATATTGGTGAGGAAAAAGAAATAGAGGTACTGAAACACTAGAATGCATAGCAGACAAAAGTCAACCAGAAAGCTACTGACAACCTGTTCCCAGGTATTTGCTGAGGTCCATGTATGGAATGTTACTAGATTATTAATTGTCAAAGATAATAAGGGGCTCAAAGAACATTTAGGCCAACTTTTTCATTTTGTAGGTTTAGATACCAAAGCTGTGTTAGACATAAACAATGGACACATGAGCTCCTTGGAAGTCTAAACCCCAGTCTACAGTTCAATCCAATAAAATGAAATAGAAGGGGTGAAAGCCTCAGTGGATTTAAGAGGTAACAGGAGACTTTCAAGGTCACGTTGATTAATATGTGGGCTTTTTTTGTGATAAAGAAGTGCTTTTTCATGAAATCACAACATTGGCTAAACTTATCAAAATATAGTTATGGTTCTCCATCAGAGAACAGTTAACATCCATTAGAGACAAAGAACATTCAAAAGCTGTGGAATTACCTATTCTCCTGTTATTCTTATGTCATCTAGCTCCACTATTACGGGCTAGGTTGTGTCCTCCACCCCAAATTCATACGTTGAAGTTGAATACTTCAGAATGAGACTGTATTTGGAGATGGGTCTTGAAATTAAGTCAAAGCAAGTTGATATGGGTGGACCCTAATCCAATAAAACTGATGCTCTTAAAAGAAGAGCAGACTGGGACACAGAAGACATGGGGGGAAAAGATGCTAAGACCTGAAGAGATGTCCCTCTACAAGCCCAGCAGAGATGAATGAAACAACCATGCTGGCACCTTGATCTGGGAATTCCAGCCTCTAGAACAATAAGAAATCATATTTCCATTGTTTAAGCCACAAATCTGCAGTATTTTGTAATGGAAGCCTAGAAAAACCAATGTACTTATTAAAAGGTAGGAAACAATGTTTTAAAATATCCATAACCTAGATGGGAGTTTAAAAAACAAAGTAAAGCCTGAAAGCTGAAAGGGGACCTCAGGGAGTCAAAGAACTAAGCCTTAAAATGGTAAATTGTTAGAGGAACCTCAGTTTTTTCAAGATTTTTCTTCAGAGCAAAAACAATATTAATCTGTTGTAAAAGAAAAATTCATATACTATGAAGTAAAACGCAGAATCTACATGAAACTTCACAAGAAAAAAAAGTGGGTTTGTAATAAATTTTGTAGTAATGGTAGAATGCTTTGGATTATATTCTTAGATTCCCAGAGATCTGGTGTTCATTTGCTTTACATGGAAATTTTGATGAAAAGTTTGAAAAGCATTGTTTTAAGTGCATTTGATGCTTCTCAAATATTCTTTCATCTATATGGCATGCTGAGGCTTTTGCTCAGTTGTGTCTGATTCATTGTGACCCCATGGACTATATAGTCCATGGAATTCTCAAGGCCAGAATACTAGAGTGGGTAGCTGTTCCCTTCTCTAGGGGATCTTCCCAACCCAGAGATTGAACCCAGGTCTCCTGCATTGCAGGCAGATTCTTTACCGCTGAGTCACCAAAGAAGCCCTCATTTTGTGCTAGGCACTTAAAAAACTGCCAAGAATAACAGACATGAACGGGTTCTACTGCCAGCCCTGTTCACTGTCTAAGGAAACACATACATCTCCAAGTGACTCAAAAGTGGAGGTAGATTCCAGTGTCAAGGAAAAGGAACATACGAATAAACCTCCATCTCTAGACAACTCTGATGTATGTCTGTTTTGAAAAGGAGCCACCAATGGAGAATGTTCTCAGAAGCTCAACCTTTCTCTCTGCACATCTCTTTCAGCTAATCTCAGCTAAGCCAATGAGGTGAAGAGTAACTCTTTCTGGATAAATGCTTCCTTCTTCCCCTCCCCGGGAGTTTCTTCTACACCCATCATTTAGATAAGGGTTCAAGAACAGAAGCAAAAAGGGAAAGACACCACAAGGGTCAGCCTACCTTAGCATGCAGGTATAGTTTCCCGTGTCATTGAGAAGCGTGGGCCGGAACCAGAGCACGTCTTTCTCCTTACTAATGCGGTTCTCAGGGAGGCGGAAGTTAATTGGCTCCTCCAGGTCCCGGTCCTGCCTTGTCCAATACCAGATGAGAGTAAGGCCTGCTGAATGGGCTGTGCTGTAGTTATATTTCAAGAAGTGTTCAAAGAGTGGGCACTTGATACGAGCTGGTTCATCTTCATACACTTGGATCTGCCTCATAGTATCTAGTCCCCAGTCATCACAGCGTTCTGGAATAATCAAAAAGAAAGAAATGGCAGCTGAATTGTCTCACCTCCAAAGAACATACCTTCTCCTTAGGATACCCCCAACCTTTTTCGGGACCCTCTTCTCTGGCCATATTAATTAGCCTCTTTCTAATAAAAGCTTATAATAGCTGTGTTGTGAAGAGATGACTTCCTCTCAATCCTTCATCATCTTTTGACTATCTCTTGGATAACAATGTGATCTGATAGTTTGATCCTGTTGAACCCAACAAGGTATGAGGGAGAATCTCACCTGGACAAGAAATCATGTGCTTTTTCACTCTTCTGGGGACAAAGGCAATTCTAAGGATAAGATCATAACTGAAAAGAGAAGACTCCTAGTTCTCCCCTGGTCTCCAAATTTGGGGGCTAGATCTTCACTGTCCAATAGCATTAAAATGCCTGCCAGATATTTAAGTAAAATGCCTGCCATGTTATTTTAGATGTCTTGATTGCCACATTAAAGAAATAAAAAGAAGCAGGTAAAATTAATTTTTATATTTTATTAAACTTGATACATCTAAAACATTGCAAATTAATATTTTATACTGACATTCTTTTTTATAATAAATCTTCAAAGTTCAATATACTTTACACTTGTTGCACATATCAGACCGACTACAATACACAGAAATGCTTTCTAGTAAAAAGGAGATACATAGGGTAGAGCTTAGGCACCCTGCTGGTAGCTACACCCTACAGAAGCAGAACTGTCAGACCTTTTCACAGCTGATCAAAGATGCAAGAGCAGGGCCAGCTTGCATCAGTAATAAATTAAAAGAGGTTTGTGATCATTTGTTAGGCAACATCTTGGGGGTAACAGATAGCTAATAAAACAACTAACAATGACTAATGTTGATAAAGGCAAAGAATTTGAAGATTTATGACTTGCAAAATGTTTCGTAAGTAAGTAATAAATCTCTAAATAAATAATAGATCTTCAGGAAATTTAACAAACTGACTTTTCTAAGACTCAACAAATTAGTACTGTTTACAACTGTAATGCTTCATTTAGAAACACCTTTTAAAATCTAATATACAAAAAAAAAAACCGGAAAGACCAACATTTTGTTCACATTAAGACAAATTGATATTAAAATATTTTAATTAAACATATCATAACGTTCTTTAAATATATTTTCACCCACACTGAAAAGTTGTAGAATTAGGTCATTTAGTTTATAGGAAATTTTAACCACAGTTTTTTTTTCTTTTTTTTTTTTTTTCAGATAAATAAGTCAGATTGAATACATGCATCTAATTTTATCCATTAATGAAACTTCACTAAAACTAATTTTTCAAGACATTATCCCAAGTAATAGCAATAATAAGAGAAAAGACAATAGCAATACCATAATGGACAAAATGGTGACCAGTTTGGCCCATTTAAATGAAAAGTCCTAAATGAGGAGAGGAAAGCTGGAGAACAAACCAATCTGCAAAGTAGACTGCAAAAAACATCAGGAGGAGAAACTGTCAGTATCAAGATAAGTAATCACTACTACCTTAACACCCAATATTTCAGGGCCCTCTTCCTAGGCATATTGTAAGATTGTACTTTTATGTCCTTCTGAAATAAGAGGAGGCCATGTGACTCACTTTGGCCAAAATGATGTACCAAGTGTCACCTGTGCTGAGTGTTTGAAGAGCCAGAGTATGCTTCACTATGCTTCCTTTTTTTCTGCCTTAGCAAATAGGAAAACATAGACATTGAGACTCCTTTAGCTTATTTCCCTTGATATAGACGGCATATGGCAAAGCTTTACTATTTTAAGTCATAGAGAATTAGGATTGCTTATCACCAATATGAATCATCTATATTATCCTGGCAAATGCAACCACATACCTTAAAAATAAGTACATATATATAATAGTAAAATAAGGAGAAGTGGATGAAGCCTACATCAAAAAGTGCCATTTTTTGTTCCAAGCCCACCCTCCTAGCACTCAGTAACCTTTCTCACTGAGCTTCAAGGATTGGAACAGCCAGGAGAGTGTAAACAGACTTTACACTCCAGGGGGAGAATGAATGAATCTTCTCTAGGAACCCTGACTACTTTCAGAGGAAAGATCTAACAATCTTACCAAGAGAGAATTTTTTAAGCAACTTGTACAGCCATATCATTTAACATTAGAAGCTCAAGATTAACAAACCCCACACACACACTTAGAATTTCTAATCATCTGCCTAATTACTACTTTTTAAATACGAACAGCCCTAGGAGACATCTGAAAAAAATCTCAACTATTAACAGCAACACCCAAAGAAACATTGTAAAAAATATGTAATATAACCAAAATTATTCAAGTGAAATCTTTGAAAACAAAACTATCATTAACATCCTCAGAGAGATAAGGAAACTTCTACATTCATCAAGCGAGAATAGGATGATACAACAGAGGAATATTCAGAGAAAAACAAAAAGCTCATTAAAATTAAAAACACGATTGAAGAGAGGTAAATTTTAATAAATGGTTTATTTGGAAGTTGAAATTGAGAATTTTCTAAAGACTAGAATACAAAGAAAAATAAATTAAAAATAGACAAGAAAGTTAGAAATTAGTCCAGGAGTCTTAAGATCTCCTTAATAGAATCCCCAAAAGAAAAAAGAAAAAGAGAGAGAGAGAAAACTCTCAATTAAATAATTCAAAGCAAAAACAAATCTCAGAACTAAAGTACATAACCTTCTAAATTAAAAAGAGCTGTCAATTGCTCCCTCACTGTGGCTGAAAACAGACTTGCACCAAAAAATATTTTTTTTTAAACTGAGAATAGAAAAGATTATATAAACTACTGGCAAGTAAGAAAGAGAAAAAAAAAAAAAAAAACGGTCACATACTAGGAAGACTAGGAATCAGAATGGCTTTGCCACTCTCAAAAACAAGACAAGAAACTAGAAGATAATGACTCAGTGCATCTTACAGAAATGTTTTATCAAGGAGCTTATGTACACCCGTGGCGGATTCATGTTGATGTATGACAAAACCAATACAGTATTGTAAAGTAAAAATAAATAAATAAAAATAAATATGATTGCACAGGTGTAAAAAAAAAATCTTGAACCTTAAACCCAACTAAAAAATTACATGTGAAAGTGACATTTTCAGACACATAAAGACTCAGTAATTTTTATTCCTATACTATTTTTCAAGAAGCTTCTGGGGAATGTGTGTCCAAAAAAAAAGAGAGAAAAAACAACAGAGGAAAAAATGAGAGCAAGGAGCAGGGGGATCCAACTAAAGGGAGAGGGGAAGGGATTCCCAGGATAACAATGCAGAACATCCTAGGAAAGCAGCTATACATTAGGGTTTGGTGGTAAATCAGTATAGACAGAAGAAAAATGGAGATCCCCAATAAAGGAAAAAAACTGTAACTGATGGACCATCTGAGTAGATTATCATAGTGAACAATTATGCTGAAGGGCAATTGAAAAGTATAAAAATAGTTACCAAAAGATACTAATTAGGGATTTCTCTGGTGGTCCAATGGTTAAGACTCCCTATTTCCATTGCAGGGGTTGCAGGTTCAATCCCTGGTCAGAGAACTAAGATCCCACACAATGAACTAAGATCCCACATAATTTAAACTGATCCCACATCCTTTTTTAAATTGTTATTTTGGCTAGGGACTTTTGCTTTGTTTTGTTTTAATGTGGACCATTTTAAAGCCTTTATTGAATTTGTTACAATACTGCTTCTGTTTTATGTTTTGGATTTTTTGGCTGTGAGGCATGTGGGATCTTAGCTCCCACACCAGGGACCCAACCCACACCCAGTGCATTGGAAGGCGAAGTCTTAACCACTGACTGCCGCAGAAGTCCCAGCCCTAAGAAGTCTTTATGACCCTGAACAATAATTAACAGTAGGACAGATAAGTGACAGGTGGATTTTTTTTTTTAAACAAGAGAATGCTAATTGTGAAAGGGAAATGGAAAAGGAGACATCAAAACCAGAAGGATGTACTCAGGCAGACAAATAGAGAACAAAGTTTGAAATGGAATTTTGGTGTTCACTGGGGCACACTGTGGCAGAGACTGGGTAAATCTTCATTAGCTCTGTTTCTCTCCTTGGTCCGTATGAAACCTGCACATCCGTGGCAATTGGGTTGGGACCATGTGACTTGGTTCTGGCCAGTGAGGGACCAGAAATACTGTACAGCTTGAAACTCCCAGCATCATCTTTGATGCTTTCTCTTTCCCTTCCATGGAGTCCTTGAATTTGTGAAAAGTGCAGCATGAAGCATGGAAGGAGCCTGGATTCCTGCCATCAGTCAAAGCAGAGCTTCTCAGGAAAGCTTGGAAAGCTTCTCACTTTCAAAGAGTTAAACCAAATCTCTATCAATTAAGCCACTGAGATGTAAGACATTAATTTGTTATAGCAAATTGACTAATAAAGGAAGCCAGAATTTTTCTTTCATAATATAATAATAAATCAAGAGCAAACAGACTTATTTTTAAAACAACATGTTGAAGGCCCTTACATACTAAACTTTAAACACAGGTTAACAAGAATTTCTGTTTTATTTACTGAATATCTTTTCAACCAAATTAAATGCAATACAGTGGCAAGGGGAAAAGACATCTTATATCTGCAATGTATCTCCCTTACAGAATATTTCATGGATCAAATGAGTATATCTATAGAGTGAATCAGACTCCTTTACAGTAGGGACCAAAAACACACATATTAGTATCTGTAAGCATTAGTAAAAATGATATTAGTATTGAGTTTTTTCTTTGGGGCATTTACCCATTTGAAATTAGTTCTGTGAGTTCTTTAACTTTCCCTAGCCAGCTACCTGAGGGAACTTTGTCAGAGATTTTTAAATTATTCAATGAACAAATAAAAATAAAATCTATGACAACCGGCTGGAGTGTCATGCAATACCAAATTAATTATATGATTCACTGCAGGCACCAGGCAAAGAAGATACTGGGGAAATGTCTGTTATGCAAATAGATGTACCTCTAATAACAGCAAAGGGAATTTAACGAATTACTGGCACAGAGAATTACTTTTTTGTTTAAAATGTCCCTTCTCATCCAGTGTACTCCATAGTGGAAGTCCTCTTTAAGTTGGCCCCTTAACATGGGAGGACTATAAAGTCATCATTTCCCTCAGTCAAAGGATTTCTTAAAGCTGGGGCTTGGTGGCACAGAGGACTAATGGGAATGTGCAAAGCCAAGTCACTGGAAAATCAACCCACGCTCCTGACAGCAATTAGCATTTATATAGCAGGGTATACATTTTAACTAATTAATCTCACAACACCCTCTTGGGCTTTCATGCCCATTCCCACATTACATGCCAGGAAACGAAAGAAAGATTAATTGACTTACTTTTGCCTGAGTGGTAGCACAAATAAAAGCTGCCTGAACATAGCTCTGGGAGGCTTGTTCCAAAGCTATGTTCACACATACAAAGCAAGATATTTCCCACAGGAAAGCTACTCATATATTTGTATTTATTAAATATTTACTGGAAGCCTGCTGTGTTGGGTGCTACAGTAAAGAGAATGTAAATTTAAGGAATCAAGAAGCTCAAGCACAGGAGGAAAAAAAAAAGGTGAGGGGAGTTTTAAATATTGGAAGAACTAAAGTGGAATTAATGTCTATATGCAATTATTTGCCCTGTGCCACTTACTTACAACCTTGGACAAAATGCTTCCCCCTCAGATCCATGTGTCATATGCCTATTGTATAGTGCTGTATGGAATGCTGAGGTCTAGAGATATGTAAAGAGCTCA
Source organism: Capra hircus (assembly GCF_001704415.2). Taxonomy (NCBI): domain Eukaryota; kingdom Metazoa; phylum Chordata; class Mammalia; order Artiodactyla; family Bovidae; genus Capra; species Capra hircus. The sequence continues at coordinate 76,407,369 of NC_030808.1, forward strand.
GTACATATTAGCTGGATCTGCATGATAAATCTGAGTGGGTCTTTGTCCAGCAAGAGGTTAATAATCTTGGAAAGAGAAAGACATAGACACAAAATTAATTAAAAGAAAATACTTGGTAGAATAAATGAACCAACTGTTAAAACAGGCTTCTAAGCAGAACTCTTGAGAGTCCCTTGGACTGCAAGGAGATCCAACCAGTCCATTCTGAAGGAGATCAACCCTGGGATTTCTTTGGAAGGAATGATGCTAAAGCTGAAACTCCAGTACTTTGGCCACATCATGAGAAGAGTTGACTCATTGGAAAAGACTCTGATGCTGGGAGGGATTGGGGGCAGGAGGAGAAGGGGACGACAGAGGATGAGATGGCTGGATGGCATCACCGACTCGATGGATGTGAGTCTGAGTGAACTCTGGGAGTTGGTGATGGACAGGGAGGCCTGGCGTGCTGCGATTCATGGGGACGCAAAGAGTCGGACACGACTGAGCAACTGAACTGAACTGAACTGAACTGAAGCAGGACAGTAGTCATTATATTAGTATAGTATGGTAGTGTAGTGAAGTATAGTATCATTTAGTGTAGTGTAGTATAGTATGGTATAGTGTAGTATTGTAGAGTATAGTATAGTGTAGTATCGTATATACGTGGTGCAGGTAGAAACAACAATCCTGAGATTGAGTTTAGATGAGAACCAGGCCCTTTTAACATCCCATCTTGGAATGCGACATAGATGAAGTCACCTCAAAAACTCCGATAGGAGTTTTAGTAGCCCGTTCTAGTAGTCCTATGTCTGAGGGCAGAGACAGTCTAATGGAAGGCTGGTTTTACCACCATCTTGGTAATTTTGAATAGTTTTGTTTTTCTAGTAGTATGCTTGTCTCCTCATGAAATATTACCCTGGTACTGTGATCCAGAGAGAATCTAAAGGGTGAGCAAGCTGGTTAGGCTGGGAAGCGACGCTGAATGAGTGGCATGAAGACAAGAAGTAATCAACAAATTAAGCGTGGGCAAGTCTCTAGGTAAGATAGAGAAGTGTCAGACACAAAACCCTTGCAGGAGCCCTGAGAGAGAAGCCCAGGATGTCCCCTGGGCTTTGCTACCGTCCTACTTCTTCCCTCTTGCTGCTGGAAACATCAAAGTGACAGCTGACGCTGCCTTATTGACCCTAAGAATAAAGGCCACGCCCTGAAGATGGAGGAAGAAGATAAAAGTGGGAGGAGATTGGGGCCTTGAATGAAGTATGGAACTGCTTTATCAAACCTGAATATTCTATCTCTAAATTTTACATAAGAAATATGTATCTTTTAATATTCTTGCTACTAGAAGTGTGGTCCATGACCACTATCTCATTAGCACCCCTTGGGAATTTGTCAGAATTACAGACTTCCAGGCCCCACTTACACTCACTATATCAGAATCTACAGTTTAGCAAGATCCCTAGGTGATTTCTATGGAACTACTAATTTATTTTGAATCTTCTTATTCACAGCTAATCATTATCCTAATTGATACCAATGTCCTATTTCATCTCTTATAATAAGTAGGTTGTTGAACTATTTCTGAGGCTGTATCCACCCTGTGAGTCTATGACTCTGATTAACATTTACATTTAAAAATATATTCTCTTTTGTTCCTCAGTGGGGGGAAAAAATATTTAAACCATCTAGATATTTTTTTTAGCAGTGTCTTATTATAAACCACCAGTTTTCAAAAAGTAAAATCTATAAACTACATTTCCTAGAGCATGAGTTCAGTGAAAAAAAAAGATGATTAAAACTTAGATAATTTTTATTCAGAGCAGAGCTACTCAAAGGTCTAGAAAATGTTGCTGAAATTTAATAGTTGTCAACTAAGCCATCACAAGGAGAGAGACAAGTTCCTGATGGGGGAGGAAAGCTGGAGAGGCTGTGAACACCCATCAGACATCTCAGGATGCTTGTACTGTTCAATAATATTCAGCTAATAACTGGCAGATGGCTTTCCTGGACCAGATAATTAGACATACCTTACTCCCACCAAAGAAGGGAGTTTTCTTGATTGAGTAATTTGGGAAAAAAAAGAACTAGCTCCAAGAGGATAAAATTTGCCAGATAAGAAAAGAATGCCAAATTCAGAAAGTGGGTTGGGGGAGGGTAAGGATCCACAAGTTATAGCTTCAGTTTTGCAGTTTAGAGTTTGCTGCTAGAAAAAGTATTATTCCAGATAGTATATAAGTCTTCCTTGACACACTGAGCACTTATCTTTACACTGACCTAAAGGCTGCTATTTTATATCAATTAGAAGTGGTGGTCCTTACAATTAAAACAACAGCAAAAAAGTAGGGAAAGTCATTACCAGGCAAACATGAAAATTAAAATAAGAAGTGAAAAAGGACAGTGAAATCTCACAATTGGTTGAAAACAACCAAACCAGAGATGTTTAGATCTAAAACATACACCAAAATAGGTGATACTTACAGTCACAAAATCAAACCATCTGAACGATCACAGAGTTACGATCTTTCTAAGTCTAATGATTGTTGCAGCACCAGCACTTAGGTCTCTGAACAGTTTGGTTTTTATTCAATACCTGCCATGTGGCTGTTTCTCTCCCAGTCTGTGAACATGAGTGTCACTTTCTACAGAGCTTTCCTTGTGACAGAGGACTTGAGAAAAAACCCTGGTGCTCTAGAAATGTTTACAGTTCTCAGGTTTAGAGGACCTATCTGCTGAAGGTCTCCAGGCTCACTCTTGGTCTCCATCAAGTCATCCCCCAACTGGTGTTTGGAGCATCAACAAAGAGACCCTTCATCATCATGAGTTAATGTCCAAGAAAGGCCCATGGCTGCCCTTCCTGCTGCTGTGTATAATAAGGAGGAGTATGGAATAGCATTATCTAACAGCCGCCTAGAAAAGGCTCTGCTTCTCTCATCAAAGTGGCAGCAGGGGTGAGCAGGCTAAAAAATGGATTGTGGGTGTGCTGCCTCTTTACCATGGTTCCATTATTTTCTTTAAAAAAAAAAATCGCTGTAATGAGCATCCTCATGCGGCTGAAGGGAGTGATTTTCTTTGCAGGGCTGTTGTGACAATAAATAAACTGGCTTATGTCAAGTGTGACACAGAGCACTAGGGAAACTCTAAGCAGTCATTAGCTGGTTTTTATGTTTTTTCCCCAAGCAATTTTTTCTAATCCATGATTAAGATGTAAATATCCAATTACTATTCACATAAAATAAGCAGCCTTCGCTCTCTTTATTTTCATTATTACTCAATATTTGCTTGGATCCTATGAGTTCTAGGGGATATAAACAAATGTAGCAAAAAGCAAGGTCTTTGCTTTTAAATTTCCATTCAAGAAGTAGGCCCTCAGTATTGGAAGTAAAGGCATTTTGGACATCATCATAGAATCCCAACACACATGGGTCTTAGATTTGGTTGTAGCCTTCTATTCCAGCAGAATATCTGGTAATATCCTCATTTCACAGATGAGGTGAATGAAGTTAAGAGAAGATAAAAGACATACCTGAGAGATGGGCTAATTCTATATGATAGAGGTGGGGAAGGAACAAACAGATCTCATATCCTGACATGGCTTTCCCTGTAGAGCCTCTGCATGTGCTTTCTCAGTCATTTCTGACTCTGCAACACCATGGACTGTAGCCTGCCAGATTCCTCCATCCATGGCATTCTTCAGGCAACAATACTGGAGTGGGTTGCCATTTCCTTCTCCTGGGGATCTTTCTTACCCAGGGATCGAACTCAGTCTCCTGAATCTCCTGCATTGGTAGGTGGATTCTTCACCGCTGAGCCACCTGTGGAGTCTCTGGAGCCTGTCAATTCCAGTTTGAATCCTTATTTTGCTACATGCTAGCCACGGGGGGCATGTGCAAGTAAAGTAAATATTCTTATGTGCCAAAGAAGGCTGGTTTTAAGACTAAACAGACAATCCTTTTTAATGTGTTCAACAGAGAGCTCTTCAGTAGTCCTCACTGTTCTTAATATTATATTCTTCTCTTTCTTGATTCCAAACAGAGTATGGATAATTTCAAACTAAATATAGCCCGACAAATATTGTTAACATTTAACCTATGGGGACTTCCCTCTAACATGGTGTTTGAGAGTGTTAGACTACAAGGGAGTTTTTGAAACATCTAAAACAACCCTCCCATTTTACATATGAAGCAGCTAAGCCCAGAGAGCTAACTTGATGAATGACTCAGAGCTCACGGGCAAGCACAGAAACTTGTTTTCAAGGCAAGTGTCATGTTCTTTCTACTCCATCATTTTGGTGAAATACAGATCTGTGCAAACATTCCCAGTTGGTATTAGCGATGTAAATAGTACAATAACATATTCTCCTAGAAAACAGGTTGAAATGGGTAAGAAAGCCAATCCAGGAAGACTGAAACAGAAAAGAGTAATAGTGAAGCGTAGGAGGGAACTCTACATGTGTCCTGAATAATAAAGCCACCCAATTCCCCTCTCATTTTACAGATGACATATGGGTCTTATCGCTGGGGCTGATATTAAAACAAGTGACAGCCCTGCCCATAGCTGTGGCACCTGGAAAGAAAGATTTCGTACCACAGCTTCCTCATATGTAATAACACATGAAGCAAAATATGACGCTAACGAAAGTTCCTACCTCGTGGACCAAATAAAAGTTCCTACCTCACGGAACTACTGACAGGGGTAAGAAAAGATCACATATGAAAATACCACATGCTTGGATGCCTGGTAACTCAACAAATTTTAGCTAAAATTATTTCACAGATGAGGGAAATAAAAACTGGAAAGATAGCAGGGAAAAATAATATGCATTTGTTTTCAAGCTTTTATTGCATTTTACCAGAGTCAGGAAAGAAAATTCAAAATTAAGAGTTGAGTCTAAAAATGTAGAAAACAGGCTAAGCATAAACCCTAATTAACAATGATAGCCAAGCGATCAATTTTCCCTGTGATGGAAATGCAAAGCCCTCCTTATACTCAACTGGTCTCTATAGCCTCCCTCCTCATGTCTTATATCCCATTTGGAGGTTCAGGGAGGCGTGCTCAGTGCAAAGTACATCAGAGGCCTTCAATTTTTAATTAAAAGCTATATGATTCCCATGCCTCAAGATGGGCAATCATATTTTATAAACAACTAAAAAGCTGAAGGAAAAAAAAAAAGAGAGAGAGAGCATCTTGTGAGCTTTGCCAGCGATCTCCCCATAAATTCTCAGGAAATTGCCTGAAGTAAAAGGGTGTTTGAGATCTTCATCACCTGCCAGAGGAAGAGACATGGGTTACAATCCTCCCAGTTTATTTAAAAGAGGTATCACCTATAAAATGCAAGTGCAGTCTCATTCAATTTTAATAATGTGTCAAGCATGTAGATTTTTCTTGAAAGCTGGTAGGGACAGGCAGAAAAAAGATTTTCAGAGAAAATCAGGTGAAGCAAGCAACAAAGTCGAGCATTAAGGGTCCGGGAAATGTCTAGGTGTGAATGATGACGGAGGGTACAGGAAGAATTCATAAGGTACAGGTTTCCAAGTGACTGGGCTTCCAGTGGTTCCTCATCTAGAGAACAGTGTCAGCTTCCAAAGGGAGGAGCAGGGTCTTGGAAAGATAAATGCCAAGACTAAATCACGGTCCAAGTTTCTGAATGTTTAAGACACTTCTAACTCACTGTGCTTTGAAGATCACAAATCATTCTGTTACAGGACATGTCATACTGACTAGACTCTGGGACCAGAGGGGTGAAGGAATGCCTGAAAAAAAGACTGAGTTAGGAGCAGAGGCTGGATGGAATCTTCCAGATTCCTAGTTATCTGCCCCATGTCATGCATGACTTCTGCCTATAAAATCAATTACAAAAGATAATTTATACCACACTTCCATCAACTTTTGTGTTTCTTTACTCCTGGTATATCAAAGTTTGAACTTTTATGCTTATATTTATGCTCAGCTTCTTGACTCACTGAAGGGTTTCAAACATTTCTCTCATATATTCATTGCCAAAGAGAAAGCAGAAAACACAAACCAACTTTTCTAAACTCCAGAGCTCTTGAAACATAGGAAGCAAAACAGAAGAATAAACTTTTAATATAGGAAGCAAAAGCAAACACTCCAAAGAAACCAAATGCAGAACTTTTTAGCTAATAACCCTACTGTCAGCCCTCTTTCACACAGTACACACATTTTCCATTGACACTCATGAAGGGCTGTATGCCAATGTTCTGCCACTGAAAAAAAAAGCAAATAATTATGATAAAGAAGAAAAATGAAAACAAGAGAAATAGGTGCAAGATCAAGAAAAGGGTCTGCAGTCATACCAAGAAGGCTTTCGAGAGCACGCAACTTTGACTGCCATTGTATATATCTCTGTTTTGTGTTTCTGTGTGTCCACTCAAGGTATATATCCCAAGGCAAAATTATTAAGACCAGGACACTCTTTGGGTGATTTCCATCTCTCAATGCTGTGGCTCCCGGCCTTGTGGAGAAAGTGACAACAGAGGTGGTGGCTTAGAAACTCTGTAATGACCTATATGGGAAAAGAATTTTAAAAAGAGTTCAGTTCAGTTCAGTTGCTCAGTCGTGTCTGACTCTGCAATCCCATGGACTGCAGCACACCAGGCTTCCCTGTCCAGCACCAACTCTTGGAGCTTGCTCAGACTCATGTCCATCGAGACAGTGATGCCATCCAACCATCTCATCCTATGTCTTCCCCTTCTCCCCCACCTTCAATTTTTCCCAGCATCAGGGTCTTTTCAAATGAGTCAGTTCTTTGAATCAGGTGGCCAAAGTACTGGAGTTGTGGCTTCACCATCAGTCCTTCCAATGAATAATCAGGGATGATTTCCTTTAGAATTGACTGGTTTGATCTCGTTGCAGTCCAAGGGACTCTCAAGAGTCTTCTCCAACACCACAGCTCAAATGCATCAATTCTTTGGTGCTCAGCTTTCTTTAATAGTCCAACTCTCACATCCATATATGACCACTGGAAAAACCATATCTTTGACTAGATGGACCTTTGCTGGCAAAGTAATGTCTGTGCTTTTCAATATGGTGTCTAGGTTTGTCATAGCTTTTCTTTCAAGGAGTAAGTGTCTCTTAATTTCATGGCTGCAGTCACCATATACAGTGATTTTGGAGCCCCCCAAAATAAAGTCTCTCACTGTTTCCATTGTATCCCCATCTATTTGTCATGAAGTGATGGGACCAGATGCCATGATCTTTATTTTCTGAATGTTGAGTTTTAAGCCAACTTTTCACTCTCCTCTTTCACTTTAACCAAGAGGCTCTTTAGTTCTTCTTCACTTTCTGCCATAAGGGTGATGTCATCTGCGTTTCTGAGGTTATTGATAATTCTCCCGGCAATCTTGATTCCAGCTTATGCTTCATCCAGCCCACCATTTTGCATGATGTACTCTGAATATAAGTTAAATAAGCAGGGTGACAATATACAGCCTTGACATACTCCTTTCCTGATTTGGAACCAGTCTGTTGTTCTATATCCAGTTCTAACTGTTGCTTCTTAACCTGCATACAGATTTCTCAGGAGGTATTCCCATCTCTTTCAGAATTTTCCACAGTTTGTTGAGCTCCACACAGTCAAAGGCTTTGGCATAGTCAATAAAGCAGCAGCAGATGTTTTTTATTTTCTGCAACTCTCTTGCTTTTTTGATGACCCAATGGATGTTGGCAGTTTGTTCTCTGGTTCCTCTGCCTTTTCTAACACCAGCTTGAACATCTGGAAGTTCACGGTCCATGTATTGTTGAACCCTGGCTTGGAGGATTTTGAGCATTATTTTGATAGCGTCTGAGATGAGTGCAATTGTGTGGTAGTTTGAACATTCTTTGGCATTGCCTTTCTTTGGGATCTCCTGACTCAGGGATCGAACCCATGTCTCCCGTGTCTCCTGCATTATAGGCAGATTTTTTTTACCACTGAGCCACCAGGGAAGTCTTATAATAAACTGCTGAGCCTTTTCTTTGAATATACAAATTCATTTTCAGACATATCTTTAAACTTCCTTGCCATTAAATATAGTTCCTGAGGTACATCTAATAGTATTCTTTATAGGGAATAACAATATGGGGTCAGCAGACCTGATTTCTTGCACTAACTCTGCCAGTGACAACACCATTGCTATAATAATTACCACTATGGCCGCCTAGTATTGAATATTTTCTATATGCCAAGTATTAAGTGCTTTGCATTTATTATCTCTTTTAATTCTCATAACAACTCTTTCAGATGATTTTATTATTGTCCCTATTTTAACAAGTGAGGAATGAGAGCCTTAGTAAATAAAAGAGTACTTGCAGGATTACATGGCGTGAAATTAATTAAAAAAGGAGGCCATCAGACTGAGGTGGTTGTAATGTCTTGGAAGCCTACCTAAGCAATACAAAACCTAAGCTTGGGATACTTCAAGGTAAAGAAAGTCAAAATCTGAGGACAATCAGCCACAAAGAGCCAACTGATCTTTTTCAACTAATGCAACCACTTAAGTTATGGCCAAGCAAATAAATTCCTTGTCTTGCTGCCACCTCTTCTCTATAGAAGTCTTGCCCCAGTTGCCCTATGTGAAGTGTTCCTAACCACATCCAGTTTGGCACTGCCCAATTTGAACTGATTTTTGTTCAAATAAACTCTTAAAATTTTTAATATGCCTGAATTTATCTTTTAACAATAGCAGGTAAGTGAGAGAAGAATTCTACCTCAGATCTGCCTTATTCCAGAGTCTAAAATTTAATCATGACTGTGGCCAAATAGCTTCTCTTCTCTTGAATTTTGTTTTCTCATGGATACTACAAAGATGTAAAACCAGATGGTCTCTAACCCTTTCCATCTCTGTAACGTGATGGGTTTATCGAGTGTTTTCTAGCTTTAATCTTAAAAATGTAAAATCAAGCCTGTTTTTCAGGGATATGGGCAGGAGTGGGTGGACACTTGTTAATAGAGAGCTGACCAAACTGAGTGAGTCTCTTTACTGAGGAGAATAAAATCAGTGATTAGCAGTTTCCAGTGTCAGCAGGCACATGTCATAGCCCAGAGCAGTGGGGAGATCACACCTGTCTGAATTAGAGTGCCATCATGCAGTCTTGTTTCCAGTGAACACTTCGAAGCTATCTTCATGCTCAACTTTCTCTCAAACACCCACTTTTAAAAAGCAGAGGAATCAGAAAAGTCAGCTCGTCCTCGAAGGCAGCTCCCTCGGGCATTGACTGCCTCTGTCTTATTAAGTATAGTCAGGCATGACTCAGCTCCTCTGTCAACTGTCTGGGAAGGAGAACATTTCATGCTGGTAGAAAATCACCTTAAGCAGAACAATGAAAGGCATTTAAGGTACACAGTTAAAACTGGGTTGCTTATTACTCAAAATCAAATCATCCTTTTCTTATTCTAGACAGTAAAACATAATCACAGCCAGTAGAGATACAGACTGCATTTGCTTAGAACACATTGGATCATGTTGTCACCTCCAGTTACAACTACCAGCCACTCAAACACCTCTTCTGTCTGGGTCACAAAGCAAAGGGAACTGAGGGTTATGCCATGTCTTTCAATCAATAAACCCTCAGTGAGAACCTACTACATACAACAGTTTCTAATCGGCTCTGATGGAGGGATAAAGACAAAGGGAAGATACAGTTTCTGCCCTCAAAGGTCTCACTGTCTCAAGAAGGTAGACAGGCAAATAATTAATTTCAATGCGAAGCAAAATAAAGTAAATGCTAAAAAGAAAAAAGATGCACCACGTCATTAGAGGGCAGAAGGAGCTCTTAATTCCGACTGTAGGGGAGGATGGAGACTTCAATGACGCCTTCACAAAAGAGACAGCATCTGATTTAAGCCTGAAAAATGAATAAAACGTGCACTGACAGAAACAAAGGGAGGAGTCCAGGCTGGTGGAACATTGCAAGTAAAGGCAGAGAAGGCAAGGGAGACATGACTAGTCTATAAATCAGCTAGGACTGGGTTATAGGGTGTGGGATGATTTAGTTAAGCATGAGGGCAGGAGATTAGGTTTATACAGGGTAAGAAACTGACTTAGGAGTGACACATATTAATCATGACTATGGTAGAGATGAAGACTGGATTGGGAAATACGTTTGCTCACTGGGGTTGTTTCATGGCTCACACACATGTGCGTCTCCAGATATGTCAAGAATGGAATGTCTTTTGTTTTGTTTAGTCACTAAGTCATGTGCAACTCTTTGCAACCCTATGGCCTATAGCCTGCCAGGCTCCTTTGTCTATGGGGCTTTTCAAACAAGAATACTGGACTGGGTTGCCATTCCCTTCTCCAGGGGATCTTTCCGATCTAGGGATCAAACCTGCATCTCCTGCATTGAAGGTGGATTCTTTACCACTGAGCCACCAGGGAAGTTATCCATTTGCTATTTCTGTGTTTACTTACACAAACCACAAATAATGACAAAAGAAGCAATTACAGTAACGGGTGGGCATGGTGGAGAAGTCTGACGCAATGTGGTCCACTGGGGAAGGGAATGGCAAACCGCTTCAGTATTCTTGCCTTGAGAACCCCATGAACAGTATGAAAAGGCAAAATGATAGGATACTGAAAGAGGAACTCCCCAGGCCAGTAGGTGCCCAATATGCTACTGGAGATCAGTGGAGAAATAACTCCTGAAAGAATGAAGGAATGGAGCCAAAGCAAAAACAATACCCAGTTGTGGATGTCACTGGTGATAGAAGCAAGATCCCATGCTGTAAAGAGCAATATGGCATAGGAACCTGGAATGTCAGGTCCATGAATCAAGGCAAATTGGAAGTGGTCAAACAGGAGATGGCAAGAGTGAACGTCGACATTCTAGCAATCAGTGAACTAAAATGGACTGGAATGGGTGAGTTTAACTCAGATGACCATTATATCTACTACTGCGGGCAGGAATCCCTTAGAAGAAATGGAGTAGCCATCATGGTCAACAAAAGAGTCCAAAATGCAGTACTTGGATGCAACCTCAAAAATGAAAGAACGATCTCTGTTTGTTTCCAAGGCAAACCATTCAATATCACAGTAAACCAACTCTATGCCCTGACCAGCCATGCTGAACAAGCTGAAGTTGAATGGTTCTATGAAGAGCTACAAGCCTTTTAGAACTAACACCCCAAAAAGATGTCCTTTTCATTATAGGGAACTGGATTGTAAAAGTAGGAAGTCAAGAAACACCTGGAGTAACAGGCACATTTGGCCTTGGAGTACAGAATGAAGCAGGGCAAAGACTAATAGAGTTTTGTCAAGCAAATGCACTGGTCGTAGCAAACACCCTCTTCCAACAAAACAAGAGAAGACTCTACACATGGACATCACCAGATGGTCAACAACAAAATCAGATTGATTATATTCTTTGCAGCCAAAGATGGAGAAGCTCTATAGAGTCAACAAAAACAAGACCAGGAGCTGACTGTCGCTCAGATCATGAACTCCTTATTGCCAAATTCAGACTTAAATGGAAGAAAGTAGGGAAAACTGCTAGACCATTCAGGTATGACCTAAATCAAATCCCTTATGATTATACAGTGGAAGTGAGAAATAGATTTAAGGGACTAGATCTGATAGATAGACTGTCTGATGAACTATGGACAGAGGTTTGTGACATTGTACAGGAGACAGGGATCAAGACCATCCCCATGCAAAAGAAATGCAAAAAAGCAAAATGGCTGTCTGAGGAGTCCTTACAAAGAGCTGTGAAAAGAAGTGAAGAGAAAAGCAAAGGAGAAAAGATACAAGCATCTGAATGCAGAGTTCCAAAGAATAGCAAGAAGAGATAAGAAAGCCTTCCTCAGAGATCAATGCAAAGAAATAGAGGAAAATAACAGAATGGGAAAGACTAGAGAACTTTTCAAGAAAATTAGAGACACCAAGGGAACATTTCATGCAAAGATGGGCTCGATAAAGGACAGAAATGGTATGGACCTAACAGAAGCAGTAGATATTAAGAAGAGATGGCAAGAATACACAGAAGAACTATATAAAAAAGATCTTCATGACCAAGATAATGATGATGGTGATTATCACTCACCTAGAGCCAGACATCCTGGAATGTGAAGTCAAGTAGGCCTTAGGAAGCATCACTATGAACAAAGCTAGTGGAGGTGATGGAATTCCAGTTGAGCTATTTCAAATCCTGAAAGACAATGCTGTGAAAGTGCTGCACTCAATATGCCAACAAATTTGGAAAACTCAGCAGTGGCCACAGGACTGGAAAAGGTCAGTTTTCATTCCAATCCCAAAGAAAGGCAATGCCAAAGAATGCTCAAACTACCACACAATTGCACCCGTCTCACTCACTAGTAAAGTAATGTTCAAAATTCTCCAAACCAGGCTTCAGCAATACATGAACCGTGAACTCCCAGATGTTCAAGCTGGCTTTAGAAAAGGCAGAGGAACCAGAGATCAAATTGCCAACATCCGCTGGATCATGGAAAAAGCAAGAGAGTTCCAGAAAAACATCTATTTCTGCTTTATTAACTATGTCAAAGCCTTTGACTGTGTGGATCACAATAAACTGTGGATAATTCTTCAAGAGATGGGAATATCAGACAACCTGCCCTACCTCTTGAGAAATCTGTATGCAGGTCAGGAAGCAACAGTTCAAACTGGACATGGAAAAACAAGCTGGTTCCAAATAGAAAAAGGTGTACCTCAAGGCTGTATATTGTCACCCTGCTTATAATGGCACCCCACTCCAGTACTCCTGCCTGGGAAATCCCATGGGTGGAGGAGCCTGGTAGGCTGCAGTCCATGGGGTCGTGAAGAGTCGGACATGACTGAGCAACTTCACTTTCACTTTTCACTTTCATGCATTGGAGAAGGAAATGGCAACCCACTCCAGTGTTCTTGCCTGGAGAATCCCAGGGATGGGGGAGCCTGGTGGGCTACTGTCTGTGGGGTCGCGCAGAGTCGGACACGACTGAAGTGACTTAGCAGCAGCAGAGTATATCATGAGAAATCAAGATTGCTGGGAGAAATATCAATAACCTCAGATATGCACATGACACCACCCTTATGGCAGAAAGTGAAGAGGAACTCAAAAGCCTGTTGATGAAAGTGAAAGTGGAGAGTGAAAAAGTTGGCTTAAAGCTCAACATTCAGAAAATGAAGATCATGGCATCTGGTCCCATCACTTCATGGGAAATAGATGGGGAAACAGTGGAAAGTGTCAGACTTTATTTTGGGGGGCTCCAAAATCACTGCAGATGGTGACTGCAGCCATGAAATTAAAAGAAACTTACTCCTTGGAAGAAAAGTTATGAGCAACCTAGATAGCATATTCAAAAGCAGAGACATTACTTTGCAAAGAAAGGTCTGTCTAGTCAAGGCTATGGTTTTTCCAGTGGTCATGTATGGATGTGAGAGTTGGACTGTGAAGAAAGCTGAGTGCCGAAGAATTGATGCTTTTGAACTGTGGTGTTGGAGAAGACTCTTGAGAGTCCCTTGGACTGCAGGGAGATCCAACCAGTCCATTCTGAAGGAGATTAGCCCTGGGATGTTTTTGGAGGGAATGATGGATGCTAAATCTGAAACTCCAGTACTTTGGCCACCTCATGTGAAGAGCTGACTCATTGGAACAGACTCTGATGCTGGGAGGGATTGGGGGCAGGAGGAGAAAGGGACGACCGAGGATGAGATGGCTGGATGGCATCACTGACTCGATGGACTTGAGTCTGAGTGAACTCAGGGAGTTGGTGATGGACAGGAGGCCTGGCATGCTGAGATTCATGGGGTCGCAAAGAGTCGGACACGACTGAGCAACTGAACTGAACTGGGCTCAGGGACGGTGGACAATGAAGCTAGTCTCCTCTGAGGTGGTCCTCTCGCTCCATAATTGTTGGATTCGAGAACTATGATTTATCAAGATGAGAAAGACAAACTATGATTTGTCAAGATGAGAAAGACATTGCCCAGTGCCTGTGCTTTTTCCACCCCAACTCCCAATATTATCCTCACTGATCATACATGAAGCAGCCACTTTACTATAATTTCTGGAACTTAATTATCCAATACCTATATTGCTTCTCTCTTAGGGAGTCTATGCTCAAAATATTTTAATAAATAGAAACTTCAATGAATGGCACTGCTCTATAGTATAGCACACTGTCTGTACATCCCCTATGGTACCCAGAACATCAGTCCATTGGTTATAGACCACTGAATATAGGGACTCTCTTTCCAACTTCCAAAGTTTCCTTTTCACAGGACAACTGACCTTTTCAGCTTTATACCCCACATTGTGCCTGAACAAGCCAAGAAGCTCTGTAAACATGCAGAGTGAAAAAGAATAGTGGTAGATTCAATGACAGGCCAACAAGAGTTGAAGATAACTGGAAAAATTCAAGGTTAACAAAATACAAGTTACAGATGAGAAAAAAATTTTAAAAAATCACACATCTGATAAAGAATGTAAACAGATATGTAAAGAACTCTCAAAATTCAATGAGATAACAATTTAAAAGGGGATGAAAGATTTCAGCAGACATTTTATCAAAGAAACTTTATATAGTATATATATAAACTATATATAGAGCAAATAAACATATGAAAAAAGTCCCAAATCATTAGTCATTAGATAAATGCCAATTAAAAATCACAAAGCATACTACACAGCCCCATTAGAATGGCTAATTTTTTTTAAAGGGGAAAATACTAATTGTTAATATGACCAACCTTGATAGCATATTCAAAAGCAGAGACATTACCTTGCCGACTAAGGTCCATCTAGTCAAGGCTATGGTTTTTCCTGTGGTCATGTATGGATGTGAGAGTTGGACTGTGAAGAAGGCTGAACGCTGAAGAATTGATGCTTTTGAACTGTGGTGTTGGAGAAGACTCCTGAGAGTCCCTTGGACTGCAAGGAGATCCAACCAGTCCATTCTGAAGGAGATCAGCCCTGGGATTTCTTTGGAAGGAATGATGCTAAAGCTGAAGCTCCAGTACTTTGGCCATCTCATGCAAAGAGTTGACTCATTGGAAAAGACTTTGATGCTGGGAGGGATTGGGGGCAGGAGAAGAAGGGGACAACCGAGGATGAGATGGCTGGATGGCATTACTGATTCAATGGACGCGAGTCTGAGAGAACTCTGAGAGTTGGTGATGGACAGGGAGGCCTGGCGTGCTGCGATTCATGGGGTCGCAAAGAGTTGGACATGACTGAGCGACTGAACTGAACCGAACTGAATAAGGAATGGCATGGAAAATATCAAATATTAACAAGGATAAGCCGAACTCCCATTCATTGCTGATGCAAAAGCAAAACGAAGTACAATCACTTAAGAAAATAGCTTGACATTTTCCTATTAAGTTAAATATATACTTACAATATGATCTAGCAGTATTAGTTTTAGGTATTTAACAAAGATAAATGAAAACTCATGTTCAAACAAAAGCCTATATACAGATGTTTATAGCAGACTTAATCATCATTGTCAAAACCTTGAAGCAGCCAAATGAACTTTAACTTGTTGATGAATAAACAAACTGTTGTATTATCTTTACAATGTAATACATCTCAACAATAAGGGATGAATTTTTGATATGCTTGACAACGTGAACGTATCTCAAATGCATTATGCTAAGTGAAGGAAGCCCAGTTTCATATGATTCCACCTGTATAACATTCTGGAAAAGGCAGAATTATAGAAACAGAAAACAGATCAATGATTGTCTAGGGGCTTGGGGTGCGGGAAGGCATGAGAGAAATTTTGGAGGGTAGTGGGCCTTTTCTGTGTCTTAATTGTTGTGGTTGTTGTTACATGGCTGTATGTAGTTGCCAAAATTCATTTATTTCACACACCCAAAACTGAATTTTATTATGTAAATGAAGTGAATTAATAAATTTTAAAAGGTCAAGAGCACCTATAAGAGAAGAGAATATATTAATAAAAAGAGCGGATCTATTCCATATGTGCAACTGAACCGCTCTGCTATACACCTGAAACTAACACAACGTACAAATCAACTATATTTCAATAATTTATTCTTTTTAATGGCTAAGTTGTTTAACGTAAAAATTGACCCAAATAATTCCAGCCTCCTGATTAGAGATTTGGCTCTATCCGTAATGTTTGGCAGGGGGCAAGAAGAGTTCGGTGATGGACCCACTCTGCAGGGCCTTTTCTTATCCATCTCCAAGTAGTCAAATCACAGGAATCCTAAAGTCCTAACCTGGACACAACTCCTCTAGATACAACTGGCTACTCTCATTTTGAAGTCATTTCTCTCACTTCAAAACCACAATAGCAGTTTCTCTGGACCTCACTTATGACATCAACCAATGTAAAATCGTTAAGATTATGATAGACCCTCTGCTAGATTGTGAACCCAACTGTGAGGGTTTAGATCCTTATCACCCCACACAGTGTCAGCACACTGCAAAAACAGAGATCAAGAACTGCATAGAGATAAAAAGCTATGCTTCCTCGGAACTTCTTAATATGCGTAGCATGCTCTCCCATCCAAAATAATTCATAGCTGAGGTAAAGAATGAACTGTTAGGCATTTCCTACATCTGTTCATTCATTCACTGAGTATTTACTGAGCACCTAATAACTGCAAAGTCTTCTGCGAGACACTAAAGATACAATGGTAAACAAAACTGTGTCTGTCCCCATGGAGATTTCCTTTGAGAAAAGGTGACAGATATTAAATAACTAAATCACTAGACACTTAAACAAGTAATTATACAATTGATAATTTAGTTGCTGTATGAATGGATACCATGAAAAAAATGCAGGGTAATATGAAAAAGTATATGACAGGGATCTTAACTGAGCCTGAATGTTTGGAGGGGAGGGAAGGCTGTGTGCTGAATACCTACCTGCCTTTTGAGCTGACTGGTGTAAAATGAAGGGGTGAGGGGTGAAGTTTAGAAGAGAGTGTGTCAAGCCTTAAGAAGAAAGGAAACACATCTGAAAGAATCTCAAGAAGCTTCATTGCCAGGATCAAGAAAGTCGAATACAAGATATAGGTAATAGGTAGACACGAGAACATGCAGGGGCAATATGTAAGGAACTGAAAGTTTATATTAATAATAATAGGAAATACTTTCAGGATTTTCATCAGAGGAGAGGGGATACAGAGGAGATTTTCACTAGAGGAGATACAGGATTTAATTTGCCATTTTAAAAAGATAGTGCTGGTTGTCATGTGAAGAATGGACTGCAGGGAATCAGAATGGAGGGGCAATAGTCAGTGACAAAGCTACTGTAGAAAAGGCCAAGAATGAAATAGTGTGCCTTGGACTGGAATGATAGTTAAGATGAAGAGAAGTGGACAGAGCTGCATAAAAGAACTGAGATAGGCTTAAGAGAAGTGCAGAGTAAGAAAGGCAACTCAGCTCAGAGGCTCTTGGACCTCAACCTCACAGTTCCAATTATGGGATCCCAGAGAGCTGGAATCAGAAGCAACCCAACAGTTTTACAGATGATGAAACACAGATTTAGAAAAGTTAAGGAATTTGCCCACGGTCACCCAGGAGAGTAGCAACAGAGCTGAACCATAGTATCAAATCTTTTACATTTTTTGCCCTTTTTGTCATTTATACATTTTAGAGTTTAAATTCAATCTCTTTCTTTATTCTTCATTTTTAAAGCAAACACAGTAACATGTCACACATGGGTCATGGTGCATAAGAGAAACCCCAAGACACTTAGACATAAAACACAGGAGACTGTAAGATAGCAATGAGATAAAAACAGGACCTATTTGCTCACCAGTTCAGTTCAGTTGTTCAGTCGCTCAGTCATGTCTGACTCTTTGTGACCCCATGAACCACAGCACGCCAGGCCTCCCTGTCCATCATGAACTCCTGGAGTCCACCCAAACTCATGTTCATTGAGTCGGTGATGCCATTCAACCTCATCCTCTGTTGTCCCCTTCTCCTCCTGCCCTCAATCTTTCCCAGCATCAGGGTCTGTTCAAATGATTCAGCTCTGCAGATCAGGTGGCCAAATTATTGGAGTTTCAGCTTCAACATCAGTCCTTCCAATGAACACCCAGGACTGATCTCCTTCAGGATAGACTGGTTGGATCTCCTTGCAGTCCAAGGGACTCTCAGTTCAAAAGCATCAATTCTTCAGCTCTCAGCTTTCTATATAGTCAAACTCTCACATCCATACATGACTACTGGAAAATTTGTTCACCGCTGTATCCTAAAGCTTAGCAAATGCCAGGTTCATTAAATTGTCTTAATAAAATACTGCTTAATGAATGGATACACTTGCTTTTGCCACTATATTAAGAAATACAATTGAAAAATAATACAAATTACAAATAGTTTACAGTCATCAAAGCCAAAGTAAATGGCCGAGAATCATAGGACCATAGGCTTGTTTTCAAACTACAGGCATTTTAATTTTTAGAAAATTTGTAAATAAACAAATATCTGGAGCAAACGAAATTCTTTCTTGACAAGAGTTTACCTGCATTTGAAAATGTGGATTCTTATGGGTAAACAGCTACCTGCAAGTGCAAAAATCTCAGTCCTACTCTCGTAATATATGAAGGAAAACCAGTAGTATTTACCCATATGCCAAGTGCATGGTGTCAGTTTTCAAGTTTATTCAAGTGAGTATCTGCTTACATACTTGCCTTTGCTAATTACAGGAAAACTTTGAAGTATATTAACTCACTGAATCTCCAGAACAACTCTGCAAAGTAGATAGGGCCCATATGATCATCTTCATTTTATAAAGACAGAGAGTCACATGGAGACAAGATGTGACTTGAGTCCAGGATACTTTTTCTCTGCATTACATACAGTGAGTTATTCAGGACTTTTTCCAAACCCCCATAGCACTAAGATTTAAGTTTATTACACTAATAAAAAACAAAATGCTCAAATGTTCCTCTCCTAGATCACAGATTGGGGGTGTGTGTCTTGGGAAGACCTCTGAATTCACTGTGATCTCTTCTTTTTTGACGTGTTTTACTTTAAGGAACCATTCTAGAAAGTGCTATGGTATCTATCATACACAACCTGAAATTTATCTGCTACTGTATACTTCAAAAGACATTTACAATGGAACAGTGACTTTCAAAAGTAGTTTGGAAGTCTTTCAAAACTTTACATATAGAGTTCCAATGAGTGAAAGTGAAAGTCACTCAGTTATGCCCAACTCTTTGCGACCTCATGAACTGCAGTTCTCCAGGCTTCTTTGTCCATGGGATCTCCCAGGCAAGAATACTGGGGCGGGTTGCCATTTCCTTCTCCCGGGGATCTTTCCAACCCAGGAATTGAACCTGGGTCTCCTGCATTGCAGAGTTCCCATATGACCCAGCAATTCCACTTCTATGTATATACCCAAGAGAAATGGAAAAAACATGTACATACAAAACTTGGACATAAATGTTCACGTAGAATTATTCATAATAGAGAAGAAATGAAAAGAATCAAATGCCCATCGATGATGGATGGATAAACAAGGGGGCTATTCACCAATAGAAGTTAGCAAAATACTCATAACATGCTGTAACATGGGTGTACCTTGAAAACATTAAGTGAAAACATTATTCTAAGCCAGTCATGAAAAACGTCATATGATCCCATTTATAGGAAATGTCCAGATCAGATAAATCTATGGCAAAAGGAAGTAGACTAATGGTTTAGGAATGATGGAAAGGGGAAGAAGGGATGTGAACTGGCAGCTAATGAATAGAATTTTTATTTCAAGGGATGAATATGTTCTTAAATTTGGTGATGGCTGCTAACATAACAAGTTGCTACTGCTTTCAACACATGGAGTCTTCAGAAAGAAAATATGAAATAAACAATGTCCTCAGTAGTAAAGGGTTAGAATTCCCTGGATATACCAGGAAAAAGAATAATAGGTTGGTAGTAAAACACAAGGGTTTGTGTTCTGTTTCCCTGGTTCATTTGTTTACTGTTTTATGACTATGGTTAAGTTGCCTAGTCTCTCTAAGTTTCTGTTTCCTTATCTGCAAAATAAGGATAATAATATAATTTATTGCTTTTCTGATGATTAAATAATACAAATATTTTTAAATTTCTTACTTTATCTGTCAGCATTCCTTCATTTCTCTAACAATAAACATATACACTATTGGGCTTATAGAATGTGCCAGATGCAGTTCATGCTATTAACATCATTATATCAACTAATTATTATAGTGGGTGAACAGCATCATATAGTGTAAGCATATATAATCATATAATGTTGACTTCATTATTTCCAAAAATTTTTACTCCTTACTTATAACTATAAATATAAGTAGATTATAATATACTCAGATTATAATACAAAATTATTTTAAAAGGGTAGAAACAAAGTCAAACATATTTTTCCTTTAATACAATAATCACTATTAAGATTTGGGTTCATTCTACCAAAAGTTTTCTGTATCTGTGCACAAATGTGCTTATACACACAGGCACACAGTGGTGTATGGTAAACCAGTGATGGGGTTAGGATGGGGGCTGATTTGTAGCAATTTTTATTTTCCCCTTGGGTAAATATTCTCACCATAGCCAGTTTCAAACTACCAATGGTTTAATAGCTGGCTCACATAATTCCTGAAAATTGAATAAATAACTCTCAAAAGCCCTGCAATCTAAACGTCAGCCAACAACTGCCACTGTTTTAAAGGTTTCAGATTTTGAAAACTTTATGCTGTGTGATACCTGTTTCTCCAGTGGTCATGTATGGATGTGAGAATTAGACTGTGAAGAAAGCTGAGCACCGAAGAATTGATGCTTTTGAACTGTGGTGTTGGAGAAGACTCTTGAGAGTCCCTTGGACTGCAAGGAGATCCAACCAGTCCCTTCTAAAGGAGATCAGCCCTAGGTGTTCTTTGGAGGGAATGATGGTAAAGCTGAAACTCCAGTACTTTGGCCACCTCATGCAAAGAGTTGACTCATTGGAAAAGACTCTGATGCTGGGAGGAATGGGGGGCAGGAGGAGAAGGGGACGACAGAGGATGAGATGGCTGAATGCCATCACCGACTTGATGGACGTGAGTTTGAGTGAACTCCGGGAGTTGGAGATGGACA
Organism: Capra hircus; assembly: GCF_001704415.2. NCBI lineage: Eukaryota > Metazoa > Chordata > Mammalia > Artiodactyla > Bovidae > Capra > Capra hircus. The sequence continues at coordinate 76,428,366 of NC_030808.1, forward strand.
GGGAGGCCTGGCATGCTGCGATTCATGGGGTCGCAGAGTCGGACATGACTGAGCGACTGAACTGAACTGAACCTGTTTTTAAACAGAAATATCTATCATAAACTCATTTCCTTATCACTTCTCTGGTGGCTCAGTTGGTAAAGAATCCACCTGCAATGCAAGAGACCAAGGTTCGATCCCTGGGTGGGAAAGATCCCTTGGAGAAGGAAATGGCAATCCACTCCAGTATTCTTGTCTGGAAAATCCCATGGACCGAGGAGCCTGGGAGGCTACAGTCAACAAACATAAAATTAATTTTAAAGACTCAACAGTATTCTCCATTTTTTTTTGAATCCTCTATCAATGGATGATTACATTGCTTTTTTCAGCATTACCTATTTGAACAGAAGTGTGAAAAACAAACTTGTGAATACGTCTTTATGCATTTCTCTGATTATTTCCTCAGGATATATGTGTGCAAAGCTCATTAAAAGGTCAAAGGGAGGCACTTTTGTGTCTTTGAAACAAACAGTCAAGGTGTCCTCCACAGAACCTATTCCAGGTACACTCCTACACACAGGGTACCAGAACACCACACCTGGGCATGAGATCACCATGTCCTGTCCAGCACTAGACAGGACTGTTCCCCTTAATTCTTGCTAATCTAATGGGTGGAAAGTGACATCTCATTGTTGGTTTAATTTGTATCTATCTTACTCATGAATCTGTGCTTCTTTTTAGGATGAACTTGTTTCTCTTTTTGAACTGCCTGAACTTCTGGTTAAAAATCTTTTCATATTTTTTGAAGAATATATTTTATATTGAATGGATTTCTTTTGTGCACAAGAGCTCCTTGTGTTGTGATGGCACTAACCACTGCCATATACCTATATTTTCCCAAATTTTCATTTGTCCTTTAACTTATAATATTGTGATGCTCCACCAATGTTGTCAATCTTTATGTAATCAAACATATCAAATTTTCTTTAATGGCCTCATCCTTGATGATTGATATATCTAGAAAGGCTTTTATTTCAACCTTGTGAAAACATTTGCATATATTTTCTTCTAGTACTTTTAGGTCTTAATTTATTTTTTAACATTTAAATATTTATTTCAACTGAGATTTGTTTGGAAGTAAGGAATGAGGTAAAAAATTTAACTTTATTTTTATAGAAATTATCCAAATGTCCTAGCATTTAAATACATCTTTTCCACTGACTCTGGATGCTACCTTGGGCATCCGCCAGCTGCAGGGCTGGCTTCCTTGCTTTTCTGGATTTCTGTTTTCACTTCAATTTTGTCCTTGGAGAATTTCTTACCAACTCAGCAATTCATTTTAAAAGACATTTATTTTTAAATGCAGAATTTCTAGCTGCTTTACAGGAAAAGGGTTGTTTAGCGGACATGGTCCACCATACTGAGAAAAACTGAAATCTCCAATCTATTTCTGATGTGCTGGTTAGCATGAACATTCAATAAATAGATAATGTCAGGGATCTGCACAAGTCCTTCCAATAACCTTTTGTGATAGTGAAGACGATTGCAACATCCCTACTAGTCCCTGGACCCTGACCATCTCTTCCTCCTCATCTCAGGTCTCTTCCTCCAGAGTTCTTTTCTTTTTTATTTATTTTGTGTGCATTTAAAAATATTTTTATTGAGGTATAATATAACATTATGTTAGTTTCAGGCATACAGCATAATGATTTGATATTTGCATATATGGTGAAATGTTCACCACAGTAAGTCTAGTTAACATTCATCACCATACATAGCTACTTTTTTTCCCCCTTGGGATGAAGAATTTTAAGATTTACTCACTTAGCAAATTTCAATGGATAAATAGATAAAGAAGATGTACTATTACTACAGTATTATTCAGTTAAAAAAAGGAACTCTTGCCATTTGTGACAACACGGATGGACCTTGAGACATTATGTTAAGTGATATACATCAAACACCATATTATCTCATACGTGGAATCTAAACAAATACAGTAAAATAAACAAAAACCTGAGTCCATAGATACAGAGAACAGATTGGTAGTGGCCAGAGGTGAGAGATAGAAAGGTGGGTGAAACAGGTTACAAACTTACAGTTACAAAATGAATCATGGGGATATAATGCAAAGCAGGAGGACTATAGTTAATAATACTGAATCATGTATTTGAAAGTTCCCCCCAGTCGTTGAAGTTCCAGCAACACTGGCATCATGATCCTTGTGGCTCAGGCCTTCACACATGACATCCACTCCTTCTGCCGGCTATCTTCTCAAACAGATCCTCCCAACCATCTGACAATGAGAGTATTGTCCTATTACTTTTCATCAGTATAATGTCCTATAAATTATCGTCACAGAACTTTTAAAAAATGTATTTATTTACTTATTTTCTTCTGTCCTACACCTTTTGCAAGAATTAAGCTTCATGAGGGCAGATATCATCTGTGCTTTGTTCACCAACGAATACAGAAGCAGAGTGTCCAGCACATACTGCTTTACTATGAATGGGTGCAAAGTGTCCTATTTTTTTTTTACATGCCCTGTGGGAAAGGGAACATTAACAGGTGCCCAGGAAACATCTGCTGAGGTGGGTTCCACATCTAGTCATGAAGGACCAGTTCCCCTAGATGTGAGTATAATATAGATCTTTGACTTGTTTTTATAACATCACAGAGGTACTTTTTCAAAACAGGAGGGAAATACTTTTCCTTCTATGATTAAAAGTATAACATGCTTTAAAATGGTGGCTCAGCCGGTAAAGGATCTATCTGCAATGCAGGAGACGTGTGTTTGATCCCTGGGTCAGGAAGGTCCCTTGGAGAAGGAAATGACAACCCACTTCAGTATTCTTGCCTGGGAAATGACATGGACAGAGGGGCCCGGTGGGCTCCAGTCCATGGGGTCACAGAGTCGGACATGACTGGGTGACTGAACACCTGTGACTGTTAGTGTAACTGGCACCATCCTGGCCCTGACAGCTGCTCCTGTCCTTCACCGACCCTACCCAGGACTGAACTGGACAGTGTGTCACTTCTTTGTCATCAAGGGCTTTGTAGTTAACAGATACTGCTTAATAATTACTAGGTTCCGGTGGCCTCTATGCTCTGTTCAGTTCAGTTCAGTTCAGTCGCTCAGTCGTGTCCGACTCTTTGCGACCCCATGAATCGCAGCACGCCAGGCCTCCCTGTCCATCACCAACTCCCGGAGTTCACTCAGATTAACGGCCATCGAGTCCGTGATTCCATCCAGCCATCTCATCCTCGGTCGTCCCCTTCTCCTCCTTGCCCCCAATCCCTCCCAGCATCACAGTCTTTTCCAATGAGTCAACTCTTCTCATGAGGTGGCCAAAGTACAGGAGCTTCAGCTTCAGCATCATTCCTTCCAAAGAAATCCCAGGGTTGATCTCCTTCAGAATGGACTGATTGGATCTCCTTGCAGTTCAAGAGACTCTCAAGAGTTTTCTCCAACACCACAGTTCAAAAGCATCAGTTCTTCGGCACTCAGCTTTCTTCACAGTCCAACTTTCACATCCATACATGACCACAGGAAAAACCACTAGATGGACCTTAGTCGGAAAAGCAATGTCTCTGCTTTTGAATATACTATCTAGGTTGGTCATAACTTGTCTTCTAAGGAGTAAGCATCTTTTAATTTCATGGCTGCAGTCACCATCTGCAGTGATTTGGGAGCCCCCCAAAATAAAGCCTGATACTGTTTCTACTGTTTCCCCATCTATTTGCCATGAAGTGATTGGACCGGATGCCATGATCTTCGTTTTGTGAATGTTGAGCTTTAAGCCAACTTTTTCGCTCTCCTCTCTCACTTTCATCAAGAGGCTTTTTAGATCCTCTTCACTTTCTCCCATAAGGGTGGTGTCATCTGCATATCTGAGGTTATTGATATTTCTCCTGGCAATCTTGATTTCAGCTTGTGCTTCTTCCAGCCCAGTGTTTCTCATGATGTACTCTGCATATTAGTTAAAAAAGCAGGGTGACAATATACAGCTTTGACGTACTCCTTTCCCTATTTGGAACCAGTCTGTTGTTCCATGTCCAGTTCTAACTGTTGCTTCCTGACCTGCATACAGATTTCTCAAGAGGAAGGTTAGGTGGTCTGGTATTCCCATCTCTTGAAGAATTTTCCACAGTTTATTGTGATCCACACAGTCAAAGTCTTTGGCAGTCAATAAAGCAGAAATAGATGTTTTTCTGGAACTCTCTTGCTTTTTCCATGATCCAGTGGATGTTGGCAATTTGATCTCTGGTTCCTCTGCCTTTTCTAAAACCAGCTTGAACTTCTGGGAGTTCATGGTTCATGTATTGCTGAAGCCTGGCTTGGAGAGTTTTGAGCATTACTTTACTAGCATGTGAAAAAAAAGTGAAATCGCTCAGTCGTGTCCGACTCTTTGCGACCCCATGGGCTGTTGCCTACCAGGTTCCTCTGTCCATGGGATTTTCCAGGCAATAGTCCTGGAATGGATTGCCATTTCCTTCTCCAGGGTATCTTCCCAACCCAGGGATCGAACCCAGGTCTCCCACATTGTAGACAGACTCTTTACCATCTGAGCCACCAGGGAAGTATGTGAGATGAATGCAATTGTATGGTAGTTTGAGCATTCTTTGGCATTGCCTTTCTTTGGAATTGGAATGAAAACTGATCTTTTCCAGTCCTGTGGCCACCGCTGAGTTTTCCAAATTTGCTGGCATATTGAGTGCAGCACTTTCACAGCATCATCTTTCAGGATTTGAAATAGCTCAACTGGAATTCCATCACCTCCACTAGCTTTGTTCGTAGTGATAATTTCTAAGTCCCACTTGACTTCACATTCCAGGATGTCTGGCTCTAGATTAGTGATCACATCATCATGATTATCTGGGTCGTGAAGATCTTTTTGGTACAGTTCTTCCATGTATTCTTGCCACCTCTTCTTAATATCTTCTGCGTCTGTTAGGTCCATAACATTTCTGTCCTTTATCAAGCCCATCTTTGCATGAAATTGTTCCCTTGGTATCTCTAATTTTCTTGAAGAGATCTCTAGTCTTTCGCATTCTGTTGTTTTCCTCTATTTCTTTGCATTGATTGCTGAAGAAGGCTTTCTTATCTCTTCTTACTATTCTTTGGAACTCTGCATTCAGATGCTTATATCTTTCCTTTTCTCCTTTGCTTTTCGCCTCTCTTCTTTTCACAGCTATTTGTAAGGCCTCCCCAGACAGCCGTAGTCCCCACAAAATGATGAAAGCTTTGGATGACATATTCCCAGCACCCACAAGACTGGTTACTCATTCATGAATTTTGACTTAGAGATGCATGTCCTGTTTCCAAGGGCCTACATTCCTACCCTCGGTTAACTATAAAATTGTCCCCATGGCCCCTTGGTGGTGCAGAGAGCAGCTACAAATGCTTCAGAATACTTGTCCACCCAATCCAGATCCTACCCTGTAAGTTACCTATAAGAAACTGATCCATTGACTATAATGAACTACCTGCCTTATTTTTCAGCCTCAAGATGCTTCTTGAGTGGGTGCATTTGCTCCTCCCTCTGTCCTTCAATACACACACACACACACTCACTCACTCACTCACTCACATACACACAAAGTAACAGTTTCTATAATGAAAAAAGATAAAATATTCCAGGCCCACCAGGAATAAAATGGAACTCAGAGTGAATCTACCACCAAATTTCAAAATTCATACCCAAATACCACTAAAAACTAGCAGGAAAAAAAACTGGCATTATTAGACCAAAAACTATTTTCTAAGACTATACATTAAAATGTTTCCCAGGTGGCATAGTCAGTAAAGAATCCACTTGCCAATTTAGGAGATACAAGAGACTCAGATTCAATATCTGGGTCAGGAAGATGATCTGGAATAGGGAATGGCAAGCCACTCCAATATTCTTGCCTGGGAAATCTCATCGACATAAGAGCCTGGTGAGCTATATAGTTCATGGAGTTGCAAAGAGTCAGACACAACTGAGCTAGTTTGTGGTGGTACATATCTAAAAAATGTCTGAGCCACATGAAAACATCATTTACCAAGTCCCTAAACACTTCAGAGGAGGGAAAGAGCCTGTTGTACTTGGGCCAGAAGGAAAAGACAATGAGTTCCAATTAATATTTCTGAGTTAGCCACATGGAAAGCCAAATGAATAATGCCAACATAACCTTGAATACCTTGATACTGAATCATTTGCCTTGGAAATGAAGAGACCATTCTGTTGCAGCAATACATGAACCGTGAACTTCCAGATGTTCAAGCTGGTTTTAGAAAGGCAGAGGAACCAGAGATCAAATTGCCAACATCTGCTGGATCATCAAAAAAGCAAGAGAGTTCCAGAAAAACATCTATTTCTGCTTTATTGACTATGCCAAAGACTTTGTGTGGATCACAATAAACTGTGGAATATTCTGAAAGAGATGGGTATATCAGACCATCTGACCTGCTTCCTGAGAAACATGTATGCAGGTCAGGAAGCAACAGTTGGAACTGGACATGGAACAACAGACTGGTTCCAAATAGGAAAAGCAGTACATCAAGGCTGTATATTGTCACCCTGCTTATTTAACTTATATGTAGAGTACACCATCATGAGAAAAGCTAGGCTGAGGAAGCACAAGCTGGAATCAAGATTTCCAGGAAAAATATCAATAACCTTAGATATGCAGATGACACCACCCTTATGGCAGAAAGTGAAGAAGAACTAAAGAGCCTCTTGATGAAAATGAAAGAGGAGAATGAAAAAGCTGGCTTAAAGCTCAACATTCAGAAAACTAAGATCATGGCATCTGATCCCATCACTTCATGGCAAATAGATGGGGAAACAGTGGAAACAATGAGACTTTATTTTGGGGGGGTTCCAAAATCACTGGAGATGGTGACTGCAGCCATGAAATAAAAGATGCTTACTCCTTGGAAGTAAAGTTATGACCAACCTAGACAGCATATTCAAAAGCAGAGACATTACTTTGCCAAGAAATGTCCGTCTAGTCAAGGCTATGGTTTTTCCAGTGTTCATGTATGGATGTGAGAGTTGGACTATAAAGAAAGCTGAGCGCTGAAGAATTGATTCTTTTGAACTGTGGTGTTGGAGAATATTCTTGAGAGTCCCTTGGACTGCAAGGAGATCCAACCAGTCCATCCTAAAGGAGATCAGTCCTGGGTATTCATTGGAAGGACTGATGTTGAAGCTGAAATTTCAATACTTTGGCCACCTGATGCACAGAGCTGACTCATTTGAAGAAACCCTGATGCTGGAAAGATTGAGGGCAGGAGAAGGGGACGACAGAGGATGAGGTTGAATGGCATCACCGACTCAATGAACATGAGTTTGGGTGGACTCCAGGAGTTCGTGATGGACAGGGAGGCCTGGCGTGCTGTGGTTCATGGGGTCACAAAGAGTCGGACATGACTGAGCGACTGAACAACTGAACTGAACCTTGAATACTACAATTAACAGTTTCCCATTCCCCTCAAACCCACTACATCCGCACTGAACCACTGTTCCGGCATGCATCTGCGATCTTGTTTAGAGCTGCTTTCTTTTAGGAAGTTTTTTATGACCTTGGAAAAATATGTTATCTGAATATATGCAATTGTAGTGCACTGTAGTATATGCTTCAGGAAGCAACAAATCAATTTTGACATAGTATTTGCACCATGAAAAAATCACATCGTATGTTCTCTGTTTTTTTAATTGGCTGAATGTTTCCTTTTAAATGTGTGTGCTCTGTATCAATTATTGACAGACAGCTTTGGTTGGCATATTTAGAAAAGGAAGAGTTTTAATCATAAAGAATTAAGTGGTAGCATGGTACTGAGCAAACAACATGCATTTTAAAGTCAGTCGTGTAGACAAGTTTTACTACTGAGTAATAGTTATGTTGTTCAGTTGCTAAGTTGTGTCCGACTCTGTGACCCCATGGACTGTAGTCTGCCAGGCTCCTCTGTCCCTGGGATTTCCAAGCAAGAATACTGGAGTGGGTTGCCATTTCCTTCTCCAGGGGATCTCCCCAACCCAGGGATTGAACTCAAGTCTCCTGCATTAGCAGGTGGATTCTTCACCACTGAGCCACCTGGGAAGCCCTCATAATAGGGCTTTTCAGTTAATTGAGCTTTTTAAATTCACTTTTCTGAATCTGGAGTTCCTCACTGGTAAAGACAGATGAAAACATTTATCTCTATCTTATGAGGTTATTTAGAAATTTATGTACTATTTTGTGTTAATACATACATATACACAACTCCCTAATTCAATTAGGGTTATCTCCCTCACCTTCCTTCTTTTTTATTAAACACACACACTCCGCTATATAGTTATTACCAATTTACAGAGAATTAGAATAAAAGATATTTAAAACCATGCTTAGTTTAACAAGATCTTCCTTTAGTGATTAAAAAATTCAATATTACATAATGCTTCATGGCTATTTTTCCAGTCATAAATTATCATTGCATTGTAGATGAGAGGAAGAGCATTTTTAATAACAGGATATTTCGAGTAATAAAGGTGAAATAGCTAAGAGCTTGCTTTAATAAGTAACCAGAAACAAAGACCCTGCCTTCACTTTCTTCCTGAAATCCCCCTTAGCATCTCACTAAGAACAGTGCATGCCACGGGAGGGACCCCTCCAACACTTCCATTTACTAACTGCTTTATTCACAATTTCCAGTATTTCAACCATCCTCCAAACGAAGCAATACCTTTCTCTTAGACCTAAATACAAGCTGGGTTTCTACTGAGCCTCAAGCAATACACTGCTAATAGAAAAGACTTTTACAGCTCAGTGTCACTTGCAAACAGACTGTTTCTGCCCTAGACCTTAGGTATGCAGAGTGCATAGGGAACTCTCTTGCCTGCCATCTCCTCTTCCTTCATTACCATGCCGGCAATGCACAGTTCCCTGCCTCCACCGTCTCTGCCATATTCTGCCTTCACAATACAAGTATCTTAAAGATGCTGATGGCACTCTTGGCTAGAAAAACACTAGATACAAGGAAACTCCTATAATATTTCAGGCTTCTATTTCATCTCATCATTTTAATATACTAAGAAGAAAGGAAAGAGGACGTAGAGATAAACAACAGAAGCTGAGCTATTCTGAAATGACACCATTCAATGTAAAGTTCAGTTAGAAAGGGAGGGTATTTAAGTGCGGTATCTTTCCAAAAAGTGTGTGTTTTTTTTAATGACCTGAGAAAGTATATAACTGGGCTTGCATCAAATGCAGCAATGTTCCTCTACAGAAAGACTCTGTAGCTCTTTGTCTTTGTATCTCTCTCTGTGTGTCTCTATCACTATATCTTCTCTTTCTTTGTCTCTCCTTTTTCTTTCCTCTTCTCTCCTCACCCCCACTCCTCTTTGTTTTCCTTTACCTTGAGTGAACAATAAAAAACCGCTGAAAAGACATTTAGAAGCAAGCCATGGATGTCAAAAAGCCCTGTATAAGAGAAATTCAGTTTTCCCCAGGAGACTAGACAGATCAAAAAGTCCAAAGCAAATTAGAAAATATGAGGATAAAATTAAGGCTTTCTAAGTGAAAAGCAAAAATTAGTTCATTAAGAGTTCTGGGGCCATCTGACGTCCCAAAGATCTAGGGAAGGACAGAATTAACTCTGATGCATCAATTTAATTTATTAAGTATAAAATGTTTGAACAGCAAAGTAGTCCACAATGAATGATTAGAGGTGTCTTCCAAAAGTGAAAAAGGGTAAACAAAGCTAGACTAAATAATGGTCAACAATGGTTGAGAACTGCTTGAGAACAATAATTTGTATATCTGTGCTTGCCTTAACTCTAATAGAGATCTATATTTCAACTAAGAATCAAATAAAACCCACAATATGATATTATCAAAGAGCTATATTTATATAGAAAAAGCTACCAGTGACTGATGGATGACCTCTCTATTTCTTTTCTTTTGAGTATCTACGTAAGTTCCTTGAAGGAAGCATAGTTGGCAAATACTCTCCAGTTCATCCCTCTCCCTGGTATGGAAAGCCCAAACTTTAAAGGGACCACAATGTTCTCTTACATAAGTTACGGAAAAAATGCAAACATCAGTAAAGTGGCATATATATCAAAATGCACAGTAATGATCTATATGGGGAAAGAATCTAAGAAAGAGTGGATATATATATATGTATAACTGACTCACTTTGCTGTACACAACACTGTAAATCAACCATACTCCAATAATTTTTTAAAATGCATACTCCTGCCTAGCTTAAGGAGTACTTTAAAAAATATGAAAGTATCTTGGAAGTTAACAAAAAAAACCAATGATGTCAAGGAGACTTAAACTATTATTACAGACCTTACAAACACTGTAGAAAAGGGTATTTATTTCCTAATAATGTAGTTATGCCAGGAGTTTTGATTCTGATGGCAGAAGGAGAAAAGAAATTCATGAAAATAACAGAACTCAGCCAAGTTTAGATTATCAAGCGTGTGATTGTTTTGTCTCTTTTCTCTCATTTTCTCAATCATCTTGTATTTTCATTGTTCCCACTGCCTCTAAAACAGAGAAAGACAAAAGAAGGCAATTCTGTATATCGCTTTTATAGGTTTGTATGGCAGGTACTTGAAATTATGACCAAGGTTCTCATATTATTTATAAAATTTACCCATTTTCTCCCTGTCCCTCAAAAATAAATGAACGATTGCAACACCCAGTGGATTTTAGAATAAAGCAAACTTTGGGTTTTTGTTTTTTTAATTGAGGATAGAAGTATATTTTGTTTTCTAAAGAAATTCATCTATTAAATACAAAAGCTGTTTTAAAAATAGTGAAATAAAATGGGTTATGATTGGCCCAGTAGTGAGTCGGTGGTAATCAGATGGTGATTTGGTTCATCTAAATATGGTAGAAACAAATGTTAAGGGCTGAGGGGTGGGATGGGCCTGCAGAAACAAAGGTGATTCAAAGGGCAGAAGAAAGTCTTATAAGCCAGACATTGTCACTGAGAACCATGTATACTCACGTATTCCCTACAAAAATAGTGTCCTCTTTTAATTCATACATGTGAAGGAAAAATCAGGTCATTTTTCTAAACATAGAATTATCACTGCATTACAAGAAGCCTTTCCAGAGAATTTATAACTGCAAAGTCAGCATCACACCAATAAATTGTGGTATCCTAATATCTTTTCAATACCCACCCTTGGGAAGTACAAGTAACTAAACATAAACATCAGTCTTTCAAAGCATTAAAAAAAAAAAGAGAAAAGAAAAGAAAACAAGGGTGAAGATAGCTGCTCCCAAGAAGAAACATTTAAAGGACATCAGGGTGAGTGTTATAATTCCAATGACCTTTAGGTCTAAGAATAAAATGAAACTGTATTCTTCTCACATTCTCTAAATGTTTGGACTAAATTGCATAGAAACAAAATGTGTTCAGGATGACCAGCCATGAGCAACAGAGATAGGACTGAATGTCACAAGTACACCCAAGTAAGGAGTTTTTCAAAAAGCTATTCAAATAATATGAGACCATGGGAGCTGGCAACAAATTGAATATTTGCCCCAAACTGAAGGAACCATTGCTTGGCACTAAAATACAATAGATCCTTGTAGAAGAAAAACAACAACAAAGAACCGCCCAAGTGTATCTAAAGTACATTAAACAAAAATATTTTCTTCACTTGCAGGGATTCCTGTCCTCCACAATCTGTTCCCAACCTACCTTTCCAGCTTGGCTTCTAAACACCTTCACACTATCCCTTCAGCCAAACTGAACTATTCTGTTCCCAAATAAGAAATGTATTTTCTCCTAGAAAAGAGCAGTTGTTCTTTGATTGAGAAATCTTCAATACTGCCCTACAGGATTAATAACTTTCTCTGCTCTCTCATGCAATTTTGTTTGGTATTTTTTTTCTCTTCTTTCTCTCAGACTTGACCGTAAGATTCTTACAATAAGAACTCTTCATTATTTACCCTGGATTCTAACAATATTAAATGGTCAAACACATGATATTTAGAATAAAGTGAAATCACTGTAAGATAAATATTTGTCATTAGAAATAATTAAATAATAGGAATGGTGTATCTTGGATATGTCCATGGTTTATTGTAAGACCCACAATGTTCTTTAATAAAAAAGCAATAATGAAGAACTGGTTGAGATTTTGCTATTGTCAGTTGGTTTAGTTGGCTGGATGGTTAGGTTTGCTGTTGCTAATCGGTTGGTTGCTTTGGTTTATATGTAAGGACACAGAGAAACAGCATGATTAAATGACCTTAATGTCATTAAACAGCTCATTAAGCTAAACAGTCAGATCTTGAATCAATATCTTGATTCCTGCTAAGCCACAATGCTACATAGTGTAATTCATTTCCAATAAGTCACACTATTATTTCCACTCGGCAAATTTCTTAAAAATAATGATAAAAACATCAGGGAATCTTACCTCTGTTAGCATAAGAAAGCCCTAAGGTTAGGCAATGTGGTATAAAAGAAAGAGCTTGGCTTTTGGAGGAAAGATGGCCTTTGAAACCCTATCAGAAGTACTGCTAACTGAGGCCAACCCCACACTCCCCTCTCACCTTTTCCTCCCTACTCGCCCCCTACCCCAGCTCTATATTTCCTAATTTATAAGAGGGTTGTAAGAATTTCTACACCCCACCCCCATCACAGTGTTTTCTGTGAAACTAATGATAATGTGTGAAAAATCTAGCCCTGCACCTGGCACACAGTCAACAGTTTGTTGACTCTGAAATAAAAAGCTGTATTCAAAGATGTGAGTGTGTGTGTATGCGCGCGCACGCATGCGTGTGCATTTGGGGAAGAAAATTCATTGCTATCATTTTTCATATGGTCTGCAGCAAATAATTTTGAGATAGCAGCATTTTTCAAATTCATCAGATTATACATGGTACCATTCTAACTACCTCCCCAACTTGGAATCACAATTTCTGAATATTTATTTCTACTCTAAAGGTGGCTTTAACAGTTCAACTTTCTAACATGCTGCCAAAGAAACACACCAAAAGAGAAGTGTGTGACAAATCAGTTTGCTTTTAGAACCTTGCAAAGGAGAGCTTCTTTGCATATAATATTGGAAATATTTAATTGCATGGTAAGCAAAAATGGAAATATTGAGTCTTGAGCTTACATTACAGTGATTTTCTTCCTTGTGGGTAGAAAACATCTCAAATGAGGGGGAAGAGGGAGTAAAAATAATTCTCATGTATTAATTAAAAAACATAACAATCTATTACAGGGTGGTCCTTTAACAGTTAGCAAAACTCATGATCCCTGGGATCTTAATATATTTTTCTAAATTATTTATATGCTAGTAGAGTCCAAGGGGAATGTATTTAGTAAAAATAATATCTATCTTAGGAACTGAGGAAATAGCTGCTGTCACAGTTTTGTTAAGTACTAGCTGTATGACTTTGGATAGCTCTCAGCCACTCTGATTCTAATTTTCTGACCCCTAATAGGGAGTTAAAATACCTTGACTGCTGTGTTTTGGGTGTGAGAACTAAATGACAAAGAATATGTAAAATTCAAATCAAACTTTATTTCAGCAAAGGGAGCTTTATTATCACCTCTATAACTGTAACATTATAATTATATTATCACTACTAAAATCTTTCAAGCTTTAATTCCTTAAAAGAGAGTAAATACTGATTTTTGATTATTTGCTTTTATTACTATCAGAAATGAAATGTTGATTCCACACTCCCCAGTGAAGATGGAAATCACAGTACTGCTATAGAAAGACTATGCTTTCTAGTCAGAATTGTGTGCCTTAAAGTCCAGTTGACTGTATTTGAAATGCTCCACATAGAAATAAAACTGTTGTGTCATTGTGATTTCTTTTTAAAATTTGGGACTTTCCTTTAGAGAAGGGCCCACACGAAGGAGTCCAGAGGAACAAGATAAAACAAATATCACAAGCATGTACAGAGCTTTAGGGTTTTCAAGATACCGCTCTTTGTTCACATCAATCCTGTGGTTCCGTTAACGTGGGTACCTGAAGCACAGGAAGGGCCTTTGAAAGCCTAACCAGCCTACTGTCATCTACTCTGTTGTAAAAGGCATGATGCAGGAGAGGTTGGTTCATCGGATCCCTTTTTCCCTCTCATAGCTCAGAGCCAGTTCCCCTTTTATTTTTGTCAATAACACTTACTTTTTGTTCCTCTCCTTCCAACTAGGAAGTGCATCACAGACACAGACACAATATACCTTTTCATAAGGAAGGCAAGTGAATATGGGCCAGATGGGCCGAGGGCATTACAACATGTTTCCTGCTCCCATGGTGACTCAATGGGGCTGGTATGAGAACGTATTTTATTCAAGAAATCAGCTTCCCTGGCAGAATTATGAGTCAGTTCCTGGGTAAAAAGCTCACTCTCCAACAACATCTGAGGGGGTGGTGGTGGGGGCTCCTTGGATGGATTACAGTAAAGGTCATTCAGAAAAGCAACACTGCCAGGACCAGTGGGGAGGCACCAGCCCTAATGAGCCACTACCTCCTGAGAATTCATTGATCTCTAACAAGGTTAACAAGGTCATTTTTCCATTTCCCTTCAAGGTGAGGACATAAAACTACATTGATGAATTGCTAGTATGAATACAAACAAGTTCTATTATAAACTTTATAATTGACCAATTATATAGTTGACCAACTTGGGCAAAAAAAAAAAATGTGAAGGGACAGTTTTTCATTCATTTTATATATATATTCCTACCTATACTTATCAATGCACTGGTCACAGCAAACACCCTCTTCCAACAACACAAGAGAAGACTCTACACATGGACATCAACAGATGGGTCAACACCGAAATCAGATTGATTATATTCTTGGCAGCCAAAGATGGAGAATCTCTATACAGTCAACAAAAATAAGACCAGGAGCTGACTGTGGCTCAGATCATGAACTCCTTATTGCCAAATTCAGACTTAAGTTGAAGAAAGTAGGGAAAACCTCTAGACCATTCAGGTATGACCTAAATCAAATCCCATATGATTATATAGTGTAAGTGAGAAATAGATTTAAGGGACTAGATCTGATAGAGTACCTGATGAACTATGGACGGAGGTTTGTGACATTAAAGGAGACAGGGATCAAGAACATCCCTATGGAAAAGAAACGCAAAAAAGCAAAATGGCTGTCTGAGGAGGCCTTACAAACAGCTGGGAAAAGAAGAGAAGTGAAAAGCAAAGGAGGAAAGGAAAGATATAAGCATCTGAATGCAGAGTTCCAAAGAATAGCAAGAAGAGATAAAAAAGCCTTCCTCAGCGACCAATGCAAAGAAACAGAGGAAAACAACAGAATGGGAAAGACTAGAGATCTCTTCAAGAAAATTAGAGATACCAAGGGAATATTTCATGCAAAGAGGGCTCGATAAAGGACAGAAATGGTATGGACCTAACAGAAGCAGTAGATATTAAGAAGAGGTGGCAAGAATACACAGAAGAACTGTGTATCCAAGAACTTCATGATCCAGATAATCACAATGGTGTGATCACTCACCTAGAGCCAGACATCCCGGAATGTGAAGTCAAGTGAGCCTTAGAAAGCATCACTACGAACAAAGCTAGTGGAGGAGATGGAATTCCAGTTGAGCTGTTTCAAAGTCTGAAAGATGATGCTGTGAAAGTGTTGCACTCAATATGCCAGCAAATTTGGAAAACTCAGCCGTGGCCACAGGACTGGAAAAGGTCAGTTTTCATTCCAATTCCAAAGAAAGGCAATGCCAAAGAATGCTCAAACTACTGCACAATTGCACTCATCTCTCATGCTAGTAAAGCAATGCTCAAAATTCTTCAAGCCAGGCTTCAGCAATACATGAACCGTGAACTCTGTGACATTCAAGCTGGTTTTAGAAAAGGCAGAGGAACCAGAGATCAAATTGCCAACATCTGCTGGATCACTGAAAAAGCAAGAGAATTCCAGAAAAACATCTATTTCTGCTTTATTAACTATGCCAAAGCCTTTGACTGTGTGGATCACAATAAACTGTGGAAAATTCTGAAAGAGATGGGAATACCAGACCACCTGACCTGCCTCTTAAGAAACCTGTATGCAGGTCAGGAAGCAACAGTTAGAACTGGACGTGGAACAACGGACTGGTTCCAAATAGGAGTACGTCAAGGCTGTATATTGTCACCCTGATTATTTAACTTTTATGCAGAGTACATCACAAGAAACCCTGGGCGGGATGAAGCACAGCTGGAATCAAGATTGCCGGTAGAAATATCAATAACCTCAGATAGGCAGATGACACCACCCTTATGGCAGAAAGTGAAGAGGAACTCAAAAGCCTCTTGATGAAAGTGAAAGTGGAGAGTGAAAAAGTTGGCTTAAAGCTCAACATTCAGAAAACAAAGATCATGGCATCCGGTTCCATCACTTCATGGGTAATAGATGGGGAAACAGTGGAAACAGTGTCAGACCTTATTTTTGGGGGCTCCAAAATCACTGCAGATGATGCCTGCAGCCATGAAATTAAAAGACGCTTACTCCTTGGAAGAAAATTTATGACCAACCTAGGTAACATATTGAAAAGCAGAGACATTACTTTGCCAAGAAAGGTCCATCTAGTCAAGGCTATGGTTTTTCCAGTGGTCATGTATGGATATGAGAGTTGGACTGTGAAGAAAGCTGAGCGCCGAAGAATTGATGCTTTTGAACTGTGGTATTAGAGAAGACTCTTGAGAGTCCCCTGGACTGCAAGAAGATCCAACCAGTCCATTCTGAAGGAGATCAGCCCTGGGATTTCTTTGGAAGGAATGATGCTAAAGCTGAAACTCCAGTACTTTGGCCACCTCATGCAAAGTGTTGACTCATTGGAAAAGACTTTGATGCTGCAAGGGATGGGGGGCAGGAGGAGAAGGGGACGACAGAGAATGAGATGGCTGGAAGGCATCACTGACTCGGTGAACATGAATCTGAGTGAACTCCGGAAGTTGGTGATGGACTGGGTGTGCTGCGATTCATGGGGTTGCAAAAAGTCGGACATGACTGAGCAACTGAACTGAACTGAACTGTGGAAGAGAAAGAGAGAAAGAAAGAAAGGAGAGGAAAACAGAGATTGGAAAGGAAAAAGAACATGAAAAAGGAGGAGGAAAAAAGGATGAGAATGATTGACACAGTGACAAAAAATACTGAATGTTATGAGGAAAACTAAAGAAGGATAGAGGACTGGAGTGAGTGGCAGGATATTTTAGTTAAGATGGTTAAGGAAGGCCTCTGTAAGAAGATACCATTCAAGGACAGAACTAAATCAAATAAGAAACTACTATCGGGGTTATACTCAACATATTTAAAATCAGGACATCACAAAACTGGCCAGACAAATGGGACACTCAGTTAAGCAGGGTAGATGCTGGTTTCAACAGGCAGTAGAGCCCTATACTAGTGAATCCCAGCTGAATATCAGTCCTGCTTATAATATATCCTCTCCTCTGTAAAGCCCCTAAGGGCCAACAAGGTTAGAAGTTCTCTCTCCTTCTCTTGGCTTTGAGCTGTCCTCTGTCCAAGTTATACCCCTCTTTTAGTGCTATTTTTGGTTTCCAATAAAATGCCTTAAGTGGTATAGCAAAGCCAAAACACACACAGGAAAAATAATCAGGATAGTAGGAAGGCTCAAATTGATGCCACATGAAGAAAAGTTGAAGGTATATACGGGAGAACATGGCCATGGTTTGGTGACCCCTGTTAAACATCTCTGTTGGCCTCTCACATAGAAGAAGAATTAAAGCAATGATATTCAAAGTATGATCCATGATCATCAGGGAAATTATACATGGGAATGTTTTTCTTTAAATGAAGATAACTCAGTTCCTTGAATTAAAACTAGAGACTCATGGGATGAGGTATTTTCCATTTAAATCAAGCGGTTGAACCAAAGAAATGTATGGATGTGACTAAAAACAAATTTCAGTTATATGTAGTAATAAAATTTTCTAATAATGTGATCAGCCCAAAGACACAATGGGCCAAAATGAGATGATCACTAGTTAGAGATACCATCAAATAGTTCTGAGCAGTACTTCTACAGATGAGATGAGACCCACAAAGACAGACTGTCAAGTCCCCTGTAACTCTGATGTCATACGAACCATGTCCATGATAGCTGAGTTTGGTTATTTAAACTCAATAAATATTTTGGCTGCAACTTCTTATGTTCATGAAGTAACATCCAAAGAAAGAATGAACCTAATGATAGGTTCTTTCTTTCCTATGTGTGCTCTCTGTGTGCATAGTTGCTCAGCCATGTCCGACTTTCTGTGACCCTTTGGACTGTAGGCCTCCAGTCTCCTCTGTCCATGGGACTTTTCAGGCAAGAATACTGAAATGGATTGTCATTTCCTTCTCCAGGGGATCTTCCCAACTGAAGCACTGAACCTGTGTCTCTTGGGTCTCCTCCATTGCAGGAGTCATCAGAGCAAAACTCTATCTTTATTTATTTGTTTTTATAAGGTATCAATGGGCTGTTACCACCAAGGCTTTCTCCACCACTGGCTCAAGTTTGGAAAACAGAAGTCATGCACCATCACTGTCATTTCTTTTCCTATAGGACCTGAGGTAAGGGGAAGAAATATGATTCTAGTTGCCTTAGATGTGAAGGTGAAGATAAATGTCTATAATCAAACACACCAAACCAGTCCCCCCAGTGTACTTTGTCCCATAAAGACTAAAGATTTCAGCAATTCTTGCCACCATCAAAACTATATGATTCTGTCAAATATAAGATTTATATTACCACAGAAGTCAACGAAAATAAGCAACATTATGGTCTCAACCCATTTTCAGACATACGACATTACTCTATGTGTTATCTGCATCTTAACAGATTGTTAAAAGACGTTCACTTACCTGAGGCATCGCTTTGCAGGATCCCATAGAAGTACAGACTCATTACACACCACAGAAGTCCCATCCTGTCAATACAAATACAAAGGCAAGGAGAGTACTTATTACCCTCAAGTGCTTAAATAATACTAGTGCATATGTAGGCTGACTATCGACTAGAAACTGTTTTAAGACTTCTACAATATTAACACAAAAATATAATTATATTTATAATACATTTTTAATATTTATAAAAACTTACACAATCAAAATTATAACAATTTTACAATGTTAATATTGTCAGAACCAACCAGGCAGATAGGCTTTTTTTATATCTCCATATTACAGGTAAGAAAACAGAGACAAGTGTAAATAACATAAAAGATCCTTTGGCTACAAAAGGGTAACTGGTGCATCTAGCGTGTGCGTGCTCAGTCACGTCCAACTCTTTGCAACCCCATGGACTGTAGTCTGCCAGGCTCCTCTATCCATGAAATTTTCCAGGCAAGAATACTGGAGTAGGTTGCCATTCCCTTCTCCAGGGGATCTTCCTGAAGACCCAGGGATCAAACCCTCGTCTCTTGAGTCTCTTGCACTAACAGGCAGATTCTTTACCACTTGCAGCAGCTGGGAAGCCCCAGAAAGTGGTAGGGTGATGATTAAATTACAACAGCCTGGCCCTAGAATGGTCTCTTAATCACTGAACTCTGCCTACTTAAAAATAGTTTCTTTTAGATTTTTTTTTTTTCATCAGAGTTGAATTTCTGGCAGATAAGTTTGTTCTTCTTACCCTTCATCATATTGTCTTGGTTTATTTCCACTTGGAAATGTTTTATTATCTAGACACTTTTTCTTCTTAGTGAGGAACAGAAAGTCTAGAAATCCTAGATTCAGATTTGGTTTGCAGTCCAACATGCTCTGAATTTATCGTAAAGGGAAATGTATAACCTTCATGTCTTACTGATGCTCTTCTCTTCCTACTCAAGAGACAAATGACGCTGGATTCCAGTTTCTGTGATGTTTAGCCGTTCTGTTGGTAACCAGCTGAAACAGTTCACTAGCAAGAACGATGCCCTTTTATTTGGTTGTGTGATCTTTAATGCAGAAGGGCTAGAGGTATAACAACTCTGTTGACTATTTCCTTCCCCAGTACTCTAGACATATCTGGCCCCTGATAAAACCTCTGTGGGGTTATAAATACTGAAACCTGAATATTATTGAGAAATTCCATATCAAGGACCTCCACTCTCTATTTTGAACATAACAGCCATATGGGTGGGGGTAATTACAGAGGTCTTGGTAACTTGTCCAGATCATATTTCTACTAGGTGGCAGAGATGAGATTTATATCCACACCTGACAAACGACATCTATTATCCCAAATATTAGCCTATGTCATAAGTTTCACAGTAACACAGTAGTCTAAAAATCATAGAAGTATTTAATAAATAGGGTGACCTACTAACAGCATTTGAAATGCATTTATAAGAGTGCTACACTGAAACAAAAGGTATAAACCAGTACTGTTCAAGCCATCCAGAATGTGTGGTCATTTTAAAGGAGGATGCAAGTTTCATACACTTGTCACCTCTATTGGCCACACATCACCAAAAATCTCTATTGTGCTTCTTTCTTAGCATGATTGTACATGAGAGTCCCATGGAAAGCAAGGAGATCAAACCAGTCAATCTTAAAGGAAATCAACCCTGAATACTCTTTGGAAGGACTGATCCTGAAGCTGAAGCTTCAATACTTTAGCCACCTGACACGAAGAGCCAACTCACTGGAAAAGATACTGATGCTGGGAAAGATCGACAGCAGGAGGAAAAGGGCACAACAGAGGATGAGATGGTTGGATGGCATCACCGATTCATTGGGCATGAACTTGGGCAAACTACAGGAGATGGTGAGGGACAGGGAAGCTTGGCATACTGGACTTGTATAAGGTCCATGGAGTTGCAAAGAGTCAGACATGACTTGGCAACTGAACAACAGCAACATAAATCACAGGAGAGTTTATTATATCTTAAACAACATTTTATCTCAGAAATTAAATGTCTCTTAACACCACCATTCCCTTCTAATTCTTATACCATTACCTTAGGGAGTTTTCCTTTTGGCATTCTTTAATTCAATAAAACATGTATTGAACACTTTCTGTTTACAAGTCACTAGCCTATAATTGCAGAGACCTCTCTCAAGCAAGATGTAGGGCTTTCTCTAAAGGCACTTATCCCCAGTAGAGGAAATAAACCACATGCAAACCACTTCAGCATCATCAACTTTGAACAACAGACATGCAGAGGCACTGCAGGATGTTCAAAGATTTATCAGACGGAAGTTTGAGCACTAAGCAGAGTCTAACAGAAACTTAAAGTGTGTGCAAGAAATAGCTACAATACAAAGTAAAGTGATAAAAATAGACAGGAGCTGATAAGTGTTATTGAAGATTAGTAAAAGAAAGAGATTACTCCAGCTAAGGCAGTCAAAGAAGACTAAATAGAAGAGGTAGCTTTAAACTGAATGAAGTGGTTTGGAAATTTAGAATTGAGGCAGAAGGAAAGTGTCGGGGAAAGAAACTCACTGGAGAATAATGCTCAGAGGAAAGCATGGAACATAAATAGGAAATCGTCTATAAATAATTCAGTTTGACTCAAGCACAGGGTATTAGGGAAAGAACTATAAAAGATTTTGGTGGAAAGCATAGGGTTTTAGGATCAGAATATTGCAAGGTCTTGAACAGTAGGCTAAGAACTTGGGATTAATTTAAACAGCAAGGAGGGAATCACTGAAATTTTCTGATCAGAGGAATGATACGGTGATCAAATTATGCTGTATGGAGGTCATTCCTCAAGGCACACATTGGATGGGTTACCACTAAATTCTGTCTTGAAATCAACTTGATTCCTCAGTCGATCATCACAATAATTGTTATGCTTCTAGTTTTGTGTCATCCATAAACTTGATGAACATTCCACCTATGTCCTCATCCAAGACATCCATTAACAAAAGTAATTAATAATTCTGTTTAGTCCTTGTCAACAGAGAGCAAGTAGACATTTAATTGCTGATACAAGGCAAAGTAATCTCAGTTCCAATACTCAGATATGCTAAAGGATTCTAACCTCCCAAATTGTTTTTGGCTATTAAAACAAAAAAAGCCTCACACCTCTCTACTTTCACAGTTTGCCTGTTTATAAGCTGCTGAGTTCCTATGGCAACACTTTGAAGACATTCTAATTAGTGTGTGATTGAGAGCCTAAATTGATAATCCCAGGAGTAACTGGATTATGCTGGAGGCAACGAGTCAGGTTACCAAGGTAAACTTAAAATAACGTGTGGAAATACAAATCCAGGGTCAGTCCTGCCTTGTAATGCATCAGAATAAATCAGACTGAAAAGAAAATATGATTGTGCAGGCTGGTTTTAAAAGACTAAAGGTACCAATGATCTGAAATATTTCTGACAAGATTGATTCATTTAACACAGACTTGCACTCAGCCTCAGAAGTTTACTATTGTTACAAGTAATACAATTTTTTTATTTTATTTTATTTTATTTTTGGCTGCACTGCAGCATGCAGAACTTCCCAGACCAGAGATCGAACCTGCCACACCCCCTGCAGTGGAAGGCTGGAATCTTAACCACTGGACCACCAGGGAAGTCCAGTAATAAGCTTTTAATTCTCATTTCTTATGGAGAGTGGGACTGGGTATTTTTAGACCTGGAGAAACAATCAGAAAACAAAAGGAATCTATCTAATAATGCAGTTTCTCATGGTCTGAAGTACAACCTAGCGTTACATTATTGTGATGGGATTTAATAGCTTCTGCCTTTGCTTCAGATGACTGGAACCTAAATACAATAAATTCCTAGCCATCCTTCCCTGCATTTTGTTTACTATATGATCATTCCACACTTTCCCTCTTAGATATTAGTGCTTACCTTATATTCAATGCCATTGTTTCCTAGTATAACGTCTACATCACCTAGCAAGAAGTTTCAAATATGTACTTAGTTCTACGTAACCAACATGATAATAAAGATTGCTATTACATATTCAAGGCTGTATATTGTCACCCTGCTTATTTAACTTCTATGCAGAGTACATCATGAGAAACGCTGGACTGGAAGAAACGCAAGCTGAAATCAAGATTGCCGGGATTTCAAAATATCAATAACCTCAGATATGCAGATGACACCACCCTTATGGCAGAAAGTGAAGAGGAACTTAAAAGCCTCTTGATTAAAGTGAAAGAGGAGAGTGAAAAAGTTGGCTTAAAGCTCAACATTCAGAAAACGAAGATCATGGCATCTGGTCCCATCACTTCATGGGAAATAGATGGGGAAACAGTGGAAACAGTGTCAGACTTTATTTTGGGGGGCTCCAAAATCACTGCAGATGGTGACTGCAGCCATGAAATTAAAAGACACTTACTCCTTGGAAGAAAAGTTATGACCAACCTAGATAGCATATTCAAAAGCAGAGACATTACTTTGCTGACTAAGGTCCATCTAGTCAAGGCTATGGATTTTCCAGTAGTCATGAATGAATGTGAGAGTTGGAGTGTGAAGAAGGCTGAGTGCCAAAGAATTGATGCTTTTGAAGTGTGGTGTTGGAGAAGACTCTTGAGAGTCCCTTGGACTGCAAGGAGATCCAACCTGTCCATTCTGAAGGAGATCAACCCTGGGATTTCTTTGGAAGGAATGATGCTAAAGCTGAAACTCCAGTACTTTGGCCACCTCATGAGAAGAGATGACTCATTGGAAAAGACATTGATGCTGGGAGGGATAGGGGGCAGGAGAAGGGGACGACAGAAGATGAGATGGCTGGATGGCATCACTGACTCGATGGACATGAATCTGAGTGAACTCTGGGAGTTGGTGATGGACAGGGAGGCCTGGCATGCTGCGATTCATGGGGTCGCAAAGAGTCGGACACGACTGAGCGACTGAACTGAACTGAACTGAACTGAACTGATTACATATTCACTTTAACATCTATCCATGCAAATTAATCTTTCCAGTGTCTGCCTTCTCTAGCGACATTAAGCTTCAAAATTTCCTTACCTCTGAGTTTGCCCTGATCACTGGATTTTCTCACTGACCAGGAGATAGGCTGAAACTAGGCTATCTACCCCTAGATAATAATTCAGATTATCTCTGAATCATCATTAGCTCAATCTTCCTTCTATACAACAGTATTTCACAAGACCACAGACTAGATTCATCCATCGGTTTCCTTAATTCCATATGCAGCTCCATAATTAGATCATAGCCATTCTCTGAATCTCAGCAACCTTGTTGGGGCATGGTCCTTCAACTTAGTTCTTAGTAGCACTCTGTTCTAGGAGCCTGCATTTATTTTCCCTGTAATATCTTACTCTAAGCTGGATAAACCTCCTCTAACCATGAAGCTTTATCTGCTTCATTTGTCGTTGACAGATACCCTGCGCTTTGACTTGTCCACTGAATACTTGGACATTAACACCAAGTCACAGAAGCTAGACGGTCATCCACATGCAGGATCAGCCCTGCAGCCCAACCTGCAGCTCAAGTATCCTTGAGCCTGAATTCCATCTAGATCTTTCTTTTCCTTTTTCTAATATACTGATAATGTTTGAGCAGGTTTTGCTTCAAAACCTTTCAGCAAAGTAACATAATAGGCTCTGAATCTGGGTATTATGAAGTAAGCATATTCCACTTTGTCTTTCTTAATGAATGTAGCTATAAACCTGGCGAGAGTACATGGAGCAACTTTTTGAAGACTCTAAATTGGAAGCAATAGCACATTCTGTTCAAGTATGCATAAGCATTCACCACAATATCATGCACCATAAATCAAACTTAAACAAATTTAAAGGAATTCAAAGTATATCTCTAACCATAGAATTAAACTATAAATATAAATAAATAAATAACATGAAAAATCTCCAAAGATTTAGGAACTAAAAAATATACTTCTAAATAATACATGGAACAAAGAGCAAGTCTTGAGGGTGTTACGCCCAAGTCGCGAAATCTCCCAATGACCACCGGGGAGCCAATATCCGATGCAAAAGCAAGAGAGTTTTTATTACCAAGCTCGAGCTGGGGCTCCCACCGATACCGACGCAGCAGCTATAGGGAGGAGCCCCGAGCTCTGGGTTTCATTGCTTATATAGGGTATTCTTGTACGAAAAATTTGAAAAACAGGAGTTTCTGGGTTGGGAGACGTCTAATTGGTTACCTTCTGTGGAAGGGTTAGGTGTTGGGTTCTGATTGGTTTTCATTTCCCAGGCTGGCCACAGGTTCTGATCGGTTCCCATTTCCCAGGCTGGCCACGGGTTCTGATTGGTCCCAGGGTGGTGGGGTGAGGTTAAGGGATTTCCACAAAGCTCTTTTCTGGGAATTTTTACAAAATGTAGTCTTCTTTAACAAAATTGAGTAGCTTAGGTCCTTCAAGGGAAATTAGAAAATATTTTGAACTGAGCAAAAGTGAAAATCCAACATACCAAAATGCATGGGATACAGTTAAATCAGTGCTTAGAG
The DNA here is from genome assembly GCF_001704415.2 of Capra hircus. NCBI lineage: Eukaryota > Metazoa > Chordata > Mammalia > Artiodactyla > Bovidae > Capra > Capra hircus. Next base: position 76,453,694 of record NC_030808.1, read on the forward strand.
AATAATTTTCTGTATTAAATGTTCACAATAAAAAAATAATAAAGATCCCAAGAAAATAATCTAATATTTTACCTTAAGAACCTACAAAAAGAAGAGAAAACTAAACCAAGCAAGCAAAATGAGGGAAATAATAAAGAATGGAGATAAAGATTTCTATTGTTCAGTCACTAAGCTGTGTCAGACTCTTTGAGACCCCATGGACTGTAGTATGCCAGGCTTCCCTGTCCTTCACTATCTTTTGGAATTTGCTCAAACTCATGTCCATTGAGTTGGTGATGCCATCCAACCATCTCCTCCTTTGTTGCCTCCTTTTTCTCTTTCTCAAAGATTTTTAGACCAGAAATAATTATATGCATTGAAAAAATAACAAAGCCAAAAGCTGGTTCCTTGAAAAGAAAAATAAAATGGCTAAATCTTTAGCCAGGAGAATCAAGAAGGAAAGTAAAACACATATCACTAATGTTAGGAATAAAAGAGGGTATTTCACTACTGATTACACAGCATTAAAATTATAATAAGGCAATACTAAAAACTCTAGGCACACAAATGCCACAATTTAGATAAAATGGACCATCTCAAAAACCACAAGTTACCAAGGTTCACCCAAAATTAAATGGACAATCTGAATGGTCCTATAATTAATAAAAAGAAATTGCATGTGTAGGTAGAAATCTTCCAAAAAATAAATATTTAAGCATTGGTGGTTTCACTGGTGAATTCTACCAAACATTTAAAGAATTAATAACATCAATTCTACACAATTTCCTCCAGAAAATTAAAGAGGACAAAACTGTTCCAATTCGTTTAATGGCATCAATATTGCTCTCATTACAAAACCTACCATAGATAGCACAAGAAAACAAATTTACAGATATTCTACAATCAAGCAGAGTTTATCCCAGGAATTCAAGATGGTTTCAGTATTTTCACAGATTTAAAGAAGAAAAACCACATCATCATATCAATTGATGCAGGAACAGTACTTGACCAAATTCAATACCCATTCATGATACAAATTCTCAGGAACCTAAGTATAGGAGGGAACTTACTCAAATGGCAAAAGAGCATCTAATAAAAAACGTACAGCTAACATTACATCTAATGTTAAAAGACTGAATGCTTTAAGGAGCAAGGAAAGGATATTCCTAGTACTATTCAACATCATTCTAGAAGTCTTACCCATGAAATAAGGCTATACACAGATGACATGATTTTCAACATAGAAAGTCCTAAGGAATCTATTTATAAATAGAACTAAATATGGTTAGCAAGATTACAGAACATGTAGTCAACGCACAAAAATTAAACATATTACTATAAACTAGCAATGAACAATTATAAAGATTTTTTAATATGGTTACAATAACTCAAAGAAAAACTAAAATGTTCAGCTAAAAAGCTTAATCAAACATATGTAAAATCTGTATGCTGAAATTTACAAAACATTGATAAGAAACCAAAGAAACTAAATACGTGATTGTCAAGATGGCCTTCATGCCCTAATCTCTGGAACCCGTAATGTTACTTCACTTGGCAAAAGTAATTTTACAAATGTAATTAAGATTATAGAGTTTAAAACACAGAGATTATACTGGATTATTCACAATGGGCTTGAACTAACCATTCAGTTCAGTTCAGTTCAGTTGCTCAGTCATGTCCGACTCTTTGTGACCCCATACACTGCAGCACTCCAGGCCTCCCTGCCCATCAGCAACGCCCAGAGTTTACCCAAACTAATGTACATGGAGTCAGTGATGCCATCCAACCATCTCATCCTCTCTTGTCCCCTCTTCTCCTGCCTTCAATCTTTCCAAGAATCAAGGTCTTTTCAAATGAGTCAGTTCTTCGCAACAGGTGGCCAAAGTACTGGAGTTTCAGCTTCAACATAACTCCTTCCAATGAACACTCAAGACTGATCTCCTTTAGGATGGACTGGTTGAGTCTCCTTGCAGTCCAAGGGACTATCAAGAGTCTTCTCCAACACCACAGTTCAAAAGCATCAATTCTTCGGTGCTCAGCTTTCTTTATAGCCCAACAATCACATCCATACATAACTACTGGAAAAACCATAGCCTTGACTAGAGGAACATTTGTTGGCAAAGTAATGTCTCTGCTTTTGAATATGCTATCTAGGTTGGTCATAACTTTCCTTCCAAGGAGTAAGCGTCTTTTAATTTCATGGCTGCAGTCACCATCTGCAGTGATTTTGGAGCCCCCCACCCCAAAATAAAATCAGCCACTCTTTCCACTGTTTCACCATTTATTTGCCATGAAGTGATGGGACCAGAACCATGATCTTCATTTTCTGAATGTTGAGCTTTAAGCCAACTTTTTCACTCTCCACTTTCACTTGCATCAAGAGGCTCTTTAGTTCTTTTTCACTTTCTGCCATAAGGGTGGTGTCATCTGCATATCTGAGGTTATTGATATTTCTCACGACAATCTTGATTTCAGCTTGTGCTTCCTCCAACCCAGCGTTTCTCATAATCTACACTGCATATAAGTTAAGTAGCAGGGTGACAATTTACAGCCTTGACATACTCCTTTTCCTCTTTGGAACCAGTCTGTTGTTCCATGTCCAGTTCTAACTGTTGCTTCCTGACCTACATACAGGTTTCTCAAGAGGCAGATCAGGTGGTCTGGTATTCCCATCTCTTTCCTTTTCCACAGTTTATTGTGATCCACACAGTCAAAGGCTTTGACATTGTCAGTAAAGCAGAAATAGATATCTTTCTAGAACTCTCTTGCTTTTTCCATGACCCATCGGATGTTAGCAATTTGATCTCTGGTTCCTCTGCCTTTTCTAAAACCAGCTTGAACATTTGAAAGTTCACATTTCAGGTATTGCTGAAGTCTGACTTGGAGAATTTCGAGCATTACTTTACTAGCATGTGAGATGAGTGCAATTGTGTGGTAGTTTGAGCATTCTTTGGCATTGCCTTTCTTTGGGATTGGAATGAAAACTGACCTTTTCCAGTCCTGTGGCCACTGCTGAGTTTTCCAAATTTGCTGGCATATTGAGTGCAGCACTTTCACAGCATCATCTTTTAGGATTTGAAATAGCTCAACTGGAATTCCATCACCTCCACTAGCTTTGTTCATAGTGATGCTTTCTAAGGCCCACTTGATGTCACATTCCAGGATGTCTGGCTCTAAATGAGTGATCACACCATCGTGATTATCTTGGTCATGAAGATTTTTTTTTTTTTTTTTACAGATCTGTGTATTTTTGCTACTTCCTCTTAGTATCTTCTGCTTCTGTTAGGTCCCTACTATTTCTGTCCTTTATTGAGCCCATCTTTGCATGAAATGTTCCCTTGGTATCTCTAATTTTCTTGAAGAGATCTCTAGTCTTTCCTATTCTATTGTTTTCCTCTATTTCTTTGCACTAATCACTGAGGAAGGCTTTCTCATCTCTCCTTGCTATTCTTTGGAACTCTGCATTATGAGCCCTTAAAAGCCAGACAACTTTCTCTGGCTAAAGTCAGAGAACTGTAGTAAAGGATGAGCCAAAGAAATGGGAAGTAAGAGCAGAATGCTATAGGTCTTTGATATTGAAAGATAAATATAGAAACATGCCATGGAATGCCAGTTGCATTAAAGAACTGGAGAAATCTTCAGCTGACAGTCAGTTCAGTTGCTCAGTCATGTCTGACTCTTTGTGACCTCATGGACTGCAGCACGTCAAGCTTCCCTGTCCATCACCAACTCCCAGAGCTTACTCAAACTCATGTCCATCGAGTCAGTGATGCCATACATCCTCTCATCCTCATCCTTTCTCCTCCTACCCTCAATCTTTCCCACCCTTAGGGTGTTTTCCAATGAGTCAGCTCTTCACATCAGGTGGCCAAAGTATTGGAGATTCAGCTTCAGCATCCGTCTTTCCAGTGAATATTCAGGAGTGATTTCCTTTAGGACTGACTGGTTTGATCTCTTGCAATTGAAGGGACTCTCAAAAGTCTTCTCCAACAGCACAGTTCAAAAGCATTAGATATTCAGTGGTCAGCTTTCTGTATAGTCCAACTCTCAAATCAATACATGACCACTGGAAAAACCATAGCCTTGACTAGACAGACCTTAGTCAACAAAGTAACGTCTGTGCTTAATTTTAATATGGTGTCTAGGTTTGTCATAGCTTTTCTTCCAAGGAGCAAGCATTGTTTAATTTCATGGCTGCAGTCACCATCTGCAGTGATTTTAGAGACCAAGAAAATAAAGTCTCTCACTGCTTCCATTGTTTCCCCAAATATTTTCCATGAAGTGATGGGACTGGATGCCATGATCTTAGTTTTTTGAATGTTGAGTTTTAAGTCAGCATTTTCTCTCTCTTCTTTCACTTTTATCAAGAGACTCTTTAAAGTTCCTCTTCACTTTCACCTGACAACCAGTAAGGAAATAAGAACCTCAGGCCTGTAGCTACAGTGCGTGGAATTTGGTCAACAACCTTGAAGAGTCATCTTTCTAAGCACCTCCAGTATGGAACACCACCTTGCTGACAACCCTGATCCCTTTGATTTAGCCATGTAAGGCCCTAAGCAGAGAACCAACTAAACCATACTAACCTGCACTTTTGACTCACAGAATCTCTGGTGTTAATAAATGATTTTTAATTAATTAATTAATTTTGGATGTTGCTTTAAGCCACTAAGTTTCTGGTATTTTCATATTGGTAACAGAAAATAATACAAGAGATATACCATGCTCATGGATTATAAGACTCCACATAAAAAAGATGCCAATTCTCCCCCAAATTATTTGACAGACTTAATGAAATTCCAATCAAAAATTCTAGAAAGATCTTTACAGATATACACAAGTTGATTCTAAAATTTATATGGAAAGAGAAATACCTTAAATATAGGAAACCATTTTGACAAAGAAGAATAAAGTTATAGGAATCACACTACAACCAACTCAGTTTTAAAATGTCAAAAGTCTTAAAGAGGTATGTTATCAAAATTCAACATTATTAGCTATAAGGAAATGGAAATTAAAACCATAAAATGAGATACCACTAAACACCTTTCAGAAAAACTAAAGTAAAAAATACTGACAGTAGGAACTTCCCTAGCAGTCTAGTGGTTAAGACTCTGCCTTCCAGCATAGAGCGTGCAGGTCTGATCCCTGGTGATGGAGCTAAGATCCCATATGCCTCTTGGCCAAAAAAAAACAATGCATAAAACAGAAGCAGTGTTGTAACAGACGCAATAAAGACTTTTTAAAAATGGTCCACATCAGAAAATAAAAATAACTAATCTTAAAAAGAAAAAAGAAATACAATACTAAATGCTGAAGAGAATACAAAATGGAACTCTCTTACTGCTGAGACTACAAAATGGTACAGCCTCCTAAGAAAACACCTTGTCAGTTTCTTATTCAATTGTGTGTGCTTAGTCACTCAGTCATGTCCAACTCTTTGCGACCCCATAGATGGTAGCCCCTCCAGGGTTCTCTGTCCATGGGGATTCTCAAGGCAAGAATACTGGAGTGGGTTGCCGTGTCCTCCTCCATGGGATTTTCCCAACCCAGGGATCGAACCCAGGTCTCCGGCATTGTAGGCAGATTGCCATCTAAGCCATCAGGGAAGCCAGGTAAACGCACATATACCATAGAACCTAGCAATCCTACTCCTAGCTATTTATGCAAGAGAAATGGAAACTATGTTTGGACAAAAACCTATACATGAATGATTATAGTGACTCCATTATTAATTGCCATAAACTAGAAACAACTCAAATGTCCCTCAGTTGGGAAACAGATAAATCCTTGTGTGTGTGTGTGTGTGTGTGTGTGTGTGTGTGTGTGTGTGTTTGTGTCTGCTCAGTTACTCAGTTGTGTCCAACTCTTTGTGACCCCATGGACTGTAGCCCACCAGGCTCCTGTGTCCATGGGACTTTCCAGGCAGGAGTACTGGAGTGGGTTGCCATTTTCTCCTCCAGGGGATCTTCCCGAACCAGGAACCTTCTATATCTCATGTACGAGCAGGCAGATTCTTTACCACTGAGCACCTGAGAAATCCAAACAAACCCTGGTACAATCCCAAAACAGACTCCTTGGCATCAGTGTGTGACAATGAGCTGTTGATAACAACAGCTGAGTGTCAAAGGCATTATGCTGGGTGGGAAAAAAAAAAAAAAGGCCAGTTTCAATATTATATCCACCATCCAGATTTAAATGACATTTTCAAAAGACAAAACTAAAGTGACATAGAACAGATCAGTGGCTAGAGACAGTAGCTCCTGCTACAGACACAACACAAGGGTGTTGTTTGGGACACAGAACAGTTCTATGTCCTGATTGGGGCAATGATTAAACGAGTCTATCCATAAGTTAAAATTCATAGAGTTGTACTTCCAAAAAAGCCAATTTTATTGCATATTAATTTGACAAGATATGTGTAAGTCGCATGATTTTTATTTCTCAAAAGCTTCACAAATGATTCATGAACCCCTTTAGACAATTTAAATAAATGAACGCTCTTTTAACCCGAATTTGGTTTCTATTTCAAATATCACTTTGAAAGTAACACAGTCCTATCGTTAAGTATGAAATGTTCCCAAAAAAGCCTAGCAGTGGAGGCACATGGAGAGATCAATGAAACTGTTCCAACTTTCAGCACATCAAGCCAGTGTTGGTAACCTCGATACAACAGCAGAGTCAAAGTTCAGAAAACATGAGCACACTCTTCTTAGATACTGCCTTCTTCTTTCTAACTAAATAGCTTCAAAGTGTTTGGAACTCTGAGAGGACATATATAACAGAATATACCACCTGCCATCTTTAGAAGCTTGGAATAGAATGTGAGCAGGTTGATTTCCTTTTGTTCTCTAATATTTTGAATAGCAACACGCTCCATGGGATGAGGGAAGAAATATCATCATTAAGTCTCACCTTTCACAAAGGAGAACTAGAACTAGGTTTTCAGTCAGAAGAAGGTGAAAGTGCACTGAACTTGGTGTACTAGGTCTCACTGTATGATAATGGATGGCCTGGGACAAGAGAATTATTCACAGCAAACACTTAAAGTTATAACCTGGTCACTGTCTCAATGACTAATTTAACATCTGTGGACCCTTCTTAGGGCAGGAAGAGTATTCCAATGTACATTCTCCCCAGTAGGTGAACAATTTGATAGCTATTCTGTACCTATGGATACTGAGGCTTGAGTTTTACATGAGGTGAAAGAACTATTAATAATACCTACCTCATCAGTTTGTTGGGAGTAGTGTACTTGATAACTCCTGTAGAGTACTTAGCACTGTTCAGGAACATAAATAACTCTCAGCAAATTTCATTTATAATAAACTCATTAAATGAGGCAATATATGAAAAACACTTCAGAAATTGCAGCACAGGAGACAGATGAGCTATTTTTAGTAGCATTTACAAAGAACAGACCAAATTACTTGGTTCAGGTTGATCATTGACCATTAAGCAAAACATGCCATGTTCTACTTTTTGAACATACCAGGTGCAAGTTTAGTTCCAAACTATTTCTGGAAAAGCAGTCATGATTGTAAGTCGGGCCTCTGTAACTTACAGATAAGCCATGATTGTAATGATTCAGTTTATAAAAAACTTGAGCTTGGAAAAATCATAGTTCAGATGGTTACCTTCTCTAGACCTCTAATCTCTCATTTTCAAAATGAAATGAAAGCCTCTGCCTTGGTAGAGTAGCTGTAGAAGATCAAATGATGTGACACGTGGAAAACTTTAACTGCAAAGTATTATACTATTATAAGGGGCTTCTGGGGTGGCTCTGACAGTAAAGAGTCCACCTGCAATGCAGGAGACCCAGGTTTGATCCCTGGGTCAGGAAGATCCCCTGGAGAAGGGAATGGCTACCCCCACTCTGGTATTCTTGCCTGGAGAATTCCATAGACAGAGGAGCCTGGGAGGCTATGGTCCTTGGAATTGCAAAGAGTTGGGCATGACTGAGTTATTTTCACTTTACTTTACTTCATACTATTATAAAAGTATACCAACATTGGTTTTTATTATGATAAGATGGGATTTTTTGTTTGTTTGTTTCGATTTTAAACATTTGAAGGAGTGGAGATCTCAAAGTCTATTAAATGACTTAATTCAAAGCAGAATATGGATAGCCTTTGGCTGTATTAACAGAGAGGAGAAAGAGTGAGGCTTTCAAGGTCAGGTAATGTTTTATTCCTTAGTCAGGTGATGGTTACATGATGCTGCTGTTGTTTAGTCACTAAGTCATGTCCAACTCTTTCGTGACCCCATGGACTGTAGCCCGCCAGTCTCCTTCATCCAAGGGATTTCCCAGGCAAGGATACTGGAGTGGGTTGCTATTTCCTTCTCCAGGGGATCTTCCTGACCCAAGGATTTAACTCATGTCTCTTGCACTGGCAGGCGGATTCTTTACCACTGAGCCACCAGGGAAGCCCAGTTACATGATGGTGCATTTGTAAAAATTCAGCAATTTGCACATTTAATATTTATGTACTTTAGTGTTAGAGCTTCCCTGAGAGCTCACTTGGTAAAGAATCCACCAATTCTTGTGATCCCAATACAGGTGACCCCAGTTTGATTCCTGGGTCAGGAAGATCCTCTGGAGAAGGGATAGGCTACCCACTCCAGTATTCTTGAGCTTCCCTTGTCGCTCAGCTGGTAAAGCAGCCTCCTGCAATGTGGGAGACCTGGGTTCAATCCCTAGGTTGGGAAGATTCTCTGGAGAAGGGGATTTGTAAAAATTCAGCAATTTGTACATTTATTTATAAAAATTCAGCAATTTGTACATTTAATATTTCTGTACTTTAGTGTTAATATATTACACATATGGGAAAAAAATCTTTGCTTGATTGAAGTTAAAGGTGTGATTCCTAACAACAGGGAGAGGTTAGAGAAAGGCATAGGATAACAATATAACTTTGTAAATTAACAAAGCAGCTTAAAATCCAACACAGAATATGACAGAGAGGCATCTCAGGGAACCTCAAACCCATGGAGAGGGGGGAAATATTTATGATGAGCCTAACATTTGTGCTAATTCACTTGGCTAATATTTATCAAGCTCTGGACACAATCTGAAGGGGAAGAAAGAATGGAAATGTCCCCTGTGCTCATGTGGAGCCTGCAGTTCTAAGGCATATAAATTATTAGAGTCTAAAGAACAGGGCTACAGCAGAAGCATTTCATAGCATGTGAAAGCCTAGAGGAGGGAGCAGGTCACTGGGGAAAGGTGATGTTTTTGAAGTTCAGGTACAGAATTAGGTGAAATTTAACCACCACTGACAAAAAACAGTCACATCACCTTATAGGCTAAGATCTAGTCACCTCCAGGTTAGGAAATTCATTAATTTTTTCAGTATAGAAAAACTTCTTAACTATCTGAGGTTTTTCTCCCCTTTAATTTCATTGCCACTAATAACCTCTCTAATTCAAAGGGGTGGTCTGAAGATCACGATCCAGTCTGGCAGGCTGTCTAGAGACAGACCTCATCTACACACTGTTAGACAGGCCACAACGAACAAAACTGCAGCCAAGTTTTCATAGGTTTCTCCATAAAGACTGAAAGCTCCAGCTTCTGAGTATACAGAACTGAATTTTGTTCAAACCCAGAAGTGTTCATTGAACTCCCATTTCATACACTTTAATAGGAACTGTGCAGTATACAGAAATAAAACACACAGCTCTTATAATCATGGATCTCATAGTTTGAGAGCAAAGTCAGACTTCTAAACACAAAATAAACAGAAAGAAAAGTAAAGAAAAGAACAAGTAAGTGATCAAATACAATACAAGCACACCAAAATGCATGATAAAAACTATCATATCTTATGGTGAACATTCTGCCAAAGGATCATGTGACCATATGATTTTAAAAAGTAATATGTCATGTATCTCTTTCTTAGAGATTCACAGTATACATTAACATTTTAAAGGCTCAGGTCATTTACCAAGCAAATATTGTGGTTGAGTTGTTTTAACCCAGCATTAACCAAAGTTATCTCACCATGAACTCCTTTATGATGCATTAAAACTCTTAGGGCTCCACTGAAAATATTGAAATACATAGTGACAGTTCTAATTAGAAGAAGGAGAGCCCCAGCCTTAACTCCCTATTAATCTTCAGCCCACAAGATGCAATTGCGTTTCAGAATCACCTAACTCCACTTGAAACTAAACCAGGGAAAGAATGAATCCTAGCTGTTCTAAAGCTCCACCTCACCTCTGTAGCCCTTCTGGGTTCTCTCTTTTCTTGCCACTGGTTGGAATTAAACTATGCATGCTTTCTCAAGGCTGTATATTGTCACCCTGCTTATTTTACTTATATGCAGAGTACATCATGAGAAACGCTGGGCTGGAAGAAACACAAGCTGGAATCAACATTGCCGGGAGAAATACCAATAACCTCAGATATGCAGATGACACCACCCTTATGGCAGAAAGTGAAGAGGAGCTAAAAAGCCTCTTCATGAAAGTGAAAGAGGAGAGTGAAAAAGTTGGCTTAAAGCTCAACATTCAGAAGCTCAAAACGAAGATCATGGCATCTGGTCCCATCACTTCATGGGAAATAGAAGGGGAAACAGTGGAAACAGTGTCAGACTTAATATTTTTGGTCTCCAAAATCACTGCAGATGGTGACTGCAGCCATGAAATTAAAAGATGCTTACTCCTTGGAAGAAAAGTTATGACCAATCTAGATAACATATTCAAAAGCAGACACATTACTTTGCCGACTAAGGTCCATCTAGTCAAGGCTATGGATTTTCCTGTGGTCATGTATGGATGTGAGAGTTGGACTGAGAAGAGGGCTGAGCGCCAAAGAATTGATGCATTTGAACTGTGGTGTTGGAGAAGACTCTTGAGAGTCCCTTGGACTACAAGGAGATCCAACCAGTCCATTCTGAAGGAGATCAGCCCTGGGATTTCTTTGGAAGGAATGATGCTAAAGCTGAACCTCCAGTACTTTGGCCACCTCATGTGAAGAGTTGACTCATTGGAAAAGACTCTGATGCTTGGAGGGATTGGGGGAAGGAGGAGAAGGGGACGACTGAGGATGAGATGGCTGGATGGCATCACGGACTTGATGGACGTGAGTCTGAGTGAGCTCCGGGAGATGGTGATGAAAAGGGAGGCCTGGCGTGCTGTGATTCATGGGGTTGCAAAGAGTCGGACACGACTGAGTGACTGAACTGAACTGATGCTTTCTCTGAAAACTCAGTTCAGATATCTATATCTCCCTTAGAGCTCTGAGAAATTTTTGTCCAATCTGTTTTATTTAGGTTTTTCTCTTTTTACCTCTCTTTTGGGGCTAGGACTCCAAGTTTGTGTCCATTGTAATAGTTCAATGCTGTTACATAATGAACATATATAACCCTAAGTTAATTGCTAGGTGGTAGAAAGAGCATCTCCCAGGATACAGTCAACCTCTGTTCTAGTTTCCTGTTGGTCACTTTTTAACTGTGCTCCCATGGATACTTTACTTAATCCCTGTGGGCCCAGATATTCTTATTAATAAAATAACATCATAAATACTTCATAGGCTCTTATAAGGATCAAATTAGATAATATTTATGAAAAGTTTTATGAATGGTGAGTGAAGTGAAAGTTACTCAGTCGTGTCTGACTCTTTGCAACCCCATGGACTATTTGGCCTCTGGAATTCTCCAGACCAGAATACTGGAGTGGATAGCCTTTCCCTTCTCCAGGTAATCTTCCCAACCCAGGGACTGAACCCAGGTCTCCTGCATTGCAGGCAGATTCTTAAAAGCTGAGAAATAAGTGAAGTCCAAGAATACTGGAGTGGGTAGCCTATTTCTTCTCCAGGGGATCTTGCTGACCCATGGACTGAACCAGGGTCTCCTGCATTGCAGACAGATTCTTCACCAACTGAGCTATTAGGGAAGCCGTAATGGTGAATCATGATGCAAATAAGAAGTGCTGATGTTTTATTTGTCACACATATTCACACGAATGTTGGGTTTCAGTAAGGCTAAAGGTCATGCAGAGAATGAAGTCTCCTCCAGCAGTGGGTTTACATAGATGTCACTACGAGTTCTGTGACTCCTTATCAAGAAACACGTTTCAGTAATTAGACTTGAATGCGTCCAAGCAATCCCCCATCAACTTACTCGTCCTTTCACAAGAGCTTGTCCCTATGTCATTCCCCTGCTCCCACTAGAGAAATTAGAAAAAAAAAAAAAAAGACTGGCTTCCTAGAGATCATGTATCAGAATGGAGCTTCACCTGTGTTCAGGGACCTGGATGTTTCAGTAGCTTCAGCTACTAAAACCGATCCTGCAGCACTTGGGGGCTCCTCATTCTCACTTACACAGAGATACAGGTGGAATAAGTCCCAAGTCCTGCTTTGTGTGACTTTGTCTATGCACTAAACTGTCCTGGTGCCTCAGTTTCCACAGCTGGCTTGGTTAAGAAGAGTTAAAATCAAAAGCTAAAGCAGAACATTCACAGAAGACTCCTCACATACCAGACTGACACTGTGCCAATTGTGAGAAAGCACAGGGGCTTCAGGACGCCTCTAGCTTCAAGCATTCTGTCTACTGGGGCACACAGCCCACCAGGCATCCACCCCTTTCCCATCCTCAACCTTGTCCCTGAAACACAAAGATAACGTTCCAAGTCTTCCTGGGAACCCACGTAAGCCAAAACTAGAGAACACTGAAGAAAATCTTCTCACTCTGTATCTAAAGTGTTAAAGAAAATCCCCTTATGAACTAACACTGAGGAGGTCTGTGTGAGTCTGTGTCCCTGTTGAGAAAATTCTATGGCTTCTTTCACTGATTTTTGGACACCAGGATCATCCTGACAGATGGTAATGTGTACCCACCAGTCCCATAGTCTGGGATGTGACCTCAGTCAACCAGATCACTCTGGATGGAGGGAAAAGGTGGGGGAGTTCTGGCAATAACCCTTTATATGTGCATTTGACATTTGGTGACTTTACTGCAAATAGAGTAAGACCACACGCAATCCCCCTTTCATCAGAATGAGAGTAAGCTGGAATTTTATAGGGCTATTATGCACTGATCTATAAAACACTAAAGACTCAAGTGACCCTAATTTCAACAAGTATGCCTTATCTTCACTATACAGCTACTTAGGGGAAAAAAAGTGTCCTCACAGAAAGGTGCTCAGGCAGTACTTAATACAAGATTTTAAAATGCTTTGACAAGAAAATAGAACAGGGCAGCAGGACATATACTAAAAAATATACTGACAGAATACAAGAGGGGCGTTTCATTGCTGCACTATAAGCCTTTTAGGGGTGTTTTTTTCCAATGCAAAGCTAATAAACAGTACCTGAATATTCACTATGTGGACCTTCTGTACTAAATGCTAAAGGATGAAACAGATTTTACTAATGATATATCTCAGACATCAGGAAAATCACAACCTAGCAGTGATCTCCAGCATACACTTTGCTAATTTAACCTTGTAGCTAAAAGCTTACACTTTTAGTCAAAAATTCCAATCCTTGGCTCTGCCATTTAGTAGTCATGGAATATTGGTCAAGTTACTTACTTAATCTGTCTGTGCCTTAGTTTTCTCAGCTGTAAAATGGGGAAAACAACAGCAGCTCAGTTGGTAAAGAATCTGCCTACAGTGCAGGAGACCTGGGTTCAATCCCTGGGTCAAGATGACACCCTGGAGAAGGAAATGCCCAGAAAATCCTATGGACAGAGGAGCCTGGTGGGCTACAGTCCATGGGGTCACAAGAGTTGGACAAGACTTAGCTACTAAATCACCATTATTTCTATAACTGTACAAAAGTTTAGCTGTGTATATCCATGCTACTATTAATCACGTAAGTTCAAAGAACGTGCTCTAAGGAAGGAATTACTTGATTCCTTGTGCTTTAATGTTGGGAGTAAGTTGGGTGGGAGTGGTTGAACTGGATGGCCTTACAGCTGGCTTCTGAACACAGGTAACACTCTGAAATGCAACCAGGCATAGAAAGATGGACATTTAGGACAAAATTAAAACAAAAATTACTTTTTATCACCAAGCATAGAACAGGAAGGAAAACTTGTTGAAAGATTCTAATTAGATGAGTATTATCTTGCAGTTATTAAGTCCCTAAAACCATGTACTAGAGAACAGTGATTCAGAATAAGAATTTTATTCTGCACATCATTTCAAGGCCATATACTCCTTGGAGCCACTAATTGTATCAATACATGGTTACCACATTCTGCCCTAGGTAGCAGTATTGGTGATAATAGAAGTTAATAGGACATTACCCAGGCACTGGGGCCATAAAACGCATGTTCAATTATGCCGACACTGCCAGTTCAAGAATGGAAGCCTTTCTCATCAGCACAAAAAATATTTTTAAAACACTTGCCATTCAAAAAGTTGTTTGTTTATTTGTTTGTTTTTCCCCACACATATTTAAACCTCTGAAGGCTCTGTAGAGTATGGTATTTAATGTCAATCCCATTCTACAGAAGTAGTGATTTTTCCAAAGTTCCACTGATAATAAATGTGAAAGTGTTAGTCACTCAGCCATGTCCGACTTTGTGCAACCCCATGGACTATAGCTCGCCAGGCTCCCTTGTCCATGGAATTCTCCAGGCAAGAATACTGGAGTGGGTAGACATTCCCTTCTCCAGGGCATCTTCCCCATCCAGGGACTGAACCCAGGTCTTCCACATTCCAGGCACATACCTTACCGTCTGAACAACCAGGGAAGCTAATAAATGTGATCCCAGTATTCAAAGTAAGATACCATGATACCAAACCTCCTAATCTTTCCACTACATGCTCCCTCTCTGCTCTTGTCATTATTTTAAAAATTTGTGTTAGAGACACGGGGCCACAGAAGCACCATTTTCTACTATAGTCTGAATGTCTACCTTCTGCTTAGCAGAAAGTCTCAGCATTCTTCATGTCCTAAAGAAAATCCCATGTTGCTTCATGCCATTGATCTGTAACTATCTCCAACAAAAGGATCTGAATGCCTGCTGTGGCCCTGAGAATTTTAAATAAGAAGTCAATGAGAGATGCTTGTTCTGTAACTGTCTAGGGGCGGATAAAACCTTGGTGGAATAATAATCATATCAATATGCTGGCTACATGAATGATCTTGCAGTGAATTACAACAGGGCACTTCAACTCCAAAGCCTAGGGGAGCACATCTGCATAATTAATCTCGCTCTGCAATAACCCGGCAGGGTCAGCAACATTGGCATTCTTGCAGCCGAAATTAATGTTTCATTATTTTAGTCCCTTGGTGTTTCTTTGGATTCAGGAAAATAATATCAGATGCAGCATCTCTGTTGACACAGGGTTTTAAAAGATCACCAAATCATAAAAAACAAAAACCAAAACAAAAAACCCTCACATAAATCCTGGTAGGTAGACAGGATAAATTCGACACATGGTCCTAATACACCTACTAAATTCAAGGTTCTTGATACATATTTATATTTTCTTCTCAGATTAACTTGGAGCCTCTAAAGACCACATATTGATCCACATTGTCCAGGTTGGGCTTCTACAAAGTGATTTCAAGAAATTACATTTTTGGTATTGTGCCCACATTTTAGAGAAACATGAGGTTGTTAATATTAGGCAAAATACTAAGTTTAAAAGTTATCTTTTTTCTACGTGACTTCTCTGGGCCTTTAGAATGCACACTGTGAAACCAAATTACTTAGGAATCATTAACAGTGCTCCTCAAACTCGATTGACTTTAGGATCCTTGTTTAAAATATCTCTATAAGCAGGAGGATTCTGGGCACAGCTTATAAATGCTCACTGAAGTTCTTTCAGAAAAACAGGGGTTTCATCTGCATAAGGCATCCCAGTAAATAGAACAAGCTTTGAGAAATTCCTGCTAATTCTCCCAGGAGGTATGTTAGAGAAAACTCTTAGTAAGGTAAGGGTCATGAATTCTTAACTGGAAAAAAAGAGTGGGAAATTCAAATCAATTTTCTAATTTGGGAAGCCATCGCTGTGGCAAGCAAGAATTCAGAAACAGGAGCATAGTGACTAGCTAAAGTGAGACACAGGACATGTTAGTGGATTTAAGTACAATAACGCTATGCTCGGCCAGTATCGCTAATTAGAGTTGATTATGATTTCATTTCTTCCAAATTGTTGATGCTGTTGCCAAATCAGAACATCAACTACAGCAGAGAAAGTGTCAGAAAACAGAGGGGGGCTCTTATTTCTCCAGTTATAAAAGGAGTGAGCATACATGAAGAGACCGGAGATAAAACCCTTTCACCTCTGCAACCTTAAAATATGCTAGAAACATTAAAAGTGCCATTATTTTTAATTGGGCTGCCCTACTCTGAATAAGAGAAAGACGATAGAATGTGTATTAATTAGGCTGACCTAAAAAACAGTGGCTTTTTGCATGTAAATATTCTTTCTATCCACCGACGCTTAAAAAAATTACAGACTGAAATCTCGCTCTCCAAAGTCAAAAGAAGAGACGTTTACCACATCACAAACAAGAAGGATATAAAAGCCTTAGGTAAGTTTTGGGTGCTATGGGGACGCCTGTAAAGGCTGACTAACGACAAGGACCAAATCAGTTTTCCCACATAACACATCTTAATTCTATTTCCCTGATGTCCTTCATATGACATTCCGGCTCCTCCAGGATCTGGCGGCAAAATGCTTTTTCACATCACTCTTCATACAACCCAGTCTCCGGCCACAGGTACACACATGGACAGGGATATAAATCAACCCTGCTCCTCCCTTCCCTTTTAATCATCCATTCTGCCTGGAATGCCCTGCCTTCCCCCCTTCACATCTACAAACGCTGCTCATCCTTCAAGATCTATTTCAAAAAAACCTTTCCTTCATGAAACTCCCCCTGCTTCCTTTAGTCAGACGTAATTTATTTCTCCTCCTTACAACTTTCCCATCTGGTTGCAGTGATGCAATCCTTTGCCTTGTACTATAGTTAAGTGCATAAGTCTTCTCTCTTGAGAACAGGGTCTACCTCTGAAGAATGTCTGTCTCACAGGGCCTCACAGGAAACCTAGCACATGAAAGGGCTCCGACCTGCGGACTGAGTGATTGACACCATCTGAACACAGTGATTTTACAAGCTGTTTCTCAGTCCAGGAAAATACCGAAACTCTTTTATTTGTTTTCCACAGCTCCAGCCTTTCAACAGTCATTTCTCTCTCCAGGTCATCTTTAGAGGGGCGTTTCCTTACTAAAATCCAGAGACAGTTTACATGAATACCCTGAGACTGTCTTCTGTCTCATTAGGGTAAGACCTGGTTATGCCTTATAAGACACACAATTGCATTTATTCTGTGCATAATATACACTGAGAAAGACCCAGAGTGAGCTCCTGCCCACGTGTCCATATAGGGAACTCCTGGGAGTAACCCTGGAATACTGCTTAATTTGGATTTACAGTGTCTGGTTCAACGATACTACAGCTCATTATCTTTTGGCCAGGGTGAAACCCCTTGAGTGTGCTGGTGCTGGGCAAGAAGAATATTCCCTTCTTCCTAACTGTATGTGTTCCAGAGGATGAGTGTGTTTCTACCTGCCATTTCTAACACCTCAAAAGCTTTGAGGCACTATCTAGGCTTAGAAAGGATAAGCCGATGGAAGAATGTAACAAGCTTTCCTTGACCCCTTTGTATCACTCCCCAGATCTTGCACTCTGGAATTCTGAAAGTCTGAAGCATGATTTCCGTCAGGAGAGGGGCATGTGGCTCTTACCAACCAGGGTTCTTGAACTTCCCCCAATCAACAGAAATTGACTAGAGGCCAGACAACAGATTCAGACACGGCTTCATCGGGGCCCCTGCTGCAGCATGAGAAAGTGAGAACAAACAACAGGTTCCCTTGCTTGCTTGCTCCCCAAGAAAGGTAAGCTTGTTCCTTCTATGTGGTGAGGGTAGAGATGCGTCCAGGGGTCAGACCGAGGGAGTGACCGAGGTGTTTTGCACACCCCTTGGGCAGTGTTGTGTGGGACTTGTGCACTACTCTGCCATGGCTCCAGGCATCTCAGAAGCTGCTATTGGGTTTTTTGGTCTCTTCGTAGCTTTCAGGTCCAATTTGCCCCAATCATGCATGAAAACAGTTGTTTTTAGTCTCATACAGTTTCTTGGTATTTTGTTGCTTGAGGAGATGTGTGCCCAAGTGCAAGCATCGCAGGACTGCAGCCAAAGGTCTGAGGTCCCAGGCTTGTCTCATGATCAGGAACCAGAGGAAAGCAGAGTCGAGCAGCAGTAAGCCAAGGCTTCCCTGGTGGCTCATATGGTAAAGTGTCTGCCTACACTGCGGGAGACCCAGGTTCGATCCCTGGATGGGGAAGATCCTCTGGAGAAGGAAATGGCAACCCACTCCAGTACTCTCATCTGGAAAACCCCATGGACTGAGGAACCTGGGAGGCTACAGTCCATGGGGTTGCAAAGAGTCAGACATGACTGAATCACTTCACTTCACTTCAAAGCCAAGCCAAGAGTACATGTAAAGAGAAGGTAAATCTAGAAAATTTAACTTTTTAATTTTTTTTAATTGCTAGATATTTGCTTTACAATATTGTGTTGGTCTCTGCCATACATCAACACGGTGGGGTGGGAGATGGGAGGGAGTTTCAAGAGGGAGGAAATTTAACTTTGAGAACATTGTAACCTTTCATTCATTCAACAAATATCTTCCAAATCCTTATATATGCTAGGTACCTTACTCCACTGAAATAATCCACGCTTTGACAGTATAGACAACATTTTCTTTCCAGTCTTATTTTATTTGACATTTGCAACCCTTATTCAGAAAGGAATATAATTTTTCTTCTTTACAGATGAAGAAATTAGGTGCAAAAAAGTGAAGTGTCTTACTAAAGATCTCACAGCAACCAAATAGCAGAGTTTGGTTTTAAATAGGGACCTCAGATTGCAGCAGAGTATTTCTCCTGGTTCTTTTACATCATCCCCCCCCCCCCCCCCAGTGCCCATGGCAGGCTACAAATAAAAGAGACAAAGGAAGTAGTCAATATTTAGTTTGCTATATTTCACAAAATTATCCAAAATATCAACTTAGAAAAGATAAAGATTCACTGGAACAAAGGTTGTGAAAAATGCCAATCTATATTAGCAAAATCCTTGAGTTATAAGCAAAAAATATTTTCATTGGGAAAGTGATTTTTATTACTTTGAAAGTAATGGAGTGGCACAAATGAGATGTTTCTGGGAACTGCACAGACTTAGATTATTTGTAATTAGTGTAGCATCACTTGTATAAATGAGGACCCCACATTCAAAGGTTTTAAAGTTGTTTTTCCTAGTCGTTTCCCAAGGAAATACCTTTGTGTTTCAAATCCAGGCCAAAAAGAACTCCACTTATCGCCCAGGGGCAGGGTATTGAAATTTCACGGGCAGTTTTTAATAGGTAGGTAAAAATGCTAGGGGTTGCCTGGGGCTAGAAGGGGAGGGAATAGGGAGTCAGTGTTTAAAGGGTAGGATTTATGTTGAGGAAGATGAAAAAGTTCTGGAGATGGATAGTGGTGATGGCTACACAACAATGTAAAGCTACTTGACATGTCACTTTTAAAATGTATGCTTTCAAAATGGTTAAAATGGTAAATTTTAAATTTTATGTGTATTTTACCATAATAGAAAAAATTTTTAAAGTTAAAAATGCTAATGAATTTTCAAATCAGATTCCATTGTGAAAGGATATAAGTTGTTACACAAGGTTAAAGACCAACTTCAGCTTTCTAGTTGATGATAAACTCAGAAAAAAATGACTTTAATTCTAAACTGAGTTAACGAAACATACTAACATATGTCTAAATTAAAGATAAGAGGCTTTATCCTCCTTGTTGAGAATAAGGAAGGAGATTTATTTCCTTTATTAATTTTAATTTTATATTGGGGTATATTTGATTAACAATGTTGTGTTAGTTTCAGGTGTACAGCAAAGCGATTCAATTAATACATATAGCTATTCTTTTCCAAATTCTTTCCCCATTTAGGTTACTACAGAGTATGGAGCAGCCCTGCGCTATACAGTTGATCCTTGTTGATTATCTATTTTAAACATAGTAGTGTGTATATGCCAATCTCAAACTCCCAATTTATCCCTTCCTCTCCACCTTTCCCCTTTGGTAATCATAAGATTGTTTTCTAAGTCTGTGAGTCTGTTTCTATTTTATAAATGAGTTCATTTGTATCATTTTTTTTTTCAAATTCTCTGTATAAGTGATATATGATATTTGTCTTTGTCTGGCTTACTTAACTTGGTATGATAATCTCCAAACCCATCCATGTTGCTGCAAATGACATTATTTCATTCCTTTTAATGGATGAGTAATATTCCATTGTGTATATGTAGCATTTCTCTTTTTATCCATTCCTCTGCTGATTGACATTCAGGTTGTTTCCATGCCTTAGCTATGGTAAACTGTGCTGCAATGAACATCAAGATGTATGTGTACTTTGAACCATGATTTTATCAGAATATGTGCCCAGGAGTGGGACTGCTGAATCATATGGTAGCTCTATTTTTTAGTCTTTTAAGGAACCTCCACACTGTTCTCCATAGCGGCTGTACCAGTTAACATTCCAACAGAGTGTAGAAGTGTTCCCTTTTCTCCACACCCTCTCTAGCATTTACTATTTGTAGACTTTGATGATGGCCATTCTGACTGATATGTGGTGATACCTCGTTGTAGGTTTCATTTGTCGTTCTCTAATAATTAATGATGTTGAGAATCTCTTCATGTGTTCTTGGTCATCTTTATGTTTTCTTTGGAGAAATGTCTATTTAGGTCTTCTGCCCATTCCTTATTGGATTATTATTATTATTTTATTGTACTACATAAGCTGTTTGTGGAGCTTCCCTGATGGCTCAGACTGTAAAGAATCTGCCTGCAATGCAGGAGACATGGGTTCCATCCCTAAGCCTGATCCCTGAGTCTGATCCCTGGGTCAGGAAGATCCCCTGGCAAAGGGAATGGCTGCCCACTCCAGTATTCTTGCTTGGAGAATTCCATGAACAGAGGAGCCTGGTGGGCTAAAGTCCATGGGGTGGCAAAGAGTCAGACACAACTGAGCGACTAACACTATGGAAAGCTGTTTGTAGATTTGGAGATTAATCCCTTGACAGCTGCACTAGGGTTGCAAAACCACTCCTTGTCAGACCCAGCAATCCCACTTCTGGGTATTGATCCAAACAAATTAAAATCAGCTCACTCTCATACTCACTGCAACAGGATTCACAATAGCCACAATGTGGAAAAAAACTAAATGTCCATCTACAGATGAATAGATAAAGAAAACTGTTGTATAAATACAAACAATGGAATCCTATTCAGCCTTAAAAAAGAAGACAATTCTGCAACAGACGATAACTTGGATGAACTTTGAGAACATTATGCTAAGTGAAATAACCCAGTCATAGAAAGACAAATACTGTATGACTCCACTTATGCAAGTTATCTAAAATAGTTAAATTCATACAACCAAAGAGTGGAATGGTAGTAGCCATGGCCTTAGGGGATGGGGAAATGAGAGTCCATAATCAATGGGAATACCGCTTCAGTTAAGAGAGAGATGCATCGGTTCTAGAAACCGGCTGTATATTATTGACCTCTAGTCAACAGTAATGTGTTGCAGACTTAAATTTTTGTCAGCAGTGTAGATCATATGTTAAGTCTTCTTACCACAATAAATAATAATTTAAAAATTAAAGATATGAGAACGTTTTCCTTTGAATAAAGCCAATTAACTAACGGTCAGTCCCATTACCAAGTAATGTCAGGATGAACTATGTGTAACAAATGATACTATGAAATCCTCTTACTTGAGAACAAGGTATTGTTTATCCTGAAAACACACACAATAGGCCACTTGATTATATAAATGTTTGAGATTTCTTTCTGTTTTTGCAGTCTCTTAGTGGATAGCATGAGATTCATCTATTTTTAATGCTTATTCAGTCATAAGAGTGTTTTCTTTCTTTCTTACCTTTGTGGAGAGGATTTCTAAGTTGAGAGTCTTTGTTTTTAATTATATTCTCCCAACATCTCCGAAACAAATAACATAATTTTCACTAAAATAAGGAAGAAACCCTAAAAGATAGAGACATAAAAGATAGAGACTAATTTTTGTTATTATAAACTGGCAGGAAAACCTGAAGAAAGGGCCAGTTGGACTTCTGGAAGAAAAGGCAAGCAGATTTCAAAATAACAAAAGAATATTCATATCTATGGGCTTCCCTGGTGGCTCAGGGAAGCCTGCAGTGTCAGAGATCTGGGTTTGATCCCTGGGTCAAGAAGATCCCCTAGAGAAGGGAATGACAACCCACTCCAATATTCTTGCCTGGAGAATCTCATGGGCAGAAGAGCCTAACAGGCTCCTCTGTCCATGGGGTCACAGATTAACACACACATACATTCATATCTGTGAAAACAAATAAAAGATTAATTGTACATCCAAGACAGGTAGCAATGTCCTTGTAGACCAGCTCGTGAAAAGGGTTCTGGAATGATTTCCAAAATAAGAATTCTGTGACTTTTGAGGCTTTCAACTTCATGACAGATATCATACAGACACTGGTCCACCAA
The DNA here is from genome assembly GCF_001704415.2 of Capra hircus. Classification (NCBI taxonomy): domain Eukaryota; kingdom Metazoa; phylum Chordata; class Mammalia; order Artiodactyla; family Bovidae; genus Capra; species Capra hircus. The sequence goes on from NC_030808.1 coordinate 76,476,234, forward strand.
AGACAAAAAAACCGTAAAGACAAAAGTTAAGAAAGTTAAAAAGAGACCTTAGGAAGGAGGGAAGAAGTAAGGGAGAGCTGGAAGGAGACAGTGAGAGAGAAAGAAAAGAGAGAAAAAGGCAGAATGAGAATATGAATGTGAATAATAATAATCATAATTCATAGAAATTAGTCCCTCGTTGGTCTAAAAAACCTTCTGCCATTTCCACATATCCAGCGCCTTCTGGATTTCTCTAAATAATAGTTCTATGACAATTTTGTTAAACATTTGTTAATATCTATCTTATTGCACATTGTATTATGGCCATTCTTAAACACTTCTCACTTCTTCTATTTATCATGAGCACTTTAAAGACTTGAAGGAAAAGCAAATTTTGTTTTCTCTTTTATAATTCATTTTTCATTAATTACAATGCTATATAGAGAGCACAGACCTAGGAAACATCCCCTAAATAAATTAATGACTATAAGTCAAAAGAAGTGTTCAAACAATTTCATCTTAATAATATAAAAAAAATGGATTTAACTAGCATGACATACTTAAGATTATTTTTTAATAGGAGAAAAAATGCAAATTTTCACTGGGTTTGTTCTTACATGAGTCAAAAAAAATGTACTATTTAGTAATTTATTTTATTTTTACTTTATCTTATTTAATTTATAGTAATATGATTTATATTTATATTATTTGGACTTCTTTTATTATATAATTTTATTTCATTTTGTTACTACATAATTAATATTTTTATTTGGTTTATTTTTTCATATTTTTATAATTTTATTAATTACATTTTTGTGAAGGACCAGAGACTTCATCAGAGTTATACAGTTCAGAAGTTTTCAGTGTGGGAATAATGAGCAGAATGAATGAGAGGACCACAAAACAAATCCATCATGACTAGAAGAGAAGACAGAAGTGACTGACAAGAAGAAAAATAGTAACTCTAGGCAGAGTGCGAAGGGTGGGGACGGTGGGAGAAAAATCTGCAGAGTCTATAACAGGAGGTAGAAAAGGCCCTTTTGAAATTATGAAGCTTCTCCTTTTCTAAATTTTCATAAAGCAAGTATAATCAATTGACACATTATTTTCCTGAGACCAGATACACCAAAATCTGATTCTGAACCTTACTCTAGCTTGTGATCAGGCTTCCAATTCTTGACACAAATACACAATTATGTCTGTTGTACAGATACAACTCTATTAATAAAATACAGATACAAAGTGTTTCTCTGTGCCTTAATAGCAATTCCTTGAACGGTAAATTCCCATGAGCTTCTGAAAGCTCCAGTACCCCATGTCACTGTGGCAGTTCTGAAAGAAGTGAAAGGAGGAAACAGGTTTGATAATGGGGTAAGCCCCTTTGGACCAAGGGTTATAAAACCCAACCACAGCAATGACAGGAATGAGACAGTTTGAAAGATATCTCACTGACAAGATTCATGAAAATACCCTGCATTCACATACATATTTCCCTCACATACCCTCCTCAATGAAATAACAGGCTTTCATTCAACAATCCACACTGAAGGGGCACTCCTACATGCAAAGTCATTCCTCATGCCCTGCAGATAAAAGAGGAGGAAGACACAGTCCCTGACCCCAAGACTCAATCTATCAGAATCCACGACTTGAAAGCAATCAAGTGAAAAGCAAAGCTAGATATACGTTTGGAGACACTGTTTCTCAAATAGTAATGTGTATAAAGATGATCTGCACATCTTGGTAAATTAGAGACTCTGAATCAGCAAAGAGAAGAGAAGAGAAGACAGAAGTGACAGACGAGAAGAAAGAACCCCAAATTCTATCTTTCTAATTCACCCCCAGAGGTTGCTGATGCTGTTGCTCCCTGGACCACATGTAGATTGAGAAGCAACAGCCTAAGGCATAAAATGTAATTGTAAATAAAGAATACGTGAACCTGAATTTGGATGTGATTTCCTTCTAGCTCGTAGGTTTAGAGAAGTTTCATATAGAAGACCCTGCACTGAAACAGGTGGAGAGGCAGAGGCAACAGACGTGTCTTTGTAGGTGGTGGGGACCAGAGAGATCACACAGAGGAGAGTGGGGGAGCGGAGAGGAAGGGACAGAAGGAAAGAGGAGAAGGAATTGTAAAAGGAGAAAATAAGTTGGCAAGCAACTGATTTGCTGAAAGCAAAAGTGCATGAGTTATTTAGAATACAAGATATCTATAAGACTAGAGGGTAATCTGAAGGGGAGCACACAAGGAATTATGGGAAGTGGGCCATTTATGATAAGCCGGGGAAAAATGATGGAGTTCTTATAAGGATTTCACCCCCTTTGGGGTGTTTTTCTATTTAGTCGCTAGGTCATATCTGACTCTTTTGAGACCCCATGGATGGTAGCCTTCTAGGCTCCCCTGTCCATAGCATTTTCCAGGCAAGAATATTAGAACAAGTTGCCATTTCCTTCTCCACGGGATCCTCCTGACCCAGGGATTTAACCCAGGTCTCCTGCACTGTAGGCAGATTCTTTACCACTGAGTCACCAGGGAAGCCCATTTTTTGGGTAGGGTGCATTCATTTAATCACCAATAAGGCAAATTCTACCTGTTAAAATAAAACATGCAGAATGAACATTCTAGAAGTTAGGTCTGGTCTAATGTTATTCATATTCCATATTTTTATATTTATAATTAAGTACCTAAATCATTATCGTTTTTTTAATGTAACTGCCTTCTGAAAATCATAGCCCATCAGCAGCTGAATACCCTTTCATCAAATGAGTTTGTGTAGAGCCAAAACTAAATGTGATCTGCCCCAAGCTTCTTAAGGGACAGGCATTCAGAACTACAAAATTAAGCAGTGGTTCAGTGGAATCACAAATAATTTGTATTTATTTTTTTAAAACTGACAATTTCCAGAAATATTTCTTAATATAATGTGCTGGAGAAAGAAACTAAATGGGTCTAGAAGAATGTGTAGGGTTTGCACAGATGCCTACATGGAAAGGCACAGCACAGAGTCAATGCACGGTTACTCAGGTCAAGGGAATCCACAGGATGCCTAGGATACTCAAGCAAGTTAAATAAATCCTCTATCAGTATTTGTTTCTGTGTCTGTCCGCTTCCCTGGTGGCTCAAAGGTTAAAGCGTCTGCCTGCAATGTGGGAGACCTCGGTTCGATCCCTGGGTCAGGAAGATCCCCTGGAGAAAGAAATGGCAACCCACTCCAGTATTCTTGCCTGGAGAATCCCATGGACGGAGGAGCCTGGTGGGCTACAGTCCACGGGATAGCAAAGAGTCGGACACGGCTGAGCGACTTCACTTTCACTTTCACTTTCTGTCCAAATCAGTAAAATCTGTGAATATGGCATTATGGCTCTGTGGGATAGACTATGAAACTCATTTAGTAAGAGGTCAACTCGTTAAATAAGTCTGAACATCCTGGAACACATAAAAATCACCCATATATATATAAACGGATGTGTGTTTTTGCTCAGTCGCTCAATTGTGTCCCACTCTCTGAAACCACATGGCTGTAACCCACCAGGCTCCTCTGTCCATGGGATTTCCCAGATAAGAATACTGGAGTGGGTTGCCATTTCCTTCTCCAGGGGATCTTCCTGACCCCGGGATCAAACTCAGGTCTCCTGCATTGTAGGCAGACGCTTTTACTGTCTGAGCCACCAGGGAAGTCCTTATTCAGTTCAGTTCAGTTCTGTCACTCAGTCGTATCCAACTCTTTAAGACCCCATGAACCGCAGCACGCCAGGCCTACCTGTCCATCACCAACTCCCGGAGTCCACCCAAACCCGTGCCCACTGAGTCAGTGATGCCATACAACCATCTCATTCTCTCTTGTCCCCTTCTCCTCCTGCCCTCAATCTTTCCCAGCATCAGGGTCTTTTCAAATGAGTCAGCTCTTCGCATCAGGTGGCCAAAGTATTGGAGTTTCAGCTTCAACATCAGTCCTTCCAATGAACACCCAGGCCCGATCTCCTTTAGGATGGACTGGTTGGATCTCCTTGCAGTCCAAGGGACTCTCAAGAGTCTTCTCCAACACCACAGTTCAAAAGCATCAATTCTTCTGTGCTCAGCTTTCTTTATAGTCCAACTCTCACATCCATACATGACCATTGGAAAAACCATAGCCTTGACTAGATGGACCTTTGTTGGCAAAGTAATGTCTCAGCTTTTTAATATGCTGTCTAGGTAGGTCATAACTTTCATTATAACCTTTTAAAAAATTATATTGGATAGGAAGAAAAACATTATGTCCCCTTCTCTTTTCTTTTCAGCCTTAATTAAACCCACTGCCAACATATTCATTTGTAACTCTTAGATTCAGGTTTTTCCATTTTTTCATACATAACTATTTTCTTTTTTTACAGAAATAAAATCTTGTGGGTCCACAAATTGCTTTTTTATTTAACAATATATCATTCCATTTTTCCACACCAGTTCATAAAATTATACTTTATTCCTTTTAATAGCTAAATACAATTCTATTAACCAGTTATATACCATGGGTTATTTAACCATTTTCCTATTGATGACATTTTGATTACTTTTTAAAAATTTGCTCTTCTCATACCATACTTAGGCTTATGGTGATTTTAGTATTAATTAAAAAAAAAAAAAAAAGTCCATAAGATCCCTAGCATCTACTCAGAAGATCACAGTAAAAATCTTAAATGATTCCAGTGGCTAAGAAACATAACCTCTAAAAGAGGAGGAAAGTAAAACACACAGGATCAAAGGCATATAGTTATACCTCAACAGTTAGTAACTCAGTTACTACACAGTGTCAGCCACCAAGTAAACACTCCAGAGCCAGTAATGGTGCTCTAGACAGCAACCCGAAACAGTTCTGCATCAACCAAAAAAAATCAGTCAATTTGCTTATAGTACATTCCTCTTATCTTCACTCTAACAACTTGGTTATCTGAGTCTTTAGGCCAGAGTACAGAAGAGTAGTGAATTTGGATGGAAGACAAATCTTTTTATAAGTAGGCATGTTAATGGCAGTGGGAAACTTGAGGCACTAAAACCAAAGGAGGAATTCCCTGGCCGTCCTGGTTAAGACTCTGACCTTTCACTGCTGAGGGAGTGCATGTTCAATCCCTGGCTAGGGAACTGAAATCCTGCAAGCCAGAAGGTGCAGCCAAAATAAATAGTTTTCCTTCAAAATGTGACCATTAAATTATCAAAGGATTATAAAAAAATGCAAACAAGAGAACTAAAAAGCAAAAATAAATATTAAAAAGTGTTATAAAAGTCTGAGGCCACATAGTGTTAGAGCCTTAAATATTTCAGTAGGTGCTGGGGACATCATTATGCATGGTAAAAAATAATTGATGCTCAAATGATGGCTTTGACTTATTAATTAGAAGTGTAATTTCTCAGGATACTCACTATAAGACAGCTAGCTGTGTCATATGGAATACACTTTAGAAAAACATACTATTAATATTAAAAGTTATAAGATCATTAATCCTAGAAGACCTGTGGAAGACCTTGGGACAACCACCTCATGTGACAGGCAGAAAAACAAAAATACAAAGATAACATGACTGATCCAAGGTCAGTTTGTTGTTAAATAATCAGATCTATAACCCACTGTGTGTGTGTGTTCGGTTGCTAAGTTGTGTTCAACTCTTTGCAACCCCATGGACTGCAGCAAGGCAGGCTTCCCTGTCCTTCACTATCTCCCAGAGTTTGCTCAAACCCACTCCAGTATTCATGTCTGGAGAATCCCCATGGACAAAGGAGCCTGGTAGGCTACTGTCCATGGGGTCTCAAAGAGTTGGATATGACTGAGTGACTAAGCACACTCTCACACATGTCCACTGAGTCAGGGATGCTGTCTAACCATCTTATCCTCTGCCACTCCCTTCTCCATTTACCTTCAATCTTTCCCAACATCAGAGTCTTTTCCAAAGAGTCACTCTTTGCATCAGGTGACCAAAGTAATCCAGGATAGATTAAATCTTATCCCATGTTTGTGGCTATCTCATGATTTAAAAATTGGTAATTAGGACTTGAAAACTTAACTTTTCATAATGTTTCACATCCTAGAAAATATTGAGTGTTTTCAGAGAGCTGAGGTTCTACCTTAAGAAACACTATAATCAGAATTGTCAAGGTGAATGGCCCTCATAAGGAATCAAAGATGAGTTATAAGGTGTAGTTTTCCAAGGAAAAGAGACTTCTAAACCTAAGAGAAAGAAAGGTGTTATATGTCGGCCAGAAGAGAGTTGCATAAAGGGAACTTAGGCACAAGATGTTTATCATGGGAGAAATAAGTCATACACATAAATCAAATCTCCTTGTCAGCATGTTCTTCCAGTCACCAAACTATTGTTTGGAAGAAATCAACTTTGAGAATTTGGCCTGATTCTTTTTCTAAAGACTCATCATTGCTAAATAAACTGAATAGGCAATGCATTTGAAAGGGCATTGCCCAAGAAGGCAATAGTTCAGGTCTCCCTGTAACTCTGGATAAGGGCCTTGGGGTTATTTACGTGTAAAGCAAATGACTTATAACTTGATGATTTCTAAGCTTTCCTGTGGCTATGATTCATATTTCTAGTCAGGTCTTAGCAAAGGGGAAATCAGAATATCCTGTATTATCCAATACCTGTACAGATGAAGTTTCATGTATTTGCAGTAAATGCTTGTTGCAACAAAGAGTTCCTCTATTTCAAATAGACAGATTTTCCTAAGCCTTGCTGCTGCTGCTGCTAAGTCACTTCAGTCGTGTCCGACTCTGTGTGACCCCATAGACGGCAGCCCACCAAGCTCCCCCGTCCCTGGGATTCTCCAAGCAAGAACACTGGAGTGGGCTGCCATTTCCTTCCATGCCTTACCTTATTCTTAATTGTTTCTTTTTTTAATTACGCCCCTCCTTATCTATCTTCTTATCAAGGTGACCTCTAGAAAGTTAGAAAGGGCCTTGGAAGTCAAATAATTTTATTTGGGATACTATTCAGGAAACAGAAGCCCAGAAAGGAGAGGTGACCTTCCTGGGGTCAATAGTTCACTTGTGAAATGTGAAAAAAAATCAAAATGCTTTTGATTCACAGTTCAAGCTTTTCTCTGTTGAAGCCATGCTGCCTTCCAACTCTGAAAAACTACTAAGAAACATAACCATCCCATAAAATAATATCCCATTTATATCCCAGCAAAGTGTCATTTCTAGTCAAGCAATTGTCCTATGTCAAAGGACACCAGCTACTTGGGCCCAGGAGCCATGAGCCTGCTGCCAGGGGAGCTGAAGTTGTGTTTTTGGCCCACAACTTTGTAAAGATATATGGTGTATGTATGAATCTTGGCCAAGCTACCCTCAGGCAGTGTTGGAACATATCCCAAGATACTCTTGGAGCTATGATGTTTTCAACGTGTTTATTTCCTAAGAACAGTGGGGTTGGCCTGACCAGACAGCTGTGAGTTCCTGAAGCCTCCTTTTAAGGGATATGACTTCATAGTTTGAGATACCCAATTAGAATAGATTTCAGCAAAGCATACTTGAAAACAGTGTTATTCTCTAAGCTGTGTCCGACTCTTTGTGACCCAATGGACTGTAGCTTGCCAGGCTCCTCTGTCCATGGAATTCTCCAGGCAAGAATACTGGAGTGGGTAGCCATGCCCTTCTCCAGGGGATCCTCCTGACCTAGGAATTGAACTTGGGTTTCCTGCATTGCAGGTGTATTCTTTACCATCTGAGCCACCAGGGAAGCTCAAAGCATACTTAGCTACATAGCATTTCTTTGAGGAAAAAAAAAAGCTGAACTGGGTTGGACATTGGTAAACTCTTTTTAAGTCCTGAGGGGAAAAGATCATCTCATTTAAATGAAAAGCATTGTCCATTTTTACACGCAGTACCCGTCTGAATGACCCACTGTCAGTTTTGGTAACTCTCTTCCTATTCTTTCAAATTTAATCTGTTAATCAACTCCTGGACACTTTCTATCATTCTAACACTCCTTCTTTCAAGAACAGAGATACTATCTCAATTCTGATATTAAATCAATTATCAATTCTGAACAGCACAACTTTCAGATTAGTAGTAAGCCAATTAAAAAATTAAAATAAAAGAAAATGGGGGTGGGTGCAGGAACCTTGCACTCCTGTCATCCTGGGCTGCAAGCAGCTATCCTTTGAAATGGCAAGAAGAAAAGGCTCTCAAAGACGCTTTCTCACATGCTGCCAACTGCAGAGGGATTCTTTTGCAGGGGAAGCTTGTCTGATCTGATTCAGACTTGTTTCAAGGTGTGTCTCAGTTCTTCCAAGAGGTCTGCCCTAGGCAAGACTGCATTCATTAGTAATTGAAAAGCAAAAATCCAGAGCTGGCTGCCAGGGGGAGATTTTTCTACACGGAAGTGCACCTCCCACGTGTTCTGGTCACAGACACGACCGGGCTGGTAAGAGGGCCCCACGGATCCGTGCCAGGCACAGACACAAGCTTCCATTCTGACACGAAGTGCTGCCAAGCGGGAGGAAACCACATCCTTCCTCATCCTGAGTCCCCTTCTTAAATCGAGTAGTTGTTCAGACGGGGGAAACACAGTGGGGAGGGAGGGGGCGATATCACTAGATGGTGTTCATTATAACAAGGACAAACCTTTATTCCCAAGATAAAGTTTCTAAGTGAATTCAAGACAGAATCTCAAAGCCGGAAAGGCCCTCAAAAGTCATTTCAATTCAAACTTCTTTTCCCGATATTCAATTCTCCCTGTAATATCCTTGCCAAGTGGATGTGGGGGTGGGGGGTGACGGTTAAATATCTCTAGGGATGGTGAAATCATTACCAGTTCACTTTTCATGTGACCTGAATGGTACACGCATCTCGTTACGTCAAGCAAGACTCTGATCCCCTGCAATTTCTGCCTACCTGTCCTGGTTGAGGTCTCTGGAGCCATGTCAGGAACATGACTCTCTCTTCCACAGAAACCTTTGGACATTTAACCCAGTAGTTCCAGTATCTGAAAGCATCATTTTCAAGTCTCCACAGAGCTCCCAAAGGTGGGGGACTAGGGCTTTTGGAAAGTTCTTATTCCTCTACTCGCCTCTCCAACCCTCAAAGTGAGAAAAGCACACTGAGGAAATGAAAATGCCATTAAAACAGGAAGAAGTGGCATCAACTCATTAAGGCACCTTCTATGCTACCTGGACTTGAAAAGAAATTGAAAAAGGAGAATGGTAAGCAATAAGAGGCCAGAAATGACCAGTGAACTAGCTCACCCAAGCCTGATATCTAGGAAATTGTCAGACTGATCAGTGTTGCAATTAAACATCATTTACAAGATGCTCATGTGTGCGTAAGCAATGTGATGAGGTCCCAGGATAGAGGGGACACTGCATCACAGTGGGACAAAGCATCTGGCTTCAGCATGGGCTTTGGAATCCCAGAGACTAGGCCTCCAATCCCCAATGGCTGTATAAGATTCTTAGCCAGGCTGACTCTCCTTATCTGTGGGCGGGGTGAGTGAGACAACTCATGGCATTAGAGGTATGAAGATCACGTGAGATAATTTTATAAGGCACCCAACACATAGTAAGCATTCCAATTCCTTAGCTATAATTATTTTTTCTCATTACTAGGAGTCTAGCTTTCAATTCTCCTAAATGTTCCCCTACATACTGCAGCAAATTCAGGAAGCAGAAAACCCACCTGTTGGGTAGAAAGAAATGAGGGCAATGCTCAGGTGGGAGAACCAAAGTAGGAGAAGCCGTATATTAGAGCAGAAAGTACACTGGACTAGAACTTGGAAGGCCAGGTATAGACAGGTTTGACCGACTCTAAACCAGGGATATCCTTTTCCAGCCTATTTGCAAAGTCAGAGGTTTAGTCTTTCTGACTCTACAGTTCAGTTTTCTCAGAGAACTCCTGCAAGTATTCCTTTAAGCTTGATTTCTATACACCTCCTCCTGCTCCCTTGTGCCATTCATTAATAACAGCAACAACCCTAGATGACCTGAGGTATAGGACCTGAAGTTGTCATCCTAACTTGCTATGCCATAGGGACCCCTCAAGGAGAACAAACCACAGCAGAGGTGCACTGAATGGAGGTTATAGCTTTTGTATGCACTTGCTGTTCACTGTTGAAATCTCAGTCATACAGTACTGAGTGTAAGTGTGTGTTTTAAATGTCAAGGTAAGTGACTGAGTTCTGCTGTGTTTTGACAAGTAAAAAGCCAGGAGATATGATTGTTAAACATGCAGGAATATGTGCTTGGAACCACTGTTAGGGAAGATTTATGGAATGGCCTAGTGCAGATTGTGTGCATCTCCTCAGGATGCTAAGGTACCTGCTTATATATTTTTGATATATTTTTGTAAAGGAGGCTTTCCTCTTTGCCCTATGTTTGGTGTTCTGTGCTTTGAGGGGAAGACAGTAAAAATCCTGCAGGAGGGTGAGGTGTCAGACAGCTGGAACGGTAACACCTGGGTTACAAGGAGCCTGCTTTCCAGATGGAGACAGACCTTGAAGGCAATGAAGTGCAAAACCTATGGACAGATTTAGAACAGAAACGGAGTCAAACCAGAGATGTGTCCCAAGAAGATTAGCAGGCAGTGGTGCACAGAGTGAAATGAAAGGATGAGCGACAGAAAGGTGTCCATTGAATCTATGGAACTGCAGTGAGTGTTCTTGAATCATCAAGGGCTAAGAGGTCACTTGATGGTCATCGTCACCTCTGAGCTTTGGTTTTCTCACTTATACTAATTCAGACCAAATTGACCTTGCAGAGTTGTTGTCAAATCAAATGAGATAATGGACATGTAAGTGGTTTGCAAATTGTTAGGCACTGGACCAACATATGGGAACACTCCTATCACCACTCAGTAAAACCGAAAAGCATTATTTTACTAAGTGAAAATAAATAAATCATAGCATCTTCCTCTCAAAATGATACTGATGCGGTTGCATAAGCTCATTTCATTTCCAACTACATACACACGTTCTCTTGTTCTTCACACACCACAGCAGAAGCATTAGGGAGTTTTAAAGGACAGTTATCTTGTATGCCACAAGGACATTATAGTTGACAATATTAGCCATAGATCAAACCGGCTTGGCTTGCAATGTACACAAAGACTTTTTATTCTCAGGATGGTCCTGAGCAACCTCTTATGATGACTCTGAGTCACCTCCTTCGGTGAGAACAGAAGAGAGCTCTGGAAATGTAAATTTTCTTGCTTGGATTATTATAATAGAATGATCACTCATTGCCCCACCTATTCCCTTTCTAAGGTCCAATGCTTTGACACTAATTGCCAGACCAATCTAAAACACAGGTCTGATTATTTCCCTCTCTTACTCAAGAATATTCAGTGCTTCTCCCTGCCTCATAGGATTAAACACAAATTCCTCAACTGAGTATGTAAAGTCCTCAAAACATAGCCTCTACTCACCTTTTTTAAGTCCAATCTCCAGTGACCCCAATGGGCATATACCCACCTCCTGGTCAAACTGGGCTCCGACCAGTAAGGCACCCAATTCCCTTCTCTGCTTTATGTTTTCATCATGTTTCCTTTATCTGTAGTATCATTTGTGGTTTTTAATTTCATAAGATTAGTTCAACTGGAATTAAGTTTTCCAAAATCATCCTCTCTGTATGGTTGTGAGTTCAGTTCAGTTCAGTTCAGTTGCTCAGTCATGTCCAACTCTTTGCAGCCAAAAGGAAATGTGCTTGGGATTTGCAGGAGAGAAATAAAGCAGCAGAAGTTGCTTTGGGAGGATCTGTCTAGGTACTACTGCGTCCAACGCACGTTACTGCTGATCTGGTGGCTCACCTCCTAGGTGGGCGCTGCAGATAGGTCCACTGCTCCCTCAGCTCCTGCCAGATCCCTCCTTCAATTTCTTCCGCCCAAGGCCAGGTATTTATGAAGCTCCGTGGAGAAGAGTATCAGGTCCGTTTGCAGGACACTCACAGGATATAGTTAGATACGCAGCAAGATAGTTAAGGGGTGAGGTGCAGTTTTTCCCGCGGACTCCAGGTGGCTTTTTTCCATTTCACAGCATTTCTTCCTGACTGCCTGCCTATCACAGGCAGAGGCAACGGATTTCTTTACTGGTTCCTTCTCAGCATTCCTAGTGACCCCCCCAACCATCTTCTTTGGGGCCTTTCTTTGCCCTGCTTCTCCCACCATTGTGAGGCTAATCCTTATGACAAATCCACAGTCCATACCATTCATCCATATCACTTCTGCTTCCCTGGTCAGTCCCTAATGCATACGTCATTCATCATTCCTCCTCACCAATCTCTCTGTGTCCAAAACCTGCCTGTCCATCACTTCAAGATTCACTTCAAACACCACTTCTCATAAACCCCTTCCTGAGTGACACAGCTGCTTCTTCCTTCAAAACATCAAAATATTTTGCCACATATATTTTAAAAGTTACATTATAGACTCTTAGGCTAACCTATTATACAAGTTATATTATCAATACAACCTCTGGTGCATCTTTCTTTCATAATGACCTATAAATTCTTCTTCTTCTGGAGTTGTGCTTATGTAGTTGCAATTGAATCTCCAAATTTCATCAGGGTTTTAACTACAGAAGGATCTCAAAAACTGCTTGGTATTCAAAGGAGTAAATGAATTCTCCATACCACCAATCCCTTTTTAATAACATGGGCAAGAAGAATTAATGCTACCGTGTATGGCATTCTCTCACTTATATGGAGATTATTTCTAAGCTACCTTACCTTTCCATTCTTTTCCCTTAAAGAAGAGCCTCTCCAGTCTGAATCCAACACTATTTATTCTCATCTTATACATGGTTCTAGTAAAACTCATTAGTTGGCTCCTTAACCTATAGAAAAACAGGAAGAGCTAACTGTACAGAGCATAGCGAGAAAACTGGTAGAGTAAAACATGTTAAAAGCAAGAAATAATAGCAGACAATGGAAGAGAAAATGTATGAAAATCAGATTACAGAAATTTAAAGGATACCAGTTTGAGGCCATTTAGTATACAAGTAAATGATCTCACCTCAATAAATTCTAAAGGAATTACAGTCCATCCAATAAACTGTCCTGAATCACCAATATTAAGTGTTACATATTTTAGAATAATCTTTTGAAATTACTTTTAAAGCAAAAACCAAAAATGTAAAAGCTATTGAGATTTCATCATTTAAAAATCCCATAGTGGCACCCATTCTCAGAGAAAAAAGGACTTTTTGTTTTGATTTTGCCATGCATTTATTCAACAAACGTGTAATGAGTGTCAACCATGATTCAGGTACTCTTCTCTAGTGTTTGTGTACCTTTGCTCCAAGGAAATCATCAGATTTGGGAGAAGTGGGACCATAAAAAAATCACACCCTTTAAAATAGCTCATAAAGAAAGCAGAAAAGGAAGTCATTATAAATCAGCACCACATTGGTTTCCTACCAAGAAGCAAGTAAAGGCAGCCAACAAAATAGGACGGAGTTCATTGTTGCCAGCTTCTTCCAGGGAGAAATAAACTGTCAACTAGAATGAAGCTTCCTGCCTTCCCTCACAACCGTTGCCTCATTTCTCTGCCAAACACCTCTTCACTGCAGGGAAGGTCCCAGGAGACTCTAAAGGTGTTACAACCCTGCTCAGTTAGCCTTGGAAGAAAAATATGGCAAAAAAACATTAGTAAGAAATATTTGTTTTTTATCATCACAGCTCCCAATACACACAAGGAGGCAACTGTGGCACTTTAAAATTTTTTCCGGTAGTTCACAATTAAAATTTAAAACTCACATGTGTTTGAGAAAGGATTAAATGAGATCATAGAAATAAAGCACTCAGCACAGCTCCTGGCACACAAGAAGCATTGGATCAATATTAGTGATAATGATTAGCAAGAGGTCCTAACAGCCTGGCAAGTTGTATAAATTAGCCTCATTAAGTGTTATCTGGGGCAAAAATTTGAGTCTTTGGCTGTTTTTCCTTAGTCACCCAGAATGCTCTGGGGCCATCACTGGAAGATAAAATAATTTTACATCAAGCCAGGTTTGGCTGGAGATGGGCAGGATTAGAAATGCTGCCTGAGGGGATGTTTGGAGGATAGAATCAAGGGAGATCTACAGAACCTTTACTTCATCTTGTTCCCCATGACTGGCCCTTCTACCTACTGACGTGTCCTGCTGAGGGCAAGGTACCAGAATGGGTCCTGGAAGAAAATTATACACTGATTATATGACTGGATTTGGGGCTTTGATTTTTAAAGGACATTAATAAAACTAGTGTAACTGAAAAACTAAATGGTATGTGTAAGCATGTTTGGAGAGGTTGTTTTAGTTCAAAAAATAATAAAAGAAGCTTAAGTGAACTAAGTACTAATTATGTTGCAGGTACTCTGCTAAGCACTTTATAAAAGTATTTAATTCTAAAAAAGTTCTACATCCTTATGCCAATAGCACGGAAACAGGGTTAGAGATGTGAAGTAATTTTACCATATCTCAGAGAGACTAAGTACATTACCCTGCCCAGTTGTTGCAGTCTAAAACCCACATGTTTATTACTCTATGCTAATAAAATAATACAATTTAAAAGGTCACACATTTGTTCACTGATTCAATACATTTATTGAACTATTCCTCCATAGGAAGCACCGTGAAATGGAACACACAGAGATAAATAAACTATTGCGGGTCACTTCTTACAATCAAGGGCAAGCAATATGGAACAATGGTTAAGCTTGCCCAAGCTCAAACTTGACTCTACAGTTGACTAACTCTGTGACCTTGGCCTCAGTTCTCTCTTCTGTAAAATGGTGATTATAACAGCACCTACCTCTTTAACTTATTCTGAGGCTTTGATAAGTTAATACTTGTAAAGTTTACATTATCAGGAGGCATGTATGAGCCTACCTATGCACGGCAGTAAAGACTTCATGGAGAAGTTCTACTTTTTGAGAGAAGAGTTAGGTGCCATTTAGACTTTTAGACCAGCAAGAAGAAATTGAGCTCAGGTAGAATTAAATTTGCCTTTTACATGCTCACCCTTTAGGAGAGCAGATTTCAGAAAATGGTACCTGAAATCTCATAAAGAAAGAGCTCTAGGTCCAATGTCTTGGGGCATTGATTACATAAAACACCTACACAAGAACTGTAAAATTTCCAGCTGAATTGAATTGAGCAACAGTGCATACATATCCATTGATTACTTAGTGTATTTGGAAAAAATAATGATACCGTTTGAGAAAAAGAAAAGGAAACTGGTATTGCCTATTTAACCTGCTTCTTTTGTTGTTTTGCTGGACATTACAATGGGAAAGAAAGGCTATGAATGACTCATCAATGAAACTAAATTGTATCCTCATTTGTTCTAGGAACCTACATGAGATCAGAACAATTTGTTTCTTCACCTTAGAAATAAATTCTTCCATTTTCCTTCACTCTCTGTTTGAGGTTTTAAATATGTCAAACCTGGTCATCATTCTACCTTAGCCCTTTCAGTAACTTCCTGCTGCACTTGGCATACAATCCAAACCCCTTACCTCAGCTTCGACGGCCACTCTGATCTAGTCCCTGCTTATCTTAGGACCTCATTCCCCAGGCCTTCTTTACCTCTCACCAGACCCCTGCCACTTCAACCATGACCAGAATGATCCTGGCTCCTTCTCAGTCTTTTTTCTAGCTCAAACATCACTTTCTCAGAGATGTTACCCCTGACTATTCTACTTAAAACTGCCCCTCCCCAAAAGCCTCCAACATTGTTGTTGTTGTCATTATTTTCATTTCAGTCCCTCTTCCCCCTTATTTCTTATCCTGAAATTATTAGTATTTTTTCTGTTTACTTATGTGTCATCTGCTTATGTGTATACATATATATACACACATATATACATATACATATATATATATTTCCTTTGGTATCTTTCTCAAACTATTCATAGTAATGCTAACACCAAGGAATCACCTCAACCACATCTGCTTTCCAAGGCAATTTTGGATAATTTATAAATGTATGCATATACACACTTATATATATGCACATATTTTGCACACATATAAATTTAATTTCAATATTCTAAATATATAGTCAATATCCTAACATACATGTACACATACATAGGCATGTATGTATGTGTATAAGTGTATGTATATATAATGAACTGGTTATTTCATTATTTTATATTCGTTTTGTTGTTGTTCAGTCACTCAGTCATAGCCAACTCTTTACGACCGCATGGACTGTTATCTGCTAGACTTCTCTGTCCAAGGGGCTTTTCAGGCAAGAATACTGGAGTGGGTTGCCATTTCCTTCTCCAAGTGTCCTTGGAGACTGAACCTGAGTTTGTAATTCATTTACTTCTCCATTTCCATCTATTTCTTTTTACTCTATGTGGATAAATGATACTAACATCTTTACTCATCATTTATTCATGATGCTATTTGCCTCATTTAGGCAGATGCTATTTGCTAGATACCCAGGATACAGCAGTGAGAAAAATAAAGGTCCCTGCCCTTGTGGATTTTACTCCAGTGGAAGTAAACTAATCACTAAACAATAGACAATATATTAAATGGCATGTGGAAGCCAACAAGGTGATAACTATTATGGACTAAAGAAAAAGTTGAGCAAGGTAAGTAAGAAATGCCAGGAGTGTGGACAGGAAGCAGGATGAAGGGCAATTTTATAATGATATAAAAGCAGTCAATGAACTTCCCTAATGGTCTAGTGGCTAGGACTCCCAATACACGGGGCCTGGGTTCAATCCCTGATCAGGGAACTAGATCCCACACAACAAAACTATGAGTTCGAGTGCTGCAACTAAGGCCCAGAGCAGCCAAATAAATAAATAAGACAAATATTTAAAAAATAAAAAATAAAACAGTCAAAATTTCCTTCACTGACCAGATACTGAGCAAAGGCTTCAAGGAGATAAAGGAGCTAGCCATGTAGTTATCTGGGACCCTGAGTCAGAGAGGAAACAGAATGGAAATCATAGGAGGCCTTGCAAGGTATCTTAAAGACTGGCTTATACACTGAGGAAAATAAAGGGTGGTTACTTATGCTGGTCTGTCTTATGGGTACTTTTTAGATATCAACTTATTTAGTTTTCATAACAACCCAATGAGTAATCTACTTTGTTTATCTCATTTTACATGGAGAAGTTATATAACTTGTCCTGTATTACACAGATGGAGCCAGAATTTGAACCTATGTAAAATGACCATGGACTCTTAGAATACACTGCTTCTCAGTATAGAAAATTTTAATCTAGCAATCCCCAGACTTCAGTACAGAGGCCCTAGGTACCTGCTACTTTAACAAACTATCCAGATGATTCCGATGTAGATGGTCCACGCTCCACAATTTATCACTGGGTTAATTCCTCAACTATCTGAAAACTTTCTAAATGTTTTAAAGTAAATTATCATATTTATTTCCTGGCGTTTACCAGGCATTTATCTCCAGTGATGGCCAAACTGGGAAAGATTTTCTCAGACCGGCTGAAATGCCTACTTGGTATATTCCCACTTTTTATCTGGTTTTATTTATCCGTTGTTGTTGTTTTTGTTGTTCAGTTGCTCAGTTGTGTCCAACTCTTTGTGACACCATGGATTGCAGCACGCCAGGCTTTCCTGTCCTTCGCTGTCTCCCGGAGTTTGCTCAAACTCATGTCCGTTGAGTCAGTAATGCCATCCAACCATCTCGTCCTCTGTTGTCCCCTTCTCCTCCTACCTTCAATCTTCCCCAACATCAGGGTCTTTTCCAATAAGTGAGCTCTTCGCATCACGTGGCCAAAGTATTGGAGCTTCAGCTTCAGCATGGTTTTATCTGAGTTTCATCAAAGGGGAGAGGCTGGGACTTCCCTTGTGATCCATTGATTAAGACTTCACTTTCCAACCCAGGGTGTGCAGCTTTGATCCCTGGTATGGGAGCTAAAAATCTCACATGTCTCCCGGCCAAAAAATCAAAACACGAAACAGAAACAATATTGCAGCAAATTCAATACAGACTTTTAAAAAAGATGGGGGAAAGGTTTTGGAGTAACAGTAGTGCTGAGTTAAGAGGGAGGAGTAGATAAAGAAGGCCTTTTAGGAGCCAGATATTAAGAGCCATGGACTTAATATATTTAATCTTACTTTAACCTCTATAAGTAAATATATATATATAAGTGTAGATATAAATATAGACGTCTGTCTAACCAGGAGATGGCTAGAACGGACTTTTTTACCACTTCACAGATGACAAAACTAAGTCTGGGCAGGCTAAACAATCAGTATTTAGGATTCAAATCCAACTCTGACTTCAAAGCCAGCCAGCTTTTCATTACTCACTTTATCCATTCAGAGCCCAATCCTATCATTGTCTTACACTGAAATTGGAAAATGGAAGTATAATCTTCCAGAAAAGTGCTCTTTAGTATGTATTACACTCACAAGTGTCCATCATTTCTATAAGCTGAATGAAATCCTATATCTATTTCAGTGACAGCCAAGGTTCTTCAATGGGCACTAAGTTAGCTCAAAAGAAGAAAGCAGAAAATATGCACTCATAATACAACAATCCAAATTCAAGCTACATATTTTATTCCTTTATTTCTTCGTAGAAGATTATGGTGGTTAATAGGGACTTCCCTGTGGTTCAGATGGTAAAGAATCTGCCTGCAATGCAGGAGACCAGGGTTTGATCCCTAGGTCGGGAAGATCCTCTGTAGAAGGGAATGGCTACCCACTCCAGTATTTTTGTCTGGAAAATCCCATGGACAGAGGACTCTGGCAGGCTAGTTCATGGGGTCACCAAGAGTCAGACACAATTGAGCAACTAACACATACTGCTATGGTGACTAACGGTGCTACCGAGCTTCCTTTAGGAAGGGCTTCCTTCCTTTATGTATATTATATATATATATATATATATATATATATATAATCTCTTTTCATTTACCAAACAATAAATGTCAATATGCCTAATCCAAGTGTCTGTTTACTCCTCCCACCCCAAAACCTGGATCCAGAGGGGAAAACAGTTGCAGGTTGTGAGAATGTGGCAAAGCCGCATCCGCAAGGACACAGAAGGCGTCTTTAGGATCTGCCTCCTAGTCCTGTGCTCACTTGTGATTCTCACTGAGGTCAAGAAGGCTGCCAGGTATCTGGATTTTATGACATTCCTCGTGCCATGACATATGTGTGGATGCCTCCATGGAACTAAGAGTACGGTTCTACTCTTAGCTTCCCATGGTGCCTCTAAGTCAACACTCTACAGGCACAGACTCATAGCACACCATGCCTTGGAGAGCACCTCATCCAACTTCCTCATTCTAGAGGTGAGAAAAAGGACTCTCAGAGAAGGAAAAGCCACTGACCAGTACCAGGGTTGGTGGACTGAATGATCAAGGGGGAAAAAACACAACCTTGGAGTTAGAAAGCTAGAGTCCAAGTCCCAGCTCCACTATTCACTGGCTGTGTGACCTCCACAAATATTCAGCCTCTCAAACTCAGGATGTTAAATAATGCTGAAAACATTTACTTTGGTTCCATCAGATTATTGTAAGAAAGAAAAAAAAAAATTTGTCTGCATTGTATATAATAACAAGCATTTTGAGGGCCAAAAACTGTTAATTTCAACCTAGGCCTTCTAGTTTCTAATACAGTATAAATTTGGGCATGCATGTGAATATCATTTCAGTTGTTAATTCTAATAAAGGTTAAAATTCCTACATACCATGATCTTAACAAATGTTTTGGCATCTGACTAACAGCAATCAAAAGCTAGATGAAATGTGTTTATTATCCCTTTCACAGATAATAAGAATAAAGTAGAGACAGACCACATAAGTTGTTCAAGGTCAAACCCAGGGAAGATGGTCTGATGGTAAAGCCCACAATCTTACACAACCATAATTTTAGGTCACCATAGCATCTGACTATAACTGGCTTAAAGAAGGGACTGTGTTATCTATGAAAAGAACATTTTCAGCTATCAGAGTTTATAAAATGACTGGTTCTCTTTTCTGTTGCTTTTAGCATTGATTGGGAAAAGAAGAAGCCTGTGCAATCATAAGGGCTTATATGCTGGACAGGAAAAAACCGCAGGCATCTCCTACATATAAACTAGTCAAAAAAGGTCATCCAATTATATCAAGTAAGAGCTGGACTTTTTCACTGCTTTTGGAAATCAAGATCAAAGTTCACTGCAGCTGCCCACTTCCCTGGAAACTTCCTACTTTCTCGCAGGTAATTCATTTATGTCACCTGACACTGGCCTTGCTGTCAATATATGTAAGCATGAACTTCAGTGTCATCGTTCACTGTGTTTGCAGCAAAATGCCCTGTATTATTGGGATAAAAATGTCTTTCTCCATGATTTAGCCAGTGATATTCAACCTTATTAAAATTTGTGACTCCTCATCCTTTGTGTGATTTTGTGACTACAAAATTTAAAAATAATAATAATAAAGTTACTTTATTAGTTTGTAGAGACAGGCTTTGCAATAATGAATGATATGATAAAGTATGGGCTTCCCTGGTGTGGCTCAGCAGTAAAGAATCTGCCTGCAATGCAGGAGACGGGGGAGACGCAGGTTCAATCCCTGGGTTGGGCAGAACCCCTGGAGGAGGAAATGGCAACCCACTCCAGTTTTCTTGCCTGGGAAATGCCATGGACAGAGGACCCTGGCAGGCTACAGTCCATGGGATCTCAAAGAGTCAGACATGACTGAGTGACTGAACACATGTGATAAAGTATGAGAAAACTAGAGAGCCCATGCTACAGTATGTGGCATAGCATGGACCCATCATTCCTTAAACTCTGCACATTTTGAGTACAGGACCCCGCACTAGGAACGGGCAGGGTAACATGCCCTCAGTTGTTTAGGTAGTCATCAGGGACTTGTACAAGAATACTAAGGGACAAATTACTGGCCAACAGTAACAAAAAGAAATTTTTAAAAAAACATAATTATCATAGAGACAGAAAGAATGTTACAAGCATTTTAAAGGATCTCCAAAACTTGGAAAAATCAAGAAAAATTTGAGTAGCAGGTTTGGAAAGAAAAGTAGGGGAAAGGAGATAGTAGTTTAAGGTGGTGTGGTGTGAGCATACAGGAGGAGACACTGATAAATCTAGCTATGTGAGTCCTCAGGTCTTATGGTATAATGTCTAATAAACACTGGAGAGTTGACCGAAGAGCTGTGTGCTCAGGCACACAGGTTCTAATCCTCACTAACTGGATAACTGTGGGCAATTCTCTAAGTTTCTCAGAGCCTCAGTTCTTCCATCTGTAAAAGCCAGACAATAATATAGACCTGAGAGTTATTTTATGCTTAAATGAAATGACAGAAGTACATGCACTGATGAATGCTGATTTCCTCTGCCCTCCTCTGTTTAACCAGAAAATAGGTTTCTGGGCATAAAACAATCAGGGCATTTTCTCTTCATTTCCCTTTCAATCTTTAGCCTTGAATTTTACAAAGAGATGTGGTGATAGAATTTCAGAGTTGAAAGGAATCTTAGAGAAAAATAACAATGCATTGCAGCAGAAGAGCCTTAAAGATTCACTAGACCAGCTCTTTCACACTTTAGGCCCTAAGGTAATGCAGCTTCCCCCAGCACAGGCAAGATAATACCAGGATCAGAAGATGGAATGGGGAGGGGTGGGTCATGGGTCTCAATTCAGGTCCTCAGTTCTAGTTCAGAGGCTGCAGAATTTCAGGTCTTTCCTAGCTCTAAAGTGAAAGGCAAAGATGCATCTCAGCAGTGGTGCCTGCTTTGTGCTACATGACACAAAGCTATGTAACCTCTCTGAGTCTCAGTTGCCTCAAAAGTACACAGGATGACTATAAGGATTGAATGATATGATGCTGCTAAACCACTTAGTACAAGCCATATGCTGCTGCTGCTAAGTCATTTCAGTCGTCTCCTACTCTGTGCGACCCCATAGATGGCAGCCCACCAGGCTACCCTGTCCCTGGGATTCTCCAGGCAAGAACACTGGAGTGGGTTGCCACTTCCTTCTCCAATGCATGAAAGTGAAAAGAGAAAGTGAAGTCGCTCAGTCGTATCCGACCCTCATGGGGATCACTAAAAACAGATCACTGAATGATTTAATCAAAAATCAGTAAATTTTGATTTTCACAACTGAACAAATTAATAAATTAAAAGAACTTATGGCAGAAGAAAGAATTAATGTATAGTAAATACCTCTCATGAATGAGGTGCTGAGCATAATATCTCACCTCAGGAACCTTCCAGACGCTAAGACTCCACACTGCCACAGCTGCTAGAGCTAGTCAGAACATGGTCAGACCAGAAGGAGGTCCCCTAACAACCTTGCCAATGTAAGCCATGAATGCTCACTTTCAATAGAAACAGAGGAAATGAGTAGCTAACCTGATTTAATCCCCCCAAATACCAGATACTAAATGTTCTGTAACCTTCCTGTTCTTTGGGGTTTCTATTTCTCCCACAGAACAATTTCCAAAATGGGTAGAGAGCACAGTAGGTGGCTCTCTTTAATATTTCACAGGCAAGGCAATAGTGACTCACCAGATCCTACATCTGTGTCACCAGCAAAAGCCTGACAAAGTTGAGCAACAAATGAAACTGTGTGTATGTCAGAGATAACCTTTAGCTTTTTCTTCTGCTTCTTCCTCTGATTTTCTCCAGCTCCTTTCTGCTTTTCTAACCATGCCAGGTAAGATGACGCTGACCGCCTACCTTTTGGCAAAAGCAAACATATGCCTCCAGATGCCAAAAGCAAGAAGCACAGTGTTTCTCCCGTAAATGTATTTGCCAGCCGGTCCGCTTGCTGTAAAGCAAAGAAACCTGAAGGCCTGTGGGGGTCTCAACAGATAAATGGCCCCACTGTCTGGGCCAGAAACAGATCTGTTCATTTTCCTACATAAGCCTGCAGCCATCAGTTTCCACCAGGAAGACTGAAACCCCAGACCAGTTATCAGCATCACCGGCCGGCAGTGGTCTTTCCTATAAATGCTGCCTCTGCACACTGTTCACTATATCCCACCCTTTCCATCCTTGGAATTGGACAAAAGAAGAGAAAAAGGCAGTGGTCACTCATGGCATTTGTTCCTCAATCTTCTTAAGACCCTGAGTGTTAGCACGAGGATGGCAGAAAGAAGAAACCACCCAGAACAGGAAGAAAGCCGTGACATAACTCTGCGCTTTATATCTTCATGGTACTCTTCTGCCTAGGAACTGAAGGTGTACTACATCAAACACATGTGAACAGACAGGCTGCCCTAGAGATTCATCACTCTGAAACTTCTTCTCCTGACAGCTGCCCCACCAACCTCTACAGAGCATAGTTCTCTCAGAAAAGAACTGTCCTCTGCAGGACAAAATGGATACCCTGAAATCACCAAATAAGTAAGGTCACCCTAACAACTGAAGTAAATGGCTAATGATGTCATTGGAGAGATGACAGGAAGTGACGGGAAAGGCCTTCCACTAGAAGTCAAAAGATGTGAACTGTATTTCTAAGGCTGAAATTTACTAACCACCTGACCCTTGACAACTTCTCCTTTCTCTGACTCTCATTCAATTTTCTTCTCAATAAACTGAGATCAGCTAAGAAGAGATATCATTTAATGAGCACCTACTCTCTACACTCATTTTACATTATTTGACTTAATTTACTCTTTATATGAATCCTTGGGGTAAGCATTTTTTCCACTTGAAACAGTGAGATGAATTGCTTAGTATTACCCAGCTACATATGAATTAGAGACCGAATTTGAATTTGATTGGAAAACCGGCCTTTTTCATACTTTATCATATCATCATATTATCCTTCCACTATTACTACACCCATTATGTCCTTCTCTCAAGGCTATTGTAAGTAGCAATGAAGATAATACATATGGAATGCACTAGAAATTGTAAAGGCATATATAGATATGAAACACACAGTCTAGATAAGGAGAAAAGGTATTACTGAATAACCTTTCTTTGAAATACCAGAACTAAAAGGAGTCAGCTTTCAATCTCCCATCCCCTTGTTCTGACCTTATTTTGAACATTTTCCTTTTCCCTACAAGTCCCCGGTCTCTCAGGCACGCGTTCAGATGTATCCTGGCCAGCTCATCACAATGCATACACACGGAACAGGCTGACAGAAGCAAGCATTCCCATCCTCTGCAAATTCCTGGTGTGGGAGCTACCTAAGGGGTACCACCAAACTCTGTCCTTTCCTCCAGGTGTATCACACCCCCAACCTGCATACTTTAGTACTACAGCCATATGCAATGGACCGTGAAGCAGGCAGCCAACTAAATACTGGATGCTCAGTTCAGGGACTTATAGCACAGCCAGGAGATAATAGTATATAACTGTATGAAGTCAATCAGAATAAAATCAACCATTCCAGAAGGGGGTATATAAGGGACACTACTTCATTTTAAAACACCAATAATGCCAATAATAAAGGATAACTAGAGAGGGTGGGCATATGTGGATGTTTGTGTTTACATTAGATGTTTGTGTCCAGAGGAACTGAATTTAGGAGCACCACTGTATAATCCAAAAGAAATGCATGTAAATCTTCTTGTTTTCCTATACTAGCTGAAAAGTATAGTCTGACCTGAGACCGCAGGAATAAAAGGCTTAGAATAGTCTGCAACATAGATGAAACTTGTAACTTCTCCTCTTGTCTTTCTACCTCTCATCAAATTCAAGACCCTCTTTGCCAATAAAGGCAGCCTCAGATCAAAGTTTCACAGAACTGAGGTTTGACCTAAAAACTAGCAGGGAATCAGCATCACTGAGAAACATTTTCTATTCCAAGTCAAGCATCTACGATCAAAGTCACATGTAGAGGGCATTCAGAAAACACTATAAAAGAGCTGTTCAAACTCCAAGGAAGGAAACACCACAACATCCAGATTAAAAAAAAAAAAAAAAAAAAGTCACTCTGTCTGAAAAATCAGCTCTAAAAAACCCACTGTCTCCAAGGTTAACATGTAACAATATTTACAATCGCTGCCATCAATGTCAAATTGACCGGGTGCCAAGTCAGGCACTGTGATAACCATGCTGTCTGAATTACCCCGTTTCATCCTCCCAAGTGACCTAAGGACTCTTTGTGACCACTAAAATCTCCATTTTATGGCTGGACCAAAAACACAGGCACACACAAAACAAAAACAAAACTGAGTATCAGAAAGACTGGATAACTTGCCCAAGTTCACACAGTTAAAACGTGGCAGAGCTGGAGATAAAGCCAGGTAAATACTCCTTCTCAGCTGGTAGCTAACCTGAGATCCCTGGAGCAGAGCAGTGTTTCAGGATTTCACAACGAGGGGGTGGAGGCAAGACAGGCTGGGGACTGACTCTTAAAGGAAACGCAGAAGTTTGCTTTTATGTTTGTGATTTTTCTGTGCAACTCAGCTGCCTCCCTCCTGCCCAGGACTTAGCAGTGAGAGTGGCTATGGTTCTGTGCGGTCAGCTAATCCTATATGAGAAGCATCGTATTTCCCACAGTACCACTGGCCCCGCTTCCCCTGTGGCTGAAGAGAGCAGGGTACCAAACGGGGTGACTGGTGCTGGGATGTCCCTCACCTCTCCACTGACCCCACCAGGAGTCTGACAGACCCCCCCTCGGCGGGGCATGTTTCTGAGAAAACAGGTCGGGAAAGAGGGAGAGAAGCTGCAAGCAGCCTTTACCCAGGCTGTCACACGTCCAAGCTGGAAGAGACGTGATACCCAGTGGCAACGCTGGGATACACTGCCCCCATCTATCCTCATGGTTCACAGCAGCACTCCGGAGAAATCAAGGCGGGGGTATACCAGGGTAGATCCCTCAGAGCTGGGAGAAGGGTGCAGCGACGCGCAGCTCTCCCGTAACTGCGTTACTTAAATGTTTACAAAGCAAGGATGGGACTCGGGACAGTAGGTTCGAGTCCTGACCACAGCACTAACTAGCTGTGCGACCTCTCCCAGCCGCTGCCGCGCTCTATGCCTCAGTTTGCCCTTTTGGAAAACAGGATTGAAGGAGAAGATCTGTCAGAATCCGTCTACCCTGAGATTCGGTAGGTCGGTGATCCCACAAGCCCTCCTCACCGCACCAGACTCACCTTTCTTGGGAGGAAGAGCGGACGTGGTGAAGGCGGCGGGAATGAGTGCAGGATCGCCCAGCACCGAATCTTTCGATGCGCTTGGCCAAAGCCCAGCCCCGGGGACCCCGATCCGGCCAGTCTTCCCGCAATGAGCCTCTTACTTTCCGCCGCACTTTCTTTTTTCCCCCTTTGGGGCTCCTCCCCTGCCGCTGCGCGATTGGCCGCCGCCGCGCGGCTCCGGCTCCACCCGCCGCCTCGGCTCGCGAGCCACCCGCGCTCTGGGCTTCCAAGAGCTGAGGCCGCGGGGCGGCACCGAGGGCAGCCCCGCCCGCGGCGAGGAGGAGCGGCGCCGGGCCCGCGGCCCGCCAACCCGAGGCTGCGCTAGGCCCTTCGGCGCCCCGCCACCTCCTTGGGCAGACTGGAGCGCGCAGAGGAGAGCGTGGGTCCCGCAGCTTGGCACGACGCCAGGCGCTTCGGGTAGATGTGTTTCTGCTCCACACAGAGACGTACACTTGGGCTCATTGCAAGGTTCTGGTCTCATGGTCGAGAACGCTGTCACACTGCCTCTCCCCGGCTCTGTGTATTTAACTCTCTGCTGCACCAAAGCCATGAATCTGTGCAGAATTTGCGCCCCCATCGTGTGCCAAACCCAGAGCGCTACAGGAAAAAACATACTCGACCTTGGTGGTCCGGAGCCCCAGCTCCGCTGCAAGTAACAGTCCTGGGAACAAACTATTGCTCATGACAGCAAAATGTAATCTGTATTTTCCACTGGCGTGTACTGGTGTGCCTAGCAAGTTGCCTGGCGCAAAGTTGGCACTCAGTACATGCATAGTGAATTAGTGAATGAATTAATCGATATAGAACCAAGTGATCTCAAAAGAATCACTCGTTTTCATTCACTCCCTTTTCTCCAGATTTCTGAAAGAGCCCTCAGCCAACCTCTCCCACTCTAGTGGTAGTCTATGTAGTCATCCGGAGCTTTACAATGACTGTCGACTTCTTTGTTCAAGAACCTTCTGTTGTTCCCTATTGCTAGTCCATCACCATTCCTTCCTGGCTGGCAAGGCCCTTCAACACCTTTCCTAATATCTGAGACTCCCAACAAAAGCCAAGTTGACCTGTCTCTTCACACATGCTTTACTGTACCACATTTATGACTTACCTTCTGTTCTTAGGACTTCCCTGGAGGCTCAGACGGTAAAGCATCTGCCTACAATCCGGGAGACCCAGGTTCAGTCCCTGGGTCAGGAAGATCTTCTGGAGAAGGAAATGGCAACCCACTCCAGTATTCTCACCTGGAAAATCCCATGGATGGAGGAGCCTGGTAGGCTATAGTCCATGGGGTCGCAGAGTCAGACACAACTGAGTGACTTCACTTTCACTTTCTTTCTGTTCTTAGAGTTACCTAATTGAATCTTGTTTATTTATTTATCCATGAAATTGAGATCCAAAGAAAGAAATTAAAGAAAAGGAGAAAAAAGACGTGAAGGAAAAAGATCCTCATGAATTAGTAAGTGGAACTAGGAGGTGCCAGTCTCTAGGTACCAGCTGGAGATGAACAGCAATGCAAAACTCAGACACTGCTGCCTCAAATGGTTGAACTTCCTAAGGTAAAATAACAATATTACTAAAGCTGTAGTCATGTTCATGTTGTTTCACTTATTTCTATAGTTTATGGAAATCAATCCTGAGAAAGCATTTGTCTCTGGATACCTGGCACACAGTACCTGTTCACAACATTGTACCAAAACGGAAACAACCTAAAATTTTAAAAGTTTATTTTATGAAGTAGAAGCAAAACTGGTCTTTGATTTATTATTCACTCGTGAAATATATTTCAGGACATTGAATATTTTTTTCTTATATAATACACTCATTGAACACTTTTATAATATATGCTTACAATGTAGCAGGCACTTGGTATATATCAGTTAATTTAATTTCACAATCATCTAAGTGACTGTTATTATCTCCAATATGAAAACTTGACGGAGAAGTCATATCTTGCCCAAGGCCACAAGCCTACAAGATAAGACTGCAAAATGAAAACTGAAGCAGTCTTCTTGCTCTTAACCACCTCACTAGATAGTCTTATGTGCTTTCGAGAAGTCCGGACTCTGCCAGGCACATGTTGGTGATTCAGAATTTAACCAGATATACTCTAGGACTTTGAGGAGATATTCCTAGTTTGATGAGGATGATATCATATAGACAAGTCATCACAATGTTAATATTGTAATTTTAAGGCAAACAAGTGACTGAGAATGAAAATGGTTAAATAACCAGTGCTGTATACTCACACAATAAACTATTTGCTGTCATAATTAACGGATCATGAAACTATATCTACAAAGGAAAAGACATAATTAAAAAGGTTGTGTAAAAGGTATGAAAACACAGACAGTGATTGAAAGGACTGTGGAAAATGTTCATGTGTCAGAATTATGGAAGTATTTTTCTTTTTTAATTTGCTTAATGGCAAAATATTACTGTACAATTAGAAAATGTTTGAAAACCTCACATACAAGGCCTTCAGTGAACAACTGTGGATGAATGAATGAGTGCAAACTCAGTGATGTCAGTGCCTAACAGTGTTGGGTGCGTTAGAAATGCTCAGCAAAATATTTTGAAATTGACTGACTATTGGAAAAGCATCATTACTTGCTTCTTCCCTCTGCTGCTAGCCTCTACTTCTTTTTTCAAGTTATTTTAAATTATTTTGCAAATAGTTGTAAAGGGGCCTCAGAATTTGCTTTTCTCTTGAACCCAGTACAATCTGACTTTGTCCCTAACGCTTCATAGGCAATGTATCTAATGACTTTCACTTTACCAACTTCAACGGTCAATTCATGGCCTTCTTACTTTAACTGTTTAGAAACATCAGATACAGTTGTTTCTCCTTCAAACTCTTTTTTACTTGACTCCTTGTTTTCCATCCAGTCTTTGGCATGCGTACAGTCCCTCCCTAGAACATCTCATCTCAGGCATTTATGTGATAAAATCTTTCACATTTGAATACACCATAGGAATCACAGACTCTGTTTCCCCTGTTGCCTCCTTCTTATCTCTTCTTAGATGTGTCATACCCATTTGAAACTTCACGTGTTCAAAACAAGCTCTTTATGTATGCCTCCTCCTCCAGTTTTTCTAGGATTGTAAGAAAAGTGAAAAAATTGAAAGCATTAGTTTTTCAGTTGTGTCCAACTGTTTGCAGACCCATGGACTATAGTCCACCAGGCCCTTCTGTTCATGGAATTCTCTAGACAAGAGTACAGGAGTGGGTAGCCATTTGTCTCTGCAGGGGTCTTCCTGACCCATGGATTAAACTTGGGTCTCCTTCATTGCAGGCAGATTCTTTACCATCTGAGCCACCAAGGAAGCCCAGCTTTGTAAAAAACACTACTTTTGCCCAGTTGCTTAAGCCAAAAAGTTGGATTCATCATTGATCCCTCTCTTTCTTTTAGAGCTCATATAGAATCTATCAACAAATCTGTCTTCTCTGCCCTCAAAATACATCTTAAATCTGATCACTATTTCTCTCCTCACCGCAACCACCAGAGTCCAAGTCATTCTTTTCTCTCCTCAATGCCCCCCCCCCTTAAACTCTTGCCCTCCAAAGTCTTTCCTCATACTTCACAGTGATCTTTATAAATGGAAATCAGAATAAATATAGGCTAGTGGTTGAGGTCAGAGCCAGATTGCTGGGTTCAAATTCAAATTCTATAACATATTCACATAAAACATTCATGTTAGTTAACATTTTTTGCTTCAGTTTCATTATCTGTAAAATAATAAAGATGATAATAATATCTACAATATAGGGTTGCAAAGTTAAATGAGTTAATATGAGTGAAATGCTTCTCCAGTGGCTCAGATGATAAACAATCTGCCTACAATGTGGGAGACCTGGGTTCTATCCCTGGGTTGGGAAGATCCCTGGAGGAGGGCATGGCAACCCACTGCAGTATTCATGCCTGGAGAATCCCTATGGACAGAGGACCCTGGTGGACTACTGTCCATGGGGTCACAAAGAGTCGGACACAACTGAGCGACTAAGCACAGCACATGAGTGAAATGCTGGGAACAGAGATTGGCACATGTGAAATGCAAATGAAGTGCTATGCAAATATTAGTTGTTATTTTTACTGGTAATATTAAATCATACTCTGCTCTCAAATAGTTAATGACTTGTCATCATGATTAGAAAATTTTCCAGACAGGGCCATACATGACTTGACACTGAGTTACTTCCTCAAATCTCTCACCATGTGCTCCTTACTGCTGCCCCTAGCACACTAACATGGTCCCATCATGGGGCCTTTGCACTTGCTGTTCCCTGTTCCTGGGATGCTCTTCCCCATGGCTTGCTCCCTAGCTTCATTTATATCCCTGCTCAACTGTTACCTTCTCATCAAAGCCTTTGCTGACAATCATATCAACTATATTTTAAATTCTCTATCCCATTATGTCACTCTTTATTTGTTTGCTGACTATTTATTTCAGTAGAGTGTAAGCTCCAAGAGGATAAAATGATGTTTCCCTAGTAAATAAGTAGTATTTGCATATAGTATTCATTTAATAAACAATTGCTGAACTATGAATCTAGTTCAAAACTCTCACTGCTAAGCTGAGACCCAAAGATATGAAGTCACAAATTAATTGCCCCCAATTTTGATTCTTTTTTTTTTTTTTTTGCCAGGCCAGAATAATTGGAAGAGAGGAAGAAAAACAATAAATACCTTTTCTTGGCTGGGAGCAGGGTAAAGAAAGTACTGTACAGAGATATTTTACTTTAAGTTTTTGGAAGGAAGGTGAAGAGCCAAAAAGAACTGAGCCAAAAAGAAAAATGTGAAAAGGGAAAAAAAGTAATTATGTCACCTTCCATATCCTTTTAAATTCTCAAATTTTTTTAATACTTCTCTGCCCAATTTACTTTCATCCAAATCCAATTCCTATAGGCGTTCTCTAGCTGTCCACAGCCCTCTTATAGGACTCAATTATGCCTTTCCTCACTCCCCAAGTTCCCTGTGTTTACATGTAATCTCTGTCTCTTCTTCCTTATTGCCTCTGTTCCCTCAGTTTGGTTCACTGGGTATAGGAAAAAAAGTAGATGAAACCAAGTCATCAAGGTGGAGATTCCTAACTTCTCAGCCCTGTCTTATCAGAGGTCCATGCTCGTGTGCCAAAACACACATATCAAGCTACTGAAGCTCAAGTATTTTGGAAGAGGAAATCGGTCTATGCAGTGGGGAGCTTTCTTCATTCATATCTTTAACCTAGCAGGCTATGTTAACTACAGCCATGAAAGAAAGGTGAAAGGTAAACTCTAGATCCCCTCCAGAACTCTCTTTGCATAGAGGTGAACCCCATAAATGGGGGCTCTTCCATATGGAGATGTCAAAGATAAACACAGTTCACATTAGTTAAACCAATGGAAATAGATTAGATTCAGGAATTCCTGACAGGAACGCAAAGGCCTGAGCTCCATTCCAATTGTGCAGAGGAGATTTGGGTATTGTAAAGAGAGAAAGAAGGTGGGGAAAGGGTAAAGGCTCAATAGAGTCAGAGAAGTGAAAAATTACAGGAGGGTGATCAATGTAAATCCAATTAGGCCAGCTGTCACTGGTGACTGGAAGTTATTGAAGTTAGGATTTGGTCTTCCCACAGAGACCTGGGATCAGAGGCCCTATTTTTCCTGATGCCTATATTTCAAAGAAGTAGCTCTCAAGTCCTACAGAAAGACACTTTTGAATTGTAACAGATACATAGTCAATTACTGTAAATGCTCCAAGAAACAGAAGTCAGAGATCCATCATCAAATGTTGGATGGAACAAATAGTAAAATTTCCTGGCAGCTTTGAGTTTTCTCAGGCAGATATTTTAATGGAAGGCTGCGGTCATCACAGGAGCTCGCACAGCTAGAAGCCATGCTTGAGACTGGTCAAGTCAGTGCAGGGGTTTGGATGGAGTTGTTATCTGCTAAGAGTTCTGCAGCTGTTAGAGGTCTGTTGTTCCCCTCATGGGATAGCCCTAGTGAATCAGCACCCCAACCTCCCCATTGCTTCTCCTAAGACTGGCTCCGCCTCCCTTAGAATGCTGTCTTCATGGTGGTGCTCCACCAGTACCTCCAAGGGAACCGATCTAGATGAGTGACAGGGTGACAGGCAAAGACATGTTTTCCAAGAGACAGCCTGAGTCTCCTTGGCCTATGGCCTAAAGCTCCTGGAGACTGTTAGAAAAGACCTAATTTTCTCTCCTTGCTTTTCTCCTTCCAAACAGAAGCTTTAAAGCAAAGGTCAGGATTTTAATAAAGTCTTGGAGGATGGTTATTATGCAATGTTGACACTTCACTACAGCAGGAAATTTAAAGACAAGAGCTTTGCATGCAAACATGGGAAACTTACCTTTATGGCTCTAACTTAGCCTTGTAAGTAGTTAACAGCACATTTGCCAGCTTCCAGCCTCCAAAAATCTAATCAAAGTGGAAGACACGCTCTTCACATAGATACCATCACCTGTATTATCCCATAAGTGAAAACTCTGCAATATTCTTTAGGGCAGACTCAATCTAAATTGGTCACCATCTGGTGAATAACAGCCAGTTGGTGCCAGTTAAAATCATGCTAACATTGCTTGTTCTTACAGCAATATGAAAGGGCTATGCCATTCACCTCTTTTTTGCGTGTGTGTGTGTGTATGTGTGTGTGTGTGTGTGTGTGTGTGTGTGCAGCAATAGGAAGCCTGAATGATCCCCTAGCAGGCATATTATCCATCTCCAGAAAGAGATTTTTAACTAGTTTTCTGGGATTTGGGAACTATGTATGGGTTTCTTTCTCTACCACTAGCATTGGGGAAATTGTTTTATCTTTTATTCACTCATTTATTCAAACATGTGTTGAACATTTGCTCTTTACGAGCACTGTGAACAGTGCTGAAATAGGGTTAATGTTGATTTTTAATTATAGAAAAAGACACAATGTCTACATAAGTTATACAAAACAAGGTTGAAATCTCTTTTCCAATGAACAACTGTTCTGTGGC
This sequence comes from Capra hircus, assembly GCF_001704415.2. Lineage (NCBI taxonomy): Eukaryota > Metazoa > Chordata > Mammalia > Artiodactyla > Bovidae > Capra > Capra hircus. The sequence continues at coordinate 76,509,249 of NC_030808.1, forward strand.
ATGTCCTTTGAACTGCATCATTTTCAAACTTTACAACAACCTTCAGAGGTAGGCATAGTTCTGGTGAGATAATAGAGCCAGAGATGCTTACTTACCTAAGGACACACAGTCAGTTAAGGTTGAACCCAGTAGCAAACCACAGGATTAACAGATTGTGAAAGTCATAGTTTCCCATACTACACTGAGATTTCCCAAAAAGTTCAAATAAAATTATTATTGGAGTATTGAGGAAGGAACATTGCTTCTGTTTGGAGCGGATCAAGGCACGAAACAGTGTGACAGGGATTGGAAGGAGAGGTGAAATTAAGATGTATGGTAATAAGGAAGGAAGAGATAAGATACTACAGGACGAAGGAAATGCATGCATTCATTCATCCATCCATCTAACTGTTGTTTGTTTATATATAAATAAAATAACTACAACATGATGGGGTACACGCCTTTGGAAAGAGAGTACAGTCTTCCATGCGAGCCCATAGGAAGGTGTTTACACGTGGCCCCCGAGAGGTGGGAAAAGGGAATAAAAATGGGTAAACTATTACTGAAATTACTCATTAGAGAGCAAGAACTATGACTTACTGGCTTTTATATCCCAGAATGGTTCTTGACATAAAAAGTGTTTGAACAGATGAATGAGTTACTGACATCTGCTGAGGGCCAGGCATTCTATAAGCCTGGTGCTTCTTACAAATATTATATTATCATCACAGCATCTCCACAAGGTAGGCATGTATTTTTCTTATTTAAGAGATATGGCAAAATCTGAGTCTCAGGGAGGTAAAGACTTGCCAAATATCACAGAGCTAGGAATATATAAAGCTGTGTTTTGCTTTGACTCTAAAACTTGCAGTTTTTCTCATTCTCTACTCTGCTCTAACTGCCTGGCTAGGGCAGTGCTGTTTTATTAGTATTGTTATTATTATTTATGATAAACACTTTATGGAAGCATAACACAAAGACATAAATTTGCACTAATCATATGTGTATAGCATGATCAATTTTTACAAAGTAAACACAACCAAGAAAATCACATTACCACAGGCGACAGAGTTTGACTTAATATGGTATCAATTTCTTCATTTCTGTTGGGGTAAAATACTTCCTTTGTAGTTTTATTCAGGCACACACTCTTCATGGGAGCTCAAGCACTACAGAGTCATAACCTGCCTGGAGAATAAGTTAATCAGTAAATGATAGCTTGTCTTTGGAGAGCATGTTGGTTCCCTCAAGTCAGAGGTTATCTCCATTAAGCAATAGCACTAGAGGCGTTGTCGGACCTGGGACGAACTGACTGGCTCTGCATCCCAAGCAGCAGAAAGAAGCGATAGTGAGACTTCTGCATCAAGTTTTGAAAATGAGCAGTGATTAACATGCTGGTCTGTTGTATTGCTATAATTGTAACCTGTAAAATCTAGTCAGAGAGTTAGCTTGGATACAGAAAATCCCGAAAAAGATAAGAAACAGTGAATTTGTCAGAGAGTAAAGAGGCAGAATCGTGCATCTGACTGATGCTGGGTGGCCTGAGCTCCAGCCTAGATGTGGCTTCTCATTTTCTGTGTTATCTGGACACCGTATCTTCTATTTTTCTGACTGTCTCACTCCTTTCCTTTAAGATGGCCATGGGTTTGGCAATATTGTTCTAGAACAGTCATGATTAGCCCTTATCACTAAGCAGGTGAATCACCTGGGGCTTTTTTTACTTTGTTTTATAATTTTCTGAATGTTTTTGCAAATAATTAGAGATGCTCAGTTCTTACACTAACCTATGGGTTGTGGTCATTGTGTGAGATGAATCACCTTACTCCAGAAGGGACTCTAAAAAATAAAATTTGATATAGACAACAACTAGGTATAATGATTCCTTAGTGATTATCTTCAAGAGCTACATTTCCAAGATTATCAATTCAGTTCAGTCGCTCAGTCATGTCCGACTCTTTGTGACCCCATGAATCGCAGCACACCAGGCCTCCCTGTCCATCACCAACTCCCGGAGTCCACCCAAACCCATGTCCATTGTGTCAGTGATGCCATCCAACCATCTCATCCTCTGTCGTCCCCTTCTCCTCCCGCCCTACATCTTTCCCAGCATCAGGGTTTTTTCAAATGACTCACTTCTCCGCGTCAGGTGGCCAAAGTATTGGAGTTTCAGCTTCAACATCAGTCTCTCCAATGAACACCTAGGACTAATCTCCCTTAGGATGGACTGGTTGGATCTCCTTGCAGTTCAAGGGACTCTCAAGAGTCCTCTCCAACACCACAGTTCAAAAGCATCAATTCTTCGGTGCTCAGCCTTCTTTATCATCCAACTCTCACATCCATACATGACTATTGGAAAAACCATAGCCTTAACTAGATGGACCTTTGTTGGCAAAGTAATATCTCTGCTTTTTAATATGCTGTCTAGGTTGGTCATAACTTTCCTTCCAAGGAGTAAGTGTCTTTTAATTTCATGGCTGCAATTACCATCCGCAGTGATTTTGGAGCCCAGAAAAATACATTAGTTCAAATATTAATTTGAAAAAAATTCACAGATGTTCATTTAACCTGGCTCCAAAAGAACAACATTTAAAAACCTTAGATTTAAGTCGTATTTATCTGAGAGAATGACACCACAATTTTTATCACAAGAAGTAAATTTAAAATACATTTGGAAAAGTTTGCACATTTCTAGTCATTAACCATAACATGAAGTCCGCAGGAAAAAAGAACAAATTAAGAGATTATTTGGTTGTGTATGCTTATTAACCTGGAATAAACTATAATATTGTTTTCTCATTTGAGACCTGCTTTGTTATTCAGAAAGATTATCATATGAAAAGAAAGGTTTAAACAGCTCAGAGATTTTAAACAATTAGTAAATGTAAAACCCAATATTGTGTTCCACAGTAAGTATACAATACTTAGATATTAATTAAATGTTGATAATATTTAAATTCTTCCTGAATGATGGCTGTGTGTGTGTATGTGTGTGTGTGTGTGTGTGCCCACTCAGTCATGTCTGACTCTCTGCAACCCCATGGATGAAGCCTGCCAGGCTCTTTTGCCCATGGAAATTTCCAGGCAAGAATACTGGAGTGAGTTGCCATTTCCTACTCCAGAGGACCTTTCTGACCCTGGGATCAAACCCGAGTCTCCTACATCTCTTGCACTGGCAGGTGGATTCTTCACCACTGCGCTACTTGGGAAGACAAAAGATGGATAAGATTTGTCAAGACAAGAGGAAGGTTGGGGCCATTTAGGCAAGAGAAACAGCAAGGGCAGAGGCCTAGTGACATGAATGTGTGCAGAAAGGAGAAAAGAAATGGCCCAGTTTCCCTATCTATAATCTCTATCCCTAGAAGTAAGAGCTACGGTAGGAAAGGCTAGTTAGAGACTAGTCATGGCAGGCCTGGCCATGTTCAGGCATTGTTTTCTGCAACCTTGGGAAAGTTGATGTGTTAGGGAGTAAGCTGCCTGAGGTCAAACATGTAATAAGAGCAGAGGAGTTAAACTGGAATTCAAACTGTCAGAGCTGAAGTCTCAAGATGTTTTTGACTGACTCCATCTATTGAAATGGATTGTTTGGGTCATGGGAGGATACCCATGGCAAAAACATCACACTTAAAGACCTCCAGATTTTTCTATAACAGCCTAAATGTTTGGAAGTGTATGTCTTCAGAAATGAAAGACTAGAATGATATGTTTAATGGCTGCTTCCCTGGTGGCTTCAAGGCCTTCTCCAGGATGGAGGGTACCAGTTACTCATCCACGCAGAGCAGCAGCATGCAGTGTTTAGCACCAGGAAGCCCAGAAGGACATTGCATTAGAAAGTGCAGAGGGAATTTAAAACTGAGTGAATACAATTATCCAGGTTGGAATTTAGCCAAGGTCTCAAAATTTAATATTGCTACTCATCCTAGATCTTTGAAAGACCCTCTGTGGTCAGAGCTTTAATTTTATTGTTCCTGTAAAATTAACTGGACACTATTTCTCAGCCTTCTTGCCTCACCCAGACAAGGACTCTTCATTTTCTTTTCTTGGCCACAGTGCTTCTGATATGGCTTTGATTGCTGCTATTGACACCAAGACACTTTCATTGCCCCTGAAGGCCATTTTATTTATTGGTGCTATGTTTCCAAAAGATGCATTTCCTTCCACAAATATGTTCAGCTGGCCACATAGCAGCATAGCCTGACATTTTGGTCACCACTCAGGAGAGCAACAGATTGTGTAAATTCCACAGTTCTAGCCTGTCAATTGTGAGATACCTTGAAAAAAAAATTGCACAGGTTGACCTTGATTTAAAGAAAGAATCATAGAAAATATACAGTCAAAAATATAGCAGGAAGTAGAATCTAGTATCATATTTCAAAGCTCAGAAAGATTTAGTTAAATATTATGCATACACATAACTTTTTAATAATGAAAACTAAAGCATGACTAAAATTAAAAAAATGTACCTAGAGACAATATTGCAGAATATTTGAAAAGTTATGAGATGAACGTCCAAATTCCAATAGTTAAATCAGCAAATATGTGATCGAACTATTAATTAACAAGGGAATGTAAAATCTGGAACAGTATTCAACTTTACTAATAATCAAAGAAATGCAAATGTAGACAATGAGGAACATTTTTACACTTACTATTGAAAAAAAGAAGCTAATTTTGTTAAGAAATGTTGGCATTACTGGTGGAGTGCTGAATTTCCATGATTCTAAGCTTAATAAGCACAACTCTTTGAAGAAGTAATTTGGCAATTAAAGTCAAGATCCTAAAAATGTTATATTCTTCCAGACAAAAGTTTAATCCTGAAAATTTACCTAAAAAATAGTTTAACCAAAGAGAAAAATATATCCACTATAGGTTACCTGAAGTTAACATTCAGAGATAAAGAATTCCTATGACTCAGGAACAAAAACAAATAATCCAATTAAGAAATAGGCAAAAACCTTGAATAGACATTTGTGCAAAGAAGATATATAGGCCAATAAGCACATGGCAAGATGCTAAGAATCGCTAATTACTAGAGAGATGTCAATCAAAACCACCGTAAGATACCACCTTGTTTCCATTAAGACGGCTACTATAAGAACAAAGAAAAGCCCCCCAAACCTCAGAAATGAAGAAGTGTGGGTGAGGATATGTAGAATTTGGGAAACGTGCACTTTTAGTAGAATGTGAATGGCGCAGCCTCTCTGGAAAATGGTATAATAATTGCTCAAAAACTTAAAAATATAATTCCATATGATCCATCAATTCTACTTTTCATTTTATACACAAAGTAACTAAAAGCAGGATCTTGAACACATATTTCTACATCCATGTTCATGGCAGCACTATTTACAACAGTCAAAATGTAGAAGTGACCCATGCTCACTGACTGACGGATGGATCAACAAATGTGGTATGCTCATACTATGAAATATTATTCAGCCTTAAACATTAAGAACATCTTGGTACATGATACAATGTGAATGAACATTCACGATATTATGCTAAGTGAAATAAGCTAGTCACAAGAAACCAAATGCTGTAATTCCGTTTACATGTGGTACCTAGGGTAGTCAAATTCACAGAGACAAACAGGAGAATGGCGGTGAGCAGAGGATGAGGGTATGTGAGAAAGAGTAGTTGTTTAATGGGTACAGAATTTCTATTCTGCAAGAGATAGGAGTTCTGGAGATTGGATGCACAAGAATACAAATATACTTAACACTTCCAAACTGTGAAGTTAAAAATGCTTAAGATGATAAATTTTATGCTGCATGTATTCTTACCACAATTTTAAAAAATGATAACTTTGCTTTGTTAAAAAAAATTAGGAAAATGACTTAGTCAATTTTAAACTGTCATGTGATGGAGTATTATGTATTCATTAGACATTATAATTACACACAGTATAAAAATTCTCATGATATTTAAATTTTAAAACACAGAATTCGAAATTCATATTTATAGGCTTGTAGCCTAATCTAATAACAGAGCATACATACCGTCTAATATAAAAGGTAAAAGAATTGGAAATTTTAAGATGATAGAATTGCGTTTAAGCTTCATGATGGTCTATTTAAATTATTCTACAGTGTTATTTGTGAAAGAAATAAAATTGGTACTACTCCTCTAAAAAGGGAGTGTAATATATTTTCCTTTATGGAAAACAATTAAAAATAAATGTTCCTTCTCCCAAGAAAGAAGTTAACAAATAAGTAATTTGGGCATAGAGAAACTTCTTTGGAAGGAAAAATCAAAACACAGTATTCAGTTTGGGATAAAAACAAAAAAAGAAAACAAATGAATCCCTGAAATTTAAATCATGAACTACAGAAAATTCCCAAGATACAAGTAAATTGAAAATATTATTTAACATTTTAGGTTTTAGATATCTAACTTGTGATTAATTTTGGTTATTATTATTATTTTACTTAAAAGGTTTTTTTTTCTTTAGATATATAGTTTTATGAGTTTAGTAATTTTTCTTTGTATTTGTTCATGCCTAATGCTGAGGGCAAGAGGAGAAGGGGGTGGCAGAGGATGAGATAGTTGGATGGCACCACTGACTCAATGGACATGAGTGAGCAAGCTCCTGGACAAGGATAGACAGGAAAACCTGGCATGCTGCAGTCCATGAGGTCACAAAGAGCTGGAGGTGACTTAGGGACTGACTAACACCAATGTGGCAAAAATGTATGATTTGGTATACATTCTTTGTAGTAAATAATATTTAGAGATAACAATACTAGCTTTAAGTTTTATTCATTCAGTAAGTGCACACTTGTTCTTTTCTTCACCAAATGACCTGTGATAACTGATATTTAAGTCAGATACTTACAAAACATGTCGGATGTTTCTGAGATGTTATTTAACATGCATAATTTTCCTGCCTTAAAAATGAGGTCAGAAACCTCATCTCTTTGTAATAATCAAATATTTTGTGAAGATAAATGACATCGTATAAAAACATTAACATTTAAATAAAGAGTTCATTGTGGAGTGGACTCCTGGAGAGACAAAGAGAGTGTGAGAGCTAGGGAAATGTAAGTTTTCCAAAAGTATGATCACACGGAAGTGGAACTATAGAAAAGAAGAGAGGCGAAGACACTCCCATCAGGCCCTACCATACTTGGCCAAGCTTTCCTGTTATTTGTCCTGGCCCCAGTTTGGGTGGAATTTCCAACTTTCTGACTGACTGATAGCAGATTCTTATCTGACATAAAGTCATAAAGCCTCAGTTTTTACACATAAAAAATTGCCGATTAGAAATCCCTGTACCTCAAAAGGTAAATAAGTATAAGGATCAAATGTGGCAATGCTTTTAAAGTGTCTACCACAGTGGCTGGTGCATTGTGGTGCACAGAAAATGGGAGTTCTTGCCCCGCTGCTTGACTTAAAATGAATTAATAAATTGTCTCCTGTTTCTTAGAAACCACATGTATCTTAAGGAAACCATAGATGACACTAATTCTTATTCTCCCCAAAGTCTAATACAATTCCTTACATGTGATAGGTACTTGATATATATTTATTGATTAACACAACCATTCAATAAACACTTTTTGCTCAGTCAACACTGCAGCAAGAGATATGCTTTTAAAATGCTTTCCTGTTATATTGTGAGAATTCAGAGCTACCAAATGGAGAGTAGCTGGAGAACCACCTCCTACTTAATTTAAGAAGAGGGAGAGGCCCTTCCCTGGAATTATAATAATTATAATTCTTCATGTTTATGTACTTTATATACCTCACAAAGGCAATGGCACCCCACTCCAGTACTCTTGCCTGGAAAATCCCATGGATGGAGAAGCCTGGTAGACTGCAGTCCATGGGGTCGCTGAGGGTCGGACACGACTGAGCAACTTCACTTTCACTTTTCACTTTCATGCATTGGAGAAGGAAATGGCAACCCACTCCAGTGTTCTTGCCTGGAGAGTCCCAGGAACGGGGGAGCCTGGTGGGCTGCTGTCTATGTGGTCACAGAGTCGGACATGACTGAAGTGACTTAGCAACTAGCAACTAGCAATACCTCACAAGGAATGATCGTCTGTCACCTGATCCACAAAACGATTATGTAAGAAAGTTAAGAAGCAGGAATTGGTATTCCCATCTTAACAAGAGGCTCAGATTGGTTGATGTGATTGTAAATATGTAGTAAATGTCAGCAAAGGGACCTGAATGTAGGTCTGCCACCATGTCTTCTTTAGGAAGCTTCTTTGGGACAGTCTTACTCAATCACAAGCCCCCAAACAGCCTTGAAGTCCTGGCTTTATTATTTGTCTATGCCCATGGAACACAGGGCTAGTCGGTCTCTTCATCACTAGGATTCAGTGTTAACTCTGAGACTCTAGTACTGACAATCTAGTATTGCATTGTGGCTTGACTTTCCCATGAGAAAGACACAAGAAGACAATTTCATTAAAATTATGGTAATCATCATTATTGTTTCATATGGTCTGCTCAGTAAATGCTTTTCATACTCCATTCACATTCAATAATCATCCCTCTTTGGAGTTCTTTACCTTGGAAAATGAAAAACTCAAAGCTGAGATTTTTGAAAAGAACGTCAGTGTAAAATTAGCAGGTAAAATTGCATAGTCTGCAAACTAATTAAATGAAGTTGGCATCTCAAGAGGGAGACTGCCAGCATCTTTCCCAGGCATTTGATGGCAGCTGCCTGACATGACCACAGATGTCAGGTGATTTGGTTTCATCCAGTCAGCCCTCCTGATTTAACAAGACAATGTCTTATCACATAAGAAGCCCTAATGTATTAGCCAATATTGAATCATTCCATTTCTCATTCCATTGGCATGTCTTATTCTAAGGTATAGGGAGCAAAAATGATTCTCTGAAACTGATTGATGACACAATTCAGGGATACAGAAACCACACCCTTTAATCTACATCACCTTAATATTATCCTCGAATTTCTTCTCATGCCTGCTGCCTGCAGCCTATCAGTCATTGTTTACCATGCACCTTCTATGTACAAAGCACCTTGAAAGGCATTATGGAGAAGGATTTTCTGAATCAGACCCATTTTCTGCCTTCAACAAAACTTTGGAATCTCAGAGAATTTGGGTGTGCGCATGCTTAGCTGCTAAACGGTATCTGATTCTTTGAGACCCCATGGACCATAGCCCGCCAGGCTCCTTGCCCATGGTATTATCCTGGCCAGAATATGGAGTGGGTGGTTACCATGTCCTCCTCCAGGGAATCTTCCTGCCCCAGGGATTGAACTTGAGTCTCTTGCAGCTCCTACATTGGCAAGTGGATTCTTTACCCCTGAGCCACCTGGGAAGCCCCTCAGAGAAGGTAAGAGTACACAAATAGATATCACAGAAGGAAGATGAGGTGAGAACTATACACAATTATAGAGTACAAAGGAGTTCAGAGAAGCTTTAAAAAAAAAAATCCCTCCAGTAGGTTCAATCTGGAAAATAATCTCCTTCATGTGTATTCCTTGGTTTTAACAATTCTGTTAAAACCTAACATCTCACACTCTCACTTTATATCCTATGCCAGGTCTTCTTAAATTAATCACTGTAAATAATTAAAGATCACTTCTTGCCTCTCCTATTTCCAGTCCTGGCTTTAGTTTGGGTTCTGCTCATTAATTGGTTTTAAATATTATGTTTTATTTTCTGCTGATGGAAGTCTTGACATTCATATAGCTAAACTTCCAAAGGAGACAGAAGAAGAGGATTTCCCCAATTGTCTGTACTCAAGCTCATGACTTCTGACTTAGGACCATCTCTTGCAAAGGGCAATGGAGGAGAGACAACATCTGACAGGCAAAACGTGCAGCCCATTACTGAGAGTTTTAAAGGTCAGACTGCTAGTGACCTGCTCTTATATGTGGATTTCACAACGACTAAAGAACAAATGTTCTGAAGAGATTAGCTGGATAAAATGACTATTATAAACTCACCGTTTATATATGCCAGGACAAATGGAGCAGCAGAGGAGCATTTTTTTCTGAATTTCTTTGAGGTATGACAGAGAAAATTAATTTGAGACTAGAGAATAGAAAAGGAGAGTTATAAATTTGGAATTTGACAAATATGGCATGCTTACACAATGTGCCAAGTCTGAAATAAAAAATGAACTTATTAGAAAATCCCAAGTCCTTGTAGGTTCTTTTCTTAAAAAATTTTTGCCAGTCAAAACTTTTTTCTATTTTTTTCTTTTATGTTGTTATTCCTGTTTTTATTGTGTTTCCAAATGTTGAGCCATGATTACATCATCACCACTATCATCATTATGAAAAAAATACATAAAAGGTGGATGTGAATTTTATCTGGGTTATGTACAAACTAGCAAATAAACACCTTAAACTGTACTTTAAGCCCCAGGAAGGTAAAATAAAGAACCTACTGAAACTAAACTGTAGCATTTTTGCATCTACTTACATATATATGATATGTATATAGGGCAAGTATAAACTTATGGTGCTGATTTTTCATATGCATATATGCCCAAAGACACACACACACATCCCACACACACCAGGCAGTACCCTTGCTATATATGTATGTGTACACACAAACACACATGTGCAGTACTTAATTTAGTACTTTGTCCATCTGTTTGAGGAATTTCAATATAGTCTTGTCAATTGCAGTTAAGTATGAGCATGTGTTTCCTATTTAGGATCAGGTGAATCCATCTTTTTATTTGTCCTGAACATGGTATATAGTGCCCAGAACACAGAATACACTTAGTAAATATTGTTTGAACTAAATTAGACTGAATGGTGAACACTACAAATAATCAATTAAATCAGTACAATTTAATATGATATATAACATAGGCATAATGAGATTGTTGCTATTCTGATTATAGAATAGCTCAAGTCTTGGAGTTCTGAAGTATGATATAGAAAAAGGGCATATCCAGACACAGGAGTTACAGGACCCAGGTGTGAATTTCAGCTCTGTTATTAATAGCTGTGTGACTGGAGGTAATATATTTAATATCTCATAACAGTACTGACCTTGGTGTTTGAAGCATCAAACCAAATAATCTGTATAGTTAATTTTTACATGGTAAGTGCTCAATATATGTTGCTTTCTTTCTCCTTTTCTATTTTGACCAAATTTTAGCTGTTTAATATTTAGAAAAAATAACTTTGACTTTTGTGGGTTTTAAATGTGCACTCTTTTTCCCACTTTCAAGATTATTAAATGAGCAAAAATATTAGACCTTTGAATTAGTTCACTTACATTATCTGCTGCTTTATTGAGCAGATATGTACCTTCTAGTGTAGTAAAGAACTGAAGGATACACTTGTATGCAGATAACAATATTGGTGGAGACCTCTTGCTAGAGCAATAATAAGGCTACCATGGTGGTTTGGAGACTGAGATCCCTATATCAAGCCTACGTGACCATGGAAAAGTCATTTCTCCATTCTCTTGGTTGCAGTTTCCTTAGCTTTAAAATGAGGAAGGTATACTATATCTGAGGGTTATCCTAAGAGTTCTGTGATTCTTCATGCATAAAAAGATTCTTGATTACTGGAATTTATGGGAAATGACAGAGATAAAAGGGGGAAAAGACAATTATTTAGCCTTTCAAAGAGTCGATACATTCTTTTGAATTTTCCTCCGTGCTGTAAGTGTTCAAAACCGAAGTATACCCTTTTGTAAACAATTGTCCCACTGCTAAAATACTTTGATTATGCTTGCCTTGTAATTTGAATTGTTATTCAGCAATGATGGTTAGCTTATTCTCATATTCTCTCTTTGTGCAACGCATCCACTCTAACCACTTTCCAGTGTGTCAGCTTGGTTACTATATGCACTGCACAGAATAAGCCACGGTTCCTGTCATCAGGCTGTTCACAGCCCAGGGAATGACTGCAAGTGAGACAAGACGACTGAGGAAGATAAAGTCTGTTCTCTAATTAGGGCATGAGAAGGCGGCAGCATTGAGGGGTGGGTATTTAATTCTGACTGAAGGAAGCAATGCTTAGTAATTTAAAGTAATAAATTGCATGTTTCCAGACGTTTCTCTCAGGATGCCTGTTTTCTTAAAAAATTTTCCTTAAAAATTTTGAGAAGAGAGCAAATCTAGATTCTGCAATTCTGCTAAAGAAGGTTTTATGCCAAAGTGTTTAGATTCCAGTGGACTTGAGGATATAAGAGTCTGATTGTGGTGAAGGGATTCTGACCATAACTGCCCTATCCCTTAATCCTGATTTCAGTTCATTCATTCATTTGCTCAACAAATATGGAGCAACTCCTCTGTGCTAGTTACTGTTCTGGGTGCTGGGGATATAGAAACAACTGAATTGACAAAGATTCACCTTCATTCCTTGAAAAAAATGGTTGATTCTAAGACAGAAACAGGGACTATACAGATAATCCTGGACCATCTTGTAATGCCAGAAATTAAGAAATGATAAAAACAATTGATGGGAATATGTCAAATGGGTTTAGGAGCGACAGAAAGCACTTCAAATGACCAAACATGGGGCAACTGGAGGAACAAAATAAGACAGTACTGGAGTGTAACTCAAAACAAAATAAAATCATTATATATTTATACTGATCAAGCTAATTGATTGAATAAATTAATAAATGAGGGAGAAGAAACAAATCTCTCATGCAGAGAAATTCCAAATAATTTGCACAGATACTCTGCCCTCAAGGAGTTGGACTGTGTGGACTCACTGTGTACTGTGTACAATGATTCACTGAGGACTGCATAATGACTTCCTTCCAAAGATTACAATATGGAAATTGTGGGTGGAAGGTAGGAGTACAGTAGAGGAACCTTGATCAGCCAGGTGATCAAGGTCAACTTCATCAGTCATAAGTCGTGTAGATAGTGTGCACTCGATATGATGCGATGAAAATGGCAACTTACCTCTGTGATATTCCTCTCCAAAAGCCATAGCATCAGTGTAATCATGAGAAAAAATAGAAATTTTCCAATATAGGGACATCCTGAAGTATATCAGACCATTACTCTTCAAAACTATGAAAAATATCAAAAAGAAGGCAAGCCTCAATAACAACAGCCTAAGGAAACAATATAATATAGTATACAAGATAGAATTCAGGACTAGATAAAGGACATTAAAGAAAAACTAAGGAAACTGGAATGAAACTATGGACTTCAGTTAATAATTTTCCAATATCCATTTATTAATGTGACAAATGTACTATACTAAAGTAGGATGTTGATAATAAGAGAAATTGATGATGGCTAAAGTCACTAAAGTCATGTCCAACTCTTTTGTGATCCCACAGAGTTTTAGCCCTTAAGTTTCCTCTGTCCATGGAATTTTCGAGGCAAGAATACTGGAGTGGGTTGCGATTTCCTTCTCCAATAAGATAAACCGGGTACTAGATATACAGGAACTTTCTGTACTATCTTCTATCTTCTCAGTTTTTTTTTTTTTCCTTAAAATAAAAAGCTGTTTTAAAAATTAAAATCAGTTTTAAAATTTCACCACTTAATGGGATGTAATCATTTATGCAAATAAAAATAATTGTAAAATTCATAGTATGAGAGATGAAATAAATGCTATGGAAAGCAGCTCAATTCCAGAAAAATAAACGACCCAATCAAAAAATGGGCCAAAGAACTAAATAGACATTTCTCCAAAGAAGACATACGGATGGCTAACAAACACATGAAAAGATGCTCAACATCACTCATTATTAGAGAAATGCAAATCAAAACCACAATGAGGTACCACTTCACACCAGTCAGAATGGCTGCGATCCAAAAATCTACAAGCAATAAATGCTGGAGAGGGGTGTGGAGAAAAGGGAACCCTCCTACACTGTTGGTGGGAATGCAAACTAGTACAGCCACTATGGAGAACAGTGTGGAGATTTCTTAAAAAATTGCAAATAGAACCAGCTTATGACCCAGCAATCCCACTGCTGGGCATACACACCGAGGAAACCAGAATTGAAAGAGACACATGTACCCCAATGTTCATCGCAGCACTGTTTATAATAGCCAGGACATGGAAACAACCTAGATGTCCATCAGCAGATGAATGGATAAGAAAGCTGTGGTACATATACATAATGGAGTATTACTCAGCCATTAAAAAGAATATATTTGAGTCAGTTCTGATGAGATGGATGAAACTGGAGCCGATTATACAGAGTGAAGTAAGGCAGAAAGAAAAACACCAATACAGTATACTAACACATATATATGGAATTTAGAAAGATGGCAATGATGACCCTGTATGCAAGACAGCAAAAAAGACACAGATGTGTTTAACGGACTTTTCGACTCAGAGGGAGAGGGAGAGGGTGGGATGATTTGGGAGAATGGCATTGTAACATGTATACTATCATGTAAGAACCGAATCGCCAGTCTATGTCCAACGCAGGATACAGCATGCTTGGGGCTGGTGAACGGTGATGACCCAGAGAGATGTTATGGGGAGGGAGGTGGGAGGGGGGTTCATGTTTGGGAACGCATGTACACCCGTGGTGGATTCATGTCAGTGTATGGCAAAACCAATACAGTATTGTAAAGTAAAATAAAGTAAAAATTAAAATTAAAAAAAAAAGAGTAGTGAGTACTAGATATAATATCATTTTATCTGTAGTGGCTAGAGAAAGTCTACTTGAAAAGGTGGCATTTGAACAATGACTTAAAAGGTAAGATAGTAAATTACATAGCTTACAGGGGAAAGATTCTAAGAAGATGAAATAGCAAGTGTAAAGGCCCTGAGGTGGGAGAAATCTTACCATCTTTGAGGAGTAGCAAAGATACCAGTATAGCTGTAGTGGAGTATAAGGTAAGAAAGAGATGTAATGTTTGGCCAAATAATGTAGGAACTTTTAACTGTTGTAAGGTATTTTTCTCTTTTTCAAAGTGAGATGTGAAGTGGTAGATTTTGAGCAGAGAATTAACTTGACCTGATCAAATTTTTAATGAGGTGTCTGAGAGCTGGGGGACCATAGGCTGCAGGAGGAAAGGCAGAAAAGCAGGAGAGGCTATTGCAATAATTCAAGTGAGAGAGGATGGTACCTTTGGCTAGAGATTTAGAGACAAAGTTGGTGAAGATGGCTGATTCTGGATACATGTTCAATGTAGAGCCAACAGATTGCTGAGTGTTTGAAGAGTGCGAGGGATAAATTTCAAAGGACAGTAGAAAGGATGGAGTGGCCATCAGCGAAATTTGGGAAGATTGAAAATGGAGCAAGTTTATGGCAGAAGCCCAGAAGTTCATCACAAAGTTTCTTTCCTTCTACTTTCCAAATATACTTCAGATTTGCCTTTATGCTACCTCCACTGCCTCTCATCAATTATCCATCATTCTTTTTCCTGGACCTTTGCCATAGCCTCCTAAGTGGACTCTCTGTTTCATTCCTGTCCCCTTACTACCAGTTGCTCTCCAGAAAATGAATACAATCTTGTAAAAATGTAAATGCATCAAATCATTCACTGTATAAAGTCCTCCCAATGGTTTTCATTTACTTGGTGAAGCTAAGATGCATCCCTCTCTATAACATCAGCCTTATCTCCTTACTTACTAACCGCCAGTTGCAGTGGTCTTCTCTCAGTTCCTTATGGCTAGTTCATTCCTTCCCTACCCCACTGTACACTTCTTATCCCACCTCCCATTCTGACACTGCCTCTCCCAGGACATATGCACAAGCTGTTCCTTCTTTCTGGAAAACCTTTCACATGATAGATGCCTTCTTAGTCTTTGCAACACAGTCTCAGAAATCTCTCTTCTTTGTTCTCTGTTTAAACAAACTCCCCTTCTCCTTGTTATCCTGTCTCATCAGCATGTTTATTTCTTATCATAACTTGTTATTTGGTATTTTTGTTTGCCTGCCTCTTTTTAAAATGTAATATATAGAGTCTAATCAGGGGCCAAATCTGTTTAATTTCATAATTTCCCTCTCCCCCACCCATAATACAGAATCATCAACTGTATTAGGAGCTCAATAAATACTTGAAGTATTGAGATCTTTTGAGTTTTATCAATTATTTTAAGAACATGTTACCACTACAGGTCCTTAGCCTCAGTTTTACACTTTCATCCTGGATGCCAAACTATGGAGTGTATAGTTTCACAGAAAAACACCAGTGAATGTTTAACCTACAAAAGCTGCTTAGTAGCTAGCCTCAGTGATAGAATCTCATCGAGTGGGCCTCTATTCTGTTCAAGTGGAGTAAAAATAGGCAGTGCTTAGCAACAAGCGTTTTGTATTGAGCTCTCTCCTTCAAGGAAGGCAGAGCGATGCTAGGGGTAAAATACTGAGGAGATTCAGGAACTGGTAAGTACACGAAATAGCTAAGAAGAAAGGCTTTTGAGAAAAAGCTTCAAACAATTGTTCCTGAAAGAGCATGCTCTTGAACGTGACTTGCTGATGATGAAAGGACCACCCCAACCCTTCACCTTTTTTAATAGGAAAACTTTGCATCTGCTAAATTCACTGGTCAGATTACAGAGGTTCCCCACATATACCAAAACAGACACACTGACAAAAAACATCCCTCCCCATCCTGTTTAACTGCACTCATTGCTCCTATTATCACACTCACCGGAAATAACAATAAAATCAAATTAAAATCTGGGTTTTGTTTTTTAATTTGGAGCTTTGGTTTGGGTTTTGGTTTTTAATTTCAAGATGCAGGTGCTATATAAAAGCCTCAGCTTTATTTCTGCCACTCCATCTTTGTATAAACTTAGGCAAGTCTCTTTTGCTTCCTGAGACTCATTTTCACAACTGTCAAAGGAGATGATTCACTGACCTCTGAAGCCTCTTTTTTACTTAAAAATAAGAGATGGAATTATCTTATTTTTGTTAACAATCTAGTTTCCAGATGCATCTATTAGCATGTGATTTATGAACAATGTAATGATTTCAAGAGACAGACTAAATAAAATACACTTAGATTTTTAGTATGAAGAATTCTCATTTATTATATCTCATTTAATTCTCTCAAAAATCTTCTGAGGAAGTTTCTATGAATATCTTATGGACAAGAAAATTAAAACTCAAGAATGCAAAATGTATAGCCTAAAACCACATAGCGGCAACTAAGTAATACTAGTAACATTCTTATTTTAATCCTGATTGTCTAATTCTTAAGTATAGAGAATTTTCCAACATATTAGAGCTGAGTTAGGGTAAAATTACACTAGTACATTAACAACTATTGTCAGATTTCCCTGGCAGTCCAGTGGTTAAGAATTCACTTGCCAATGAAAGGCACACAGGTTCAATCCCTGTTCTGAGGAAATCCCACATGTCTCAGAGCAACAAAGTCTGTGCACTGCAACTACTGAGCATGTTCTCTAGAGTCCTCAAGCAACAACTACTGATCCTGTCTGCTGCAACTACTGAAGACCTCATGCTCTGGAGCTGAGGCTCTGCAACAAGAGAAACTGGGGCTCAAGTGGCTCAGTAGAAAAGAATCTTTTTGCTGATGCAGGAGATGCAAGAGCCTCGAGTTTGATCCTGTGTTGGCAAGATTCCCTGAAGTAGGAAATGGCTACCCACTCCAGTATTCTTGCCTGGAAAACTCCATGGACAGAGGAGCCTGGTGGGCTCTAGTCCATAGTGTTGCAAAGAGTGAGTGGTTGAGCACAGACACACAGACACATATACACACACACAAAAGAAGCCACCACAATGAGAAGCCTGTGCCCCACAACTAGAGTAGCCCCTTGCTTGCTACAACTAGAGATAGCTTGCGTCCAGCAAGAAAGACCCAGCAGAGCCCAAAATAAATGAATAAATAAATAATAAATAGTTTTCTTTAAAAAGTATTTTCTTTCAGATTCAAATGCTTTCTTCAATGCACACTTGGTAATCAACAATGGGATTCCTACAATCATTTCTCCTTCAAAGTGAGCACCAAGCTTTCTCATGAGAGGTTACTGGAGGGACACTGCAGAAGGAAGAAGCTTCCTCTGAAGACTACGGGTCAACAGTGTGGGTGTGAGGACATGGTGGAACCTGCTCCAACCATGGTCTCAGAATCTCTCTAGGATCATTCCATCTCTGTGTGGTGATAATCTTCCCAGAGCCACACAGACTCTCTGGGTGATCCCCAAGCCCCTGTGGTCCAGAGGGTCACAGACCTGCCGTGGTTTCATCTGCAGGCCTCTGCCATTCCCCAGCATGGTCTGTCTCCTCTTGAAGCCCTTCTGCCCTGTCAAGGCCAGCTGTCCCACTGCACTACGGCACTAGTTTGCTGAGCCCCTGCACCTCATTTGCAATCAAAGGTTGCCTATTTTTTGCCCGGGAGGCTCCAGACCCGTCCCAGTGACCTCTGCTATCCTGTGGCCGAACCACACCTTCTGCAGTGAAGTCTGAACCACTTTCAAGTTTGTGCTTTCTTAGACACTCCATCAGCCCTACGGTTGTTTCCTTATATCTTACAGTTATTCTTTTATCATGGCTGATAGTTCTTTATACTTAACTTCATTCGGTTAATCTGAGTGCTTTCTATTTATCTCTTAACTGAGTCTGGACTGTTACATCAATTGAATTAAATTTGTGACACATTTTGACAGAATATTATATTTATTAGAGGGAGGGTGAAGCTCTTAGTCTTCAAAAAGAATAATACTTTCAATAAACATTGATTTCAGGTTTATCCTAATCGACTTAGTGGAGCAAAAAGTGAGAACTGATAGAGACAGATCTACAGACAAATCTTAAGGGAAGACTGGGTAGAAATTTGGATCCTTTAAAAGTGCACATTCAATTTTGATTCTAAATATCTGTCCCTTCTTCCCCTAGTTTTGATATTGTGAAGCCATTTTGAAATTAAAAGAGAAAGGTAGGAAATAACAGTAACAATCAGGAGCAAAAGGAACCTCTCGCAATAGCTAGGAAGTTTTTGTCTGGACAGTTCCTTCCTTTAGGAGCTTGCAGGGTATCCATCTCAACTTAGAGGGAACATTCTAATGGAATGACACAGGAATCCATCTTGTGTCTAATTTGGTTCAGAGTTTCTGCTACTGGATAAAAACAGAGTAGAGAGATTCATTAAACTTTCAAATAACAGATGCTAGGAGGAATAACAAATATATACGTATAGGCTAAATAACCACAAAGATCCATATAGAGCTGAGGCTAAACACTCTATAATTCAACAAAGCTGAGTCTTCAGTAGATTTATATTTTAAGACAGTTCCTAAAATTTTACAGCTCTCCCCGAAGGAAAGAAAGTTTACTATTTTCGCAATGAGAAATTATGGGCATTGCCTGTCTCTACTGATTTCTCTTGGTGAAAGTGAAACCCTTGATTAATTTTCAGAAAGATTCATAAATATAACGAATTCATTCTTTTGATCTTGTTTTTTTCTTAACAGTGCCTCACTAAGGATCAGACACGAGCTATGCCTACACAAAATCATAAATCTGGACAATTCAGGTTTGAAAAGAAAAGCAAGTCAAATGACTGAGAAATAAATCAAGAAAATGTCAGCTGCAAAACAACTCTTTACATGACTTGGTTTTTCAGTTCCATGTCCATATGAGCATCTTATGTATTACATAACCACTGGTAATTTGAGGTGGATTTATGGAAGCTAAAAGCAGACATATTATCCCATGACCAAAAATGAGCTGCCCTATATATGTGCCTTAGATAAAGTCACCCTAAAGGATTTATAATAATCAAAAATAGTATAATAATAAAATATCTTATAATTATTGAGAGCATCCTATTTTCCCAGGGACTGTGATAAGCACTTTACTTGTCTTACAGATTAAGTAGCTTGATAAATTCATATAGCTGGTAAAATAGAGACGTCAGGTTTGAATCCTGCTGTGCTAATTCTAAAGCCACTTTTATGTACTTCCAGAGTTTAAAGGAGCACATTTAGTGCAAGCTCTATTTCATAAGAGAAAGAGGCCTGAGAAACAACATATATGTACTATGGACTAGAATCAGAATTCAGACCTATGCCTTCTTCTTTGTTATATTTTCCATCACACAAAGTTTGTAAAGGATAGTAGATTCTCTCTGGTGATATAGAATGTGTTTCTGAGTCTCTCTGTAAAGAGAGTAGAGTACAGTGAAGGCAAGGTTGGGAGAGTGTGGGACAATAATTGAATGCATGTAAATCAGAATGCATGGAGTGGCAATGTTCAGATATGGATCTTCAGTTCAATAAACATTTTTAATGCTTACTATGGGGCAGTTAGTGTGCCATATTCTACGAGAGACTAATAAATCAATCAGATAAAAATCTTCCATTCAAAAGAATAATTATACAGAGTGAAGTAAGCCAGAAAGAAAAACACCAATACAGTATACTAACACATATATATGGAATTTAGGAAGATGGCAATGACGACCCTGTATGCAAGACAGGAAAAAAGACACAGATGTGTATACCGGACTTTTGGACTCAGAGGGAGAGGGAGAGGGTGGGATGATTTGGGAGAATGGGAATTCTAACATGTATACTGTCATGTAAGAATTGAATCGCCAGTCCATGTCTGACGTAGGGTGCAGCTTGCTTGGGGCTGGTGCATGGGGATGACCCAGAGAGATGTTGTGGGGAGGGAGGTGGGAGGGGGGTTCATGTTTGGGAACGCATGTAAGAATTAAAGATTTAAAAAAAAAAAAAGAATAATAGTGTAATAGAGGAAAACTATATGTCTATAAACTAATTTAATGAGAAACAGCCCTGTTTAAGTCCATAAGAAGTTTTTGTTTGTTTGTATGTTTGTTTGTTTTCCCCTAGAAGAGTATCAGCTTGGGTAATTTACTGGTTCCTTGCTTCCCTGGTGGCTCAGAGGTTAAAGCGTTTGCCTGCAATGCGGGAGAACTGGGTTCGATCCCTGGGTGGGGAAGATCCCCTGGAGAAAGAAATGGCAAACCACTCTAGCATTCTTGCCTAGAGAATCCCGTGACTGGAGAAGCCTGGTGGGCTACAGTTCACGGGGTCGCAAAGAGTTGAACACGACTGAGCGACTTCACTTTCACTTTTACCGTATTGTAAGTTCCACTGAATAGTGTTTAAAAACTCAGTCACTGGATTATACTGCTCTCTGAGTTTAAATCTTAGGTATCAAACTAGTCAGAGGAAATCAGGAAGAAAAGAGGAAGGAGGAAAGAGGAGGGGATGGTAGGGATAAAGGATCCAAAACACTATAGGGTATGGAAGAGTTACCAATCAATTTCATTGCATGAGATAGTCCTTGCTGTCTTCTGAAAGACATGGAAGGTATCTGAGCTACGTTTGGAAGACTTCATGGTGTTTTAATATGCATAACAAAGTAATCTTCAAATTCTGTGTTATTTTCAGAGTTGTAAGAAAATTATAAAAATGAAAAGCCAATTTAAAAATTCTCTGTTTTCATCATTCTAAGTAGATGGGGAAGAATTTGGATCCTAATATCTAAGACAGAGGTTACCAACTCTCAGCCTCTGGGCTGAATTTGGCCACAAATATCTTTTGACTGGTTCATGAAGGATTTTTAAGGATGCGAAATTGTTTGCCAACTTTTAAAAATCAAGAAAATTTGCATAAAAATTGGATTTTCTGTATATTTAGCCCTGGCAGAAACAACCATGAATGGCTAAGTTCCAAAAAACTATTTTTTAAGTTTTCTGGACTCTATAAGCCCTCCAGATTCATACATAATTTTGAGGGAGAGAGGAGACCCCTCTGCCCTCCTAAAAATAATGACTGCAGTAAATTTCGTGCCAATATTTTTGGGTAGAAGAAAATCCAGATATATTTGATTTAGGATAATAAGTAAATGGGAGGTATTTGGCACATGAAAAAAATTTATCTTTTCGCCAGTAGAGATTAAAGTAGGAAGGGAACATCTAGGTTGAGAGAAAGGCAACTCAAGTGTGTTCAGGGAAGATAAGTAGGTGAAGGAATAGTTTTGTGGGGTGGGATGAGATGATGGTAAAGGAGGAAAAAAGTAAGAGATGTGGAAAGTGGGTGTCTTGTGTCACATCATAGAAATTCTTGAATTAATGTCATACTAAGGCTCTTTTTCCTTCCTTATTCTTTTTAAGAAAAGGTTTCAACATGTATTAAACACGTTTAACAATCTAAACAAAAA
Organism: Capra hircus; assembly: GCF_001704415.2. Taxonomy (NCBI): domain Eukaryota; kingdom Metazoa; phylum Chordata; class Mammalia; order Artiodactyla; family Bovidae; genus Capra; species Capra hircus. The sequence continues at coordinate 76,531,268 of NC_030808.1, forward strand.
TGAAAATTAAAGAAAAAATATAAGTCCATTCAATGAGAATGACTTTTCCCCCTATTTTCCCCTTAAGTTCTTATCCATCACTTATTATAGTCCTGAAATAGTTTTAAAAACGTATCTGTAAGAGGGATGCAGCACGGAGAAGTCATTTGTTCCCATAATTACCACTTGGTCAAATAGCACTTTAGTGCTTAACTTTACCAAGTGCTTCTGTACCTACTATTATTCAAATCATAAAAATCTCTGAGATAGGTGAAATTATATTTTCTACCAAATGAAACTAAATCCCATGTTTTGTGTCCCCAGTCCTAATCTACTTACAATATCCCCAAATCATCACTTCAGTGCATTTGCTCTTGGTATTCTGGATCCTTTGTGCACAAAAGGGTATACTTTATAGTATAGGGCTAGTGAGGACAGGCTGACCTAGAACCGGTATGTTAACCAAGATGAATCAGGTGTTAATGAGGGTAGCGGGGCTAAGGCATGACCATCTTCCAAGTGTAAACCTTGTATTTTAAGAGGGGAATATAGAACATTCACGAGATTCTTGAGTGCCAGCAGGCAGGCAGGGAGGTACCTCTGTGGTGGGTTTCAGGTTACAGAGCAGGACCATAATCTATACAGGAAGACTCTGCAAAGAATAAGGAAGAGTCTACACCCACAGCTTCCTGGCCATGTTAGGAAGACAGAAGTCAGAAATTATAATGAGGATTCCAAGAGAAAGCCAGAGCACTATAAATAGCAATGTTTCTCAAACTTTCAGGAGCACTTGAATCACCGAGGTGTCTTTTAAAAATCCAGGTTCTGATTGAGTGGGCCTTGGGTAGGACCTGAGATTCTGCATCTCTAAAACGTCTTCGGGTGTTGCAGTTGCTGATGGTCCTCCCCTGAGTAGTAAAGTGCTGTGCTACCTTCAGTCACTTCAGTCTTGTCCAACTCTTTGTAACTCCATGGACTATAGCTCACCAGGCTCCTCTGTCCATGGGGTTTTTCAGGCAAAAATACTGGAGTGGCTTGTGATGCCCTCTTCCAAGGACTATTCCTGACCAGGAATTGAACCTGTGTCTTCTGTGTCTCCTGCATTGCAGGTGTATACTTTACCACTGAGTCCCTGGGGAAATCCCTGAGTAGCAATGCTCTATAGCAAAGAGTCACAACAGATTAGCTTCCAGAGGCCCTAGAGCTGCCTTAGGTGAGGATTCATCCTGAAGACACCAAGTCTGAACTAGCAGATGGGGATCACTCTACCTTTAGAATGTAGAGTGAGAGGGTGAAAGATCTAAGCTTGACCTACCTCTCCAGTTGGCATGGAGGAAGACCCAATTCAGCTAGTAAGAATTCCTCCAAGACCCACAAGCCATACAGGGCCATTCTCAAGCAATCAATTGATATATAGATACTTTAAAAATGAGCTTTCAAGGCTTTGCAGAAGAATCAGAGTCAGTTCTTTTAGACCCTAGCCTAAGTCAGTGGGAAATAATAAGTACTAGATTTTTAGTGTTTTAAAACTGGCTGTAAATCTGGGAGCATGGATCAGCTTCTGTAGCTTGCCCAAAGGAGCTGAAAATAGGACTCATTGGCAGAGAATGTCATCTGCTGTGTTTGAGATTAAAACAAAAGCCAGATGGGCCCCAAAGACAGCAGAAGAGGTGGGGCAGATGGAAAATGCCCACCATGGGCTATATAAAACACAGGATGAGAAACTTGCTTGTATTTTACCCTTTTGAACCAAACAGATGTTAGGGTAGTACTCACCTTGAAATGAGGAGGGCAGTTGTCTAATGCCAAAGATAAAGCTGGACACTAGTTTAAGTGGTTGGGACAGATTTTAATCAGTAATATACTGTCGCAATAGGGAAAAGAGTGCAGCATGAGCCAAATTCAATTTAAACTTATACAGAAGTGACTGGGCATTTAAAGGGAGAATGGACAAATAAGGAAGGAAGTGAACAAGGGCTCAGTAGAGTCAAGGAAGTGAGAAATTACAAAAAGTAGCAAGGGAGGGTTTCTTGTGAAACCCATCTGTGTTTGCTAAGTGGCTTTTATCAAAGTTAGGCTCCAGGTCTCTGGCTGAGACTGGAAGACAGGCGCCCTATCTTTAGGGGTTGGCTGGAAGGAACAAAACATTCTCTTGGCAGCCTTGAGTTTCTCAGACAGGTGTTTTCAGAGTCATCCTAGGGAAGCGCTTAAGCTGTTAGAAATGATGTTAGTGTTTTGTTCGAGTGTTTATATGCTAACAGTAAAGCCTAGTCAAGCAGAAGCCCAAAGAAGATATTTGTCACTAAGTAATGTGACATTGAAGGTGCTCAGAAGCTTCTAGATGGCTTCACCTTTAGGAAATTCTGGAATTTCTGAAAAGTGTGCCCATGAATTCAGCCTTTTGATATGATGCCATCAACACACAAGGCTATCATTTGAAAAATTATCAGCTATATTAATAATAACAAAGCAAATCCATAAAAGATTAATTCAAGAAGGGCTTAAAGAGTTTATCTAGACAGTGCCATCCTTACCATTCTCATTTCTGGTCCATTTCATAAATGTGGATAGAATAGTTCAACAAAAGCATCTTTCCCAAGACCCTGTTAGGGAAAGAATCAGATATATATTTCAGGAAAGCAACAAAAGAAGTTGCTGAAGCAATGTGGGGAATTTAAATTCACAAATACTGGGCTATTCCTCTTCTAAATGGAGTTTGCAATGCTTCCCCGACTCTCCCCACACCCACATCCATACCCGACTTTCCGCAGCATCCACAGCCTCAGGTGTAGTGGGAGGCGGTAAGTCCCGATGCCATCTGTGCTGCTAGGATGCCCTGGTATTTCCACCCTCCACCCCCTCTGTCTCATCTCCACCCCTATCTTTTTTTCTTTAGAAAAATCTGCACTGGAAGCAAAGAACTGTTTGATCTCATTCCTCTCCCCCTTACCACTCCCACCAACACGCATAAACACACATTTCTCCCTTGAGTCAGGTTGTCAAACCTTTTGTTATTTACCCTTTAGCGTCACAAATAAGTCTGGTCTTGCCAATATGAGCCACATTTCAGTATTATTTATACAGCAGCAATTGCTTCCTGCATCTGTGATTATAACCTAGGGGAAAGAACTAGAGCACTGGCTGGTCTTTTAAGTGTTTTCTTTTTGCTTAAGTCATTAATGTTCCAACATTCAGTGCAGGTTTTCTGCCATGCCTTTTAGCCACTAAACTAATGTGACATTAAAGTGATAAATGATGCTATATAAATGAGGAACCCCAGCTGAGGGATTAATGTGAGGTGCCCTTTGAAAAGGATTTAGATTGTGTATTTTGAATGTATTTGTCATGAGATTCTTTGAACATTTTAGTAATACACTAGCTTTAAATCCTTGCATTCTGATGTTGTCTGTTTAAACAATGTCAGATCAACTCTCGCTTCATAGACACCAAAGATAAATCTTCTCATTAAGTGAAGCCCTTTTGATCCTATCCAGATAGAAGCCCGTGGTAGAAAAATGATTAAGGAGCTCCTCTGAACTCATTACCATTCATTCATTCAACTGCTGTTCTCTTCCTGATCTTTTCCTTTTTCTTTCTCTCAAGAAGAGTCATCCTGTTTTTCCCCTCCAAATGGGTGAAGCCCTGCTCTGACAGCCTCCCACACAAAGGTGGTTTGCCAGAGGACAAAAATCTTCATCACAGAACTCTACTATTGAATCTTCCTCTTGAAACAGGGCTGTTTTATGAGATCAATAATTTGTTCCAGACCACTTTGTTGTTCTTTAGTCACTAAGTTGGGTCTGACTCGTTTGCAACTCCAGGGACTGTAGCCCTCCAGGCTCCTCTGTCCATGGGATTTCCCAGGCAACAATACTGGAGTGGATAGCCATTTCCTTCTCCAGGGTATCTTCCTGACCCAGGGATAGAACCCACGTCTTGTGCATTGGCAGGCAGGTTCTTTACTATTGAGCCACGAAGGAAGGCCCTTCAGACTACTTAGCGGTTAGTTAAAAAAAAGCTTAAACATTTCCCCAGTTTTATCATATATAGATTTATTGTATTTTATGTTTTACATTTGCGAGAAACTTTTACACTCTTTTTTGATCCTTCCCTCAAGTACCAGCTCTTAAAGTCATTGCATCATAAGATATATGTGCTAATATTTGCTATGAAGATAATTATGTTTCCATTAAGTAGAATACTGACATTAAATTATTTCTTAATGTCACCTTGAATGAGTAGATTTTTCTCTCATGCCTTTAATCTTATGTCACTATTCTCTTGTTTTACTAACACTCAAAAGCACTTGTGATAAAGAATGACGTAGGTATAAGAGGTGTCATAGCAACCAGCATAAGCTGTAATTATTCTGCAGTGCTATCAGTTTGGTTTTGTAAGGAGTTATGTTCTTTAAAAGTATACTTCCTTTTTAAGTTAAGGCAATTAGAAGCCTATGCAGATTGGCTATTTCAAGGAACCTTCAAAAGAACATCTGAGCCTAGTTACTCAGTTTCTTATTTACAACACAGGAGATGTAGACTGATGGAAATAAAAGTAGGGAATTCAGGAAATCATATTGCTAATTTAAGCCAAAAATGCTGTGGGGGATCCTTATGTGTCTTCTATTTTATCATTAAATTCCTAATTACAGAACATAAAGTCTTCTCAAACGTATCAAGTCTTTTCCTTTTCCTTTCTTTCCTTTTGGATTAGAAATGATTTGCAACTTGATATTTAAGGTATCTTTGGGCACATTCAGACACAGAGTAAACTACTTGAGTTCTTTAAAATTAAATTCCCAAAGTAATGCAAAATGATAATTCAAAAATCACTTTCTGTCAGTTCAGTTCAGTTCAGTACAGTTCAGTTACTCAGTCGTGTCCAACTCTTTGCAACCCCATGAACCACAGCAACGAAGAGCTCCCTGTCCATCAACAACTCCTGGAGTTCACCCAAACTCATGTCTATTGAATGGGCAATGCCATCCAACCATCTCATCCTCTGGCGTCCTCTTTACCTCCTGCCCTCAATCTCTCCCAGCATGAGGGTCTTTTCAGATGAGTCAGCTCTGTGCATCAGATAGGCAAAGTATTGGAGTCACAGTATCAACATCAGTCCTTCCGATGAATAATCAGGACTGATCTCCTTTAGAATGGAGTGCTTGGATCTCCTTGCAGTCCAAGGGACTCTCAAGAGTCTTCTCCAACACCACAGTTCAAAAGCATCAATTCTTCTGCACTCAGCTTGCTTTATAGTCCAACTCTCACATCCATACATGACCACTGGAAAAACCATAGCCTTGACTAGACAGACCTTTGTTGACAAAGTATGTCTCTTCTTTTTAATATGCTATCTAGGTTGGTCATAACTTTCCTTCCAAGGAGTAAGCATCTTTTAATTTCATGGCTGCAGTCGCCATCTGCAGAGATTTTGAAGCCCCCCAAAAAACAGTCAGCCACTGTTTCCACTGTTTCCCCATCTATTTGCCATGAAGTGATGGGACCAGATGCCATGATCTTAGTTTTCTGAATGTTGAGCTTTAAGCCAGTTTTTTCTCTCTCCTCTTTCACTTTCATCAAGAGATTCTTTAGTTCTTCTTCACTTTTTGCCATAAGGGTGGTGTCATCTGCATATATGAGGTTATTGATATTTCTCCCAGCAATCTTGACTCCAGCTTGTGCTTCTTTCAGCCCAGCGTTTCTCATGATGTACTCTGCATAGAAGTTAAATAAGCAGGGTAACAATATACAGCCTTGACTTACTCCTTTTCCTATTTGGAACCAGTCTGTTGTTCCATGTCCACTTCTAACTGTTGCTTTCTGACCTGCATACAGGTTTCTCAAGAGGCAGGTCAGGTGGTCTGGTATTCCCATCTCTTTCAGAATTTTCCACAGTTGATTGTGATCCACACAGTCAAAGGCTTTGGCATAGTCAATAAAGCAGAAGTAGATGTTTTTCTGGAACTCTCTTGCTTTTTCGATTTTCCAGCTGATGTTGGCAATTTGATCTCTGGTTCCTCTGCCTTTTCTAAAACCAGCTTGGACATCTGGAAGTTCACGGTTCACATATTGCTGATGCCTGGCTTGGAGAATTTTCAGCATTACTTTACTAGCCTGTGAAATGAGTGCAATTGTGCGGTAGTCTGAGCATTCTTTGACATTGCCTTTCTTTGGGATTGGAATGAAAACTGATCTTTTCCAGTCTGTGGCCACTGCTGTGTTTTCCAAATTTGCTGGCATACTGAGTGCTTTTGCTTTAGTTTACTGTTATATAAAGCTAAAAATATCGATCTCTCTCTACTAAGGAAAGCTGTAATACACAGTTACCTGTGCCTAGATTTTATCTCTCTTATTTTAAAAGCTGTTTTTTTACCATCTAGATTTTCCCCTCCTTTTCCATTGTCTACGTTAAGACTTAAGAATTCCTTAATTATGTAAATGACTTGTCAGCAGTAAGATGTTGTCCTGTACACTATGAGATCTTTCTCATTCTGTCTAAACCTCCTCCAATTTTCTTAGCAATCTGCTGAGCTAGTTTTGGAGAGGGCAATGGCACCCCACTCCAGTACTCTTGCCTGGAGAGTCCCATGGACAGAGGAGCCTGGTAGGCTGCAGTCCATGGGGTCGCTGAGAGTCGGACACAACTGAGTGACTTCACTTTCACTTTTCACTTTCATGCATTGGAGAAGGAAATGGCAACCCACTCCTGTGTTCTTGCCTGGAGAATCCCAGGGATGGGGGAGCCTGGTTGGCTGCCGTCTATGTGGTCACATAGAGTCGGTCACGACTGAAGCGACTTAGCAGCAGCAGCAGCAGAGCTAGTTTTAGTTAGATCACTAGATCCTGATATCAGATGTACTAATTCTCACATCAGTCTATAGAATTATGCTCAATTCCCCTGGAATATATAAGACAGAGGCAGAAAATAATGGAAGAAGGCAAAGGAAACATATGAGAAACTGAGATAGTATAATAGTTCTAAATTACAATTGAGAAAACCTATGAAAGATTATTTTATCAATAGCCACAATGCTTATTTCCAATCTAGAATATTCAATAGCTCACTTCCTGGTCTCACTCCTTTGCATGTGTCCCACAAATTAAAATATAAATTATTATGGGAATTCCTTACTTTAAAAATGTATATACATGTCAGAGGTTTTCACATTGTGATCCATAAACACCGATTCAGAATCCCTATGGGAATTTGCTAAAAAAGGTAAATTCCTCCATCTAGTGAGTCAGAACTTGAGTACCTTTCTAACAAATCTTCTTGGTAAATCTCAAACCAGAAAGTGTTAGTATATACAGTACAGTCTAAAATACTCAGCTTGCCATAAAAGGTACTCTAAAAATGCCCCAATTCTACATTAGTTTTCTTAGTTTCTGGATTAGCCAATTTCTTTTGGTTTGAGAAACCAAACTCCTTCCAGGTTTGATTTATAAGAAGGACCTATCAAAGAAGGCTTAAGACTGGGGACAAACCGCTCTCTAACTCTTCTAAGAACTTCATGGGTTCTCTTCACAGAGCCCCTCACAATTAGAATTCGTTATAGTCCTGATTCTATCTTAAGCTCTTCTTTCTCTATAACTTCTCTTCCAGAATATATTCAGAATATATTCTATATCTTTACCTTACATTGAAAATCTATGTTCTTAAATTAATCAAAGATGGCACTTGATTGGCCTCATTCATCTTTTTGGTCAAGTTGGTGTATAGGTTTTTGATGAGCTTGTGAAGCAGCTTAGCTCTAATTCATCAAGGGGCATTTAGAGACCCGGTCACATGGTAATGATCATGCCACTTAAGAGAAAGTTCTCAGTGATGTTTGGGTACTTGAGTGGCCTTGAAGAACAGCTGTGTCTGGGCAAGAATTGCAATCAGTAAGCCCACTGCACTTTCTTTCTCCTATCCTAAGTACACATAGCTAATATACTTGTCTGTCCTAAAAAGCACATTAGAATTTCATATCTCTTTGCCTTTGTGTGTATATTTCTTTTGATTTGAAATGACCATCTTTCTCCATCTGTGTCCACTGAAGTCATATCATTCTTTCAAGATCTGTTCTCAAATTAACTTCTTGAAGATTTCCCAGACTCTAAATAGAAATAAATTCTCCTGGACCTATTCTGCCAATACCTCCCTTTAAAATGTATAGGCAAAATTTTTTTTTGCCTATAAATTTTGTATATTTTCCTGTAATTAATCTCATTTGGATAACTGTAAACTATTGGAGGAAAAGAACCCTGTTGAATTGATTGATGACTTCTCTGAAGAGTTAAGAACAGTACCTGTAAACATTAAGCATCAAGTGCATCAGTGTCTTTGTATTTTATTTAGTAGTGTGGCTACTGGAAAATGATAAAGCTCACCTCATTATATTAGGCTTTGGTTTTGACTTAGGACAGTACTGCGTTCCCTTTCTTCCCAATCCCAGAGATCGAAGCTGTGTCGCCTGTGTCTCCTGCATTTCAGGCTCATTCTTTACCGCTGAGCCCCTGGGGAAGCCCTCTATCAGTTTACAAAATGTTAAAATATTTAAATATTGTTATGAGAAAAGAAAGTGTAACAAAAGCATTAACTATAATCAATATGTGCTCCTTTTAAGAAAATGGAGATTCCAAAAGGTATTATGTATCTTTTATAGTTTTTCAGATGATAAATAAAGTAACAGCATTAGAAACATCATGTCTTTTTATTTTATCTACTCTGGGCCTTAATTCTTCCATTGGAAAAAAGTAAAGTGGTTGGTTTGAGTGGTCTGGAGGGTCTGTAAAATACATTCTAGGTCTGACATCTGGTAATCTAAGGAGCTTCATGTGTCATGACGAATACCACTCGTATTCCCTGTCAGTCCTTATTTCCTCATCCATTAAATTGTGGGGATTTTTGCACTATTTCTACTTCTTCATCACAAAAGACATAATTTATGCCTCCAAATTCACTGCATTTGCATAAATCAGACTCTACTGGCTCTCCACCTTTCTTGAGTTTTAACAGGACTTTCACATGGACCCTCTTTTTCTCTAATTTCAAGCTACATTGAAAGAAATGTTTCACATTTTGATCTTTTTTAGTTTAGTTTCCTTCAAACTAGCTTAATGAAGATGATTAGAATATTTTGTGTGGGTACACAGTCTAATTGTCACCACAAAATGCACAGGGACTTCCAGGAATTTTGTTGGAGCACATGCATTGGGAATTCTCTCCCCTCCTGCCCCTCGTCAGTAAGCCTCAGCTGGTGAGTCAGGGCTGTGCTGGCAGAACCCTTGAAAGATCTTGGGAAATAAAATTCTTCAGAAGGGCAGATTATTCTTCTTGGTGGAAAATGCCAGGCTGTAAAAACAGAGGCTGAATGACTGAATTTAAGCTGCAATTATCTCAGAATGATAATTAACTATTTTCAAGTTGTAAAAGATTTAAATGCCTTCTACTTTGCAGAATCTGTTTTAGTATGAGTGTGTTTGAATTTTCTGTTTAGAGTCCAGAGAATGATTTAAAATGGTTTTTTCTTTTTCTTCCTAGAGTTTTTATCCTCATTCCCCACTTGGACTCATAATCTTTGATGGGAATTGCTTCTGTGTATTTTGTTGTTGTTGTTCAGTTGCTCAGTCATGTCCAACCCTGCGACTCCATGGGCTGCAGCACACCAGGCTTTCCTGTCCTTCACTGTCTCCCAGAGTTTCCTCAAACTCATGTCCATTGAGTCAATGATGCAATCCAACCATCTCTTCCTCCAGAGCCCCCTTCTCCTCCTGCCCTTAAACTTTCCCAGTATCAGGGTTTTTTTTTGTTTTGTTTTGTTTTTCCAGTGAGTTGGCTCTTTGCATCAGATGGCCAAAGTATTGAAGCTTCAACTTCAGCATCAGTCCTTCTAATGAATATTCAGGACTGATTTAATTGAGGACTGACTGGTTTGATCTCCTTGCAGTCCAAGGGACTCTCAAGAATCTTTCCCAGCACCACAGTTTGAAAGCATCAATTCTTCAGTGCTCAGCCATCTTTATGGTCCAACTCTCACCCATATGTGTACTGAAAAAACCCAAAGCTTTGACTAGACGGACCTTTGTTGGCAAAGTGATGTCTCTGGTTTTTAGTATGCTGTCTAGGTTTATTATAGTTTTTCTTCCAAGGAGCAAGCATCTTTTAATTTCATTCATGGCTGCAGTCATCGTCTGTAGTGATTTTGGAGACCAATAAATAAATAAATAAGTAAAGTCTGTCACTGTTTCCATTGTTTTCCCATCTTTTGCCATGAAGTAATGGGACCAGATTCAACGATCTTCAGTTTAAAGCCAGTTTTTTCACTTTTTTCTTTCACTTTCATGAAGAGGCTCTTTAGTTCTCCTTCACTTTATGCCTTAAGGGTGATATCATCTGCATATCTGAGATTATTGATATTTCTCCCAGCAATCTTAATTCCAGCTTGTGCTTCATCCAGTCTGGCATTTCACATGATGTACTCTGCATATAAGTTAAATAAGCAGAGTGACAATATACAGCCTTGATCTACTCCTTTCTCAATTTGGAACCAGTCCATTGCTCCATGTCCAATTCTAACTGTTGCTTCTTGACTTGCATTCAAGTTTCTCAGGAGGCAGGTATGGTGGTCTGGTATTTCCATCTCTAAGAATTGTCCAAAGTTTTCTGTGATCCACACAGTAAAAGGCTCTAGGATAGCCAAGAAGTAGAAGTAGATGTTTTTCTGGAATTCCCTTGCTTTTTTCTATGATGCAATGTATGCTGGCAATTTGATCTCTGGTTTCTCTGCCTTTTCTAAATCCAGTTTTTATATCTGGAGTCTTGATTCATGGACTGTTGAAGCCTAACTTACTAGTTTTTTTTTTCCCCCCCAATTTAAATGACCATGAGTGAGTATATCACTAGACCTTAATACCAACATAATTCCTTAACATGCTATATCAGGTAGGATGTGAGCTTTTATCTATCAGATGGATTCGGGTCTAATTTGGTCTTAATCACACAGTGGTATACAATGGTGATGTGGTGAGAGGGGTCTACCTCAAGTACAGCAATAAGAAGATGCATTGTTGATAGAGGATTTGCAAGCCATAGTAAAACTGAATAAAATTCTTATTTTTATTATCATCATGTGCAGGCACTTCTAACAAATTTCAATAATAAAATAATCCTCCTGAAAAAATTAGTTTGGGGCTCCAGTTCTAAATCAGTAATTCTCAGAGTATGCTTTGAGATAAGGCTACTGAGAATACTACAGACCCTTTCAGGGAGGCAGTAGGGTTAAAACTATTTTCATAATCAAACTAAAAGGTTAATTTTTTTTCTCTCATATTCTTTCTAGTGTGCAATGAAGTTTCCAGAAGCTGTAATGTGATAGTACAGCACATTGGATGCTAAAGTAGTTAAGAGTGTTTTACATTAGTTAAAACATAAAACAATGCATATTCATGCTAATTTTAATGTAGGTTTTTTTTAATGTTAACATGGAATATGTTTATCATTGTTATTTTTAAATGAGCCTTAAATACATACTTAAGATTTTTCCCATTCTTAATTCTAATATGGTAAAGATCACTAAATATAACCTATAAAAAGTGTTTGATATCTTAAAATTATCTTAATAGTTTATGGAATCCTGAGACCAATAATTTGGAAACCAGTGTTTTAGTAATTGCTAGGTTTAATTTTCTTTTTTGATAGATGCAGATTATTCCTCTGAAAAGATGGAATATATATTTAATTTGTAATATATGTATGTATATATGTACATGTATTAAACAAGTAATCAATTGATGGACATTATTTCCTACCTTGGTTATTATAAGCATATTCACAATTAATATCTTTATCTATAATTACTTTCACACTTAACTATAAGGTATCTATATGTCATCCAAATCAGGTCATCTTTGAGACTAAAAGGACAGGGGTATTAGTATTTATACCAGGACAGGACGAGTGTAAACCAGGGCTGTATCCCAGGCAAACTGAGATGCATGATCACTCTACTTACATTGTACTTATTATGTGCCAAACATTTTATTATTAAATATTTAATAATCATGGCAACCCTATGAGATACTTGCTATTATTATCCCCAATCTACAAATCCAAACACTCTGAAATAAGAGATTTGAAATTAGTTGTCCAAGGCCACACAACTAGTAAATGCAAAATCAGGATTCAAACCCAAACAGTGTGGCTCCAGCATCCATGCTCTTAATTACTGCATTATATTGTCTCTCTTTGAGAGACATGGATGATTGCTGAAGGATAAACTCCTAGAATTATAACTGAGAGTAAAACGGTATGTGAATTTTTATGTTGATGTGCTGTGCTGTGCTTAGTCGTTCAGTAATGTCCAACTCTTTGCAACCCCATGGGGCTATAGCCCGCCAGGCTCCTCTTGTCCATGAGGATTCTTCAGGCAAGACTACTGGAGTGGGTTGACATGCCCTCTTCCTTCCTGACCCAGGAGTCAAACCCAGGTCTCCCCCATTGTGGGCAGATTCTTTCCCATCTGAGCTACCAGGGAAGCCAAAGAATACTGGAGTGGGTAGCCTAACCCTTCTCCAGGGGAACTTCCTGACCCAGGAACAGAACCAGGGTCTCCTGCATTGCAGGCAGATTCTCAACCACTGAGCTACAAGGGAAGCCCTTTATGTTCGTGAAAGTGAAAGTGAAGTCGCTCAGCCGGGTCTGACTCTTTGCGACCCCATGGTCTGTAGCTCACCAGGCTCCTCCATTCATGGGATTTTCCAAGGAAGAATACTGGAGTGGATTGCCACTTCCTTCTCCCGGGGATCTTCCCGACCCAGGAATTGAACCCAGATCTCCCACATTGTAGGCAGACTCTTTATAGTCTGATCCACCAGGGAAGCTTTTATGTTGGTAGATATTGCCAAATACTTATCCATAAAGTTATATTAATATCTTCTAATCAAGATTACATCAGATTATCTATTTCCCCATATTCTTGCCCATGCAGTGTATCATCAATTTTTAGAGGAAATAATTGCCATTCTGATGGGTGAAAAAATATATTTTAACATATTTGCATTGCTCTCATTCTGATGGTAGTTAAGCATGTTTTCAAGTGGTCAAGAGCCTTATTTTGTGATAGTTAATTTTAGGTGTCAACTTGACTAGATTAAGGGATGCCCAGATAGTTGATAGAACATTAGATACTGTTTAGTAATCATTAGGTTCAGGTGGCCTGCTCCGTTATTCCCCAGACAATGATGAAAACCTCCCTTATCTATTCCAGGTGCCCATGAAAATAGTTACTCATTCATGAATTTTGTGGAGAATGCAATGGTGACCCACTCCAGTACTCTTGCCTGGAAAATCCCATGGACGGAGGAGCCTGGTAGGCTGTAGTCCATGGGGTCACTAAGAGTCGGACACGACTGAGTGACTTCACTTTCACTCTTCACCTTCATGCATTGGAGAAGGACATGGCAACCCACTCCAGCGTTCTTGCCTGGAGAATCCCAGGGACGGAGGATCCTGGTGGTGTGCCGTCTATGGGGTCACACAGAGTCAGACACGACTGAAGCAACTTAGCAGCAGCAGCAGCAGCATGAATTTTGACTTAGGAATGCACATTCCACTTCTAAGCCCCTACCCCAGACCCTAGGTTAACTTTAAAATTGCCCAAATGATCCCTTTTGGTGAACAGTGTGGTTGCAACCACAAATACTTACAGATCATTTTCTGCCCAATCCTGCCCTTATAAATTTCCCCAATAATAAACTGATCCATTGATTTTATGGAGCTGTCTGTCTCACTTTTTGGTCTCAAGATGTCTCCTCTGTTTGGTGGGTAATTTTCATTCCCTCCATCCTCCAACAAAAACAACACTCCAATCAGAGGCTTCAGAGAGATTAGAGAAAATGTTTCATGAATAAAACAAAAATAGAATGCAAAGGAAAAAGCAAAAGTGAGTACAAGGAGAAGATCTTGGAATTTAGAATAATTACTCAGATAAACAATTCAAGAGAAATTCTGAAAGATACATTCAAGGGAAGCTCTCACTATTATACAAAACTAGTAAAATTCTTAATTTTGGTAGAAAACAATTTTGTTAGTGTTACATCTTTATATCTTTCATGTTTTTCCTAATTCTAGTTTCCCTAGCTAAAATAGTCAACACAACTGTCTAGCACTGCAAATAGGCTGTGGTTTATTTTGATTTACCATATGAAATCCTTAGTTCTTCTCCTGCTGCTACTGCTGCTGCTGCTAAGTTGCTTCAGTCGTGTCCGACTCTGTGCAGCCCCATAGATGGCAGCCCACTAGGCTCCTCCGTCCCGGGGATTCTCCAGGCAAGAATACTGGAGTGGGTTGCCATGTCCTTCTCCAATGCATGAAAGTGAAAAGTGAAAGTGAAGTTGCTCAAGTCGCGCCCGACTTTTAGCGACCCCTTGGACTGCAGCCTACCAGGCTCCTCCATCCATGATGTTTTCCAGGCAAGAGTACTGGAGTGGGTTGCCATTGCCTTAGTTCTTCTAGGTTGAATAAAACAAAATCCTCCAAAACACTTTGTAGTGTGTTGGTAGAGAGTATCAGTTATTTGTTTGTTACTCATTGTGATAGTTAATTTTATATGTCATCCTAATGGAGCCACATGGTATCCAGACATTTGATTAAACATTATTCTGGGTGTCTCTCTGAGGAAGCTTCTGGATGAAATTAACTTTTAAAATCAGAGACTGAGTAAAGCAAATTGCCCTTGTTAATGAAAGTGGCCCTCATCCAATCAATTGAAGACCTAAACAAACAATATTTTTAATAAGAATGAATTCCTGTACCTGCTGCTAAGCTGGGACATCAATTTTTTGGTTATTTTCCTGCCTTCAGACTCAAAATGACAAATATGCTCTTTCCAATATCTATAAAACTGGGAGGTTCTACAGACAAACTCTATAATCATTCCCTGCTTACAATTTTATGACTTTTAAAAACCATTAATTAATTGTTTTTCTTATTAAACTTGTTATCAAAGTGCTAGAATAAACTCATTTACTCATCTCCCATCACAAGATGTCTCCTCTATTTTTTTTTCAAATTCTTTTCTTTCTTCAAACCATTACTCACTGTCCTTGTTTAACTAAATCTTCTCCTCTAAGAAGAATTAACTTCAGCTTATTTTCATTCCCCACTGCAAGTTTTCCCTCATATATTTGTTGAAGTACATAATGTATTGTAAATTATCGATTTATATATCTCTTTCACTATTAAGTTCAGAATTCCTACATGGTAAAGACTACCTACTTAGACTCTTTCACACAAACTTTGAAGAGAGCATCCAAGACATAAAAAACACTAAAGATTGCTGTTGAATAAAAAATTCAGTTGATCAAGTGTCCACTTACAATGTTCACTTCCCATGTAGCAGACATGAAAACTACATGTTATATGGAATCCAAGTAGGTAAGACACCCCATCCACCGTGCTAATCGGGAAACTGAAAGTAGAGAAGATAAAAAGTCAAACGGATATACTGTAAATTAAAACTGGGCTTCTTATTGTCAACCTCAGCAATGCTGATGGTTTGGGCCAAATAATTGCCTATTGGGGGGAACTGTTCTGTGTACTGGTGGATATTAGCATCATTATTGGCCTCTACCCACCATAAGACTCTCTGAGTTATGACAACCAAAAATGTCCCTGGACACTGCCAAATGTGGGACACGACTGAATGACTGAACAAGCATGCAACTATATTTACTGCCCAACATCACTGTAAAGATGAAATGAGAAAACACATCTAATATGCTTATGTGTGTGTGTTAGTCACTCAGGCATGTCTGACTCTTTGCGACCCCATGGACTGTGACCTGCCAGGCTCCTCTGTCCATGGAATTCTCTAGGCTAGAATACTGAAGTGTGTAGCCATTTCCTTCTTTAGGGGATCTTCCCAACCCAGGGATCAAACCCAGCTCTCCTGCATTGCAGGCAGACTCTTATAGCCTGAGCCACCAGAGAAGCCCAATATGCTTATAATACTATCTATTATTACTGTATGCATTCAACTTTAATTTGAATATACAATTCTAGGCTTCCCATATCATGCTTTCTTCTTTGTTCTTTTCCCTTTTCTTCCATTGGATTTCTCTTCCATCACTAAGTTGTCTCCAGTTCTTTGTGACCCCATGGACTCCAGCATGCCAGGTTTCCCTGTCCTTCACTATCTCCTGGAGCTTGGTCAAACTCTTGTCCATTGAGTTGGTGAAGCCATCCAACCATCTCATCCTCTGTCACCCCCCTTGTCCTTTTGCCCTCAGTCTTTCCCAACATCATCTTTTCCAATGAGTTACAATCAGGTGGCCAAAGGATTGGAGCTTCTTAGTGTAATATTTATTTCCTTTTTTGGTTACTACTAGTTTTCAAGTTTTACATTTCCATTTGTAGTCTTTCTGTGGTTACTCTTAATTTCTGTATTTGACTTTAAGTTTAATTAATAGCTTTACTTTCTATACTAACAACACAAAGATTGTAAGAATATATTAACTCACATATTTCCCAGTATTTTGCTCCCCATTGATTCTTGTATCCACATTTTTCCAGGATTTAAAACCCTTTTTCCTGAAGGATGAGTCTGTCAGGGGCTCTCAGTCTTTCAGTTCATTTCAGTCACTCAGTTGTGTCCAATTCTCTGCAACCCCTTGGACTGCAGCATGCCAGGCTTCCCTGTCCATCACCAACGCCCAGAGTCTTTATTTATTTGAAATTCATTTCATATGATCCTTATTCTTGATAAATTAACTAGGCAGATAATTGGAGATTGACAGTCATTTTTGTTCTACCTTGTGAAGATATTATTTCATAATTTTGACACCTGTAGTTTTTGCTGAGCTATCTATAGTCATTCTAATTATAACTCTTTTGTGTGTAATCTATCTTTTCTATTTAGTTGGGTTTTACATATTCTGTTTGATTTCATATTCTTAAATTTCATTAAAATATGTCTAACTGTAGAATTATTTATTCTTTATAGAAGTTACACTTCTTGAAAATGAAGAATTTTAATCCTGAAAATTCTCAACCGTGTTGTCTTCAAATATAAAGGTACACCTTTTCTGGATTTTCTTATTCTGGAACTCCTATCAAACATAATTGGACATTCTTATTCTTTGTCCTTATCTCTGAGCCTATCTTCCATATTTTTATCTCATTATCTTTGTGTTGCATTACAGATGATATTCTCCAGTTTATCTTACAACTCTCTAATTAGCTTTTCAGCTCTTATAACTACTTATAAACTACTTTTATGGGATTCCCAGGAGGCTCAGTGATAAAGAACCTGGTTGCCAATGAAGGAGCCATAGGAAACAATCATTCCATCCCTGGGTCAGGAAGACCCCCCTGGAGGAAAAAATGACAACTCATGCCAGTATTCTTGTCAGGAAAATACCATGGACAGAGCAGCCTGGAGAGCTACAGTCCATGGGATTACACACAGCTGGTCATGCACAAAAATATTTTTACTGTGATATCATTTAAGGAGGTCTTCTGTGAGATTTTCTTTCCACCTGGATTGTGGAATGTAACTTTAGACTGGTTTCCTTTCTCCTTTGTTAGGAACAGTTAGAACTGGACAGGGAACAACAGACTGGTTCCAAATAGGAAAAGGAGTATGTCAAGGATGTACATTGTCACCCTGCTTATTTAACTTCTATGCAGAGTACATCATGAGAAATGCTGGGCTGGATGAAGCACAAACTGGAATCAAGATTGCCGGGAGAAATATCAATAACCTCAGAAATGCAGATGACAACACACTTATGGCAGAAAGTGAAGAAGAACTAAAGAGTCTCTTGATGAAAGTGAAAGAGGAGAGTGAAAAATTTGGCTTAAAGCTCAACATTCCCAGAAAACTAAGATCATGGTGTCCGGCCCCATCCCTTCATGGCAAATAGATGAGGAAATAGTGGAAACAGTGGCAGACTTTTTTGGGGCTCCAAAATCGCTGCAGATGGTGACTGCAGCCATGAAATTAAAAGACACTTACTCCTTGGAAGGAAAGTTATGACCAACCTAGACAACATATTGAAAAGCAGAGACATTACTTTGCCAACAAAGGTCCGTCTAGTCAAGGCTATGGTTTTTCCAGTGGTCATGTATGGATGCGAGAGTTGGGCTATAAACAAAGCTGAGCACCGAAGAATTGATGCTTTTGAACTGTGGTGTTGGAGAAGACTCTTGAGAGTCCCTTGGACTGCAAGGAGATCCAACCAGTCCATCCTAAAGGAAATCAGTTATGAATGTTCATTGGAAGGACTGATGTTGAAGCTGAAACTCCAATACTTTGGCCACCTGGTTCAAAGAACTGACTTATTTGAAAAGACCCTGATGCTGAGAAAGATTGAAGGCAGGAGAAGAAGGGGACAACAGAGGATGAAATGATTGGATGGCATCACTGACTCAATGGACATGAGTTTGAGTAAAGTCCAGAAGTTGGTGATGTACAAAGATGCCTGGTGTGTTGTAGCCCATGGGGTAGCAAAAAGTCGGACATAACTGAGCGAGTGAACTGAACTGAGGAACACACTGGTGTGAGACCAATGTTTATCTTAATTATTGACATGTAGGTTCCTACCTCTTGCAGTTTTTAGATTCAAAAATTCAAAAACTTGGGTTCAAGTTTACAAATTACCCCCTGTTTTTCAACCCAGAATCTAGGCAGAGATAAGATTCATTGTTGTCTATCTGCTTCCTATGTCAGCAAATAGATTTTATTATGGAGGTTTCAATTCTCTGAAAGCCCCAGGTACAGGCATCAGTCCCTTTGCAGCTTCTTACTGAACTGAGGTTATTAAAATACAAGCATTAGGCACACCAAGTCTGAAACTCAATGCTTCTATCTGTCATGCCCAATGGTTTCCAGAGATCTAGCCAATGAACTTTTCAGTCTTAATTTCTATCACCTGGGGATTCTCATTAGCGCTTGCACTTGGGATCTTCACTGATTCATATGTAATCTTTTAGCTGCAGCATGCAGGATAGTTATGGCATGTGGGATCTGGTTCCCTGACCAGAGGCTGAACCCTGGCCCCCTGCATTGGGAATGAAAGTCTTAGTCACTGGACCACCAGGGGAATTGCCAATTTTATACCATTTTAGCCTACCAATTTATCAGAATCAGATGGGCTAGCACTTTGCTCATTATCAACACTTTATATTGGAAGCTTACCATGCACAGGACATCTTAGGAGAACAAGACAATAGTTTACAAATAGCTTTTAATTCAAGCCTCTGTTACAGTGATGGCAATAGTATTTCTCCATTTGCAAGTGCTAGAAAGCCAGAAGGATAATTAATCAAAAAATTGCTTAGCAAAACTTAGAACCACCCAGAAACTTCTGCTGGTATCATTTCAAGGATCTTCTTATATATCACACAATTTCAAAGAGCACAAATGAATATCCAAGTCATAATAATATAAACATGCACTGTGGTTCCAGAGATGTTACTAAGAAAAATGAGTAAAAAATAAAGATGGTGGAATTACATTAAAGTGAAAATTTTGGATAAGTTCTTTGAAAATCTGAAATAATAAATTATTCACAGTCACTGAAATTCAGAGGCTCTCAACAATACTTTTTGGAAATTATCATGCTCCATTCATATGTGCCACCCAAATGTGAAGTTTCAAACACAGTATGCATGAATTAGATGATAAAATAACTTAAGGCAGAATATATTTCAGTATTTATTGCTAAATGATTTTGCCAAGGAAATTGACTTGATAATGTTTTATGAAAACTGTTAGCTATTATGATGTAATTTCAAAGTCCAGTCTTAAATGCTATCAGTATTTCAAAAAAATATAACTTTTATATTTTAAAAGTCACTGTTTCCATTATGACTTTTTTTTTTTTTTGGCCAGGATGAAGTAAAATTTATGGCTTGAAATCCCAAATAAATTATTTTAGTCATAGCTTTTTATCTATATGCCAGTTTTAAGTAATATCTGGATACAAATTCTAATGAACAAATGGGTATGTAGTGAGGAGGTAGAAATAAAAGTAACTGCATGAAGGGGCAAATTTAATTTAAAAATTACTCCTCATTCATTTATCGAACAGCAAAAAGCTTATTAAAGTGAAAATTATAGTCACAGTATTTTATTCTATAGCTATTCTTCTAAGTGATGAGGACTGTAAAGAGATTCCAGACAGCCTCGCTTACTGTGGCACATCATATTCTTAATTGCTTTCTCTAAAAAATGAAACTGATCTATAAGTTAATAAACAGATAGGATAATTTCTAATTTAGATCTCCAATTCAAAGCCTGCCTGAAAACTAGGCAAAGAAAAATATGCTTAAAATCAGCAGATGATTATTTCAGGCTCAACTAACAAGGGTGACAGCAACGTAGATTAAGTCACAGATCAAAACCCAATCTCTGCACACTTTTTAGGTTTCTCTTTTACTTTGACAAGGTGGGTGCATTAATGCTAAAATGCTTTATGCTAACCAAAAATAATAAACAAAATTATCTGTAAAATAACTGTGTCAAAATTTTAATATAACAACTCCTATTTTCCATTGAAATATGGAGTTTTTAAAGAAATTCTATACCAAGGTCTGGTAATATATTGCTAAGTAAATTGAAGCTCTAAGGAGCAAAGCAACTTTTTCAAGCGGGAACAAGCAATTAATTTCAAACAGGAAAAAAAAAAACCCAAAACAAAACAGAAATTCCTTCCTCTAAAGCATGAGCTTCCTTTTACACTGAAGGTGTAGGATAAATAATTAAACGTGGCTTCTTTTGTAACAAACTTTTTTTCTCCCCTATGTTCTAAAGAATAATTCTTTTGGAATTTATGACAATAAAAGGAAAAGAACACTTAACAACAACAATAACCAAAAAAAAAAAAAACCCAGTGTGAGTTCTAGTTTTTGTTTGGTTATGTGAGTCCCTAGTAACCCAACTCTCCTGCTGACAACAGCTACAAATTTTATAAGATACAAAAAATACAACTACATTTTTTTTACTAAGGAGAGTAAATAAATGTAAATAGCTATGAAGAGGAGTCACAATATGGAAGAGGAATAATATGAGAGTGAATTTTCAGGATTCTTTTTCATTTGGCGGTATTGAAAGTCAACCTCAGCTGCAGAGTGATGGAGTGATGCAGTAATGTTCCAACAACTCAACTTTTTTCAGGCCATAGAGATTAACAAAAGGAGCAGAAATGGGCTAGGTGTTGGGAGGGGATAGAAGAAAACTAAGGAAAGAAGCTTTAATTCTGGGAATGAATCTTACATAAGTCTCAGCCTAACTGCATGGACAGGACTGACTGAAACAACGAAGTTTTAAAAAACTAAACTGAGACTTGAGCCACCATCCTCAGAAGGTGAGCTAGAACTTGCAATCAAAATATAACTGGATTGACTGACCACAGAAAGAAGAGTAAGAATGTTTTCCAGAGAATTATAGCAGAATAATACACAAACAAAAACAATATTCACAATTTGCTTGACATGATCCAAAATTAACTGGTGTAAAAGGAATTAGGAAAGATAATCCATTCTAAGAATAAAGACAATGAAGATGCCAAACCAAGATGATGCAGATGTTTATATGATCAGTTAGAACTTTAAAGCAGATATTATACTATGCTTCCCCAGCTTTGCAGGATGCTCCCCAAGAGGCCCAGCCTGTTTTTGACTCACTCATCAGAACTTTGAGAAGACTGTCACAGCTGTAGTCTGGGGATGGCTAACAGCAGAAAAGGAGGGTAAGAACTCATAGTAAATGGCCTGATGATCTGAACAATTGACTGCAGGTTCTATCGATTGCCTCAGGAGCTCCACCAAGAGCCCAGACCACAGATCTTGAGGAACACCCCATCTACAAACCCACATACCTAGCTCCCAACACTATGCTTTTGGCTTCTCCCTTTTGGCTGGTACCCTATATACCCCCATAGAAAGAACACATGAGCCCTCCAAATGGCACACAGATATTTTATATGCTTTGTAATAAACCTTTGCCTCATTTTTGTGAAAACATATTCGTATCTCCTATTCTAGGTATTTTGTACTTCAGGCTCTTTTATTTAGTTCCACAATTGCACTCATCTCATGCACTAGCAAAGTAATGCTCAAAATTCTCCAAGCCAGGCTTCAGCAATACGTGAACTGTGAACTTCCAGATGTCCAAGCTGATTTTAGAAAAGGCAGAGGAACCAGAGATCAAATTGCCAACATCTGCTGGATCATCAAAAAAGAAAGAGAGTTCCAGAAAAACATCTATTTCTGCATTATTGACTATGCCAAAGCCTTTGACTGTGTGGATCACAATAAACTGTGGAAAATTCTGAAAGAAATGGGAATACCAGACCACCTGACCTGCCTCTTGAGACACCTATATGCCGGTCAGGAAGTAACAGTTAGAACTGGACGTGGAATAACAGACTGGTTCCAAATAGGAAAAGGAGTATGTCAAGGCTGTATATTGTCACCCTGCTTATTTAACTTATATGTAGAGTATATCATGAGAAATGCTGGGCTGGATGAAGCACAAGCTAGAATCAAGATTGCCGGGAGAAATATCAATAACCTCAGATATGCAGATGACACCACCCTTATGGCAGGAAGTGAGGAGGAACTATAAAGCCTCTTGATGAAAGTGAAAGAGGAGAGTGAAAAAGTTGGCTTAAAGCTCAACATTCAGAAAACGAAGATCATGGCATCCAGTCCCATCACTTCATGGGAAATAGATGGGGAAACAGTGAAAACAGTGTCAGACTTTATTTTTGGGGCTCCAAAATCACTGCAGATGGTGACTGCAGCCATGAAATTAAAAGATGCTTACTCCTTGGAAGAAAAGTTATGACCAACCTAGATAACATATTGAAAAGTAGAGACATTATTTTGCCAACAAAGATCCATCTTGTCAAGGCTATGGTTTTTTCCAGTGGTCATGTATGGATATGAGAGTTAGACTGTGAGGAAAGCTGAGTGCCAAAGAATTTATGCTTTTGAACTGTGGTGTTGAAGAAGACTCTTGAGAGTCCCTTGGGCTGCAAGGAGGTCCAACCAGTCCATCCTAAAGGAGATCAGTCCTGGGTGTTCATTGGAAGGACTGATGCTAAGGCTGAAACTCCAATACTTTGGCCACCTCATGCGAAGAGTTAACTCATTGGAAAAGACCCTGATGCTGGGAGGGATTGGGGGCAGGAGGAGAAGGGAACAACAGAGGATGAGATGGCTGGATGGCATCAACGACTCTATGGACATGAGTTTGGGTGGACTCTGAGAGTTGGTGATGGACAGGGAGGCCTGGCGTGCTGCAATTCATGGGGTCACAAAGAGTCGGACACGACTGAGCAACTGAACTGAACTGAACTGATAATTCACTGGATAATTTCTGGGTATGTGGTAAGGTAAAAGTCGATGTTTACTTTTTTCTATGTGCTTCCCAGGTGGCACTAGTGGTAAAGAATTGGCCTGCAATGAAGGAGAGGCAGGAGACTTGGGTTTAATCCCTGGGTCAGGAGTATTCCCTGGAGGGTGGCATGGCAACACACAAGTATTCTAGCCTGGAGAATCCCATGGACAGAGGAACCTGGCTGGCTCTATCCACAGGGTTGCAAAGAGTCGGACATGACCGGTGACTGAGCATACACACATGCGTGCATTCTTTTCTATAAAGACATTTTATTTCCAAGCATAATTTGTTGAAAAAATTTTCCTTTCCCCATTGAGTTGTGTTAGTACTTCTGTCAAGAATCAGTATTAAAGTTTGTCAAAAGCTTCTTCTGCATCTAACTACTGAAATGATTATATGGCTTTTATCCTTTATTCTGTTATATAGTAAATTATATTTGCTTTTTAAAAAACCACATTATTGAAGCAACATTGACAGCTGAAAAGCTGTACATATTTGATTCAATGAGGTTGAGGGTAAGTATATACCACTGAAACCACTATCACCACCAAGGCCATAGATACATCCATTGCCAGTTAAAGTCTCCTTCCACCTTCATTATTATTATTATTATTATTATTATTATTACTTATGTGTAGTAAGAACAATTAACATAAGATTTACTCTCTTAGCATATTTTAAGAATTTCATACGGTATTGCTAACTATAAATACTTTATTTGCCGCCCCCTTTCTGCTCTTCAGTTCAGTTCAGTTCAGCCACTCAGTCGTGTCCAACTCTTTGTGACCCCATGAATCGCAACACGCCAGGCCTCCCTGTCCATCACCAACTCCCAGAGTTCACTCAGACTCACGTCCATCGAGTTGGTGATGCCATCCAGCCATGTCATCCTCTGTCATCCCCTTCTCCTCCTTCCCCCAATCCCTCCCAGCATCAGAGTCTTTTCCAATGAGTCAGCTCTTCTCATGAGGTGGCCAAAGTACTGGAGTTTCAGCTTTAGCATCATTGCTTCCAAAGAAATCCCAGGGTTGAACTCCTTTAGAATGGACTGGTTGGATCTCCCTGCAGTCCAAGGGACTCTCAACAGTCTTCTCCAACACCACAGTTCAAAATATTCAGCACTCAACTTTCTTCACAGTCCAACTCTCACATCCATACATGACCACTGGAAAAACCATAGCCTTGACTAGACGGACCTTTGTTGGCAAAGTAATGTCTCCGCTTTTCAACATGCTATCTTGGTTGGTCATAACTTTCCTTCCAAGGAGTAAGCGTCTTTTAATTTCATGGCTGCAGTCACCATCTGCAGTGATTTTGCAGCCCCCCCAAATAAAGTCTAACACTGTTTCCACTGTTTCCCTATCTATTTCCCATGAAGTGCTGGGACCATATTCCATGATCTTCATTTTCTGAATGTTGAGCTTTAAGCCAACTTTTTCACTCTCCTCTTTCACTTTCATCAAGAGGCTTTATAGTTCCTCCTCACTTTCTGCCATAAGGGTGGTGTCATCTGCATATCTGAGGTTCTTGATATTTCTCCTGACAATCTTGATTCCAGCTTGTGGTCCTTCCAGCCCAGGGTTTCTCATGATGTACTCTGCATATAAGTTAAATAAGCAGGATGACAATATACAGCCTGGATGTACTCCTTTTCCTATTTGGAACCAGTCTGTTGTTCCACGTCCAGTTCTAACTGTTGCTTTGATTCAATGAGGTTGAGGGTAAGTATACACCACTGAAACCATAGAGGTTTCTCAAGAGGCAGGTCAGGTGGTCTGGTATTCCCATCTCTTTCAGAATTTTCCACAATTTGTTGTCATCCACATAGTCAAAGGCTTTGGCATAGTCAATAAAGCAGAAATAGATGTTTTTCTGGAATTCTCTTGCTTTTTCCATGGATGTTGGCAATTTGATCTCTGGTTCCTATGCCTTTTCTAAAACCAGCTTGAAGATCTGGAAGTTCACAGTTCATGTATTGCTGAAGCCTGGCTTGGAGAATTTTGAGCATTACTTTACTAGCATGTGAGATGAGTGCAATTGTGCTGTAGTTTGGGCATTCTTTGGCATTGCCTTTCTTTGGAATTGGAATGAAAACTGACCTTTTCCAGTCCTGTGGCCACTGCTGAGTTTTCCAAATTTGCTGGCATATTGAGTGCAGCCCTTTCACAGCATCATCTTTCAGGATTTGAAACAGCTCAACTGGAATTCCATCCCCTCCACTAGCTTTGTTCATAGTGATGCTTTCTAAGGCCCACTTGACTTCACATTCCAGGATGTCTGGCTCTAGGTAAGTGATCACACCATCATGATTATCTTGGTCATGAAGATCTTTTTTGTACAGTTCTTCCGTGTATTCTTGCCACTTCCTATTAGTATCTTCTGCTTCTGTTAGGTCCATACAATTTCTGTCCTTTATTGAGCCCATCTTTGCATGAATAGTTCCCTTGGTATGTCTAATTTTCTTGAAGAGATCTCTAGTCTTTCCCATTCTGTTCTTTTCCTCTATTTCTTTGCATTGATCCCTGAGAAAGGCATTCTTATCTCTTCTTGCTATTCTCTGGAACTCTGCATTCAGATGCTTATATCTTTCCTTTTCTCCTTTGCTTTTCGCTTCTCTTCTTTTCACAGCTATTTGTAAGGCCTCCTCAGACAGCCATTTTGCTTTTTTGCATTTCTTTTCCGTGGGGATGGTCTTGATCCCTGTCTCCTGTACAATGTCACGAACCTCCGTCCATAATTCATCACACACTCTATCAGATCTAGTCCCTTAAATCTATTTCTCACTTCCACTGTATAATCATAAACGATTTGATTATTATATATATTTTATCTGCTTTTACCCCTCCCCAAACTACTGCCATTCCAGTCTTCTCAAAGTTCTGATGGGTGAGTCAGAAGGTGGGCCTCCTGGGCAGCATCTTGGAAAGCATAGTATTAATATAATAAGCCTAAAATTTTTTTTAAATAAAACAGTGAAATGAGGTGAATCGTTCATTAAAGAGGAAGTTCTTTCCAAACTATTTAGTGTTTCAGACAACTGTGTATGAATATGAGATCTGGCAATACTATGTTTATTGGTGTTTACTCACTAAGTTCGTTCCGTCTCTGTCACCCCATGCTCTGTAGCCTGCCAGGCTCCTCTGTTTCTGGGGTTTCCCAGCTGCGAATACTGGAGTAGGTCGCCATTCCTTTTGCCAAGGTTTATTCATTTGGCTGCATTGGGTCTTAGCTGTGGCACATGGGAACCTTAGCTGCAGCATGTGACTTAGTTGCAGCTCTTGGGATCTAGTTGCCCTACCAAAGATCAAACCCTGGCCTCCTACATTGGGAGCTTGGAGTCTTAGCCATTGGACCACCAAGCAAGTCCCTGCAATACAATAGTCTTAGTGAATCAGGACACACAAAACTTTTCTCATAATCTTTTAGGTAAAGTAGGAAAATGTAAAATATATTCCCTGGTGGCTCAGATGGTAAAGAAACTGCCTGCAATCCAGGAGACCTGAGCTTGATCCCTGGGTTTGGAAGATCCCCTGGAGAAAGGAATGGCAACCCACTCCAGTATTCTTGCCTGGAGAATCCCAAGGACAGAGGAGCCTGGCAGGCTACAGTCCATGGAGTTGAAAAAATAGGACATGACTGAGCAAATAACACTATTTTCAAATATATGCTTATTTTCCACTTTAAAGAATGGTGCCAAATGGTCTTTTAAGGTAGTTGCACAAATTTTCTCTTAAGCTAACATTATCTGAGGACTCTTATTGCTCCAGTCTCTCCAGGGCGGTTGGCATGGCCATCTTTTTAGTTTTAGTCTCTCAGCTTGATGTTTAGTGGTATCTTATTGTGTTTTTATTTTGGAAACTGTTAGATTTATAGAACAGTTTCAAAAGCAAGATGGAGAGTTATATATGCTCTTCATTGGTATTATATTTTCATAATCACCTCATGGCAAATAGATGGGGAAACAATGGAAATAGGGACAGACTTTCTTTTCTTGGGCTCCAAAATCACTGCAGATGGTGAATGCAGCATGAAATGAAAAGACACTTGTTCCTTGGAAGAAAAACAATGACCAACCTAGACAGCACATAGAGGGCTTCCCTCACAGCTCAGTTGGTAAAGAATCTGCCTGCAACGTGGCAATTTGATTCCTGGTTCAGGAAGATCTGCTGGAGAAGGGAAGGGTTACCCACTCCAGTATTCTTGGGCTTCCTTTGTGGCTGAGCTAGTAAAGAATCTGCCTGGAAAGTGGGAGACCTGGATTCCATGCCTGGGTTGGGAAGATCCCCTGGAGAAGGGAAGGCTACCCACTTCAGTATTCTGACCAGGAGAATTCCATGGACTGTATAGTTCATGGGGTCACAAAGAGTCAGACATGACTGAGCAACTTACACTTTCTTTTCGGACAGCATATTAAAAAGCAGAGACATTACTTTGCCTGCAAAGATCTGTCTAGTCAAAGCTGTGGTTTTTCCAGTAGTCATGTATAGTTTGGAGAGTTGGGTAACAAAGAAGGCTGAGTGCTGAAAAATTGATGCTTTTGAACTGTGGTGTAGGAGAAGACTCTTGAGAGTCCCTTGGACTGTAAGGAGATTACATCAGTCAGTCCTAAAGGAAATCAGTCATAAATATTCATTGGAAGGTCTTATGCTGAAGCAGAAACTGCAATACTTTGGCCACCTGATGTGAAGAACTGACTCATTGGAAAAGATCTTCATGCTGGGAAAGATTGAAGGCAGGAGAAGGGGATGACGGAGGATGAGATGGTTGGATGGCAGCACTGACTTGATGAGCAAGCTCTGGGAGTTGTTGCACTTGTTGCCTGGCGTGTTGCAGTACATGGGGTTGCAAAGATTCAGCCCTGACTAAGCGAATGAACTGAATTGAACTGAACTATAACATGGGCTACCATGGTGGTTCAGACAGTAAAGAATCTACTGCAGTGCAGGAGACACAGGAGATATGGGTTTGATCCTTGGGTTGGGAAGATCCCCTGGAGAAGAGAATGGCTACTCACTCCAGTATTCTTGCCTGGAGAATTTCATGGACAAAGGAGCCTGGCAGCCTATAGTTTAGGAAGTCACAAATTAAGAAATTAATATTGCTACATTACTGTGAGCTAAACTCTAGTAAAAATTTTACTAATGCGGTTCATTTGCTCTAGGATCCAATCTATGATACCACATTGCATTTTATTACCATAGTCCCTTTGTCTCCTTTGATCTTTGATACATAGTTTCTTAATTTTCCTTATTTTTCATGTAAATAGCTGATATGTAATATATCACTTGCCTAATTTTATAAAATAATGATAAATTGGAAAGTAAAAGTTAATGAGAGAAAAAAGTACACTCCATCCAGCAAACATTTTGTCCCAGGCAAAATGGAAATCTATCCAGATTGGTCAGATTTCAAGGCAATAATGGTCCTGTGGGAAGGAGATCACTGGACAGGTTAAGAATAAAAATAGCCATTTATTCTGCCATTAAAATTTTTTCTAAGTATTTAGATAGGTGAGTTGGCATGTGATGAGTTACATGTCAGAGGCCAGAGGTCCATGAGTAGAAGACATCAGATATCTATCACCATCATCTGGAATAATTTAATAAGTAGTAGGCTGGCAGGTTGAATGAAATGTAATCGCTAAAATTTAGCCACTTTTTTTTTTTGTTTGCACCTGCGGCATGTAGCACTTCCCTGACTGAGATCAAACCCCTGCCTCCTACATTGTAAGCATGGAGTCTTAACCACTGGATGATCAGGGAAGTCCTAGCCACTTTTAACAAATGAAAATAATTTTATGTAGTTTGATTTAATATTTACTGAATGAAAAAACAAATAAATTAATAATGAATAATTGAATACTGGACTAGGAAGTTCTTTTGATTTTCAGTTAATAAAAATAGACTTTCTATTAAAAAGAGAATTCTTCAAGCACTAATGGAAATAAAAAAACAAATTAATTATAAATTATGCCAGAAGGTCATATTTTTTTCTACCTTCAGGAAGAAATTTTTGAAGGGGTCCAAAAGCAATATCTCAGATAAATATTATATATATATGAATAAATTTACTCAGATATATTGAATTGAAAAACCACAGTAAGTTTTATAAGGTAAAAGGCAAAATTATATATTTTACTGTTAGTATTAATAACACAAATCATGAAATTAAAAGACACTTACTCCTTGGAGAAAAGCTATGACAAACCTAGACAGCGTATTAAAAAACACAGACATTACCTTGCCAACAAAGTTCCATGTGGTCAAAGCTATGGTTTTTCCAGTAGTCATGTATGCATGTGAGAGCTGGAAAATAAAAACGGCTGAGTGCCAAAGAATTGATGCCTTTGAAAGGTAGTGCTGGGCAAGACTCTTGGGAGTCCCTTGGACAGCAAGGAGATCAAACCAGTTAATCCTGAAAGAAATCAACCCTGAATACTCATTGGAAGGGCTGATACTAAAGCTGAAGCTCCGATACTCTGGCCACCTAAATGCGAAGAGCTGACTCATTGGAAAAGACCCTGATGCTGGGAAAGAGTGAAGGTAGGGAAAGGGGACAATTAAGGACAAGATGGTTGGATGGCATCACCAACTCAATGGCCATGAGTTTGAGCAAACTCCAGGAGATGGTGAAGGACTAGGAAGCCTGGTATGCTGCAGTCCATGGGGCTGCAAAGAGTCAGACATGACCGAGTGACTGAACAACAACAGTTAACAGCACAAATGAAAAAATGCTACCTAGTAAATTTACCTTTGAGATAAGAAATGCAGTAGCAAAATACTTATATCTTTTATTTAAAAGGAAACAAAATCTTTTTTACCAATTCTTCTTATATGATTCAACTTGCATTGTCTTTTGTCATCCATTTATAAGAATGGATGAGAGTTGAACTACTCCAAAGGAGAGAAATTGCTTGCTGTTGATTTTTTTAAATGATTTCAAGTTACTATGTGTATAATTTCCTAATGCTGTCGCCTGGGAGTCATAAATGTCACCACGAGTGCAATTTTTTGTTCTTGTTTTGATTTCTATTGACTAAGCCTTTCCCTTTTCAGCCACTTAGCGTCACCCTATCAGAACACAAATTATAGTCTAAATTACAAAGACAAAGTGTTCCTTTCCTCAGCCACAGTGGAATGCAAACTCCATGGAGCATAAATTTTTCCTGAGGGCAAGCAGTAGCCAATCTTTTATTTTGTTTCACATTCTTCATTTAAGAGAATTTCTGGCAAATTTATGTGATAGGAAAATAAATATTTTGTTTATTAGACACTTTGGTATATTTACAATCAATTATTTTCATCATTCTATTAGATATGTGGTTAATTATTACAGTGTCTAATATCTGAATAAAAACCAAGTAAACACATGCTTACTTATTAATAACATGCTGAAGTACATGTAGTCATTTTTAAGGATTCAGATGTTGATGACTGCAAATATTTCACTTGACATTTCCTCTAGCCAGTCTCATCTCTAGATTAGATACTAATCAAATCTGCTAATCATTTGTATTTCCTAAAGGGAAAGGCTTATCCAGACTCTATTCTGATATTTAAAGTCTCTATGATCTAGTCCTACATTTCTCGTCCTAGCTCCACTGGAGCCCCTGGTTGCCATTCCCCACCTGTATCTTACACAATCTTGACTCCCTCTATACCTTTGCCAACTCTGATATTTCCCCCTGAGATGCCACTGTACTCCAGTTTATCTCTATACATCTTTTACAATGCATCTTAGATCTATCTTTTATATCATCTCCCATGAAACCAGCTATGGAACAGAAATGGTATTTTAAATATAAAACATCTAAAGTCAGAATTTTTTTTTTATCATTCTTTGCTTAATATTCCATTAGTGTGGAGAAATGTTTCCTATAATCAGTGTCCCTATAGCATATTTATCTCGTGTCTCATTGTCTATAACTGGGTCACATATCATGCTTACACTAATTATTAACAAGATGAATGAATGGACACCACAAATATATGAGCCATCCATGGGGTTCAGAGAAGAGTAAATGGCTCAATAAAGCCAGTATTGTATAGAAGGCAGAGCAGATTTTAGATAGACAGTCATCACTGTTTTCAGCTCTTTCCAATGAAAAAATATTGCTAACTCTGTAAATTCCAATTGATTTTTCTTTACACAGTTATCAAAGCAACTTACTCCAGTTGGTCTTTGATAGGCATGAAGAACAGCCTCAAAATTCCACATATTTATCCCAGTGTCCAGCACACTTTGAATACAAGGGTCTGTGGGAGCAAATCTCATTGAGTGACCATTGCTTATGTTCTTCAGTCACAGAGTGGTGACTGTACTCCTGTCTAGAAGGCAACAAATGGAAGTTAATGGAAGAAGAACATGTGTGTATTCATAGGATGGTCACAATCATCTATTTCAGTTCTATCTCTGTTACTTCCCAGCTGTGTGAACTTTGGCAAGTAACCTAAGTTCCATAGCTTTACTTTTTCTATATGTACATAGGATGACTTTACATGAAAATAAAGAATTGCAACAGGCTCAGGTAAATCAATGCAAATTACTTAGCTTGGGGAAAGAGACTTAGTAGCTACAATTGGTAGAGTCTCTTTGGATCAGAAAGTCATGGCTATTTTGTCAGTACAAGTTATGGAAATAAGATAAACCTCTTGGAGTATGTATTCTTTCTACAAACAAAACTGAGCCAATTTTCATATTGATAGTTGGGCCAAGCAAGACATATTTGCCGTTTACTGTCATGACAGCTTAGTTAACAAAATTGGTAAACTGAATTCTCCCATTACCTTTCCTGGATTTAAAACAACAAAACAGTTCAAAATTCTTTTTTGATCATTCTTTTAAAGGAAACATTAACTCTATTTTTATATGTAAGGGAGAAAATCAATCACTCTAAAAGGAACGTAGGGAGGGAAGGAATGTGAGATATAAAAGAAAGCTAAGAATATTTATCCCTCGCTTTCACAGAGATTTGAGTAATGTTTTATAAAATCAAAATTGGAAGCTAGAGTCCTAAACTTTTAACACTTGATAAGAAAAAATTCCACTGAAATTTGTGAAAGGAATTAAGGTTGACTTTAGTATCTCTCACATTATATTTAACAGAGCAATAACCTCAGCTATTTACTAACTGCAATGTTAATCAAATGGTTTTTAAAACACAACCAAATTTGCAGTTTTAAGGAATTCAATAATGTTGCCAGTTAGTAAAACAACTCACTCACATCTAACCTAAGCATGGTTTGTCAATTATTACCATAAACAGTGGCATTTACAGCAAATGTTTAACTCTAAGTTATGTCAAGGCACTTTTCAGAGTGATATAATTTGTGTTAAATCTGCAAAGGACTACATTTAATGGTCCATTTCAGACATGGCCTCTTAGCTGCTGGTACAATCTAGTAATTAGTGTAGAACAAACCAATGTCAAGTTTTTCCATTCAAAAAGTTGCAGAGACTCTCTCTAAGCTGATCTGAGATTCATCTGACTACTGTGCCTCTTAATCAGTTCTTACTCTCTTCCTCCATCTGCATTTTTTTTCCTGGTTGGCACCCTCTTATATTCATGTAACAGTAGCGTGGTCAGTAAAATCCCATCAAAACTGACATTAAATTTGTGTTTACTTTTTCCCTCTTATACAATCTGGAAACCATCTTCACTATAAAAGAATGCCTGGACTCCTGCTTCCAGAAGCAGCTTGTTCTCTATAGAACTGGGCAACCTGTTTGAGATGCTCATTAGCCAGACTCTAAGCCAGTTCATTTATTCATACCTTAATTAATCAATTAGTTCATTTAGTCAACAAATTTTTAGTGAGTGCTTGATATGTGAAAAGCACTGTCTTAAGTATTGGAGATATGCAGTGAATGAAATAGACAAAACTTCTTTTCCTCAAAATGTTTTTATTCCAGAAAAGGAAAAAAATGATAAATAAATGTCAAATGTAGTATGACAGACAGGCATTTCACAGATTTTTTTTTTGATAAGATGAATTACACAAAGAGGATAGGGAGTGTTGGCTTGGAAGGAGGTTTTTATAATACCAAGTATAAAGGTTAAAGAAAGCCTCACTGAAAATGTGGCAGTTGAACAAAGAGCTGAAGAAGGTAAAGAAGTCATATTAACAAATGGGAAGTGCCTTTGCAGGCTTAGGGAAGTGTAAATGTGGAGGCCCTAAAGTAGGAGAATGCCTAGGAAGTTCAAGGAAAAGCAAGGCCATCTGTGTGCTGGGTACAGAGTGGGTCAAAGAGACAGTAAATATGAGGCCAGAAAGGGAAGAGAGAATAGACTTTGAGAGGCTTTGTAACCCATTGCAAGGATTTCCCTTCACTTTGAGGGAAATTCAAACCAATTGAGAGTTTTGTGCAGAAAAATGACAGGATCTAACTCATAGTTAAGAGCATTACAGTGGTAATGCTGAATTGAGAGATGATTGTGGGTAGGCAAGTGTAAAAACAGGAGGGCCTAAAAAGAACCTATTGAAATAATTCAGGCAACAGATGATGATGACTAGTAAGTAATTCAGGTGAAAATTTGCTGACAGAGGTTATGAAAAGTGTTGGGCTCTGCATTTATCTTAAAAGTAGAGACTACAGTATTTGCTGATTGACTGGGCATTTGATGTGAAAGACAGAACTCAAAAATGTTTACAAGTCTCTTTGGACTGAACAATATAAAGAAAAGAATTGTAATGCACTGATACATGGAATATTGGTGGGAATAAGGGTAGAGGGAAGGTGGGAAATGAGAAACTAGGTTTATAGCAATTTTATTTGCAGAAGTCTAGTAAACATCAAATGGCGATATGAAGTTGGCTATTGGCTATGAGTTCAGGGAAGAGATCTGGATTCGATACCTGAGTTTTGGAGATACCAGTTTATGAATGATAGTCAATGAGATTGAATGAAATTTCCAAAAGTGTGAATATTTATAGAAAAATAAAAGGTCTGAGGTTCAAGCTTAGGATATCCCTAGCACTCCAAGTCTGGGGAAATGTGGGGAAATCAGCAAATAAGATGGAGAAAAGCAGTCCATGGAGTGGGCGGCCAATCAGGAATGTATTGTTTTGGAAGCAAAGTGAAGAAAACATTTAAAGGAGGGGAAGTGATAATCTAAGTTAAATGCCACCAATTAAGACAAATAAAATGAAGACTGGAAATTGACCATTGATTTAGCAATGTGATCAATATTTCTTCTCACTGGGGAGAAGAAGGAAATGATGAAAGTGGACAACCAGACATGCTTCCTCATTTAAAGTCCTCTTTGAATAACCCAAACTCCCACAGCTTCTATGAAGTGAACCAATTTTGGAATTCTTTATTTCATTATGCTCCAGTAATTAGTTCCATATGACTGTGCCTTATCTTATTCCATGTTGATATTTTCAAGTTGATCTTTTAAAAAAAATACATGAAGGAGATAAGTCAATATTTCTATCACTGTTTTTCAGAAAGCACAGTTTTTAGAGAAGATGGACAGTTCATTGTCACGCTTCTGGTTAGTGGCAAAGTGGTGACTCAGCCCAGGTCTTCTGATCTTCCTCCTTTAATTTCCATAAGAGAAGCGAAGACTTCTTATTTATTCTTTGGAACTTCCTTTATGCACTGCCCACTTCTATTCATACAGTCTATTTATTCTTACTTAATCCCTTGAATTTTGGTCCTTAGAGTTTTTTGAACAGTTGCATATCATGACCTTTAAGGACTAACAGTGATATGACTTCAGAGCTTCAGGGAATTTGAACTTCTGCCAGGCTCTGAACCCAGAGAATAGTTTCATATGCCCTTATGTCCATCCTTTCATGAAGGATTTACTTCCTCCTAGCATAGGCGAAAGGTTGGGTAAATGACCAGCACTGTATTATTGAACATATATCTGCCCACTCTCTTGTTACAAAGAGTTATAGGCCCAACATCTAAGTACTCAGTAAATCTTGTGAATGTAATCTCATATGTCATCACAGTACACATCCTCTTTGTTCTTCTTCTTGATTCCTAAGAGTTTTACTTCTTTCCACTCTTATATACAAACATAAGGAGCCAGAATCTTAGCCACAAAAATATATTGTTCGGAATAGCAGTCATCCATCTTCAGCATGAATTCCTAGAGATGGTCACTCATTACCACAAGTTCATGCACATAAGCATTCAGTTGAACAAAATAGATTAGTCACAACTTTTAAATGATAAAACATAAATGTCAAAAATCATGCAGGCAACTGATTATATCAATATCAATTTCCTGGTTGTGATATTGTGCAAGTTAGGCAAGATGTTACCACTGGAAAAATTGGGCAAAAGATATGTGAGACCTCTGTATATTTCTTAAAATTGCATGTGAATCTATAATTATCTCAAAATAAAAAGCTTAAAAATGATGCATATAAAAGAACATTCAAGGGCAAACGTCCTTTCCCAAGACCAGCAAACTGTCATGAAGTTGGGAAAGGATACTAGAAAAGATACTGTCTTAGGCAAAATATACCATGCTGCTTGTTGAGAGTATAGTGAGAAAGTCACAGAAGTTAACAGATAAATGATGATCTGTGAGGGAAAAGATAGTGATGAATATTAATTTTATTTTAGCATCAAATATAGTAATTGTGCTTGCAGTATTAACTTTTGTGTGAAGATAGACTTCGCTTTCAATCAGTTGTTTCCCAGTCAGCCACCTGCTATGGGATCCTGTTTGTATGTGTGTTTAAAAACAAGAATTATTTAATCTATGTATCTGATGGGTCATAGCTTCAGTTCGAAGGCTAAACTAAACATGCTGCCCTTGTTACTATCCCATCTCTTTTCTAGTTATCTGGGCTTCTCTTTCTTTCCCAGGAATTCTTAAGAACATTGACTCTGCTGACGGAAGTCAGGTTTCTGACCGCCTAATAAATAAGCTCACCAGTGAAAAGCCTATTTTTCATTCTGTTTAATTACAGGCTTAAGAGACACTCAAAATGGAGGGTGTCTTTGGACAAATAATACTGTAGGCTGGGTTTACTTTCTCTTATTGGCATTGGCACCAAGCCCTTTCTCTGCTTTGAAATTCAGGGCTGTGTCTGCGGCTGCATACTAAACAAACTGAGGCCCTCACACAGGCTGCTCAGCCATGCAGATGCAGCTCAACTAACCCATGTACCTAAATGGCCAATTCAGAACAGTAGTTTGGGAAACTAACACAGGCAAATTATTTCTAGTGCACTAAATGTATGCGATCATAAACGAATCCATATATTATCTTTTGAATTGGTTGTTGTGAACTATCCCAGAGCTTGCATTACAACAACTTGTTCTGAATACTAGATGACTGGCTTCAAAATTGGCCTTTGAAACGTATGTGTGTATAAAATGTTTAGATGAAAGAATTAAAAATAAAATCAAACATACAAGAAATTTCCAGTAAAAAGTAAATTTCCCTCCTACTATTGTTTCTTCTGACTTTCATTGCCCTTATACAGATATGTTGCCATTAATGTGTGCTATGTTAAGTCGCTTCAGTCATGTTCGACTCTCTGCGACCCTGTGGACTGTAGCCAGCCAGGCTCCTCTGTACATGGGATTCTCCCAGCAAGGACATTGGAGTGGGTTGCCATTTCCTTCTCCAGGGGATCTTCCCAACCCAGGGATTGAACTCGCAGCTCTTATGTCTCTTGCATTGGCAGGTGGGTTCTTTACCTCTAGAGCCGCCTGGGAAGCCCCGTTACCATTAATTGTTTTAAGCAAAGACATTCTATCCACGTATCAGCATATATACCCAGATTTTATATAAAGAGAAAACATTATAAGTTATACTTCCTTATTTGTTGCGTAAAAGGTAGCAGATGTACACATTATTCTAAGCTGGTTCTTTTTATTTAATAAAACCTGTTAGAAGCCTTCCTATATCAGAATCTATGGTTTGCTCCACCTTTTTAAACAGCTGAATAGTATTCTGATGTAGATGTAATCATTTTCTTTTAAAAAGTCACATTTTGAGGGACATTCAATTTCCAATATTTTGCTATTGCCAACAATACTTCAGTGAACATCATTGCATGTAATGATATGTGCCATGTATAAGTAGTATCTGTAGGGTACTTTGTTGAAAAGGAAATGCCTGGTCAAAGGATATATTTAGTTATTAGGTTAATAGATATTGTTTAATTATTTTCCACAGAAGCTGTGCAGTTTTCCTAACAACATAAGAGAGGATTTGACTTCGCATATCTTCCTCTCTGAATGGGCATCTGGTGCCATCACTACACAGCAAATAGATGGAGAAACAATGGAAACAGTGACAGACTTTATTTTCTTGGGCTCCAAAATCACTGCAGATGGTGACTGCAGCCATGAAATTAAAAGATGCTTGCTTCTTGGAAGAAAAGCTATGACAAACCTAGACAGCATATTAAAAAGCAGAGACATTACATTGCTGACAAAGGTCCATCTAGTCAAAGCTATGGTTTTTCCAGTGGTCACTTATGGATGTGAGGGTTGGACTATAAAGAAAGCTGAGCGCCGAAGAGAAGAACTGATGCTTTTGAACTGTGGTGTTGGAGAAGACTCTTGAGAGTCCCTTGGACTGCAAGGAGATCAAACCAGTCCATCCTAAAGGAAATCAACCCTGAATATTCATTGGAAGAACTGATGCTGAAGCTTCAACTCCAATACTTTGGTCACCTGATGTGAAGAGCTGACTCATTACAAAAGATACTTATGCTCAGAAAGATTGAAAGCAATAGGAGAAGGGGACAACAGTGGACGAGATGGTAGGATGGCATCACCGACTCAATGGACATGAGTTTGAGCAAGCTCCAGGAGATGGTGAAGGACAGGGAAGCCAGGCATGCTGCAATCTGTGGGGATGCAAAGAGTCAGACGTGACTGAGAGACTGAACCACAACATCTACCTCTTCTCACTTTATTATTAATTTTTTGAACATAGGGATCTGATTATAACGGTAAGTTATTTTTATCTAATTATGAATGCCGTTAGCATCTTAAAAGTCATTTGTAACATTTTTCCACCTAAGCAGTCAGTACTTCATCATTTGCTAAATAGTATCTGTTCCTCACTGGTTTGAAATGACAGCTGAGATAAATCTTTGTGTTTATAATAATTTATTTCTGAAATCTGTATTCTGTTTCATACTCTGTGCTTGCATGCTCAGCAGTCCAGATGCAGCTCAACTAATCCATGTACCTTAATGGCCAATTCAGAGTAGTAGTTTAGATAACTAAAGAAGCCGAATTGTTTCTAGTGCTCTTTAGGTATGTGATCATAAATGAATCCATATATTATAATTAGAACTAGATTTCATGAACTATGCTGGGGCTTGCACTGCAACATCTTGTTCTGAATTCTTGTATCTGATTCTTTGTGACCCCGTGGACTGTAGTCTGCCAGCCTTCTCTCTCCATGGAATTTTCCAGGCAAGAATATTGGGATGGGTTGCCATTTCCTACTCTAGAGGATCTTTCTGACCCAAGGATTAAAGCCATGTCTCCTGCTTTGGCAGGTGGATTCTTTACCACTGAGCTACTTGGGAAGCCCCAAAAAATGGAATTACGTACTTTGCACTAGCTGGAAATCAAACCCTGGTCTCCTGCATGAGAGGTGAGAATTTCACCACTGAATAATCAATGCTTTGCTATTCTGTTGTATCTATCTTATTGTTTACATGTGTCAGTACCAATTTTTGTACATATTTATACTTTTATAATGCCTTAATGTATAGTAGTTTAATGACACTTTATTGTTCTTTTTTAACACTTCCCTAGATATTTTTGTAAACTTTTTGGTTTGTGGTTGGGTTGGAGTTATTTCATTTAAATAAATACTGAAATATGCTCTGTTTAAAAATAAGGTGCAACTATTATGCACAGGGAAAGCTTTATACCCAAGGTTGGGTTAGACATGCGCCTGAAAATAATGTATAGGAAAGGAAGAGAAAAGAGGGCCAACAAAGGGTGGAAAACAAAATAAATTTTCCAAATAAAAGTTCTGAAGAACAAGCAAACAAAAAACCCAGAAGTACCCTGGAATAAAACATGTGCTTGAATGTTTTAAGTTATTTTTGCAGCCAGCTAGTTTTACGGTCAGCCTGACCAACCCTGGCTTTTAAGGGCTTGACAAACATTATCAGATTCTGACCTTAAACCGAAATTCCTTGAACTCTCAGTACCTGTGAGCTTGCACCTCAAATTCCTGCCCCTGGCATGTACTTAACCAGTCACAAAGAGCCAGCATTAATGACAACTCTGGCAGGAAGCATGACTTGTGGAGAAGTTAACAAGTTCTGAGTAAGACGGAGATAAACGTAGATGACAAACCGCTATCTTGAGCTGCTTGTCCTTTAAGTATGTTGAGATCCAGACTTTTAAGTGATACTTCAGTGATCTCAAAAGCAGGAATCTTGTGTCTGCCACTATTCCAGGTAACCAACTCTCTTTTGGGGAAATAATTTTCAAAGCTACTACTCTAAGGATCTGATTTGTAATAGATTTGTGATTTGGGTAACAACTCCTCTGATGTTTAGAAATTTCCTTTAAGAAAGCCTTATCAAAATCATATGACTAATTATATTTACTGGTTAAAGATAAAGAAAGCTGGTCATGGTATTATTCCTGTGTCTTCTTTATTTAATTTGATTGCTACTGAAATAATATGATGCAATTTAATCTTTGTTTAGCTTTGCTATGCCATAACATTTTTAAAAATCAGCAATGCTATTGATATAAAATGCTATGGTAGGATTAAATTAAGACAGGTTTACTGTTGCCTGAGCCATACTTGAGGCTCAATGACTTTTCAGTACTGAAAAATGCAGATGGAATCATCTTAGGGTTTATTTTTATTTCTTTGCTCTATCATTCTAATATCTGCATTTCTGTATCAGTGTTACTTGAATGCAATGTATCTGAAAGGTTTGTCTGAAATATGTTAAGACTCCCTATTTCATGATGAGTCCAAAGCCTAACATTGGAAGTCAGGGGGCAATAATGTCACACTGTGTACTTCCTGCTGGGATACAGCACACAAGACTAGGAATTGACTTAAGAATGAAATGCTGTCTTCATTTATCTGTTAAGCTAGATCCTAAATCATGTCATCTACTCATAAATAAACTTTCTTTATGGACAAAATAGGAGTGTTTACTTTCCTCTCAGTTAGTATGCAAGTCTATTTGCAGCATTCTAGCAAAAGAGAGTACAACACATTTTCTGTGCTTATAAATTGTTCATTACCACGCTCTCTGATGGCCAATTCATGGCTCCATCTGCAGCTCCACAAATCTCTTTGGCCAGATAAGCTTGGTGGAGTAAATATGAAGTGCTAAAGAAGATGAGCTCAGGATTAAGGGGGAAAAAAAGATATCGCGCATGAAATTCCCGTCTTTGATTTTAAATTTTCTAACTCCTTACTTGTATTGATATTTGTATTTTAGGGTCCAGGAAAATAAAAGCTTCACTGACCTCATTAACATACTTTCGGGGGCTGCCTATGAATGACATTTAATGATTTTTCTTGTTATGCTTGAAAAGGGTCTCAGTTCAGTAGAAGAACAAATATACAAACAAATCCTTTTGATAGTAATACTTTCTTTCCTCTGTGATGTGTGTTGTTGTAACCTAGAAGACTCAACACAGAGGACTAAGATAATTGTGTTAGAATACTTATGGTTTGAGTCTTTCAAAGCAAAGCAATCAAGGTTATTAGCTCTTCCTTCTTTGATAAACAGAGAAACGTAAATCTCAACAAGAAGGTCAATGGAGCCTCGGTGGACCTTAGCCTTTGAGCAGTTAAAAATCACTCCTTCCTGCATATATTTAACATCCACTATTGCTAATGGGATGGACTTCACCCCAGTTTTCATGTGGGGAATTTGATTCCTTCATGTGAAAATAATATTTACAAGTAATGACGCTCCTTCCTTTAGCTAAAATGTGAAAACAAAGCAAAAGTACAAGCTGCACAAAAGCTCCTTAGAGTAAGCAAAATCTGCCTATAGACAAAACAGAGTGTTTTCACACACCTCTGGTGATGTGTAGGATAAGAATCTGGCTCACAATATATATCTCCTGTCACTGCTGAGCTGAAGTATCTACCCAGAGATTTTTTTCAATTAAAATTCTGTGCACCAATAGATTCTGCCACGGAGTTTTTAATTAAAAAAAAAAACTGAAATGATATAAACCCCCATTGTCTCTAGGCATTGTTTGTATTAAAGGATCAGACTGATGAAATGTTTGGATTTTATTGTTCTAAACATGTGTTTCAGTTGGTGCTATCAGACACACCATGTGAAGAAAATGAAATGTAAGTAAATAACAAGAAGCTCCACAGTTTTATTCAGCATTTTCAAAATCTGAAGACTAAAAATGTCCCAAGTCATTTGAGAAGCACAA
This sequence comes from Capra hircus, assembly GCF_001704415.2. Taxonomy (NCBI): domain Eukaryota; kingdom Metazoa; phylum Chordata; class Mammalia; order Artiodactyla; family Bovidae; genus Capra; species Capra hircus. Next base: position 76,573,020 of record NC_030808.1, read on the forward strand.
AATGAGTTTCAAATGATCATTACAATTACTAGAGAGAAAAAAAAAAGTACATTACTTTTAAATGCAAATGGCTCCATTTTTCTAAAAGCAGAAAAGATGCACTTTCATTGTGGTCAGCTTTGTTAAATAAAAATAAGGGGCCTCGTTGATTTCAAGGTACTTTTGCTCACTGTGTTCTCCATCCTGGAGGTTTTAGATGTCCTTTAAGTTCATGTCTTCCTTTATGACTGCATCCACATATGTTAAGACACAGAGATGGGAGACAGTTTTCTGGCTAATTTGGTTTCAAATATAAGCAAACAATGATATAACCCTATATAATATTTCAAAGTGTTTTGATATAAGTTATGTAAATAATTGACTCAATTTTCTCATTTTTTTGTGCTATAGGCTTAATGCTTCTCAGAATTCTATTCTGGAAATGGGAGAGGCTGTCATTAATAAAGCTGTTGCTGATTAATGATAACTGAAACATACTGAGACTGGTGCAAGTGTCAGAAATCACTTCTGCCAAGTGCTGTCTTCTTCTGGGAGCAGTCCTCACTGCCACTAGCTGTTTTAATTATCATTGTTACCCTCCAGGCTGGGGTCTTTGGGCCCTGTCTCCAGATTAAGAGGCCATGCTGGGTGGGATGTTTTCCTTGGCACTGGAATCCTTCACCCGTTTTTGGTGGATCATCCCATTATTGATAATCTGCTTGTTAAGTATGTGCCTCTCTTTCAGTTACTGCATGTTTCTCCACTGCTGTTTCTTTGCACTGATATTGGACTTGCTTTTTCCTCTGTCTTCTGGGGTTGGTGACATAACAGACTTTTGACTATTGGTTTGTTTAATTTTGGACCTTGTGGCTGTTTCATCTTACCCTTTCATCTTCTGCTTTTGACCCAGAGTACTAAAATAATGAAACTGTTTGTTTGTTTTTTGATCATGTTGCACGGCTTGCAGGATCTTAGTTTCCTAACCAGGGATTGAACATAGGCCCCCAGCAGTGGACGTATGGAGTTCTAACTACTGAGAAACCAGGGAATACCCATTAGAATTAAGAAATTCTTCATTGGAAAAATCATAAGTGTTGAAGCTAACTCCATCATCAACATGACAGGAGAATATGGTATTGGAGAACTTTATATGCTAACTTTAGAGTCACTGAGGCTACTAGCCTTTTTCTCATGTGAAGAATTGAGACCCAAAGAGAGATAAGTAACAAATTAACTACCAGACTTAAACTGGTACTTAAGTACAAAACTTTTGGCTACATCATTTTGTATTTGCATGTCTGTTATTAATATATTTGTCATTATTTAGTGGCTTCCCTAGTGGCACAGTGGTAAAGAATCTGCCTGTCAATGCAGGAGATGTAGATTCAATCTCTGGGTAGGGAAGATTCTTGGGAGGAGGGCATGGAAACCCCCTCCAGTATTCTTGTCTGGAAAATTCTATGAACAGAGGAGTTTTGTGGACTACAGTCCATTGGGTTTCAAAGAATCGGACACTACTGAGCACATACCCATTGTTTAATATCAGTATTGTTTAATACTTTTGGATAAAAACAAACAAACAAAAAACCCCGCTTCAGATACAATGAAAATTAGCAGAAAATAAAGACAGAGAAGGTAAGAAAGTGGTTGATTTTGTAGGGAGCTGGTAGAAGGTAAGTAAACATACTGAAGGTATTGAAAATAGACACAGTATCTCAAATCTTTTGTCTCCACAAGAAGATGTTTGTGGGAATCTAGTATTCAGTTCAGTTCAGTTCAGTCACTCAGTCGTGTCTGACTCTTTGCGACCCCATCAATCACAGCACGCCTCCTTGTCCATCACAAACTCCAGGAGTTCACTCAGACTCACGTCCATCGAGTCAGTGATGCCATCCAGCCATCTCATCCTCGGTCGTCCCCTTCTCCTCCTGCCCCCAATCCCTCCCAGCATCAGAGTCTTTTCCAATGAGTCAGCTCTTCGCATGAGGTGGCCAAAGTACTGGAGTTTCAGCTTCAGTATCAGTCCTTCCAAAGGAATCCCACGGCTGATCTCCTTTAGAATGGACTGGTTGGATCTCCTTGCAGTCCAAGGGACTCTCAAGAGTCTTCTCCAACACCACAGTTCAAAAGCATCAATTCTTTGGTGCTCAGCCTTCTTCACAGTCCAACTCTCACATCCATACATGACCGCAGGAAAAACCATAGCCTTGGCTAGATGGACCTTAGTCGGCAAAGTAATGTCTCTGCTTTTGAATATGCTATCTAGGTTGGTCATAACTTTCTTTCCAAGGAGTAAGCGTCTTTTAATTTCATGTCTGCAATCACCATCTGCAGTAATTTTGGAGACCAAAAAAATAAAGTCTGACACTGTTTCCACTGTTTCCTCATCTGTTTTCCATGAAGTAATGGGACCAGATGCCATGATCTTCATTTTCTAGTATTAGTTCTATTTAAATTGTTTTTCAAACACAAGACAAATTTTTTCTGATCAAATCTGCTCAATTTATTTTTATAATAGCATTTATTAGAAACAGCACATTGCTAAGCTTTTGTATATAATTTAGATATTGTAAGTAATTTAATGTATGGAATAAAACATGACAGAGGCCCTTTGCATAATTATACCTTTAATCTTCCCTTTTCCCAGAAATAACCAATATATTGATGTGCATGTGCATGCAAAAATGGGTATTTAATGAAACATAACTAAAGCCATAAGCATTCTGTAAATTAATTACATAAATACATTGCTGATGATAGTCTGCCATATTACTGAGTTAGGGAAGTTAAGTATTTTGCTCAAAAGTAAGCAAGTAAAAGGCAGAGCTTCGATCTGGCTCACAAATGACACCTGAGCCTGAGATTTTCACCACGGACCACACTATGTATCCAATATGTAGATAAAATTACACATCTGGTAACATACCTGAGGGATGCACAATCCATCCATCCTTTCGGTGACTGTACAATTTACCACCCTGAAATTAATTAGGTCAGGTCACTAGTCTCTGGGTGATACGATTAGGCACCCATCACTCCCCCAAATTATTGTAGCTAAATTGGATTCTAGCTTTTTGTTAAGGATGATCTTTACAAAAAGGACCCATGAAATTTGTTATTGTGTTTACATTCTAAGAGTACTATGAAAAACATTGCTCTTGTTGTTAAACACAGCCTATTTATGAAGCGCCATAGTTTGAATTTGTCTCTCATTTCTCTGGAGCTTCCCTGGTGGCTCAGATGGTAAAGAATCTGCCAGGTTTGATCCCTGGATTGGGAGGATCCCCTGAAGAAGGGAATAACTATATCAGATATATTTGTGCGTGTGGTGAATAATGTTGCCTGTTTTTATTAATTTTAGAGAATACTACATTACCAATTCTCTCTTTTATCCTATTAACTGCTAGAAAGTTTAAACCAGATCTGAAGCTGAGTTCTAATTTTATATACAGGATTTACTACATTCAGTTTACAAACTGATCTCCCTCTGGCTTATTCCTTTTGTCTGATACTATCTGAGGTCTCACTTTTTTTTTTCTATTTTTAATATTTTCTTGAAACATTTTGTAACATGGGATATTGAATGCACTCAGGCAGTGCCACGCAGCAATATGAGGCTAGAACTGACTTTTACTATTCCCAGCTGCAGTGCTGCATGGTAGTAAGAGAAACATGGGCTCCAGAGCCAGACCATTTGGGTTTACAGGCTGCCTCCGGCCCTTCTAACTAGGTTATCATGGACAAGTTACTTAACCTCTTTATGACTGAATTGTCTCAATTGTAAAGTGAGAATTACAACAGTGTGATACTACTTGATAGAATTTTAAGTTTGAAAGTGAGTTAATTCTTATGAAATTATATAACTGTTGGTTTAGAAAAATGCCTCGCATAGGAAATTATGAATAATTCTAGTAGAGGAGCCAATGGAACAACTCTGAGCTTTTCTTCTATTTATCAAATTAATGAATTTGTAATTAATCTTAGGTCCACAGATTCTCAGCACTGAAAAGAAAATTAAGATTGGCTATATCCCCAAATAAGAAGTATTTTAAAAGAGAAGTAGGTGTCAAAGGAGATAATTGTTGTCCTTACAGAGCAGGAATCCTCTCCACGCATCACAGTAGGACACTAGTTGTTCTGAAAGGGACAAGAATTATCTCCCTTGACCCCTACTTCTTTTTTAAACTTTTTATTTTGTATGGGGGGTATAGCTGACTAACGATATTGTGATAGTTTCAGGTGAACAGCAAAAGGACTCAGCTATACATATACATGTATCCATTCTCCCCCAAGCTTCCTTTCCATCCAGGCTGACACATAGCATTGAGCAGAGTTCCATGTGCTATACAGTAGGTCCTTGTTGGTTATGCATTTTAAATATAACAAAGTTTACATGTCTATCCCTAAATCTATAACTATCCCTTTCCCTCATCTTTCCCTCTGGCAACCATAAGTTCATTCTCTAAATCTTTGTGTCTCTCTTGTAAGTAAGTTCATTTATATAATTTCTTTTCAGATTCTGTGTTTAAAGGATGTCATTCAATATTTCTCCTTCTCTGTCTGACTTACTTCACTCAGTATGACAGTCTCTAAGTCCATCCGTGGTGCTGCAAATGGCATTGTTTCATTCTTTTTATGGCTGAATAATATTCCATTGTGTATATAAATTGCATCTTCTAAAACCATTTGTCTCTTGATGGATACTTAGCTTGATTCCATGTCTTGGCTATGGTAAACAGTGATTCAATGAGCATATATCCTTTTGGATCATGTTTTTCTCTGGATATATGCCCAGGAGTGGGATTGCAGTGTCATACAGTAGCTCTATTTTTAACTTTTTAAGGAACCTCCATCCTGTTCTCCATAATGGCTGTACCAATTTACATTTCCACAAACAGTGTAGAAGGGTTCCCATCTCTCTACACCCTCTCTAGCATTTATTGTTTGTGGACTTTTTGATGATGACCATCCTGGCTGGTATGAGATGATATTGTAGTTTTGATTTGCATTTCTCTAATAATATGAATGTTGAACATCTTTCCATGTGCCTCTTGGCCATCTATATTGGAGAAATGTCTGTTTAGATCATCTGCCCATTTGTTTATTAGGATGTTTTGATGCTGTTAAGCATCATGAACTGTTTGTACATTTTGGAGATTAATCCATTTTCTGTCACATCATTCTCAAATATTTTCTCCCAATATGTGGGTTTTCTTTTTTTGTTTTGTTTATTGTTTCCTTTGCTGTGCAAACCTTTTGAGTTTAAGTAGTTCTCATTTGTTTATTTTTGTTTTTATTTCTATTATTCTGGAGGTGGATCAAGAAAGATATTGCTGTGATTTATGTCAGAGAGGATTCTGCCTATGTTTCTCCCTAGGAGTTTTATAGTGTCCAGTCCCACATCTAGGTCTTTAATCTATATGAGCTTACTTTTGTATATGGTGACACCTACTTCTAGAAGGTTCTGGTTATTGAAAATGTCTTCCTTAAAAATTACAATCTGCTCTAATTTCTCCTGCATTTTTTTCTTTTTGACATTCTCATCTGAATTTGACTAAGCATAAATAAATCTCCTTGCAAGGACATACAACCAGTTCATCCTAAAGGAGATCTGTCCTGGGTGGTCATTGGAAGGACTGATGTTGAAGCTGAAACTTCAGTACTTTGGCCATCTGATGCAAAGAGCTGACTCATTTTAAAAGACCCTGATGTTGGGAAAGATTGAGGGCAGGAGGAGAAGGGGACGACAGAGCATAAGATGACTGGATGGCATCACTGACTCAATGGGCATGGGTTTGGGTGGACTCTGGAAGTTGGTGATGGACAGGGAGGCCAGGCGTGCTGTGGTTCATGAGGTCGCAAAGAGTCAGACAAGACTGAGCGACTGAACTGAACTGAAATAAATCTCTGAGTAACAACTTTGTTTAAGAAACTGTAACTTTTCCTACACTGAAGATCTTGCACCTAAATTTGAGTATTTAAAATATTGCTACTGTTTAAAAATTAAACTTGAGAAAGACATGGAAACGATGGTAGGGAGGGAGTGAAAAGACCTATATTCTAATTTAAGTTCTTTGGTCAGCTAGTGACCTTCCCACTTATTTTCCCACAGTGAAAAATCACAATGCACAATGAAAAAATCCTAAGGGTGAAATAAGTGATCCCAAAGGAGCTTGCAATTGTGAAATCTTATGATCACTTTGCATTTCTCCAGCTAACTGCTTTCTGACCATTTTATTGCTATTAGTAACTTCAACAATGTGTGCACAGGGTCAGAAAGAGGAAGTAAAGTAAATAAGTTTGGATAATTGGTAGCACTTGAAAAATATTAATTGGCTCAAATATTAGAACTAAGAAATGAAATGAGGTAGTTAATATTTAGAGTTGGCATTTCAATAAGTATATGATCTATTTTTAAACGTAAGAAGAGAAGCAGAGTTTTATACATAGAGGAAGATGAGACAATCCATTCTCTCTGGTTATAAGCTTACATTTCAAGATTGAAAACCAAGACTCTTGTGCTCTATTATTGGATCAAGACACCAAGAAAATTTTCCTACACATATTTTTAAAGTGAGATACTACATTCAATTATATATATATATATATATATATATATGTGGAAAAAGTGAAGTCATTCAGTCATGTCCAACTCTTTGCGACCCCATGGACACCAGGCTCCTCCGTCCATGGGATTTTCTAGGCAAGAGTACTGGAGTGGGTTACTGTTTCCTTCTCCAGGGAACTTCCTGACCCAGGGATCGAACCCAGGTCTCCCACATTGTAGACAGACGCTTTCCATCTGTCTGAGCCACCACTTGATCTTAGCCAAAAGGCCGAGAAGCAATATATATATATATATATATATATATATATATACTATTTATACTTATATATTTATTTATATATATATATATAATAAACTATTTATAAAATTTATGGTTACAAAAGTGATACATGTACATTACAAAAATTCAAAGAATATAGAAATGTTGAAAATATTAAGTGCCTCACAATACCATCTTCAAACGAAGCAGGTATTTTTAGTAACTTGGTGTATACTTGACCCCATGGACTGTAGCTCACCAGGCTCTTCTGTTCATAGAATTGTCCAAACAGGAATACTGGATTGGGTAGCCATTCCCTTTTCCAGGGTATCTTTCCTACCCAGGGATTCAACCTGGAGTCCCCTGCATTGCAGGTGGATTCTTTATCATATGAGCCATCAGGGAAGCCCCACATCTATATGTACTAACTATATAATACCTAGTTAGTGAAATCAGTGTATTTGTGCAAAAGAAAATATACAAAGTAGAACTGAGATCTTTGTATTATTTTATTTAACAAAGCTTTCATTTTAAATATAATCTATATTCTCTTTGATGAATGGATAATATTTCTTTACAAGGATGTGCCATTAATTATTTGTAAAATCCTTGATTGATCTCTTTTCTTAGGATGCTTTTTAAACTCATACTTCAGTTCCCTTTTTCTCCCTCTGTCATTTGAACTTATGTACTTGGCTAAACCCTCTAGGTGCTCCTCTGCCAAAATTCTTGTTGTTTAAGTTTGACTTTTCTCTTAAACATTTGCAATAAAAATTTTAAATTGACACTTCACATGTGTTAAAAGTAATTTCTGAATAGTATAATGATAAACATGACACACTGCCTCCTTAGAGATGCTGAGAGCAATAAATTAGCTGACATTTATGAATGCTTTCAAGTTGAAAAGTATTGAGTGTTATTTTAACAACGATGATTAAGCATAGCTCATCTCAGAAGTTACCAGGCTGTGATGAACAGTTTTCCACTGTTTAATCTCAGAATACTTTAACAGCAGCATCTACACCAGGGTGTGAAAAAGGTTCCTCAGTAAACATACATTCAGTACACGTGTCTGACGTGAAAAGGGGCTCTAAAATGAATAGCACTTAAATGTCTTTCCCTGGGGAGTTAAACCTCCTGAAAATTGCACTGTGGACTTTGGCTTTGTACCACCTTTTAAATGTTAATTCAAGAATGATTGAATTCTGCCTAGATACACAAATAGTTTGACTATCCTGAAAATCAACTTCTAACTCCTTGGTAAATGGTATGTGTGACCACACACACTCATTTTCCTTTTATTATAATTTCTTTATCCTACCAAGTTATTGGGCTTCCCTCATAGCTCAGTTGGTAAAGAATCTGCTTGCAATGCAGGAGTCACCGGTTTTATTCCTAGGTCCAGAAGATCCACTGGAGAAGAGATAGGCTACCTACTCCAGTATTCTTGGGCTTTCCTTGTGGCTCAGCTGGTAAAGAATCTGACAGCAATGTGGGAGACCTGGGTTCAATCCCTGGGTTGGGAAATTAAAGTTAGTTAAGTCGCTCAGTTGTGTTCGACTCTTTGCGACCCCATGGACTGTAGCCCACCAGGCTTCTCTGTCCATGGGATTCTCCAGGCAAGAATCCTGGAGGGTGTTGCCATTTCCTTCTCCAGGGGATCTTCCCGACCCAGGGATCGAATCCAGGTCTCCCGCATTAGAGGCAGACACTTTAACCTCCGTCACTTCCCCTGAAGAATGGAAAGGCTATCCACTCTAGTATTCCGGCCTGGAGAATTCCATGGACTGTACAGTCCATGGGGTCTCAAAGAGTCATATATGACTGACTGACTTTGACTTTGACTTTCACTTTCAACCAGGTTATAGGCCTGCTATTCCTTACGAAGATATTAAAGGTTAATAGAGATCATGAACTTTCCCTGGAGAATTTGCATTCTAAAGAATTCTAAGTTGCTGAATAAACAGAATACTGGAACAGTTATCTACCTAATACTTAATACCTATGACATGTTGACTCATTGGAAAAGACTTTGATGCTGGGAGGGATTGAGGGCAGGAGGAGAAGGGGATGACAGAGGATGAGATGGCTGGATGGCATCACCGACTCAATGGACGTGAGTCTGAATGAATTCCGTGAGATGGTGATGGACAGGGAGGCCTGGCATGCTGCGATTCATGGGGTCGCAAAGAGTCAGACACGACTGAACAAATGAACTGAACTGAACTGATAACATGTTAGTTCTGAAAAGTAGTTACTACCACCTTCTCAATGCGCAACAGTATTCATAACTCTAGAATCAACCCTATTACAGTGCAATTATCTGTCTGTGTCTGACAGATTCACAATTAGCTGTATTCTCACTGCCTTAAATGAAGTGGACATACAGTAAATATTTGTTTAATTATGCTGGGGTGTACAGTGACCAGGTGATCGCGGGGGAAACAGGTGTGGTCAGAACAAATACTGTGGTCCAGAAGAATAAGCTTTGTCAATCTAGAGATCCAGCACTAACTGCTCTTCCTTTATCACCAGGTGCATAAACTCTAAAGATCATTACACAAATGGCTGGTATATCTGGTAAGGACATCCTCAATTTGTGCTATAAAATCTTTGGTGGTATATACATACCCCTTTTCCTAAATAATTGAGATAGCATATGAAATCATACAGCTTAAGAACACTTTAGGGATCATGTGGATTAAGATACATAGAAACATCAGCTTCAGGTCATTTGCCAGTGTTTACTTAAACACTTCCTATGACAGGGAACTGACTATTTTTAAGAATGATAGTTTATTCCCAAGTTGGCTGTTTTTAAAGGTGAAATCTTTCTCCTGAAATCTTTCAAAATGACCTATCCACCGATTTTAGTTCTCGCCTTAAACATTCAGGATAAGACAAAAAAAAAAAAAAGTTGTTATAAATTTCTAAATCTTGGCTTCTGTGTTTTTCAAACTAAACGTTGCAGTTAGTGGTTAGTTCCTCAACGACAGAAACCCTGTCTTGTCAACCTTTGAATCCCCACCTCCAACATCTAAAATCTATTTGGTCACTTACATTCTAGAAGGTGGTGCAGTGGTAAAGAATCTGCCTGCCAAAGCAGGAGACACAAGAGACGTGGGTTTGATCCCTGGATTGAGAAGATCTCCTGGAGTAGGAAATGACAACCCACTCTAGTATTCTTGCATGGGAAATTCAATGAACAGAGGAACCTGTTGGGTTATAGACCATGAGGTCACAAAGAGTCAGATCTGACTGAGAGAGTGCACACACACACACACACACACACACACACACACACACACATACATACTTACACACACACTAGTTGAATGAATGACTGGATAACTGAATGGAAGCAATAATGGATGAATGTAAGGAATTAAAATGCTGCTCCTTTGAACAAATCTCCAATTTCTAAAGAGGAAACAATTAAGATTACCTGGCAAGACTGCCTCACTCTGGGCTCAGAGAAGATTCCAGAGCCGGTGAAAATGTATGAGAGATGATAGGGGTTTGTTTAAGGAACTTGGCCTCACAGATTCCTTACAGCCAGGCTTGCTGAGTTTTTGCACCTTTCCAGGAAGTAGCAGGAGCTCTTAACCTTGAGACATGTTCCATCTCAGTCCTCCCCTGCTTTCTCTGGCGTCAGGTTCTTGCTGCTGATTTTCCTGGTGGCTCTTCTCTGTGGAACAGTGATCTTCTGCCTCCAGTGCTGCCTGAGGAGACTCAAAAATGGTCCCCAAAGACGCACCATGGCTGTTTTTGCTGTTGGAGACTTGGACTCCGTTTACGGTAAGCTGTTTACACACTTCTAGATGTCCTCTTTGGAAACCTTATAGTTTTGTGTGAGTTGAAAAGTTAATCTATGAAAAACAAATTTGTAAACATAGAACAAGATATAGTTTACTGAGGACTCAAAGGCACGCACTGGGGAGAGAGTCTAAATGAGAAAACTTCAGAAGAAGACTCCAAAAAAAGAAAAATTGTGTCCTGGGGGAGTGACTCAGAGCTGAGTATGAGAACAGAACCTAAACCTAAACATTCAGTCAACAAGCAGAAGGGAAAAGGTACACAGGGCTGGCCACTCCAGGTGAAAGCAGGGTTTCAGGTACAGAAGCGTATCTCTGGGCTTTTGATGTCCATCTGTCACCTTGTGTTCATTTACAAAGCTTGCCATGCCTCACTTACCTGCAATAATATCGAATAACGCTTTTCAGATTGTCTGCTTCCAGTGCAGAGCCTGAAATACTTTGGATTGTGTGAGTGAGTGCCAGGACTCATGTCCTTTCTCTCCAGACACATTGGCAGTCTCCTGATCCTTCCTGCTCCCCACACCCACTCCCAAACCTGTCTTTCTATTATTTTTAGTGTGCATTAAGAGGTAAGAAATGGAGAAAATTGTGGTCTTGAGTTATTTGTAATCTCCAGCCTCAGCTTTAAGTAGAAAAATGACAGTTTTGTGATTTCTGAGAGGTGACAATTGACAGTTTATATCTTCGTGTTAAGCATTGTCCTCATCCAGAGATTGTCTGTTATGAGATTTTCCTTCTAAGGCACTACATTGTATATTACAGTTACCTCTAGAGTGGTAGAAACTAACAGCTGCCCTTCAAATACTTGGGTCAGCATAAGATTTTCAATAGAGAGAGTGGGAGATGTCCTGGAAAAACTCACAGCTAAATAGGAAGTGGGTTAAAAATAAACTGAAGTGTTTTAATCTCAAAACTCAGTATTAAGATTTAGTGATTGGATTCACTGTTAATTTTTTTAAGTTATTATTTAATAGGGAAACACATTGTTAATTTGAAAAATGATTTTTTAGGAAAGGATAATTAAAGTCTCCAGTGAAAATAGCGTTTTCTTCTAAAATCAGCAGCACTTTCCACTGAATGTATAGAGAAATAGGGTCACTGAACTTCAAGCAGAATATGTTGGTCAAGGGGATCAACGTGGTCACATTGGCCTATTTCTCTTTATCTAACAAGAGGTATTCAGTAAACACAACTACGTTTCTTCCACCTTGACCTGAGCGACTGCAGAGGGGAATCTGCACTGGTCTTCTTAGCCATCCTCTCACTCTGAAGCGTTAAAACAAAACAAAAACCTGTTTTTAATTTTTGATAAATAAGCTACCCAGTTATACTGTTACAACTTTTCAGGCAGTTTATGTGCCACAGTTAAATCCCCATTTATCTAATATTTTTATATTTCCTGGATGATGGTTTACATACATGCTTTTGAATTTTCTGAACTTCCCTGACAGGTATGAATGTGATAAAAGGAGTCAAGACTGTGATAAAAGGAGTCAAGACTGCGATAAAGCTTCACAATTTTATTTACACTGACAAAGTACTAGGCACTAGGTCAGGGGTTTCACAGATACCATCTCTAATTCTTAAAATACCAACTCAGAGAAGTGGCTATTACTTCCTCTAGAGGATGTTATCTATTTTTCTCACTCTGCTGTATAAATATACTCCTTAAATCTCTGTTGCAGGTCAACTAATATACTCCAAATTTTCCAGAATTGAGAATAATGAGCAATGAAAAGTTACATAGGGCACACATGGCAAAGGATTAGACACGACTGAGAAACAGAACACTCACACACACACACACACACACACACACACACACACACACACACAGAGCTAGTCACCTCATTCCTGGGCACTAACCACAGCCTTATATCTTGAACCGCCAGATGTTTCCATTGGGTGATTCCTCAGTGGTGAGTTTCGCTGTCCAGAACCCTCATTTCCTTCCTCATTCTCTTCCTCATTCTATCTTTTCCTTCTTAATCTCTGGGGTGTAGCCTTCACTCTTGTATTTTGCAAAAACATTTAAACTCTTTTTCACATTAAATGGCATTACCAAGTTCACTTCTGTTGATGTCCATTGTAGAGAACACATTCAGTTGCCTCTTTTGGTTTATTTCTGTCCTCACCTATGGTGATTTTCCCACCCACTGCCTGTCTCCCATCCTGTCCTATGGATGTTCAGGGTGGCTATATAGGTAGAGAATCACCATTCACATCGTCTTTGATGTGGATGTGGCTCCCAGACTTACGCTTCTTGCCATTCTTATTTTTCCTCTCCAAAACAAAACACAAATAGTTCAGGAAGTGGTATTCTCTGGGATCTCTAGTCATTGGTTTGTTGGTTTAATCGCTAAGTCATGTCTGACTCTTGCAGCCCCATGGACTGTAGCCCGCCTGTCTCCTCTGTCCATGGGATTTCCCAAAAGAGAACACTGGAGCAGGTTGCCATTTCCTTCTCCAGGGGACCTTCCAACCTAGGGATCAAACTCGCATCTTCTGCATTGTAGGTGGCTTCTTTACCCCTGAGCCACCACAGAAGCCCCCCGTCACCTCTTCTTAACTAGTAATTTCTGGAATTAAACTCCAGGGAGCTAATATTATAAGGCAATCTGACACCCAGACCCACACCAAATTTCCTTTCTCCACTGAATTCTCATTATACTTTGACTTCTCCAGACAAATATCCTCCCTATCTAATATTTCCTTAAAAGGAGGTACTCTCCAAAAGAGAAATGAGGGAAATACTAAAGGATCTTTTTATTGCTGAGAGGGAAGTAAGGGCCAAACCACAGCTTTTGCCTCCAAAGTCCCACAAAAGTTTGTGCTCCCAGGTTGGAGCTAAGTCCACTACTGCTGGGTTTTCCCATCTACACTGCAGGTTATGAGTTTGTACTTCTGAGTCTTCCCTGTAGCCACTATTCAGAAGCAGGAGAGGAAAATGAGAACTCGTTTGCAAACTACTGGTGACATATTAGAATATGAAATAAGGTTCCTGGACTCCTTGATCAAAAGGGGGCAGATAGGACTTCCCTCCTGAATATAGAATGTAGGAAATAAGTCATTTAAAGCATTTCAATGATGAAACGAGATTTTATACATAAGCCCCAGGTTCCTCTAAGACTTTCATTTTATTTCCTCAAAATTTATTTCATGTTATTACCATATTCTGCTGAATATATTAGTTTAAAAAGCTCTGCACTTCTGACCTGAGGGTCAGAGGTTTGACGTTCAAGATCCCATGAAATCTGCCCTCAGATGAGAAGAGCAAAGAGAATTTTGACTGACTATCAGAGGCTGGAGTAGAGTGAGCTTTACTGATGTTCAAATATATAAAATGGGAAATTTCTCACTGGCAATTCTTGACAATATTACATGACTCTGGTTGTCAATTATCTTGATTAGAAATAATAAAAAGAGGAAGGAAAATACTTGGCTCAGGAATCCTTGTAAAATGTGTTTAAGGAAGGCCTTACCAGTTCAGCCCATCACAGTGATGAGACTTCTGTCTGGAAAAGTCCTTAGGAATCTCAGCCAAACACCAAGGCCTCGAGAGAATCTTCCAAACCAATAATCATGCCTTTTCACAATTCTATGTTGACTCAGGGTTCGGATTTGATTTCCTTCCCCTCTGAAAAGGTCTAATGTTTCCATGTCATAACATGTTATGATGAAGCTCTTTGTGCACCAATAAAAGAATTAATTCCTCTGATACTTCAGCAGAGGGTAAGGAGGAAGAGAAGGTATTGCTAGAGAAAGAGGAGGAGGAGGACCAGAATAGAGTCAAGGAAGTGGAGGAGAAAAGGAAGAAAAAAGAGCTAGAGGAGAAGCAGAGACACCTCTCCTGAGACACTCATCCTGGCTTGGCTCCTCCTTGGGCTGATCTCCTGGATAATGCTGCATTTCAGCTATTCAATCTCCCTGGTTCCATTTCTTCTGCAGTTTCAGAAGTAATCTTACCTTTTTATTATTTCAGGGCAAATAGAAATACTAGTCTTCTAGCAATGATTAAATGTGAATGCTCCAATTTGGGAAGGGGAGGAGGGACTGGGCAGTCAGGCAAGAAGCTGGTCCTTACATACTCTATTCTCCTCTCTCCTCCCCTCCCCCAGAGTCCTATCTTATTTAGGAATGCTTTTTGAAATGTCATTTTCCTATGCCTTGTGTTCTACATGTAAGTATTCTGAGACTCATTGTGGGAAAGGAATGAGAGTCTTTCACAAGCTGTCATGGATGGGCATGATGATGGTAACGACTCATGTTTATTGAGCACTTATCATGTGTCATGTTCTGGGCTACTCCTTGACATTTCTCATCTCACTTATTCTTCCTTTCATCTTCCCTGGTGGCTCAGAGGTTAAAGCGTCTGCCTGCCATGCAAGAGAGCTGGGTTCGACCCCTGGGTCGGGAAGATCCTCTGGAGAAGGAAATGGCAACCCACTCCAGTATTCTTGGCCGGAGAATCCCATGGACAGAGGAGCCTGGTGGGCTACAGTCCACGGGGTCGCAAAGAGTCGGACACGACTGAGCGACTTCACTTTCACAGCTCCATGAACAGTTCACTGTCATTCTGAACACTGAAAATGAGGAAACAAAGGCAGAGATTAGGGACAGAGTAGACGGTAGAATGGTGACTCAAATTCAGGCAATCTTAGTCACCCCCATGTGAAAGAACAGAATGATATAAAAAAGGATACAGAACAGAAAGAAAAAGAAAGGCATTTTCAAAAGAATCAAGTCCATTAGAGTGACTCCTAATGACTTGGGGAATCTGAACTCCGGGTATAAAAAATTAGCAGTGACTGTATTGGTTTTACAAAATCAAACAACAAACTGTTATCTTCACCAATAGCTGTCAAAATCATAGGATTTTTGTAGGCATTTTTAACTGAGCTCTCTCAGGTTCCTAATTTGCCAAAAGGTAAAAATAATGCCTGTTTCCCTCCCAATCACATTAAACATGCTTTGAAAAAAAAATTGAGAAGTGACATGTGTTCAATTTTACAAAAGCTCTCTGAGCTTAATTCTGTTTATGATATAAATACTCTATGGTTTTCATAAGTTTAAGAGCAATGGGCAAATCTGTAGTAAGGAAATAATACTAAACCTTTTCTAACATAAAGAGCAAGTGTCAATATCTTGCTGCCTGGAGCATGACACTAATAAAGACCCTGGTGGATATAAATTCAAGCTAATAATTATTTTGAATAAACCTGGTCAACCACTCCAGATACAATGATAGCCAAGTTACCTCTGACTTTGTTTTGGATTTGCTGGAAGCAGTTCATCCGGAAAATGGGCAGTGTTTACTAATTGTATCCACAAAGGAGGGAAATACTGAGGCAAGTCCACTCTGCCAGTGTTAACTCTTTTTACCAAGACATTTGGACTAGCCTACATCATTCTAAACCTAAATATTCAAGGCTCTAACCACAAGAAAGTTTTGTTTTTAATAAGAAAGTTCTCATTCAGTAATCTCTGTGCCATTAACCTTAATAAGGATAATGATTAAATCATTATTTAAACATTAAAATAAGAAAGTTTGGGAAATATTACTGTCAATAAAGGAAAATGCATGCATACTCCTAGCATAGTACAGTTCTTCATATATAATAATAATGCTAATGATAATACTTTGACCGCCTGATGAGAAGAGCCAACTCATTGGAAAAGACTCTGATGCTGGACAAGATTGAGGGCAGGAAGAGAAGGGGGCCACAGAGGATTAGACATTTGGATGACATCATTGACTCAATGAGTTTGAGCAAACTCCTGGAGATCGTGATGGACAGGGAGGCCTGGTGTGCTACAGCCCTTGGGGTCCAAAAGAGTTGGACATGACTAACCGACTAAACAAGAACAACAACAAAATGCTAATATCACTATGATAATAGTGACAGTCAACTTTAATGCATGTCAGGCTTTGTTTTAAGCATGTTACATTCATTTAGCCTTGGTTTTACAGATATTGCACAACAGCAAGCTGAGGTATAAAAACGTGTAATAAGTTAGCGTTAGGTTATCCAATTAAATAAATTAACTCCTTAAGGAAAGTGTTGAACCAGCAGGTGAGATTTATATTCTACATATGGCTCCACTCTTTACATATTACATTAATATTTAAATTATTGTACTTTGTCCTGTGAACCAGTGAGATACAAAATAAAGTAAATACAAATATATGGAAATTCATGATTCTAAATAAATAAAATGCACTCCAAAACAATAATTTTTATTAATTTACATATGGATTCCACTGATACAGCTATTGCCTTTTATGTAACTACTCTTGGAGTCATTTTAATAACTGTGGCTTGTTCTTTGAAATCTCCTTGATGGTTTAGAATCTTAATCCTTTAAGGAAGGGGTCATCAAACTTTTTGTATTAAAGTCCAGACAAGAAATATGTTTGGCTTTGCAAGCATATGATCTCTATGGGGACTACTAATTTCTGCAATTATAGTAGAAAAAGCAGCCAGAGACAACATGAAAATGAATGGACATGATAGTGTTACAATTCATTTTAATACACAAAAGCAGTCAAAGGTTAGTTTAAGGGTGTAATTTCTTCTTTAAAGGTGAATTTATGGCTGACATGAATTTATATTATGACATTGATTTGGGAAGAAGCAGTCAAATTATTCCCAGAAAGGTAAAGACCTTGAGAAAAAAAGGAAAACAATATAGATAAATGACTATAAAGTATTACTATTGATTTCCTGTGTGACTCTAAAGCAGTCTTTCAAGCCAATACTAATAAAAGATTTCCCAAAAACCTATTGGAATAAGTGCATAATCTCTCAAGGTGATCAGTTTAAGGAAGAAAATGCATGTCTTTTATATTGGATGGTTTGTAGTGTGCATAATCTAAGTCAAGACATTTAATTTCAAAATTTAAAATTTGAGAATGCTTTTTGCTTATTGTATGTATATACTTTAATTACAAACTTTTCACAACTTAATATTTTTACTATGCATCATCGACAAATGTTGAAATTAATTAATTGCATTAGTTGCAGTTTACAGAACATACACATGAAAGAATGAGGTTCAGATGTAATACTTTAATGTTTCTAGTGTGATTGCATATCTCATGATGGGAGCATTAACTAAAATGCCATTAGTGTTTACAGGAATCTTGTCTTCTGATCTACCAAAAGGGATATTTCTTCTCGTTTCAGCTGTTAAATTGTAAATGCTTCTTGATGGCTTAGTCAATGATGGCCTAATCGGTGCATGAGAGCAAATTTTCTTCCTATAATGATTAAAATATCACAGCAGAGAGTGAGATGATTGTAAATTTTTTCTCAAGGGTACAAATAATTTTCAGTCGCTCCAGTGATCCAAGAAATGCCAGATTTTATTAGGCAGCTCATGTGCTTCTGTTTTATGCTGACTAGAAAGATTATGCCTCCACCTTTCTCTTTCCAGGGACAGAAGCAGCTGTGACTCCAACTGTTGGAATGCACCTTCACACTCAAAACCCTGAACTGTTTCGTGTTCCCTGTTTTGGAGTTTTAGGCCCCCCGCCTCCATATGAAGAAATTAAAATCAAGCCGAGTTCAGACCTAGATCGCTAATTGAAATGATCAGAAATATTTAAAATTCCAAAACATATAATTTAGGAACAATTCTTTCACTTGGTGAGAATTCCTGGAGATCAGTTAATGTAGTCTTAAAAAGGACAAATAAATGAATATAAGAAAAGAATTTTGGGCATGGAGATGTTTCTGTAGTCAAATAGTGCACGCTTGTTTTGTCACTGTTGTTTTATAATTTTATCTTCCTAATCAAGTTTCTTTTTTTTTAATTTTAATTTTACTTTATTTTACTTTACAATACTGTATTGATTTTGCCATACATTGACATGAATCTGCCATGGGTGTACATGAGTTCCCAATCCTGAACTCCCCTCCCACCTCCAGTAGGTAGTAATTAACATAAGCAGTGGCTTCCATTAAGTTCAGAGTTCCACTCTAGAATTTGTCACAGATTTCTCTGCCTCAATCTCTGTTTTAACCTGACCTCTTTGCTGATATGGGGTCAATAAAATTATTGTCATTTAACAGTGATCCACAATAAACTGTGGAAAATTCTGAAAGAGATGGGAATACCAGACCAACTGACCTGCCTCTTGAGAACCTGTATATAGGTCAGGAAGCAACAGTTAGAACTGCACATGGAACAACAGACTGGTTCCAAATAGGAAAAGGAGTAAGTCAAGGCTATATATTGTCATCCTGCTTATTTAACTTATATGCAGAGTACATCATGAGAAAAGGTGGGCTGAGGAAGCACAAGCTGGAATCAAGATTGCCAGGAGAAATATCAATAACCTCAGATATGCAGATGACATCACCCTTATGGCAGAAAGTGAAGAAGAACTGAAGAGCCTCTTGAAAGTGAAAGAGGAGAGTGAAAAAGTTGGCTTAAAGCTCAACATTCAGAAAATTAAGATCATGGCATCCAGTCCCATCACTTCATGGGAAATAGATGGGGAAACAGTTGAAACAGTGGCAGAATTCATTTTGGGGGGCTCCAAAATCACTGCAGTTGGTGACTGCAGCCATGAAATTAAAAGACGCTTACTCCTTGGAAGGAAAGTCATGACCAACCTAGACAGCATATTAAAAAGCAGAGACATTACCTTGCCAACATAGGTCCATCTAGTCAAGGCTATGGTTTTTCCAATAGCCATGTATGGATATGAGTGTTGGACTATAAAGAAAGCTGAGCACCAAAGAATTGATGCTTTTGAACTATGGTGTTGGAGAAGACTCTTGAGAGTCCCTTGGACTGCAAGGAGATCCAACCAATCCATTCTAAAGGAGACCAGTCCTGGGGGTTCTTTGGAAGGAATGATGCTAAAGCTGTAATCCCATGATGTGGAGAAACAGAGGCTCCAGATTTATTCAGTTCAGTTCAGTTCAGTTCAGTCACTCAGTCGTGTCCAACTCTTTGTGACCCCGCAGCATGCCAGGCCTCCCTGTTCATCACCAACTCCGAAAGTTTACCCAAACTCATGTCCATTGAGTCAGTGATGCCATCCAACCATGTCATCCTCTGCCATCCCTTTCTTCTCCTGCCTTCAATCTTTCCCAACATCAGGGTGTTTTCAAATGAGTCAGCTCTTCTCATCAAATGGCCAAAATATTGGAGTTTCAGCTTCAATATCAGTCCTTCCAGTGAACACTGAGGACTAATCTCCTTTAGGTGGACTGGCTGGATCTCCTTGCAGTCCAAGGGACTCTCAAGAGTCTTCCCCAACATCACAGTTCAAAAGCATCAATTCTTTGGTGCTCAGCTTTCTTTATAGTCCAATTCTCATTTCCATACATGACTATTGGAAAAACTATAGCCTTGACTAGATGTACCTTTGTTGGCAAAGTAATGTCTCTGCTTTTTAATATGCTGTCTAGGTTGGTCATAGATTTCCTTCCAAGGAGTAAGCATCTTTTAATAATTTCATGACTGTAGTCACCAACTGCAGTGATTTTGGAGCCCAAAAAAATAAATTCTGCCACTGTTTCCCCATCTATCTGCCATGAAGTGATGGGACCAGATGCCATGATCTTCGTTTTCTGAATGTTAAGCTTTAAGTCAATTTTTTCACTCTCCTCTTTCACATTCCTCAAGAGGCTGTTTAGTCCTTCTTCACTTTCTGCCATAAGGGTGGTGCCATCTGTATATCTGAGGTTATTGATATTTCTCCTGGCAATCTTGATTCCAGCTTGTACTTCATCCAGCCCAGCATTTCTCATGATGTACTCTGCATGTAAGTTAAATAAGGAGGGTGACAATATACAGGCTTGACTTACTCCTTTTCCTATTTGGAACCAGTCTGTTCCATGTCCAGTTCTAACTGTTGCTTCCTGATGTGCATACAGGTTTCTCAAGAGGCAGGTCAGGTGGTCTGGTATTCCCATCTCTTTCAGAATTTTCCACAGTTTATTGTGATCCACACAGTCAAAGGCTTTGGCATAGTCAATAAAGCAGAAGTAGATGTTTTTCTTGAACTCTTTGCTTTTTCAATGATCCAGCAGAAGTTGGCAATTTGATCTCTGGTTCCTGTGCCTTTCCTAAAACCAGCCTGAACATCTGGAATTTCATAGTTCACGAATTACTGAACCCTGGCTTGGAGAATTTTGAGTATTACTTTACTAGTGTGTGAGATGAGTGCAACTGTGCAGTATTTCAAGCATTCTTTGGCATTGCCTTTCTTTGGGATTGAAATGAAAACTGACCTTTTCCAGTCCTGTGGCCACTGCTGAGTTTTCCAAATTTGCTGGCATAATGAGTGCAGCACTTTCACAGCATCATCTTTTAGGATTTGAAAAAGCTCAGCTGGAATTCCATCACCTCCACTAGCTTTGTTCATAGTGATACTTCCTAAGGGCCACTTGACTTCACATTCCAGGATGTATGGCTCTAGGTGAGTGATCACACCACTGTGATTATTTGGCTCGTGAAGATCTTTTTTGTACAGTTCTTCTGTGTATTCTTGCTACCTCTTCTTAATATCTTCTGCTTCTGTTAGGTCCCTACCATTTCTGTCCTTTATTGAGCCCATCTTTGCATGAATAGTTCCCTTGGTATCTCTAATTTTCTTGAAGAGCCCCCCAGTCTTTCCTATTCTATTGTTTTCCTCTATTTCTTTGCATTGATCTCTGAGAAAGGCTTTCTTATCTCTCCTTGCTATTCTTTGGAACTCTGCATTCAAATGGGTATATCTTTCCTTCTCTCCTTTGCTTTTCACTTCTCTTCTTTTCACAGCTATTTGTAAGGCCTTCTCAGATAACCATTTAGCTTTTTTTGCATTTCTTTCCCTTGGGGATGGTCTTGATCCCTGTCTCCTGTACAATGTCTCAAACCTCTGTCCATAGTTCATCAGGCATTCTGTCTATCAGATCTAGATCCTTAAATCTATTTCTCACTTCCACTGTATAATCAATAGGGATTTGATTTAGGTCATACCTCAATGGTCCAGTGGTTTTCCTCACTTTCTGCAATTTCAGTCCAAATTTGGCAATAAGTAGTTCATGATCTGTGGAGAAGGCAATGGCAGCCCACTCCAGTACTCTTGCCTGGAAAACCCCATGGATGGAGGAGCCTGGTGGGCTGCAGTCCATGGGGTCGCTAGAGTCGGACATGACTGAGCGACTTCACTTTCACTTCTCACTTCATGCATTGGAGAAGGAAATGGCAACCCACTCCAGTGTTCTTACCTGGAGAATCCCAGGGATGGGGGAGCCTGGTGGGCTGCCGTCTATGGGGTTGCACAGAGTCGGACACGACTGAAGCGACTTAGCAGCAGCAGCAGCTCATGATCTGAGCTGCAGTCAGCTCCCAGTCTTGTTTTTGCTGACTGTATAGAGCTTCTCCATCTTTGGCTGCAAAGAATATAATCAGTCTGATTTCGATGTTGGCCATCTGGTGATGTCCATGTTTAGCGTCTTTTCTTGTGTTGTTGGAAGAGGATATTTTCTATGACTAGTGCATTCTCTTGGTGAAACTCTATTAGCATTTGCCCTGCTTCATTCTGTACTCCAAGGCCAAATTTGGCTTTTACTCCAGCTGTTTCTTGACTTCCTACTTTTGCATTCCAGTCCCCTATAATGAAAAGGACATCTTTTTCGGGTGTTAGTTCTAAAAGGTCTTGTAGGTCATCATAGAGCCATTCAACTTCAGCTTCTTCAACATTACTGGTCGGGACATAGACTTGGATTACTGTGACACTGAATGGTTTGCCTTGGAAACGAACAGAGATCATTCTATCATTTTTGAGATAGCATCCAAGTACTGCATTTCAGACTTTTTTGTTGACTATGATGGCTACTCCATTTCTTCTAAGATTTTATAATGGAGCCCAATAATTTATGCCTCAAATGGGCATTTCTCAGCAAACTATGATAAAAACCTTCAGCATATGTATCAATATTCCCATTGAGAACTCTGGCTACAGAAGTAATAATGAGATATCATCAAGTAACACTTCTGCAGTGGCCGTGAGCAATGGATCTAGGAAAAGAAATTCATGGCAGATGCCATATGGTCTTAAGCTGGCCAATTGTTGAATAGAACATTCGACATCTTCACTTGTCAGTCTAATATACCTTTCAAAGTTAGCTTTGATTTATCTCCTAAGCTCTTCTCAAACATGTTTGTCCAAACCTTCCCCATCTCAATTGATGGTAATAGGAAGATTCCAGCTGCTCGGATCATATATCTTGAAATCAGGCTTGAGTCCTTCTTTTATGTTACTTCCTACATCAGGAAATGCTTCAAATTGATTCCATCTTCAAAATAGGTCTGGACACTAAGCATTTCTTACCCTGTCTCTGGTGTGAGCTCATGTATTGTCAGTTCTTGCCTGGATTACTGCATAGCATCGAAACTGGACTGCTTGCTCCCACCTTTGACTTCCTATATTCTATTTCCAACACTGTATCTAGAGTGGTGCTTTTAGTACATAAAGTGGGTCACGTTCCTTAACTAAACTCCAATGACAACACAGCTCACTCAAAAATGCCAAAAGTCCTCAACACGTGGCCGTATAGAATCTATACCCTTCTCAAGTTTCCTTTTTAATGACTCTCTGCCTTACTCATTTGCTCCAGGAACATGGTCCTCAAACCTACCAGACATTATTCTACCCCAAATGTCCTTTCTGGCCTTAGTGCTTACTGTTCTTTTTTCCTATGCAACTTACCTCAGACATCAACATTGCTTCACATTCTCACCTCCTGTTAGTCTTTGTTTGAAAGTCATCTTCTCAATGAGGCCCACCCTGATTATCTTACTTTAAGCTGTAATTTCTCCCAACACTAGCACTTCAAGCTCCTTGTCTCAGACACACTTTTCCTTTTCTCACAGTACATATTGTCTTCTAAGCATCATCTTCTACTACAATACATGGAAAAATTCTATTCATAGTCTGCTGTTGACTTTTCCTTGCTAGAATGTAAACCAATGAAAGGAGGAATCTTTGCGTTTTCCACTGATTTATACCCCTAGCCTCTAAAGCAGCCTGGCACTATTATGTATTCAAACACATTTTATAAGTTCCCCATTCTGGAAATTTCCAAAAATATCTGGATGGGAATTTATGAGGATGAAACCTTACAGAAGTGAATCTGGGTATAAGCTGGAGACAGCTGACAATATACTGTAAAACTTGAAGTTACACATATATCCATCCTCTTATTAAACCCACTAAGGTTATAGTAAAGAAGTAAAAACACTTTTTCATTCACAAGTATAAAGAGAGTAGCAAGAAGATGGTGAAGGAAATCAGCAACAAGTTTTAGTACATGGAAAGATGCCTGAAACAGATGGGGTTTCAAGTTTCTCCACTATGCTAAATGACTTAAGGAAAGAAAGAAAATAATCTAACAAATCCATGCTGTACAAAAGAAGAAATGCCTTAGAGTCAGAGACAAGAGAGGTGAAGAGGATTTTGAAAATGATGAAAAACTTCATCTGCAGGAAGATAGCATTGAAGCAGCCCAGACAAGAGCCAATTCCATCAGAACATGGCAACAAATAATTACAGTAGAATAAAGAGGTAAGTGTAGGGAAAAATTAGTAATGAAAATGTGGTGATAGAATAAGGGTTGGTAAATAGAAAGGGGTAAAAAAACTTGAAAAAAGGTGATTATAAATCTATGAAAAACAAAAGTTAGATTAACCCTCCCTCAACTGGTTAAGTTGTAAATCATGTAAATAATTACTGTTGAATTATAAAATAGATATTATTCATATTGACACTGTAGGCAGAGAAGGAAAGTTTGTATTAGGGAAGGGGCTTAGGTTAGAAAGTAAATTTTAATTTCTTATTGTGTGGAATCAATTGTTGTTTAGTCATTAAGTTGTGTCTGACTCTTCTGCAATCCAATGGACTGTAGACTGCCAGGCTCCTCTGTCCATGAGATTTCCCAGGCAAGAATACTGGAATAGTTTGCCATTTCTTTCTCCAGGGGGTCTTCCCAACCCAGGGATTGAACCCACATCTCCTCCATTGGCAGGCAGATTCTTTACCACTGAGTCACTCTGGGTGGAATCAAGGAATAACATCTAACCTTTTTTAAAAAATAGTAATAGTAATAGTAGTAAAAGAGTTGAAAAGTATATTTCCTCAAGAAGTGGGATTTGAAGATAATGTTCTGTGGAAATAGAGCAAATGAGTGCTAATTTTCATCATAAGCCTACAGTGTTATTTTACCTTTAAAACTAAATGCAAGTGTTACTTTAATAAAAAGAAGTATAAACAAATAAAGGTTTGGCAGATTTATACTTTGCAATTGCAACAAACAAGGGGAATCATACCATAAATAAAAGTGTTAGACATAAATGTGTTTAGGTGGTGGGGCTTCAGGTAATTTTGCTTTTTATTCATGTTGTTGGATTTTTCTAATTGCTCAATAATATGTGTACATTACTTTTATAATTGAAAAATCTCAGCAACATTCTTTTTTAAAACAAAACAAAACCCTGCCTTCATTTATCAGATGAGAAAATGGGCTTTGGAAGGATAATTGACTGATCAAAGTGCATAGCTAATAGAGATAAAACTAGAGACTATGTATTTTCATCTTTTAATTCCTGTTCTAAGTATCTCTTCACTAAGATCTTTTATCTTCAAAAGTGGTTATAAACTATTAACTATCACAGATTGTATTTTAATTATAATGTCTTAAAAATACTTACTGAATGGCTACATATATCAAGTATGATACAAGGTTCTGGATATACTTCTTCAGTAGACTTTATTATTGTTAGTATTATTTTTCATGATACTAGTTTCCACTACTTTACTCTGATCTCGAGACACTTGAAAGTTCTGTAGCAAGTGCTCTTTGCGGTCCCCTGAAAACTACTTCAAATAATAAAATGATAAAACTAATTTAGGTGATATGATTATCATTATATTTAAAATAGAAATTTAAAAAATAAGCCTATTTTCTTTTTTTGTCATCTCATTTCAGAAAATCTTTGCCTGCCTCTTATTTCATCAATAAATCATTAAAATTCAATTTAGCCTGGCATCTCAAATTTTAATTCTGAAAGGATTAGATTTTTTTCTTTCCATGTTAGAGCATTGTTTTGTGTGTGTGTGTGTGTGTGTGCGTGTTTTTTTTTTTTTTTTTTTTTTGCTTTACCAAACCATCTTATTTTAGTTTAGATTTTTAAGCTGTTTATGTATATAGGGGTAGAGCTGATGAACTATGTGATAGCTTCAGATGAACAGCAAAGGGACTCAGCATACGTATACATGTATCCATTCTCCCCCAAACTTCCCATCTAGGCTGCCACATAACATTGAGCAGAGTTCCCTGTTCTATGCAGTAGGACCTGGTTGGTTATCCATTTTAAGTATAGCAGTGTGTACATGTTGATACCAAACTCCCTATCTCTCCCCATTCTTCTCCTCTGGCCACCATAAGTTCACTCTGTAAGTCTGTTTCTGTTTTGTAAATAAGTTCATTTGTATCATCTCATTTTCAATTCTGCGTATAAAGAATGTCATATCATTCCTTCTCTGCATTCATCTTTTTTAAAAAAGGTTTTTCTTACTGCTGAAAGATGTAGTTTTTTTCTTTGAATATCCAGCAGAGGGCATGAAAGCCTACCTATAATTCTAGACCAATAGCCAGATTTGATGTAATGGCTAAATGAAACAGTGAAGCTAGGTTTTTGACAGACCCTAGCAGACTGTAATAATAATGAGGTTCAAATTTGCAAAGAGGAATTTTGTACTTTAGCTCATATTTCTCACAATGAAGCTGAACATCAGACAAGATCCATGCCATCAGAAAGTCTAGGAAATTTGAAATGTACGTCTGCAGATGATGTCTGTGAATTTGAGCTGCCTAAAAAGGCTGAGTAATTTATGTATATGCTCCTCCCGTGGACTGTAACATCTACAGTACTGACCCTGTAGGTCTAGTCTGTTTCTTTTTTTTACCTGACTCTGAGTTCCCCTTTAATTTTCAGCTTTGTAGTTCCAAATTTGTTTCATTTGTGTTAGGAGCACAGCTTTTATAAAATACAACCATAAAATTCAATATCTTTCACGGAAATGAAATAGAGCTAGGATAGGACTGTATAGTATTCAGGTGGACAATAAAATGAAACTCAACCAGAATATTATATTTAAGGCAAAATGTGAAATACTTCAGGTTTGAATAAGAGAAAATGAGACAGTGAAAATGTGTTGGCTATAAGGTTCCACTTTCAATGATTTTTTTTTATCAGAACAAAAAATATAGAGTATACATTTTCAAGGAATCTTTCAGGTTTAAATTCCTTTTGCTTTGCGACTTTGTACAAAATAACAATACAGGTTTTTTTTCCCCCTGTTTGATACTATATCCTGGAAAGTAGTATATCGTTTTATTTTACTAAATGTTGTTCTGGAAAAATGAAGTGAAAGTAATATCTATTTACAAAACAGCATAATTTGGTGATAAACAAAAATGTAATTGCATTTGTGCACTTAGAAATAGTTATTTTTTCCCCCTTCTAGAATTATGTCAGGGTAGACATACTATCTGACTGATGAAACAAGCAATGTATATCAATCAAAATGTCAGGTATTTCTAATAGTAAAATGAAAAATGGGCTTCCCTAGTAGCTAAGACAGTAGAGTCTACCTGCAAAGCGGTGGACCTAGGTTCACTTCCTGGGTTGGGAACATCCCCTGTTGGAGGGCTTGGCAACACACTCCAGTCTTCTTGCCTGGAGAATCCCATGGACAAAGGACCCTGATGGGCTAACGTCCACAGTGTTGCAAAGAGTAGGACATGATTGAGCAACTAAGCACAGCACAACACAAGATGAAAAATGGTATTGCTCAGAAGCCCGGAAATTATCAATGAATGCACGTATCATCATTTCATTATTACATTTATTGTGGGAAGGATTCCTCTTTGGAAAATCTATTTATGGGTTGCAGTAATTAAAACTATGGGAATTTTCCTTTAGCTAGTTTTAATATAATTATATTATGATATAATTACATCTGTCTTTATATGTAATAAAGCATCAGTTTTCTTTTTCCATGGATATGAAAATTGAATTCATGAATCCATTCAGATTATTCTCTAATTTATGTACCTAAATCTGGATAAATTTATAATGCTAAAAAGTCTTAGTTACTGACTAGTTGCTATTTAGATTTAGAAGAACCTGAAACAATTATTTTTTTTCTTGAAAAATATTGTTAGATGCAAATAAGAAAACCGAAGTATTTATTTTAGGACTTCCCAGGTGGCGCTAGTGGTAAAGAACCTTCCTGATGTCTGGGGAGTTTGTAATGTCCTCAGTTCTGTCTAGTCCCAACAAAAATTTGAAGCGATGGACAGACCAGTGTTATAGCCCTCAGACGGACCAGTATTACAGCTCTGTGTTACAGCTCAGTTTTATTTAGAAAGTAAAGGAAAATACATCCTCGAGGCATAAGGGCATGCCAACCCAAAAGACACGAAGAGAAGAGAGGCCCCCAGTCCAACTTTGGCTCCTCTTTTTCTATGTCTCTCCTCCTCCCGTTGGGCCTGCCCTCTGTAAATTGGGGTAGCCAGGAGTGCTGTTTGTTTTACCTGAGGTCCTCACTCTGGTCCTCAGACCTTCCTTTGTTCTATTTTTGTGGGCTTTTCCCTTCCTTGCCTTTTAGCCACCGCCATTCTGGATTCCTTTTTCCTTTTTTAACTACCTAACATTCCTCCCCTCAAAAGATAGGAGGCCCAATGCTTTGGGAATGGGGGCATTCAGGCCTTTCTGGCTACTTCCTGCTGAACTGGAATAGCAAGGGACATTGGGCCTTTCTCTCTTGTTAGTCTCAAGCTTTAGAGCCCTTATAGCAGTGTTCATCTAAGGGTGAGTGATATTTTCTGTGGTTGACTATAGTTTTATATATCCTTGTTGAATTGGCACTGCATGTTGTAGCTTGTTGACCTGGGCATAGAAAAAAATGGGTTAGACAATAACATGGAGCAATCATAAGCAGCATCAATATGGTGATAACAAGGACTAGTAGGGGGATAGGCCAACTCCAAATTCCAGATTGTAGCCACCTCGAGAACTCTCCAGCTCATTTTTTGAGATCCTGTAGGGTCTGAATGTTTTCCTTGAGGACTGTGAGACTTTCTCTAACTTAGCTGGAGGTATTTACTCAGAAACAACACATCTCATTCAAGATGGCTCAAGTCCCTCCTTGTTCAGGGATCAGGAGATCTATCTCCTGTCTGTTTTGGATTACAGCCCCTGCAAAACTGTGTTGGCTCTTTGGCACTATCCTGAGAAATCTTATCCCCAGAAACTTAATTTTGGGGTGTTCATTAGAATGACCCTCATTTGCAGTCCTGAATATGTGTCTGAGAGCTCCCATGGGCTCACAGGTATATTGAGTGTCCTCTTCTGTTTTCTTCCATGGCTTGACTTGTGAACAGTGAATCTAGGAGTTGTATCCTGGTACATTGACTGCTGTGGTGGTAGAAAGTATTACGGGGTAGGGGCCCTTCCATGCGGGCTGGAGTTGAGCTTTTGGGGACCCATCTTTCCAGACTTTAATTAGGACTTGAGTCCCTGGAACATATAGTGGTGACTCCTTAGAATCTTTTGGGTCCTGGTTGACACCCCACAAGTGTATATCATATTGGAATTGCCCAGTGGCCATGGTATAAGACCAGAGGGTCTGAGCCTCTGGATCTAGGAAGAGGTCATTGACATAAACAAATGGTCTCCCATATAGCATCTCATAAGGACTAAGACCAACCTGCTCCTTAGCGGCAATATGGGTGCAGAGCAGAGCTATTGGTAAAGCCTCCTTCTATCCCAAGGAGGTCTATTGGGTTATCTTTTCATTGTTGATTTTAAGAATGGGTTGGCTCTTTCTACTTTTCCTGAAGACTGAGGCTTCCAGGCACAAAAGAGATAATGAGTAATTCCCAATGCTTTAGAGACCACTTGTTTGACCTTAGAAGTAAATGATGTCCCATTGCCACTTTGTAATGACCTGGGCAGACCAAATCTTGGAATTATTTCATTGAGCAGTTTTTTTTACAACCTCCTCAGCCTTCTCAGTCCTGGTGGGAAGGCCTTCAATCCACCCTGTGAATGTATTCATCATGACTAATAGGTATTTATACCCTTCAGAAACTGGCATCTGGGTCCATCTGCCAGTTCTCTCCTGGGTAGGTCCCACATCGTTGGACAGGCTGGGCCAGCTGGGGTCTTTGCACTGCTTGGGGCTGTTTAATTGGCAAGTGGGACATGAGGAGACCACTAGCCTTTTAGTTGTTTGGAGGCCTGCTCTTCTGAAGGATCTTTCTAGTAATCTTTAGAGGGCCTTTTCCCCTAAATGAGTGGTGGCATGTAAGGAGCTAACCAACTTCCATCAGAGGTTCCCAGGCAGAAAAAGGAGTACCTCCTTTTGGAACCACCCCATATAATGAAAGCCCTCACTCTTAGCTTTAAGAGTCTCACCTTCATTATATGAAGGAGTTTCTGGCAAATTAGTCTGTGGAACTAAGGTGACGACCCCTATTTGGTCATTGTTCTGTAATGCTGCTCTCTTAGCTGCCTGATCGGCTGCTTGGCTCCCTCGTGCCACTCCCATGCTCCCTTTCTGGTATCTTTTACAGTGGGAGATTGAAGCCTCAGTGGGCAGATAAACTGCCTCCAAGAGCCTAAGAATTTGATCGCCATATTTGATTGAGGACCCTCGGGTGGTCAAGTGGCCTCTTTCTTTCCAAACAGCAGCATGTGCATGTAGCAAGAGGAAGGCATACTTGGAGTCAGTGTAAAGGGCTTCTCTTTTCCCTTTTCTTAGCTCTAAAGCTCGAGTCAGGGGTATGAGCTAAGCTAATTGGGCTGAAGTACCTGGTAGCAAAGACTTAGCCCGTATGGTCTCAAAATTGGAGACTTGCATATCCAGCTCTTCTTTTTCCATCCAAGAAAAAGCTGCTTTCATCAGTGTACCAGATTTCCTCAGGATTGGTCAGAGGATCTTCTGACAATCCCTCTCGGGGTTTTGTCCAATGGTCCAAAGTTTCTAGACAAGAGTGAAAGGGGAGAGAGCCCTCGGGGGTAGGCAGGAGGGTGGCTGGGTTAAGAACCTCACAAGGGGATATAGTGAGGCCTGGATTTTCCATCAGCACTACTTGATATCTGAGGATTCTTTGATCAGACATCCATAAATGGTCTCTCCCATTTAGGAGTTTGTTTCACTTGTTGGCTGGTAAAAATAGTTTTTCCCCCAAAAGAGAGTTTTAAAGCATCTTCTATCAGGATTTCAATAGCTGCAAGACTTCAAAGGCAGGGAAGCCAGCCTCGGGTGATTGGGTCGAGCCTCTTGGATAGGTAGGCTGCAGGCTGGGGCTCAGGTTCCAATTTTTGAGTTAACACTCCCAAGGCTATTCCTTCTTTTTTGTGGGCAAAAAGTTGGAATGCTTGTTCTGGGTCTGGCAACCTCAAGGCAGGTGCTTGAGTTAAGGCTTGTTTTAGTGTGGCCTCTGCCTTCTTTTGAGGAGTTCCCCACATCAGTGGGATTGAATCATCCCGTCCCTTCAAGCTTTCATATAAGGCCTGGGCATATAGACCATAGTTGGGTATCCAGA
The DNA here is from genome assembly GCF_001704415.2 of Capra hircus. NCBI lineage: Eukaryota > Metazoa > Chordata > Mammalia > Artiodactyla > Bovidae > Capra > Capra hircus. The sequence continues at coordinate 76,604,265 of NC_030808.1, forward strand.
TTCTACAATAACCAGTTAGCCCTAGGAAACCTTGCAGTTTTTTTTGAGTTGTGGGGGAGAGCAACTCGAGGATTCCTTGTACCTGATCAGAGGACAGCCTCCTGGACCCGTGTGTAATTTGAACTCCCAGGTAAGTGATCTTTGTCTTGACCATCTGTGCCTTAGCATGGGAGACTTTATATCCCCTCTCTGCCAAAAAGTTTAGAACCTGAATTGCATGTTGCTGAGCATTTTTCTCATCTGGAGAGCAGATTAGTAGGTCATCTACATATTGTAATATTTTCCCATTAAGTTCCAGGTTCAGATCTAAGAGATCCTATCCTGGCTAAGGGTCTGCCCAAAAGGTAGGGGCTATCTCTGAACCCCGGAGGCAATACTGTCCAAGTTATCTGTTGGCGTTTTTTTTCCTGGAGCCTCCAACTTGAGGGCAAAAAGATATTGGGATTCTTTAGCCAGTGGTATGCAAAAGAATGCATCTTTGAAATCCAAGGCTATAAACCACTTGGCACTGGGTGGGATTTCTCCCAAGATTACATAGGGATTGGGTACTGTGGGATGTGGGGGGACTACAGGTTCATTTATGATCTGGAGATCTTGAGCCAGTCACCAGGTTTCATCCTTTTTCTTTATAGGGAGGATCAGGGTGTTACACAGTGAATTGGTGGGGACCAATAGCCCACAGGCAAGGAATTTATTTATTAGAGGTTGTAGTCCTTCCCGAGCTTCTCTTCTGAGGGGATATTTTTTCCTATTAGGAAACCGAGTGGGATCTCGGAGGACAGTGATGACTGGTTCAGCTTCGTGGGCTCATCAAGGAGTCCCCTGGTCCCACACTGGGTGTTAATGTTGTTCTCCCATAGTTTTTGGTCCCTCTCTATTGGAGAGGGTGTAATGGTTTCCTCAGTAGTAACCAGAAGCTGTAGGGCTCTAGGGGCTGAAAAGCTTTCCATCACAAGGGTAGTCCCCAGTTTAGTGAGTATATCTCTTCCCAATAAGGGAGTAGGACACTTAAGGACCACCAGAAACTGGTGAGAAAATATTTGTCCATCCTGCAACAAAGACCCGCTCCAGTACTCTTGCTTGGAAAATCCCATGGATGAAGGAGCCTGGTGGGCTGCAGTCCATGGGGTCGCTAAGAGTCAGACACAACTGAGCGACTTCACTTTCACTTTTCACTTTCATGCATTGGAGAAGGAAATGGCAACCCACTCCAATATTCTTGCCTGGAGAATCCCAGGGATGGGGGAGCCTCGTGGGCTGCTGTCTATGGGGTCGCACAGAGTCAGACACGACTGAAGTGACTTAGCAGCAGCAACAACAAAGAAGTGCTCGGGTGAATCTTTTAGTAATTGTTTTTCCTGTTGCACCCAAAATGGTACAGGTTTGGGAGCAGAAGGCTCTGGAGTAGGTCAGGACAGAGTAGGTAGCTCCTGTGTCAACCATGAAATTCTCAGACATACCAGAGACATCCTAATTGCACCCTTGGTTTCTGCTCCGTGATGGTTATCAGTGACAGGTGGGCTGGCTGGAGTGGGCCACTTCAGTCCTGTTAAACCATCATGAGGGAAGGCTTGGTGCTGGACCATTGAGGCTCTTGGGTCCGAAGGGTGCAACCCAATGTCCCAATTGATGGCATTTGTAGCAAGCCACTTTAGGAGACTTGTCATGGTTTGGACACTCTTTGGCCCAATGCCCCGCCTGTCTACAGATTAGGCATTTGCCTGGTGCCTTGTCCTTCAAGGGCTCGGAGTTTGCCAAAGGGCTTCTCTGGAGGGTGGCCAGCATTTGGGCATGCCTTGTCTCTTTCCTTTTCTCCCTTTCCTGGGCCTTGGCTTCCCTCTCCTGTTCTCCATTATAAAAGGTATTGGTGGCTTTTTGGACCATCTCATCTAAGCAGGCAGCAGGGTCCTGCTGCTGTAGCTGTTGTAACTTTATCCTAATGTCTGATGCACATTGGGACAGGAATTTGTCCTTTAAAATCACCTGTCCCTCGTAAGAGTCTAGGTCCAGATTGGTAAACTTTTGGAGGGCCTTTTTCAGCCTTTTCAGAAAGGAAGTGGGGTTCTCGTTGGGTTCCTTAGTTATTGCTGAGATGTGGGCATAACTGATTTCTTTTTGCTGGGCTGCATTCAGTCCTGCCTTCACACAGATCAGAAAATGATCCCTTTCCGAGATGTGCTCAGGGTCATTATAATTCCAATTAGGATCTGAGGAGGGGACTGCAGTTTCCCCTACTGGGTTATTTATCACTTGACATGTGAAGCCCCATAGCATACAACTGGGCTTCCTTTAAGACCCTAGCATGCTCAGGGTCAGATAAAGTTTGACTAAATAAGACCATAATGTCCTTCCACATCAAGTCAAAGGCCAAGGTAATGTGCTGGAATATATCTATATATTTGCCTGGGTCGTCTGTATAGCTTCCCAAGTCTTGTGTGATCTCAGTTCTAAGAGGGAGAAAGGCTTATGGACCCTGGTTGGTCCAAATTCTCCTCCAGTTTCAACTAAGGGATATACTCAATTTGGCTTTTGTGGAGGGAGTGCTCCCGGATATGGGGGCATGTTTAGATATAAGGATGGAGCACCAGGCAACTCGGGAGCTGTGGGAGGTGAGCTTTCATGGTTGTGGGGGGGGGGGGCGGTGGTGTTTCCCTTCTCTTGGTTGTCTGTGCCTAACACTATTTGCCTATTAGACTCACTTTTAGGGCATACAACAATCCCATACTTAAGCCAGAGTTCCTTCATATCTCTTAGCTGGAAGAAAATTTGGACATAGGGCATCTCTGTCCCTTTGCCTTGTCTTTTTCAGAATAAGTCTAGCTGCAGGATGGTATTGTAATTTAAACTCCCATCCTCAGGCCAATGTTCCTTGTTCCCCAGAGGATACCATGGCCACACAGTGGCACAAAAGAATTTTAAGCAAATTCTCCTTAGAGTTAGAGGATTGAACAACTTCCAGTTATCAAGGATGCATATCAAGGGCATCTGTCGAGAAGTGCATTGGTCATTTCCCATCTGAAAGACAGTGATAATGGGAGGAAAAGAAAAAAGAAAAAACTAATAGACCTCCTTCAATTTCCATGAGTTGACTTCCTTAGGGGTGAGTCTTTTCAAAGCCTATTCTACCCAATACTGTTGCAACCTGAGAGCCAGGCATCCCCAGGTCAGGAGGCGGATCCCCAGGCAGGCTGAGGCATGACAGCCTTTTGGAGATCGAATCCCCAGCGAGGTTGAAGCAGGTGGATCTACCAAGAACTGGGTCCCTGGGCACGTTGAGGTGTGTCGATCTCCTGGGATCCCTGGACTGGTGGATCCCCAAGCAGATTGAGGCATGACAACTTTTTGAGGACCATATCCCTAGGCAGGTTGAGGCAGGTTGACCTCCTGGGGCCCTGGACCAGTCTCCAGCATGATCAGTGCTGGGCAGGATTAAGGGGTTGTAATTTTGACTCATTGCCCATTTGTTCACTGCCGATGGGAATAGATATCACAATGTAAAGCAATCCAAGCCTCTGCCCTGAGACTGGGAACCTGCTGAAGCAGCTATAAGCCTTATCCTCTTACTGCTCTAAGGGAATGTAAGTCGCTGATTTCCTCCCTTAGTCTTCCATAAAAGCAGGTTGGAATGTCTCCAAGGGTAAACATTTCGTTGTCATAGACCCATTTTAGATAACAACAGGAGTAATGACAGAGGAGTGGGTTTGTAAGGGGCATTAAGAGTATTTAATAATAAGCGGGGTGGAACAATGTTGCCCACAAGGGAGCAAGGTCCTGGTTGTAGTAGTTAGTAAGAGGCTTAAGAACAAATTGATAAGAGGCCACAGACCAGATGTTCCATAAAAGAAGTGGAGATTTGATCCGGGAGTATGTTTGGAACTTTAGGAGAAGGGTGGTAAGGATTTGGGCCCAAAAGGCCTGCAGGGCTAACTCCCAAAGTGGCAAACATTATACCTGGAAGCCCAATTGCCTTTGAAGGGATGGCAAAAGATGGACTTCTAGCAGGCGTTGAGTGCCTGTCACCAGCCCTAGCAGGTCCACTGAGAGATGCTGTTGTTGCACATGTCGTAGGAAACATGGAAGATGAAGGCCTGAATATCTAGAGGGGGTGGATATTATACAGTATTTCCCTCCCAAGGGCCAGCTATTTTCTGGTTGTCCATCCAGAAGATTATAGAGGCAACATTGTGGGCTTGGACGGGGCTCAGGGAAAGAGGATGAAACAGGAGGGAAGGGGGCAGGGCACAACGTTTGAAACAATGACATAGGGCAAGGGCATAACATAAACCAATTAAAATCAAATGGGTCCAAAATGACAAGTCAAATTCAGCTAAACCTTGATCCCAAATCTGTAAGCTAAATGGTACACCCAGAGGTGGCAGGACAGTTCCAAGTCACTGTCAAAAGACAGAGGAGTGGGTGGTTCCCCAATGGTTGGAGTGATCCTCCCACTCAGCATATGAATTCACCTAGCTGGCAAAAACTAGCCACACCACATTCCACAGCCATAGCACTTGCCCTCTGCAATGGCCCACACCCTGCGGAGTGTGCTTCTTTCTATATCAGAACAAATCCACCTCTTAACTATTGCTGTGTCTCTAACTGAATTTTTGCAATGAGACATCAGAGCCTGAGCTTCATTAGGTCCTGAAGCCAGGCACCATGGGTTTTGGCCGGGCTCAAGTCCCAGGAGAGAGGAGCTGAAGGAAAAGAGGAAAAAGCAATGGGAAAAACGTGCTGAGGAATCCCCTTCACAACCAGCCAGAAAATCTGCTATATACCTGACCTGTGCTCACAGTTTTCATTGACCTGATCCATGGCACAAAGAAGATTAGGGACAGAAGAACACCCACCGGCTTGGGTAACAGCTATTAAAGTGCAGAGGATAGTGGAGCCTTCAGGACACACTGAGGATAGCCTCTCCAGAGTCCCCGAATTGCCCCCACTGCTGCTCACCTGTTGGCAGGGCATTCGAGAAAACAAGAAACGAGAGATTATAAACGAATTAAGATTTTGTTAGGCATATGTCCTTCCAGCCACAGGAGCGAGGACCTCCTACCTTAGCAGGAGGTCTTCTGGAATCTGAGACTGAGCTACGTGAACTTTCTGCTCAGTTCATTTTTCACTGTCCCAGTTTCCAGCACGCTGGGCTTCTTGTCACTTCCCCTGCCCTGGGTTTTCTTCACGTTCAGCTTCCACTGTGGGAGCTTTTACTAAGGTGGGCTCTTGTTGTGCTTGGCCTCCTCCTTGTGGGGGCTGCGCCAAGGTTGTTTCAGCCAGGTTAAACGTGAGAAATGGCACCATAGATGTCGGGGGAGTGTATAATTTCCTTGGTTCTGTCTCATCGCAACAAAAATTTGAAGTGACAGATGGACCAGAGGATAGCCCTTGGACGGACCAGTGTCACAGCTCGGCGTTACAGCTCAGTTTCATTTAGCAAAATACATCCTCAGGGTGTGAGGGCATGCCGACCCAAAAGACACGAAGAGAAGAGAGTTCCCCAGCCCAATTTTGGTTCCTCTTTTTATATGTCTTTCCTCCTCCCGCTGGGCCTGCCCTCTGTAAATTGGGGTAGCCAGGAGTGCTGTTTGTTTTACGTGAGGTCCTCACTCTGGTCCTCGGACCTTCCTTTGTTCTATTTTTGTGGGCTTTTCCCTTCTCTTTTCTGCCATTCTGGATTCCTTTTTTCTATTCTAATTACCTAACACTGCCAGTGCAGGAGACATAAGAGACACGGGTTTGATCCCTGGGTTGGGAAGATCCTTTGGAGTAGGAAATGGCACCCCACTCCAGTATTCTTTGCCTGGAAAATCCAATGGATGAAGGAATGTGATGAACTACAGTCTATAGAGTTGCAAAGATTTGGACATGACTTGAGGATTTATTTAAACTAACTTTAAATACACACCAGGATTTATTTTAAGCAATCAGTGGGCCATTGCATGCTTCCCTGATACCATATGAAATGCTTGTCACTTGTGACATGGTCAACAATATAGACTGATGTTACATTAGGAGAGTTAGATGAAGGGAAGGGAATGCCAGTCTCTTAAGTATACCAAAACATTACTGTGGTTCTTCTTTCTGGAGATAAGGGCTTTTTAAGGAGAGTTTGCAGTTGAAAGGAAAACTTTGGTAAGCTGTGTAGGGAGCAGCCAGTCAAGGAACAAACACTCAGGTAACAATAGATGGTCACTAAAAAGGGTAAGTCTGAAACTGCATGACTTCCATTTTGTTGTTTGAGGCTTAAGTGTTTGGGACTAAAACTAAACTATGTAAGGCAGATTGTCTACTTTTTTACTATAATTCTATTAGTGTGAGGAGATGATTTCACATTCCAAGATGTCTGGCTCTAGATTAGCGATCACGTCATCATGATTATCTGGGTCGTGAAGATGTTTTTTGTACAGTTCTTCCATGTATTCTTGCCACCTCTTCTTAATATCTTCTGCTTCTGTTAGGTCCATACCATTTCTGTCCTTTATTGAACCCATCTTTGCATGAAATGTTCCCTTGTTATCTCTAATTTTCTTGAAGAGATTTCTAGTCTTTCCCATTCTGTTCTTTTCCTCTATTTCTTTGCATTGATCGCTGAAGAAGGCATTCTTATCTATTCTTGCTATTCTTTGGAACTCTGCATTCAGATGCTTATATCTTTCCTTTTCTCCTTTGTTTTTCACTTCTCTGCTTGTCACAGCTATTTGTAAGGCCTCCCCAGGCAGCCATTTTGCTTTTTTCATTTCTTTTCCATGGGGATGGTCTTGATCCCTGTCTCCAGAGGAGAGCAAAAAAGTTGGCCTAAAGCTCAACATTCAGAAAACGAAGATCATGGCATTTCATCCCATCACTTCATGGGAAATAGATGGGGAAACAGTAGAAACAGTGTCAGACTTTATTTTGGGGGGCTCCAAAATCACTGCAGATGGTGACTGCAGCCATGAAATTAAAAGACGCTTACTCCTTAGAAGAAAAGTTATGACCAACCTAGATAATATATTCAAAAGTGGAGACATTACTTTGCCGACTAAGGCCCGTCTACTTAAGGCTATGGTTTTTCCTGTGGTCATGTATGGATGTGAGAGTTGGACTGTGAAGAAGGCTGAGCACTGAAGAATTGATGCTTTTGAACTGTGGTGTTGGAGAAGACTCTTGAGAGTCCCTTGGGCTGCAAGGAGATCCAACCAGTCCATTCTGAAGGAGATCAACCCTGGAATTTCCTTGGAAGGAATGATGCTGAAGCTGAAACTCCAGTACTTTGGCTACCTCATGAGAAGAGTTGACTCATTGGAAAAGACCCTGATGCTGGGAGGGATTGGGGACAGGAGGAGAAGGGGACGACCGAGGATGAGATGGCTGGATGGCATCATGGACTTGATGGACGTGAGTCTGGGTGAACTCTGGGAGCTGGTGGTGAACAGGGAGGCCTGGCGTGCTGCAATTCATGGGGTCGCAAAGAGTCAGATACGACTGAGAGACTGAACTGAACTGAACTGAACTGAAGGAGAGGATTCCATTGAAAATTGGTATATGCTCAGAACAGCTAATACTGGAATACTTCATGTGATCATGCCTCCACTGTTTTTAGCCCCTGACACACTTTATTCTTAGTTTCCTTCATTTTTGTTTTCTATGTTTTAGACAAGGTTTGCTGAGTCCTTCAGTTTCTTCTGTATTAACCAATTAGATCTTTTTTTATTTAAGAACTTAAAGCTTTCCCCTTTGCCAGTAAAATACGCCCCCCGACTGATTTCCTCCTCTAATCAATACTTCTTGCTACACAATTTTAGAAAACAAAGGCATTGTATAATGTTGTCTCACTTTAATTTTTTTAAATATAAATTTATTTATTTTAATTGGAGGTTAATTACTTTACAATATTGTATTGGTTTTGCCATACATCAACATGAATCTGCCACAGGTATACACGTGCTCCTCATCCTGAACCCCCCTCCCTACTCCCTCCCTGTACCATCCTTCTGGGTCATCTCAGTGCACCAGCCCCAAGCACCAGTATCATGCATTGAACCTGGACTGGTGATTTGTTTCATATATTGTATCATATATGTTTCAATGCCATTCTCCCAAATCAGCCCACCCTCGCCCTCTCCCACAGATTCCAAAAGACTGTTCTATACATCTGTGTCTCTTTTGCTGTCTCACATACAGGGTTATTGTTACCATCTTTCTAAATTCCATATAAATGCGTTAGTATACTGTATTGGTAATTTTCTTTCTGGCTTACTTCATTCTGTATAATCGGCTCCAGTTTCATCCACCTCATTAGAACTGATTCAAATGTATTCCTTTTAATGGCTGAGTAATACTCCATTGTGTATATGTACCACAGCTTTCTTATCCATTCATCTGCTGATGGACATCTAGCTTGCTTCCATGTCCTGGCTATTATAAACAGTGCTGTGATGAACATTGGGGTACACGTGTCTCTTTCAGTTCTGGTTTCCTCCATGTGTCTGTCCAACAGTGGGATTGCTGGGTCATAAGACAGTTCTATCTTCAGGTTTTTAAGGAATCTCCACACTGTTCTCCATAGTGGCTATACTAGTTTGCATTCCCACCAACAGTGTAAGAGGGTTCCCTTTTCTCCACACCCTCTCCAGCATTTACTGCTTGTAGACTTTTGGATCGCAGCCATTCTACTGGTGTGAAATGGTACCTCATTGTGGTTTTGATTTGCATTTCTCTGATAATGAGTGATGTTGACCATCTTTTCATGTGTTTGTTAGCCATCTGTATGTCTTCTTTGGAGAAATGTCTACTTAGTTCTTTGGCCCATTTTTTGATTGGATCATTTATTTTTCTGAAATTGAGCTGCAGGAGTTGCTTGTATATTTTTGAGATTAGTTGTTTGTCAGTTACTTCATGTGCTATTATTTTCTCTCATTCTGAAGGCTGTCTTTTCACCTTGCTTATAGTTTCCTTTGTTGTGCAAAAGCTTTTAAGTTTAATTATGTCCCATTTATTTATTTTTGCTTTGATTTCCAATATTCTGAGAGGTGGGTCATAGAGGATCCTGCTGTGATTTATGTCAGAGAGTGTTTTGCCTATGTTCTCCTCTAGGAGTTTTATTTTCTGGTCTTACTTTTAGATCTTTAATACATTTTGAGTTTATTTTTGTGTATGGTGTTAGAAAGTGTTCTAGTTTCATTCTTTTACAAGTAGTCGACCAGTTTTCCCAGCACCACTTGTTAAAGAGATTGTCTTTACTCCTTTGTATATTCTTGCCTCCTTTGTTAAAGATAAGGTGTCCATAGGTGAATGGATTTATCTCTGGGTTTTCTATTTTGTTCCATTGATCTATATGTCTGTCTTTGTGCCAGTACCATACTGTCTTGATGGCTGTGGCTTTGTAGTAGAGCCTGAAGTCAGGCAGGTTGATTCCTCCAGTTCCATTCTTCTTTCTCAAGATTGCTTTGGCTATTTGAGGTTTTTTGTATTTCCATACAAACTGTGAAATTATTTGTTCTAGCTCTGTGAAAAACACCATTGGTAGCTTGATAAGGATTGCATTGAATCTATAAGTTGCTTTAGGTAGTATACTCATTTTCACTATATTGATTCTTCTGATCCATGAACATGGTATAGTTCTCCATCTGTTAGTGACCTCTTTGATTTCTTTCACCAGTGTTTTATAGTTTTCTATATATAGGTCTTTAGTTTCTTTAGGTAGATATATTCCTAAGTATTTTATTCTTTTTGTTGCAATGATGAATGGAATTGTTTCCTTAATTTCTCTATTTTCTCATTATTAGTGTATAGGAATGCAAGGGATTTCTGTGTGTTGATTTTATATCCTGCAACTTTACTATATTCATTGATTAGCTCTAGCAATTTTCTGGTGTTGTTTCACTTTAGTAAAAGGAAAACACTTGTAGCTAGAGTCTTTCCTCTCCTTCCCCTAACTCTCTAGGCTATATAGGCTTAGCTTTGCATACAAAAACTTAATTTAGAAAGTAGCAGAAATGTTTAATTATTCCTACAACCCTCCTCAATTTTCTGCCAATATCCAAAATTTCCCCCAGCAAACTCAGGAAGACCCAAAAGGGCCACATCTATTTGGCTTCATTTTCCTTTATCTATGCAAAGGATGTATCACAAAACCATCCCCTTAACATCCATTTTCAATTGCAGTCCCTCCCTACTCAAGCATTGTCAACACATTTAATCCACCAGTTTTGTGGAAGCAGTAGAGTTTTTGTGAAGGAAGCCTTATAGCACTTTGAATTTTTCAAAGGTCACCTAAACCGTAATTCAAATACAGATTATAGAAATTAAAGTTAGAGTATTGTATTTGAACCATAGCAAATGTAGAGTGCGGATCTTGCACTTACAGCCAGTTGAAAAGGACATTTTTCAATTAGAACAAAATAGACATTGGGAAGGAGAAAAGAAAAGATATAAGCATCTGAATGCAGAGTTCCAAAGAATAGCAAGGAGAAATAAGAAAGCCTTCTTCAGTGATCAATGCAAAGAAATAGAGGAAAAGAACAGAATGGGAAAGACTAGAGATCTCTTCAAGAAAATTAGAGATACCAAGGGAACATTTCATGCAAGGATGGCCTCAATAAAGGACAGAAATGGTATGGACCGAACAGAAGCAGAAGATGTTAAGAAGAGGAATACACAGAAGAACTGTACAAAAAAGATCTTCATGACCTGGATAATCACGATGGTGTGATCACTCATCTAGAGCCAGACATCCTGGAATGTGAAGTCAAGTGGGCCTTAGAAAGCATCACTACAAACAAAACCAGTGGAGGTGATGGAATTCCAGTTGAGCTATTTCAAATCCTGAAAGATGATGCTGTGAAAGTGCTGCACTCATTATGCCAGCAAATTTGGAAAACTCAGCAGTGGCCACAGGACTGGAAAAGGTCAGCTTTCATTCCAATCCCAAAAAAAGGCAATGCCAAAGAATGCTCAAAATACTGCACAATTGAACTCATCTCACATGCTAGTAAAGTAATCCTCAAAATTCTCCAAGCCAGGCTTCAGCAATATGTGAACTGTGAACTTCCTGATATTCAAGCTGGTTTTAGAAAAGGCAGAGGAACCAGAGATCAAATTGCCAACATCCGCTGGATCATGGAAAAAAGAGAGTTCCAAAAAAAACGTCTATTTCTGCTTTATTGACTATGCCAAAGCCTTTGACTATGTGGATCACAATAAACTGTGGAAAATTCTGAGACAGATGGGAATACCAGACCACCTGACCTGCCTCTTGAGAAATCTGTATGCAGGCCAGGAAGCAACAGTTAGAACTGGACATGGAACAACAGACTGGTCCAAATAGGAAAAGGAGTACGTCAAGGCTGTATATTGTCACCCTGCTTATTTAACTTATATGCAGAGTACATCATGAGAAACGCTGGGCTGGAAGAAACACAAGCTGGAATCAAGATTGCCGGGAGAAATATCAAAAAACCTCAGATATGCAGATGACACCACCCTTATGGCAGACAGTGAAGAGGAACTAAAAAGCCTCTTGATGAAAGTGAAAGAGGAGAGTGAAAAAGTTGGCTTAAAGCTCAACATTCAGAAAACGAAGATCATGGCATCTGGTCTCATCACCTCATGGGAAATAGATGGGGAAACAGTGGAAACAGTGTCAGACTTTATTTTTTTGGGCTCCAAAATAACTGCAGATGGTGACTGCAGCCATGAAATTAAAAGGCGCTTACTCCTTGGAAGCAAAGTTATGACCAACCTAGACAGCATATTCAAAAGCGGAGACTACTTTGCCAACTAAGGTCCGTCTAGCCAAGGCTACGGTTTTTCCAGTAGCCATGTGTGGATGTGAGAATTGGATTGTGAAGAAGGCTGAGTGCCAAAGAATTGATGCTTTTGAACTGTGATGTTGGAGAAGACTCTTGAGAGTCCCTTGGACTGCAAGGAGATCCAACCAGTCCATTCTGAAGGAGATCAGCCCTGGGATTTCTTTGGAAGGAATGATGCTAAAGCTGAAACTCCAGTACTTTGGCTACCTCATGAGAAGAGTTGACTCATTGGAAAAGACTTTGATGCTGGGAGGGATTGGAGGCAAGAAAAGAAGGGGACGACAGAGGATAAGATGTCTGGATAGCATCACTGACTCGATGGACGTGAGTCTGAGTGAACTCCGGGAGTTGGTGATGGACAGGGAGGCCTGGCGTGCTGCGATTCATGGGGTCGCAAAGAGTCGGACACGACTGAGCAACTGACCTGAACTGAACCGAGACATTGGGAAATGGATATTACTGAGTTCTTAATTATTGATTTTGTTTGCTGATGTTGTGGTCTTTATGAGTGAAATTATGTGATTTCTAAGATCTATTTTAAACAATCAAATAAATATTCTTATTTTCTTATTTAGCTCTGGGGACAGTCTCTCCGAATTTGAGCATATGTCTATTTTTCAGTTATTATTACAACTTTTGCTTAGAGTATACTTTATTTTAGAAATATTACATTGATTAGACAATTGTATGTCAAAATTCAGCTACTCAAAGTTGGATTTACCAATTTTTGATATTAACAGAAACACTTTTACTTATTTTTATTTTTTTAAATCAACTCAGTTTCAAACTTAAAATATTTAAATAAAATCTTTATATTGCATAAGTAGAAACATGCTTTTTCAAATCCACATAAAAATAAGTAAGTTGCTGTAAAATAAATATATTTAATGTACCACCTAAAAATATTTCAAATACTATTGCTGCTGCTGCTGCTAAGTCACTTCAGTCATGTCCGACTCTGTGCAACCCCATAGACAGAAGCCCACCATGCTCCCCCATTCCCGGGATTCTCCAGGCAAGAGCACTGGAGTGGGTTGCCATTTCCATCTTCAATACATGAAAATTAGTAAACACAATATAACACATTTTGAGAAAATAAATACATGTTGTGAAATTGGAAATAGACCATAGCAGGGAACCAAAAACAAAACAAAACTCATAATTTCCATCTGCAGAAACAAATATTCAAACAATTAGTGATTATTTTAAAAAGTTTATCAACTGTACTCAACTTAGTTAAGTAAATGAAAATCAACAACATCATTCATTATCAGAGAAATGCAAATCAAAACCACAATGAGGTACATTTCACACCAGTCAGAATGGCTGCGATCCAAAAGTCTACAAGCAGTAAATACTGGAGAGGGTGTGGAGAAAAGGGAACCCTCTTACACTGTTGGTGGGAATGCAAACTAGTACAGCCACTATGGAGAACAGTGTGGAGATTCCTTAAAAAACTGGAAATAGAACTGCCTTATGACCCAGCAATCCCACTGCTGGACAGACACACCGAGGAAACCAGAATTGAAAGAGACACATGTACCCCAATGTTCATCGCAGCACTGTTTATAATAGCCAGGACATGGAAGCAAGCTAGATGTCCATCAGCAGATGAACGGATAAGAAAGCTGTGGTACATATATACAATGGAGTATTACTCAGCCATTAAAAGGAATACATTTGAATCAGTTCTAATGAGGTGGATGAAACTGGAGCCGATTATACAGAATGAAGTAAGCCAGAAAGAAGAACACCAATACAGTATACTAATGCATTTTTATGGAATTTAGAAAGATGGTAACGATAACCCTGTATGTGAGACAGCAAAAGAGACACAGATGTATAGAACAGCCTTTTGGACTCTGTGGGAGAGGGCGAGGGTGGGCTGATTTGGGAGAATGGCATTGAAACATGTATGATATCATATATGAAACGAATCACTAGTCCAGGTTCTATGCATGATACTGGATGCTTGGGGCTGGTGCACTGAGATGACCCAGAAGGATGGTACAGGGAGGGAGTAGGGAGGGGGGTTCAGGATGCGGAGCACGTGTATACCTGTGGCAGATTCATGTTGATGTATGGCAAAACCAATACAATATTGTAAAGTAATTAACCTCCAATTAAAATAAATAAATTTATATTAAAAATAAAATAAAACAAAAACAGCAACAAAAAAACAATGTATCATTTTTAGCCATAAAAGTGGTAACAGTATTAAACATTGCAAATATCATTTGTTGGCAAGGCTATGGGGAAATAAGCATTTTTATATACCTCTAGGGGAAGTACAAATTAGCATATCATTTCTTGGAGGCCAATTTGGCTACGTGTATAAAAAATGATAATACATATTTTCATGGATTTGGTACTTCTACACACAAGGCAATTTTATAGCTATAATCTGCTGCTTCTAAGTAGCTTCAGTTGTGTCCGACTCTGTGCAACCCCAGAGACGGCAGCCCACCAGGCTCCCCTGTCCCTGGGATTCTCCAGGCAAGAACATTGGAGTGGGTTGCCATTTCCTTCTCCAATGCATGAAAGTGAAAAGTGAAAGTGAAGTCGCTCAGTCCTGTCCGACTCCTAGTGACCCCATGGACTGCAGCCTTCCAGGCTCCTCTGTCCATGGGATTTGCCAAGCAAGAGTACTGGATTGGGTTGCCATTGCCTTCTCCTACAAGAAGGCAAAGATGTTTTCAAAAGCATATTCATTGTCATTGTGCTTAATGATAGGAAAAATGGCAGCAACAATGGAGATGATTAAGGGAACAAATAATGGTACATATGAACAAAGAACTATGCAGCCATTAAGAAGAATGGGTTGATATGGAAAATGCTATTAAGTAAGAAAAGTGAAAGTGAAAATCACTCAGTCATGTCTGACTCTTTGTGATCCCATGTATATACAGTCCATGGAATTCTCCAGGCCACAGTACTGGAGTGAGTAGTCATTTCCTTCTCCAGGGGATCTTCCCAATCCAGGAATTGAACCCAGATCTCCCACATTGCAGGGAGATTGCAAGATTCTTTACCATTTGAGCCACCAGGGAAGCCCAAGAATACTAGAGTGGGTATCTTATCCTTTCTTTCTGACCCAGGAATCGAACCAGGGTCTCCTGCATTGCAGGTGGATTCTTTATCAGCTGAGCTACCAGGAAGCTCGTCAATAAGTATAGTTAACTATGAATTTTATTTTTAGAGAGAAGATAAAGAATAACAGTATGGTGTATATATTTTCAAAGGATTTATATATGCCATAAATTTCAAACCTTTTCTTTGTAAGGATAGAAGAAATATGTGATAGTTTTATGTCTTGGGAGAGAGATGGTGGGGGAAAACCATAAAGGTGGGTAAAAGAGATATTGTTTAATATTTACATTCTGTATTGTTAAGTTTTGAAAAATCTTACCCATGTATAATTTGTTTCTATGTTAACAGACACTCTTTGGGTGTGAAGATAATTGGTATTTTTATTTGTCTAATGTTTTATTCTTTATTATTTTCTGTTTTAAACAAATAGATTATTTCAATAAAAGATTTAAGTGAAAAATCACATTTTTAATGGAAACATAGGGTAACCAATATTGGATTATGTATTATATTATTTTCCAAATATATCACTGCATATCAGGGGCCAAAATTATTCACTTGAAAATATTTAGTGGTTCAAAGTTGCAGAAACTCTTCTAAGAATATGGTTGGTTTTTTTTTTTTGTTTTTTTTTTTTACAAATAATTCCCAGTTTATTTCCTTAAAATGAAATTGGAACTATTCTTTCCAGAATGAGGATGTGGAGATAAAGAAACAAAACCAAAAAGGTAAAAGAATTGATTTGAAAGAAGATTGAAGTGTAATGGAGAATATATGGTAGGAAGATTAATTTGAGAATCAAACTTATCTCTGTGATGGTGAAGTCTGCCTTAATAAGACTTTGCTCCATAGATGATGCTTCAAAGAGGCTGACTGTAGAAGGGAAGCCAGGATAGTTACTGGCAGAGTAACACTAGCACCTTATGACCTTGGATTGTATTTCTAATGAGTGCTTTTTAGCAAATATCTTCATCTTCATTTTCTTTCTTGAAAGGGGGAAAAGTACTATTTTCCTAGGGTTTTCATTTTAAAGTAATTTGTGAATTTCAAAACCGCCTTATCCCAGTTGTGTTCTGAGGTCATGGAGTTACAATCTTTAGCACAATAGCTCCCTTCTCTTGATTCTGTTTCTTTGTACACATTTTTCTCTTTACAAGGAATTATTTCCCTGTTATTTCTTTTCTTTGAAAATGCCTGTCATCTTCCTTTATGCAACTGAAATTTCACTCTTCTATGAAGCTTTCCCTGATTCCAAAAGTAGAAGTAGGGGTCACTTTTCCCATGACATGTCATTCACAGAGACATTATGCAATTATTTTATTGTACTCTAAAGTTTCATTTTTTTTATGTCTCTGTCCCCTCTATGCCTTAGGCTGCTTGAAAACATACAGACGGTCTTTCAATAAAACTGCACAAATGTGTGCATGACTAATGGAAGAAACAATTCAATGAATAAATAATTGTGTACATTGGATATAAATTAAATAGTTTCTCCAGGCTAGGGTATTATCATCATTCATTCACTCGTTTATTCAAAAATATGCATTAATGACCTACAATGCATCAGGCACCATGCCGGGAATACAGCAGTACACAAAGTAGGAAGTGTTTTGCCTTTTCAGAATTTGCAAACTTGCAAGATTGAGACACAGATCAGGAAACTGCACTCATAGTGAAGGGCAATGTGGGTAATGAAAGTAGAGTCCTTGGGTGTTGCGGAACCTAGTCTAGTGGAAGTCAGGGAGGCCTCCCTGAAGAAGTGATGTGTTCCTGGAGACAGGAAGGATGACAGGGATAAGAACTGGAAAGGGAAAAGTGGTTCTAGAGCTGAGGCAAGACAAGCATGTGGTTTCTAAGGCAGAGGCTGAAGTGCAGTTTGATTGGAGGGTGGTAAGATATCATGGCACCTGGTCCCATCACTTCATGGCAAATAGATGGGGAAACAATGGAAACAGTGAGAGACTTTATTATTTGGGCTCCAAAATCACTGCAGATGGTGACTACAGCCATGAAATTAAAAGACGCTTGCTCCCTGGAAGAAAAGTTATGACCAACCTAGACAGCATATTAACAGTGGAGACATTACTTTGCCAACAAAGGTCCATCTAGTCAAAGCTACGGTTTTTCAAGTAGTCATGTGTGAATGTGAGAGTTGGACTATAAAGAAAGCTGAACACTGAAGAACTGATGCTTTTGAACTGTGGTGTTGGAGAAGACTCCAAGGAGATCCAATCAGTCCATCCTAAAGGAAATCAGTCCTGAATATTCATTGGAAGGACTGATGCTGAGGCTGAAACTCCAATACTTCGGCTACCTCATGCAAAGAACTGACTCATTTGAAAAGACCCTGATGCTGGGAAAGATTGAAGGTGGGAAGAGAAGGGGATGGCTGAGGATGAGATGGTTGGATGGCATTGCCAACTCAATGAACATGAGTTTGAGCAAACCCTGGGAGATGGTGAAAGACAGGGAAGCCTGGTGTGCTGCAGTCCACGGGGTCACTAAGAGTTGGACACGATTGAGCAACTGAACTGAAGAAAGGGAGAGAGTGCTCAAAGAAGTAGGAGAGGTATCCAAGGACCAGGTTATGGCTGGCCTTTTAAAATCATGCTAAAATGTCTGTTACTTTACCCTAGAAACGATAGGAAGACATGTAAGGTAACATTATTGAATATGTATTTTTTAAAAGCTCCATCTGACTGTAGTGTAAAGCATTGACAGGAGGAAGGGAAAGAAGCTGACACAACCATCAAAGAGAGAAAAGATAATGAACTATATATTGATCATTATAATATCAGCATATTTGAAAAGTTTAAAGTTTACAGTACTATAAACAAGGAAATTATATGGTGAAGGACATAATGAGACATCTGAATAGTTGTATTGTCCAATCCCCCTGTGTGGAAATCATCTTTACTGTATCAAGAAAACACAACAGCTAGTTTACAAGAGCCCATACAGACCAAAGGTCTGCATCATTTACAGACCTTAAGCATTTAAGTATCATAATAATAATCACTATTAAGGATTAAAGCACATAGAATTAATGGTAATTTGTAGGTTTTTAATGACACTTAAATATAAACAAATATTGAAAAACAATATTCATAACTTTTTGAACTATTAAAAGAAGGGCCATATCTTCTTACCTTTCCAGGAAAGACCTGACTTAATTATTAATGGCTCCCACTTTTACTTGTCCCTCTTTGGATGATAAATTACATGTTATCTCACTAATAAAAGAACTCTTTATTTTGTATTAGTGAATTGGCAAATGAAGGGGAAGAATTTTAAGCATTTATCCTGCCTTTTCAGGGTAATTCAAAGAAAAACTAAGGCTTATTTTATAAAAGAATTTTTACTACAGATGAAGATAGAATAGAATTAGAAAACCATCTTTCTACAAACTGTAAGCAATGTATTGACTCCAATCAAGATTATCCATTTTAAAACTATTCTTTTAAAATTATTATTATGGTTGATCAAGAATAAAATATTTCTGTGATTTCTAAAATAACACCACAATAATCACTTGTATTTGTCACTAAAGGAAAAATACATACAACTGAAGAATGGAGGAATCAGATAAGCATCACCTTGATCCAGTGGACAATTTTAGCATAATTACATCTAAATCAACCAGATATTAGGTCTCCAAATACACTTCACATCACCGACAGTATGTTTTAGAAACTATTTTACTTGATTTCGTCAAAGCCTTTTGATTTAAATTTCAATTTGCTAGAAATACAAGGTATAGAAAAACAAGCTAAATAACCACCAGACAATCCAGAAGATGGAAAAAACTAGAAAAAAATGTTCAGCTTTTTTTTTCTTTTAAGTAAATTAAGGAATGGTGAAAGAAAATGTAGCTTGATTAAAAGAGCCTTGAGTGGCATAACAACCAGAGGAAATGCAAATATTGATTTGAAGAAATCAGTACTACAGTGCATTTTGAGAAACTTGGGCAAATTTAAACATGGATTGGATGTTAGGTAAGATGAAAAGTTATTGCTATGAAAAGACTATGATAATTAATGGAGGAAAATTTGATTAAAAAGCCGCACATATGGAATGCACTCTTAAAAAAGAAATATATTATCTTTGTACATATATGCATAAACAGAATATCTGGAAGAATGTGCAGATGTTCAGTAGGATTTTAGGAGTAGTGATATAGGCAGAGAGCATATGGTCCCACTATATTTTAGTAAGATAAAGTTTGGTTGTTTGTGCTTTCCAACTTTCTATTATACAATGCACACGTATAACTTTGTTAATAACAAAAGGCTAATTCCAGTTTAAAATGTGATATTAAAGATTTTATAAATTGTATAAATTTATAAATTTTTATTAAATCTTTTTTGCTTATAAATTTTTTATTTTTCCATTTTATTACTTTTTATTTTTTCTTATCACAATTAACAGGACATAATTAAATTATAGTACACAGATTGAGTGGGCTATTTTAATATTTCAATCTAATAACCAGATGTGTATATATTTTGGGCTTATATTATTTTTTCTTTCCAAGCATGTTGATCTATCACTGTGTTAATTGTTGCTTCTTCACAATTGGACATTTGCTTTGCTGTTCACTAGCTGCTTTATTTGGGGATGCTTCATTGAATTACTATGGATTAGGAATAAAGATTCCCAAGGGAATTTTCAAAAAGTTACTAATATTTTTCCTTGGATATGCAAAAATGGTTTTATTGAGAAAAAAATTCAAAACAGTCATAGATTTTAATTATCTCCATAATCTTCTGAAATATTTCCTCCTAGAAACAAAAACTTTCAGGAGGGAAAATTTTGTATCTCTAAAATTTAACTAATCATAATTAATTTTACGCTGCCTTTTCCCAGAAATATTTCAAGAGACTTAATAGAATATACAAAACATGACAGAAAATAAATCATAAAATAAATGTGGGAATAAAAAGTTTAAATGCCAATGTTGAGTAAAAAGAACACAGAATAAATTTTAAAATGCTTAGAATAAAATCCATATAATTAATAAATATAATAATTAATTTTGCTAAATGTCAATTAAACAGTCAATAATATCCATGAAATAAAAGTGAATCAATCACTCTTAATTCTAAGATTAGATTAGTAGTTCTCCTGAGATATTGGTAAAGAGATGCTTGTGAAGTATGAACATCATTTTCAAGGATATATGAGCAAGATGTTATTATCTCATTTTTACATTATCTAGCTTTTTAAATTGGAAACACTTCTTTTGAGGGCTTCAGAAATTCACAACTGTATTCCCATTTTCCAGAGTATTTTGGTTTTATAATCTGTTAAGGTACTGCATGACTATTAATGCTATTCATGTGACTTTCAAGGAAGCAGAAAAACTAAGGTTAAAATTTTGTAGCTTTAAAAAAACTCTTCAGTTTAAAAATTGAAGAATGGTTATATTATGTATATGAGTAAAATCCATGAGCAATCTTTCATTGATATCTTTAAATGTGTATATAACTCTATATTTTTCAAAAAGCACACATTTTGTGAGGAAAATTGACTTTTTTTCAGTAGAGAATTGTGAGCCTTTATTGCTTTCAAGCGAAAACATATTTATTGCATTTTATCATATGTTGGCTATTTTGCTGGGTACTGAGAATCCAGTGGTGAGAGGACACTTGAACCAGTGAATTCTAATATGGCACATTCTTGAAAGGCGTTTAGATGCCCAAGCAATCAATACTAAGCAAACTCCCTGGTTTAGCTGTTAACTGCTGTGGTTTAATGTTTGACAATATACAAGCAAACTTGGAGCAGTGATAAAATAATACACAGATCTCTTATGTTCCTAATGAGGAAGAAAGGCAGCACTGACTCTGATATTAATTTGGTATTAATTCAGCATTTGCTTTTGACATTTAGAGCATAGAGAGGGCACTTTTCATCTTTAACTCCCACCAGTGGCTGGTACACGGAGCTGTTCTTTTCTTTTTCTATTTTAACAGAATCAGAGCAATGGTAAGCTTTGATAAACTGGTTTGAATTTGGAAAAATCATCTTCTTCAGAGTTATCAAATAACTCACTCAGTGGAGAATACAAAAAGTGAGCCAAAAGCCAGGGAAAGAGCTAAGAGCTTGTCAGTCCCTTCAAAGATTAGAATCTCTGGCCTCCTTTGAAAGTTTCTGTCCATTCTTAAAAAGAGTCATATCATTTTAATACCACCACGTCACTATCTCTAGTAGCAATATAGAAATCACAACAAACGTTTTGTATCCCAGCAACCTTATCATCAAATACAGGGGAAGTGTGTGTGTGTGAGAGAGAGAGAGAGAGAAAGAGAGATGGTAAAAGAATGCGAAAGAAAGTAATAATTGAGGAGAAGCAATAGGAGACTCTAATTTTTTGAGTAAGCTGAGCAATTAATTTAGCTGGACTTGAGGCCTAGATGTCTGATCCTGGATAGGCCTGCTATTTGGTTAATTTGAACTCACTTGATTAGTTAAACAACATATACACAGACTGATACATGTCAATTCACACCCTAGTGTCGACAGCATACATTTTGGCAGTCTGTGTTCGAGGGGTCGCGTGTGACCGGGGCATGGAAACAGCTGTGGTTGAATAGGCTTTCCTTGCGGAATAAGGATAGCTCCTCTCAGGTCCAACATCTGTTTGGGAGAGATAAACATAGTGATATAAAAATAATTATGGCTCAGTAAATTTTGGGAAAATGTAATTATATATTCTTCTCTCAAAGAGGCAAGAATATAAATATTTTAAGAAGGAATCATCTCAGAACCCTAGAAGAAAGTCTGAGTTTCAATCTAAAAGTTGCTTTTAGATTTAAAATTCAGCCAAGTAATTTCCTTTTTTTTTTTTATGAAAAGAGAAATTTCCTAGTTTTTTTTTTTAGTAACACATTACATTCTTTAACAACAAGGGTACATTTGATTTGACTCTGCATCTACTTCTCTGTTTAAATATAAATTTAGTCGGTTGTGTGAAATGAGATATATAAGATAATGACACATTGAAATAATCATTATCTATTTGGGTATTGAACACAATTGTATCTGCTTTCCCCCCACCCCCACCTTTTTCAACAAATATATCACTAACTGGATAGTAAGGTTCTAGTATAACAAGTCAGTTGTCCTTGAACAATGGAAATCTCTAATGGTAATAGATAAGTATCAAGCTATCAATATTACTTTGGGCTGGTGAGATGTGTTTCCATTAGGTTGGGAAAAATAACACTGGAGGCAAGGAAGTGTGCTATTTTATTTTGTCCTTACCTTTGAAGAGGTATAAGCAGCATGTGAGGATAGCACCAGCCAAAATACAACCCAAAGAACCAGCCATTCCAAGCCAACAGGACCAACCAAATTTATATTGGATGCCAAG
Source organism: Capra hircus (assembly GCF_001704415.2). NCBI lineage: Eukaryota > Metazoa > Chordata > Mammalia > Artiodactyla > Bovidae > Capra > Capra hircus. The sequence goes on from NC_030808.1 coordinate 76,626,522, forward strand.
AAATATATTGTGGAAAACCAGAGAAGAACGTTCTACATAAACATCAACAGCATACCAAACAGAGCCAATTATTCCTGGAGCACCTGAAAGAAATGGAAATTGCTAAAAATAATTCATGTCTTTTCCAAATATAAATCCAAGAAGATTAAGTTATTCTATTGTATTGTACTTAAGAGTATTCTATCATGTTGTATTTAAGAGTAGTCTATGACTCCCCTGACCCACCACCCAGACCCATGATTGAAGTTACGTCAACTACATAATCAGTACCTGTAATTTTAGTGATTTGAGGATAAAAACAAATAACTGAAGTAGAAATTGAAAATTTATCTACCACACCCACCATGTAAGAATAGACTAAATATTTTGTTTATTTCAAATAAAATTTAATCCTCACAGATTTGTCTTTCTGAAAATTGACTGGTTTGAAATGATGCAACTAGAGTCCTTTCACAGGTATAAATTACAGGTATAAATTGCATGTCAGGGCTCAGATGGAAGAAAATATCATGGGCAGTTGTAGAACAAAAGATATATGAAAATAGTGTTTCTGAAATCTGTAAGCCCACAAGAAACTCTCACCTTTTTTCCTAGTAAGTCTGTGATTTCCATTTAAGTCACAATTTCATTGCACTCTTTTCACAATTATTTAATGCAACAAGTTTAAGAAGGACCTGATCATGAACACATAGTAACCTTTAGAATACAGGACATGAATTACTATATCTTTTCTGTAATACTGAAACCTATAGGTTTAGCATGAAAATTCTTTTTTTTTTTTTTTTTGAAACTTAAAACAGATGTCATACTAATTTCAAATAGTAATTCCAAGGCTTTGGTCATCTTGGGTGATTTAATTCAGTCATTTCTTTAGCCATTCCTGCAGGAATTTTCTTCATTGACTTATTTTTCTTTAAATTTAGTTTTGATATTTTATGAAAAATAGAGTAGATTATCTAGTGATGTCTTCAAAAGAATTCTAGAACAAAATTGCATAGCATTAAAAGATGTTTAAATTTGTTAAATAAAGTACATTGTTACGTACAAAAGGTTTCTGTTTTCACTAAGCTGGATATGGGAATAGATATTTTGAAAAGAAAAAAAACTAATAAATTATTGTGACTTTTTAGTGCAAGCTAAGGATCCTTAGGGCCTTGTGTGAAAATATCAGGGAGGTCCCATTTTTGACCATGTGATGGGTGAGACTTTCTGCTATGAGCTTACTCTGCCCACTTTGGGATCTTTACAGCAACGATTAAGAATGGATACTATTGCTGGGGCTCTACCCTAATTTGCAGACCAAAAAAAGGAGACAGATTAAGTTAACTGGCATAAAGTCCCACATTACACATATATACATATCTCCAAGTATTTCTAGTTTTAAAATTCTCATCAATTTACCCTTCACGTCCCAGTCAGGTTCCCACTTAAATTTGCTTTGGTGACTGTTTGCTGCTATCAAAAAAGAAGATGGTTTTCAATCTTCCTACATTTTGGTTTTTTCATAGTACACTTACTCTCAATTTGCATTATAATCCAAGAAAGACACTGGGTCTTATTTAGGATGACTAATTTGAAATTAATGGCTGACCTCAGGAAAATATCAATTTTGCTGTTTCACTAATAAACCCCATATAAAGTGCGTCTTGATTTATTGTTTTTTAGTCTTGCTTGATTTATGTCTTCAGAAATCCACTTATTCTCTGCTTAAGTAAAGATAAGATCATACTTGTTTATTGTTACAGATATGATCATATGAGTTGGCACATGAGAAAAGTCTAATATAGAACTTGATACAACTTCAGTTCAGTTCAGCTCAGTTTAGTCACTCAGTCATGTCTGACTCTTTGCGACCTCATGAATCGCAGCATTCGAGGCCTCCCTGTCCATCACCAACTCACGGAGTTCAGTTCACTCAGACTCACGTCCATTGAGTCCGTGATGCCATCTAGCCATCTCATCCTCTGTCATCCCCTTTTCCTCCTGCCCCCAATCCCTCCCAGCATCAGAGTCTTTTCCAATGAGTCAACTCTTCGCATGAGGTGGCAAAAGTACTGGAGTTTCAGCTTTAGCATCATTCCTTCCAAAGAAATCCCAGGGCTGATCTCCTTCAGAATGGACTGGTTGGATCTCCTTGCAGTCCAAGGGACTCTCAAGAGTCTTCTCCAAAACCACAGTTAGAAAGCATCAATTCTTCGGCTCTCAGCTTTCTTCACAGTCCAACTCTCACATCCATACATGACTACTGGAAAAACCATAGCCTTGACTAGACAGACCTTTGTTGGCAAAGTAATGTCTCTGCTTTTCAATATGTTATCTAGGTTGGTCATAACTTTTCTTCCAAGGAGTAAGTGTCTTTTAATTTCATGGCTGCAGTCACCGTCTGCAGTGATTTTGGAGCCCCAAAAAATAAAGTCTGACACTGTTTCCACTGTCTCCCATGAAGTGATGGGACCAGATGCCATGATCTTCGTTTTCTGAATGTTGAGCTTTAAGCCAACTTTTTCACTCTCCTCTTTCACTTTCATCAAGAGGCTTTTTAGTTCCTCTTTACTTTCTGCCATAAGGGTGGTGTCATCTGATACAACTTAGGTCATTGCAAAGAATTGGTAAGAATGTGCACAGGCAAGGTGGTGGCAGCTTGGGGCTTACTTTAGGATTTAACTTCAAGAATAATCACCAAAAAAGTTTTTAAAAACTTAAAGCTTTATATACTTTTTAAGTGGTTAGAAATTGTTTGAGGACATCAAAAACCTTGATTAGGGATATTAGCCAAAGATTAATATCTAATTACAAAACTAAGGAAGCAGGGTTGGTGGATGCGCTCCTTATTCCTTCATTCTAGAAAAGCAAGTCACATATGATCCTAAAATGAACTCCTTCAGAACAATACCCTTCTTCATCCCAAAACCTTAGTTGAGTATCTTTTTCCCCATCACTAGTCCAGATAAGTACCTGCTACTAGTAATGTGGTTCCAGCAACAAAGCTGAGGCGGACTTTGATGTATGGCTCGTCAGGGAGGAATTTCACGCAGTCAAGTCCAAGGAGCAGGGTAATAAATCCAAATCCAGCTAGAATATCTGCAGTAATCATCAGTGCCCGAGTTACCACCAGCTTCACTAGAAGATTAGAGCATGTGGTTTCAACATAATCAGAGGAAGGAGACATGTTAATACATAGAGGTGCACCAAAGAAAAAAAGACAACTGCATACGTCAACACATGCCCAGTGAATACAATCACACTTTAAATGTGCATGAACTTGAAAATAAATACTCTTATTTAATTTTTTCATAAAATTCAAAAGTATTATAAGACTACTGACATTAATTGTTTAAACAAACATTATTTGTTTAAGCATTGCTTATTATGATCCTGTTGGCCTCTTAGCAAAATGCCTGGCATATGGCAGAGACTAAATAACTATTTCTCTTTTTGCCTCCTGTTTTGGAATGAGTCTTGTTCACAAGTATTAGCTAAAAGCTATATGGAAAGTAGAGTATTTCTTCTTCCAAAGATATCCAATAAATATTCAGTAAATAATTAATTACTATATGTGTTTTAATTTTTATTGAAAAAGTGTAAATAATTGGTTAAATTTTAATATAGAGGAGAAGAATAAAATATTTCCAGATGTCTCATGCCAATTCAGGTGGAAGCCATCAGCAGATCTTTAGAAGAAGGAACTTCTGTTATTAAGTAGACTATTTCTGGAAGCCAGAATCATATTTTCTTTTAATTCCTTTATGTTGTGACCCCTCTTGGCCAACACTCTGCATTAATCTATCCACCTTGCATTGTCAACTGCACATACTTTAAAGCCATCACCAATGAGAATATTTGGCAGAAAATCTAGGAAAGAGAAGATCAGGTAAATAGAAGTGGAATAGTAGCAGTCATCTGTAATGGGAACATCAGCTGTGAAAGTTTCCTCAATTGTGAGTCCCAGTGATACTAAATTAAAACTAGGATAATGTTACCACTAATGGAGGATTAATTATCTGAAGTCAGAACTATTGGTACTTTAGCTGGCTAGTGGAGAGGAGTAATAAAATTTATTGCTTTGATGTTATAGTAATTATTTTACTTTCATAGTGATTTGGGGTTTCATTTGATTGAAATAATTTTTTCCCCAATGATGAGACCACTTTAGGGCCTACTTAGTTATAGACTGCCTGTAAAAATGTGGCCAATCTTCCTCATTTCAAATATAAAATATTTTCATAATCCTTCTAAGAGAGGAAATCAATGCATAAAATCAATCTATACCTTAAAATGTGAATATTTAAGATATCAAAAAGTGACGATATTTTTAAAAATTTGACTCAAATTTAGGCCAAATCTGAGTTTCGTTTTTTTTTTTTTCAAAATTGAAGAAAGAGAAAAATATGTAACTTGTTAGGTTGATAGTTTTTATATTTCGACAGATCTCCTTGATCCACAAATGGTATATACAAATAAGCCTCCTGTTCAGCACTCCAAATCAAGTGGTCCCACACTCTGGAGTATTTCCCTTGAAGTTTTGTAAGTCTCCTTTGAAACTTAGGTCAACAGGGCCAGGATTGTCATCTGGATAGAGTGCCCTGAAATCATTGTGGGCCCTGGTCTTCCCCTGTCTGACCTAAACTCCTATACAAAGTGTGTTTCAGATGCTCTGTGGAACTTGAGGACTCACTCCTGTGGTGTCATCCAATAACCATATAGCTAATCCAGTTTCAAGAAGGCAGCTCTGCAAGTAGGTTGCTAATGCTGGCCAGTCAGGAATCTCCTTTTGGAGATTGTCTGGGATTGGGCTACCAGAATATTGAAGGGGTGAGATGGATTCAGACTAACAGTATCAACAGAGTCCTAAAAAATGCCTGAGTCTAAATACCCTAAGTAGGCCAGAGCAATGAGAAAGCTGATCTAATTGTGATTGTATAAAAGATATCAAAGACTAAAAATAAAATCCTACTCTCTTATAGGTAACATCATTAACTTAGAGGATACAGCTCATTAGTTTCTTAGAACAGATTTTTATTTCTTTTGTCTTTAAGCATATGGTAGAATTTTTAAAGAAAATTAAGAGATTTTTTAGGATATTTTTAAAAAGTAATAGATAAAAATATATCAAGAGGAAAATGTGAAGTAGTATAGGCAAAAGATACAGGACCATTTTAAAGTACAAATAGTGGCTTTCTCTGTGTAGTAGGCTTATGAATGATTTTATTTTCTTCTTGCATAAATATACATAACAATATTTTAAAAGTTGGAAATATTGTATCTTTCTATGTTCTTCTCAGCTCTAAACGTAGCCCTGAATTTCTAGAATAACCTAGTGTTCACACGAACACAAATGTCCATTCCTAGACTAAATCATGCTTCTTTCTAGGTTAGTGCAAGGAAAAAGAGAAAACATAAAAGGTTCTTTTTTTTTTTTTTTACCAAAAAAGTGAAATAAAAGCTTTATGAATTACGTTAAAAAGTATTCCAGTCACTCAAATCCTAAATGGCAGAGAATGCTGTTTTTAGAGTGCAACTCCTTTTAAGTGCTTTTTCCTGGACTGAAATAGCTGTCCTGGGGAAAAGTCACATTCTAAGGGTTTACTTTTCATTTATCTTAAGAAAAGAAGTTGCCATGTTGTACCACCAGCCATCATTTTATTTGAAAGAGACTAAAACAAATTTAATTTAGTGACTACACCAGTACTTTAGCACAATTTGATGTTCTAAGTAAATAAATAAATAGTATGGAGAAGAGTGGAGAGAAATCAGTAATTAGGCTTTTCAATCTGTGAAGTCTCTATTCATAGAAACAAGGGCCTTGTTAACACCTAATTATAATTTAAAGCTAAATGTAGAGAAGATGAAGGAACTGGCTTTTTGTATCTGCTAATAATGTGTCACATATCTGAATTTTTTTCATTCCCTGATCCCACAGTCTGTGTCTCTTTGCCTCTTTGTCGCCCTATACTTCTGTCTCTGTATCTGCCCCTCTGCCTCGACCTTCTCTCTTTCTTAGCAAATCATTCACTGAAATATTGTAAATTTTCTATCTGACCTAAGTCATTGCTAAAAGACTTCTCTGAAATCTTTTCATCTAACCTATCAACTCTAATCATAAAAATCACTGCCCTTAAAGAATTAATTTCATTTTTTAATTGTTTACTAAGAGCCTACTGTGTGTAAGGCACTATAACAGACTGTTTGTGAGATAGCAGAGCTGAATAAGGTAACAATTTTACCCTAAAAGAATTTATGAATAGATGGGAAAAGATTAAATATGCTAACAATGCTTCAATTCACATTTCAGAAATAATAAACTAAAATTTTAATCAAAACATTTAGAACTGAACAGAACCTTACTATAGTATAGTAGAAGACAAAAACACATCATGGAAACCTGAGTTCAATTTCCTTTGGTCTCCCTGCCCTGACAAGGAGGGATGTGTAAGGCATACGTACAGGAGTGCTCAGCAAGTATAGAATCATACTCATCACAGGTGCGAATTCCATCAAAAGCGTTTGTGACACACTCCCACCAGAGGCCTCGACATTTTGTGCTCACCTAGATGTTGGAGAAGACAATATGTGAAACAGCCAGGCAGACACACTTCAGTTTACCTTGATCAAAGGAAGAACTTGGCTGTTATGAGACTAATAGCAAAGCACAGTGCTTACAAGCACTGTACGCATTTCATTGACAACAAACACCATACATTCTAGAGTATTTTCTCTTAAGCACCAACAATAAAGACTTTTCTCAACAGAAAGTAAACTTATTTCCTGACTTGGGAGTGGAGGGGGAATATGTCATGCTGAAGACGGATAAAATCAGAATTAAACACATTCAGATGCCTATGATTGGTTCCATCAAGTCGATCTAATCTGGCAGCACTTCATTTTGCTATGCTGACATTTACTCACCAAAAAAAAAAAAAAATCAATATAACAATAGATGATCACTGTTGACATCTTGAATCTATTAGGAATGTACATTAGCTTTTCTTTATCATGAAGATGAATCCCATGAAGAAACATGTTATTATACACGAAATTCATAGATTTAAAATAATGGTCAAAGAAACTTATACATGAAGACAACAATAAATGAAATATAAAGACCACATGACTTTGCCCTTGCTCCACTGACAGACTACAAATGCTTGAGCTATGATGTGGATGTAAACAAACTGAACATTAATTTCATAAACCTGACATCTGTAAACCACTACTACTTAGAAATGTTGTACAGATGATTCGAAATATCCACTTTAAAGCTAAAAGGTAGCAGTGTCCTGAAACTTCTCATACTTTACAAGCTGTAAGTCAAAATAGATTTCCTAGAATTATAAACATGCCAACAGGAAATGTTTTCAAGTATTCTTGACAGAACTGTTGCATATGGAACAGAGCTAATATGATTGCTTATTCTGATTCAATTACAGATTCACATTATTTTGGCAATCTGGTTATAGTTTAGTAAGATTTAACCAAAAATTATCTTGGAAAATGAAAGCTTAAAATTTTCCTTAAGGAAAGAATAAATAACAGAGCAGAGTGGCAAGAGAAATGAAAGGCAGGGAGATTATAACTGATGTGGAGAAGAAAGGAATATAGAACATTTTTCTTGGCAAAATAAAATTATATCAGAGGATAACTGTGCTATGAAACTCCCTGCCCCATGTCCTGCTTTGAAGTTGTTTGTGCAGCAAATAAGACTTTACTACTGGCTGAAAGTGAAGTCCCTCAGTCGTGTCTGACTTTTGTGACCCAATGGAGTATAACCTGCTAGGCTCCTCCGTCTACGGGATTCTTCAGGCAAGAATACTGCCATGGGTTGCTGTTTCCTTCTCCAGGGGATCTTCCTGACACAGGGATCAAAGCCGGATCTCCCACACTGCAGGCAGACTCTTTACTGAAGTGACTTAGTACACACATCTGATCTGAGACACCACAGAGACTAATAATTTAATACAGAAAATTCATCTTATGAAATATAATATATGTTTCTGAAGGAGGATTTGAACATACAAAGTTATACGAAAAATGAAAGTGTTAGTTGCTAAGTTGTCTGACTCTGCGACTCCACGGACTGTAGCCCACCAGGCTCCTCTGTCCATGGAATTCTCCAGGCAAGAATACTGAAGTGGGTTGCCATTCCCTTCTCCAGGACATATTCCTGATCCAGGGATCAAACCTGGGTCTTTGGTGTTGCAGGCGGACTTTTTACTGTTTGAGCCACCAAGGAAGCCCAAAGTTATATACACATAAAATGTAAACTATAACTGACAAAACAGACTTTAAATTGACACTCATTACTTGTGTTGTTTCTTTGAGCAAGATCTTACCTTTTTGAACCTCAAACTCCTTGTCATTATATAGGAACTAATGCTGAAGTGACTATAAGAATTTAAAATTACAAAACATACATAGTACAAGTGATTTGCTCAATAAATGATAAAATTTGTAAAGTACTTAAACATCATAATAACCTGAGTAGTGACTAAGTTCAGCATTACTAATGAACCATATGAAAGTTGAGAAAAGTAAATGTAATTGGTTGAATGGCAACACCTGTCCCCAAATGTGACCATGTTCTAAACCCCAAAACCTGTAAATGGGACCTTATTTGGTAAAAGGAACTTTGCATATGTAGTGAAATTAAGAGTTTTGAGATAAAATCATCTTCAATTACCAGGGCGGCCCTAAATCTAGTGACAAGTGTCCTTATAAGAGACACACACATATACACGCAGCAATATTCAAAATGAGTAACCAACAAGGACCTATTGTATAGCATATGGAACTCTACTCAGTTATGTGCCAGCCTGGATGGGAGGAGGGTTTGGGGGAAAAAGGATGCATGTATATGTATGGCTGAGTACCTTCCCTCTTCACCTCAAACTACCAAATATTGTTAATTGGCCGTATTCCAATACAAAATAAAAAGTTTAAATTCTGAAAAAAAGAAGAAGAAGAGAAACGCAGAGGAGAGATAGAAAGAAGAGAAGGAGGTCGTGTGACCACTGAGGTGGACTTCAGAGTGACTCAGCCTCACGCCACTGAAAGCCTAGGTCATCAGAAGCTGGAAGAGGTGAGGAATGCATCCATTCTCTTCTAAGAGCCTTCAGAGGCAGTGCAGCCCTCCCAACACTTTGACTTCAAACTTCTGGCCTCCAGAACTGCAAAAGAGTAAATTTCGCTTGTGTTAAGTCAACAAAATGTGGTAATGTGCTATGGCAGCCTGGGGAAATGGATATAGTAGAGATGGTTTGTACTAAACTATCATAATACAACAGAAAAAAAAGCCTTCTCATAGCCTTTTACTCGTTGGAGTCTGAATGAACAGAAACACACTGGATCTGGTTCATTACAACCTGAAGTAGGTTATGTGGACCTGAAGTCACTATTCTAATAATCAGAGATTGACTAATAATCTCCAATTTCCTGCTAACTTAGCTACTAAAATGAACTAATGAAATCTAATTTAGTCATTCTATGTGAGGTATTTAGAAAACGAGATGAAATATATATTTGAGGATACTTATTTTAAGCTAAAAAGTATTTTTTTCTTGCCAAAATAATCCAGTAGTGCTGTCATTTTTCAAGGCTATTGATCATTTACCTGCAATAACCGTATTTAGAAAAGCAATGAGCTCATTAGGGGAAACAAGGAATCCAATTTCATTAGGTATTAATGCTTTAGGGCACAATATTAGATTGTTTGGTATTCACACTCAGTCAAGGTACGTGAGAATAGTGGCTGTAATTAACTAAACTTCTGTGTTAATATAGCACTTACTGGAGACACTCTTAAAGGTGCCTTTGTGCACAAAAAAACAAGGTTAAAAGACTGTAGGTTATTTATCACATTTAGGAAAGCCCTCCTTGCCTAAAATTTAGAGTCTTCACTTATCCTTCTGTTGTATAATGGCTTATTAAGAACTCTCTAAAAGGCACAAACATAAGTGAAAGTTAGTCACTCAGTTGTATCTGACTCTTTGCAACCCCATGGACTGTAACCTGCAAGGCTCCTCTGTCCATAAAATTCTCCAGGCAAGAATATTGGAGTGGGTTGCCGTTCCATTCTCCAGGGGCTCTTACCAACCCAGGGATCGACCCTGGGTCTCCTGCATTGCAGGTAGATTCTTTACCCTCTGAGGAAGGCAAGCAACTCTATAATTCATAAAGTTTTAAGAAAAGGTTCTTGTAAAGCAGACTGATGCTTAAAATATTATGGTTAATATTTCTTAAAGAGCAAAACTGTGGTGTTGGAGAAGACTCTTGAGAGTCCCTTGGACTGCAAGGAGATCCAGCCAGTCCATTCTAAAGGAGATCAGTCCTGGGTGTTCTTTGGAAGGAATGATGCTAAAGCTGAAACTCCAGTACTTTGGCCATCTCATGCGAAGAGTTGACTCATTGGAAAAGACTCTGATGCTGGGAGGGATTGGGGGCAGGAGGAGAAGGGGACAACAGAGGATGAGATGGCTGGATGGCATCACGGACTCGATGGACGTGAGTTTGAGTGAACTCTGGGAGTTGGCGATGGACAGGGAGGCCTGGCGTGCTGCAATTCATGTGGTCGCAAAGAGTCGGACATGATGACTGAGCGACTGAAATGAACAGAACTGAAAGGGCAAAAATAACATTAACTATAATTTTATCTCACAGTGTTGTCCAAAATGGACAATTCCAGATTTAAGCTTTGTCCTCTTAACATGTGATCCATATATTAATAGATAACATATAAAATAAAAGCAGTAATTTTTATTTATATCAATTTTTATTTTTTAATTATAAAAGTATGATAACACATTTACAGAAGACTTGGAAAATACAGAACAAGGTTTCATGTAGTGCCACTATATGCTACCATTATCTTTTAAGTAGATAAATTAAGATTTTTAGTTGGAGTTTCAATATCAAATTCAAAAATTAACAGAATGAATCTACAGAGAAGTAGAAGGATAGAATAGATCTGAAAAGCACTGTAAACCAATTCAACACAATTAAGATTTATACAATTTCTACACAACGGTAGAATACAAACTCTATTCAAGTTCCCATAGACTGCAAGCTAGGAGACACTGGAACGTATCTGAGGATGTAAAACAAGGAGCAAAAATTTCATGGTCTAAAGGCACTGAAATCATAACAGAGCCTGTTCTCTTATTACTGTGGAATTATGATATAAATCAATATCAGAGATACTTGAAAATAACCCACATATTTTCAAGTGTAATATGACATTTGCCAAGAGAGATCTTTGACTTAGCCATTGAAAGCCTCCATAAAGTTAAACTGATAAACAACATAGAGGGCGATTGCAAAAAGAAAGCATTTACTTTTCTATAAATAATGTTTTCCCTGGTTTGTTTTTCACTTTTTAATTTTATTTTTAAAGGGTTTTTATTTTTATTATTTATTTATTTGGCTGTGGCACATCTTCGATCTTTGTCACGGCATGTGGGGTCTAGGTCCTTGGTCAAGGATCCAACCCATGGCCTCTGTGTGAGGAGCGCAGAGCCTTATCCACGGGACCACTAGGGCAGTCTTGATACTTGATGAATTTTTATATCATTTCAATGAATAGCTGTTGATCCTGAAGTGAGGAGAAGTCAGTTTACCCAAGGTGTGACAGGAAAAGTACAAGACGCAAAATGAAGCCAGCATAAATTTCTTAATATGTACTTTTTGCCAACAGTAAAACATAAACATTTTATAAGAGTACAGGTTTCTGGCCAATCTGGCCACCAGGAATTCCTAGTTCCATGTAGCAACAATTAGCAAGAACTGAGTGGTTCTTCAAATTTCTGCCTATCATTGAAACCTTACCTCAAAAGTATGCCTTCTTCCATGAGATTCTCCCAGTCTCTCCAGCTGGAGTTAATGTCTTCTTGGATCCCACAGCAACCTCTCCATATTTCTATAGCATGTATACTGTTGCATTACCTTTTCATGTGCATTTATGTGCATCAGTCTCCCGAGTCTGTCTTTCAGACTATGTTCATTCATTCAGTGTCTGCCCCATGTCAGTCAACCAACTAATGCTGAGGATACAGCAATGACCAAGACAGGTATGGCAGCTTGCCTCAAGGAGCTTACAACCCCTTCTCCTCAGTGTATAATAGATGCTCAGTAGATGTTTACTGAGAGAAAATATTTGTCAATTTATTTCTAATCCATACACATTAACTCTCATTTCAAATTTGCCATGGAAAATGGTTACTGAAACATTAGATGTACAGTTGATGCTTAATATGTCCTTTCAGCTTGACTGGATAGAGTAGAAAAGTCAAATCCAGGAGTCTAAGAACTATTACTGAGATTAGGAGTTTATACTGATTGGATGTCAGCCTGGACCCTATCTACTCAATTGACTCTGGAAATTATTTACCATGGTGGTAAGGATGAACAGGATACCACATAGACAAGACTTAAGGAAATTAGATTGATAATATCTTCCATTTGAGTATGAAAGTCAAAGTGAAGTTGCTCAGTCATGTCTGACTCTTTGCGACGCCATGGACTGTAGCCTACCAGGCTCCCTGTCCATGGGATTTTCCAGGCAATAGTACTGGAGTGGATTGCCATTTCCTTCTCCAGGGGATCTTCCCAACCCAGGGATCGAACCAGGTCTCCTCCATTGTAGACAGACGCTTTACCATCTGAGCCTCCAGGGAAGTTGAGTATATAATGGCAAAAATTAATTCCTTAATCCTGGGATTTCTTATTCTAAACTCTTTAGCAGTTTCCCATTAAGGCATCTCTATCCTAGTCTTTGCCAGTTTCTCTTTTTTCATCACTCTGTGTTACAAGCAGCAACACATAATTTTGCCTACATTGTCTTCTTACTACAATTTTGCGTGTGTGTCTTGCCTCTATATATTTTATACATCTTTTGAGAAGAGACAAACTTAAAATACTTTAATTTACATTTTTCATATGTAGTAATTATACACAGCAAGTTAGTAAATATTTATCCTTGGCTGACCACTATCAAACAAGATTTTTCTTTTTCACTATGCATTATGTTATAAATGCATATGAATTGGGATTTATGTGTAAATATAAAATATAGGAAGAATAATGCACTAGCCAAAAGAAAACTGGGATAAGTCATGAAGATATATTCTTTTAAAAACCACGATAAAATAGAAACTTATAGTTTCACACCACTTTGCCAACCTCATGCTAGTGTATTGCAATTTTGAAGATGCAACTTACTGGTTTCCAGTACTTACTTGAATATATTTATTAAAATGCAAAAGTTTTAAGAATATTATAGTAAACAACGTTTTCTAAAACATGAAACATTTTCACTTTGAACAAACATGGCTTTTGAATTTTTTCATACTAGAGTTCTGAACTTTTAATTTTTATATTTTATTTTCTTTTTCTTACTATTCTAGGGCCTAAAAGAACACAAGACAGGTATTTATAAGGATGAGGAAGCAAGATTAAAATAAACTTAATAAATGTCATCTTTCTCTTCTACTCCATTTACATACCATGAATTTATTTGTTAAAATACGTTTGGTTAACTCTGCTTACTTAGCTGTGAAGCACTGGCTAAAGCTATAAATGGCAAGAATGGGACAATGCAAACTTAGTTGGTAAAATATAATGTCTGTGGTCTTCATGATAATATCACATAATTTACATATATGGACTATATAAGTATTTTCATTGTAATATTTATTGTTTAATTTAAGCCATATATTTAATCATTTTAGAATGTTTTCCTTATGAAAGTATGGTATCTTAATTTTGCAATATTTACTATCCAGTGACAGAGATCACAATTTATGTTGAGTGAATTATTATAAAATATTAATTTCCTTTTATATCTCTCCTTTTTTTCATTTCTTTCCACCTTTGAAGCACCAGGAAGAAAGGCTATATTTTCTAGATGAGAATATTCTCTTCACTAATTTTATTATACATCTCAGGGGACTGGATCTTTATTGTTATCTGATTAAAAAGAGGAACCAGATCCACATATTGGAAAAATTTAAATTGCAACAAGATGAAAAGTCTTGCCTAAGAAAAAATAATGATCTTTCTACAGAGATACTTCTTGTTCAATGTGAGATTTCCAAATAGTACTTCATATTTTATTTCATTTATTTATTCATTCTTTTAGTGAGTGTGTCAAGTATCATAATAGGTACCCATTCGGTTTATATCAACAAATACCTCCTAAGTTCCATTATTTAGAAGGAGGGGCTAAGAACTGTAGGAGACAATGAGGCGAATTAAAGAGTATTTGTAGCCTCGAATGTCTGCTGAAGGAATTGGAAATCAGTTAGAAAGTACAACAAATAATCAGAGTATATGCTAGTTATAGTAATTTAAATATTTACTTTATATCTGAAAGAATTGTAGCATCATTAATGCTTGTCTTATTTCTGAAAATTGTCTTATGTCTTAAAGAATTGTAGCATCATTAATGCAAATGGAAATCCCAGGGGAAATCTGGTTATGAAGATAAAATGAATCCAAACATGGATTACCTTTCATTTGAGGTCATAAAATTTTAATCATAGCATTGCTTGGTATATAGCAGATCTTCTCAGTAAATAACTAAGAAAAGTTGAACTGAAAAATTAAAAAAAATCTTGTGAAAACATTTTTTATTTTTGATAATTGAGAGACCAATAACTTTGTAGATAAGCTACTTTTCAATTTCACTATGGATAACAGTTAGAACTGGACATGGAACAACAGACTGGTTCCAAATAGGAAAAGGAGTATGTCAAGGCTGTATATTGTCACCCTGCTTATTTAACTTCTATGCAGAGTACGTCATGAGAAATGCTGGACTGGAAGAAACACAAGCTGGAATCAAGATTGTCAGGAGAAATATCAATAACCTCAGATATGCAGATGACACCACCCTTATGGCAGAAAGTGAAGAGGAATTCAAAAGCCTCTTGATGAAAGTGAAAGAGGAGAGTGAAAAAGCTGGCTTAAAACTCAACATTCAGAAAACGAAGATCATGGCATCTGGTCCCATCACTTCATGGGAAATAGATGGGGGAACAGGGGAAACAGTGTCAGACTTTATTTTTTTGGTCTCCAAAATCACTGCAGATGGTGACTGCAGCCATGAAATTAAAGAACGCTTACTCCTTGGAAGAAAAGTTATGACCAACCTAGATAGCATATTCAAAAGCAGAGACATTACTTTGCCGACTAAGATCCGTCTGGTCAAGGCTATGGTTTTCCAGTGGTCATGTATGGATGTGAGAGTTGGACTGTGAAGAAGGCTGAGCGCCGAAGAATTGATGCGTTTGAACTGTGGTGTTGGAGAAGACTCTTGAGAGTCCCTTGGACTGCAAGGAGATCCAACCAGTCAATTCTGAAGGAGATCAGCCCTGGCATTTCTTTGGAAGGAATGATACTAAAGCTGAAACTCCCGTACTTTGGCCACCTCATGCGAAGAGTTGACTCATTGAAAAAGACTCTGATGCTGGGAGGGATTGGGGACAGGAGGAGAAGGGACGACAGAGGATGAGATAGCTGGATGGCATCACTGACTCGATGGACAGGAGTCTGAGTGAACTCCGGGAGTTGGTGATGGACAGGGAGGCCTGGTGTGCTGCGATTCATGGGTTCGCAAAGAGTCGGACACGACTGAGTGACTGAACTGAACTGAACTGATGAATAACGAAGAATTACACATAATATAATAACATATTAATAATGTTATTAATTCACAATTTATTTTCTTTTAAAATGCATTTAGTAGAATACTTATGCTATTTTGTCTTTATTCTCTGCCTTAGTCTCCTAGTTTGACAAAAAGGGAACAATCATAGAAACTAAAATGGAAAAACCAACAGCTCAGAGAAATAAACAGAATTTGTCCAACAGAATCAATAAAGAAAATAAGAACAGAACTTAAATCTCATATTTTTCCCTTCAGTGAACATTCCACAAAATGTCATCTCCTCCTCCAGAACAAAAACAAAGCAATAAACTGCAGATAAACGATAATATATCTAACATTCATTGACTGATTCATATTTGCCTGGTACTGTGGTAAATACTTTAGATACATAGGCTCATTTAACCCTCACAAGACACTTATGATGTGCATATCATTATTCTTCCTTTGTAGGAGAGGAAATGTGGTTTTACAAAAACATTTGTCTAAATTCACACAGTTATTGCCTGGCAGGTTGAGATTTCATCTCAGGTCCTTCTAACATCAGGTTCAACCTGTAAACATCCACCCTACAAAGCATGACCTCTCTGGCCCTCACAAGGTGCTGTGCAACAATCAAAGTGAAAAAGAAATGGCATGGTGTGGGAACATTTCTGCTTAATAACTTTTGCATAAAGATTAATCTTCCTCCATTTAAGCTCGAGGTGAATGATTCCATCCTTCCTTCCGTTGCTCCAAAACAGGAAAGTGGATTTCAAATTTTACTTCTCCTTGTGCATCAGCCTTGCAATCAATTATCAATCCCACCAATTCAAGTTCTTTAGCTTCCCGTATCATCACAACTTTTAATGCTTAGTGCCACACTAGTTTAGATTATCAATGTTGTCCTCCTGTTCTATGGGAAAAGCTTCCTAATTGGTCTCCCTGTAATTCATTTTACCTTTTCTAATCCTTACATTAGCTAGAATGATGG
Organism: Capra hircus; assembly: GCF_001704415.2. NCBI lineage: Eukaryota > Metazoa > Chordata > Mammalia > Artiodactyla > Bovidae > Capra > Capra hircus. The sequence continues at coordinate 76,643,150 of NC_030808.1, forward strand.
ATTTTTCTAAAACACATATCTATGTTTGCTTAGAGTGAACCACTTTTGTCTATGATATAAGATCTATGGTAGTGGTTTAGACCAGTCGTGTCTGACTCTTGCAACCCCGTGGACTGTAGCCTGCCAGCCTCCTCGGTCCATGGGATTTCCCAAGCAAGAATACTGGAAAGGGTTGCCATTTCCTTCTCCAGGGGATCTTCCCAACCCAGAAATCAAACCTGGGTTTCCTGCATTGCAGGTGGATTCTTTACCAACTGAGATAAAGAAAAGCCTCATATAAGAATTATATTTTACATGAACACAAATCCCTTGATGATCCAGTACCTATATTCTTTCCTTACACTGGAAAGTCTTTCCATGCTGAAATATGTCCAAAGCCATTAACATACAGCATTCTCATACCTAGATCCCTGCCTATATCATATCCTGTGCTTGCAATATTCTCTTCTTTTTCTGGCCCTTTCACCTGTTCCTCTAGTCTGGATTAGATACTTCTGGGTAGTCTTCACTGATTATTCATGATGGAGTGAGCTGGCCACTCAGAGGTACCTGTAATCACAGCATTCACTGGCCATAGCATACTGTGTCTATCAGCTCACCTTTCTGTCTCTCCCAATATGCTGGGAGAAATGTAAGGAAGATCCAAGACTCATCCTCTTTCATAATGTGTACCCACTACAGTATCAGGTAGACAATAGGTATCAAAGAGCATTTGTGGAATGATAGATGATAGAAAAGAAAGACAGGAAGCACAAACAGAGGGGATAAAGAGACAAAGTAGAAGAGTAGGGGAGGGAAAAAAAGAAGAAAAGGGAAGTAGAGCATAAAAGACTTTTTAAAAGGGAGGAAAAAAGAGAAGGGGAGAATGAAATGAGAGGAGGAAGAAAGAGAAAGAAAGGAGGGAGGGAGGAAGAATAGAAAGGAAAAAAAAGATGGAAGGAGAGTGGGAAACAAGAAGAAAGAACATATGAAGCTACAGAAAAAGGAAGACTATTAACATTAGATTTCCTAGTGGAAATTTCTGGGGAGGCCGTAGATGCCATTGGTCCTCCTGTGTTGGCTGGCCATCTCTCTGGAAAACATAGTCATGTCTCTAGACAGAGTCATAGCCAGGGAGTTCTGATGTTGAAGGATATAAGACTGAAAAGGACCTTAAAACAACTGAATTCGACTTCATGTTCATACTCGAGGAAACTGGGCCAAAGACACGAGCTGCGACTTGCTCAGTAGAAGACAGTTAAGATGCAAACACAGGCTACAATAATCTCAAAACCCAAGTTCTTGTCACACTGCAGTGTTTCCAGGACACATGTGGCCCAAGAATGAAGGAGGAGCAGCATTATGGCTCAGGACCCCTGCTGCCTGACTTGGGGCTGTGCACGACACAATCCCATGTGCTTTTTTCCTAATGTTTTTATTTATTTTTTTTTTTATATTGGAGTACCGTTGATTAGCAGTGTTAAGCCGGTTTCAGGAATATAGCACAGTGATTCAGTTATACATACACATGCATCTATTCTTTTCCTTAACTCAAAGAACTTTTCTCTTCGGGGCAGGTGTAAATAAGACAAAATACTATTTTGTTGTATTTTGAGCATTCTCTAGTAAGGCAAAGGGGTATTTGAGCTTTATCTGCCTCCTGCTCCCTGTTACTCACATTTGTTCTGTATTTTTGCTATTTGTCCTCTCTCAGAAGACCTCTGCTGCCATTTCTACTTTTTGAAAACCTTTGCATCTTTTTGAGGCTTTGTTCAATGGCTTTTACTCCTTAAGGCTTGCTTCAATGTTCCTGACAGGAAATAATCGCCTATCTTCTTTGTTCCCTTGGTACTTCATTTCTTTCTCAATATGAGTTGGCCTCTGCCCTTTATTATAGTTTCATGGTATCTTTGTTCCTAAGTGTATACTCATGAAAGGCAGGACCTGCTCTTGTTTTATCTCTGCCTCCCCTAGTAGGATTAGCAGAGCACCTTTTACATGCATACATTTCATGTGTGTTATGTTATCCTGAACTGTAGAATTCATTTTGCCACTTTGATGTCTTCATCACAATAAAAGATTAACAAAGTTAAAAATTCATTATATCCCTTTTTGTTCAAATTTTCTATGACTATGCTTTTTTTTTAAAGCACTTTTATTGTGTCAACTTCTTTTTTTCCAATAGTTGTTTAAAGTGAGTTGTTAATATGGACCAATTATATATGTATATATATCCATGAGAAGGAAGCAAAGAGGGAGAACAGTATAATTGTCAGTGAGTATCATATCAACATTTATGGAAAATGTTATGACTTTACATGTTGCCAAATGAAGGCGCAATTATTATGAGAGATCCACAAAATATTGACAAATAAAGAGACTGTTGGAGAGAAATTTTAAAGGTTCTTATAATGGGAAGTCTTCTTGGGGAGTGTTTATTATGATACATTTCAGGTACAAGATATATGAAAAAAGCTAGGGACTACTAACTATAGTCCAAAGTTTGCAAGGATTTACTGGAGGTGAGTAAACTGGACTGCTCATTGCATTCATTTTCACTAGAAGTGTTCTTGCACAGAACAGATGGCAAATTGTTTGTATGTACTGAGATGAAATCAAGGAGACACTTTAAGTGCTAGGACTTCCAATCTATCTCAGCAAGGTCTGACCCTTTTAAAATTTTTATTTCTTATCAAGTGAAGTTAGCAGTTCCATCAGCTTAAGGGGAAAGATTTTCAAGTTGATTTAGAAAATATTTTAAGAATGTTTTTAGATGTGATTTTGCATATTTTTAAAAAAGTAATTTTAAGTGTGCTCAAGTCCAGCATATTTTTGTATTCATCACCTAGTACTGACAGTCCATATTCTAGCAAGCTAATGGTAGCAGAATGTTTCTATCTGCACTTTCTGAGTACTGTTGAAAGGAGAGTTTTTTATTTCAGTCACCAGTTATGGGCATGGTCAGATAATGCACCCTGGACTAACATATAACAGACATCCTTTATAATATTTCAATTCTACAACAATTTCCAGAAATATAATTTTCAAGTGCTAGCTAAAGAAATACTTAAAACTCTATTGGCTTTGAAGTGCCATGTAGGAGTCAGAGGAAATTTAAAAGAAAGAAAAAATAAATAAAACAGAAACATAATAATACACAGAAAAACAGAGAGATTATTACTTTCCATCTGAAACTCCAACATGAGAGTTTAACAAATAAAATTAGTAGAAAATATAAAAACTTGCCCTTGGGTATCTCTCTTAAACTTCATAAAGTTACAGCATTTGTTAGAGTAAACTGTTCTCTTCAGGATGTACACAGGAGAACATAGTGGGTTGCTATATATTCTTTATTTGAGTTCCTGATACAGCTTCTTTTTCTTACCTACACTTTTTGAGGCCTTGCTAATGAATAGTTGCTGATTCTGAAGAATTGATTTTTACCTCTTTCAGATTCTTATAGCCACTGAAAAAAATTCTATATTTCAAAATTACTTCATTCAGAACTTCTCTAGTGACAACAATAAAATTTTCAGATATGAACCGCTCACTCATCTCTTGGACGAACATTAGATTCCCAAGAGCAACTCATTTTTAAAAGAGGGTTTCTTGAATCCATATCTGTCCCTGCACTTTGGGACACACTGGAAAGATTTGGTTTCACGCGGAATTTTTTATCCTATTTGGGAACTCCTTAAAAGAACATTTTTTCATTACACAGTAATTGGGTAGGTTTTATATGACTTGAGTTTAATCACTTGATCAACTTTTAGGTGTTCATTTCTTAAGAAAGTCTATCACATTACCCTTAATGCTATATTCAAGATTAGCAAATTTCTATTTGTGAGGAAGGATGTTACTGGAATGTTATTCAATTGGGTATACACAACAGTGGAAGAGGTGTTTCTGGAAAGCTTATATAATTATGCTTGCAAAAGTTTATCTTTATTAAAAAAGGGAGATTATCCAGTTACCTCATCTGTAAAATGGGATAACAATACCTACCCCATAGATGAGCTGTGTGTATTAAATAAGTTAATAATGTAAAGACTTAGTAAGTACCAAGTAAGGAATAAGTCTGTCCACTTTGGCTAGTACTACAATCACTAGTCCTAGAATGTAATGTGACAGGGGGCTTAGAGAAAAGTTGGACGGACTTGGGTCAGTAAAAGAATCTACTGACTTCTTACCTCCAGGGAGTCATCTGCATTCACCATCCAACAGTCTGTCCAGGTGGCCACGACCAAGAACCCAGCGGAGAAAAATGCAAAGAAGCAGGCAACATACTGAAGAAGATCCCTCATCCTAGCGAGCAGACTGTCTGGAAAGGACACATGGGAAGCTGCCAGCCCTGGGCCCAGTCTTCTGTGCTTCTGGTTCCTGGGGATGTTGAAAATACTGCTCTTTTCCTTTTCCTTGCTCCCCACTGCAGGTGTCTTAACAAACAGGCTGCAACCCACAGAGGGGTCTTGGAGGTCATTATCTGCAGCAACCAGCCTCCAATCAGAAGCCAGGTCAGTGAAAGGACTGAGTGTGTTTTGGGTGGGGGAGAAAAAGAGCCCTGTTCATGGTTTCTGCCCAGACCGTGGGCTAATGGGAGATGATGGTCACAAGAAGCACGTGCCAGCGTCAAGATGGAGAGAAGGAAGAAGGGTTACACCCCATGCTGACGCCTGTAAACTGATCTTTCTCAGGCCCTCCAGGGAAAGTGAGCTATTCTCCTCCTCCCCTCAGTAAGGGGGCTACACGGTTGACCAAGCGCTATTTTATTATTAGGACTATTTTAATATTCGCTAACTACCTAAGACAGGCTACTGGTGAAACTATGCCAACAAGGGCTTGCTCAAGGGAGTTTGCATTCCAAAGTGCTGGGCAGAACAGCCCATAAAGGGTTCCCAAGCACCTGGGCCCCAGGTAGAGCCATGGCTCCTAACCTTTTGACATCATTCAGTGGGAAAGAGTACGCATTTTAATCCAGACAGCTCAGGGTATAAATCCTTGTTCTGAAGTTTATAGGCTGAAGGCGCTTGGGCTCCAGTTTCTGTAAAATGAGGATATTAATACAAGCAGACATCATGACGTGCTTGGGAAAATAAAACAATATTGTGTCTGTAAATCATTTATAATAGTGTCAGACAAAATAGCTAAATGGTAAATATTAACATGACCAAGAATTCCCTATATGATTACTTTTTCCCCATAATCCAATGTTTGAAAAGATGCTTGAAAAAGAAACTGTGTGTGCTAGAATAAAAGAATTTATTTTAAGTGTGCAATATAGCATGGGTAACTTGAATTTCATAGCCTTATTGAGTATAAATGCTCAAAGAAGCAAAGGGAATGCGTTCAGTATGCCTGACTCTTTGTGATGCCATGGACTGTAACCTGCCAGGTTCGTCTATCCATGGGAATTTTCGAGGCAAGAATACAGGCGTGAGTACCCATTCCCTTCTCCAGCGGATCTTCCAGACACTCAGGGATTGAAACTGGGTCTCCTGCAGAGCTGTAGGCAGATTCTTTACCATCTGAGTCCTAGGAAAGCTGATAAATATGCCATAACTAGTGGTATTTTTAAAATACTTAAAAGAACATTCAATCATCATCAGACAGATCTTTCTACACTAAAATACAGATTTGTAAATGAACATTTAAAACAATTTATGTGGTTCTTAATGCAAGGGAAGGAAGGAGAAAGACAGGGAGAGAGAGACTGAGAGAGAAAGAGAAAGAGGAACAAGAGAAAAGGATTAGAAACAGGTCATTACTCTGGGAAGAATCAGCTACCAAGATAGTTATTTTAGTGACAGCTGAGGAAGGGATTACTTTTTTCCACTTGATGATTCAGTTATAATATTTAGGGTAAAAGGCTAAAATCAGTATTGATAAAACATCCTTCAAGTATATATTAAAATAATATATGTTTGTGACTAAAGTTTCTTGTTTTCTAACTTTAATTGATTTGTGTTCAAAAGTAGAGAATGTAAATATAAATGTGAGAGATTTTGTAAGGCCATATGTGGAATATCTCTATTTATTGCCATAAACAAGGCTATGTGTATGCATATACATATATATATATGTATACATACATATATGTCAGTAGTTGTCATTAGTTGGTGCATTACAAATTCTTTTATTTACTTTATTTGTCTTATTTTACATAATAATTGGAGAAAAGAATACTTATTTTTAAAGTGCTCCCTCAAAGAATGGAATTTCCTATAGTGTAAGGCAGCTACAACAAACACATGCTGCTTCGTGAGTCATAAGTGAGTCTGTCCCTGTGCCCTAAAATCTAAAATGCTCATGCTCTGTTGATCTGGGCAAGGAAACCAATTCCAGAAGCACATGCCCATTACAGGAAAAGTCCTGGACTTGGCTGCTAGCTTGCCACCCTGGGACCTTTCACAATGTACTTTTCCTGCTAACAATGCACCCCAGGGCAATGGTTCTTAAACTTGAGTACACACTGGAATCTCCAAAGCCACTTGTTATAAATGCAGACCTTGGAGCTCCAGCCTCAGAGATTTGGATTGGGGAAATTTGGAATGAAAGCCAAGAGTTCACATTTTGTAAATGTTTTATACAAAATTCTGATTCTGAGCCAGCCAACCATGCTTAGAAGGATTAGGAAGAGAAGAAAAATCAGCATTAAAACCAGCATGGTACTTTGCAGAGTCATATACTATAGTTCCATGGACAGAGGAGCCTGGAAGGCCACAGTCCTTGGGGTTGCAGGACTGAGTGACTAACACTTTCACACTATATTACAGCTCACAGACAAAGCTGTGGAAAGGGGGATACCAGAATCACATCTTTGGTACCAACTCTTCCTTAATTACTGCTATATTAGGTCCCAAATTCAAATATCAGAACTGAATAGAGAAGATGAAATGAAAAAAAAAGAACTGGGCACCATGCATGCACTATGTATGCAAACATATACATGTACACACACACACACACACACACACACACATATCTGGAAATCAGAGATTCTTTCACAAGAAAAATGTAGGCTGTAGCTTATTTCATTCCCCAAGTTGTACTGGATGTTGTATGTGGTTAAGGATTGGGCAACTACTAATACTACCATAGAATTATTCCTGAATCAAAGTATAGTACTTTCAGAGGGTAACATAAGACAAGCATGTTTAAAGGTTAATTTCTATGGGTGAGTCCATCATATGACAGGAGATCCAAGAAAGGAGAGCCATGCAGATTAACCAATGAGTAAGAAGGATATCACAGGTTTGGTCCGAGTGCACCTCAAAGGAGAAGACAGATGTGCTGGGAGCCATGAGGACGGAGGCGCAGGTGCAGAATGAACCATGCATGAGTACAGAAAACAAACTGATGGCTGCCAGAGGGCATAGCAGAGGGGAAGGGGCTAAAGAGGAGCTTGGGATTAACATATACACACTCCTATATATAAAGTAAGTAAACAACAAGGACCTACTATATAGCACAGGGAGCTATATTCAGTATCTTATAATAGGTATGATGGAAAAAAATCTGGAAAAAGGATATACAAAATATGTGCTAAGTTGCTTCAGTCATGTCCAGCTCTTTGCGATCCCATGGGCTGTAGCCCGCTGGGCTCCTCTGTCCATGGGATTCTCCAGGCAAAAATACTGGAGTGGATTGCCATGACCTTCTTCAGGGGATCTTCCCGACCTAGGGATCAAACCTGCATCTCTTATGTCTCCTGCATTGGCAGGCAAGTTCTTTACCACCTGGGAAGCCCCGTGTGTGTGTGCGTGTGTGTGTGTGTATGTGTGTGAAGTGTGAAAGTGTTAGTCACTCACTCATGTCCAACTCTTTGCAACCCTGTGGACGGTAGCCTGCCAGGCTGCTCTGTCTATGGAATTCTCCAGGTTGTACTCATAGTTGGCTGAATGGAGCACTTAACTGCCTCTTGTGTTCCAGGTTTTGGGCCACTCACCGGGCCACTCACTGCAGCTTCTCAAGGACAGGGACGAGGGCAAGAATACTGGAGTGGGTTACTACTCACTTCCCAACCCAGGGATCAAACCCAGATCTCCTGCAATGCAGGGAGTTTCTTTACCTTGAAACTAACACAACATTGTAAATTAATTACACTTCAATAAGACAAAAACAAAAGCAAAAAACCATTCATGAGTCTATATAATTAAATCCATTCATTCTCCCCATGCTCTAGATTCTAATACTTAGCTTTATCAACTCAATCCTAGGTTAGGTCCATTCCATTCAGCACACATACAGCCTACTCCAAGCAGTACTATGCTAGATCCTGGAGACAGAGAAAATAGAGTACGGAAGCTCTGGTTCCTATCCTTGAGAAGGTGCAGTGAGTGGCCTGAAACCTGGCACACGAGAGGGAGTGAAGAGTTCCGTTCAGCCTACTGAGTGACAGTACCGCTTCCAAGTGTAATACAGAGGCACATTGGTTAGAAACATGCAGGGGTTTCCCAGTGTAGTATAAACATGAAGGACAGTCATCACTCTGCAAGGGACCCAGCAGTGTTTACAAAATATTTTCAAACCCATGGTCTCATCTAAGCTCCATGAAGACAGACAGTTTTGTTTTGTTGACCAATCTACCCTCAAGTGCTTAAAAGTCTGCCCCCCAAACCCCCATAGCAAGCTCTCAGCAACTAGATGATACATTCTATTTACTTCTCACAGCTCTCACATTTGACAGAAGAGAAGGGAATAGTAGACTCTGTCCTTCAGAATCAACCAGCATTCCTCAGGATAAATACTGGGCCAACAAGGGCGGCTCCATTACACTTGCAGCTCCATAGCTGTTCATTCCTCAGGATCCCTAAGACATTGCGGTTGATTCACAAACACATGTTCCCACTGGCCCAGCATTTGAATGACTCCTGGTTGAAGATTTAGAGCCACCTGGTGATGAAGGGATCGGTGCCCTCAGCCTAGCACCCTGACTCCGCATCTCAGTTCAGATGGAAAATCTTGCAATTGTTCCTTTGGCCTGCAGGTGGAAGCAGCTCTGCATTTTCAGTTGGGAAAAACAGCAAGTTGTTTTTGTGCTCTTGTTTCTGTTAGTGTCACACACTGTTCCTTCTATGTTCATTATATGTTCTTAGGAAAAATAAGCTGATTTATACCACATCTTATGAATAATCTTTTCACTATTTTTTAATTGCCCAATGCTCACTGGAAAAATGCACATAATAAATTCAGTTGCTGCTGTCAAACACCATACTGACTACATCTAACGGCAAAATAAATCCATGTAAAAGAGTTTGGTCCTCAGAGTCAGCAGACTCAAGTTCAGGCTAAGCCACTTAACATACGTGAGCTCATGGGCACACTATTTGCTACTTAATTAATAGCTGGCTCAATAAAATGAAAATGACAAATTCTGTCTAAGTTGACTATGAAAAATAAATAATATTTGTAAAGGTCTTCAGACAGGGCCTGAAACATAATAATCAATAAACTATAGCTACTATTTTTTTACATTACAATCTTGCTCTTCTTCAGATGTGCCATATATATGGATATACATGTGTGTACAGGTATGTATTTGTGTATGCCTATGCATATCTATGTACATACACATAGACGTAATACATACATAGATAGACATACAGACAGGTAAAACAACTTAGTCAACTGAACACAGAGGAAACAGAAGGTGTAATCATGAAGCAATCTCATTTTTCTCTCCCACAGTCCTTTCAAATACATTCATTTTGAGCCAATTCTTTGCCTGCCACTTGGATGAAATCTAGGATAAGTCCCATGATATTGCTGTCATTATTGGGTAATATAAATTCTAGCAGTCATTTCAAGGCACAAAGACACAGCGTCATTCCAGTTATATAAACATCTGTACTCTGCACAATGGCCAAACCTTTTGCAGCCAACCCTCCTTTGTGCAGGCCTCATAGCAATGTGCCTGCCACAGTCTCCACCCTTTAGGATTCTTGGACCCAAAGATGGACAGCAGTCTACTGGGTCTCTCCAGGTTCAGGGAACAAACACCAGGTTCTCAGTGTAGATGAGCTGAAATTCCTTTCTCTGGGCTTAAACTAAGGTGCAAGAACTCTCCTGCTTGGAGGCAGGGAAGTGGGGCTCAATACATATCAAGAACTTTCTGAAAATCTCTCCTAATATCCATTTCTTTTCTTGGAGATAACTGTCTTTTTTTGTATGTGTGTGGCGAGATTGAGAAGGGTGAGAAGGGTAAGAAGGGTGGAGATAGTTAGCCCACTAAGAGTTGCAAAACTGGTTCAAAGACAACTCTTTTGCAACTCCTGCATGGGGTCCCTCATCTCATTTTGGAATGTGGTATTTACTGTCTAGCGACTTCAGTCGAAACTGGGACTAAAACAGTTCCAACTGAAAAACCTAGTACACAGGCTTTCTTTGTGTTAAACTGAAATTCCTGTGTTCATCTTAGCTAGACCCCATGTGGATTTACTGTGTTTGCTCATGAGTCTGCTCATGAGTCTCATTTAAGATGGACCTAAGCTCACCTAGAGGAGAAGGTTCCAGTTAGTGAAGTAAGTGAGGAGATTGACAACCATCTTATATTAATTATAACTGAAGGAAGTTAGGAAGAAGAGGATATTTAGAATCTTAATAAAGGGGAGAGCAAACATGATGGTCAGTTTTAAATAGTAGAAGGGTTGTCAAATGGGAAATGAATAATAATCTTTCCAGGAGGCTTCAGAGAACATAACAAAATATTGTAAATGCACAGAAAGGAAGAGCTATGCTCAATTCAGGAAGAATTGCCAACAATCAGAACTGACTAAAAAGAAAGTGGTCTGGTCTGATGGGTTCCTTAATACTGGAGATGTTCAAACAGAAAAGATTACCATTGGCAAAGTTTCCTGTGTCAGTTCATGCTGGGATGATTGAACTCTGATTTGGAGAATGCTTGGAGAGCATGGGGTCCTAGAAAATTTGTATTCCTAATTTTTCTTTTACTTTACATAGAGTATGAGACCTTCTTAAGCCAAACCTCAGAGATGACTCAGTGAATCATTCATCAATAACCACACCTCAAATTCAGCAGCCATGCATATATCATTATTCATTCTGTAACTTATTTCCCCTTGAAAACCAAAATTTTCATTATGGTACAGTACCATTAAGATATCAATGGTGCTTTGGGTGAACCACAACGTAATAAACCCAGTGTCAAATGGTAGTGTTTTCCTCCCTATGGGTTAACTGGTAGCTCAGGAAGCCATCCTAACATGAAACTTTTCTCTTGAGTGGCTTGTATCCTTCCACATATATCCTTATTTTCATTACTAAAGTGGTTTCAAATAAATATATCAAAATCAGTTATCTTACAATTTGAACATCTTTTAATTGACTCAAGCACATTCAACTATTACAATTTTTTTCTCATCATTTTGTACTTCCTCTTATTTTCTTTCCACATATTTAAGCATTCACCTATGAGTCAGTTTCATCTTTTTTAAATTACAAAGCCTATATTAAGGATGAATATATTTACAGTGAAAGTTCACTGTATACTTAGTCCACATTGAGTAGGAAAACACTGAAACTGTAGGCGATGCCCTTATATACTGTTGAGTTGTATCCTTATCATTGTCCTCGTGCTCAGCTTTATAATCCAGTTGTCTTAACTGATGTATTCTTAGCTCATTTGGAATAAAAATTGCACAAAGCCCTTATCTAAGACAGCAGATGGCAAATTTGGGGTTTCATTCAATATACTGGTGAGAGATGATATCAGTGATAATAACATTATCAAGGGTCTAGAGGCAGAAGGACAAAGTACAAGATGAAGAATCACTGAGTGCTCTGCTATGCCCAGAGTTATGTGTATGTTTAGGACAGTAGAGGAAAAGAGAGCTGGAGTGGCAGCGTCACAGAAGATCTTCAATCCTAGGTTAAGGAGCATGGATCAACATACAATTTACTGACAGCCACTGAAGGTTTTAGACAAGGGGGCAAGAGTGGTCAAGTAATAGGCAGGTCAGGTAGCATCTCTTTTTACTACTATCTATAAAATTAATTCCTATCTGCCCTAATCTTCAGCCTTTAAACCAGAGTGATCTACCAGGTGTGAAGAAACTAACAGAAACAAGTTCTAGTCAATTAATTATATTTTAGAAAACTATTTTGGGTCCTCCCTCTTCACTCTGTCTCTAGCACTTTGCCCCACATCATCCTGTACCACTGCCCTGTCTTCCTGGATTCAAAGTCTTTGGAGTTTATCTGTCATTGAAATCCCACCATGGACCTTTCAGACTTAGAAGCTGACTGTATTCCCTAGCTTTTGGTGCTCCCTAGGACACAGCTCATGCCCACCCTCCTTGCCAATCTGAATAACCTCCATTGTATTCTACTCAGCTCTGGCCCCAGGGACCCTACCTTGTATCAGTTAATCTGCAGACTTATTTTCCTCTGTCCACAGAGGGAAGGTACCTGCAGGCCTTTTTCGTCTCTCTGATTCTTTGGCAGGTGAGCTAAAATTCTACTAATTTAGAAATAAATTTGCAGTCCTACATTTTTTAACCTTCGTAATTTTTCCAACAGTATTTTCATGGTCAAATTTGATCAGGAAAAGCAGGAGAGAGTGAGAAGAAAATAGAAACTCAAAGGTCTTGATTGAGGGAGACCTTTGAAAGGGGAGAGGAGGTAAGGTTGGGTCACTCTGCCACTCCCTCTCTGTATCCTAAGCGATGCTCCTTGTAGGTGACTACTGCCAGAACCACAAATATCCTCTCCTTTCCTGAATTATACCTTTGTTCATGCTGCTTTGTCATCAAGAATGACCCCTGCTAAAATCCAAAATCTACTTATCTCAAATTTACATATCCTTCAAGACATCTGTTTCATAAAACCTCTTTTCAATAATGCTGGATGAAATTATCTTTCTACTATTTCCTCTACACATCTTTTGATAGTTAACTTTCTCTATCAAAATGATTGAGCCATAGAGTGACCAGACATTTGGTAAAAATATCCAAATGTGAGGGTGTTTGGGGTGAGATTAACATTTAAATCAGTGCATTAAATCAAGCAGATTTATGTTAGACATGGGGCTAACATGAGTGGGCCTTTATTAATCCATTGAAGGCATGAGTAGAACAAAAAAGGCTGGTCATCCCCCAAAAAAGAGAGAATTCTTCCTGCCAGACTGCATTAGAATTGGAATGTTAGCTTTCCTCATCTGTTAGCTTTTTGACTGAAGCTAAACTTGGGTCTAGAGACTTCCAACATTAAAATGAAAAATATACCAGTGGCTTTCTTGGTTTTCAGAGCTTTGGACATTGGACCTAGGATTTTTCAGGGTCTCCAGCTTGCCTACTCATCAAGCAGATCTTGGAATTTGACTTGCCCACCTCCAAAATCCAGTATGTGTGTGTGTGTGTGTGTGTGTGTGTGTGCGTGTTTCTCTGGAGAACCCTAATAGATATCTCATAATGTGAAGTCAAGAGGGCCTTAGAAAGCATCACTACAAACAAAGCTAGTGGAGGTGACGGAATTCCAGTTGAGCTGTTTCAAATCCTAAAAGATGATGCTGTGAAAGTGCCGCACTCATTATGCCAGCAAATTTGGAAAACTCAGCAGTGGCCACAGGACTGGAAAAGGTCAGTTTTCATTTCAATCCCAAAGAAAGGCAATGCCAAAGAATGTTCAAACTACTGCACAATTGCACTCATCCCACACACTAGTAAAGTAATGCTCAAAATTCTCCAAGCAAGGCTTCAGCAATACATGAACCATGAACTTCCAAATGTTCAAGCTTGTTTTAGAAAAGGCAGAGGAACGAGAGATCAAATTGCCAACATCCGCTGGATCATGGAAAAAGCAAGAGAGTTCCAGAAAAACATTTCTTTCTGCTTTATTGACTATGCCAAAGCCTTTGACTGTGTGGATCACAATAAACTGTGGAAAATTCTGAAAGATATGGGAATACCAGACCACCTGACCTGCCTCTTGAGAAACCTATATGCAGGTCAGGAAGCAACAGTTAGAACCGGACATGGAACAACAGACTGGTTCCAAATAGGAAAAGGAGTGCGTCAAGGCTGTATATTGTCACCTTGCTTATTTAACTTATATGCAGAGTACATCATGAGAAACACTGGGCTGGATGAAGCACAAGCTAGAATCAAGATTGCCAGGAGAAATATCAATCACCTCAGATATGCAGATGATGCCACCCTTATGGCAGAAAGTGAAGAGGAGCTAAAAAGCCTCTTGATGAAAGTGAAAGAGGAGAGTGAACAAGTTGGCTTAAAGCTCAACATTCAGAAAATGAAGATCATGGCATCTGGTCCCATCACTTCATGGGAAATAGATGGGGAAATAGTGGAAACAATGTCAGATTTTATTTTGGGGGGCTCCAAAATCAGTGCAGATGGTGACTGCAGCCATGAAATTAAGAGTCGCTTACTCCTTGGAAGAAAAGTTATGACCAACGTAGATAGCATATTAAAAAGCAGAGACATTACTTGGCCAACAAACGTCTGTCTAGTCAAGGCTATGGTTTTTCCAGTTAGTCATGTATGGATGTGAGAGTTGGACTGTGAAGAAAGCTGAGTGCCGAAGAATTGATGCTTTTGAACTGTGGTGTTGGAGAAGACTCTTGAGAGTCCCTTGGACTGCAAGGAGATCCAACCAGTCCATTCTAAAGGAGACCAGTCCTGGGTGTTCATTGAAAGGACTGATGCTAAAGCTGAAACTCCAGTACTTTGGCCACCTCATGTGAAGAGTTGACTTATTGGAAAAGACCCTGATGCTGGGAGGGATTGGGGGCAGGAAGAGAGGGGATGACAGAGGATGAGATGGCTGGATGACATCACTGACTTGATGGACATGAGTTTGAGTAAACTCCAGGAGTTGGTGATGGACAGGGAGTCCTGGCATGCTGTGATTCATGGGTCACAAAGAGTCGGACACGATTGAGCAACTGAATTGAACTGAACTGAAGAAGATTATATTTCACTCCTCTTTGCTCACTCAATCTTTCTCAATAGAGTTTCATTCTAGACATTATGCAATTTTTTCTTAACCTGTGGTCACTTCTGTCTCTGAACATATGTTTGTGCTATTTCTTCTGGATGGAATGTTTTTTATTTTTCTGGCCATTTATTATAACCCTAATAAAGATGAAACTCCAATACTTTGGCCACCTGATGCGAAGAACTGACTCATTTGAAAAGACCCTGATGCTGGGAAAGATTGAGGGTGGGAGGAGAAGGGGACAACAGAGGATGAGATAGTTGGATGGCATCGCTGACTCAATGGACATGTGTTTGGGTAAACTCCGGGAGTTGGTGATGGACAGGGAGGCCTGGCGTGCTGTGGTTCATGGGATTGCAAAGAGTTGGACATGACTGAGAGACTGAACTGAACTGAATATTCAATCAAGGGATGAATATTAACTTTACAAAGCCTGATGTGATATTTTTAGCTCACTCTCCTCTGTTTGATATGTAATCAATAACCACATAGTTTGCTGCTGCTGCTAAGTCACTTCAGTCGTGTCTGACCCTGCGCTACCCCATAGACGGCAGCCCACCAGGCTCCCCCTCCCTGGGATTCTCCAGGCAAGAACACCGGAGTGGGGTGTCAGTTTAGCATGCCATTATTTCAAGGTTTCTATATATTAGCTTAATGTCTCCAGATGATGCTTAACAAACACACACAAAAAATTACCAAGTAGAAAATGTCAGGCACACATTAAGTACTTCATATCCAAACATTAATAAAGCACCATTCATGAAGTTTGCAATTGTTTGGGAGAAGAGATAGATAGACACATAAATATAGAAAGGAAGACCAATCCTTTGTTGAAATATCTGTTTTTGAAAAATGTTTTAGGAGTATAAATGATGGAGTGATTGGTATCTCTAGGCAATTACAAAACGCTTCATGAAAGACAAGATGGCTGCTCTGGTTCTAATATGATGATAATTCACTAAACATAAAAGAAGGGAGCAGACAAATTAAACATCTTGGAAAAAAAGAGGGAAGGTGAATGTGAATCACATTATTGAGAAATGAGTTTGAGGCAAACACTAGTAAGCAGGCAAGAATCCTTGTTTTTTTTGTTTTTTTGTTTTTTGTTTTTGCCTGTGTTTTAAATGTCCCACAATATCCAGTGCAATGATGGCATCATTGTAGAAGCACACTTGCTGGGGACGTTTATCTGTTTATTTAAAAAGGTATGCCCCCTTGGAAATAGGAACTGTGTCGACTAGCTTTATTAAATGCTAGGTTTCAATAAATACATGTTGAATGAAAAAATGAATTAGTTGCATGTGTCAGACATCATGTTAGTTTTAAGACAAAATCTCAAGTATATTTCTTTAGCTATGCCTCAAATGAGCAAAAAGGTCTATATACCAGTGCTTAAAGAATTAATGAAAAAACTGTATCAACATTCCTAATTTTAGTCATATTTAATTGCAGTTTTTAGATATTTTCATATATATTATTTCATTTTGTATTAAAGACACAATTGGAGAGGCATCATATCACCATTTTACAGGTGAGAAACGTAAGGGCTATTTGATTAGTGACTTATCCAACTCGATAGAGCTAGAAAGTGGCAGAATCAGAGTTAGGATCCAAGAGCATCAAAGTGGAGCACAGGCAAGCATCCAGTGGAAACTCTAAGAGTCAATGGAGATGAGTCAGGGAAATGGAAGTCCTCCCGAGGAGAACAGGCCTACTCAAACCTGGCAAGTGTTCAGGGACAATCCCACTCTATCTGTCACCTGTCCAACATCCTGACTCCTTAATCCTCAAGCACGAGTCAGATGTAAGATCCATCATAACCACCATTGAATAGGCAAGAATCAGGACCTGGCAGTCATGGTATTTGTATCATCATACTGGTACAATGAAAGCTCTCTACTGAAACTACGAAGCAAGGCATTTTACTCATTTGAATTTATCAGTGATATAGTTTCAACCAATCTGCCCTCAGGGAGGCAGTGACATCACTCATGAAGGATGGGCAGTTCTGATATACTTTATGTCCTGTTTTATGCACATGTATAAATGCTGTGAAGTTCTACCCTCCTTCAGAAAAATCTTCTCCTCCCACTCTTGTCTCTTCTCTCTTGTCTCCCAAACCTATACCCTGAGATCTTCTTCCATCTTCCAGGATCTTCTCAAATGTTCTCATCATTTGAGTGTATTGAGAGGCTCATTTGTATGTAATCTCTCTTTGAATCAATATTAATTAGCTCTTAGCTTGTAAAACACTTATTGGGGGCTTATTATATGCTATGGACTAAGCTGGTTGATTTTTGAGTGTTATGTTTTTACATTCTCCCAACAAGTGCAAGAGGTAATTCTATTATACATTTACGGATAAAGAAACACATGATTAGAATGAGAACCTCATCCTCTGATCACCTACAGTATTGCACAGACATCTTGCTTATAGCAAGTGCTTGAGAATTTAATTTTATTGAATTGTTTTGTGATTAGAGATCACTAATTAGAATACACATATTTTAGCATATTGGGATTCCCTTGTGGCTCAGAGGCTAAAAAGTCTGCCCACAATGCGGGAGACCTGAGTTCGATTCCTGGGTTGGGAAAATCCCCTGGAGAAGAAAATGGCAACCCACTCCAGTATTCTTGCCTGGAAAATCCCATGGATGGAGGAGCCTGGCAGGTTAGAGTCCATAGGGTCGGAAAGAGTCGGACATGACTGAGTGACTTCACTTTCATTTAGCATATCATGATTATTAATTACATTAATAATTGCATTAATTTGTATTAATTTGTAATAATTTGTATTAATGTAGATACAAACTAATAACAATAATTTACTTGCATATCTAAGGAGGCTTTAAACAGAATAGCAAAACATTGGTATTAGGTGTGATTTTATTTACTTAACCATGGACCAACTGAAGTCTGCTTAGCTAAATTGACACACAGAAATGAAACTAACTAAAAGTGATAAAGCCCAAAGTGGAGCCCAAGAATGGAAATTCTTATGAGAGAAGATCAATCATGTGACTCCTCCATTTTAGTGAAATGTTTAACTACAAAATTCAAACATTAGTGAAAAAAAAAGCTTTCAGAATCAAATACATTAGCAGTAATTCCTTGTGCCTACTCTACCACATTGCTCTCCACTACCCTTTTAAAGATTCTCATCACTCTGTGGATAAAATACAAATTGTTTAGAATGGCACGCAAGAGCTCTCTCAATTTGACACTTCTCTGCTTCTCTAGGTTCACCTGTTATGACTTCTTAGGTGCAGGCATGTTCTTTTGAACCAATAACTATCTCTCCAAGATCTGGAAAATGCTCTTCCCTCTACCTGGAAGATCCTTGCGCGTCCCCTCTCCTCACCACTTAACTAATTCCCTCTGCCTCCTTCTAGAATCAGGTTTCATTATTTCAGAGCTGGTTGACTCCAAAACTTTGCTCGTCTGAATCACCTGCACAGCTGTTACCAAAAAGCAGACACCCAGAGAGATTGTGATTTACAGGAATCATAATTTCTTAAAATATCCCCTGGAGTTTCTGGGAAATCACCGTCATAGATAACTTGTCTTTTAATCTCTCCTCCATACCAGGTCAAGAGCTCCTTATCAGCAAAGACATTCCTTCCACCTCGCTGATGCCAGCTAGCATTAGACCAGTAATAAGCACTGGAGGAATAAATGAATAAAAGAAGTTGGCAAATCATCCATTTCTTTGCTTAAATTGTTTTCTCTGCCTACACATAAGCATATATATGCTTTCATTTTCTGATAACCTTTTGAGATCCTCTTGGTTAATCTTCTCCTGCTGTATAATACTATGGCAGATATTTTTCCTTTTCTCTTGTAACACTTTATGTGGTTTAGTCGCTAAGTTGTGTCCAACTCTTGCTACCCCATGAACTGTAGCCCACCAGGCTCCACTGTCCATGGAATTTTCCAGGCAAGAATGCTGGAGTAGATTGCCATTTCCTTCTCCAGGGAATCTTCCCTACCCAGGAATTGGACCCGGGTCTTCTGCATTGCAGGCAGATTCTTTACTGACTGAGCTATTAGGGAAGCCCTGTAACACTTTTTAGCCTGACTTATATTTATGTATTTGTATATCTTTCCCACTGAGTTCTGAGCCCGCAGTGTTAGAGACTAAGTCTTTTTCAATTTTGGGATCAGTTTATCCTACCTATACTTTTTGAATTAAACCAAAATTTTATTTAATTCTCTAACCTTTCACATTCCTAAAATAAATAAAAGCCTTATGACTACATAACATATAACAGGCAGAAATATATCCAATAATCTTAAAGTGGATCTCACATGCAGAGTTTTGATTCCCAAACTTTATGCGGAGCACACTCATATCAATATGTAAGATACACACATGTACACACACACACATACATATATATATATACACACACACACATCTCCAACAGGAAGAGAGATGAGGTTTCAGAGCTTTGGAGTAGAACGTATTCAGTGCAATAGAACAGGGAGATAAATTCTTAGTAATAAGTAAATCTGTAAGAGATGATTTCAGTAAAATTTATTCTGAAGGCAGTGATGTGGATTAGTTTGCAAACTGTGCCTCAATCAGCCAAACTTAATGTCTCCTCAGTTCTAAACTATGTCAAGCAGGACCTGTCAGTAAAAACAGTAAGTGAGAATAGCTTGTGAGACTTGAAGTGAAGGAAGTGGTTACTGGGTTTACTACTGCAGATGTGAAAACCTGAAACAAAATACTGAGACAACAGAGACATAAATTTGTAACTAGGTAACCAATCAAGGATTTTGTAAAAGGAAAAGCTAATCTCAAGCAAGAGTGAATAATGGACAAGGTTTAGAGAACAAACATAACCAGAAGAAGGTAACATTCAAGTTGAAAAAGGTGAATCGACTAAAACTAGAAAACATATGAGGCACTTGTTTTTGGATTAACTCACAAATACCTTGTTAGGTAGACAGTAGATGCTTGAAGGGAATCAACTAAATGCTGAATAAAGAGATAAATAATTAATAAGTGCGTGAAAGATCATTTGGCTCAATTAATGTCCATAATTTTGAGTAGCACCATTACACTCTGTTCTTCTCTGTCATCCTCTTTAAATAGAAAAGTCTAAATCTCTTAAATGTAAACAGGCCACAACGCAAAACAAACTGGATTCTTCCTTTATAAGTCCCATTCATATCTGAAGCATTTTCTCTTCCTTGCTTCATGTGGGTCTCCCTTTCCTGAGCTCCTGCATGGCCAAGGGTTTTTTCCAGTATGACCTAATTCAGATATCTAATGAGGCTATACTCATAATCCTGACATTCCAAAGAATGCAGGGGTTGAAACAAAATTAAATGCTAAGTCTTCAAAACAGAATAACACAGCCTAAATCCCCTTAGTCAGTTAACATTTGCAAAAATGCTGTCAGTTAAGTTTTCAAGCAAACACCATTTATTTGACCTTAGAGAATTATATGTGAACGGAAAAGGTATGACTACTTACCATTTACCTTAAAGTGTGTTTCACTGAACTGAAGTTTGAACACTCATTCTGAATGTATAAAAATGATAGGGAGAGACACAGGAAGGAGAAAAACAGAAATAGAGTAATTCACAATAACACACAAGAGGTCTTTGAAAGTTTTGTAAACATACGCCCCTTTTAATAAAGAAACATGGCTTAGATATAAATCTGTAATGCCACTTAAACTTATTTAACTGTTCCCTATTCTGCTACTTTTAATCTGAAGATACCACATACAATATTAACTCTAATTAATCTTTGGTTATATTCTTATTAAAAATGCTTAAATTATAGCAAATCTAGTATTAAAATGCAGCATATAGTGTGTATAAACTTTTTATAATCTTCTTTTAGGTATTGTAGCCTTCAGTATTTTAAAAAAGACAATAAAAAAACTCTTTTCTAACTCTTTTCTGGTATTGCTGAATTTTTTAAAAATAGTTTCAACTGAAAAATGAAGTCTAACAAGTGATGTACCTGGATCTAGGTAGATAAGTTGGTGTCTAGATATGGGTGAGAGCTCAAGAATCTTACATGCTGACCTCCATGTGCTGCACATATTCTGTTCAACCACGAGAGGATTTTTTTTCAAATAGATGGCCAACAGCGAGTCCAGTCCTGCAGAGAGATAGGAAATAGAGTGCTTTGTGATATTAGAAAGACCAGGAGAAGAAGAAAGTAAACAGTCAACATGCCATTCCTTTCAGCGGCCTCCTTCAGAGCTGTGAACTTTTTCAGGTCTAAAGCAATTCATGGAACTTGCTGAGAACTTACAAGTTTGGCCCTACAGGCATTAAGGACCTGATTCCGCCTCAGGGGAAACTACTACTACTACTACTACTACTACTACACACACACACACACACACACACACACACACAGAGGCTATTTTCAGTGTTAGAAAGAAAATGGAGAAACTCATTGTTGCTTCCAGGGATGGATGGCCCCACCTATCACATGGTAGATCAATATAGATTCTCGGTATCTGGAGGTTTTTACCTGCATGTTTAACTCGATAGAACTTTTCTGTGTCTGAGTTCTATGATTACAAAAGACACAAACTAACAAGCTCAAACTCTCCTGCCTAAAATCCCTTTTCTTACTGCCATCACCCATAAGAGAGAAGAAACATCCAAGGGGACCCTTGGGAAGTTTCTCCTTAACAAAAGTGAAAGAAAAGGGGAGTCAGGAGTTCCTTAATAAGTAAGACAAGATTTTTTAATTGCAGGGCAACTATATATATGGGTTTCTTAGATCCCTAACCAAAGTATGAAAACAATACTCTGATTGCCTAATATTTATAAAAGTATGGGTGTATTCTGAACTGTCTTATACTTTCTGTGTCACTGATTGGTTCTGAAGAACTAGTCATAGATTTTCTACGTCATTGACCTGTTCTGAGAAATTTATTCATAAAGAAAAAAATGCCTGAGCGTTGTGTGAGTTATTGAATAACAAACAGATGACTAAGAGAATGTTTTCTAGGAGCTCACAATCTACTTTGAACATAAGAGCATTACTTGGGGCAATGTACATTAAATACCATGAGTTACAGCTATATTTGATACTTATATACTCCTCGTACTTAAGAAGTTTCAAAACAGAAGAGTCTCTTAAGACTTCCGTTAAAAACATAGCTAAAAGTCAAAGTTTCTCTACTCAAGCTTGCCAAGCAGACTAGGAATCACAGAACACATTTCTTTTCATAAATGAGTCACTCCTGAAAATACAATATGTTCTTTGCCTGTATGGGTTATGGAATCATTAATAAAGTGTTTCTGCTGTCATAGGTATGAAGTAAGAATTTGCCAGCTAATAGTCTCAGTGACACCCTTGAGATGGAGCTAAGTTATGAATGAGGAACAGGGAACAAAGCGAATCACTCAATGGACAAGGCTCTGAGGGACTCAAGTTTCAGCACCAATTCAGATGTATATTCATTATTTTAAATTACGTCATTACCTTCAGGCTCATTTTCAAAGCAAGGAGAGGAAAGGAACGGAGTTCTCAGCTACATAAAAGTCTTATTTTAAATTTAATTTCCTAAACCAGACAAGGGAACAGAGAGAGTCGGGCTGGTGATGTCAGAGGCTGGAGGCAGACAAAACAAAAGGGCTGCATTTTGAGAAATGGGCAGATATTCAGCATATACAATAAGGAATGAGAGGCAGACAGAAATACCAGAGGGGAGCAGTCAAAGGCTAATGCCAATAGTTAGGGAATAGAATCCTGAGAAGCAGGCTCTGGCAAGCATCATATCCACAGACCAGAAACAAGTCAGCTACATTTGGAAGACCTTAATACCTAAGGCTGGCCTTTGCCAAATGCCAAGCCTTCATCATGTTTCTAATTAAGAAAAGGAATAAAGAGACTTCCCTGGTGGTCCAGCGGTTAAAACTTCACCTTCCAATGAAGAGGGTGGGCGTATGATTCCTGGTTGGGAAGCTAAGGTCCCACACGCTTCTTGGCCAAAAAAACAAATCATAAACAACAGAGGAAGTATTGTAATAAGTTCAACAGAAACTTTAAAAATGGTCCACATTAAAAAAAAATCTTTTAAGAAAATTTTTAAAAAAAAAGGAATAGAGAGTAACTTGCATGTAATTGTTAGGTGTCAAAGGTCATGTTATGCCCTTTCACAAAAGTAAGCTCTTTAATTCCCACTTGCTTTTGAGGAAACTGAGGTTCAAAGAATGTTACCAGCTGGCCCAAGGTTCAGGGAACATGAAAGAGCTGGATGTCCATTCTGAAAAGATCTGGTGATAAGCCCTTTGGTTGAAAGTAAACCCTGTTTCTTTTTGTAATGTTTCCCTGGTGGCTCCGACCGTAAAGCATCTGCCTGCAATGCCGGAGACCTGGGTTCGATCCCTGGGTTGGGAAGATCCCCTGGAGAAGGAAATGGCAACCCATTCCAGTACTCTTGCCTGGAAAGTCCCATGGACAGAGGAGCCTGGTAAGCTACAGTCCATGGAGCTGCAAAGAATTGGACATGACTGAGTGACTTCACTCAATTCTTTAGGTTGAGGGGAGGGCATGGAAATAACTTCAAATGCTGTCAAAATTAAAATCTAACAATAATCAGACTTCAAATATAGTAAGTCCTTCCAAGGTGTGAGCTAATAGGAAATGAGGAAGGCTGGGAAGAATTGAGGAGGCCTAGGACCCAGAGATGAGACATGCTTTACATTACAGTAGGTGCTCAGGGCCAGACTAAGCCCTCAGAGATAACAAGGTAAACAGCTCGGAAGGCATAAGTCAGGAAAAAAAAATCATGTTGGCCATGGACAGGGAGCAGTTTAGTTCACCAGATGTTCAACTACCTGGGGCAGCATGCACATAGGCTCCACTGTCAGAGTCTGGGGTCTAGAAACATGCAGAATCAAGAATGGCAGAAAGTGTGAGGGCGGATGTCTGGGTGCCTGACTTAGAACTCAGGTTTAGGAGTGGGCAAAATCCCTGCTGCCAGTTGACCTGGACAGGATAATCCAGGGTTCTATCCATTAATTAGGGGCTTCCCTGATGGCTCAGCAGTAAAGAATCTGCCTGCCATGCAGGAGATGCAGGATATGTGGGTTCGATCTCTGGGTCAGGAAGATCCCTTGCAGTAGGAAATGGCAACCCATTTCAGTATTCTTGAAAAATCCCATGAACAAAGGAGCCTGGTGGGCTACGGTCCACGAGGTCACAAAGAATCAGCCAGGACTAAGCACACATGCATGCATCCAGTAATTCAAATCAATAATGTATTTTGTTTGTACTGACTTCAAACTCTTGTTCTAGCCTGTGATAATCTGAGTGAACAAAGCAGACAAAAACGCCCACCTTCATAGAACTTACCTTCCACTGGAAGGAAGAAAGTAGCAAGTAATTCAGGTCCCACGGAACAAAGCAAGAATGTAATTAGAAGAGCAGGCTTTATTGGGCAAACTGAGAACATCAGAGAGCCTGAGTCTATTCTCTCAGCCTGAAATATTACCCTAAGACTTAAAAGGTTTCTTCCTATTAGGAACATGTGCTGCACTGTGCCTAGTCACTCAGTCATGTATGACTCTTTGCAACCCCATAGACTGTAGCCCACCAAGCTCCTCTGTCCCTTGGATTCTCCAGGCAAGAATACTGGAGTGGGTTGCCATGCCCTCCTCCTCCAGGTGATCTTCCCAACTCAGGAACTGAACCTAGGTCTGCCACATTGCAGGCAGATTCTTTACCAGGCAAGTCACCAAGGAAGCCAAAGAATACTGGAGTGGGTAGCCTATCCTTTCTCCAGGGGATCTTTCTGACCCAGGAATTGAACCGGGATCTCCTGCATTGCAGATGGATTCTTTACCAGCTGGGCTACCAGGGAAGCCATACTTGTTCTTAAATCCTAGAATGATATTGAACCTGTAAAGTGTAGAGTTTGGAGGGGTAGAACAGCAGGAAAGTCATTACTGGTGTCAGAGTGTATATTTTAAAAATTATTATGAATAATCTAGACAGCATATTAAAGAGCAGAGGCATCACCTTGCCAACAAAAGTCTATACAGTCAAAGCTATAATTTTTCCAGTTGTCAAGTACACATGTGAGAATTGAACCATAAAAAAGCTAAGCACCAAAAAATTGGTGCTTTTGAATAGTGGTACTGGAGAAGACTCTTGAGAATCCCTTGGACTGCAAGGAGGTCAAGCCAACCAATCCTAAAAATCATACCTGGATATTCATTGGAAGGACTGATGCTGAAGCTGAAGCTCCAATACTTTAGCCAACTGATGCAAAGAGCTGACTCATTGGAAAAGACCTAGATGTTGGAAAGATTGAAGGCAAAAGGAGAAGGGGCTGGCGGAAGATGAGATGGTTAGATAGCATCACCAACTCAATGCACATGAATTTGAGCAAACCACAGGAGACAGTAAAGGATAGGGGAGCCTGGAGTGCTACAGTCCATGGGGTTGCAAAGAGCCAGACACAACTTAGTGACTGAACAACAACATAAAAAAACATTGTGAATAATGTAACCCTCACACACATATGACCTATTCATATCTACCTGGTTGCCTTTATTAGAAGTTCAATGATCATGAGAACATCCATAGACACAGTAGAAATTTAGGCAGGTTGTACATTACACAAGTCTAGTTCATCATTCAGATCATAGTCCATGTGAATTACATCCTTACAGATATGCAGCTCACAGCTTGAACAGCCATATACAGCAGTCTTAAACTTTTCTAAGAGATAATTAAGTTCATTTGTATAATTTTTTTTAGATTTCACATATAAATGTATTATTTGTTGTTTGTCTTTCTCAGTCTGAACATATTTATAAAACAGAATAAGACTCACAGATACAGAAAACAAGGTTACCAAAGAGAAAAGATGAGGAGGGGTAAATTGGGAATTTTAGATTAGCAGATACAAACTATAACATGTAAAACAGATAAAAAGAAGGTCCTACTTTATAGCATAGGGAATTATACTTAATATCTTATAATAAGATATAATAAAAACTAAAAATTGAAAAGTAGTCTGCTAAAAATAAAGCATAAATTGAGGAAATTTCATATTTCTTCTGTCTTTATGCAAGTGAAAGGAGGAACTTTCAAATTAAATAAAAATACTCGAAGAAGCAAAATTTGACTTTCCACATGTTTTTAAAAGAAAAAAGTCCACATCTTTTAAACAAACCTTAAAGACTCATAAACTAGCAGAGCTAGAACACCTCTAACAGACATGGGAAATGAAAAGAGACTCTTCCAACATTCTAGAAGTGCAAGTGACAGCCCCAGATTCAGAAACCAGATTTCTGAAGGCCTGTTTGGTCCTCTGTCCACTATGTTACCATGACCTTCATACAGAGAATGCCACCATTTAGGGTGAAGGATTCAGCACGCCATCTCTATGCTTCAGGTTTTCTCAGAGTATAAAAGTTGTCTTGAAACTTTGTGCTAATTCTGACTCAGTACACAGAAGCTTCACGGGTTTCACTTACCCACACCTACTTTTATTTGAGCAAGGAAAAATAGTATTAGTACTTCCCTCTAGCAAGTCTTGACAAAGCCAAAGCTGGTTTAGTCATTTTCCCATCCATTCTGTCATAAGATTTTGTTTATCATAAGGAGGGTGAGTCACTGTTTTTCCTAAAGATAGAAGAAATAAATAACAGAATGATTTTTATTACACTGAACTCAGTAAACAAATTAACATATTTATATTCTTTTGACATGGAAAGATATTCAAGATATATTTTAAATGACAAAAAGCCAATTAATAAATAGTGAGGTTGAGGTGAGGTGAAGTTGCTCAGTCGTGTCCGACTCTGTGACCTCATGGACTTCTCCGTCCATGGGATTCTCCAGGCAAGAATACCAGAGTGGATTGCCATTTCCTTCTCCAGGGGATCTTCCTGACCCAGGGATTGAACCCGGCTCTTCCGCATTGGAGGCAAATGCTTTAACCTCTGAGCCACCAGGGAAGCCCAATAGTAAAGGCTCATTTTTGTAAAGTAAATATACAGTCTTGTTTAAAAAAGGCTAGGATAATTTACTCCAAAATTGAAACAGCCAGGAGTACTCTTTTAGTATAAAACTATCGCAGTCCATCACTCTTGACACCAATGGTAAAATTTCATTATTTTTATGGTTGAGCTGGGTTTTGAAAAGATAGAGAAACCTGAGATCAAACTCCCAACATTTGCTGGATAAGGAGTTCCAGAAAAACATCTACTTCTGCTTCACTGACTATATCAAAACCTTTGACTCTGTGGACCACAACAAACTGTGGAAAATACTTAAAGAGATGAGAATATCAGACCACTTTACCTACCTCCTGAGAAATCTGTATGCAGGTCAAGGAGCAACAGTTAGAACTGGACATGGAACAACAGACTGGTTGCAAATCGGGAAAGGAGCAGGTCAAGGCTGCGTATTGTCACCCTGCTTATTTAACTTATATGCAGAGTACATCATGCAAAATTCTGAGCTGGATGAATCACAAGCTGGAATCAAGATCACCGGGAGAAATATCAGTAACCTCAGATACGCAGATGACACCACTCTTCTGGCAGAAAGTGAAGAACTAAAGAGCCTCTTGAAGAAAGTGAAAGATGAGAGTGAAAAAGTTGGTTTAAAACTCAAAATTAAAAAAAAAAAACTAAGATCATGGCATCCGATCCCACAACTTCATGGAAAAAATGAAGAAACAATGGAAACAATGAGCGACTTTATTTTCTTGGGCTTCAAAATCATTGCAGATGGTGACCACAGCCATGAAATTAAAAGATGCTTGCTCCTAGGAAAAAAAGCTATGACCAACCCAGACAGCATATTCAAAGCGGAGACATTACTTTGCCAACAAAGTCAAAGCTATTGTTTTGCAAATCTAAACTTTGCCGTCTAGTCAAAGCTATGGTTTTTCCAGTAGTCATGTATGGATATGGGAGTTAGACTATAGAGAAAGTTGAGCATCAACGAATTGATACTTTTGAACTGTGGTGTTGGAGAAGACTCTTGAGAGTCCCTTGGACTGCAAGGAGATCCAACCAGTCCATCCTAAAGGAGATCAGTCCTGGGTGTTCATTGGAAGGACTGATGCTGAAGTTGAAACTCCTATACTTTGGCCACCTGATGCAAAGAGTTGACTTATTGGAAAATACCCAGATTCTGGGAAAGATTGAAGGTGAGAGAAGAAGAGGACGACAGAGGATGAGATGGTTGGATGGAATCACCAACTTGATGGACACGAGTTTGAGTAAGCTCCAGGAGTTGGTGATTGCCAGGGAAGTCTAGTGTGCTGCAGTCCATGGGGTTACAAAGAGTTGGACATGACTGAGTGACTGTACTGAACAGATACTGGGAGATAGTGAAGGACAGAAAAGCCTGGTATGCTGCAGTCCTTGGGCTTGCAATGAGTTGGACATGACCTGACCACTGAACAGCAAATATTCAAAACACGCACACACACATATACATATAAATACAATTGTGCTTGCAGATGAGACTGCACCCCTGACCAATCCTGAATCAGAACCATCCAACTAAGCTGACTCAATGATCCTGATCCATGGACACAAAAGTTTACTGTTTTAAGCTGCTTAAGTTCAGTTGCTCACTCATATCTGACTCTTTGTGACCCCCATGGACTGCAGCATGCCAGACCTCCCTGTCCATCACCAACTCCTGGAGGTTGCTCAAACTCAAGTCCATAGAGTCAGTGATGCCATCCAATCATCTCATCCTCTGTTGCCCCCTTCTCTTCCTGCCTTCGATCTTTCTCAGAATCAGGGTCTTTTCTAATGAGTCAGCTCTTTGCATCAGGTGGCCAGTTTTGGAGTTGCAGCTTTAGCATCAGTCCTGCCAATGAATATTCAGGACTGATTTCTTTTAGGATTGGTTTGTTTGATCTCCTTACAGTCCAAGGGACTCTCAAGAGTCTTCTCTAACACCACAGTTTGAAAGCATCAAGTTCTTTGACACTCAGCTTTCTTTGTGGTCCAACTCTCACATCCACACATGACTACTGGAAAAACCATAGCTTTGGCTAGATGGACCTTTGTCGGCAGAGTACTGTTGCTGCTTTTTAATATGCTGCCTTTATCGGTCATAGCTTTTCTTCCAAGGAGCAAGTGTCTTAATTTCATGGCTGCAGTCACCAACTGCAGTGATTTTCGAGCCCAAGAAAATAAAGTCTCTCACTGTTTCCATTGTTTCCGCATCTATTTGCCATGAAGTGATGGGACCTGATGCCGTGATCTTAGTTTTTTGAATACTGAGTTTTAAGCTGCTTAATTTGAGAATAATTTGTTACAAAACATTAGATACCTAATGCAATATTTTAAGCTAATCTAATCTGTGAAGTTCATTCTTCTGCCATAGTGACAGAATTAGAAGTGGGAACTGATCTCAGTTGGTGCATTCAGGGTGATTTTCAGAACTCCTAGTGGGGATTCCAGTACATGGAGAGTCTCCTATGTCCCAGACGGTAAAATATGCAGGTGTAAATGTTGGAGCAATTCTGTCAGGATGAGAAATCCACCTGGAGGACAAAGCTGTCATTCTTAAGAAGGTAGAACACAAAGAATCATGGAGAGGTACACAGAACCATAATTTTTTTTAAAAAAAGCTTGCATTTAGCTCTATATCTTTTCATTTATGCAAGCCAACCAAACCCTTTTGTTGTTTAAACTGATTTGGGATTTCCGTCAACTTGATAACAAAAAAAGAAAAAATCTCAGTGTATACACAGGCAAAGACAAGACCATGTCTCTAAACCTTAACAAGCACCTTCGCTTATAACTTATTATTACAGCACAAAGAGTAGTCTTGTAAAACATCCTGAGTCTCTGGATCTCAAACATCTGGTCAGAGGGTTTGGCAACCTGATTAGCGCACATTTCCCTTCCTCTGCATTAGACTGTCTTGAGGCTTGCTTCTTGACAGAAGAATTCCTTTCAATAAAACACTGTTGTTCACCCCCATTTAAGTTGTGTCCTGAGTAGAAAATCTTGCTTCCGTATTCCACTCTCTAATTCAGACAGCATGTCTTGATCATAACTTCCTCTGAGGGGCCAAGTCTGAAGTCAGGTCTATTGTACAGGTCCATTCACCCTGACAATCCCTTTTCTTTTCTCTGTGGTGATTGCCACTAAAGTTCCAGGTCCAGTATATCTTTTCACTGGCTCACTCACACACACACACACACACACACACACACACACATATATTTCCAGTTTTATTGAGATACAAATGACATACAGCTCTCTATAAATTTTAAGTATAGCATAATGATCCGACTTTCATACATCATGAAACACTTACAAAGTTTAGAAATCTGCTTCTACTCCATTATTTTTGGCAGGCCCTAGTTCTGATCACTTCAGGTCTTCATGATATGAGCCTATCCATTGGCTTCCTAGTGTCTTCAAGACACAGCAGCTGACTGCCTACAGATGAGCGGTCAGGGAGAGAAAAAGAGACAGTGCTTTCAAGAAA
Organism: Capra hircus; assembly: GCF_001704415.2. Classification (NCBI taxonomy): domain Eukaryota; kingdom Metazoa; phylum Chordata; class Mammalia; order Artiodactyla; family Bovidae; genus Capra; species Capra hircus. The sequence continues at coordinate 76,673,574 of NC_030808.1, forward strand.
GAAGCAGCAACCATTTTTATAACCTAATCTCAAAAGTACCATCAAGTCTGCCAAATTTTGCCAGTCACACAGACCTGTAAAAAGTAAGAGGAAACTACACAGGATATAAATACCAGGAGCAAGGAGAAAATTGGGGGCTTATTGGAGTCTGGCTACCACAATCATAACCGGCACTCTGTAGCCAGGAGCAGCATCAGCTTCTATAACACCATGCAGGAATCTAAGATAATTAAATCTCACTGTGTTCCCATGAAACTCTAATTCTAATGGATTGTAAGTTCCACAGTAAACTGGTGTCTGTGAACAGAAGGGTTCAAGCAACAAAATTAGCATGTTTCTTTGGGGATATTAAAATTCTTTTTAAACAAAACATTCTGTAGGCCCGGTTTTCTATGAAATTCTCTTTGGCAAAACTTAATTGGACATTTGGAGAACATTTTCACTTTGATTTCCCCTTTAATCCTAAAATATTATGTACTCCTTGATTAGTCAACAAGTGTGACTTGAATGTTCTCAGTGGAGAAATTCACACCAGAATAGTAGTTTTGAGTCTCTAGTTCACATGCCAAGTTTCACTATTTGATAGGTTTCAGCTGATGTGTGAGTAAATTCTTAAAGGAAGATAATTTACACCTATAATTTAAAATCCTAGGCATCATCAATTTTCCAAAAGGTCACAGGATGGAAAGATTGTTGCATGGAAGTAATAATGATATATATTATCTTGCTTTCTATCACACTCTAAGTTTCACTATGCACTTTTATAGCCATTGTCAAATACAAACATTTGTAGTTATCAGGACAGAATGTATTACCCCATCATAAAACAAAGAAGAAAAGGAACTTTTCTTTCAGAATGAAAAATTCATCTTCCTACTCAAAGGAAGCAGGATATGAAAGATAGTCTTCACTTAAATAAAAAGATTAAAAAATAACTCAGGATTTCAAATCTTGTGTTGAACATTTTGTATGTTTTCATTTATCTTGTTCCTTGAACACTCCCACATCCTGCCCTAGAGCAATTTTAAGGTTTTTGCAATCCTCAAACATTCTTATTTTTAGAGGCCCCAGCTCATGTCATATCAAATATAATGCAAGCTGTGGTATATTGCCCAAACCTTCTTGAAAAATAAAGCATTCATTCCCTTAAGCTTCTGGGAGTGCTGGACACTGGTGAATCATAGCTAACTAATCCCCTCTTTTAGTGTTTCTCTCAGCTATAGGGAGCTCCTAACCAAACACATACTCCTTCCAGGGAAGCAGCTCACATCTTGGGATGTAGGGAAACAAATTAATGGGCCCTTTCCCTAGTTTGGGACAATCCAGGCATCCAAAGTCAAGAGTTCCCTATAGGATTAGCCAAACCCTTGCTGCAACTACACCACAGTTCAACTTCTCCCTCTGTCCAATCTTCTCTCCTCACCGCTTATAGAGATGTTCCAGAGTATTTCTTAGTAAACTGATTTCTAGTCTCCATCTTGGAACCATTGTTCGTGGGGAACTTAAGACTATTAGTATTCAGAGTGGGACTAAGACAGATTTTGACAACGGGACTTTAGAAGCCAGATTGCCTACTGAGGGAGTAAGTATAGTCTTTGGTATACTACATTAGTGAAATGGTTAAAACTTTCACTGGTGATTAATTTGGATGGCATAACACTGGAAGGGAATACCCTGATGGTATAATTTATCATACATTTGGAGAAAGACAACTAAAAGCCAAAGGTCATTATTTATTTAAATGATCAACTTAAAGTATAAAGCAGCTGCAATATATAAAGAGATTCTTATCTCTTCTAGCTGGAAGTTTGATACAGTAAGAGCAATCCAGTACTCAAGAGCTCCAAAGAGTGAACTGCTGACTAGTGAGTGTCCTATGCCAAGATCAGGGCCCTCACTGGGATGGAGTATGAGCCTTAGACTTGAAATGGAAATAACTAAGTTGGTGTACTTGAAAAACTCAACTCTCCAACCTGAATTCTCTGGACCTGTAAGAGTAGCCACTCCTCCAAGTTAAAAGCCCAGTTTACCCCTATTTAAGAACTATGTAGAGATCTTTGGCTTGCAAAGCAACATATACCCTCTCTACCTTTGAATATTATCAGGGTTTCTCCTCTAGACCAATAATGCCAACATAATTTGGTTGGGAAGAACTGGGTCTCAAAAGAGACGAATGAGACACAGTGCTGAAAAAAATTGCTAGATTTATCCAAAGTACAGTGACGGGAGCTGAAGCTGAAAGAGTAGGTAGAGGACAAAGCCCTAAGCGTGCAAAATGAAAGAGGGTGGGCAGAACTCAATGCTTGATTGATATGGGATCACCATCCTTTGATACAAGTTTTAATTTTTTGTCAATACTAATAAGCTTCTAGAATGGCTCTAGGAAACTTGAGGAAAGAAATGGCTCATTATTAGATGAAGTGAAAATATGAGAATTCTCACAAAGGATGGTGGCAGGAGATATCAAATGGTTCAAAGACGTGAGCATGCCCGAATAGTTATACTACCTCAGGCTGGAAGCCCACCACCCAACTATTTTCTATGGAAAAGCCCAAAAGATGCTCCATTTACCAATATACTAAGGGATGAGTGAGGCATCAGCATGGTTGAAAAGATCAGTCATGGCTGTCATTAGCAGATCAAAACTGATGGCAGGAGAGGCAGTTACAGGATAATGAGGATTTCCAAAAGACCACAGCCCAGTGGTGGCAACTGACCATCTGAGGCAAAGTGATCATTGTTGCAAAGCTCAAAGTGGCAGCCAGAGGAAATGATGGATGTGCACACCTACAAACATGATTAACAGGCCTTAGTGTTCTCAGGAGCAAGATAGTTGGGTCGTCAAAAGAGCGCTGCTTAATTTATACAATCAAACAAATCAAGGATGAAGAAATAGGGGCTGGGGGCAACTGTCCAATAAAAGTCCTAGTTTCCAGATCTGAGCCAGTTCTCAAGACCAAAAACCACTGGCTAAAGGAAAGAAATGAGAGACAAGGCCCCAATGAGAACATCTGAAAAACATCCAGGGGAGTTTTGAAGGACTCTCTGGTGCATGCCATTCTAAGCAAAAGTGTTAGTCACTCGGTCGTGTCTAACTCTTTGCAACCCCATGGACTGTAGCCAATCAAGCTCCTCTGTCCATGGGATTCTCTATGCAAGTATACTGGAGTAGGTAGCCATTCCCTTCTCCAGAAGATCTTTCCAATCCAGGAATTGAACCTGGTTCACCTGTCTTGTAGGTGGATTCTTACTGTCTGAGCCAATAGGGAAGCCCATAACTTTCTAAGACTTCTCTGAAATAAACAAACAAAAACCACTGAGCAGCCTTCTTTGAAGGCAACATACTTCCTCATTTACCAAATGATTTGTGAGGCTTCCAGCTTTGAATGGGCCCAGATCGTAAAGGATTCTGTTATTTAGACAGCAGTGAAGGTAATCTTATCACCTGAGTCATATGAACAAGCGAACTCTAGTGTTATTAGAAGTATGACAAGTTCCAAAAAGAGAATAACATATAAATACCTAGATTTATGAAGCAAGTTCTGGTAAAAGGCCATGCAAGTAAACACCTTTTGGAGAATAGTCCTTATGTGCTAGTGGGGCCTGGTAGAGAAAGAATATACATCTGTGGGAAAACAAAAAGACAACTGACCAGAGCAACCCATCATGAACTATATCTATCAGAACCGCAGAGTCATAATATCAGGAATATGCACGGTAATTTTATTGTTAGACCGAAAAGGCACATCCAAGACGGCATGAACAGGGTCAGAGCTAGGTGGCCTAGACTCCCAAGCCACACATTTCTAGAGTACTGACACCTGTCTTTGAGTCAAAACTATGTTCACATGGAAGCTTCTTACATCTGGCTGGATTAAGTAAGAGGGAAACAGGACAAACTTCCATCACAGATAGTTTGGCTCAACATGTGGTAAGAACGAAAATGGGTCACTTCACATTGTAGCCTTATTCAGAGCAACACTAAAGAAAGCACTGAGGAGAAATCCTCCTATAGGCAGAACTTCAGGTGGTTCAAGTAATCATACACTATGTGTGATAAGAGAAATATTTCTTAGTAAGAATATGCATAAACTCAAGAACAATAGCAAATAGTTGGTCAGGAGACTGGAAGAAAGTTAGATTGGGGAAAAAGAGGTCCAGGGACAGGTCTATGGGGCTGGGCACAAAGTGTGGTTCTTGGATCATCTGTTACTGTGCACCAGAAAACATATGTCATGAAAGAGGTAATAGAAAAACCAAATAGGCAGTTGACATCAGTTAGGAAGTATAACTTGTTTCCGGCAATAGCCTCAACTCAAGACTTAGAGAAATCTAACTGACCAGCATATCACTCTAATTTCCAGTCAGACGAGAGAAACAAAACAAAGCAAAATTATACTTTAGTCTGCATTTTCATTCACAATATCTGAAGTACAGGTAAAAACATAATTAAAAAGTATGAGACAGTCAATGAAATAGAAACTTGTGACTGATAATAGAAAGAAAATATAGACTATATGCACAGTCTAACAAATGACTCAAACCTATTTATTGGAAGTAGCAAGGACTTTAAAATAATAATTATAAATATGATAAAGCATTTATAGGTAAAGATAGATACAGTCAGAGAGAAAGAAATGGAAACTCTAAAGAGAATCAAAAGGAAAGTTTATAACTGAGAAATTCAATATTTGAAATTATAATGCTGAGTGGGCTCACATGCTGGAAAGTAAAAGAAAAAAAATAGCAAACTTGAAGATAAGCCAATAAAAATCACCTAAACTGAAACAGAAAAAAAGCAAGGGGTTGAGGTATTAGTAACTTGTGAATAAATGATTAGTGTGTAACATGGTTGTAAGTGTTTACATAGAATGAAAGGAAAAATAAATTACAAGCAAAAATATATTAAGTTATTGCTCAACTTTTTTTAAATTTGATAAAAAAATATCCATGTACAAATCCCCAAAATTCAATAAACCTAAGGTCCGTCTAGTCAAGGCTATAGTTTTTCCTGTGGTCATGTATGTATGTGAGAGTTGGACTGTGAAGAAAGCTGAGCGCCAAAGAATTGATGCTTTTGAACTGTGGTGTTGGAGAAGACTCTTGAGAGTCCATTGGACTGCAAGGAGATCCAACCAGTCCATTCTGAAGGAGATCAACCCTGGGATTTCTTTGGAAGGAATGATGCTAAAGCTGAACCTCCAGTACTTTGGCACCTCATGAGAAGAGTTGACTCATTGGAAAAGACTCTGATGATGGGAGGGATTGGGGGCAGGAGGAGAAGGGGACAACCCAGGATGAGATGGCTGGATGGCATCACTGACTCAATGGACGTGGGTCTGAGTGAACTCCGGGAGATGGTGATGAACAGGGAGGCCTGGTGTACTGCGATTCATGGGGTTGCAAAGAGTGAGACACGACTGAGCGACTGAACTGAACTGAATTAGGAAAAATACAAAAAGAACTACACCTAGACAAGTTTTTCATGAAAACCAAAAATAAAGGGAAAATCTTGAAAGAAGACACAAGCTAAGAAAAAAGAAACATAAATAAAATATATATATATATATAATGTATAGGGAAATAGAATGATTATTTTGATGACTGATTTCTCAGTCAAACAATACAAGTGAAAAAAAAATAGAAGGACACATTAAGAGTTGAAACAAAGCAAGTCAAAACAAGAAGTCAATAAAAGAATGAAACTAGATCACTTTCTAACACCACACACAAAAATAAACTCAAAATGGATTAAAGATCTAAATGTAAGACCAGAAACTATAAAATTCCTAGAGGAGAATATAGGCAAAACACTCTCCAACATAAATCACAGCAGGATCCTCTATGATCCACCTCCCAGAATACTGGAAATAAAAGCAAAAATAAACAAATGGAATCTAATTAAAATTAAAAGCTTCTGCACAACAAAGGAAAATATAAGCAAGGTGAAAAGACAGTCTTCTGAATGGGAGAAAATAATAGCAAATGAAGCAACTGACAAACAACTAATCTCAAAAATATACAAGCAACTTCTGCAGCTCAATTCCAGAAAAATAAACCACCCAATCAAAAAATGGGCCAAAGAACTAAATAGACATTTCTCCAAAGAAGACATACAGATGGCTAACAAACACATGAAAAGATGCTCAACATCACTCATTATTAGAGAAATGCAAATCAAAACCACAATGAGGTACCACTTCACACCAGTCAGAATGGCTGCGATCCAAAAATCTGCAAGCAATAAATGCTGGAGAGGGTGTGGAGAAAAGGGAACCCTCCTACACTGTTGGTGGGAATGCAAACTAGTACAGCCGCTTTGGAGAACAGTGTGGAGATTCCTTAAAAAATTGCAAATAGAACTACCTTATGACCCAGCAATCCCACTGCTGGGCATACACACCAAGGAAACCAGAATTGAAAGAGACACATGTACCCCAATGTTCATCGCAGCACTGTTTATAATAGCCAGGACATGGAAACAACCTAGATGTCCATCAGCAGATGAATGGATAAGAAAGCTGTGGTACATATACACAATGGATACTTTTTACTCAGCCGTTAAAAAGAATACATTTGAATCAGTTCTGATGAGATGGATGAAACTGGAGCCGATTATAGAGAGTGAAGAAAGCCAGAAAGAAAAACACCAATACAGTATACTAACACATATATATGGAATTTAGAAAGATGGCAATGACGACCCTGTATGCAAGACAGCAAAAAAGACACAGATGTGTATAACGGACTTTTGGACTCAGAGGGAGAGGGAGAGGGTGGGATGCTTTGGGAGAATGGCATTGTAACATGTATACTATCATGTAAGAATCGAATCGCCAGTCTATGTCTGACGCAGGATACAGCATGCTTGGGGCTGGTGCACGGTGATGACCCAGAGAGATGTTATGGGGAGGGAGGTGGGAGGGGGGTTCATGCTTGGGGACGCATGTACACCCATGGTGGATTCATGTCAATGTATGGCAAAACCAATATAGTATTGTAAAGTAAAATAAAGTAAAAATTAAAATTAAAAAAAAATAAATAAAAATAACAAAACAAGAAGTCAAATTATAATTTTAATCCAATTAAAACAGTCTTCTAACATGAAGTTAAAATAAGAACTAAGTGAGATAGTTCAGTTCAGTCGCTCAGTCGTGCCCAACTCTTTGCAACCCCATGAACCACAGCATGCCAGGGCTCCCTGTCCATCGCCAACTCCTGGAGTTCACCCAAACCTATGTCCACTGAGTCAGTGGTACCATCCAACCATCTCATCCTCTGTCATCCCCTTCTCCTCCTGCCCTCAATCTTTCCCAGCATCAGGGTCTTTTCAAATGAGTCAGTTCTTTGCATCAGGTGGCCAAAGTATTGGAGCTTTAGCTTCAACATCAGTCCTTCCAATGAGCACCCAGGACTGATCTCCTTTAGGATGGACTGGTTGGATCTCCTTGCAGTCTAAGGGACTCTCAAGAGTCTTCTCCAACACCACAGTTCAAAAGCATCAATTCTTCGGCACTCAGCTTTCTTTCTAGTCCAACTCTCACATCCGTACATGACTACTGGAAAAACCTTAGCCTTGCCTAGACCGACTAGATGTCCGTGCCCAAATGTTCAATTCATAATGGGCATTTCATCAATACTATAAAGACTAAGATGTCAGTGCCTAATTAGGTGACTTTCATGTAGTAGGCACTCAATAAATACTAGCTGAATGAAAGAATCCCATTACATTGAAGTGTTTAATGTCTGTGTGATTATAATAATAAATATTTGCCCTTTATCAGAAAAAAATACCAATAAGGTGTAAAAAGATATTTGCAATAAACAAAAATTGAGGGAATTAGTTCCTCTCAGAAAATTCACACTAAACCTAACACCTTAAATTCCTTGTGCACTAGTAGCTCAGTCATGTCAAACTCTGTGACACCATCACCAGGCTCCCCTGTCCATGGAATTCTCCAGGCAAGAATACTGGAATTGGTTGCCATTCCCTTCTACAGAACCCAGGTCTCCTGCATTGCAGGCAGATTGTTTACTATCTAAGCCACCAGGGAAGCCTTAAACTAATTTATTTAAAAATTATTTAATGGTTTAAAGCAGAATAGTAACAAATTAATATGGGATTTATCACATTTGAAAATAGCACAGAGAAGGGGAGGGGTAAATATATGTATGTTTTGTAAATGTCTTACTTTTCTAAATATTATAATATTATCCCAAAATAGACTGATACAACTGCACTCATTTAAAATGCTAACATGGTAATGATCAAAATCCTTCAAGCCAGACTTCAGCAGTATGTGAATTGAGAACTTCCAGATACACAATCTTGGTTTTAAAAAGTCAGAGGAACCAGAGCTCAAATTGCCAACATCCACTGGGTCATAGAGAAAGCAAGGGAATTCCAGAAAAAAAAAAAAAAACATTTATTTCTGCTTTATTGACTATGCCAAAGCCTTTGACTGTGTGGATCACAGCAAACCGTGAAAAATTCTTAAAGAGATGGGAGTACCAAGCCACCTGACCTGCCTCCTGAGAAATCTGTATGCAGGTCAAGAAGCAACAGTTAGAACTGAACATGGAACTACTGACTGGGTCTGAATTGAGAAAGGAGTATGTCAAGGATGTATATTTACACCCTGCTTATTTAACTTATATGCAGAGTATATCATGCGAAATGCCAGGCTAGATGAAGCTCTAGTTGGAATCAAGATTGCAGGGAGAAATATCAGTAACTTCAGCCATGCAAATGATATCACTCTAATGGCAGAAAGTGAAGAACTAAAAAGCCTCTTGATGAAAGTGAAAGAAGAGAGTGAAAAAGCTGGCTTAAAACTTAACATTCAAAAAACGAAGATCATGGCATCCTGTCCCATCACTTCATGGCAAATAAAGGAAAACAGTTGCAAAGTGACAGATTTTATTTTCTTGGGTTCCAAAATCATTATGGATGGTGACTGCAGCCATGAAATTAAAAGACATTTGCTCCTTGGAAGAAAAGCTATAACCAACCTAGACAGCATGTTAAAAAGCAGAGCCAACACTTGGCTGACAAAGGTCCGTCTAGTCAAAGCTAAGTTTTTCCAGTAGTCATGTATGGATGTGAGAGCTGGACCATAAAGAAGGCTGAGCACTGAAGAATTGATGCTTTTGAACCGTGGTGCTGGGGAAGACTCCTGAGAGTCCCTTGGACAGCAAGGAGATCAAACCAGTCAATCCTAAAGGAAATCAGTCCTGAATATTCATTAGAAGGACTGATGCTAAAGCTGAAACTCCAAAACTTAGGCCACCTGATAAGAAGAGCTGACTCATTGGAAACTACCCAGATGCTGGGAAAGATTGAAGGCAGGAGGAGAAGCGGGTGAGAGAGGATGAGATGGTATGATAGCATCAACCATTCAATGAGCATCAGTTTGAGCCAACTCTGGGAGATAGTTAAGGATAGGGAAGCCTGGTGTGCTGCAGTCCATGGGATCACAAAGAGCTGGATACAACATAGTGATTGAATAGCAACAATAAGACTATGATATTTTAAGAATATATATTTTAATCCCTTGAGTAATTGGTGGGGAAAAAAGAAATTAAAAGATACAGTCAAAAAAGTAATAGAGAAAATTACATGAAACTCTAAGAAAAAATAGCTCATCTAAAGAAAGCAGCAAAGGGAGAAAAGGCCTAAAAAACGGGAAAAATAAAAAAAAATAGAATGATGGTAGACTTAAGTCACACAAAATCAATGCACACTACTACATATAAAACAGATAACTAATAAGGACCTACTGTATAACAGAGAACTCTACTCAATACTCTGTAATGACCTATTTGGGAAAAGAATCTAAAAAAGAGTGGATATACATTTATGTATAACTGATAACTTTGCTGTATAGCTGAAACTAATAATGTAAATCAATAATACCCCAATTAAAATTTTAAAATAAAAATAATTAAAATTTTTAGAAAGATTAAAAACTAATAATTGTATTAAATGTAAGTGGCCTGAAAGCTCTAGCTACGTATTGTTCTTACCTCATTCGTCAGCTCCATTTTTTTCTCTCATTATACCAGTTCTGTTTCTTATCATCTCCATTTTAATGACTGAGAAGGCTTTCTAAAATGGTCATCCTGTCTCAACTTTCTCATGTGCTACATCAATACCAGCATTTGCAGACCCTTTATCGTGGACTAGATTTCTGAGTGCCTGCTCTAGTTCTTTGAGCATCTATACTTGGCTTGCAAGGTTTCTTTGTTTCCTGTAGGTTTCCTAAAGGTTTTCTTTTGTCCTATATACTGCAGTCAGTTTCTTCTTTGCTCCATAATTAAAGACCAAAGGTTAACCAAGCCGCAATTTCAACTCAGCCCAACCCAACAAAGGCAGCTAAACCCAGTTCAAAATCCCATCCTTGGTCAGAATACACTAGCTTGGCCAGCCATGCACTGTGCTTAGTCACTTAGCCATGTCTGACTCTTTGCGACCCCAGGGACTGTAACCCACCAGGCTCCTCCATCCATGGAGATTCTCCAGGAAATAATACTGGAGTAGGTTGCCATGCCATCCTCCAGAGGATCTTCCCAACCCAGGAATCGAACCCAGCAAGAGAATTCAAAAATGTCACACTGTCAAAACTCGACTATACGGTTTCCTTCATGTCATGCTTCACAGCTCCTTCTTAAACTATATTTTATAGCTACAAAATTTCAGAAATTCCCTGGACAAGATTCCCATGTCATTTGTTTGCATTTTTATGTTTTTCTCTTCTTTCTGAAATACCCTAACTGTCTTCTCTGCTTTGGGAACTCTTACTGCTCCTCTAAATCGTGGCTGAAATCTCACAGATACTATAAGAAACAGAGTCAGACTACCTTCTCTTCCTCAGTGTCCCAAGCTACTTTAAACTAGGACAGGGCACATTAAACTGTAAAGAACTGTATGCCTGCTCCAACCATCAATCTGTGAGGAACAAGATCTTATCATTGTATCCTCTTTGCTCTTAATACTAATGCAGATATTAATATTTAAAAGATTTTCACTAAATAATAGCCGAGGAAACATGTATCTTGTCAGGTCTAGAACAAGAAAACTATTCAAAAAAAAAAAAAAAAAAAAGAATGAAGAGTTATATCCACCAACTGGTTAGAAACAACTGTAGGACCACAAGAAAGTTACACTGAATTCACTTATTTAATTCAAGCAGAATTTACTAAGAACTTACATAGCGTTAGAGTCCAAGAGTCTTGGGAAGGAACTTATGATTAATAATACAAAATAGATAGAGGTCAAATTTATAAGTCTCTCATATAAAGTATATTAAAAAAAAGTGAAATCGCTCAGTCGTGTCCGACTCTTTACAACCCTATGGACCTTAGCCTACCAGGCTCCTCCCTCCATGGAATTTTCCAGGCAAGAGTACTGGAGTGGGTTACCATTTCCTTCTCCAGGGGATCTTCCTGACCAAGGATTGAAACAAGATCTCAAGCATTGCAGGCAGACGCTTTACTCTCTGTCTGAACTTAACTTGAATCTTAAGTATATTTGTTCAAAAGCAAAATTGGTAATAATGATTCCTTGCCAAAACTTTTGCACAGATAGGGCAAACTGTAGTACAAACAAGACCGAGGAAATAACACTTCAACATATTCTAGCATTTAAAAGTATCCAATTATATACAGAAAATTGATACCCTTATTATAAAACATGCTTACTGTGCTGTAAGTTCAAAAGCCTTCTATTCAATAACAGTTTATTAACTAATTTGAATACATGTATGTATCAAAATAACAGTATTAGGAAGTTATTCCAGAATGAGACAAACTGTGATTTGTAAAATTGTATTCTAAAAAGAATAATAATAAATAAGTTTTTAGTAATGTTTTGGTTTTTAAATATTTCCCAAAGGAAGGGCCATAATATCTTTCATTTAGGTAAATTTACCAACTAAATTGAACTATAAATTTCAATAACTACTGAAGCCTTTCCAAGAATGACAACTGGGAGAAATATACCTGATCTGTAGCAGAGTTTGATTTAATTAAAAGATTATATTCTTTGAATTTCAATTTAGACAGGCCAATAACAATGGGTCAGGCCATCATCTGTTTTCTAATACAATCTTGACTTCTTAAAAGTCTCAAACAATAGACTTATGTTTGAATTTCTCAGGAAAAATTCACTGCAGAGATTAATTATGACACCCTGGGAATAAGCATCTAGCTCTCATCTCAAAATCCCACACAATTTACAACCCTCTTGCAAGTGGTGGTGTCTCTGGAGATGCTCTGACTTTCCAATCCACCTTTTGTGTGTGCTGCAGAATTTATAAGGTGAGTTTCTCTGACTGATCCATCTTTTTGCACCCAGGAGGGATTTGTCAGATTTTTATTCTACTTACATATTCAGTTATATGCAGCACTTCTTGAAAGTTGCTGAACTGGAGAAATTAGTGCATTGGTGGTTAGATAGTCTTCTTACATTGTGAGAGAAAATTTGCTGTATAAAATATATTTTATTTCTGGTTTATCTTTATAGCATCTCTCAGTGGCCCTTATTATGATATAAAATTCACAGTCATACTCTGGGCTTACAAAAGAGGAATTTGAAACAAGAAGAAAATAATTTTTCCCGTATCACCAAGAAAAAATATATTCAGTCTCATTTGCGAAAGAAATGTAAAGATGAGGGAACTCAGGGAACAGAAATAAAAATTTCAGATCCCTACTATTTTATACTTGTTATTCCTCAACATGTATAAATATGTTTAGAATCCCAATCTGTAACTATGTATTGAACATTTACTAATAATACTAACAGGCCTACGTGCTACTCCCTATAACCTGGAGAAGAAGTAAAATAAGCAATTTCTCCCCTCAAGGAATTTAAGGTTGTGGCAGAAAGAGATAAACTAATGCTAATATGAATTAAAGTGTGAAAAGAGCCATGAGACCAGTATACAGTGCCATGGGATAAATTAGAAAGAAATGTAAGTGACAGGGAGACTCAGAGATGGTTCTAGACAGGTTAAGATGTTTGAACTGGAATTTAAAGGAAGAGATTTATGAATGACAAGAAAGAGAAAGACTTGAAATCTAGGCTGACAGAAAACCACGGGTAAAGCACCAAAGTCAGAAAATAAAAACGCCATCTATGTCCAAAGAGTGTAGGGTGTGGTGTAAGAGTCCTTTTACTTTAAGTGTAGTGCTAAGAAATTGGACTTCAGCTTTGGGGATATCAGAGGTCCTTAAAGATCATGTTTAAAATGAAGAAAGATTACTCTGTAACAAAGTAAAGTGTGGAAGAATAACTGAAATGAGGATAGAAAAATAAAATAAAAACAAGGAAAAGAATTAAGACTCCTTTAGTCCTGGCAAAGATAGAGATTGAAGATTAATGGAAGTTCTAGCCTAAGAAATTAGGTAAGAAAAAGAAATAAAGGACAACCAAATTGAAAAGGAAGAAGTAAAAAGTATCTCTGTTTGCAGATGATATGATCTTTCATGTAGAAAATCCTAATGATTTCACACATACACACATATATACACACAACCTGTTAAAACTAAAATGATCTCACCATAGTAGTGGGACCCAAATTCAATGGAAAAAATGCATTCCTATAAAATAATAATGAACAATCTAAAAATAAAATTACAAAACAAACCCATTTGTAATAGCATCAAAGTAAATAAAATATTTAGCAATTAACTTAGCCAAGGAAGTAAAGTACTAGTATAATGAAAATGAGAAAACATTGCTAAAATAAAGAAGATAAAATACTAAGACATAATGTTACTATTAAAAAGGCACAAATAAATGGAAACACATCACATATTCATGGATTAGAAGATTTAATATGGTTAAAATGTCAATACCCAAAGCAATCAACAGATTCAATATTATCCCTATCAAAATCCCAATGATGGTTTTTGTAAAAATATATCCTAAAATAGAATATTAAGGGGCCCTAAATAGCCAAAACAATTATGAAAAAGAATAAAACTGGAGGACTCACACTTCTGAATTCAAAATTTACTGAAAAACTACAGTAATCAAAACAGTGTGATTTTGACATAAACACAGGTATTTAGACCAGTGGAATAGAATAGGGAGCCCAGAAATAAACCCTTTTGTATATGTAAAAATGATTTTAACTGCACCTAGACCATTCAATGGAGAAAGGACAGGCTTTTTGACAAATGGTACTGAGAAAACAATATCCACATGCAAAGGAATGAAGCTGGACTCTTACCTAATATCATATAGAAAAAGTAACTCAAAATGGACCAAAGTCCTAAATATAACACCTGAAACAAAATTCCTAGAAGAAAACACAAGACAAAAGCTTTACATTAGATTTGACTTTGATTTTTTTGGATATGACCAAAGGCATAAATAACAAAAGAAAAAATAGACAAAATGGACTTCATAAATATTTTAAATGTGTGCATCAAAAGATAATATTGATAGAGTAAAGAAGGTATGCACAGAAAGCGAGAAAATATCTACAAATCATAAAACTATTACGAAAGACAAACAGTATAGGTAACTACTAAAATTCAATAACAACAAAAAAACACAAATAATCCAGTTTAAAAACACAAAAGACTTGAATAGACATTTCTCCAGAAAAGATACATAAATAGTCAATAAACACATGAAAATAAAATCAATGCCACCACTAGGAGAATGCAAATTTCAAAACTACAATGAAATATTACATCATATCCATTAGAACAGCTACTTATTCAAAAAAAAAGGAAAACAAATGGTGGAAAGAATGTAGAGAAACTGGAACCCTAGTGAACCATTGTTGGGAATATAAAATGACACATTCAGTGTCAGTTCCTCAAAAAATTAAAACTACAGTTACCATATAATTCAGTAATTCCACCTCTTGGTATACAACCAAAAGAATTAAAACAAGGTCTTGAAGAATATTTGTACATCCATGATCATATCAAATTTATTCACAACAGCTAGAACTAGAAGCAATCTATGTGCCTATCATAGGACAAATGGATAAGCAAAATGTAGTATAGTCAATGAAGTATTATTCAGTCTAAAAAAGGAAGTAAATTTTGCTACAACATGAATAAATTTAAAGAACATTATACTAACTGGAACAAGACAGTCATAAAAGACAAATACTGTTTTTGAGACAATAGGAAAAATACATATATATATTTATACATAAACATTCAAGCTTAGTTCTCTGGCCTTGGTTCCTGGCATTGTTGTTGTTCAGTTGCTAAGACGTGTACATCTCTTTCAGTTCAGTTCAGTCGCTCAGTCGTGTCCGACTCTTTGCAACCCCATGAATCACAGCACACCAGGCCTCCCTGTTCATCACCATCTCCCGGAGTTCACTCAGACTCACGTCCATCTAGTCCGTGATGCCATCCAGCCATCTCATCCTCTGTCATCCCCTTCTCCTCCTGCCTCCAATCCCTCCCAGCATCAGAGTCTTTTCCAATGAGTCAACTCTTCACATGAGGTGGCCAAAGTACTGGAGGTTCAGCTTTAGCATCATTCCTTCCAAAGAAATCCCAGGGCTGATCTCCTTCAGAATGGACTGGTTGGATCTCCTGGCAGTCCAAGGGACTCTCAAGAGTCTTCTCCAACACCACACTTCAAAAGCATCAATTCTTCGGCGCTCAGCCTTCTTCACAGTCCAACTCTCATGTCCATACATGACCACAGGAAAAACCATAGCATTCACTAGACAGACCTTAGTCAGCAAAGTAATGTCTCTGCTTTTGAATATGCTATCTAGGTTGGTCATAACTTTTCTTCCAAGGAGTAAGCGTCTTTTAATTTCATGGCTACAGTCACCATCTTCAGTGATTTTGGAGCCAAAAAAAATAAAGTCTGACACTGTTTCTACTGTTTCCCCATCTATTTCCCATGAAGTGATGGGACCAGATGCCATGATCTTAGTTTTCTGAATGTTGAGCTTTAAGCCAATTTTTTCACTCTCCTCTTTCACTTTCATCAAGAGGCTTTTTAGTTCCTCTTCACTTTCTGCCACAAGGGTGGTGTCATCTGCATATCTGAGGTTTTTTGATATTTCTCCCAGCAATCTTGATTCCAGCTTGTGTTTCTTCCAGCCCAGCGTTTCTCATGGTGTACTCTGCATAGAAGTTAAATAAGCAGGGTGACAATATACAGCCTTGACGTACTCCTTTCACTATTTGGAAGCAGTCTGTTGTTCCATGTCCAGTTCTAACTGTTGCTTCCTGACCTGCATACAGATTTCTCAAGAGGCAGGTCAGGTGGTCTGGTATTGCCATCTCTTTCAGAATTTTCCACAGTTTATTGTGATCCACGCAGTCAAAGGCTTTGGCATAGTCAATAAAGCAGAAAGAGATGTTTTTCTGGAACTCTCGTGCTTTTTCCATGATCCAGCGGATGTTGGCAATTTGATCTCTGGTTCCTCTGCCTTTTCTGAAACCAGCTTGAACGTCAGGGAGTTCACAGTTCACGTATTGCTGAAGCCTGGCTTGGAGAATTTTGAGCATTACTTTACTAGCATGTGAGATGAGTGCAATTGTGTGGTAGCTTGAGCATTCTTTGGCATTGCCTTTCTTTGGAATTGGAATGAAAACTGACCTTTTCCAGTCCTGTGGCCACTGCTGAGTTTTCCAAATTTGTTGGCATATTGAGTGCAACACTTTCACAGCATCATCTTTCAGGATTTGAAACAGCTCAACTGGAATTCCATCACCTCCACTAGCTTTGTTCATAGTGATGCTTTCTAAGGCCCACTTGACTTCACATTCCAAGATGTCTGGCTCTAGATGAGTGATCACACCATCATGACTATCTGGGTAGTGAAGATCTTTTTTGAACAGTTCTTCTGTGTATTCTTGCCACCTCTTCTTAATATCTTCTGCTTCTGTTAGGTCCATACCATTTCTGTCCTTTATAGAGCCCATCTTTGCATGAAATGTGCCCTCTTTGAGACCCCATAAACTGCAGCATGCCAGGCTTCCCTGTCCATCATTATCTCCTGGAGTTTGCTCAAACTCATTTCCATTAAGTTGATGATTCCATCTCATCCTCTGTCGTTCCCTTCTCCTCCTGTCCTGTCTTCCCCAGCAGCAGGTCTTTTCCAATGAGTCAGCTCTTCCCATCAGGTGGCCAAAGTATTGGAGCTTCGGATTCAGCATCAGTTCTTCCAATGAATACTCAGGGTTGATTTTCTTTAGGATTGACTGGTTTTATCTCCTTGCAGTCCAAGGGACTCTCAAGAGTCTTCTCTAGCACCACAGTTTCAAAGCATCAATTCTTTGGCACTCAGCCTTCTTTATGGTCCAACTCTCACATCCATACATGATTACTGGAAAAATCATAGCTTTGACTAGATGGACCTTTGTCGGCAAAGTGATGTCTCTGCTTTTTAATACACTGTTTAAGTTTGTCATAGCTTTTCTTCCAAGGAGTAAGCGTCTTTTAATTTTATGGCTGCAGTCATCATCCACAGTAATTTTGGAGCCCAAGAAAATAAAATCTGTCACTGTTTCCACTTTTTCCACATCTATTTGCCGTGAAGTTATGGGACCAGATGCCATGATTTTATTTTTTTGAATGTTGAGTTTTAAGCCAGTTTTTTCACTCTCCTCTTTTACTCTCTTCAAGAGACTCTTTAGTTCCTCTTCACTTTCTGCCATTAGAGTGACATCAGTTGCATATCTTTTAAATAAGATACGCATATAAGTATTCTGCATATAACTTAAATAAGCAATGTGACAATATACAGCCTTTCCTCATTTTGAACCAGTCTGTTGTTCCATGTCCAGTTCTAATTGTTGATTCTTGTCCTGAATACAGATTTTTCAGGAGACAGATAAGGTGGTCTGGTATTCCCAATTCTAATTCTCCATTTTCTTGAGATCCACATTGTCAAAGGCTTTAGTGTAGTCAATGAAGCAGAAGTAGATGTGCTTCGGAATTCCCTTGCTTTTCCTATGATCCAGTGGATGTAAAACCCTTGTAATTTCCTAAGTGAAAAGAGCATGAGGAGAATTTCTTATTGTAATATGTGTCTTTGACCCCAACCTTGACAAAGGGCTCCTTAGTTCAGTTCAGTTTAGTCGCTCAGTCATGGCTGACTCTTTGTGACCCCATGAATCACAGCACACCAGGCCTCCCTGTCCATCATCAACTCTTGGAGTTCAACCAAAGTCTTATCCATCAAGTCAGTGATGCCATCCAGCCATCTCATCCTCTGTCATCCCCTTCTCCTCCTGCCCCCAATCCCTCCCAGCATCAGAGTCTTTTCCAATGAGTCAACTCTTCCCTTGAGGTCCTTAAGCCATTGTAAATTTCTAAGTGACAAAAGCACTAGGAGTACGTTTTGTTCTAACATGATGACTCTAGATGGGTTCATGGGTGACTTCTGGGAAGGGAAAATGGACAGTTATTGTTTAATGGGTACAAAGTTTCAGTTTTACAAGATGAAAAGTATTATGGAGATGGACGGTGGTGATGGTTACACACTGTTATGAATGTACTTTATACCATTGCACTGTATACTTAAAGATGGGTAGGGTGGCAAATTTTATGCCTTGTATTTTACCACATAGTTATTTTAAAGGTGAAGACATTTGATCCAAATTGTTTGCTGTGAGGATAAAGAGAAAGCAATGAATGTGAAAAATTTTCAGAGCAAAATTCAAAGTTCTCAGGCAAGAATATAGCTTAATTATCAAGAATAGTCAAGGTTATCATGAGTCTAGTCCTAGCTCTGATGTTTACTAGTTTCATAGTCTTGAGGAAGTTTCATGTTTTATGAGCACATCACCAGAATTCAGCCAAAATTTAGTTAATATGGCACACTCCACACAAGGCTAGTCATGCCACATGAACATCTTCTGTAAAAGTGAAGGCAACTTCTCAAATTTTGAAAAAAAATTAGAATTGTGATTAAGTAGGATTCCTTTAAAGTGGGTACACTGAAAAGGGTTTTGCATATATCAGATAATAATCAGAAGATAGTTTTAGAAGAAAACTAAACAGAACAATCAGAAGAAAAATTAACATAAAGTATTAATTTTTATCTTTTGAGAATATATATGTAAGACTGCACAATCTAATATAAAGAATCATATACCTACTGTACTAATGTCTGTAATTGCTAACTCACACAAGATAAATTCTAAATTTGCATACGGTATTGTATAGCATACATAATTATTGAATATTAAGATAAACCTAAATAATGAATGTTATTTGAAATTATTAAAATTCAAAATGATATAAATGATTCATAGTCATAATGATAATCCTTGCTTTCTTTTATAACACTGAATATTTATTTCAGCAAGACTTAATAGTGTAAGGGAAAGATATGACTTTACTTTCTTCAAAATAGAGAGCTATTTCAATACCATTTATTGAATATCATATCCCTACTGTTTTCAATGCCATCTTTGCTACAAAGTATTTTATGTTTTAATATGAATAACATTGTGTTTTAGATGAGACTAAGGAAGGGTTATATAATAATTTTGGATAAACATGCCCTTGGTTTACCACAGATAGGTAATTTACTACAGTATTATTTGTGTGTGGCAATTCAAAAACTTTCCATTAGTCTGAAAATCTGCAGATTCGTCCAGACATGAATCTATGCTCCATGTATACAAACAATGTGTTACAAAAAATAAGCATATAAGTTTGAAAACTATTACAGCTCCATGATCATAGTATGCTTGCATAAGTCATTCAGTCATTTCATCTCTTGCATTGCAGGTGGATTCCTCACCAGCTGAGACACCAGGGAAGCCCAATGTATATAAACTATGTGTTACATACAAGAACCATCTAAATTTGAAAGTTATTACAGCTCTATTCTGGAAGAAAAGTTATGACCACCCTAGATAGTATATTCAAAAGCAGAGACATTACTTTGCCGACTAAGGTCCGTCTAGTCAAGGCTATGGTTTTTCCAGTAGTCATGTATGGATGTGAGAGTTGGACTGTGAAGAAGGCTGAGCACCAAAGAATTGATGCTTTTGAACTGTGGTGTTGGAGAAGACTCTTGAGAGTCCCTTGGACTGCAAGGAGATCCAACCAGTCCATTCTGAAGGAGATCAGCCCTGGGATTTCTTTGGAAGGAATGATGCTAAAGCTGAAACTCCAGTACTTTGGACACCTCATGGAAAGAGTTGACTCATTGGAAAAGACTTTGATGCTGGGAGGGATTGGAGGCAGGAGGAGAAGGGGACGACAGAGGACGAGATGGCTGGATGGCATCATTGACTAGATGGACGTGAGTCTGAGTGAACTCCGGGAGTTGGTGATGGACAGGGAGGCCTGGCGTGCTGCGATTCATGGGGTCACAAAGAGTCGGACACAGCTGAGAGACTGAATTGATTCATTCCCACAGGAGTATTAGGAAATATTTCTTAAAAAGTTATAACTACCTAAATGTTTACTATTAGAATTACTGAAAATGATATTTAAAGTCCATAAATTTTCTAATAGTCTGAGACCTGATATTTTCTTTAAAATTCTTACAATTTTTAAAATCATCCTAAAGAAAAAGTCAAGTTTTCTAAATTATTAATTCTCAAATAATTTTTATTAGAAAGTTTTCAAAAAGCACTGAATAAACAGAAGTGCATAGCACATTGCCCTTGTAGTCTCAAATCAAAATTTGAAAGAGAAAGTATTAGGACTTGGATATTTTCTACAAATCAGTAATTGTTTAAATATTTGGCTGAAGTGGGGTAAATAAAGATTACAGAAATCAGTGTGTCAGTAGAAATGAAAATATGAAAACAACAAAGTTAAAGGATGTCAACAAGTCAAAAGCAAATTAGTCCAAGTCTAGCCATGGTAATTCTTACTCATCATAGACATTTAATTACCTCTGAAGTGTGTAATGATGGTGTAAGAAACAGAGCCCAGATTACTAGGAAGACTTTTTGTGTGTAATAGTAAGACCAACACAAGGGAGTCCTAATAATAATGTTTTAAATGTTTTATATATGTTTGAGATTCTTTTTAGTTTCTTTTCTTCAGGTAAATATAATAGTGCCCTTCTCACCAAGAAAAATGAAAGATCTTTAGGATAATGTTTCTTGATTGAACAACTACTGGGTACACAGTCTGTGAGCCAGTCTACTTGTTAGATACTTTAGAAGTGTTAAGCAGAACTCTGCAAATTATATAGAAACCCACATGCCCTAAATGAGCTGTCATGAAAAGGTAGGGACATCTGAAAAGGCAGGGTTAGGTCTAGTCTCAGGGACATCCATATTCAGGGTCTTTTAGGATTTCTTATCTCTTCTCTCTGCTTTTTCTGCCTACTGTCATTATTTCTTTAATGAGGAAAACACCACAAGATTCAGCTTATGGTTTCAGGTGGGTCTAAGCTTCCATTCTCCACAATCTTACAAACAAATAGAACAGAGCTTTTCCTTATTGAGGTCATTTTTAGAAAGTAGAAATGGCTTGTATTGGCCCAGTTTAGGTCTTGCACCAGCCCTGTCTGTGAACTAAGACATCAGGGTATGATGATTGGTCAATCTGTCTTGCCCACACTGGGACAAGAAAACTGCAATGATCCACACAAAACACATGAAGAAAGAATTGGTTCCCAAGGAAAGGATGTGCTATTATCAAAACAGAGGATGCCCACTACAATGGGGAAATGAGACATTGATAAAATGCAGTTCTGGGCTTCAAGACATTCACAGTTCAGCAATAAATATATAGTATATTTTCATTGCTATAAAAATATACTATAATACTGTGATATGTGTGCTATACCAAAGTTATATTCAAAGGCCTAATGGACAGTGACAAATTTTAGCCATACCAAATACAGTAGTTGATGAAAAAAGATTCTAAAAGAGATCATATTTGAGCTGGATCTTGAATAATGAAAGGGAGCTTAATAAGTGAAGAGTAACAGGACATTCATAGTGAAGCTGTTGAAAGAGATTTTTTAAAAATCGTGGAAAATAGAACTGTGCATTTAGAGGGCAGTAACTCTTTCAAGTATTGTTTAACAAAAGGACCAAGAAGATGAGAGGTGGAATGGGGGAGAACAATCAAAAAACAGGTTGATATCATATTGTAGAGTTATTTAAATATCATGTTGATAATTTCAGATATTGTTGGACCAGCCAGATACTCAACTAGTCAATCAGTTATATGTCAAATAAATGTTGGGCAAAGTACCCTAAGATGAGTAAATTGAGAAGCCCGCATGGCTGAGAGATTGACAATGGCACATCTGCTCCTTTGTTGAGCCACACTGGGCAGTTTACATGGGTTTCTATCAAGGGACAATTTTGTCTAGGTTTAGCTAATCTCTTCTCAGAAAAGGCTAAGTGACTTTGTATTGCTTTGTTGTTTTCCTTTAGTCACTAAGTCATGTATATGAACTCCTTATTGCCAAAGTCAGACTTAAATTGAAGAAAGTAGGGAAAACCATTAGACCATTCAGGTATGACTTAAATCAAATCCTTTATGATTATACAGTAGAAGTGACAAATAGATTCAAGGGATTAGATCTGATAGAGTGCCTGAAGAACTATAGATGGAGGTTCCTGACATCGTATAGGAGGCAGGGATTAAGACCATGCCCAAAGAAAAGAAATGCAAAAAAAGGCAAAACAGTGGTATGAGGAGGACTTACAAATAGCTGTGAATAGAAGAGAAGCGAAAGGCAATGGAAAAAGGAAAGATATACCCATTTGAATGTACAGTTCCAAAGAATAGCAAGGAGAGATAAGAAATCCTTCCTCAGTGATCAATGCAAAGAGATAGAGGAAAACAATACAACAGGAAAGTCTAAAGAATTAGTCAAGAAAATTAGAGATACCAAGGAAATATTTCATGCAGAGACGGGCACAATAAAGGACAGAAACGTTATGGACCTAACAGAAGCAGAAGATATTAACAAGAGGTGGCAAGAATACACAGAAGAACGGTACAAAAAAGATCTTCACGACCCAGATAATCAAGATGATGTGATCACCAACCTAAAGCCAGACATCTGGGAATGTGATATCAAGTGAGCCTTAGGAAGCGTCACTACAAGCAAAGCTAGTGGGGGGTGATAGAATTCCAGTTGAGCTTTTTCAAATCCTAAAAGATGATGCAGTGAAAGTGCTGCACTCAATTTACCAGCAAAAATGGAAAACTCAGCAGTGGCCACAGGACTGGAAAAGATCAGTTTTCATTCCAATCCCAAAGAAAGGCAATGCCAAAGAATGCTCCAACTACCACACAATTGCACTTATCTCACAAGCTAGTCAAGTAATGCTCAAAATTCTCCAAGCCAGGGTTCAATAGTAGGTGAACTGTGAACTTCCAGATGCTCAAGCTGGATTTAAAAAGGCACGGGAACCAGAGATCAAATTGCCAACATTTGTTGGTTCATCGAAAAAGCAAGAGAGTTCCAAAAAAATATCTATTTCTCCTTTATTGATTATGCCAAAGCCTTTGACTGTGTGAATCACAAAATAACTGTGGAAAATTCTTCAAGAGATGGGAATACCAGACCACTTGACCTGCCTCTTGATAAATCTGTATACAAGTCAGGAAGCAACAGTTAGAACTGGACATGGAAAAATAGACTGATTCCAGATAGGGAAAGGAGTACGTCAAGGCTGTATATTGTCACCCTGCTTATTTAACTTACATGCAGAGTACATCATGAGAAACACTAGGCTGGATGATGCACAAGCTGGAATCAAGATCGTTGGGAGAAATATCAATAACCTCAGAAATGCAGATGACACCCCTGTTAAGGCAGAAAGCAAAGAAGAACTAAAGAGCCTCTTGATGAAAGTGAAAGAGGAGAGCGAAAAACCTGGCTTAAAACAACTCTGGGATTCAGAAAACCAAGATCATGGCATCTGGTCCCATCACTTCATGGCAAACAGATGGGGAAACAGTGGGAACAGTGACAGATTTTACTTTTTTGGGCTCCAAAATCACTACAAATTGTGATTACAGCCATGAAACTAAAAGACTCTTGCTCCTTGGAAGGAAAGTTATGACCAACATAGAGAACATATTAAAAAGCAGAGACATTACTTTACCAACAAAGGTCCGTCTAGTCAAAGCTATGGTTTTTCCAGTAGTCATGTATGGATGTGAGAGTTGGGCCATAAGGAAGGCTGAACATCAAAGATTTGACACTTTTGAATTGTGGTGTTGGAGAAGACGCTTTTTTTTTTTTTTCAACTTTACAATATTGTATTGGTTTTGCCATACATCAACATGAATCCGCCACAGGAATACACATGTTCCCCATCCTGAACCCCCCTCCTCGTACCATCCTTCTCGGTCGTCTCAGTGATACTGGATACTTGGGGCTGGTACACTGGAGAAGACTCTTGAGAGGCACTTGGACTGCAAGGAGATCCAACCAGTCCATCCTAAAGGAAGTAAGTCTTGAATATTCATAGAAGGACTGATGCTGAAGCTGAAACTCTAATACTTTGGCCACCTGATGTGAATAAATGACTCATTTGCAAAGACCCTGATGCTGGGAAAGATTGAAGGCAGGAGAAAAGGGGACGACAGAGGACAAGATGGTTGGATGGCATTACCAACTCAATGGACGAGTTTGAGTAAGCTCTGGGATTTGATGATGGACAGGGACACCTGGCGTGCTGCAGTTCATGGGGTGGCAGAGTCGGACATGACTGAACGACTGATATAAACTGAGCTGAAGTCACGTCCAACTCTTGGTAACTCCATGGACTCTAGCCTGCCAGGTTCCCCTGTCCATAGGATTTCCCAGGCAAGAATACTTGAGTTGGATCCAGAGGATCTTTCCAACATAAGAATTGAACCCACATCTCCTGCATCTCCGGCATTGCAGCCAGATTCTTTACTCCTGAGCCACCAGGGAAGCCCAAAGTATGCATGCCTTTTCCATTCGGTTTCAGACTTGGACCTTTTGCCTGTGAGGCAAACCTGATAACCACTGCTGCTGCTGCTATGTCGTGTCAGTTGTGTTCGACTCTTGGTGACCCCATGGACTGCAGCCCACCAGGCTCCTCCATCCACAGGATTTTCCAGGCAAGAATTCTGGAGTGGGTCGCCAGTGCCTTCTCCATGATGACCACTACATTGCGGGAACTGGCTATTATGTTACTATTTTCTGTTTCTCACTAACAGTACACCACACATTAAGTGGCTTAAAATAACACCCATTTATTTCCTCAGTTTTCAGTGGTCTAGAGTCCAGCATGGGTCAGCTGGATCTTTGCTCAGGTCTCATATGACTGCAATTAAAGTGGTAACTGGGGCTTCCATTCTATCTGACACTTGCCATCCTCTTCCAAACTCACTCAAGTAGCTGAAAGAATTTACCTCCTTTTGGCTGTAGGAGTCAGTCATTTCCATCATCACCAAGACCAGCAAGAGAAAATTTTTCAGCCTTCAAATCTCTTCCTTTGTAAGGACTTCTGCCTGATTAAGCTGGAGCCAGCCAAATAGTCTTCCTTCTGATTAACTCAAAATAAACTGATTCCAGACCTTAACAGCATCTTCGAAATCTACTTTGCCATATAACATAACCTAATCACAGGAATGAAATCCATCATATCACAGTACCATCTACACTCAGAAGAGGGACTCATATGAAGCATAAGCACAAGGGAGTAAGAATTTGGGAAGCCACTGCAGAATCCTGCCTACTCAGGTTTGTTAAACATTTCTGCAGAGAAACTGTGGTGGTTTGAAAAATGCTTCCTTAACCCAAGATATCCGTGTCGTAATTCCTGAAACTTCTGAATGTTATCTTATTTTCAAAAAAGGACTCTGCAGTTACTATTAAATTAAGGATCTTAAAATGGGTATATTATCTGAGATTATCAGTGTGGGTCCTAAATGCAATCACATGCATCTTAATAAAAGAGAGATAGAGGGGGATTTGACACAGACAGAAGAGAAGGCATTGTAATTATGAAGGCAGAAACAGCACTGATGTGGTCACAGACCGAGTAATTCCTGCACACACCAGAAGCCAGAAGAAGCAGAGAGGCAAAGGAAGGACAGGCTTCTGGAGCACGCCTGCAGAGGGATGCCACTCTGCCAACACTTTGGTTTCAGCCCAGTGGAACTAATTTCTAAGATCTGGCCTCCAGAGTTGCAAGAGAGTACAGTTTTGTTCTTTTAAGCCACTGAGTTTGTGGTAATTTGTTACAGCAGCCATAAAAAATGAATGCAGAAGCCCGTGAACTGAAGATAAGACTGATATGCAGAAAGAGGCCAGCTCCATGAGGAAAGCAGGGCTGTCACTTTCAGTGGTAGAACCAGCCTTCTGTCAGCAATTTAACAAAAAAAATTATAATTTCAAGGAGGTCTAGCAAAGTCAGTAAAACATATATGTAAGAGGACAATTTGATATCTAAATTGTTAATATGGCTTTATCCTAAGTGTATATTCTGGCTTGAATATTAAAATAGAACCATCAGGATTAGCAAAAAAAAAAACAACAACAACAACAACTTTTAAACTATTTAACCATGATCTCAGCTTTTATAAGGTTTACTTTTAGGCTTTACAATATAAGTACCAGGACAACTTAGTGGTCCATGGATGTAATAAACACATAATTAAAGACACATATTTGGGGGTATAAGTTTTAGTTTTCTGTGTGTTTTTTTTTTTTTACTATTAGGAGTCTGAAGGTTATTTCCATAAAAACAAATGGGGAGCTATGGATTATGAACTTGTAATAAAATGCATTTTAAAAAATAAATTTTGGCGTTACTTTGGAAAGTAATGGTTAAAGAGAAGAAATGGAAAGCAGCAAGAAATTAAGAGGTTATTGAAGTAGATTATTCATACTAGGTCATTCAGATTGAATTGTGAATCAAGGTAGCGTCATAGTCCTAACATTAATATAGTTAATAATATAATATTTAGCAACATACAAGATTACCAACTGTGTGGCAGTCTCTGACTTTGAATTAATCCTCATAACAATTATCTGGAGTAAATACTTTGTTGATTCCATTTCACAAAATTATCTATTCAACAAATATTATTGAGTATTTACTATTTGGAGAAGGCAATGGCACCCCACTCCAGTACTCTTGCCTGGAAAATCCTATGGATGGAGGAGACTGGTAGGCTGCAGTCCATGAGGTTGCTAAGAGTCGGATACGACTGAGCGACTTCACTTTCACTTTTCACTTTCGTGCATTGGAGAAGGAAATGGCAACCCACTCCAGCGTTCTTGCCTGGAGAACCCCAGGGATGGGGGAGCCTGGTGGGCTGCCGTCTATGGGTCACACAGAGTAGGACACAACTGAAGTGACTTAGCAGTAGTTTATTAGGAACTCAAGAGGAGATTAAGAATAGGTTGAGGTCAAAGTCCTTTCCCAAGGACACACCACTTCTACATGCTAAGCTGGTATCACATACAGGTATGTCTGACACCTATTTCTGAAAAGCAGAAAGAAGAACAGAAAAAAAAAAAAGAAGAGTAAAATATGAAATAATTTAGCACTATTACAATAGCTTAAAACCAATGATTGCTGGAAGGAGTTAATATAAGGAAAGCAACAGAGTCCAATAAATTCTAAAAGATGCTCACTGGAGGTCCCAAACTCTTCTCAAAGCAACAGCAACATTTCAAGGTCCATTTGATGTCCCAGAATTATAGCTTTGACTTATAATAATGGGCCACCAAAAAAAGAAAACCTATCACAATCAAATACAATAATTTTTTCTTCAACTTTTCCCAACCTTAGGTAATTTGATTTCCATTGACATAGTTAGAAGTTAACCTGACTAGCTCTATAAAAATTAAGTAATTCAAATACCACTTTACTATAGAAAGTGGAATTTACAGATGTATTCAGTTCAGTTCAGTCGCTCAGTCGTGTCCGACTCTTTGCAACCCCATGAATCGCAGCACGCCAGGCCTCCCAGTCCATCACCATCTCCCAGAGTTCACTCAGACTCACGTTCATCGAGTCCCTGATGCCATACAGCCATCTGACCCTCGGCCGTCCCCTTCTCCTCCTGCCCCTAATCCCTCCCAGCATCAAAGTCTTTTCCAATGAGTCAACTCTTTGCATGAGGTGTCTGAAGTACTGGAGTTTCAGCTTTAGCATCATTCCTTCCAGAGTAATCCCAGGGCTAATCTCCTTCAGAATGGACTGGTTGGATCTCCTTGCAGTCCAAGGGACTCTTAAGAGTCTTCTCCAACACCACAGTTCAAAAGCATCAATTCTTCAGCGCTCAGCCTTCTTCACAGTCCGACTCTCACATCCATACATGACCACAGGAAAAACCATAGCCTTGACTAGATGGACCTTAGTCGGCAAAGTAGTGTCTCTGCTTTTGAATATACTATCTAGGTTGGTCATAACTTTTCTTCCAAGAGGTAAGTGTCTTTTAATTTCATGGCTGCAGTCACCATCTGCAGTGATTTTGGAGCCCCAAAAAATAAAGTCTGACACTGTTTTTACTGTTTCCCCATCTATTTCCCATGAAGTGATGGGACTGGATGCCATGATCTTCGCTTTCTGAATGTTGAGCTTTAAGACAACTTTTTCGCTCTCTTCTTTCACTTTCATCAAGAGGCTTTTAAGCTCCTCTTCAGTTTCTGCCATAAAGGTGGTGTCATCTGCATATCTAGGTTATTGATATTTCTCTTGGCAATCTTGATTCCAGCTTGTGTTTCTTCCAGCCCATCGTTTCTCATGATGTACTCTGCCTATAAGTATATTAAGCAGGGTGACAATATACAGCCTTGACGTACTCCTTTTGCTATTTGGAACCAGTCCGTTGTTCCATGTCCACTTCTAACTGTTGCTTCCTGACCTGCATACAGATTTCTCAAGAGGCAGGTCAGGTGGTCTGGTATTCCCATCTCTCTCAGAATTTTCCACAGTTTATGGTGATCCACACAGTCAAAGGTTTTGGCATAGTCAATAAAGCAGAAATAGATGTTTTTCTGGAACTCTCTTGTTTTTTTCCATGATCCAGCGGATGTTGGCAATTGATCTCTGGTTCCTCTGCCTTTTCTAAAACCAGCTTGAATGTCACAGAGTTCACAGTTCACATATTGCTGAAGCCTGGCTTGAAGAATTGTGAGCATTACTTTACTAGCATATGAGATGAGTGCAATTGTGCAGTAGTTTGAGCATTCTTTGGCATTGCCTTTCTTTGGAATTAGAGTGA
The DNA here is from genome assembly GCF_001704415.2 of Capra hircus. Taxonomy (NCBI): domain Eukaryota; kingdom Metazoa; phylum Chordata; class Mammalia; order Artiodactyla; family Bovidae; genus Capra; species Capra hircus. The sequence continues at coordinate 76,702,735 of NC_030808.1, forward strand.
AAACTGACCTTTTCCAGTCCTGTGGCCACTGCTGAGTTTTCCAAATTTGCTGGCATAATGAGTGCAGCACTTTCACAGCATCATCTTTCAGGATTTGAAACAGATCAACTGGAGTTCCATCACCTCCACTAGCTTTGTTCGTAGTGATGCTTTCTAAGGCCCACTTGACTTCACATTCCAAGATGTCTGGCTCTAGATTAGTGATCACATCATCATGACTATCTGGGTAGTGAAGATCTTTTTTGTACAGTTCTTCCATGTATTCTGGCCATCTCTTCTTAATATCTTCTGCTTCTGTTAGGTCCATACCATTTCTGTCCTTTATCGAGCCCATCTTTGCATGAAATGTTCCCTTGGTATCTCTAATTTTCTTGAAGAGATCTCTATTCTTTCCCATTCTGTTATTTTCCTCTATTTATTAAACGTTCTAAAATAGTGTTATAAATATCCTGAAAGCTGGAAATGACTTTGAATGATCATCTTATTCACCCTACTTTCATCCTTCTATTTAGATATGTAGGAAAGATCTACATAAAAATGATTCCAATCCTGCATCCTGTTTCTGAAGTATTTTAGTACAATTGAATATAACATACTTATTGAGAATTTCTATGCTGGGTACAATGTTTGGAAGAAGAAAAATAATTCCCTCAGTAATTTTTCCTTATTCTTTAAAAAATTTTAATTATGCTTGACCAAAGCCTTTGACTGTGTGGATCACAATAAACTGTGGAAAATTCTGAGAGAGATGGGAATACCAGACCACATGACCTGCCTCCTGAGAAATCTGTATGCAGGACAGGAAACAACAGTTAGAAGTGGACATGGAACAACGGACTGCTTCCAAATAGGAAAAGGAGTATGTCAAGATTGTATATTGTCACCCTGTTTATTTAACTTATATGCATAGTACATCATGAGAAACGCTGAACTGAAAGAAACACAAGCTGGAATCAAGATTGCCGGGAGAAATATCAATAATCTCAGATATGCAGATGACACCACCCTTATGGCAGAAAGCGAAGAGGAGCTAAAAAGCCTCTTGATAAAAGTGAAAGAGGAGAGTGAAAAAGTTGGCTTAAAGCTCAACATTCAGAAAACGAAGATCATGGCATCCGGTCCCATCACTTCATGGGAAATAGATGGGGAAACAGTAAAAACAGTGTCAGATTTTATTTTGGGGGGCTCCAAAATCACTGCAGATAGTGACTGCAGCCATGAAATTAAAAGACGCTTACTCCTTGGAAGAAAAGTTATGACCAATCTAGATAGCATATTCAAACACAGAGAGATTACTTTGCCGACTAAAGCCCGTCTAGTCAAGGCTATAGTTTTTCCAGTAGTCATATATGGATGTGAGAGTTGGACTGTGAAGAAGGCTGAGCGCTGAAGAATTGATGCTTTTGAAATGTGGTGTTGGAGAAGACTCCTGAGAGTCCCTTGGACTGCAAGGAGATCCAACCAGTCCATTCTGAAGGAGATCAGCCCTGGGATTTCTTTGGAGGGAATGGTGCTAAAGCTGAACCTCCAGTACTTTGGCTACTTCATGCGAAGAGTTGACTCATTGGAAAAGACTTTGATGCTGGGAGGGATTAGGGGCAGGAGGAGAAGGGGACGACAGAGGATGGGATGGCTGGATGGCATCAGGGACTCAATGGACGTGAGTCTGAGTGAACTCCAGGAGTTGGTGATGGACAGGGAGGCCTGGCATGCTGCAATTCATGGGGTTGCAAAGAGTCGGACATGACTGAGCGACTGAACTGAACTTAGAAAGAAGCCATACTGAACTCCCTTCCCATTTTAAGTTGTCTTATTTTCCTTAAAAAAAAAAAAAGTTCAGTTTCCCTCCAGCTTCATTTTCAGTCAAATAATGTTGAGTAAAGCGTGATCCAACTTATAATCACTATCAAATTAAGACCATTAGTTAGCTGTATGCCCTCAACTTAAGCAAAATGTTGAATGTATGTAATTATTGGGATAATTCAAGTCAGTAAAAACATTTTGATGCACTTGTAAGCCTTTCTCTAACATTATTTATGTTTGAGAGATGATGGCCTGGTTTAACCTAATGCCTTTGAATATTTCCATCAAGAAAGAAAGCTTGGTCCCCAAAATCTCTATAACACGAAGGCCAGTTTACTTCACCCTGGCATCAAATATCACCTTTCACTTTAGATGGCAGCTGACAGGTGATATAGTCTTAGGTGTTTGTGATTTATTTGACTATTTGTATTAATTGTGTGTATAGAGTATTTCATGATTATTATTTCATTTTCCATTTATTTTACACCTATTTCTCCCTAGCAATAGATAGTCTTTAGCCCAGGATCCACTAATGCATGTTTTTCACTTAAAAACAAACAAACAAAAAACCTAAGAAGCAATATTAATAATAACAATATAAAAAGTTCCTTTAATTAATCTAATCTTTATAATGTCAGTCACTGTAAAATTTTGCTTTAAGTTCACTGGTTCATTTAAGCTGGATCACAGCAAACTGTGGAAAATTCTGAAAGAGATGGGAATACCAGACCACTGGACCTCCCTTTTGAGAAACCTATATGCAGGTCAGGAAGCAACTGTTAGAACTGGACATGGAACAACAGACTGGTTCCAAACAGGAAAAGTAGTACGTCCAGGCTGTATATTGTCACCCTGCTTATTTAACTTCTATGCAGAGTACATCATGAGAAACACTAGGCTGGAAGAAGCAAAAACTGAAATCAAGATTGCCGGGAGAAATATCAATAACCTCAGATATGCAGATGACACCACCCTTATGGCAGAAACTGAAGAGGAACTCAAAAGCCTCTTGATGAAAGTGAAAGAGAGTGAAAAAGTTGGCTTAAAGCTCAACATTCAGAAAATGAAGATCATGGCATCCAGTCCCATCACTTCATGGGAAATAGATGGGGAAACAGTGGAAACAGTGTCAGACTTTATTTTTTTAGGCTCCAAAATCACTGCAGATAGTGACTGCAGCCATGAAATTAAAAGACGCTTACTCCTTGGAAGGAAAGATATGACCTACCTAGATAGCATATTCAAAAGCAGAGATATTACTTGGCCAACAAAGATCTGTCTAGTCAAGGCTATGGTTTTTCCTGTGGTCATGTATGGATGTGAGAGTTGGACTGTGAAGAAAGCTGAGCACGAAAGAATTGATGCTTTTGAACTGTGGTGTTGGAGAAGACTCTTGAGAGTCCCTTGGACTGCAAGGAGATCCAACCAGTCCATCCTAAAGGAGATCAGTCCTGGGTGTTCATTGGAAGGACTGATGCTGAGGCTGAAACTCCAATACTTTGGCCACCTCTTGCAAAGAGCTGACTCATTGGAAAAGACCCTGATGCTGGGAGGGATTAGGGGCAGGACGAGAAGTGGATGACAGAGGATGAAATGGCTGAATGGCATCACCAACTCGATGGACATGAGTTTGAGTGAACTCCAGGAGTTGGTGATGGACAGGGAGGCCTGGTGTGCTGCAATTCATGGGGTCTCAAAGAGTCAGATGCGACTGAGTGACTGAAATGAAATGAACTGAACTGAAGATCCTATGGAATACATTCTATTTTACATGTTTGAAAACTGAGACTCTGTGTATTATGATAATCTGGCTCCTTCAGAAGCAGTTGACAAGATGGGATAAACTGTACAAAAATTTTGTTAAAGGAAACATGTGTGAAAGAAAATATGAAAAGATCTGGAGGAGGTGGGGAGAGAAACCAGAGTACAGTACAAGTCTGACCCAGGATGAAGGGAAGAGGGGGAGGAGGTTAAGACTGCCCATAGTCTAGGAAGTTTTGGCAATACTGTTGGGACTTCTTGAGTCAAAGTCATAGGGGACAATGGGCCAGCCTGTTTTCTCACCATTCTCGGTCACTGACCTGAGTAGCTCATGAAGGGAATGGCCTCAACCCTAACACAGTAAAGGATTTCAAAGCCAACAGCCAATTATCCTTCCTGTGGTTGGAGAGGTATGTTCTCATGGTTGCCATAGCTAGTTAAGTGGTGAAGCTAAAACTCAACACTGTATATCCTTGACTCCAGATACCATCTCCTTTAATGTTAAGCTTACTTTTCATAGTCTCTCAATTTTGGCAATAGTCTTTTCAACATTTAAATTCAGAATTAGCAGTTCTTTGAAGATAAGCTTTGCCATTTTTTTCTTTTTTAACCATGAATAAATTATTTTCAATATCCTTAAGATGGTAAGTAATTTAATAATGTAATCCAACATCTATAATGAAGTTTATATGTCATCATAAATTATGTTTCTTAAACTCCAAGCACTAATATCATGTACAAAAGTTTTATCATTTTACCCCAGAGTTTCGGTCAATTTAGCAGGCTTTATATAGGGAATAAAATCAATCATGTCTCAAAACCATGTGCATTTCTAAACTAAATCTGCAGATATTCCTACTGGATTCTTAGAACCTTCATGAAATGTTAGGATGTAGTCAGATGTGGGAGATGACAAACTTCTTTTTTCCAGGCCCTTTTCTGACTCACCCATCAATACCTCATTATCCTACAGCTTGTTCAACTAGGTCATCCCCTTATAAGACTGGTAAATCAGTTCACTATGACAAACCTAGACAGAGACATCACTTTGCCAACAAAGGTCCATATAGTCAAAGCTATGATTTTTCCAGTAGTCATGTATGAATGTGAGAGTTGGACAATAAAGAAGGATAAGCGCTGAAAAATTGCTTTCAAACTTTGGAAGACTCTTGAGAGTCCCTTGGACTGCAAGGAGATCAAACCAGTCCATCCTAAAGGAAATCAACCCTGAGTATTCATTGGAAGGACTGATGCTGAAGCTGAAACTCCAATACTTTGGCCACCTCATGAGAAGAACTGACTCCTTAGAAAAGACCCTGAAGCTGGGAAAGATTGAAGGCAGGAGGGGAAGGAAATGACAGAGGATGAGATGGCTGGATGGCATCACCAACTCAATGGACATGAGTCTGAGCAGACTCCGGGAGATAGTGAAGGAGAGGGAATTCTGGCATTCTGCAGTCCATGGGGCTGCAAAGAGTTGGACATGACTAAGTGCCTGAACAACAACAAATTGTTGTATACCAAACCACTCCAAAACGCAGTGCTTTTAACACCATACCCTCATTTTTTCTAACTGCTTATGAGTTGACTGAACTGATTGAGGCTAATCTAGGCTGGACTTACTTAAACTCCTGAAGCATAGCCAGGGGCACCTTGCTCTAGGCTGGGCTTGGCCAGGCACAGCAGGGGCAGCAATATTCTATACATCTCTTAACCTTCCTCCTGGGTCTAGTCTAGCCATGTCTTCCTCATGGTGATGGCAGAAGTACAAGGGTCTAAGAAGAGAGACTCAGGGCTCCTTGAGGTCTGCATTCAGAACTGACACACTGACACTTCTACTGTATGTTGTTGACCAAAGCAAGTCATACAGTAAAATCCTATGAAAGTTAAGGATTGAGAAACTATACTATGTATCAGTTGTGGTGAAACACACACACACACTAAAGTCACAAAGCCAAAGAGGTAGACTTTGGAAAAAATAAAATTTTGGCATCACTGATAAAAAAAATACCATAATTGGGAGGCTTACTTTACTATTTGATTTCATCTGTTTGAAATTAATTTGATGAATATTTGTTGGCACAACTTGGCACAAGACAGTTTTCTTGGCAATTGAGGAAAAGCTTTCAATGTAATAGGGAAAGCACATAAGAAAACATATTTCTGACCATATCTCTAACCACTTCTTCTTCATGAGTCTCTTCATAAAATTAAAATAACTTCAGGCCTTCCTTTTTCCTAATTCTGTTCTCTCTCCCTGGGTGACAGCTTCCATTCCATGGCTTTAAATAAAACTAAATAAATAAATCAGATTGTCGCTTCCAAAGATACACACACACATACACATACATGCAAACATACACACATTCAAGGTTTCCCACTGACCTTGGAATCCCAGCCTAATGCCCTACTACCCTCATTCACTCCCTAGGTTCTCTTTGCTCTAGCTACACTGGTCTTTTTTTCTGTTCCTCACAAAATACAAGAATACGACTGCCTCTAGGCTTTTGTGCACTGAGCTCCATGAAGTGAGCTCCTCATACCAGGCAGGTCTCAGTTCAAATGTCATCTCCTCAGAGAAATCTACTTATACCATCCAAACTAAAGAAGGCACTCTCTATCAATCACTCACTTATGTATCACCCATTTTTATTGTCTACATAGAACTTTTTTCTGTTTGAAGTTGTCTTATTTTTGTTGTCTAACATCTGACTTCCCCAAGAAGAATGGCATTTGTAATACCCTAGAGAAAAGACAGTCTCTTCGACAAGCAATGTTGGGAAAACTGGACAGCCACATGTAAAATAATGGGATAAGAACATTCCTTCACAACATATACAAAGATAAACTCAAAATGCTTTAAAAAACTAAATGTAAGACAGAAAAGCACACATCTAGAAAATAACTAGATAGAACACTCTTTCATATAAACTGTAGCAGTATTTTCTTAGATCAGCCCCCTAAGGCAAAAGACATAAAAGGAAAATAAACAAGTGGGACTTAAGTAAACTTAAAAGCTTTTGAATGACAAAATAAACCATCAACAAAACAAAAGGACAACCTCTAAATGAAAGAAAATGCTTGCAAATGATGAGAGACATTGGATTAATGTCTAAAATATACAAACAGCTTATACAACTCAGTATCAAAAAACCAAATAGTCCAATCAAAAAATGGCAGAGACTTTATGAGTAAACATCTTTCCAAAGAAGACATACAGATGGTTAACAGACAAATGAAAAGATGCTCAACATCACTAATTATTAGGAGATGCAAATAAAACCACAGTAAGGTATTACCTCATACCTATCAAGATAGTAGTAGTAGTGTAGTGAAGTCGCTCAGTTGTGTGACTCTTGAACCTCATGGACTGTAACCGACCAGGCTCCCCCATCCATGGGATTTTCCAGGCAAGAATACTAGAGTGGGTTGCCATTACCTGTCAAGATGGTATCCTCACAAAGTCTGTAACTAATGAATGTTAGAGAAGATGTGGAGAAAAGGAAACCCTCCTACACCGCTCATGGGAATGTAAAGTAGTTCAGCCTCTATGGAAAACAATATGGAGTTTCCTTAAAAAACTAAAAATAGAGTTATATTATCCAGTAATCCTAGTCCTGAGCATATATCTGGAAAAGATGAAAATTCTAATTCAAAACGATACATGCTCCCCAATGTTTCATAGCAGCCCTATTTATAATAACCAAGACAAGGAAGTAACATAATTATTGATCAACCAATGAATAGATAAAGAAGATGTAGCATTTATATACAATGGAATACCACTCCGTCATAAAAAGAAACAAAATTTTGCTTTTCACAGCAATATGGATGGACCTAGAGGACATTATGCTTAGTGAAATGTCAGACAAAGAAAAATACTACATGATATCAGTTATAAGTGGAATCTAAAAATATATATATGCAAAACAGACACACAGATATAGAAAACAATTTTGTGTTTACCAAAGAGGAGGAGGAAGAGGGGAGAGGCAAATTACTATACATAAAATAAATAAGCAACAATGATATACTATAAAGCACAGGGAATTTCACCCATTATCTTGTAATTACCTATGATGGAGCATGCTCTACAAAAGTACTGAACCACTATGTTATACAGATGAAACTATAACACCATATTATAAATCAACTATACTTCAATTTTTAAAAATGGCATCTCTACTACAGCAGGAACTTTGCCTTTCCATTTACAGCTATGTCCTTCGTGCCTGTGTTGGAACCTGCCACACCATAGGCACTCATAATTAAATAATGAATGACGATTAATTCAATTTTCTGATGTTCTAACCCAAACCTTTCTCTTGAGTGCCAGACTATCATATGTATTTCCAATTAGATGCTTCATTGGGTACACCAAACTAAACCCTGACAACCAAGAATGTCTTCCCTTTCTCCCCAAAACTGCTCTTTGCCCAGTGTCCTCTACCGCTATAAATGGTAGAACCTCCACCCAGTTCCTCAGATTAGCAACCTGGGAGTTTTTCACAACTTCTCTCTCATTTACTCTTCCCATCAAGATTATTAACAAATACTATAGATTTTATTTTTTCAATATTTACCAGGACTATGCACGTTTTCCATCCTTACTACCAACACCATCATCTCTCTGCAATGTTTGCCTAACTGGTCTTCCTGCCTTGGCCACACATTAGTATTTTTTTTTTTTTTGGCTTATCAAAATCAGATTAATATTCCAGGAGACATTTCTTAACAGAGAGGAAAATAATCAGTCTTGCATAATATACTGTTAATAATGAAATTCATTTACCTAATTAAATTTAATCTAACCTTAATCTTGACAATGTACAACATTATTTCTTGAAATTCCTTTTTTACAAAGTTTTTTAATCATTTTCTGATTTCATATTAATTTGTCCCTTATTTTCCCATCTAGAATCAACCAACTGTAAGACAAAATTATTATCATCATTTTTCCTCAACAAAAATATCTCATTTCCTTGTAACTTCTCTGGCTGACAACACATACCCTACTCGCTTTACATATCGAAATGTTTCTCTAATCATTTTCATATGTTACAATTTTTAACCCTTGAAGCCTTAACAAAACCAAGAAATAATTGAGCTACTTGCTATATCAGCATTTTCTGATTGGCAAATTTAAGAACATACTTCTTCATAGTACAATATTGCTTTAATGTGGTACAAGATGTGTGTTTAATAAACTCAGACATCTTAATTTCCATCTTGGTCATGTAAGACGAAAGTAGGTAAATTTACACTTGTTTGTCTTGTAAGAGCTTACTTTTTTAAAGCCAGTTTTGTAACTTTAGAAATATTTCTTAAGTTCTAAATGCCTTGGTTTCCTCACCTCTCAACCTCTGTTAACTTCTTAATGTTATTGTGGTTGGTTACTGTCCCCCCGAAAATTCATGTCTACCCATAACCTCAGGATGTAATCATTTGCAGATACAGTCAAGTTCAAATGCATTATATGCACTAGGATAGGCCCTAATTCAATGACTAGTGTCCTTATAAGAGGGGCCTTTGGACACAGAGGCAGAGACAAAGGAGAAAATGTGAGACATGGGGAAGAATCTAGAGATGAAGGCAGGGACTGGAATGATGAATCTGTAAGTCGAGGAATGCCAAGATTGCTGGCAGCTACCCGAAGATAAGAAGAAACAAGGAAGGACTCTCCCAGATCCTTCAGAGACACCATAACCTTGGAGACACCTTGATTTCAGACTTCTGGCCTCCAAAACTGTGAAGAAATTCTGTTACTCTATGTCACTCACTTTGCTACAGTTCGTTGCAGCAGCCCTAGGAAACAAATACAATTATTGTGAAGATTAAATAGGACAACTTAGTAGAGAATTTGTAACTGTGTCTACAGTAAGCATGCAATAAAAATTACTTTATTTTCATTATCCTTATGAATCCAGATTGAAACTCAAAATCTAAACATGATCAGGTCAGGGCACATTCTTACTTTAAACTTTTCAGTCTTTCTTTTGCCCACAGGAGACCATCCAAAACCTTAAGACAGTTCAAACTGATCTGAACAAAATCTAACCACACGGCCACCTCTGTGTACTTCTTTCTCCTCCATTCTGTGTTCTCCACTTCACAGACTTTCCTTCAAATCCGCGTGTACTCCCCTCTCCAGGCATTCTAACATGCTATTCCCTGTCTCGAGCATTCTTCCTTTCTCCTCTAGGTCTTTGTGTAAAATGTATTAAAGGAGACATTCCTGATCAGGAGAGATCCCTCTTGAATCCCTTAATATTCTCTGCTTTTATCTTCTGCTACTTTCATCAAGTCATGTATCATCACATCACATTCCTAGTTACCCTGTAAACTCTAAAACGACTGCCCACAATTGTTCTGTTGTTTGCGCTTGCCAGTACCTGGTATATAGCCAGAAGTAACTCAATAAACATATACTACATCAATTAATAAATATGACTATTGAAGCTGTTGTTTAGTCTGACTCTTTTGCAATACAATGGGCTGTAGCCCACCAGGTTCCGCTGTCCATGGGTGTTCAAATGTGTTCGGGTTTGATTCTTGGGTCAGGAAGATCCCCTGGAAAAGGAAATGGCAACCCATAGCAGTATTCTTGCCTGGGAAATCCCACGGATAGAGGAACCTGGCAGGCTACAGTTTATGGGGTTGCAAGGCTCGGACATGACTTGATGAATAAACCACAACAATGATTATTTAAGTACAATGCCATAAATACAATAAAGGTACAGTCATAGCCCATAAAGGGAAAACAGATGGGCAGGCTCTCAGGCCATCTAGGACAAACTATGAGTCATAGAATTTTATGGATAGGAAGTCTCTGAAGCACATTTATTTTATCCCTTTCCCGTATTTTATGATACAGAAACTGAATGAGGTAAAGCATTTGCCTAAAGCTGAATAGCCATCAATGGAAAAATTAGAACAAGAATTCCCTTTCCTCTCCAAAGATTTCTTCCATAGCATTAGGCTGTTTACACTAAAGAGAGAGGAAGCCAGGATCTTTAAAAAAAAAAAAAAAGAAAGAAAGATGAGACAACGCAATTGAAGGAATGAAACTGGGGAAAACACTAGACTTGTTTACAGAGGACAGAAATAATAGCAATGAGATAAGAGTATGTCCAAATGACTCCCAGATTGCCAAATAGGGTGATTCAAAACTGATAGGAAGTAACTCAAATTCCTTAAGTGCAGTCAAAGAATGTGTAACTAGGGGAGGTTAAATTAAATTCCTGAAGTGCAGCGAGTGTGTGATCCGGGGAGGAGGAGAAGAGAAATTCCCTAAATTGAGATATTCCACAGAAATAACAGAGAATTTATGAAAGATTGATTATCTAATAAGTATCCATCCAAGCCCGAACTTGCATCTAATAGCTCTCCCCACCTCTCTCCCTGGAGCCATGAGAGTTGATAAGACAACAAGAACTAGGAAGTAACAATGCAGTTGAACTTGGATAACAGAGCAGCATCGTGTGTGTATCAGGGCAGGAAGGAGTGTCATTAGTCAGATTCCTTTACACTCTAAATCCACAAATTCCAGTGTTAGCACAGTTGCTAGATTAACCCTCCCTTTATCCTGGAATTCCGCCTATTTTTCCTACACTTTTCTATGAGTAAAAAGTCCAGTCTTCCTATCCACTCTATTTATACTTTTGGGTAGATAGAATTATATCAGTTCAATCAACTAATCTGGAAAATTCACAGTTATCTGACTCTCCTTTGCCAATATCCAATCAGTTATTAAATCCCAAACAAATTCCTAACTTAGACAAGAAGACTTCTTACAGCTTGATCTCAGCTGATTGTTATAACCCTTTCTCCAGACATTTATCCTCATAAACCCTATACTCTGGCCACATTGTCCTCTGAAATCTTTACATACAATAAGTCCTCTACATGCAAACCTTCAAGATATGAGCTTTCAAAGACAGGAACTTTCGTTTGCATGTCCAGTCACATAAGTTAGTTCACATGTCTGGCATACACTGTCATGCGTGTGCACCTTCTACAAGTGGTTGTGGTCTTGTGCATTTTACTGTACAGTACTGTATAGAGTACAGAATAGAGTCTTTAATTCAAGCCCAGGATGTCTGGAAGCAAGCAAAAAAACAGCAGTGATGTAGCTGGTACTGCTAAGAAACACCAAGAAATAACGATGGAAACAAAAATGAAAATAATTGAGAAAGTGGAGCAAGGTGAAAAGATGGTAGACACCTCTTGTTCCTGTAACATAAGTAATTCCACCACTGGCATGATTCTAAAGAACTAGGACAAGACTGTGGATCATGTGAAATCAGCTGTGTGATGATGTCAACAGTAATATCAAAGAGCGGAGAAAAGGATGGAGGCGATGGAGAAACTTCTCAGTGTGTGGATGTAGGATCAGTATCAGTGTTGTGTCCTGCTCAGCTTAATGCTGATTCAAGAGAAAGCTAAAATCCCTGATGAAGACTTCAAGAAGAAACATGGTGAAGACTCAGAGAGCACATTTTTTAATGCCAGCCATAATTGGTTTCATTGGTTCAAGGTGGGAGCCAACGTTCATAATGTAAAAGTAAGCGGCGAGGCAGGAAATTCAGATATGATAACTGCTTGGGAATTTCCTGAAATGCTTTGAGAAATTATTGATGAAGGCATGTATTTACTTGAGCAGGTTTTTAATGTGAATGAGATAGGACTATGCTGGAAGAGGATGCCAGACCGAAGTCACATCAGTAAGAAGGAAAACTTGATGCCAGACTATAAAGCAGCAAAGGATGGGCTAACTGCTAACTGTGGTTGGGTGGCAATACTTCCAGTGATATGAAGCTGAAGTCTCCCTTAGTTTATCATTCAAAGAACCCAAGAGCCCTTAAAAACAAAACCAAGCTTGTATGGAAGAGTAAGCCCAAAACCTGGTTTACATAGGTCATTTTCCAGAACTAGTTTTTCCATCACTTCATCCTGAAGTTAGAGAAATATTGCTTAGAGGAGGATTCCCCATTCAATGTTCTTCTGATGCTCAACAATGCTCTGGGCCACCCTCCCCCATTTATGGATGACTTTCATCCCAATGTCAATGTAGAATATCTGCCACAAATATTACATTCTTCATCCAATCTATGGACCAGGGAGTCCTTGCAACTGTCAAGAAATAGTATTCAGGTCACACTTTTTTGCCAGCCAGTGAAGGCAAGTGATGAATCCGGAACAATCTTGTGATAATTTTGGAAGGGCTATAACATCTACAAGGTCATAAAAATGTTGACTGCATGGAGTGAGGTTATGGCCATCACCATGAATAGAGTTTGGAAGTATTTTTGCCCAATTTGTTCCTGATTTTCATGGATTTGAGAAGGTGGATGAGGAGAGAAAGGGTCTTCAGCAACCTTGTGACCCTCAGTGGAATCTGGAGGAGGATGGATCTGCAAGAGTATGACATCATTGAACTCCTTGCTGCGCATCACGAGGAGCTCACTAATGAAGACCCGAGGGAATTGGAGGTCCAGTGGAAGAATGAAGAGAGACAAGAGGAAGAAGTAACTGAATAGCAGCCATTCAGAAAGCATTCCAGTGCTACCATGTCATCTATGATAAGAAAAAAAGAGCTACTACCCAGACATCACAGGATTGCTTTTTTAAAGAGGTAGATAGAATTGAAACCAGCAAGAAACTACAACCTGCAGCATCAAAGTCCGGCATGAGTGAAACTGGAGCTTGCCCTCCACCTCTTATTGCTCACATCCTTCAGCTCTGTCGTCTCTCACCCTCTCTCCCTCCTCCAGTCAGTAACTGTTCTTGTTTATTCACAGGATGCCAGCCCCTGGATGCCAGCTGTTGTACTATACTACTTTTCAAAGTACTGTACTATAAGATAAAAAATGTTTTCCTTATTTCTTGTGTTTGTTTTTTTATGCATTATTTAAGTGAAATGTATTATAAACCTGTTTACAGTACAGTACCATAAACCCAATAGTTGCATACCTAGGTTAACTTTGTTGGACTTATGAACAAATTGGACTTACAAACACACCCTCGGAATGGAACTCAGTCATAGGTAGAGGACTGACTATTGTTTTATATTTTCACACTTTTGCTTGTGTCAGGAGGAGCAGAGATACTTTAGTTATTTAATTCTGAATGTTTTGCCAAAACAAAAATTTGGGCTAAAATTATAGAGTCGTGCACAATTTTAATATATATATTTTAATATGTTTTCACATATATATGTATAATATATAGTGCATAATAAAGTATCTAGCATGTTTAATTATGAAGTTTATATGCAATATAATATGCATTAGTCATTATTCCGTTATACTTATATGAAAAGTTAGAGTTAGAAATTTATATGCACATTAAACTCATCAAATGTTAATGACAATTTAAATAACATTTAATAGGCATTTTTGTAATTTTTAGCAGTAGTATTGAATATGATTAGGATAGTTAAATATTGTCCCTGGGAAATGAATGTGTAAAAATCCATGTAAAAATTCTTCAAGAGATGGGAATACCAGACCACCTAACCTGCCTCTTGAGAAATTTGTATGCAGGTCAGGAAGCAACAGTTAGAACTGGACATGGAACAACAGACTGGTTCCAAATAGGAAAAGGAGTACATCAAGGCTGTATATTGCCACCCTGCTTATTTAACTTATATGCAGAGTACCTCATGAGAAACGCTGGACTGGAAGAAACACAAGCTGGAATCAACATTGCCGGGAGAAATACCAATAACCTCAGATATGCAGATGACACCACCCTTATGGCAGAAACTGAAGAGGAGCTAAAAAGCCTCTTGATGAAAGTGAAAGAGGAGAGTGAAAAAGTTGGCCTAAAGCTTAACATTCAGAAAACGAAGATCATGGCATCCGGTCCCATCACTTCATGGGACATAGATGGGGAAACATGAAATTAAAAGACGCTTACTCCTTGGAAGAAAAGTTATGACCAACCTAGATAGTATATTCAAAAGCAGAGACATTACTTTGCTGACTAAGGTCCGTCTAGTCAAGGCTATGGTTTTTCCAGTGGTCATGTATGGATGTGAGAGTTGGACTGTGAAGAAGGCTGAGTGCCGAAGAATTGATGCTTTTGAACTGTGGTGTTGGAGAAGACTCTTGAGAGTCCCTTGGACTGCAAGGAGATCCAATCAGTCCATTCTGAAGGAGATCAGCCCTGGGATTTCTTTGGAAGGAATGATGCTAAAGCTGAAACTCCAGTACCTTGGCCACCTCATGCGAAGAGTTGACTCATTGGAAAAGACTTTGAAGCTGGGAGGCATTGGGGGCAGGAGGAGAAGGGGACGACAGAGGATGAGATGGCTGGATGGCATCAGAGACTCGATGGACGTGAGTCTGAGTGAACTCTGGGAGTTGGTGATGGACAGGAAGGCCTGGCGTGCTGCGATTCATGGGGTCGCAAAGAGTCGGACACGACTGAGCGACTGAACTGAACTGAATGGGTTTTGGAAGAATTTAAGAAATTAATCAGAGATGTTTGGGTAATGTAGTAATTTCTTTGAAGACATACATTTAGTTAAAGAAACTAGGCAAATCTGTGTTTTATAACCTTAGAGTGATGGCTATTCCTTATTATGTGTTTCCACAATACTTTGCTTATAACTCTAGTATAACATTTAACTTAGTTTTGCCTTTTTAAGTAACTATCAAAATAGGAATGATTCTCCATTAAGACCACAGGGTCTACAGGGAAAGAATAAATGTATTTGATGTAGTAACACAATCGTTGTTTATTGTTTAATGAATTCATAAGACATCATATGTGATTTTGTTCTCTCAGGAAACTAGGGTATTTTAATCCTTAAACCAATTTTACTGCCTATATATCTGTCAAATTTACCCCCAACGTGTTATCTCCATGTATATTGAAATTTAATTTTTTTCAATTATTTTCTGAATTATAATGATAACCTCTTAAAAAATCTCTCTACAACTAGACTTGCCTTTCTTATAATTTATCTTCTAACCTGCTGCCAAAATGATCTTTCTAAATGTTAATCTGATCAAATCACTTTCTGCTTGCCCCTACTTTATTAATCAGGACCCAGGATATCGATGTCACACACAAATGGGGCAATGGAGAAGAGTTAAATGAAGGGACTGTCCTGATGTCCCTTCTTTATGTCCACAAAGACATAAGCAAGATTAAAGGAATGGTAAAGACCTCAGGACTCTCAACAGAAGAAAGTCATCACCACAAGGCATCCTAAAAGGGAAAAGAGGGCCTTTACCAAAACCAGGCAAGAGAGCTATAGCCACAGGAAATGACCACCAGATGAGACTGTGGTCCTAGGCAGAGGAAGACAGCCATTGCCACACCTCATTGATTTGGATCAGGTAACCGAGAAGTAGAGCATAAGGAAGTTAGTCTTGTGTAAGTGATCTTTGAGGAAGTACTCAGCTGAATCTATAAGGGAGTGAAGTGAAGTCACACAGTACTGTCCGACTCTTTGCAACTCCATGGACTGTAGCCTACCAGGCTCCTCTGTCCATGGAATTTTCCAGGCAAGAGTATTGGAGTGGGTTGCCATTTCCTTCTCCAAAAAGAGAGTAAGGAGAGTGAAAAAGGCAAAGGATGAAGCTAAGCAAAAAAAAAAAAAAAGTGATTTCAGGAAAGGTTTAGGCTCAATCTAATCCCATGGGATACTTCAGAACATAGACCACAGCTAGAAGTATTCTTGCCCAGAGAAAGAAGGGTTTCACTTCCTTATCCGTGCATTAGACAGGCGTTGAAAACTGTTTGACCCTGGCGAAGGAGAGAGTTTAACTGCTCAGAAGTCTCACTGTGACAGCTTTAGACAGCCTAGGGCAATCCTCCAGAGAAATATACCAACTTGAACAGTTACCAGCCAAGCCCTACAGCCACTGGGGAGATGGGTACACCAGCCCAGCCCCAACTCTTCCCATCTGTTTTCAGCTTCCTCAGAACTTGGCTTGGTCTAAATTTCTGGGAAGCTTTGTAAGAGAAGCATTAATAGGATGAATTGCAGCATTCTTTGCTTCAGTTGTTTTAAAATTTGTGATACCATCACCTTCTGCTTCTTTTTGTTGATGTTTATTCACTAAATCACGTCCAACTCTTTGTGACGCCATGGCACTTGACCCTTCTTCTAAATTCCTCTTTTCTCACCTAGAGCTTCAGGTGGCCACAGTAGCTTATTTGGTGAGACGTTCATTCTCATCACTGAGACTTGATACCGCCATTATCATACCCTTACTAAGCAATGATTGCTGTGCTAGTTGATTTATAATTTGGTTAGGCATGGAAGCATTAAGAAATATCCTGTAGTTCACCTAAGTACCAAACATATTCCTCCATGCTCCTATTAAGTAACAGCAACCATACTTCCTTGGGATTATCAGGTTAAAATAGCCATGTGTATACAATTGTTAGGGGAAGCACACTGATTGAAACCGCCCACCCTGGCCAGGCACCATAGTAACCATTTGCATGAGTTGTTTTATAACAGGAGATCCTGATAAGGAATACAGAGCTAATAAGCCACCACCAACAGGAAGAGTTCGGGAAAGGTCGAAAGGAGACATCGCGTGGCCGTCCACTTCCCAGAATCCCTCTCGCTAGCATCCATCTTGGCTGAGTGATGCGTGCGCCACCAGGAAAGACTCTGAATTAGAATGATTGGCCAAAGACCACCCGGAAACTAATCCCATCACCATAAAACCCGAGACTGTGAGCCACACAGCAGAGCAGTTCTTCTGGGTTCCCTTACCCTGCTGCTCTCCACCCGAATGCCCTTTCCCAATAAAATCTCTTGCTTTGTCAGCAGATGTGTCTCCTCAGACAATTCATTGCCAAGTGTTAGACAAGAGCCCAGTTTCAGGCCCTGGAAGGGGTCCCCCTTCCTGCAACACCATTGGGCCAATATGGTAACTCCAGTCAATAGGGTCGCAAAGAGTGGGAACAACTGAAGCAACTTAGCACGCATGTATCCCTCTTCTGAGAAACACACCCACAGGATCTTCAGTTGAGCAAACAGGAGACAAAAATTATTCCAGTCAGGCCTGGAGTGCTTGTGAAGTGGAGTCATTTCTTCCTCCATCTCTTGGTTTCTGTTCTCATTGAAATGTATGGTCAATGGTTCAAGCGTACTGCTTTCTAAAGGATAGTGTCCTCATTACAGGTTATTGTCTCCAAACTGGTATTGCAGATGTGCCTTAAATGGGCATTCCCATGGTCTAAACAGGTCAGCAGCCTCCAGATGAGTCAATATATGGTAACACTAGAGGATTTGTTTGCCATGTTCTCATTATCATGTTTCTTTTGTCATTAAAAAGTGTATCTTCATCTGAGGAGATAATACATGGGATCTATAGATCACTCTGTGAGCCCTTGTGTGTGATGTTAGTTGTGATGCTAGAGAAGGTGTGTGATGGCAAAAAAGGTAAACACATACTTGGATTATTTGTCACTCTGCTCTTAGACATTCTGTGTGTAAAGACAAATTATTGCCCTTTCAGAATAAGAGAGAACCAGTGTTATCCAGTTACCATCATCAAGTGTCTGGTTGGTCTTCTCAAAGTATGATATTATAGCAGGGGTTCAGCACTAGAAACTGTTTCTAGATCAGACAGACATTTAGCCGTGGCATTAGCCAGATCAGTTTGTATGAGAAGGAAGCCCATGCTATTCAGTTCAGTGATAGTCCCCATCTCTGTCATCAAGGCTACTCCATTCAAGAGTCTACTCAGAAAGCACAGAAGCTGGTTTATAATCTAACAGACCAGTCATCCTCCATACCTGGTTAACATATTATAATAAATTCTTATTTTATATTATTTCTTTTTGTCTATCCATATTCTTCCCTGGACATCATTGCCCCTAAATTGGCAATTTTAGTTCTTATATGCCTCCAACCAATTAGCCAAGCCATTCACCACTGTCTATGCGTTCCATTATATCTTTATTTGGAGACACAGGTCTCTCAACAAAATTGGATGTTGAATAGTGATGTGAAAACTGACCAAAGTCGTCTCTACAGTTCGAATTTTCTCATCACTATTATCTTTCAAGGCAGCCTCTGAGTGGGAATATACTGTAACAGCAACCCATTTTGGATCCAAACTAAAACTCTGACCTAAACTATGCATGGACCAAGTTTGGGTTGTTTTCTTCTTCCCCTAAGTTGATCACAAAGAATCACCCATGAGACCACAATTGTGAGTTTTATGAATGGTATGTTTTGAGACTGTGCTAGGTGACATGGAAGTCCAGATACGCGTTTGTCCATCTTACTTATACACTTAAGGCTGATCTAAGATGTAAACTTCCATTTCTATAACTGCTGCTTGGGTGCTAAAGTCTATGGCTCAGTCAGTCTGACAACCACCAACTGAGTGAGCAGCTCTAGTGTCATAGGTGCTTGATGTCCCTTAGCCAGATATTTATTCTGCCTGTGATCTTGACTACCAAGGAGAAACTGTACTACTGTCCCACAAAGGAAGTAAGGAAGAGTATCTCTGAATTACAGGAAATCTGTTACGGCATCTCTTAGTATTATTCTGCCCTGTAATTAAGGTCAATGGAAAAGCTCAACAACGTAATTCAGACAGAACTATCAATAGCACAGATCCTTTTCAAATGAAGGTTTAGGTCACCCCACCACATAAAGAACCATGACCAGCCAAGGTGCTTGCTGAGGGCAAAAGAAATACAGACTGAATAGCAGAAGCAGGTAGAAACAAGGAATATAATTACCTTGAACATTTCTTTCTAATTTTGTTATGAATAAACTTAGTGTGTATTATACATATATTAAGCAAATAGCCTTGTTTTCTTTCCTCTTATATTTCCTTACCATGTAACATTAGATTTACTTACTTTCTATCAGTCTTTAAGTGTTGTTAATTTTAAATCATAGTATTTAAGTTATGGGGAGCTTCCCAGGTGGCATTAGTGGTAAAGAACCTGCCTGCCAATGCAGGCAGACATAAAGAGATGCAGGTTTGATCCCTGGGTTGGTAAGATTCCCTGGAGGAGGGCACAGCAACCCACTCCAGTATTCTTGCCTGGAGAATTCCATTGACAGAGGAGCCTGGACAGCTGCAGTCCATAGGGTCACACAGAGACAGACACAACTGAAGTGACTTAGCATGCACACATGCATTTAAGTTATGGGATAGCAAGAGAAGAGTAAACATCACTCAAGGATTTTACTTCTTCCGCTGGAGAACAGATTAGTGCATTTTCAGTTGTATGCAGGGTAGTTGTATCATGTAAGGTGGAACTACGACTTTTTTATTATTTGGAGATTAAGTGTAGAAAATCCTGAAAGAGATGGGAATACCAGACTGCCTGACCTGCATCGTGAGATATCTGTATGCAGGTCAGGAAGCAACAGTTAGAACTGGACATGGAACAACAGACTGCTTCCAAATAGGAAAAGGAGTACATCAAGGCTGTATATTGTCACCCTGCTTATTTAACTTCTATGCAGAGTACATCATGAGAAATGCTGGGTTGGAAGAAACACAAGCTGGAATCAAGATTGCCAGGAGAAATATAAATAACCTCAGATAGGCAGATGACACCACCCTTATGGCAGAAACTGAAGAGGAGCTAAAAAGCCTCTTGATGAAAGTGAAAGAGGAGAGTGAAAAAGTTGGCTTAAAGCTCAACATTCAGAAAGCGAAGATCATGGCATCCGGTCCCATCACTTCATGGGAAATAGATGGGGAAACAGTGGAAACAGTGTCAGACTTTATTTTTCTGGGCTCCAAAATCACTGCAGATGGTGACTGCAGCCATGAAATTAAAAGACGCTTACTCCTTGGAAGAAAAGTTATGACCAATCTAGGTAGCATATTCAAAAGCAGAGACATCACTTTGCCAACTAAGTTCTGTCTAGTGAAGGCTATGGTTTATCCAGTGATCATGTATGGATGTGAGAGTTGGACTGTGAAGAAGGCTGAGCACCAAAGAATTGATGCTTTTGAACTGAGGTGTTGGAGAAGACTCTTGAGAGTCCCTTGGACGGCAAGGAAATCCAACCAGTCCATTCTGAAGGAGATCAGCCCTGGGATTTCTTTGGAAGGAATGATGCTAAAGCTGAAACTCCAGTACTTTGGCCACCTCATGAGAAGAGTTGACTCATTGGAAAAGACTCTGATGCTGGGAGGGATTGGGCGCAGGAGGAGAAGGGGACGACAGAGGATGAGATGGCTGGATCGCATCACGGACTCGATGGACGTGAGTCTGAGTGAACTCTGGGAGTTGGTGATGGACAGGGAGGCCTGGCGTGCTGCGATTCATGGGGTCTCAAAGAGTCAGATACGACTGAGCGACTGAACTGAACTGAATAAAATATGTAGAGGGGAGGAAACCAAGACGGCGGAGCAGGAGGACACAGAGCTAATCTTCCCCGAAACACATCAAAAATACATTTACATGTGGAGCAACGTTTGCTTAGAACTGGAGATGGTCAGAAAGATTTTTAAACATCCAAGGCTGTAAGAGAGATCCACACGGAGTCACGTAGGAAGGAAAGAAAAGTGATCATGTCAGGACCTTTGCCCCTAAAAAGTGACACAGAAGAGAAGGAGGATTATACAGGCTCTAAGAGCCAGCCTGGAGAATTAGTGGTTGCAATCACATATGTCAGAGACTTGGAGCCCGAAATCCCTTATCTGGTTTGAAAACCATGGACTGACTGAGGAGCTGTAAGAAGTCTAGACTCCAGTCATGAGGAGCACACACATACTTGCTAACTAACTCCTCAAATAGGTTGGGGGAACCAGATTTAAAATGCCCAGGACTTCAGCTGGTTTCCCACAACCATTCCAACGTGCACCCCAGCCTGAGACAAGGGCAAAGGTAACCACAATCAAGAAAAGAATGCATTTGAGTGGGACAAAGCCAGTTTGGACTCAGCGTAGCACATGAGTGCGGCAAGGGCAGTTGTTAGTGGGGCACATGAAAGCAGTGGAGTCAGGATTGGTCTGGAACTCTAACTGGTAGGCTGGTACCACTCCATAGGTGATAGGTGCCAGCTCCTCTTGCTCCAGAAATGCTCACCTCTGTAGTGAGGGTGCTGGTGCTGGGAGCTAAAAGAGAACACACTTAGTGGGAACAGAAATAGCTCAGACCAGATCTTTAGGATTTCTACTCCAGCAACTTGAAACCCAATCCTACTCCCAATAAGGCAGTGTTGATCACTAAGCAAAGGAGAAACTCAAGCTCCCACCTGATTCTGGCTCTAGACTCTCCATCCACAGCCCCACCTTCCACTAAAGTGATGGCTGGTAGCACATATTGAGGGAAGACATGATGCATGCTCAGTTCAGATTCAGTTAGCCCACTGAAGTCACTGGGCACACACAGACTCAATAGGGATGCTCACACATAAGCACACCATTTCAAGACCAGGATAGATAACTATCTCACCTAATTTCAAGAGACAAAAATTAAGCAAAATGAGAAGACAGAGTAATTTGTTTCAAATTAAAGAATTAAAAAAAAAAAACTAACGATGGGGAGAGGGAAAGATGGCGGAGGAATAGGACGGCAAGACCACTTTCTCCCTCACAAATTCCTCAAAAGAACATTTCAACGCCGAGCAAACTTCACAAAACAACTTCTGTAGGCTGGCAGAGGACATCAGGCAACCAGAAAAGCAGATCATTGTCTTCAAAAACAGGTAGGAAAAAATATAAAAGACGAAAAGGAGACAAAGGAGGTGGGGAGGGAGCTCCGTCCCGGGAAGGGAAGCCCGTCCCGGGAAGGGAATTTTAAGAAGAGAGGTTTCCAAACACCAGGAAACACTCTCCCTGCCGAGTCTGTGGCGAGCCTTGGAAACACAGAGGGCAACATAACAGAAAGGAAAAATAGACAAATAATTAATACCAACAGATTACAAGCCCAACAGTAACTCCCCCAGCGGAAAAGCAGCGCAGACGCCTGCATCCGCCACTGGGAAGCGGGGGCAGGGCAGGGACGCGCGGGAGGCGCGGGCTGCAGTGCTTTGTAAGAATCGGGCAGGAACGCCCCACGCGCAACCAGAACGATCTAACTTGGGCTAGCAAACCAGACTGTGGGATAGCTACCACGCGAAAAGCTTGAACATAAGACACCGCCAGGACCGAACACAGAACAAAGGACGGAACGGGAAAAGCCGGCTGCAGACCATCCCCCGCCGGGGACAGGCAGCCAGAGCCGTAAGGACTGGAAAGGGGCAATTGCAGACTCGGGACCTAACTGCAAGCAAGCTCCTTTGCTAAGACTTCTGGGGGTGCTGGACAGTCACAATCTACTGCACGGGGTGCGCCAGCGGTCCGCCCAGAAAGCTGAGCAGCAGCGGCAGAAAAGGTGACAAGCCGCGGCGATCGCGCTCGCCAAACTCCTGAGCTACTCGGACCTGGGAAGGGCACAAAGCGCAGTTCCAGCCGAATCTGTGCCTCTGAGGGCTGCCTGAGCGCCGAACCTGAGCGGCTTGGACCGGGGAAGTGCACGCAGCCTAGGGCGGGCCCCAGACGGTTCCCGGCTGAGCATCCTAGAGCTGGAGCGGTTTGTGCGCCGCGAGAAAGGACAGGTCAAGCCGGGCAGAGATACTGCGTGCACACGACAGTGCTATTTGTTAGCAGCAGCCCCCCTCCTCACAGCGCAACTAAACTAGTGAGCCTAAAAAGCCAGCAAACAGAAGTTAAACAGAGGGAACCACCTTGGAAGTGATCCCACACGGCCCATTACACCAGAAAGGGCCAGATATTTTTAAAATCATTCCTTTTTTTTTTTTTTTTTTTTTTTTTTGCTTTTTTTTCTAACTTTTTTTTAATTGTTAAGTCTTCTATTTCCCCTCTAATTTTTATTTCTATAACCTATTATTACTATATTTTTGTTTGTTTTAAAAAGACTTTTTTTCTTTTTTTTTTTTTTTTAAGGCAAACACCATATACAGTCTTTGGATGGTTGTTGATGGCTTTTTTTTTTTTTTTTTCCTTGATTGTTTGTTTGTTTGTTTTTTAATAATTCTTTTTCTTTCTTTTTTTTTTTTTTTCTTTCTTTCTTCCTTTTTCCTTCTGCTTCTCTCTAATATTGTATCTTTGAAAATCCAACCTCTACTCTAGATTTTTAATCTTTGCTCTTAGGTTTTTGTGGTCAATTTTGTACATTTAAAAACCCAAACTTCACTATCCCAGTTTACCTGAGAGCGAGATTACTGGCTTGACCACTCTCTCCTCCTCTGGACTCTCCTTTTTCTCCACCAGGTGGCCTCTGTCTCTTTTCTCCCCCATCTCTCCTCTATCCAACTCTATGAATCTCTGTGTGTTCCAGACAGTGGAGAACACCTAAGGAACAGGTTACTGGCAGGATTTGTCTCTCTCCTACTCATTCCTCTCTCTGATCCTCCTGGTCACCTCTGTCTACTTCCTCCCTCTCCTCTTCCCCGTATAACTCTGTAAATACCTCTGAGCGGTCCAGACTATAGAGCGCACATAAGGAAGTGACTACTGGCTAGCTTGCTCTCTTCTCTTTCGATCTCACCGCATCTCATTCCAGTTACCTCTAACTACCCCCTCCATCTTCTCTTCTCCTTATAACTCAGTGAACCCCTCTGAGTGTCCCTCAATGTGGAGAAACTTTTCATCTTTAACCTAGATGTTTCATCATCAGTGCTGTATAGATGGAGAAGTCTAGAGGCTACTGTAAAAATAAAACTGAAAACCAGAAGCAGGAGGCTTAAATCCAAAGCCTGAAAACATTAGAGAACTCTTGAATTCAGGGAACATTAAGCAATAGGAGCCCATCTAATGCCTTCATACCTACACCGAAACCAAGTTCCACCTAAGGGCCAACAAATTCCAAAACAAGACATACCACGCAAATTCTCCAGCAACACAGGAACACTCCCCTGAGCTTCAATATACAGGCAGCTCAAAATTATCCCAAAACCTTTGATGTCTCGTAACCCATTACGGGTCACTCCATTGCACTCCAGAGAGAAGAAACCCAGCTCCACCCACCAAAACTCCAACACAAGCCTCCCTAACCAGGAAACCTTGACAAGCCACTGATAGAACCCCACCCAAAGTGAGGAAGCTCCATAATAAAGAGAACTCCACAAATTCCCAGAATATAAAAAGGCCACCCCAAACGCAGCAATATAACCAAGATGAAGAGACAGAGGAATACACAGCAGGTAAAGGAACAGGAGAGTTGCCCACCAAACCAAACAAAAGTGGAAGAAGTAGGGAATCTACCGGAGAAGGAATTCCGAATATTGATAGTGAAAATGATCCAAAATCTTGAAATCAAAATGGAATCACAGATAAATAGGCTAGAGACAAGGATTGAGAAGATGCAAGAAAGGTTTAACAAGGACCTAGAAGAAATAAAAAAGAGTCAAAATATAATGAATAATGCAATAAATGAGATCAGAAACACTCTGGAGGCAACAATTAGTAGAATAACGGAGGCAGAAGATAGGATTAGTGAAATAGAAGATAGAATGGTAGAAATAAATGAATCAGAGAGGAAACAAGAACAACGAATTAAAAGAAATGAGGACAATCTCAGAGACCTCCAGGACAATATGAAACGCTCCAACATTCGAATTATAGGAGTCCCAGAAGAAGAAGACAGAAAGAAAGATCATGAGAAAATCCTTGAGGAGATAATAGTTGAAAACTTCCCTAAAATGGGGAAGGAAATAATCACCCAAGTACAAGAAACACAGAGAGTTCCAAATAGGATAAACCCAAGGCGAAACACCCCAAGACACATATTAATCAAATTAACAAAGATCAAACACAAAGAACAAATATTAAAAGCAGCAAGGGAAAAACAACAAATAACACACAAGGGGATTCCTATTAGGATAACAGCTGATCTTTCAATAGAAACTCTTCAGGCCAGGAGGGAATGGCAAGACATACTTAAAGTGATGAAAGACAATAACCTACAGCCCAGAATACTGTACCCAGCAAGGATCTCATTCAAATACGAAGGAGAAATCAAAAGCTTTACAGACAAGCAAAAGCTGAGAGAATTCAGCACCACCAAACCAGCTCTCCAACAAATTCTAAAGGATATTCTCTAGACAGGAAACACGAAAAGGGTGTATAAACTCGAACCCAAAACAATAAAGTAAATGGTAACGGGATCACACTTATCAATAATTACCTTAAACGTAAATGGGTTGAACGCCCCAACCAAAAGACAGAGACTGGCCGAATGGATACAAAAACAAGACCCCTCTATATGCTGCTTACAAGAGACCCACCTCAAAACAAGGGACACATACAGACTGAAAGTGAAGGGCTGGAAAAAGATATACCACGCAAATAGAGACCAAAAGAAAGCAGGAGTGGCAATACTCATATCCGATAAAATAGACTTTAAAACAAAGGCTGTGAAAAGAGACAAAGAAGGCCACTACATAATGATCAAAGGAACAATCCAAGAAGAAGATATAACAATTATAAATATATATGCCCCCAATATAGGAGCCCCGCAATATGTAAGACAAATGCTAACAAGTATGAAAGGGGAAATCAACAATAACACAATAATAGTGGGAGACTTTAATACCCCACTCACACCTATGGACAGATCAACTAAACAGAAAATTAACAAAGAAACGCAAACTTTAAATGATACATTAGATCAGTTAGACCTAATTGATATCTATAGGACATTTCACCCCAAAACAATGAATTTCACTTTTTTTTCAAGTGCTCATGGAACCTTCTCCAGGATAGATCATATCCTGGGCCATAAATCTAAACTTGATAAATTCAAAAAAATCGAAATCATTCCAAGCATCTTTTCTGACCATAATGCATTAAGATTAGATCTCAATTACAGGAGAAAAACTATTAAAAATTCCAACATATGGAGGTTGAACAACACACTTCTGAATAACCAACAAATCACAGAAGAAATCAAAAAAGAAATCAAAATATGCATAGAAACTAATGAAAATGAAAACACAACAACCCAAAACCTGTGGGACACTATAAAAGCAGTGCTAAGAGGAAAGTTCATAGCAATACAGGCATACCTCAAGAAACAAGAAAAAAGTCAAATGAATAACCTAACTCTGCAACTAAAGCAACTAGAAAAGGAAGAGTTGGAGAACCCCAGAGTTAGTAGAAGGAAAGAAATCTTAAAAATTAGGGCAGAAATAAATGCAAAAGAAACAAAAGAGACCATAGCAAAAATTAACAAAGCCAAAAGCTGGTTCTTTGAAAGGATAAATAAAATTGACAAACCATTAGCCAGACTCATCAAGAAGCAAAGAGAGAAAAATCAAATCAATAAAATTAGAAATGAAAATGGAGAGATCCCAACAGACAACACAGAAATACAAAGGATCATAAGAGACTACTATCAGCAGTTGTATGCCAATAAAATGGACAACGTGGAAGAAATGGACAAATTCTTAGAAAAGTACAATTTTCCAAAACTGAACCAGGAAGAAATAGAAAATCTTAACAGACCCATCACAAGCACAGAAATTGAAATGGTAATCAGAAATCTTCCAGCAAACAAAAGCCCAGGTCCAGACGGCTTCACAGCTGAATTCTACCAAAAATTTCGAGAAGAGCTAACACCTATCCTCCTCAAACTCTTCCAGAAAATTGCAGAGGAAGGTAAACTTCCAAACTCATTCTATGAGGCCACCATCACCCTAATACCAAAACCTGACAAAGATGTCACAAAAAAGGAAAACTACAGGCCAATATCACTGATGAACATAGATGCAAAAATCCTCAACAAAATTCTAGCAATCAGAATCCAACAACACATTAAAAAGATCATACACCATGACCAAGTGGGCTTTATCCCAGGGATGCAAGGATTCTTCAATATCCGCAAATCAATCAATGTAATTCACCACATTAACAAATTGAAAAATAAAAACCATATGATTATCTCAATAGATGCAGAGAAAGCCTTTGACAAAATTCAACATCCATTTATGATAAAAACTCTCCAGAAAGCAGGAATAGAAGGAACATACCTCAACATAATAAAAGCAATATATGACAAACCCACAGCAAACATTATCCTCAATGGTGAAAAATTGAAAGCATTCCCCCTAAAGTCAGGAACAAGACAAGGGTGTCCACTTTCACCGCTACTATTCAACATAGTTCTGGAAGTTTTGGCCACAGCAATCAGAGCAGAAAAAGAAATAAAAGGAATCCAAATTGGAAAAGAAGAAGTAAAACTCTCACTGTTTGCAGATGACATGATCCTCTACATGGAAAACCCTAAAGACTCCACCAGAAAATTACTAGACCTAATCAATGAATATAGTAAAGTTGCAGGATATAAAATCAACACACAGAAATCCCTTGCATTCCTATACACGAATAATGAGAAAGTAGAAAAAGAAATTAAGGAAACAATTCCATTCACCATTGCAACGAAAAGAATAAAATACTTAGGAATATATCTACCTAAAGAAACTAAAGACCTATATATAGAAAACTATAAAACACTGATGAAAGAAATCAAAGAGGACACTAATAGATGGAGAAATATACCATGTTCATGGATCGGAAGAATCAATATAGTGAAAATGAGTATACTACCCAAAGCAATTTACAAATGCAATCCCTGTCAAGCTACCAGCCACATTTTTCACAGAACTAGAACAAATAATTTCAAGATTTGTATGGAAACACAAAAAACCTCGAATAGCCAAAGCAATCTTGAGAAAGAAGAATGGAACTGGAGGAATCAACTTGCCTGACTTCAGGCTCTACTACAAAGCCACAGTCATCAAGACAGTATGGTACTGGCACAAAGACAGACATATAGATCAATGGAACAAAATAGAAAGCCCAGAGATAAATCCACACACATATGGACACCTTATCTTTGACAAAGGAGGCAAGAATATACAATGGAGTAAAGACAATCTCTTTAACAAGTGGTGCTGGGAAAACTGGTCAACCACTTGTAAAAGAATGAAACTAGATCACTTTCTAACACCGTACACAAAAATAAACTCAAAATGGATTAAAGATCTAAATGTAAGATCAGAAACTATAAAACTCCTAGAGGAGAACATAGGCAAAACACTCTCAGACATAAATCACAGCAGGATCCTCTATGATCCACCTCCCAGAATTCTGGAAATAAAAGCAAAAATAAACAAATGGGATCTAATTAAAATTAAAAGCTTCTGCACAACAAAGGAAAATATAAGCAAGGTGAAAAGACAGCCTTCTGAATGGGAGAAAATAATAGCAAATGAAACAACTGACAAACAACTAATCTCAAAAATATACAAGCAACTTCTGCAGCTCAATTCCAGAAAAATAAACGACCCAATCAAAAAATGGGCCAAAGAACTAAATAGACATTTCTCCAAAGAAGACATACGGATGGCTAACAAACACATGAAAAGATGCTCAACATCACTCATTATTAGAGAAATGCAAATCAAAACCACAATGAGGTACCACTTCACACCAGTCAGAATGGCTGCGATCCAAAAATCTGCAAGCAATAAATGCTGGAGAGGGTGTGGAGAAAAGGGAACCCTCCTACACTGTTGGTGGGAATGCAAACTAGTACAGCCACTATGGAGAACAGTGTGGAGATTCCTTAAAAAATTGCAAATAGAACTACCTTATGACCCAGCAATCCCACTTCTGGGCATACACACGGAGGAAACCAGAATTGAAAGAGACACATGTACCCCAATGTTCATCGCAGCACTGTTTATAATAGCCAGGACATGGAAACAACCTAGATGTCCATCAGCAGATGAATGGATAAGAAAGCTGTGGTACATATACACAATGGAGTATTACTCAGCCGTTAAAAAGAATTCATTTGAATCAGTTCTGATGAGATGGATGAAACTGGAGCCAATTATACAGAGTGAAGTAAGCCAGAAAGAAAAACACCAATACAGTATACTAACACATATATATGGAATTTAGGAAGATGGCAATGACGACCCTGTATGCAAGACAGGAAAAAAGACACAGATGTGTATAACGGACTTTTGGACTCAGAGGGAGAGGGAGAGGGTGGGACGATTTGGGAGAATGGGAATTCTAACATGTATACTGTCATGTAAGAATTGAATCGCCAGTCCATGTCTGACGTAGGGTGCAGCTTGCTTGGGGCAGGTGCATGGGGATGACCCAGAGAGATGTTGTGGGGAGGGAGGTGGGAGGGGGGTTCATGTTTGGGAACGCATGTAAGAATTTAAGATTTTAAAATTTAAAAAAAAAAAATAAATTAAAAAAAAATAATAATAAAAAAAAAATAAAAAAAAAAATAAAAAAAAAAACTAACAAAAGAGAGATACATCATTTACCAGATAAATAGTTCAAAGACTTAGTAATAAAATGGTAATTGAACTTTGGAAAAGAATAGATGAACACAGTGAGTATTTTAATAAGGAACTGTAAATATTAAAAAGAACTGGTCATAACTGAAATACAAAACACACTAGAAGTAATTAACAGTGGACTAGGTAAACAGAAGATTCTATAAGTGATTTAGAAGATAAAATAATGGAAATCACTCAACTAGAACATCAAAAGGAAAACTAAGTTAAAAAGGGGGAAATAGTTTAAGGAACCCGTGGGACAACATCAATATCATATTTGTAATGTGGAATCCAGAAGGGAAAAAAAAGAGAGAAAAGGGTCAAAATGTATTTGATGAAATTATGGCTGAAAATGTCTTGAATCTGAAGAAGGAATTCTGTAGCCCTCCAGGCTCCACTGTCCATGGATTTCTCTAGGCAAGAATACTGGAGCAGGTAGCCACTCACTTCTCCAGGTGATCTTCCCAACCCAGGAATCAAACCCAGGTCTCCTGCATTGAAAGCAGATTCTTCACTGTCTGAGCCACCAGGGAAGCCCACAGGAAGCACAGTGAGTCCCAGATAAGATGAACCAAAACAAATCCACATTATACATATTATAATTAAAATAGAAAATGTTAAAGAGAAAATTCTAAGGCAGCAAGAGAAAAACAAAAAATAACACATAAAGGAAACCTCTAAGGCTATTAGCTGATTTTTCTGTAGATATTTTGCAGGCCATAAGGGGGTGCCTTGATGTATGTAACATCCTGAAAGGGAAAAATCTACAACCTAGGATACTGCAGTCAGCAAAATTACCATTCAGAATTGAAGGAGAGATAAAGAACTTCTCAGACAAGCAGAAACGAAAGCAGTCCATCAATACCAAACTGACACTGAAAAAAATGTCAAAGGATCTTCCTTAAGTGAAAAACAAAAGGCTACAACAAAAGTAAGAATTTATAGAAAGGTAAAATCCCACTAGTAAGCCTAACTATATAGTAAAGGCTGTGGATCAACTACTTAAATAATCTAGTAGAAAGATTAAAAAACAAAAACTGTAAAGTAAACTATAACTACAATAAGCAATTAAGAAACACAAAACTGTAAAATATGACATTAAAAACACAAAATATGGGAAGGAAATAAAAAATGTAGATATCTTAGATATCTACATATATCATAGAATATCCACATATATCTATAAGTGCTTGAACTTAAACACTCATGAATTTAAAACAAATATATATAGTTATAGGTCAACATATATGAAATTAATGGTAACAACAGATCAAAACCTACAATAGATACACAAAAACTAAAGATAAACATACCAAGTATACCATAAAGAAAATTATCAACCACAAGGGAAGAAACTAAGAGAACAGAAAACTACAAAACAACCAGAAACTAAGTTACAAAAGAGCAGTAAACACATACCTATCAATAATCACTTCAAATGTCAATGGATTAAATGCTCTGATCAAAAAACAAAGGGTGACTCATTCGAAAAAAAAATTATGCTGCTTATAAGATATTCACTAGAGCTAAAGAAACCCGCAGAGTTTAGGTGAGGGAATGGAAAAAGATGTTTCATGCAAACAGAAACAAGAAACCTGGGGTAGCAGTACTTACATCAGACAATACAGACTTTGAGACAAAGTCTACAACAGAAAGCAAAGAGGGGAGTTATATAATGATAAACAGATAGTACAAGAAAAGAATATAGAATGTGTTGGTATATATGCACTTAATATATGAGTATTAAATACATAAAGCATACTATAACAGACATAAAGAGAGAGATTTATAAGTATGTAATAATAATATGGAACTTTAACACCCTGATACATCAATTGACATATCCAGACAGAAAATCAATAAGGAAATAGCAGTCTTAATTGAAAATAAGAACACAGCTTTCCAGAATCTATGGAATGCAGCAGAAGCAATTCTAAGAGGGAAGTTTGTGCAAAACAGGCCTGTCTCAACAAATAAGAAAAACTTCAACAAAAAAGAAACCCTAACCTACTAAAGCATCACTATGAACAAAGCTAGTGGAGGTGATGGAGTTCCAGTTGAGCTATTTCAAATCCTAAAAGATGATCCTGTGAAAGAGCTGCACTCAATATGCCAGCAAATTTGGAAAACTCAGCAGTGGCCACAACTGGAAAAGGTCCGTTTTCATTCCAATCCTAAAGAAAGGCAATGCCAAAGAATGCTCAAACTACCGCACAATTGCACTCATCTCACATGCTAGTAAAGTAATGCTCAAAATTCTCCAAGCCAGGCTTCAGCAATACGTGAACCGCGAATTTCCAGATGTTCAAGCTGGTTTTAGAAAAGGTAGAGGAACCAGAGATCAAACTGCCAACATCCGCTGGATCATGGAAAAAGCAAGAGAGTTCCAGAAAAACATCTCTTTCTGCTTGATTGACTATGCCAAAGCCTTTGACTGTGTGGATCACAATAAACTGTGGAAACTTCTGAAAGAGATAGGAATACCAGACCACCTGATCTGCCTCTTGAGAAACCTAAATGCAGGTCAGAAAGCAACAGTTAGAACTGGACATGGAACAACAGACTGGTCCCAAATAGGAAAAGGAGTAAGTCAAGGCTGTATATTGTCATCCTGCTTGTTTAACTTATATGCAGAGTACATCATGAGAAACGCTGGGCTGGAAGAAACACAAGCTGGAATCAAGATTGCCAGGAGAAATATCAAAACCTCAGATATGCAGATGACACCACCCTTATGGCAGAAACTGAAGAGGAACTCAAAAGCCTCTTGATGAAAGTGAAAGTGGAGAGTGAAAAAGCTGGCTTAAAGCTCAACATTCAGAAAACGAAGATCATGGCATCTGGTCCCATCACTTCATGGCAAATAGATGGGGAAACAGTGGAAACAGTGTCAAACTTTGGGGGGAGGCTCCCAAATCACTGCAGATGGTGATTGCAGCCATGAAATTAAAAGACGCTTACTCCTTGGAAGAAAAGTTATGACCAACCTAGACAGCATATTCAAAAGCAGAGACATTACTTTGCCAACTAAGGTCCATCTAATCAAGGCTATGGTTTTTCCTGTGGTCACGTATGGATGTGAGAGTTGGACAGTGAAGAAGGCTGAGCACTGAAGAATTGATGCTTTTGAACTGAGGTGTTGGAGAAGACGCTTGAGAGTCCCCTGGACTGCAAGGAGACCCAACAATCCATTCTGAAGGAGATCAGCCCTGGGATTTCTTTGGAAGGAATGATGCTAAAGCTGAAACTCCGTATTTTGGCCACCTCATGCGAAGAGCTGACTCATTGGAAAAGACTCTGATGCTGGGAGGGATTGGGGGCAGGAGGAGAAGGGGACGACCGAGGATGAGATGGCTGGATGGCATCAGGGACTCGATGGACGTGAGTCTGAGTGAACTCCAGGAGATGGTGATGGACAGGGAGGCCTGGCATGCTGCGATTCATGGGGTCGCAAAGAGTCGGATACGGCTAGCGACTAAACTGAACTGAACTGAAAATGTCCATACTACCCCAAAACAAACAACATAGTGATTACTATCAAAATACTCATGACATTT
Organism: Capra hircus; assembly: GCF_001704415.2. Lineage (NCBI taxonomy): Eukaryota > Metazoa > Chordata > Mammalia > Artiodactyla > Bovidae > Capra > Capra hircus. The sequence goes on from NC_030808.1 coordinate 76,736,185, forward strand.
TTCACAGAACTAGAACAAATAATTTAGATGGATCCACCAAAGACCCTGAATTACCAAAGCTATCTTAAAAAAAAAAAAAAAAGCTGGAAATATCACACACCCTGAATTCAGAAAATAACGCAAAGCTACAGTAACCGAAACAGTATAGTGCTGGCACAAAAACAATCACATAGATCAATGGAACAGAATAGAAAACACAGAAAGAAACGCATGCAACTATGGTCAATTAATCTATGACAAAGGAGGCAAGAATACACAATGGGACGAGCTGTTCAATAAGCAGTGCTGGGAAACCTGGACAAGTACGTGTAAAATAATTCAACTAGAATATTTTCTCACATCACATACAAAAGTAAAATCAAAATGGCTTAAAGATCTAAGTGTAAGACTGCAAATCATAAAATTCCTAGAAGAAAACTTAGGCAGAACACTGTGACAAAAATCATAGGAATATTTCTTCTGGATGTGTTCTTAGGCAAAAGAAAGAAAAGGAAAAATAAACAAATGGGGCCTAAGTAAACTTAACATTTTTGCGTAGCAAGGAAAATCATCAGCAAAATGAAAAAACAAACTACTAAATAGAGAAAATATTTGCAAATGATATAACTGATTAAGGATTAGTATCCAAAATATATAAGGAGCTCATACAACTTAAAATGGAAAAAAAAAATCAATTTTAAAATGGGGAAAGAAACCTGAATAGACAATGGAATATTACTTACCCACACAAATTAATGAAATTTTTCCAGTTTCAACAACATGGATGGACCTGGAAGGTATTATGATTAATGAAATAAGTTAGATAGAGAATGACATATACTGTATGTTATCATTTATATGTAAAATCTAAAAAAAAATAAAGCACATGAATGAATATGAAAAAAAGAAACAGACTCACAGATATAGAGAACAATACAGCGGTTACCAATCGGAAGAGGGAATAAGGGAGGGGCAAGATAGGTGTAGCAGATTTGGAGGCACAAACTATCATGTATAAAATAAATAAGCTATAAAATATATTGTTCAGAACAGAGAATATATCCAATATTTTATAATAACTTTAAATAGAGTATAATTAAAAAAATATTAGATCACCATGTTGTACACCTGAAACTAATATAACATTTAAATCAATGGTACTTCAATAAAAATATAAAATACAATTGAAACTAAACATATGTACAGATGCCAAGTTGTCAGAGGTGGGCTTGTGATGGTTAATTTTGTGTGTCAAATTGACTGGGCTAAGGGATGCTCAGATATCTGTAAAACATTATTTATGGGTGTGTCTATGAGTGTACCTCTAAAGAAATCAGCATTTGAAACAGTAAATTGAGTGAAGAAGACGTTCCTCAACAATGCAGGTTGGCATCATCCAATATACTTAGGACCTAAGTAGAATCGAAAGGCAAAGAAAGGGTTAATTCGCTTTCTGACTGAGCTAAGATATCTATCTTATTCTGCCCTCAAACACTGGTGCTCCCGTTTTTCTGGGCTTTGGACTTTGACTGAATTATACCACCAAGTATTCTGGGTCTCCAGCTTGCAGATGGCAGCTTGTAGGACTTCTTGGCCTCCACAATCACACAGGCCAAATCCTATTATAAATACACACACACACACACACACACATATATAATTTCATTTATATTTGTAAATATAAATATATTTTGTATATTATTGGTCCTGTTTTGCCAAAGAACACAAACTAATACACCATGTCCAGCAGCATTCCAGCAACTGCATTTTGAAAAATGTTCTCTGCTGCAGCTGGCATGCTCTTTCTCCAAAAATTTCAGTTGCCTGTTTGAAACTATTTTGTTGGGGCTTGCCAGAGACTCCATGCACATCTTATCTGCCAGAGACTCCATGCTCAAATAATGCATGCATCATTGTAAGATCTTCTGGGTCACATGACCCAAGTGGTATGACTACTCGTACTATAGCCTCCACATGCCCTATCTTGCTCAGGGCCCCTACTGAAACCTGGCAGCTTTCCACATCACTTGAGAAATCATTCAGAACAGTTTGCTGATGCACAGTTTGCGGCAAACAGTGATGTTTGCTGCTCACTGCTTCTTATTTAAGGCTAGGACGCACAAGGTATAGTAATTTCCCCTTTACCTTAGCCTAGTGCCCCAGATCATTGGCTTGCTAAAAGGGTCACAGATGCGACAAGCCACCAGATTGTCATATAACATATCTTTCCTATTCTCTGAAGCATGTGTGTCTTATCAGGGCATCCAGAGTCACCTAGGCTGTGTATTCCATTTTCTCTGAAATTCTGCTTCTCTTACTATCAAGACATTTGCCTATTCACCAGTTCAGTATGCTCTCCAGCTACAGGTGACAAGGATCTCTTTATTTTTTTTTTAATTTTTTATTTTTTTTAAATTTTAACATCTTTAATTCTTACATGCGTTCCCAAACATGAACCCCCCTCCCACCTCCCTCCCCACAACATCTCCCTGGGTCATCCCCATGCACCAGCCCCAAGCATGCTGCACCCTACGTCAGACATGGACTGGCGATTCAATTCTTACATGACAGTATACATGTTAGAATTCCCATTCTCCCAAATCATCCCACCCTCTCCCTCTCCCTCTGAGTCCAAAAGTCCGGTATACACATCTGTGTCTTTTTTCCTGTCTTGCATACAGGGTCGTCATTGCCATCTTCCTAAATTCCATATATATGTGTTAGTATACTGTATTGGTGTTTTTCTTTCTGGCTTACTTCATCTCTTTAAAGACTGCCAAGGAGGAACTTTCACTTTCACACTTATCTTTAAATAGATGATTAATTATTTTGTCTCCTTACTGTACCAGCAGACATTCACCAATAGCCACCCAATTCCATATTCCTTACTTTTACTATTTTTCCTGTATGTTTTGAAGGCCAGTGACCCTGTAAGAGTTAGCACATCTCCATCATCTTAGCAACTGTACTGCTACAATACCCAAGGAACTATCAAGTCACCATTTATCATTAGGGACAGGGTCTTCATTGCCATCCAGCTGGTATATGATCCAACTCCAAAATTACATCTTTAGAATTTGCTTGACAGGACCATTTCTGACATAAGTTATCTTAAAACAGGTTCCCTAGAATCAGAGTCTTAGGCAGAGAATCTTCGGCAAGTGATTTATTTAGAGTGCTCTCAAGATCAACATTTAAAGAGGGGAGGGAAACACGATAGGGCAAGAGAAGAAGCTAGACAAAGATGTGGCTTCAGGAGACATTAATCTTCAACCTGAACTCATGAAGAGCTCCGGAGTCTCAACTGTTTACAGAGGTTTCACTACTTATATCCAAGGGTGTTGAGCTGTTATACCCTTAAATTAGTCAAGCACTGATTACTGATCACTGCTAAAGTGGAGGGTTGCATAACTTTCTAGGCAGTGCTTACTAGCTAAAGGCTTTCCTTTCCTTGCCCGTGCTCATGTATGCATCCTCAGTAGTGGCCGACACTTTGCAATCCCATGGACTGTAGCCCACCATGCTCCTCTTTCCATGAAATTTTCCAAATAATAGAGTGGGTTGCGATTTCCTACTCTAGGAGATCTTCCTGACCAAGGGATCAAACTCACGTCTCCTGCATTGGCAGGCAGATTCTTTACCATTGCACCAGCTGGGAAGCCCAAAGGCCCTCCACATTACAGCTAAAATATACGATGTCAGAAACCAACACCTGCAGCATCTGGGTGATGACTATGACTGTACCATTCTGATAAACAAGATGAGTTTGGGCACCAGCAAGAGCCAACTCATTAGAGAAGATCCTGCTGCTGGGAAGGATTGAAGGCAGGAGAAGGGGACGACAGAGGACAAGATGATAGGATGGCATCACTGACCCAATGGACATGAGTCTGAGCAAGCTCTGGACAATGGTGAAGGACAGGGAGGCCTGGCATGCTGCAGTCCATGGCGGTTGCAAAGAGTTGGACACGACTGAGTGACTGAACAACAGCAAAGGTCTGACACACCAGTCCAATTCCCCTCAAGCTCTCTGATTCCTAAAGACTCTTCTCTCTGATTAAAGGGTAAGAGAGACCAGAGATGCAAGTATAAAGATTCACTTCTTAGGATGCAGAGCAGCAGATGATTGCAGAAAGAATGCAGAGGAGCATACAGGAGAAAAGGTCCTGTATTTCTACATAAAATCATTTGGGGCTCTCTCACAACCTAAAGGGCAAGCCAAAGTCCTCAACACTGCAGGCTTTTCACTGTCTGCCTTAAAGCTTTATACTCATGGCTATTTTAACCTGATATAACATATACTCTGACCAACATTTCTCAGACTTTTATATCTGAAATCCTTATCTTCTTGCCTGATATTTCCCTTCCCAATCTCATTACATCTTCCTACCGCCCTACCACAACTACTACTGTGCCAAACACACACATATGTAGCTTTATCCTAACAACAATCACTCTACTCTAGTTTTTTTTTTTTCTCTTTAATAAGTCCATTTTCCAAATGGATCTTGAATTACTTGAGAAGAGGGATGGCTTTGTTTTTGCATTGCTTTGACACAGAGTAGCAATGAGTGAATGAACAAAAGAAATAATGAATGATTCATTCATATCCTTCAAGATTCAGTTTTAAGTAACATAATTTTAAAGCCTACTCTAGCCTCTCCTTCCTGTCTCAAATTTGAGATGCCCCCTCTTTTCATAACCCTTTACCTATATTTTTCACAGGACTTACCATGGGGCATTACATAGATTTGGTCAGGTGCCTGTCACCTGCACTGAAATATGAGCCTTTCATCATTATATTTCCAGTGTCTGGCAAATAATATTTCCTTGAAGAATATGAAAGATGGTTAAATGATTGAATGCGTGAATGAGTGTAATAGACAGTGACAAACCATACAATTTCCAGGAAAAGGAGCAGATGTTTCTTTTTTAGAATCAAAGGAAGAATCACAAATTACAATGGAATTTTAATCTGTGGCATGTTCAATGGCTGCACAATATTTTACAGAGTATCACAGATAGACAGATGATAGACAGCCTATATAGAAGGAGATAAGGAGGTAGAAATAAAGATACTTCAGTCAGTTCAGTTCAGTTGCTCAGTCGTATCCGACTCTTTGCGACCCCATGGACTGCAACATGCCAGACCTCCCTGCCCATCACCAACTCCCGGAGCATACTCAAACTTATGTCCATCGAGTCGGTGATGCCATCCAATCATCTCATCCTCTGTTGTCCCCTTCTCCTCCCACCTTCAATCAAGGTCTTTTCCAATGAGTCAGCTCTTCGCATCAGGTGGCTAAAGAATTGGAGTTTCAGCTTTAGCATCAATATTCCGATGAATATTCAGGACTGATTTCCTTTAGGATGGACTGGTTGGATCTCCTTGTAGTCCAAGGGACTCTCAAGAGTCTTCTCCAACACCACAGTTCAAAAGCATCAGTTCTTTGGCACTTAGCTTTCTTCATAGTCCAACTCTCACATCCATACATGACTACTGGAAAATACACAGCTTTGACTAGATGGACCTTTGTTGGCAAAGTAATGTCTCTGCTTTTTAACATGCTGTCTAGGTTGGTCATAACTTTTCTTCCAAGTAGCAAATGTCTTTTAATTTCATGGCTGTAGTAAGCATCTGAGGTGATTTTGGAGCCCCCAAAAATACAGTCTCACACTGTTTCCATTGCTTCTCCATCTATTTGCTATGAAGTGACGGGACCAGATGCCATGATCACATGGACCACAGCCTTGTCTAACTCAATGAAACTATGAGCCATGCCGTGTAGGGCAACCCAAGATGGACAGGTCATGGTGGAGCGTTCTGACAAAACATGGTGCACTGGAGAAGGGAATGGCAAACCACTTCAGTATTCTTGCCTTGAGGACCTCGTGGACAGTATGAAAAGGCAAAAAGATAGGACACTGAAAGATGAGCTCCCCAGGTCAGTAGGTGCCCAATATGCTACTGGAGATCAGTGGAGAAATAACTCCAGAAAGAATGAAGAGACGGAGCTAAAGCAACAACAACATCCAGTGGTGGTTGTGACTGGTAATGGAAGTAAAGTCTGATGCTGTAAAGAGCAATATTGCATGAAGTGAAGTGAAGTGAAGTCGCTCAGTCGTGTCCGACTCTGCGACCCCATGGACTATAGCCTCCTGGGCTCCTCCATCCATGGGATTTTCCAGGCAAGAGCACTGGAGTGGGTTGCCATTTCCTTCTCCAGGGATTGAGCCCGGGTCTCTCTCATTGTAGGCAGATGCTTTACCATCTAAGCCACATGTGCTGGATTTTAAAAAGCTTTGTTTATGTAGTAAATTTAAGATGGGTTCCCAAGAAGCAGGGATAAACTGGTTTTTGTGAATTAGAAATTAACAACTCTACGGATTTCATACTGAGTGTCACATACTTGAACTAGGGCACATATTGTTTTAAAATTTATTGTTTCAGTTCATTACCAAAAAAACCTAACTCTAGCTATGTGATAAGGTGCTTTTAAAATCCAAACAACTTTGTTATTGTATATATTTTATATGAATACAGTATCAAGCATGTGGGCTTGGGAATAGTTTTCAGATTTGCAACAGATATGAAAGAAATCCTATATGATGTACAGTTCAAGTAAACATATGAAAAAACTAGTTCAGTTTCTATGAGCTATCAAAAGCATAAAGGCAAAAGCCCTATCACAAATCAATCAAGTTTGGAATGGCTTCTGATGCTGTAAAGAGCAATATTGCATAGGAACCTGGAATGTTAGGTCCATGAATCAAGGCAAACTGGAAGTGGTCAAACAGCAGATGGCAAGAGTGAACATTGACATTTTAGGAATCAGTGAACTAAAATGGACTGGAATGGGTGAGTTTAACTCAAATGACCATTATATCTACTACTATATATGGACAAGAATCCCTTAAAGAAAATGGAATAGCCATTACAGTCAACAAAAGAGTCTGAAAGGCAGTACTTGGATGCAATCTCAAAAATGATGGAATGATCTCCGTTCATTTCCAAGGCAAACCATTCAATATCATAGTAATCCAAGTCTATGCCTTGACCAGTAATGCTGAAGAAGCTGAAGTTGAATGGTCCTATGAAGATCTACAAGACTTTCTATAACTAACAACCAAAAAAGATGTACTTTTTATTATAGGGGACTGGAATGCAAAAGTAGGGAGTCAAGAAATGCCTGGAGTTACAGGCAAACTTGGCCTTGGAGTACAGAATAAAGCAGGGCAAAGGCAAATAGAGTTTTGCCAAGAGAATGCACTGGTCATAAAAAACACCCTCTACCAACAACACAGGAGACGACTCTACACATGGACATCACCAGATGGTCTACACCGAAATCAGACTGATTATATTCTTTGCAGCCAAAGATGGAGAAGCTCTATACAGTCAGCAAAAACAAGACCGGGAGCTGACTGCAGCTCAGATCATGAACTCCTTATTACCAAATTCAGACTTAAATAGAAGAAAGTAGGGAAAACCACTAGACCATTCAGGTATGACCTAAATCAAATCCCTGTGGTTATACAGTGGAAGTAATATAGATTCAAAGGATTAGATCTGATAGACAGAGTGCCTGAAGAACTATGGATAGAGGTTCGTGACATTGTACAGGAGGAAGTGATGAAGATCATCCCGAAGAAAAAGTAATGCACAAAGGCAAAATGGTTATCTGAGGACGCCTTACAAATAGCTGTGAAAAGAAGAGATGCAAAAGGCAAAGGAGAAAAAGTGATAGACTTAGGGTAGTTTCATCTGATAGGTTTCAATTCCAATCAGAGAACTTTTCCAATTTATGGTATATGTAATATCAGCTATAGTTTTGGAGTAAGGATACATTTAAGTTAGAAGGCAGAAGAAGTAGAAGGTGACAGAAGATGAGATGGTTGGATGGCATTACTGATTCAATGGACATGAACTTGGGAAAACTCGGGGAGATGGTGAAAGACCGGGAGGCCTGGTGTGCTACAGTCCATGTGGTCACAAAAAGTCAGACACAACTTGGCGACAGAACATTTAAGTTAATGTGTTTAATGCCCTCAACACGGCTAATTTGTTAATATATTTAGAGTATTATTGGCACAAAGATTTCTCAGTATCTGATTAATCTCTAGAATAACAGCCTTTAGACACAATAGCTTTTAAACACCTTGATCTGAAAGTTGTGGCTTTACAAATTCAAGATTTATTTAATTCAAAAAGCTTCTCTTACAGAAACCTCCTTTACTTTATTCTTTGGGGTCATCTTTCCGTGAGCTGCTGCATACCACATGTGTGAGTGCTACAGCACAGAGTCTCGGTTGTTTATGAACTTTGTTGAGAGCAAAGGTTTATTTGTATAAAGTCTAATAGCTTTTGACAAGATTGTAGCTCTTCTAATGGCAAACAGTCATCTGTTTCTCTAAGCACCTGATTAAAATAAAGCGAAAAGATGAAAAGGTGTTTAAACACGTTTCAGACTAATTAATAATGCCAGTCTAAACTAACTGGAAAGACAAGAGTGTTCTCTTGGTGTTCCTCCTTCTCATCTTGATCCTTAGTAAAGTAATGTGTATGCACCCACAGTTCCCAGGCTCAGTTTGATTATTTTTATCCAATTTCTTTATCTCTTCAATCATTCTATATCTTATCAGAAACAAAAATAAAAACATGCTGTATTTTCTATAATTAAATCACCTCTGTTTAGTTTTCCTGTACCTACTCTTTTATTATGAAGTTATGTGGGGCAGTTCTGCATTGCTCAATGTAGTCCATTTTTTTCCCCAATGTTATGACTTCTTCTATCTTAAAATATAAAGGAAAATTTTAAGAGTTGGAAAGAACCATAGGATAGATTTATCTGGTTTTCTACTTTTATCTGTGTCAACAATTTAAATCTAGAGAAATTGCACAAGTGAGTAGGTGACCTATGCTAGGAAGAGAATTCTGTTTTCCTGATTAATATTCTCTGAGTCTCCATTTATCCTACACTACTATTAAGACACTATTAATGTCTCATTCACCCATCCCTTTATGAGCTCATATATGTAAGCGCTTAGAATCTTAGAACTTAGTGCCTGCTGCACATAATATTTATTAATATCTTATTTTTCTTATAATTAACTATCATTTAATTATTTCATTATAGGTAATTAGAATTTTTGTTAAATCAGAACCACATGAATAATTGTCTGTAATATATTTACATTGCCTCTCCCTTCAAGGAGAATCACTGTACTTTATAAAAACTCATTAAAGTGGGTAGAATAATAATCCTTCCTAAAGATGTCTGAACCTTAATTTCTCAAACCTGAATATTTCATATTTCATGGCAAAGGGAGAAGAATTAAGGTTGTAGATGGAATCAAGGTTGCTAATCAACTGACCTTGAGTTGAGGAGATTATTTTGGATTATCCCAATGAGACCAATGTTATCTCAAAGGTCTTCATAAGTGCAAGAGAGAGGCAAAAAAAGGGAGAAGGAGAGAGTTGGCAGTGAGAAAAGGACTAGCTCAGAGTTGCTTACTCTGAAGATGGAGGAAAAGAGCCAAAGCCGAGGAATGCAGGTGGCATGGAGAATCTGCAAAAAGGAACAGAGCCTCTAGAGCGGTAGGAAGCCCTGGAGATATTTTCATTTTAGCCCAATGAGACCCACTGCAGTCTCCCAAACCATAGGACTGAAAGACAATAAATGTATAATTACATTTGTTACAGTATCCATAGGAAATGAATATACTAATTTTTAGGAGGAATATAAAAACAACATTCTTAAATGTAGAAGTTGTGCATTTGGTCCAATCAATTGTAGAAGAGTGACCAGTACACTCTAGTACAGTGTTAAATGGTAGAAGAATCTGAGATAATGGGATATTCCACATTTGTACTGTGCAGTATGTAGCCCTTCACTATACTGAGATCTTGAAACATACACCAGTGAAACTAAATTTTTAAATTTAATTTAAATTATAACTTAAATAGCCATGTGTGGCTAATAAATTGAACATTATGGTTAGTGTCTGTTTATAATTAATGTTTCTCCTCTATCCTGCCAAGGGACTCAAAGACAATTCTCACAAAATAATAAGGTAGCAAGTCAGAAACAAGTCTTTGCCTGCTCTAGGTACGAAAGTCATGTTTAGCAGATTATGTACTCAGTAAATATTTAATGAAGTTCGTGGGAATGTGGTGGCAACCACCATTAAAATCAAGGAGGGTTAGTGTAGAGGAAGACAGTTACTAGAGGGAAGAGAACTTTTTCCAGCCAAATTCCAGCAGGCTTGGCCTTTGCCAGCAACAAGGTCAAGGGTATCCAACCAGCAATCTGCACATATCCAGTGTGGCCTTGACCCCACACAGCTGTCTGATAGTACAGGGCAGAGTAACAGAAAATCAGTTAAAATTCACTTCCAACTGTCAGACTTTTGCAATGTCCTGTTCTTTGTCCTCTTTGTATTTCTCCTGTTTACTCACTGAGTTCGGTTCCGCCTGGTTTAACCTCTACCCTGTGCAACTTTCATAGAATAAGTAGTCTTTCCTAAGGTTTTCACAGGTGGAGAGAAAAAAGGATGGGAGGGGGGACTGAAACAGCAGCAGATTTTATTTTGAGAGTTAAGTTTTTAATTTGAAGGCAAAAGTATATATACATATGCCTTTGGAAAATTAATTTCAGTTAGTTTTGATTATTTTTCAGTGGGTTATAGAATTTCAAGTATGCATTTATACTTCATCTCATAGCATAATAAGGCAGCTTCTTCCATTGCAGAATTTCTCACCTCCCCTCTCTATTCTCACTGTTTAGTGCTGATTCAGATTCCTATCATCTTCCGCTAATACCAACTATTATAAGAGAAAAGACTTATAAGCAGTCAATATGTTCCAGACCCTTTTCTAAAACCCTTGTCTTTACTCAATGATGATGCTAATACTAATATTTGTATTTTGAAGATGAAGACATGAGACATCCGAAGGATAATAGCTAACTTGCCTATGTTATACAGATAGCAACCAAAAGAGCCAAGACTGGAATGAAGGAAATTTGGAGATACAACCACTGCTCTCAGCCATTGTGGTCAAACTGACTTCAACCACTTCACAGGACACAGCATCAGTGAGCTGTGTTAGAAGACAAATCATAATTAGTGTGCTAGTATTATAAAATAGTGCAGTTAATCTAATAATTTAATAGCTGTTAGTTTATACCTTGAAAAAACAGTGGATAATGAGATAATACTTTTTCAATAGAATGGAGATAATTCAAAGTTATGCTTCTAAAAGTCCCAGGCAGGGACTTCCCTGGTGATCTAATAGCTAAGATTTATCACTCCCAAAGCAGGGGGCCCTAGTTTAATCCCTAGTCAGGGAATAAGATCCCACATGCTGCAATTAAAGATACCACATGCCCCAACAAAAACTGAAGACCCACACAGTCAAATAAATTAATTAATTTTTAAAAAGTCTCAAGTAGAGGACACACACTTTAAGACTCAGTAAATGTTAGGCATCTTATTTTTGAATTGGAAAATATTTATAGCTAGTGGATATGATTATGCACTATATTATATGTATACTACATATATATATGTATATCATATATCTGATATGTTGGTGCATCTGATATGTTAGTGCAAAGACACAGAGTTTTGCCAAAAGAACACACTGGTAATAGAAAACACCATCTGAAACAACACAAGAGAAGACTCTACACATCTCACCAGATGGCCAATATTAAAATCACATTGATTATATTCTTTGCAGCCAAAGATGGAGAAGCTCTATATAGTCATGAAAAACAAGACCGGGAGCTGACTGCAGCTCAAATCGTGAACTCCATATTGCAAAATTCAGATTTAGAATGAAGAAAGTAGTGAAAACCACTACACCTAATTTAGGTATGACCTAAATCAAATTCCTTACAATTATACAATGGAAGTAACATATAGATTCAAAGGATTATATCTGATAGACAGAGTGCCTGAAGAACTATGGACGCAGGTTCGTGACATTGCACAGGAGGCAGTGATAAAGATCATCCCCAAGAAAAAGAAATACAAAGAAGCAAAACGGTTGTCTGAGGAGACCTTACAAATAGCTGAGAAAAGAACAGAAGCAAAAGGCAAAGAAGAAAAGGAAAGATATACCCATTTGAATGCAGAGTTCCAAAGAATAGCAAGGAGAGTTTCCTCAGTGATCAACCCAAAGAAATAGAGGAAAACAACAGAATGGGAAAGACTAGAGATCTCTTCAAGAAAATTAGAGATACCAAGGGAACATTTCATGCAAAGATGGGCACAATAGAGGACAGAAATGGTTTGCATCTAACAGAAGCAGAAGATAGTAAGAAGAGGTGGCAAGAATACACAGTACGATGAAAAAAGATCTTCATGACCCAGATTGCCAAGATGGTATGATCACTCACCTAGAGCCAGACATCCTGGAATGCAAAGTCTAGTGGGCCTTAGGAAGTATCACTAAAAAAAAAGCTTAGCGGAGGTGATGGAATTCCAGGTGAGCTATTTCTAATCCTAAAAGATTATGTGAAAGTGCTGTACTCAATATGTCAGCAAACTTGGAAAACTCATTGGTAGCCACAGGACTGGAAAAGATCTGTTTACATTCCAATCCCAAAGAAAGGCAATGCCAAAGATTGCTCAAACTACTGCACAATTGCACTCATCTCACACATTAGCAAAGTAATGCTCAAAATTCTCCAAGCCAGGCTTCAACAGTATGTGAATCGTGAACTTCCAGATGTTCAAGGTGGATTTAGAAAAGGCAGAAGAACCAGAGATTAAATTGCCAACATTCATTGGATTATCAAAAAAGCAAAAGAATTCCATGAAAACATCTACTTCTGCTTTATTGACTATTCCAAAGCTTTTGACTGTGTGGATCACAACAAACTGTGGAAAATTCTGAAAGATATGGGAATACCAGACCACCTGACCTGCCTCCTGAGAAATCTGTATGCAGGTCAAGAAACAATAGTTAGAACTGGACATGGAATAACAGACTGGTTCCAAATTGGGAAAGGGATACGTCAAGGCTGTATTTTGTCACCCTACTTATTTAACTTATATGCAGAGTACATCATGAGAAATGCTGGGCTGGATGAAGCACTAGCTGGAATCAGGACTGCCGAGAGAAATATCAATAACCTCAGATATGCAGATGACACCACCCTTATGGCAGAAACTGAAGAGGCGCTAAAAAGCCTCTTGATGAAAGTGAAAGAGGAGAGTGAACAAGTTGGCTTAAAGCTCAACATTCAGAAAATGAAGATCATGGCATCTGGTCCCATCACTTCATGGGAAATAGATGGGGAAACAGTAGAAACAGTGTCATACTTTATTTTGGGGGTCTCCAAAATCACTGCAGATGGTGATTGCAGCCATGAAATTAAAAGACGCTTACTCCTTGGAAGAAAAGTTATGACCAACCTAGATAGTATATTCAAGAGCAGAGACATCACTTTGCCGACTAAGGTCCATCTAGTCAAGGCTATGGTTTTTCCTGTGGTCATATATGGATGTGAGAGTTGGACTGTGAAGAAAGCTGAGCGCCAAAGAATTGATGCGTTTGAACTATGGTGTTGGAGAAGACTCTTGAGATTCCCTTGGACTGCAAGGAGATCCAACCAGTCCATTCTGAAGGAGATCAACCCTGGGATTTCTTTAGAAGGAATGATGCTAAAGCTGAAGCTCCAGTACTTTGGACACCTCACGCGAAGAGCTGACTCATTGGAAAAGACTGTGATGCTGGGAGGGATTGGGGGCAGGAGGAGAAGGGGACGACCCAGGATGAGATGGCTGGATGGCATCACGGACTTGATGGATGTGTCTGAGTGAACTCTGGGAGTTGGTGATGGACAGGGAGGCCTGGCGTGCTGCGATTCATGGGGTCGCAAAGAGTCGGACACGACTGAGCGACTAAACTGAAAGAACTGAAAATCACTGTAGATGGTGACTGCAGCCATGAAATTAAAAGATGCTTACTCCTTGGAAGAAAAGCTTTGACCAACCTAGACAGCATATTAAAAAGCAGAGACATTACTTTGCCAACAAAGGTCCATCTAGTCAAGGCTATGGTTTTTCCAGTAGTCATGTTTGGATGTGAGAGTTGGACTATAAAGAAAGCTAAGTGCCGAAGAACTGATGCTTTTCAACTGTGGTGTTGGAGATGACTCTTGAGAGTCCCTTGGACTGCAAGGAGATCCACCCAGTCAATCCTAAAGGAAGTCAGTCCTGAGTATTCATTGGAAGGACTGATGCTGAAGCTGAAAGTCTAATACTTTGGCCACCTGATGTGAAGAACTGACTCATTGGAAAAGACCCTGATGCTGGGAAAGATTGAAGGCAGGAGGAGAAGGGGATGACAGAGGATGAGATGGTTGAATGGCATCATGAAGTTGATGGACATGAGTTTGAACAAGCTCCGGGATTTGTTGATGGACAGGGAAGCCTGGCATGCTGCAGTCCATGGAGTCACCAAGAGACAGACAGGACTGAGCGGCTGAACTGAACTGAACTGAGTGCATATGATTAACAGGGTGGGAGGGGGGAGTTGAAATTTCTTCACTACAATATTTCAATTTTTCCCTTAATTTGATAGCTAACTGGTATATGCATGCCAATGAACTAATCCCATCATACATTTTCAACCAGTTATTCCCATTTAATTTGGATCCTCCAAGTCCTGGCCTTCAGCATTTAAACATCACAGTCACATTCTTTGAACTGGAATGTACTGCAGTACCCTACCCACAATTCCCCTCCATCATCCATCCCTTACTCTTCAGAATAACATTGTAAAAACATTATCAAACAAACTTGACCAGGTCTTGCTCCTGCTTAAAACCTTGTCATGTCTTTCTATTGTCCTCAAGAAAAAAACCCAAATAATCCCAAGTAAAATTAAACATTCACATCTATATATTCATTGAAAGTAATCATTAATACCTATTCTTCTTCATCAATTCTCCCTTTCTGAAATCCTATTCCTCTACAACAAGCAGAGTTGCAATTTATAGTTTACAGTCATGCATAATATAATTGTCCTTGAAAATCTCTTAGGAAGGAGCCATAGTAAAGACTTATTCTGTGTCAATCCAAAATGCCCAGCTTCTCCTCCATCTTTGAAATGATTAAAACTTAGAGAGGAAATCAGAGTTCTGTTTCCCACTGAATGCAAGGACATATATAATATTTCTGTCCTGTGTTGATCGACAGAACCATACAGCATTTTCAAAAATTATCACTCTTGGCCCAGCATAAACATTTTCAATCACATAAAGGCATACAAGATTCATTTCAACTCATCACTGGCAGGTACCCACTACTTTCTGCCTCCCAAGTTGCTGTTTTTGACACTGACCAAACTCTCTCACCAACCTATTCTTGCACTATTTCCACAGCCTTTCATTAACTGATTTCTATCTCTGGCTCCTACAGCCCAGAAAAATCTTTCTAAAATACAAATCTGCTCGAGTCCATGATTAAAGTTCTGTGACTGCTTCTCATTGCCTAGGATATGATAAACCCCACATTCCTTAGCATAGCATACAAGTCCTGTCAGTTCAGCTGCTTAGTATACGTGCTTCCTATGTGAACACTGGCATCAAGAGCCTACAGTATCCAGAGAAGTAACATAAACGAACGAAGAAAGAATAGCAGACATTGTGGAGAAGTAGGAAACCACAGAGCCTATCTAGAGCTATGTAGCATGGCCATCTCTTTGATCAGACTCTAGGCTTTTTAAAGAGGAATCTTCTAATTTCTCAAAGTTAAAACAAATATAATTTTTGGAAAACTCCTGGGCACTTCAAAAATAAAAAAAAAATCCAAAACTTTTGTTTCAGGCCAAATCTGAAATACGGCTCACCAGTCTGTAACTCTGCTCTACATTTCGGTATAAATTCTTGGGAATTTAGTTCAAATATTTAGTTCAGCCTGATAAAGGTAGCCTACCACTCTCTATTCTTTGGCCTTGGGACACTCACCGAGGTTCTTACAATATAGCTGTCATTGATTAAATGTTGTCCACATTCTGGGTACAGGGCTCAGCATACAAGAGACACAATCTCAATCAATCTGTTTCCTTTCCACAACTCTCTGCTTTACCTCTATTTATTTTATCTTACATATGGGAAAGAATGAGCATGGAGAGACAAACTGACTTATCTAGTATTATGTCTAATGAGGAAAGAAAGCAGTCTCACATTAATTTAGTCTTATTCCAAAGACCAAGGTATTAAAAATGACAATCTTTATCACATTGCAATTTCTTTTTGTTTTGATCTCCCACCAACATCACAAAAAATCTGGAGCTCTTCAAGAGTCAAAACTGATTTTACTCACCATTGCATGGTAATGCTTCGGATCCCTCATCATCAAGATTACAGATCCTTCTTCCATCAGTCTATTCATCTGTTCATTCATTTACTTAATTATCCAACACTTTCTGAGCACCTACTATTCACTCTGATATGACTTTGACTTAGAGACTTGTTGAGGGCTCAGTCTGTGGATGTCCCTGTATGGGTGGTTGGAAGAGTCACAAAGGAGATAAATATAAACATGTGCTTCAGGTTACTGCAGGCCACCACCTAAGCCCTCTGCCTCAGAAGCCAGATCTACTGAGTTTGGATGCCAATTCTGCCCTTACTAGCTGTGTAATTTGGGGCAAACTATTAATACTTTGCTTATCTGGGCCTCAGTTTCCTTATCTGTTGTTATCGAAACTTAACTTACTGGCTTTTTTGAGTACTAAGTGAGTTCATACAAATAAAGCTCTTCAGTTCAGTTCAGTTGCTCGGTCATGCCTGACTCTTTGTGATCCCATGAATTACAGCACGCCAGGCCTCCCTGTCCATCACCATCTCCCGGAGTTCAGTCAGACTCACATCCATCAAGTCAGTGATGTCATCCAGCCATCTCATCCTCTGTCGTCCCCTTCTCCTCCTGCCCCCAATCCCTCCCAGCATCAGAGTCTTTTCCAATGAGTCAACTCTTCGCATGAGGTGGCCAAAGTACTGGAGTTTCATTTAGCATCATTCCCTCCAAAAAAGTCCCTCCAAAAGTCCCTCCTTCAGAATGGACTGGTTGGATCTCCTTGCAGTCCAAGGGACTCTCAAGAGTCTTCTCCAACACCACAGTTCAAACGCATAAATTCTTCAGCGCTCAGCCTTCTTCACAGTCCAACTCTCACATCCATACATGACCAGAGGAAAAACCATAGCTTTGACTAGATGGACCTTAGTTGGCAAAGTACCGTCTCTGCTTTAGCTCTTAGGATCCAAATAAATTAGTAAGTATTATTGATTAGTCTTATGTCTCCACATGGCTAGGCTGTAGCAGCTAGTTGTTTGGTCAAGCACCAGTATAGATGTTGATGTTAAGGTATTTTTTAAAGATGTGAAAGTCATTCAGTCATGTTCTGACTCTTTGAGAACCCATGGGTTGTAGCATGCCAGGCTCCTCTGTCCATGGAATTCTCCAGGCCACAATATTGGAGTAGGTAGTCATTCCCATCTCCAGGGGATCTTCCCAACTCAGGGATCGAATCCAGGTCTCCTGCATTACAGGCAGATTCTTTACTGTCTGAGCCACCAGGGAAATCCAAGAATACTGGAGTGGGTAGCCTATCCCTTCTACAGGGGATCTTCCCAACCCAGGGATTGAACTGGGATCTCCTGCATTGCAGGCAGATTCTTTATCAGCTGAGCTACCAGGGGAGCTCCTTTTTAGAAACAACTGAGTGACTTCACTTTTGCTTTTCACTTTCATGCATTGAAGAAGGAAATGGCAACCCACTCCAGTGTTCTTGTCTGGAGAATCCCAGGGACCGGGGAGCCTGGTGGGCTGCCGTCTATGGGATCACACAGAGTCGGACACGACTGAAGCGACTTAGCAGCAGCAGCAGCAGCAAAGCCACTGAACTGAACTGAACATTTAAATCACTAAACTTTGAGTAAAGCACATTGCTCTCCATAATGTGGGCAGGTCTCATCTAATCAGTTGAAAGCCTTCAGAACAGAACTGATGTTTCAGGGGATAAAGAAGGAATCCTCCAGACTGCAAGATTTTGAACTCAAGAATCCAACATCAACTTTTATCTGAGTCTCCAGTTTGCTGGCCTAACTCTACAAATTTTGGTCTTGGCAGCTTTCACAGTTTCATGAGTCAACTCTAAAATAAAGAATAATTAGAATGAATAAAGGATAAATAAATAGTTATTTGAAATACATCTATCCTTCTCTATATATATACATATAATATTATAATATATATAAGATATTATTAATATCTTGCCTGCTTCCAAGTTAGAACAGTTGGTAAAGAATCCACCTCCCAATGCAGGAGACATGAGAGACACAGCTTCAATCCTTGGATCGGGAAGATCCATCCCCTGGAGAAGGAAATGACAACCCACTCCAGTATTCTTGCCTGGAAAATTCCATAGACAGAAAAGCCTGATAGGCTACAGTTCATGGGGTCACAAAGAGTCAGATACAAGTCAACACACATGAGCATGTTATAACTTGTCAAACATTATGTTCAATATAAGGATGATCTATCTACCTATATCTATATTTCCTATTGATTCTGTTTCTCTGGAGAACGTTGCCTTATACAGTTAGTGTTACATTAAGGAGATTTAAAGTAAGATATCACAATTTGACCTTGATTATTGAAAGGAAACCTTCCCCCAAACAGAACACAAACCAAATAAAGTAAGCGAACAGTCCTTCACCAACTTGCTTCAAAGTAAGTTTTTATGATTCAAAGAGTCATTTTTATAGCAGAATTCCATCTTTTTTTCTCTCTCCCTCTTTTTTTCCTCTGAGGAGATAGATCTTCGAGGCTGGGAGCTTATGGGGGGACCTAAGAAAGAAATTTGAGTCCACATAACAAGACAAAGACTTGTTACAACTCACAAACTAAGGATTTTCCCACTTAACTCTTGAAGAACTATGCTGATCTGCAGTAATTTGGTATCATGACTCCATCCTCCCTCTGCTCCTGGCTCACCCCATTGTAGAAAAAGCCCCTTGGCCTTTAGTACTTGCCAAGGATTTGGAGGGGAAAACTGTCCAGGGCCACGAGATGGAGCTTAGATATCTCATCTAAAATCCCCACCCCTCTCATTGTTGCCTTTTCAACTTCTGAACATAAAATTATATCTGCCTGCTAGAAACAGTTCATATCCTGTCACCAAGTTTCAACTATGAATGACATTAAGTGAGATTCTAATAGAATGAAGGCAAGAAAAAGTCTTTCTGAACAAATGTATCATTTGTAAGTGGCTGGGTTAATAAATATATCGGTTCTACCTGATCTAATAACCATTATTCTATGTGCTTACTATGTACTAACTGCTGTCAGAAGTAATGTACGCATATTAGCTTATTTAACATCACAACACAATAAAGTTTTACTTCTTCATTTGAAAGAGGAAAAATCTAATGCTCAAACATGTTGCATAAATTTTCTAAAGTTATTCTGCTCCTAGGTGATAGAATTAGGATTCAAATGTTTGTGTTTTAAACCATACAACTTGCTATCTCCTCTAAAACCCCAAGGGGATTCAAAGGACTGTTTAAAGTCGTAGTTACGACAGGAAAGCACCAACATTCTTAGTATTGGTAATCTTCATGTTCTAATACTAGAATTCATGTTAAACCTTCACACTTGTGCTCTGATTCTTCTCATGAGCCCTAAATAATTTTAACCAATTGTTTACTTAGAAATATGTTCATCCACTTTGCTTTTCTGATCTGAGAAGCCCTGAAAAGTCAATAGTAACACACATTGTCCCTAAGTGAAACAATTACCTTCCAACAACTTTTGCATTTCTCATCATTCACCATTTCTGGGATGCTACCTCTTGGGACTGTGTTTCTTTGTCTCTTCTATCACCCATAGTCTCACCTTTACTTCCATCTCTCTGTGTATGTCTTGTACTAATTCCTGTTCTCAGGATCATGGTTGAGCTCAAGTATTAGTCACATATGGAGTAAACCAGCAGACTACTTGCTGTTTTCACTCATATTTCCCTCCTTGACAGCAACACTCTCCCCACATGCTTCCAGATCCCCAAAGTGCAGAATCTTAGTGGGCAGCAGCAGAGATTAAGAAGAGACAGGAAGAAGCAGGAAGTCAGTCATAGTGCGGAGAAAAACACATGATAAGGATGGCTAATCCTTAAAAGCCAAGGACCCTTAGTTGATTTGATTGACAAGGGAACTCCTGTAGACAGTGTTTAAAGGTGCAAGCTTTAGGGTCAAAGTGTATAGTCTGGAACCCCAGCATTTACCAAATCCAGTGCTGGGAACATGATCTGACATCTCTACGTCTCTGTCACCTCACATCAGTTCAGTTCAGTTGCTCAGTCATGTCTGACTCTTTGTGACCCCATGAACCGCAGCACACCAGGCCTTCCTGTCCATCACCAACTCCCGGACTCACCCAAACCCATGTCCATCAAGTTGGTGATACCATCCAACCATCTCATCCTCTGTCGTCTCCTTCTCCTCCTGCCCTCAATCTTTCCCAGTATTAGGGTCTTTTCAAATGAGTCAGATCTTCACATCAGGTGGCCAAAATATTGGAGTTTCAGCTTTAGCATCAGTCCTCCAGTGAGCACCCAGGACTGATCTCCTTCAGGATGCACTGGTTGGATCTCCTTGCAGTCCAAGAGACTCTCAAGAGTCTTCTCCAACACCACAGTTCAAAAGCATCAATTCTCGGCGCTCAGCTTTCTTTATAGTCCAACTCTCACATCCATACATGACCACTGGAAAAACCATAGCCTTGACTAGATGGACCTTTGTCGGCAAAGTAATGTCTCTGCTTTTGAATATTCTGTCTAGGTTGGTCATAACTTTCCTTCCAAGGAGTAAGCATCTTTTAATTACATGGCTGCAATCACCATCTGCAGTGATTTTGGAGCCCAGAAAAATAAAGTCTGATACTGTTTCCACTGTTTCCCCATCTATTTCCCATGAAGTAATGGGACCAGATGCCATGATCTTCATTTTCTGAATGTTGAGCTTGAAGCCAACTTTTTCACTCTCCTCTTTCACTTTCATCAAGAGGTTCTTTAGTTCTTCTCCACTTTCTGCCATAAGGGTGGTGTCATCTGCATATCTGAGGTTATTGATATTTCTCCTGGCAATCTTGATTCCAGCTTGTGCTTCTTCCAGCCCAGCATTTCTCATGATGTACTCTGCATATAAGTTAAATAAGCAGGGTGACAATATACAGCCTTGACCTACTCCTTTTCCTATTTGGAACTAGTCTGTTGTTCCATATCCAGTGCTAACTGTTGCTTCCTGACCTGCATATAGGTTTCTCAAGAGGCAGGTCAGGTGGTCTGGTATTCCCATCTCTCTCAGAATTTTCCACAGTTGATTGTGATCCACACAAAGACTTTGGCATAGTCAATAAAGCAGAAATAGATGTTTTTCTGGAACTCTCTTGCTTTTTCGATGAACCAATGAATGTTGGCAATTTAATCTCTGGTTCCTTTGCCTTTTCTAAAATCAGCTTGAACATCTGGAAATTCACAGTTCACCTATTGCTGAAGCCTGGCTTGGAGAATTTTAAGCATTACTTTACTAGCGTGTGAGATGAGTGCAATTGTGTGGTCGTTTGATCCTTCTTTGGCATTGCCTTTCTTTGGGACTGGAATGAAAACTGACCTTTTCCAGTCCTGTGGCCACTGCTGAGTTTTCCAAATTTGGTGGCATATTGAGTGCAGCGCTTTCACGGCATCATCTTTCAGGGTTTGAAATAGCTCAACTGAAATTCCATCACCTCCACTAGCTTTTTTTGTAGTGATGCTTCCTAAGGCCCATTTGACTTCACATTCCAGGATGTCTGGCTCTAGGTGAGTGATCACACCATCGTGATTATCTTGGTCGTGAAGATCTTTTTTGTATAGTTCTTCTGTGTATTCTTGCCACCTCTTCTTAATATCTTTTGCTTCTGTTAAGTCCCTACTATTTCTGTCCTTTATTGAGCCCATCTTTGCATGAAATGTTCCCTTGGTATCTCTAATTTTCTTGAAGAGATCTCTAGTCTTTCCCATTCTATTGTTTTCTTCTATTTCTTTTCATTGATCACTGAGAAAGGCTTTCTTCTCTCTCCTTGCTATTCTTTGGAACTCTGCATTCAAATGGGTATATCTTTCCTTTTCTCCTTTGCTTTTTGCCTCTCTTCTTTTCACAGCATTTGTAAGGCCTCCTCAGACAGCCATTTTGCTTTTTGCATTTCTTTTTCTTGGGGATGGTCTTGATCCCTGTCTCCTGTACAATGTCACGAACCTCTGTCCATAGTTCATCAGGCACTCTGTCTATCAGATCTAGTCCCTTAAATCTATTTCTCACTTCCACTATATAGTCATAAGGGATTTGATTTAGGTCATACCTGAATGGTCACCTCACATAGGAGTTGGTATATATAAACCTCTGTTTATACTTCATATTCAATGACCAATGTCTGTAAGTTGTTTTTCCTCTTTAAGTTGATGGATTTCTGGTGAACCATTATCTCACTATTTGCTCTGAGGGAAGCACAAGAAACTAGA
Source organism: Capra hircus (assembly GCF_001704415.2). Classification (NCBI taxonomy): domain Eukaryota; kingdom Metazoa; phylum Chordata; class Mammalia; order Artiodactyla; family Bovidae; genus Capra; species Capra hircus. Next base: position 76,758,737 of record NC_030808.1, read on the forward strand.
CAGGATTAGATATGCCAGAGATGGCATGGATCACAGTGGAGTAAACAGCATCAACCACAGCATCACAAATATGCCGTGGGTAATGAAGTAATCAGTCTCACACAGACCTGGACTAAAAAAACAAAAAACATGCGGCCATACTGACCACAGAGTTCATCCCTTTAATTCCCTGAAAACTGAAGGTTGATAAAAACAGGTCCTGAAGTGAAATGAAGTGAAGTCGCTCAGTCGTCTCCGACTCTTTGCGACCCCATGGACTGCAGCCTACCAGGCTCCTCCGTCCATGGGATTTTCCAGGCAAGAGTGCTGGAGTGGGTTGCCATTTCCTTCTCCAACTCTAATCTAAAAAACAAAGACAAAAATTTAATAGTCTTAATTCTAAATTGACTGGAACAAAAAGATAAGACTATTTGACTCACATGATGGTAGTCTAGTCCTAAGCAAAGTCTGAGAACTTCTCCTGAGCTTAACAGTCCTGGGGAATAAATAAATCAAATGTGATTGATATCTCTCACAGGACCCTACAGAACATTCATCTGGGTATAGAAAGAATTAATAACTGTGGGCCCAGACTCTGAGGACTTAGCCTGGATGTGGTCCTGCCTTACAGATCAGCCTGAGAGCCTTCCCAGGGTCTGAACAGGCTTTCAGATAAGGAAGGACACCACTTGCTTAATTCCTGCTTATCCCAAATTAAATCTCTTCATCTAGCTTATGCGTTATCCTTTTCATTGGTGGTGGCAGTGGTTTAGCTGCTAAGTTGTGTCCAATCCTATTGAGACCCCAAGGACTGTAGCCTACCAAGCTCCTCTGTCCATGTGATTTACCAGGCAAAAATACTGTAATGGGTTGCCATTTCCTTCTCCAGGGGATCTGCCTGACCCAGGGATCAAACCTGCATTTCCTACATTGCAAGATGATTCTTTACTACTAAGCCACCAAGGAAGTCCACCCTCTTCTTTGCTAGTCCTTAAATCTCCATGCAGACTTGTCCTTTGAATTTAAACCTTCCTAAGGTATCTGATGATAGCCAGGTGGAAATGAGGGTGGTGGGGCTTTTGTTTTTCTATATTTTTTTAGAAGTGTAGTTTTAGTCTCACAGCAAGATTGAGCAGAAGATGCAGAGATTCCCATATTCTGTCTCACCTCACACATGCATAGCTTCCCTTCCTGCACCACCAACATTCCCCCAAATGGCAGAGTTCTCTTCACCCCTCTCAATCACACTATGAAAAATTTTTTAACTCCCTCCTTAATACAAACTGGCAGTTGCCATAGGAAATATTGAAACATATCTTGTTTTCCCTTTTGCAAGTTTATTTCTGCCTGGGAGGTGCTTCTGTTTTTATTAAAACCATAAAAGCTTCTCCTCCCACCACACTGGCACCACACACACAAAGAGGTTGAGAAAACATTTTAATTATTCCAAACCACAGCATCTGAGGTACACTTCTGTGTAACTACAAAGAAGGAAGCTTTAGAGACCCACAGAGCAAAAGTAAAGGCTAACTAAACTAAAATCTGAGATTCTGGCCACATCCAGTCACACTGCAAAAGCCAGAACTTGGACTTCTAATCCCAGGACAGGTCTCTTTCTATGTGGGGGGAGAGGGGGTACTTTTTAGATACTGTCACCTCTGATGAATAACATCAGAGAAACACCCTTTGGGGGGGGGGCAGGGGCAGGGGCCTGGGTGGCCAGGTCCCTCTGAGAATGAATCACTGCTCTAAGACAAAGTGCTGTGAGAAAGAGGGTGATGATGATGATGTGTGCGTGTGTTCAAGTGTAGGAATGGTGGAAGGTAGGCTGGGTGTGGGTGTGGGTGTGTACAAGTGTAGGGGTAGGGGTGGGTAGACTGTATTTCCATAAGGATGGGTGTGTGTGTTCAGTCAAGTCCTACTCACTGAGGTACTTTTTGAGACCCCATAGTCTATAACCGACTCAGCTCCTCTGTCCATACAATTTTCCAAGCAAGAAAGCCGGAGTGAGTTGCCATTTCCTTCTCCAGGGGATCTTCCAGACCCAGGGACTGAACCCGTGCCTCTTGCCTTTCCTGCATTGGCAGGCAGATTCTTTTTACTGCTGCGCCACCAGGGAAGCTCAAAGGACATATATTTCGGTCAAGCTAAGATGTAGTTGGGCAGAGTGGGCTGAGAACCAGAGTACTGCATATGCTATCAACGTGCTGTATGGTCTTACGGAAATCACGTTTCCTCTCTGGGTCTCCGCTTCCTAATAAATAAAGTATCAACATTTCTTTTATGATTCTAGGAGAGATCTCGAATGGAAGAAAGGGCATTGGGAGGAAAGGAAAACGGGGAGGAGGCTGAACGGAAAGGGAGGAAAGTGTGTGAGGGAGGTTAGAGGGGTGGTGAGCCATAGAAATGTCTTTTAATCAGCGAGGAAAAAGTCGGAAACGAAACTGTGCGTCTCTTGAGGTCTTAATTTTTCATCTTGGCATTTTTTAGTGTTTAGTCATACGTAGTCATTGTTGGATAAATGTGGATTGAATGAACGGAAAGCCTGGGAAGGCTCACAGAGGAAAAGGGCAAGAGGAGAAAAGAGAGGGAATGAGCAGCACCGGGACACGATGCGTACCTGATCCTTCTCGTGTCCCCATTTGGCTCGCAGGACCTTCCCGCCAGAGTTCGGCCCCATCTCGGGCTCCCGCGCTCCCTCTCGCTTTCCAGCAAGCCGCCCGGAAACCGCCAGAGGGCGCTGCGCTCCTGGGCGGAGCTGCTTTAAATCGCGGCGCCCAGCGGGTCTGCATCTCAGTCGCGGTCCGGGAGCAGCCTCAGCTTCTCGCCTCCGAACCGCAGCGCCGACCAAGAGGCGGACCCGGTCCCAGAGCTTCTCCGACGTCAGCGCAGGGGGCAGGATTCCCTGCAATAACTTCCTCCGCTAGGCTCCGTCACCCTCGGGAGTCCCGGGTGAGCACCTGCAAACTCCGCCTTGTGCACCTGCTGCCCCTGAGCCAGCGCGGGCGCCCGAGCGAGTCATGGCCAACGCGGGGTTGCAGCTGCTGGGCTTCATCCTGGCGTTTCTGGGCTGGATCGGCTCCATCGTCAGCACGGCGCTGCCCCAGTGGAAGGTTTACTCCTATGCTAGTGACAACATCGTGACGGCCCAGGCCATCTACGAGGGGCTGTGGATGTCGTGCGTGTCGCAGAGCACCGGGCAGATCCAGTGCAAAGTCTTCGACTCCTTGCTGAATCTGAACAGTGAGTGCCTTCCCCCCTCCCCAGTTGTGGCTCAGGGTGGTGTAATGTTAATCGTTCAATCGTGTCCAACTCTTTGCAACCTCACAGACTGTAGCCCGCTAGGCTCCTCTGTCCATGGGCTTCTCCAGGCAAGAATACTGGAGTGCGTCGCCATTTCCTCCTCCAGGGGATCTTCCCTACCCAGAGATCGAACCCGGGCCTCCTTCATTGCCAGCAGATTCTTTGCTGTCTGAGCTACAGGGACCCAACCCCAAATGGCTCTCTTTTGGAGTAGTAGCTATGGAGAGGTTCTGTTGTGTGATTACATGTCTGTCAACCTTCAGTGGATCAAGTCTTCTGACCATGTGCCCCCCCATAAGGTAGTAGAGGGAACCCTGGTTTGGGGAAAGGGCCAACCAGACCTAAGCTCTAATTTTTCCTCTAACTCCCTAGGTGACACTCTTCTCAAGGTGTGAGTTTCAGCTTACATACCCATGAGTGGGGTGGCAATTGAGCCAAACTCGAATTTGAGCTCTTAGGCCTTTCCTGGACATTCTCAGATTCTGTGCAAATTGAAGAACTGTAGGGTTAGGACAAGAAAATGATGTGCCTTGAAAAATCTGGAGTCTGAAAGCTTCTCCAGTTTGTAAAATTAAATAGATAATGCCAGTTATTAGATATAACTTTTTTCTCTATCTTTTCTATGAGTTATCATGAGAAGAAATCAGAGTCCTACATAGACTGTCTCAACCTAGTGTCTTCTCACACTTGAGTTTGAATCTTCTGATTCTTTTGACTTCTAAGATCCAGTTAGTGTGGAGGGGGCTTCCCCAGTGGCTCAGTGGTAAACAATCTGCCTGCAGTGCAGGAGACCTGGGTTCTATCCCCCAGGTAAGTAGATTCTCTGGAGAAGGAAATGGCAACCCACTCCAGTATTCTTGCCTGGAGAATCCCATGGACAGAGGAGCCTGGCAGCCTACAGTCCATGGGGCTGCAGATTCTCAGATATGACTGAGGGACTAAACAAGTGTGAGGAAGTCTTTCCCTCCAGTGACTCCTTGAAGAAGTAAGTCTCTAAAGATTCCCCAGAAGGTTTAGCTCTCAGACCAGGAGTCTTCAGAGGAGGAGATCGTATAGTCTTATTTTGGAAAGTAAACGTGGGTGGCAGGTGGAAAAAGGATGAGAAGAAAGAGAAGTTCAAAATTACCTCCCTCCATTATATAAAGGGGAAAATGAAGCTACTAAGGAGATACAGCTGATGAATGCAGAGATTGGGAGAGAGAGGGCGGGTCTTCTCTGAGTTTCTGTCTTCCACAGAGGAATTTCTGTGTAACAAATGTTGGCTTCTTTCTTTCATAAGTTTGGCCAGGATTATGTAGAGAGAAATAGTCCTAGATGTGATGGAGAGAAAAGTGACAGGATGGATTTTTTCTTTTATTGTTTTTTAAAACAAAAACTTCTGAGTGTTTTGTCAGAAATTCATTAAATTCCTGCTTACTTCGGTAATAACAATTCATGGCTAGAGTAGCTTCCTTGAGATATGACATTAGTTGTCCTGAGCTTGTATCTGTCATGCACTTGAACTAACTTGAATAAAAGCTTCCTTAGCTTTTGCCTAGACAAACAAGCCTGCCCACCAGTCCCCTTTGTGTGCTGACGGTAAGCAGTGTTCAAGCCGTCGCTCAAATTTACTTCAGTTGCTTTGTCCACCTCCTGTGTGTGGTTTTGTCAAAAGCCATGCCCTTTAGAGTTACTCACTCTGTTTCGAATCTGTTTAAAACTCTCGAGTACCTGTGGAATTTGTGAGTCAGTGTACACATGGCGGTTTTTAGTGTTGCCATTTCAGCTTTTCAGAGTTCCCATATTAGGATTCTTTCATGCCAAATATAAGGAGTACATTAAGTATATGACTTTATATAATCATCGAATCTCCTCATGGATGGATAAATACGTGTAAGGAATTGTACAGCATCTGGCATGTCAAACTGAAGCACTGGCAGATGGAGATGGTTGTAAGGACAATTCCAGATAGATCTCTGATTCCTCTGAACAAAATGGTTCATTTGCTTATTTTTAAGTATCTTTCAAATTATGTTTATTCAGCTGCCCTGGATCTCAGTTGTGCCACTCAGGATCTTCAATCTTTTCGGGGGCATCTTGGATCTTTTACTTGTGGTATGTAGGATTTAGTTCCCTGACCAGGAATCGAACCTGGCTCCCCTGCACTGGGAGTGCAGAGTCTTGGCCACTGGACCACCAGGGAAATACTAGTAGTTCATTTTCAACATGTGCAAATAGACTTTCTTTTACCTTCCTTAAACAGCCAAATGAAATCAGATCAATCCATGTTGTAAATACCAAAATAGGTTATTCCTATACATGAAGACGTGTTAAAATGTTTTATTTTCATTTATACCTAACATAACTGTTATGATTTTTAAAGCTGTGGTGGAAGATCTGAACACTGCCTTTCCTCTACCCATTTTGGAGATTGCTTTCTGATGATTTTTTTTTTTTTTAACTCCATGTCTGTTCCTATTTTCCTTTTGGTTAATGCCAGAGTTTATCAAAGGTGGGGCTGAGGCCTTTCTCTCAAAACTGACTCTCAGAAGAGAGAGCCTTGATTCACAGGTATACTTCCCAACCTGCCAGTGACTCACTAGATGCCTTTGGATGGAGCCCAGAGAACCTACCTGTCTCTGTTTCTCCACCTGGACAGTTGTGCTCATGCCCACCTGATGTAGAGACCTGGGAGGTGATTCATTGGCTGTTTTTGGTTTAGTACCGTGATATCCAGAGGTGAACAGGCTTATCTGTACATATAATTAGTGTTCCTTGAAACAAGTTGCACTCCACAAAGTGCTTTTAAGTGAAAAACTTAGAAGTTGCTTAAAATTGTAGCTTGTCTCTTTGCCAGTGGAGCCCACTTGGCAATTTAGGGCTCAGATTCTGGGATTTATAAAGGTTATAGCACTAGATGTGTTAAAATCCCTGGTTCCCCTTCTCTAACTGGTGTCAGCTGCAAAGAGCTCATGGCAGTGTCTAAAGGGATACAGTGCACTTAAGGCAATGTCAAAAGTGAGACGCAGCAAGGCTTCTTTACATGGTTCTTGCAAAGCAGTCTATGAAAATGTAACTGGGGAACTTCCTGGGTAAAAAAAATAATACACCATGGATTGTGGTTTTACTATGGCTAAGACAGTTTCACTCCCATCCAAGAATGGATGTTTATTGACACTGATGACTGATAGTTGGAATATGCAAAAGAGAGTGCCAGATAGAGTTGATTTTCTTGATTAAACTGTACGTCTTGCCTTGTTTTGATTCATTTTTCAAACTTTTGGCAAGCTAGTTCCTATTTCATGTGCTTAGTTAATTGCTTCTCCTGGCTTGACTTTAATAGCTAGAGCTGTCCAAAAACTGGGTTGCCCCAGGAGGTTGCATGGTGGGAGGTGTGCAGGCAGAGGAATAAATAAGTATTTTGAAGGAATGCTGTAGGGAAAATCCAAGTCCCAGACAAATGGGAGGTTAGCCTAGACTCTCTGTAAGTCTCATCTAACCTTAGGATTCTGTAATTTGTTTATAAGCTCCTCTGGCCTGTTCAACTTGCTTTACATGAATCCACATGTGTGTAGGTGTGCTTTAATGAGTATTGGTTGTTGGTGAAGTTTCCCAGAACTCTCACCATGATGTCAGGCTCAATCAAAGAATAAAATCACTGACTTGGATGGTCTTTGACGCAGAGGCAGAGATGAGGGCACCTCCTTACACTTCTCTAGACTGCATTAGGCCTGCTGAACCACTAGTGTTTAAGGGGCCATTTGTGTTCAGATCTGTTTTGAGAATTAGTTCTGATTTTTGGAATGATGAAAGTCAAAACCCAAACGCAAACTTGAATACTCAGTTCTACACTAACTGGCCATGTTTATAATGGTGAGCCACTTGATCTCTCTGGACTGTAGTTTCCCCACTTGCAAAGTAGGGCAGAGTGGGTGGAACAGGGAGATGAATCCGTGACTCATTCATCCATTCAACCAGCATGAGCCAGGCCCTATCCTTGTTCCTAGAAATGCAGCTAAGATGATTGATAATGTGCAAATGTTGATTCCTTTCAGTGCCAGCAGTCTTTGTTACTAACTGCAGTGATGCAAAGGACATAGGCAAGTGGCAGAGTTTAGGCTTCCTTGATTGGAGTGACGACTAAGTGGCACAGAAGTAACAGAGAAGCGTACATTTAATCATGAGACAGTTTCTCTTAAGAAACAAAGATAGCAAAAATGTTTGGAACATCCTGAAAAGCGGTTAAGTCCTGCCTTATCCCAGACCACAGTTATTGACTGTGCTGGAGTCTTGAGGTCACACCCAGTGGCCACCAGTTCATACATGAATCAAATGGAAATGCTAACAGTGAAGACTCTTGAGAAACTTTGAACTTGACTAAAAGTGAACAGTTTAATAAGTGAAGAAGCCATGGGAGTATAGCTCTGTGACAGTCTGTGATGAGTTCATTTAATTGCAGAAGAGAAAAGAGGATTTTTGTTCTAGTCACCCAGTGGTCAGTTTATCTGCTTAATACTTGTTAAGCAACTACTGATGCAAAGAGGGACTGCCTGAAGATAGAGATATAATTAAAATCTTCTTTATTTATGACATAATAGGGTAATAATATAGTAATATGGCTAGTAAATAGCATGAACAATGACAGGTATTTAAAGAAGTTCTGCTGTTTGCGTAGTAAGACATTAGAAATGCTTTAGGAAGAAAAAAAATTCCACTGACTTGTCTCTGCTTGTCTTTCTACGCTTATGTTGATTAACCTCACTGTAGTAGATCAGTAACTTCTAACTCATTTCTTGTCTCATAAGTAGAGATCTTTGTAAGTAGGTTTTCAAATTATACTTTCAGGTTGCAAGTGTTAAGAACTCCTTAGGGAGTCTTTAATCTCAAGATTATCAGTCTAGCTAAGTATAATTAAAAGACCGCCTTCTCCATGTACTGCGGAATAACTATGAGGAACAATAAATAGTGTACCTTTTTGAATGTTTGCTAACCATTTTCTCCAAAGACAGCTTTAATCGGTGGTAATAATATTGTAGAGGCAAATTTAATGGGCCAGAAAGGAACATATTTGCTTCAGATTGGAGCCACTCAGGTCAATTCAGAGTTAATAGTTCAAGACTTTATCTCTCTGGCCTAAAATATTTGGTGGCTTTCAAATATTTCTCAACTTCTCTGCCCTGCTGGTCATTGTTCCATCAGAAAAAAAACTTCATCTTGGAAGCTCATTAGATGCACAATTTAGAAAAATTTTTTTAATTAGATTTGGTTAAACAAAAAGTATGATTTTTTTCTCTGTAGGTGAATTTCTAGCTTTTAATAATCTAAACTAGAGCTGCCTTTATGTAGCAAGGTTTTAGTATCTTGAGGCTTTCTAAGAGGTGTTTCTCAGTGTAATTTCAAAAATTAAGCTTAACACAAAAGGTATTTTTACCAATTATATATGAATTTTTAAAAGATAAAGACATATTCAAATTTAAACTAATTGATTCCAGATTGAATAATCCATGAAACTTGCCAGGTACTAAGTGCTTTGAATAGAAATATGAACAAATATTTGGCCAAGTTATCAAGGAGCCCACAATTACATATTTTAGCTCTCTGACTTAAAAGGCTTCCATAAGACGTTAATTTGAAGGATTCATCTGGTTCCAGCTTAAAACTGTGCAATTTAGATTCTATCTGCATGTAAAACCCTCCTAACTTGTAACACTTGCTTACTTTGATTTGTAATCCACTATTACATATGCCCAACTAGTGAGTTTTGATGCTGTTATGATTCTCAGCCTTTTTTCCCTATGTTTACATTTCTCCCCACATATCACTATAGTTAAGAATTCATCCAAATATCTCCAGTGATGCAAGATGAGATTTTGTGTCTGATGCCCATCTAGTATTATAAAATACAGACATTTCCTAAGCCAATGGATTTCAAGACATAAATGAAAAAATACTGCTTCACGAAATAACACTATTGCTTTATCAGATTTTTAAAAATGAAACATGATCTCCTTGCAATATATGGTTTATACGATTCCTGAGTATAGGTTTTCCCCCATTTTCTCTGTTATTTTTGTGCATTATGCGTATAATTCTTTACACTATAAGACTTACTAGGGTTTGTAGCACACAGACCAAAATATCTGTTCCTTTCCCCTTTGAAATTTTGTAAAGTATTGGAAAGAATAAAATGGGGTGTGAATTAAATGTGTTTTCTTTGAGAACTGAAAGAAGAACAAACTCGGAGATGAAGACTGTGAAAACGAGATAATCCCAGGCAAGTGCAGGTGGAGTCCTGAAATGGTTGATCCATGTACGCTCTCTGCCTGGGTGGTTTTATACAGGCCTGACTCAGTAGCTTGAGGCCTAGCAGACTCCTCGGAAGAGTACCTTGTGATCCAAGTGCTCAGACCTGCTGGGCTGGTGGCCTGCTGTTTATACATGAAGTACAGATCAGAATGATTATAGAAGCTGGATCTGGTTTGAAGCCCTACAACTCAAAGTAGAAAACTTAAGACATCAGAGAAAGCAACCAAAGTGGTGAATAAAGGTTGGAAAATTGAGCTTAATGGACAGACAGAGCAAAAGGTGGTTGAGAGAAGTAAAATGCTTTACATATTTGAAGGGCTGTCAGAGGAAGACAGAGGGTAAAAAATCTTTTCATTCCTCCTTTAAGACCCTAAATGGCTTCTGCTACATTTAGAATAAACTCCAAACCCCTTTCCCTAGCTTGCAAAATCATACATGATAAATGCCTTCTGCTTACCTTGCTAACCCTTTTCATTTTACTTTCCACATCCAAACATCCTCCAATAGTGGCTAGCTTTCCCAGTTTGTCCAGGATTGAAGACCTTCTCAGAAGGCAGGACTTGTAGTTTTAAAACCTAGGGAGTCAGGCAAAATGGATGAGTGGTCACCCGGTCCTCCACGTGAATCATCTCTGTGACTTTCAGCATCTCCTTTTCCAGTGTTCCTTTGATTGAAATGCTTTCTTTCTGAGTGGCACTTAGGACCAGATCAGAAATCTCTGTTATGTAGAACAGGTTATTTATTTTATTTTTTATTTTCCTTCTGAGCATGTTTGCCTTTGCAAAACGATTGGCAAACCAGAAGGAAGGACACGCCATAATTATGGAGTCCTTGGTACTTTTCTCTTCATACCACAGTATAATTTGTGATTCCAAGGGAGGTTTCACAATAATCTCATAAGCAGCTATAGTTCCTGGACATGGAACAACAGACTGGTTCCAAATAGGGAAAGGAGTACGTCAAGGCTGTATATTGTCACCCTGCTTATTTAACTTATATACCGAGTACATCATGAGAAACGCTGGGCTGGAAGAAGCACAAGCTGGAATCAAGAGTGCTGGGAGAAATATCAAGAACCTCAGATATGCAGATGACACCACCCTTATGGCAGAAAGTGAAGAGGAACTAAAGAACCTCTTGATGAAAGTGAAAGAGGAGAGTGAAAAAGTTGGCTTAAAGCTCAACATTCAGAAAACTAAGATCATGGCATCCAGTTCCATCACTTCATGGCAAATAGATGGGGAAACAGTGGAAACAGTGGCTGACTTTATTTTTCTGGGCTCCAAAATCACTGCAGATGGTGATTGCAGCCATGAAATTAAAACATGCTTACTCCTTGGAAGGAAAGTTATGACCAACCTATACAGCATATTAAAAAGCAGAGACATTACTTTGCCAACAAAGGTCCGTCTAGTCAAGGCTATGGTTTTTCCAGTGGTCACGTATGGATGTGAGAGTTGGACTGTAAAGAAAGCTGAGCGTAGAAGAATCAATGCTTTTGAACTGTGGTGTTGGAGAAGACTCTTGAGAGTTCCTTGGACTGCAAGGAGATCCAACCAGTCCATCCTAAAGGAGATCAGTTCTGGGTGTTCTTTGGAAGGACTGATGTTGAAGCTGAAACTCTAATACTCTGGCCCCCTGAAGTGAGGAGCTGACTTACTTGAAAAGACCCTGATGCTGGGAAAGATTGAGGGCAAGAGGAGAAGGGGACGACAGAGGATGAGATGGTTGGATGGCATCATGGACTCGATGGACATGGGTTTGGGTGGACTCCAGGAGTTGGTGATGGACAGGGAGGCCTGGCATGCTGCGGTTCATGGGGTTGCAAAGAGTCGGACACGACTTGAGTGACTGAACTGAACTGAGCTGATAGTTCCTGGTAACCCATGATCCATGAAACATGTTTTGATTCAGAAGTTCTTGGGCCAACCTTCAGTCTTCAAATAAGTGTATAAGTTGCGTGCATACTTGCCCACATGCGTTTATGGGGAAGTGAATCTATGAGGGGAGCATGAGAGTGCCTTTGGTTTGCTTTGTAATTAAATCAAGTAAAAAGTTATCTTGGCTTCCCAAATCTCTCTCATATACAGTCAGAAAATGTCTTTAATACTTTCAGAAAGAGATCACGATGATTTTATCATAGATTACCTGGTTACGGCAAGGATGGAAATATTAAAAAATTTAATAAATTGATGTTTTAAAAATCTTTAGTGTTAATTATGACTTGTAGCCTAAATTCTCAACCCTAAAAATACTGACACTGAGCCTAAGTCTAAATTAGATACTGAGATATAAAACCTTTCTCTCATGTCATCCAGTTTTGAGACCATTAGGAAGTCAATTGTTCCAACTTCCTGGTTACAGATATCATCATTCATACTTTACATAATAAAAACATGATCCCAAAGAACAGTAACTGGCTTACCCATAAGTTAGCACACTTTGTTATTATAATATAAACAATTTTTATATTTGCAAAAAGACATCATATGTTAACACTGTCAAAGAGATAATGATCTTTATTTGATGGAGGAAATAAATCTAAAGTCAAACTCATCTAACCAGTGTAGTTACAACTCACTTTTCTTTGAGAATCTGTGCCTCAGATATTTTTGAGAATTTCTTTGAGAATTTATGCCATAGGGATAGCATCACGCTTTTACTCTTTAATATATTTACTGGCATATCTCAAACCTAGCCCTATATATTTGATCATGACTTAGTATACCAATGACAAGAACAAGAAATTAGAAAATTAGTGGAATCCTAAGAAGTGCTACATCAAATTTTCAGCCATTTTACAATGTAGTAATTTAAATAGTTTTAAACACCAGTGATATTTCTGAATATAAACCTACTATGTTCCAAAATCAAAGGCTATTATGTTTTGTTCTGAAAAAATGGTTTTCAGATCCCCACCCCACCCCATCACTGGATTTATGTGTTGCTTATCCAGCCAAGACAATCTATGAGAAATTCATTTCTTGTCTTCCACATTCACCTACCCAGATTTTCCCCAGCTTGATGACTGGAGTATAAAGCTGTTGACTGTTACCAAGATATATTGTAAACCATTTAAAGCATAAATGGTTTAACTTTAAGGATAACGTGTGATTGTTATTTTAGAATTAACATTCTCCATTAGTAAGAATTAACAATGTGTTATAAGCCTATTCAACCAGATCATTAATTATTTTTCAGCAGATTTTGAATTTAATGTTAAAAACATAAACTGTTAGAGCTGGAGGAATTCTTATTCATCGTTCAGCCAGATATTTGTTTTTCCAGAGGAGAAACTATGTTGGGTTCCTGCAGAGGCATCACTAGAACTGGGGTCTCCTGACTCCTGGTTATGTTTCCTGTCTTCCATACAGCATTGAAATGTACTTGGTCTTCTACCACTCTTCTCTCATTGGTCTAGGCATAATTGTTACATGTTCTAAAATGTTTTTTGTCAGGCACTCTGCAAGCAACCCGTGCCTTGATGGTGATCGGCATCCTGCTGGGACTAATAGCCATCTTTGTGGCCACCGTTGGCATGAAGTGTATGAAGTGCATGGAAGACGACGAGGCACAGAAGATGCGAATGGCTGTCTTTGGGGGTGTGATCTTTCTTATTTCAGGTAAGAGAGGCCCTGTCCCTTTTAGACCTTATTAAACGCTTTCTGACATTTTTTAAGGTCTAGTTTTTTTGCTTCCTTAGATCATGTTGGTTTTATTGCTCTTAAATCAATTGAATTCAGTTCCTTTAAAATATGAAGCATAGAAACTTTAAACCCAATTGACTTTCACTTTCTCAAATGGGAACTGAATAAAAATTTGAGGTCTATGTTCACAGTTGACAGGTCTATTTCCTGAGGTTTCAGGTGCTAACTGATTCATTAGAAACAGTCTCCTCAAGTGAAGGGAGATATTTTTTCTATCTGGCAAATACTAAGGACCAATTCTGTGTAATTCAGAAAATTTCTGTGGTGTCTCTACTGATACTACGTGGGAAAGATGGGGAATGGTGAGAGAGAACATGAGGAAGGTATAATCATACAGTTATAAATGAATGGAATGAATAGGGCTGGGATTATTGGAGGAAGAGGAGGACATTATTCCATGTAAGCAGTACTGATTCTAGAATGAACAGGTTTTACCGATAGATCAATGAAGAGAAAGGGCATTTGGAGTTCAGATAGAATATTGGAATGGTAGGAAATGAGAAAAAATGAGTTAAAAAAAGAAAATAATACAGAAAAGTCTTGGAATAAAAACCTTGACAAAAGAGTGAGATTACATTTTCCATAGAAAATAAATATGGATTTATTGCTTTATTCAAATCTTATGTGACCTTTGAGAAAATGAGAGTCAGAAGAGGACAAGGACAGTTCATTTGTAAAGTCTTATAATAAAGTTAATACTAAATAACGTCTCGCATACAGGGTTGTCATTACCATCTTTCTAAATTCCATATATATGCGTTAGTATACTGTATTGGTGTTTCTGGATGCCTGGGGCTGGTGCACTGAGACGACCCAGAGGGATGGTATGGGGAGGGAGGAAGGAGGGGGTTTGAGGAGGGAGGGGGGTTGAGGATGGGGAACACGTGTATACCTGTGGTGGATTCATGTTGATATATGGCAAAACCAATACAATATTATAAAGTAATTAACCTCCAATTAAAATAAATAAATTAAAAAATAAATAAGATAATATGTGCATATAAAAATGTGCATGTATATAAAATAATAGACTATTATATGTCATATATTGTAGGTGTCTATTGTTTTGAAATAGACTATTACATATGCTTTCCTGATGGCTCAATGATAAAGAATCTGCTTGCCAATGCAGGATATATGGACGTGATCCCTGGGATGAGAAGATTGCCTGGAGAAGGAAATGGAAACCCACTCCAGTATTCTTGCCTGGGAAATCCCATGGACAGGGGAGCTTGGCAAGCTACAGTCCATGGGGTCACAAAGAGTCAGACATGACTTAGAGACTAAACAGCAACAATAAGACTATTACATAAACTATATATGGTAGTCTATTGTTTTTGGAAATGACATTAGTAGTATAATCTACCACTAGGAAAAACTAGAATTTTTAGATTAGATTAGATTTTTTCCTCATTTTCTCTTTAAGAAAAGTATGTGGATTTCATGAACAATGAAGGAAGAATGCCTGTGGCTTTACTAAACATTTGGTTACAGATTATTCAAATTACTACTGCAGAGCATTTTATTCCCAACACAGGTTTTACACCAAAGGCTAAGAGTACACTTACTGAGTAGAACCTGTCCTCCGCTGATCTCCTAGTAACTCCCGTCCATCACTCCTGCAGTCTCACGGACTTCTAGGAGTGAGGGTTGCAAGTTCCAGAGTATTCATATTTTCTACTCGAACAGCCAAAAGCCACAGTGTTTTCTTTCAAGTATTAGAGGCAGTTAGGTTGGACCACTTTTTTTGTAGGAGGAAGAGGGCAGTGGGTATAGCATAGAAATATTAATCTGTCTAAATTGATGAATTTTTAGATTGACTGTGTGCTAAGTCACTTCAGTCATGTCTGACTCTTTGCAACCCTATATACTATAACTTGCCAGGCTCCTCTGTCCATGGGATTCTCCAGGCAAGAATACTGGAGTGGGTTGTCATGCCCTCCTCCAGGGGTTCTTCTTGACCCAGGGATCGAAACCTGTGTCTCTTACATCTCCTACATTGGCAGGCATTTTCCTTAACACTAGTGCCACCTAAGCCCAGACTATAAAAAGAAATGATTTAAGTTCTTTAGATAAGAAAAATTGAGGTTCTATATACTTATTTTAATAAATGATAGAGTAGATTATTTTGACTAAGTGGTTTCTGTGGGGCTGCCCAGGTGTCTCAATGGTAGAGAATCCACCTGCTAATACAGGACATGCAGGTTCAATTACTGGGTCTGGAAGATCTCCTAGAGGAGGAAATGGCAACCCACTCCAGTATTCTTGCCTGGAAAATCCCATGGATAGAGGAACCTGCAGGCTACAATCCAGTCAAAGATTGAGCATGCACACGTGCACTGAAATGCGAGAGGTATGAGAAACTGAGAGTGCGCTGCATACAATGATCTGATGTGGCGCCTCAGAGAATCTCATGGCCAGACCTGGAACATCTGGCCAATAGGGGTGTAGGGATTTAGGTGATTGGGGTACCCTGAGCCAGGTCCAATGTGTTCCTGCTATCTGGCTATTTACATTCATTTTGATCCTTCAGAAATGTGAATTTTGCTTTTTGGCCAAGAAGAATGTAGAAGAGTTTTCATCTTCCCTTTTTTAAGTGATGAGCTTTACTAATAAGGACTTTGGTTTTATCAAAAGTAGTCTAGCACACTAATTTATAACAATCTATTTTAAAGAGATCTTAAATGACATGAATCTCCTGAATGTTTCCAAAAGAATGTTATTTGTGCCAGGGACCTTAAACTGTAAGTGAATAAGATGACATGAACAGTCATGTGCCTAACTCCAACCTAGTATTTTTGTCTGTCTTAAGAGAACACTTATACAAAATCATGTTTGAACCTCTATTCATCCTAAATTAATGTCGTCTGAATTAAAATGGACTAAATTTAAAATGTCAGCATTATTGATGAAAGTTCATACTTGTAAAATACTTATAAATTTAATGAGCCATGCATTTATGCTCAGTGTTCCATGGTGATTAACAGTCTTTTGGTTTGAATTTCTATAGGTCTGGCTATTTTAGTTGCCACAGCATGGTATGGCAATAGAATTGTTCAAGAATTCTATGACCCCATGACCCCAGTCAATGCCAGGTAATGTTAGTCACGTATAAATTTGTTTGTTCTCTGAGAAAATACCCTTTTATGTTCTTCAAAGTCCAGTTAGTATGGTGACTTCCCAGACTTGCTATCCAGAATTTTATGGAATTTTTGCCAAAATTGAAAATAACTTGAATGGCCTGTGACATGTTAAAAATAGTTTGATAATTACTTTAATGGCATGTATTGATGACAAAATAAACTTCAAAGTAGAAAAGCTGTATACTTTCCAAATGTATGCAGGACCTTTTTTCATATTTTTTTAATTTTTTTAATATTAATAAAGATACCAATGTATTTGAAATTTCATTTTTGAAGTATATTCTGATACAACACTTGTGATTATTTGTAACTAAACGTAGTTTATGATTGATCAAAAAAACAGTTCTATTGTACAGGTTAATAACCTCTAACAGAAACTTCATTCCTAACAATTTTCTTTATGGAAAAACTATTTTATTTATGAAAAGGATGAGTTACCACTATGAAATTATGTGTTTCATCACATCCATAAAATAATTTTAGAAAGATCATCCTTCTTAATATTGCAAGTTTGGAAGTTAAAGAGCTGACTCTTGGCTCTCATGTAATGACACCCTTTGATCAGAGACAAGGTTCTTTGTCTCACTGTGTTCACTTCTTTAAAGCCTAATAACTATATTCAGAGTTGGGATGTTAAGATGTAATTATTGTTTGTTGAGTGCGAAGATGAATGGATGAAAAATGCTAGTGGTGGAGAGATAAGATGTGCTTCTTTGTTTATAGTCACCCATGTATAAGAAAACACATACTGCCGTGTTGTTGGAACCTATCCCATAAGACTACAAAGTAGGGACAGAAACTGCTGGAGGTCAATAGGCTAAAATTTTACCAGTAATGGATATGAAAGCACTTTGTAAATTGCCGGGCACTGTATACTTACTTACACTGTCTCACATGATCCTAAAAGCAGTACAGTGAGGAAGATGGGATCATTGTGCTTTAAGAGAAGCAGCCTCTGAGGTTGAGACATGGAGTTCATGGCCCACAGTTCAGCAGCTGAGAGTTTGCATCAGGATTCAAACTCAGGCCTTATCATTCTAGATCCAACCCTTCTCTTTCCTTATTGCTGACCATCAGTCACAGATCTTCTCCCAGAAGTATGGCTTAATACATTCACCTGGGTCAACTTAACCTAGAACAATCTATGGGTTGTTTAGGAGTTTTTTCCGCAAAACCATAGATCAGATTTCAGTGTTTATCAGGGGTTAACTGTTGAAAAGTCTAATAGTCTCCAAAACACTCTGGCAGTTTTTTTGTTTTGTTTTTTATAGAATACTTTTGTTACTTGGTGATAGCATGACTTGTTAAGTTTTAGTCTAGGAACCATATTCCAAACCTGACTTTTAAGGTATGTGGCATACTTTAAAAGTCTCCTACGCATGGAAAAGTCTTTGGAAATATTTGTATAATTAACCTGGTGTTACGTGACACATTGCCTGATCTACTGTTGCAAATTGTCAACAACTGTAATGTGAACCTTTTCGTGTGTGTGTCCACAAACCTTAAAGTACTTCATAAAACTTAAAGGGATCACAGGGGATTTTTTTCCAGTGAAAAAAAAATGAGTGTGATATCAATTTCATTCTTTAATTACATTAGAGAAGTTTCCAATGGTTCATTGATTAAGCAAATGAATCACCTTTTCTTTTTTAGGTATGAATTTGGTCAGGCTCTCTTCATTGGCTGGGCTGCTGCTTCTCTCTGCCTTCTGGGAGGTGCCCTGCTGTGCTGCTCCTGTCCCCGGAAAACAACATCTTACCCAACACCCAGGCCCTATCCCAAGCCAGCACCTTCCAGTGGGAAAGACTATGTGTGACATGGAAGCAAAAGCTGACAACCCTGTTGGAACCAACAAGAAATGGACATTGAAATACTGGCATTGACCTTAAGATCTTAGCTTTTGACTCTTGTAGTCTGAACTGTGGTGTTACAACAAAAAACATATTTTTAAAAAAAATATCCATTGCTAAAAACGACTTAGCCTTATCTTATCTCCTCTCCTCAATACAGAAGGGAAGCCTTTACCATTTGTATTACTGCTTCCCACTGAGTAATCATCTCAAATGAGGGGAGAGAGCATTCCTTAAATATATATAGATATGTACATAAACATGTTTTTCTATAAAAAAATTAGTATGAATCCTTATTCCCATTGTATTGGTACCAGCATTCTTAAAATATATCTAAAAAGTGAAAAAAATATTTAATTCTTAATTAAGTCATTTATTTGGCATTTTTCAAATTCTTCTCTCTTTATGTATACATATATAATAGGTCAAGAATAATTTACCCTCCTTCATCAGCTTTTGGTGTCTTCCACAGAAGACCTGACCTGCTTTACCAAGTATGAATTATTTCAGTTCTTCACATGTGCCCTCTTTAAATGTTTGTATCATATTTTTTTTTTATTACCATGATCTTTTAGCACTTGCTGTTTCAGCATTAAGTCATTTTTATGCCTTTGTTTTTTGTGAGGTTGAGCTTAACTCTTGAATCTGATAACACTAACACTTTATATGCCTATAGTTTTATTCCTAAAGTCAATAAGAGTCTCTTGCAGACCAGAGCTTTGGGAGCAAATCTTTCTGTGTGTGGCTGGATGATATGTTCCTGTTGACCTTCCCATACGCCTCCTGTACCCTGACCTCTAACACACTTATTTGCTTTGAAAATATTTGTCCCTTTGAGGAACTGTGTGCTGCTTTTCCAAGTATTGTAACACAATTTCATTGATTAAATTTTTGAGCTACTTATTCACAGTTATATACCCTCCCAAACTACCTTATTCTTGTCCCCTTCCTTAACTGTATTGTTCTCTTGTATATTTCTTACCTCTCTTCCCAGAGAGGAACAGACTGTTTGAATGAAGTACTCAAATTTCTGTAGTGATACTCTAATGACGAATATTCTCTCTGTAGCTTATAAGCAAGTCACTTAATCTTTCCCCTCTTTTCCCATCTGTCAAATTGAGATAATGCTACTTAACCAGTTGGTAGAGTGGTATAAATATTAATTAGTTGATATCATGCTCATTCTTTGAACATGAAACAGGCCTAAGTAGTGTTTCTATTTGCTAAATTGGCTGTTAAGAAGTCGTTGAACCAAACCTACACACAGGCCTTCTCGTGGTTAGGCACCTTCCTCTCTCCTCAGGCCTGTTTGCTTCCTTTCAGCGGTGGCCACCATTTTGTTGGCACCCTGTTCCATTTTAACAATTGCTCTTAGTTTTCCAGTTTGTGGAAAGTAACTCCTTCACTTCAGCAAGATGTTGTAATGGAAAGGGTGTTGACTCAGTGTCTGGAGACTTGATTTGAATCTTGGTGCTATCAATTACAGTGTGAGTTTGGGCAAGGCACAGGTTGCCCTAGATTTATTGCTTCATTTCTAAAGAGAGGATTGTAATGCCTGACCTGCCTACCTCACAGGGCTATTGAGGGGATCCAGTGAGACAGGATACACGTAAATGTGATTTTGTAAGGTGAAAAGTATTGTACTAGGGGAAAGAATCAAGGAATTTAAGTACATAGATTTTAGACTATTTTTCAAATGACTGAAAAGAGAAATTTTAAGAAATGGATTTCCTGTCTTAACCAACCTCTCAAGTGAGGAGACAAGTGAATTTCAGCTTGCTAAGTGAAAAAAAAAAAAAAAATTAAGGAAGTCAGTTTTCTTTGATTAATGTGGCCTAATGCTTTTCGTGTGGCTAAGATTTTCTCCTTTCAGGAATGCAGACTTGACCTAGAACAAGTTTGCAGATGTAATGGGTAAAACGGAAGTGTAAGTGTTGACCAAAGGATGGAAGATTTTTTTGAGTTTTAATAACTTGTAAGGGTATACAAGATGGATATTGGTTAAGTGATGTCATCAGAGGTATCGCTACTAGCTGGCAGCTAACATGGCTAGGATAGGTAGTTTAGAAATGCAACTCATAGTGAAACCACCTAGGGGAAGTTATCCAAAGGACTGAATCATAGGACTTGAACCTAGTAAATTTTAGTGCGTCTTCCAAACCTGAAAGTCTGCGCTCCTAGAATGTATAATTCAAAGAATCTCTGCTACCTTCATAGATCCTAATGATGGGCAAGTATTAATACATGTGGTTACTAGTTGGTAAACTCTGAAAAGAAGTCCATAGTACAAAATGGCCAACAGAATTGTGACACCAGAATCTGTCTGACTTTGATATTTTTGTACTCTACTACCTTACTTGGAAATGGATAGATAGTTCAGGGGTTTGTAATGGGAATTTGTATAAAGCATTACTCTTTTTCAATAAATTGTTTTTTTTAATATAAATCTTTAGTCGGTTTATTCTTTTTTTTTAATCATTTATTTCAAGATTGCCTTGCATGGAAGATGAGATGGCTCAGGATAGGATCCAGCTTACCATGTATTCCTGGGAAATAGCTATGGTGCCTCCGGGCCACTTGTCAAGTATTTGCGTGACTCCACCTACTGGAAGGCCCTACTGCTCTCCAACTGCGCTTCTTCCTCACCAAGGGTGGTGACAGAAGAGAAGGACAGGACAGAGAACTTCATTTCTCTCCTCCATAGAAAGGAGACATACTACAATAAATGACTAAGCGATAAAGTAGTCAGCTGTAAAGCACTGTGAAAACTTAAGTTGGTTGTGTTTCCTACAAGTTGGCAGAGTGAAAGACGGCTAGAAATCCATTATTGGTTTTGTAATAATTACCAGGTGGTACAATGGTAAAGAATCTGCCTGCCAATGAAGGAAATGCAGAAGATGTAGGTTCAATCCCTGGGCTAGGAAGATCCCCTGGAGGCGAAAATAGCAACCCACTCCAGTATTCTTGCTGGGGAAATCCCATGAACAGAGACGTCTGTTGGACCATGGGGCTGCTAAGAGTTGGATAGGACTGAGCACGTGAACACGCACACATTACCAAAACTACTTCTTAGGAAAGTAAGTGATGAAACTTATTCACTCATTATCTAAAAATATCAATGATTGATACAGCCTTAGTTGTAACCACTTCTTAAGCAATTTACATAGTACAGAGACAGGCTAGTAAACAAAGGATTGAGCTCCATGTGAAGCTCTATGGGGACATTAGCCTTCAGGGTGAGAGATGAAGACTACTGTCAGTCCCTTTAAATTACGCAGATGTGTCAGGTCTCCACTCTTTCTACAGAACTGAAATCTTCTCCTGGGTGGGTCCAGGCCCATGAAATTTGAGAGGAAATAAAATCCCTAAGTGCTGATAAGAACTCTGAACAGAAAAGCTGGGTTGTCAATCATACCAAGTAGACACCACCTCTGTGTAGGCTCCTCCTTCTGGATGCCACTGTCCTGCAAACCAAGCTGTCTCTCCTCATCAGCTAGTACTTTCTATGTGGATCTGTGTCCAAGTCCAGGAAAAACTCCATGCCATCCCCATATTCCCACATTTGAAAGCCTGCTGTTGGTCCTAGTAAACTCTGGTAATGGATTTTTTTTTTTCCTTCTTTTTGAGTTTGGCTCAGGTGTAAGATTTCTGTGGTCTCCTTTCCAACCCCAGATATATCCTTAGGTATCCCCAAGCTGCCCTAAAATCTCTACAATTAGCTGGTACCATGGAAACTGGCAGAAGTCACTGCAGTTTCCAGGGTTATGTAGGGACATCTTGTTGGATTTACACAATGAGAAACATTCTCAATGCTCTGAAACTCTGGGGAACACATGGTATTTTGAGTATTCATCTTCCACAGGTTTTTCCCATATGACCAGTAGCAGTAATTAGCAAGAGCTATGGATTTATTCAACTAATATTTATTAAACACCTACCATAGACTAGTGCCATTAAATGCAGACAAGGCTAAAGGGTATAGGAAATAAATAAGACTCTTTCCTAGGCCCCAGCAGGGTGAAAAGTGTTAAGTGGGAAGAAAAATGAACTTGAAATCTAGCACTGGTTCTGCCAATGATCAGCCCCAGTGAGCTATAGAGATCTCTATTCGCTATTTTTTCATTTGTAAAAGGAAGAGCTTGGCCCCACTCAGTGGTTCTTATCCATAACAACATGGAAGCTTTTGACCATTGGAGGTTTTTGAAACCTCCAACTTCCAAGGACTTAAATCCAGATTAAGGGAATCCGAATTTCTGAGAAAACAGTATTAGGTATGAGTTTCCCAGGGGATTCCAATGCACATTCTGAACTGCAAACCTCTGGGCTATGTTTTCTCTCAAGGCCAAGTGTGCTAAAAAAATTTTCTGTGTAAACACATATCCAGGCACTTAGTAGACGACAATGTTGTTCATTTACCTTTTCTCTCAGGTCATGGTTCTATTTCATGATTCTAGGTGTTTTTTGTTTGTTCTGGTGAGAGTATTAGTGCAAGCTCAGTAAGGCCAGACAAGCTGAAACATCAGAGTTCGGAGCAGAGAATATTTTATTGTAGGGCCATGCAAGGGTGACACCTGTCCTAAAAACCCTGAGTTCCCTGAAGGGTTTCAGCAAAGCACTTTTAAAAGCCAAATGAGGGAATAGGGGTCACAGGGTATGTGATCAGCTTGTACACAGTTCTCTGATTGGCTGATGGTGAGGTAACAAGGTGGTGTGATAGAGGTTAATATTGACAGTCTTTAGGCTTCAGGCAGAGAAGGCAATGGCACCCCACTCCAGCATTCTTGTCTGGAGAATCCCATGGGCGGAGGAGCCTGATAGACTGCAGTCCATGGGGTCGCGAAAGAGTCTGACATGACTGAGCGACTTGACTTTCACTTTTCACTTTCAGGCATTGGAGAAGGAAATGGCAACCCACTCCACTGTTCTTGCCTGGAGAATCCCAGGGACGGGGGAGCCTGGTTGGCTGCCCTCTATGGGGTCGCACAGAGTCGGACACGACTGAAGCGACTTAGCAGCAGAAGCAGCAGCAGGCTTCAGGAGGCCTGGGGTTATGCGCTCTTGGTCATCTAGTAATTAACATTTTCTTTTTGGTGAGGGGTTTTCTCATCTGCAAAACAACTCCAGAAATCACATCAAAAACTAGGTACTTCAGAGAGGAGCTAAAGCAGAGGATATGCGGAAGGACCTGTCCCTGTCCCCCACAAGGCCCCAAGGGGTCCTGCTCACTTAAGAAGGGAAGGAGTCAAAAGGAGGTAGTTTTCAGAAGCTATTGTCATATTTCTTTGGTAAATAGCCTTCTTTCTTGTCATTTTCTATTATTTTTAAATCATTCACCATAATAGTCATTCAGTTCAGTCGCTTAGTCGTGTCTGACTCTTTGCGACCCCATGAATCACAGCATGCCAGGCCTCCCTGTCCATCACCAACTACTGGAGTTTACTCAAACTCATATAATAGTCATTAATACAAAGCAAATTCTCGTTTAAAGAAAGCCTTCTGTTTAACAAATAATATTAGTTCAAGGAGGTGTTTATTGTATTATAATCACTGAGTTATTTTCCTTTGTTATATGAAAATTTCAGAAAAGCCCTTAGCCAAAGCATAATCTTGCCACATTTATTTTTAATTGTATAACATTTCTGTGGTTTTATTTATGTCATAATTTATTTAACTTATTGTTTTGATTGTCTATTTCCCCCAAAAGAAAAAAGTAAAAACACACACAAACCAATTGCAGGAAGAAAGTTTGAAAACTGTACAAGTATTTCTTAAATGAGATGTCCTGAACTAGAGTACTTTCTTCTCCCAAAGGGGCATTTTCTTCTTTTAATCGTTTTGTCCATTAAGTTTCCTATTTCCATTAATGTTGTGGTTTCCTCAGGTAGCTACTGATGCTGCTTAATTTTAAAAAAAAAATCCAATAACCTAAGAGAGATCTGAAACAAGCACACATCTGAAACAAGGGTTGGGATAGCAGAGAACATTTCCTTCTAGATGAGAGTGGAATACAAGTAGAAAAATGACCTCTGATAGAGTAAGGACAAAGGAATTTATTTTTGAGGATTATTTTCACCACAATATTTATTTTTCCGGATAATAAAATTCAAACTAATACTAATAATAAAGTAGAAAAATATAGAAAGGTAGAAATAATTATCTTAAATATTGTAATAGCCATACTGTGCTGCACTACTCAAAAACAAAATTATTAATAATTTGATGTAATCTTCTCTAATCATATTTTCTTTCCCAAAGATAAGCTTTGGAGGTTGTTATCTTTTCACTGTTTTCATAGTATCACAAAGTAAAAATAATTTTGATTTCTTTTTCTCCTTCCATTCAAGTGTATGGTAATATACTGTTACCATTCAGAGTTCATAAACATTCATTCACTCATTCTGATAATAATTTTAAGAAGCCAAGTATTTTCTGCCACAAAAGAAACAGTGGACCTGGATTTGTGCAATGTAAACAACCATGAATAAAATAGACCAAAAAAAAAAAAAAAAACCCTTCACGTCTAGAACTTACATTCTATACGGGGAATACAGACAATAAGATAAACATGCTAAAGATATGGTATAAGAAATGGTAATAAACTATATAGATAAAAACTAAAGTCGGCAAGAACTGGGAAGCTTGGACAAGTGTTACAAATATTCAGAGGGCTCATGCAGCTTAATATCAGGAAAACAAACAACCCAATGAATAAATGGACAAGACCTTAATAGAAATTTCTCCAAAGAAGACATACAGATGGCCAATACACACAAGAAAATATGCTCAACATCACTAATTATTAGAGAAATGCAAATCAAAACCACAGTGAGGTATCACCTCACACAGGTCAGAATGACTCTGATCAAAAAGTCTATAAATAAATGCTGAAGAGGGTGTGGAAAGAAGGGAACACTCCTATACTGTTGGTGGGAATGTATGTCGGAACAGCCTTTGTGGAGAACAGTATGGAGGTTCCTCAAAAAACTAAAAATAGAACTACCATATAGCCCAGCAATCCCACCCTAGGCACATACCCAGAGAAAACCATAATTCAAAAGGACACATGCGCCCCAGTGTTCACTGTAGCACTAGTTACAATAGCCAGAACATGGAATTAACCTAAAAATCTCATCAGGAATGGATAAAGGAATGGATAAAGAAGATGTGATACATACATACAGTGGATTATCCCTCAGTCATTAAAAGGAAAAACCAGCGCCATTTTCAGAGACATGCATAGACCTAGAGACTGCCAGGCGGAGTGAAATAAGTCAGAAAGAGAAATACAAATACTGTATAATATCACTTATATGTGGAATTTATAAAAATGAAACAGATCAACTTATTTGCAAAACTGAATTAGAAACACAGATGTAGAGAACAAACTTATGGACACCAAGGGAGGAAGAGGAAGTGGAATGAATTGGAAGATTGGGATTGACATGTACAGACAGTGCTAAGTCCCTGCAGTTGTGTCCGACTCTTTGCAACCTTATGGACTGTAGCCCATCAGGCTCCTCTGTCCATAGGATTCTCCAGGCAAGAATACCGGAGTGGGTTGCCATGCTACTCACTACTAGTATGTACACTACTATGTGTAAAATAAGTAATGGGAGCCTACTGTATAGGACAAGGAGCTCTATTCAATGCTCCATGGTGACCTAAATGGGAAGGAAATCTAAAAGGAGAGGGGACATATGTATATGTATGGATGATTCACTTTTCTATATAGCAGAAGCACAACATTGTAAAGCAACTATACTCCAATAAATCTTTTTTGAAATAAAATAATTAAAGTCATGGAAGTCCTCAATGAAAAGGTTATTTTTAAGAAACAATATATAGAAGAAGAAAAATATCAATTATATAGGGGAAAGATCTTTCCATTTGGATGCTCTAAGGTGGTGCTGTTCTTACTCAGTTGTTTCCAACTCTTTGTGACCCCATGGACTGCAGCTGGCCAGGCTCCTCTGTCCATGGGGATTCTCCAGGCAAAAATACTGGGGTGGGTTGCCATGCCCTCCTCAAGGGGATCTTCCCAACCCAGGGATTGAACCCAGGCAAATTCTTTACCAATTGAGCTACCAGGGATGAAAGAGTAAGGACACCAGTGTAGTCTGAATGCTTTAAGCTAGGAAGAGACTGATAGGAGACAAAGGCTTGAAGGGAAGGGGAATTTAAACTATAGGGCACGGTGGATTACTGTAAGGACTTCATCTGTCATTAAATAAAAGGAAGGGATAATGTTAGGTTTTGAGCAGAGAAGACATGAGATCTAAAATAAGATGTATCTTTTTTTTTCTATTGTGTTGAGAATAAGGACGGTAAGGAGAAAAGCATGAGTTCAGATAGAAAGTTATTACCAATAATCCTGCAAGATATGGCTTGGTGATAGCCGGGTAGTAAGAAGTGATTATAATCTGGATAATATTTGAAAGTAGAGCCAGCTGGTTTTGCTAATTGACTGAATATGAGATGGCAAGTTTAAACCAGAGTTAAAAATGACTCCAAGATTTTTGGCCTGGGCAATTGATAGGATGGAGCTGCTAAAAACCAGAGATGGGAGGCTGTAGGAAAGCAGGTTTGGAAGAGAATATCAGAAGTTTTATTTTGGACATGTTAAGATTATGATGCCTATTGCACATTCAAGTAGAGATGATCAGGAGGCAGTGGGAGAAGGCAGGGGTGTGGAACTCTAAAATGAAGAAAGGACTTTAAAAAGAAGAGTGTGATCAATCATTATTTTCATATGACTTAACAAGCTGAAAATATGCCCCAAACTTTAGACACTTAAGTTGATACCTATAATCACTAGGTTTAAGAGTCAATAAAAGTAGAAACCAAATCTATTTTACCTATTATTGAATCTGTTATTACCTTCCAAATATTTCATTCTAGTATTCTCAAAAGTATCCTCGTGGAAGTCTGGTGTATTAGAATCATAGGACTGCCCTGGATTTTAGTCCCAATTTTGCCCTTTACTAATCTTTTTAATGATTACATTTTAATAATATCATGTAGTAGCAAAGACTAATTGTTTCAGTGTAAGTATTCTGTGGAGCAAGATGTCAAGATGGAGTTAGAATTGCAAGAGATCGAATGTTAATTCCTGTTGGAAAGGGTAAAGAAAGCAGGAAAAGACAGGAAAGGCTTTACAGGGGCAGGCAATCTTTCTGCAAAGATCCAAATAGTAAATATTTTAGGCCTTATGGGATATATATAGTCTCTGTCATATATTCTTCCTTGTTTTTTTCTTTCTTCAACTGTCTACAATGCAAAAACTATTCTTTGCTTATAGACCATAGAGATTAAAAAAAAAAAAAAAAAGGCTGTGGTCCAAATTTGGTCCATGGA
The DNA here is from genome assembly GCF_001704415.2 of Capra hircus. Classification (NCBI taxonomy): domain Eukaryota; kingdom Metazoa; phylum Chordata; class Mammalia; order Artiodactyla; family Bovidae; genus Capra; species Capra hircus. The sequence continues at coordinate 76,786,358 of NC_030808.1, forward strand.
CCATAACTAGTCAACACAGCCTGGTCTAACACCTATGAAAGAGGAGCATTAAGGGGAAATTCTGTAGTGAAAGCCTCAATCTGCTGTGTAGCTTTGAGAAAGCCTTGGAGCCAGCCCTTGGGGAGCTGTGGTTTAAAGGAAGTCCATAGAAGAGTCTTGAATTGGGCAGAAATGGCCAGGCTCTAGCACCCCTGCTGCACTTAGTCTTCATCTGAGAGCTGTCCAGCAAGAGTGTGGCTTCAACTGGAAGGAAGCAGCAGATCCCAACGGCACTGCAGCTGAAAGCTGTTGGCAAACTGTTCCCACTAGGGCAAATTCCTATTTGAAGAGAAATATAAATAGTGCACCTCCTGGATTTCACATAAAAATACAGAGAGTTAACCAAATAGAGTTTTGCTCATCTCATGTAACAAGTCATCCAGAAGTAGATAATCCAAGGATGGCATGAGGAATATGTAATACAGCCAAATAACCATGCATATTCTGTCTTTTTATCATTCTTGGCATGTGGCTTCCATTCGCATAGCTACTTTATGGCTTCAAGAATGCCTCTCTTCTTTCATCCTTATTACCGTATTCAACGTACACAGATGAAGAAGAAAAAGAGGAAGAAATCAGAAAGGAGAAACAATAGCAAGAATATTAGAAAACTAAAACTTTCTCAGAAATCCCCACTGCATGGAGCAACTGACTAGTGGGATGGGAATTATGGGATGAATAGTCCAATAGAGTCCAAGCATATAAAAAACGGAACTGTGATATAAGACATGGAGGTATAGCCGATCAGTGAAGAAATGAGAGATTCTTCAATAATATATTGTGGAGAAACTGTGTATCCACATGGAGGGATGAATTACGGCAATTTTTCTTATTAGATAAAACACAAACAAACCATATTTTTTGAAAAGGATGTATATAACTACTTTAAAATGAAGAATATCTGTTCATCAAAGACATAATAAAAATATGAAAAGACAATCTATAACGGGGAGGAGATAACCACCATGTAGTACATAATAAGCAAAGATTTAATATCCAGAATATGAAAAGAACCCCAATAAATCAATCAAAAACTACAACCTAATAGAAATAGAAAAATAAGCAAAAATCAGGCAAAGTTGTTTCAAAAAGATAAATATTACAATGTCATTAAAAGTATGAAAATATGCTTAATCTTATTAATGACCTTAATAATAAAAGATTGTTAATAAAATTAATAAAAATGCAGATTTAGACCCAACCATATTTCCTAGATTGGCGACATTTAAGAGGTCTAATAATACCAGTGTTGAAGGGAATGTGGATCAATGGTGGCAGGTTTCTGTCAATTTCTCCAAAAAATTTTGAAATAATGCATTATCCTATAGACATCCAAATTTATATAAAAATTCACTACTGGAGAAACTCTTACACACATACAAGGAAAACAACTGAGAACAATGGAATCATTTCAAACGTCTGTTGGTAGGGGAATGGTAAATAATCTGGTATATTCACACACTGGAATATCTCATGACTGTAAAATTAATAGAATATAGTTACACATAAAATGAACATTTTAAGAAATGATTTTGAGTGAAAGTCTCAGAAAAACACATTAAGCATAACATTATTTTTATAAAAATCAAAGCTAGCAAAACTATAATATATTGTTAAGGCATTATATCTAAGAGAGAAAACTATGGAAAAAGAAAACCAGAAATGATAAACACAAAATTCAATATAATGTTACTTCTGGAAGAAGACAAGCAGTGGGATGGATGAAGAACTTACAGGTAATTGGAGGTTGTTGGTTATACTCTAATCTTTGAATTACATAGTGAGTGGTTTCATTACATAATTATTATTCCTTAAAACTTACATATATTGCATATGTATTCTTTGGATTTTAGCAAATAGTGCATTAGAAAAGATAATAAAGAAATATGCTATAAAACAAATAAATCCTTGCCAATTTCCATTTTTATGTCTCACTGGATAAAGTGATGTTTCTATGGTCACATCCAGCAACCAGTGAAGTCAAGATATTTGTTTTCACAGATAGGCACGCTGCTGCCCATGAAAACCAGATTTTGCATGCCTCATTAACTACATTACTCTGACCAAATTGCTAACATCTCTTCAGTTCAGTCCAGTTCAGTCACTCAGTCATATCTGACTCTTTGCAACCCCGTGAACTGCAGCACGCCAGGCCTCCCTCTCCATCACCAACTCCCAGAGTCCACTCAAACTCATGTCCATTGAGTCGATGATGCCATCCAACCATCTCATCCTCTGTCGTCCCCTTCTCCTCCTGCCCTCAATCTTTCCTAGCATCAGGGTCTTTTCAAATGAGTCAGCTCTTCACATCAGGTGGCCAAAGTACTGGAGCTTCAGCTTCACAGCAGTCCTTCCAGTGAACACCCAGGACTGATCTCCTTTAAGATGGACTGGTTGGATCTCCTTGCAGTCCAAGAGACTCTCAAGAGTCTTCTCCAACACCACAGTTCAAAAGCATCAATTCTTCGGCACTCAGCTTTCTTTATAGTCCAACTCTCACATCCATACATGACCACTGGAAAAACCATAGCCTTGACTAGATGGACCTTTGTTGACAAAGTAATGTCTCTGCTTTTTAATATGCTGTCTAGGTTGGTCATAACTCTCCTTCCAAGGAGTAAGCATCTTTAACATCTCTTAGGCTCAGTAATATGAATCCCCCTTAACCTTTTTCATTTTAGTGTATCCAATACACTAAACTTGGATTAGATACACTATCCAATTGGATACACTATCCATAAATATACATGAATGTTCTTTGTACACTAAAAATACTAAAAAAAAAAAAGTAAAGGACTATGATCCTCAAGCATAATTCTTTCGGGAAAATGAAAATCTTAATCTTGACAGTTTCAAGTACACAGTTGATTGGGTAGAGTCTCTGATTTCATATATGAACCTATCTCAGTGTTTGTCTTCCAGAATAATATACAGACTCAACATTGAGAACTCCATATTATAGAATTAAGAAGGCAGGTTATTATAATGTATCATGCGTGTGTGCATGATAAGTCTCTTCATTTATGTCTGATTGTGCAACTTTATGGACTGTAGCCTGTCAGGCTACCCTGTCCATGGGATTCTTCAGGCAAGAATACTGGAGTGGGTTGCCCTGACCTACTCCAGGGGATCTTCCCAACCAAGGGATCAAACCTCTGTGTCTCCTGCAATCGCAGGTGGGTTTTTTTTACCACTAGTGTGACCTGGAAAGCTCAACACATCATACAGACAAGCACGTTTTCTGATAATGTGCCTTAAAAATAAATAAATAAATAAAACAGAAAAAAATAGATACAATAAAAATAACGTCTAGATGCAGTCACATTACTACATATTTTGTTGGAAGCAAAGTAATTTTGCCGAAATGTTCAGTGAAACTATTCTTTATTCAATTCAACATTTATTTAGTGCCTAGTCTGTGCCAAATTCTGACCTAAACGGAACGGTACAGAAAGATAAGTAAAATATTGTCTTTGCTCAGGGCCAACTTTTTGCAGAAACCCAAACTGTAATCATGGTAGTTTGCATAAATGATGCCCCCTGTGGGCAGTGCCTAAACACGGGAACCTTAAAAACAGAAATAATAGAAAAAAATAAAATAAGAAAGAAACATAAGTCAAATAGGATACAAATTAGGTTTGTGAGAAGAACCTTGAATGACCACTCAAGGGGAAAATCATTCATTTCATATTCTTTGGATTGGAAAAAGTCTTAAAATCTACATGCCAAGATTTCACTTGGATACGAACAAAGGGGTTCTCACCCTCATTTAAAAGTGCTAAATCACTTTAAAGAGCCAATTTTAAAATATCTAGTAAAAGCGGATCCTTCCACTGTGATTCAGCAGTGTCAACCTGAGATCTATATCCTTGAGGAACTGATGCATGTGCATAATATGACCATGTATAGTAGAGGTGAAACTATTGATATTCAAGTGCTAAGGGGAGCCCAGAGGAGGGAGGAGCTTTAGAGAGTCTGAGAAATTGATAGAGCAGGAAACATTGAGGAATCAAGAATCTACCAGGTGGACAAAAGAAGCGCTGGCATTCCCAGTAGAGACAAGGGTGTACAGAGGTGTGGGGGAAAACAATGAAGTGAACAAAATGCGTAAGTTATGGAAAGTGACTCAGTTTACTTGAAGCAAAGCGGAAGAGAAAGTGTAATAGAGATGAGGCACATGCGAGGGTTCAAATTTCAGATTCAGGAATTTGAGTAAATGCTGCACTATCAATAAAAATTAAAACAACTTTTTTCTGAGAATTATTGGAAAGATACGGTATAAGCACTAGAGTTTAAGGAAAGTTTGCACTAAACATCTTTTATACTAGAAATCGTCTGTGATTTCTGTGTGTGTGTCCAACATCTGCTCTCCCTTAGTAACAGCACGATGTCTAGTTTCAGAGGATATCCTACATGACTCTAAGTAGGTGTGGTTCAAATAATCTGCCCTACTGCCCACTCCCAGTGGGGGAGAGAAACAACAATATATTCCATATCCATAACAGAGTTGTAAATATCATTATGAATGTTATTATAGAATGTAGAAAAATATTCAAGAATCACTTGAAGTATATCCAATCTCATACCTACATTACGTGCCAAGGAAGATGGGCGAGTCTGATGAATAATATTCATGATTCTTGGTCTCGCAATCAAGAAAGATTTTTAAAATCCATCAGTGAACTCTGTTACCTTCAAAATTCATCCTGAATGCTACCATTTCTTTCCACCTGCTGCTGTAGCTTAAATCACAATCATCTTCTACCAAAACTAGTAAGTCCCTACATTCCAGTCCTGTGTACCAGAGTTTATTCTCAAAATAGTCCCAAATGGTCCCTACATTCCAGTATTGTGTACCAGAGTTTATTCTCAAAATAGTAACAGGAGTGATCCTTTGAAGATATAAGCTGGATAATTCTCTTGTCTTTCTACTGTTATCAGTCTTCCAGAATGTCTAACTAAGAATAAAACCTGGCAATACCTTCCTATCCTCATACTGCCACTTTCCTCCTAAATCATCCACCTCCAACCATCCTAGCCCCTTTGCTATTCCCAGAGCACAGTAAGTTTCTTGATTTGTTTTCTCCCAGCATCACTTTTTTCCGAGAAGAATCACAAATATCACCATATCAGGAAAGACCTGTCTGATCACTATATGCAAAACAGACCCTATCACTCTCTTTCTTTGTCCTGCTTTGTCCCACTCTATTTATGGAAGCAGGGTATTTATATATTTTAAGATTGTTCACATTTTATCACAGATAAAATGTTTTATTTAAAACCCCATAGTAACTGTCTCGTTGTAAAGTTCAAATAATAATTATTTGAGTAATCAACTTAATTAAACCAATAAATTGTGGTTCGTTTAAGGCAGAGCACACAAACCAAGTGGACTAAAGAGACTCCATTCTTCTACTGTAATTATTATTAGGAAAGGAAAACCTCTTTCTTTAGAAGTTGCTAGATTAAAAGAGAAAAGTCTAGAGCCAAAAATAAACGAACACAAAAGCCAACTCTGTGAAGTAGGTTGGGGGCAGTATGTAGAAAAACAGCCGGACAGCATAATTCCAGCCCCTAGATCTAGCCAGATCTAGACCTAGCTGTAACTCTGGACTTTTCAGTTAAGTGCACTGATAATTGTCTTATTTTCTTTATGCACTTTGACTTGAATTTCTGACATTTGCTTCTAAAAGAGTCCTGATCAATATAATAATCAATCTCCTCAGATAAACATAGGTAAATTGAGACCTGGAAAAAGGAAGAATTTTGACCAAACTTACAAATTATGTTCAAGCCAAGACAACTTTGGATCTTCTGAGCCCAAGTCCTGGTCTTTTCCCACTTTATTAACTGCTGCAAAATAGCTTTAAATCCTCCCGTGATCTCAGGTTGTTGTATATTTACAAAACTGCCTAGTGTTCAGGCCAGGAATCCTAGGAAATTAAGTAGGTTGAGATGAAGTTTATGAGTTATTTAATCTTTTTAAATTTAAACTGCCACCTCACCGTGGGGGAGTCCAGCTCAGAAAAAAAAAAAAAAAAGGAAAAAAATTCCTTAAGGAAAATATCAGGGTTAATCCTCTAAATCTAACTTAAGCTATACGTTGGCTAGAGAAAGAAAAATTGCCTTTATAAAGACTTGGTTTTTTTCTCATAAAACTTGTAACATTCACACTTTTTCTCCTACAGTTTATTACAAGTCACAAATCTTTTAATTCCCTGCAACCACTTTAATGTAACCCAATCATTGTTTTTGTGCACTACTGTGGATCTGACAAAACCCACAAGCTCAATTGTGAAACTGTCAGATAATTACAAGAAAATGTTTAGCTCAGTACCTGGAACACAGTAGATATTTGATATCTTCTATTCTTTACATACAAACATACATGTGTCTTGTGTAGAATACTGTAAAAATGTGCAGGATAGTTTGCTTAATTTTTACAATCCTTAAGATCTGAGACAATCACCTCTATCAGAAAAAGCATCCTAGACAAGTGGCCATCTCTCCTGCCTCTGAAGACAAAAGTAAAAGTGAAAGTTGTTCAGTCATGTCTGATTCTTCATGACCCCATGGACGATAATACAGTCCATGGAGTTCTCCAGGCCAGAATACTGGAGTGGGTAGCCTTTCCCTTCTCCAGGGGATCTTCCCAAGCCAAGGATGGAACCCAGGTCTTCCGAAGACAAGATACCAAGATACTTACTGAAACGCAGGGTCACAGATAGCATAAATCAGATTTTCCCAAATAATCGCCATTCTCTGGAGTGTTTTCCAGAGGTTATCTTCCATTTATCGCTAGAGACTTTTCCTTATAAAGTACCCCCGAAGAACTAACTTCCAGATCCTCTTTCAGTCTGGATTGTAATCCAGTGTAAAATCTGTTGTAACTTTTAAGCTCAGTATCAGGTACTGCTTCCTCTGCCAGCCTCAAGGCCTTTAGGCAATATTGTCAGACTTTCTGTAACTGTGACTCAGCTCACAGATCACAGCAAGAGATACTAAGAACCTTCCAAGAGAAGCTCTTTTGTCATGAACCTACACCAAGGGTAGATGATGTGAGAGTCTTGTCAGTGCTCATGAACAGTCAAACCACTTACAGTTCCAAGAATGAGGAGCCCTACTTTGACATGAGATTCTTGACTAACAAGCCAGGAATTCACAATGACACTTAAATAGCTTCACGATTATGTTCTCTTCCACTTACTACCTCTGCTTACCTTAGTGAGGTCCTTACTCCTCTCTAAGATTTAATTTCCTCAGCTTTACTTGAGAGTAATAACTACCTAATTCATGGGTTGTTGTTAGTATTCAATAAATAATTATATTTCTCAGTTCTAGTAGTCAGTGACATTACCTACTATCAGTTACGCTTTGTGCAGCTTCTTGAGTAGCACAGTGGTAAAGAATCTGCCTGCCAGATGCAGGAGACAAGAAACATTGGTTCGATCCCTGGGTCTGGAAGATTCCCCGACAGTAGGAGATGGTAACCCATGTCAGTATTCTTGCCTGGAAAATTCTTGGAGCTTGGCAGGCTACAGTCTATGGGATTGCATAACAGTTATTATTTATCCAAAGTTCTCACTTAAAAGTAAAAGTAACTGAAAGGTAAGATTTTTCATAGTATAAAACTTTGATTTATTCATACTTTAAATAGAATTTTTATAAAATATTTTTCAAATGTATGTTTCTAGTAAAAGGTAATCAGGTACTTGAAGACATTCTGCTTAATAAGAATAACACAAGATCTAGACAATTTGATAACTTTGATATTAATATAAACATTTACCCTTATGGTAACACTGGTTATCTCAGATATGAGATTGAATTTTTGGACAAATGGGTTGCATCTTGTCAATGTTATAGAAGGAATCATACAGGTAGTCTTTTATGGTTCTGCAGTACAACCACCCAAATTTAGAGGTTATCAAAGTTAGATGCTCAGTCTTCTAAGGAAGCATAACACTTACTCAGAATTTTTCTGAAGTAAAAACCATTTTCATAATACTCCTCAGATTTCATGTGCCATTTCCACTGAAGGTGCAAACACACTGGCTGGTGAAACTTCTGGTATCTAAAAATGAATTAAGTCTTTGACATCAAAATGCATTTGTAGTCTTTATATTTTTCTCTGCCACATATTAACTCAAAAAGTAAGATATTCCATTTTATGTGTATAAAGCATGTTCTTTATCCATCCACTGATGGGTGTTTTGCTTGTTTTTATATCTTGAGTATAATGAGTAATGCTACCACAAACATGGAAGTGCGGCTATCTCTTTGAGATCTTGATTTCTATTTCTTCGGTAACTACTGAACTGTGAGATTCCTTGATGAAACTCAATATTTGGTCAATTTGCCCCTCATATATTTTCTATAAAGTTATTTGCATCCTGCTCTTCCGAACAACAACAACTTCAGAGTCCCAGCTCTGGCTGATCTGATTGTTTCCTAAATGGTATTTAATTATTTTCCTATGTAGAACACTTTTGGTTCTTTTTTCCTACACTGTTATTTTATTACTCATTCCATTATTTTCTTGTTTCTGGTGCAAGAATATATCTCCTAATAGTTTACTTATCAGTTTTCAGAGACTGTATACAGGTCAAGATGACATTTAGGGACTTCTCTGTATATTGTCACCCTGCTTATTTAACTTCTATGCAGAGTACATTCTGAGAAACGCTGGGCTGGAGGAAGCACAAGCTGGAATCAAGATTGCTGGGAGAAACATCAATAACCTCAGATAGGCAGATGACACCACTCTTATGGCGGAAAGTGAAGACAAACTAAAGAGCCTCTTGATGAAAGTGAAAGAGGAGAGTGAAAAGGTTGGCTTAAAGCTCAACATTCAGAAAACTAAGATCATAGCATCTGGTCCCATCACTTAATGGCAAATAGATGGGGAAACAGGGGAAACAGTGGCTGACTTTATTTTTGGGGGGCTCCAAAATCACTGCAGATTGTGATTGCAGCCATGATATTGAAAGACGCTTACTCCTGGTAGGCTGCAGTCTGTGGGGTCACTAAGAGTCAGATGCAACAGAGCTATTTCACTTTCACTTTTCACTGTCCTGCATTGGAGAAGGAAATGGCAACCCACTCCAGTGTTCTTGCCTGGAAAATTCCAGGGATGGCGGAGTCTGGTGGACTGCAGTCTATGGAGTCGCACAGAGTTGGACACGACTAAAGTGACTTAGCAGCAACAGCAGCCTTGGAAGGAAAGTTATGACCAACCTAGACAGCATATTAAAAAGCAGAGACATTGCTTTGTCAACAAAGGTCTGTCTAGTCAAGGCTATGGTTTTTCCAGTGGTCATGTATGGATGTGAGAGTTGGACTATAAAGAAAGCTGAGTGCCGAAGAATTGATGCTTTTGAACTGTGGTGTTAGAGAAGACTCTTGAGAGTCCCTTGGACTGCAAGGAGATCCAACCAGTCCATCCTAAAGGAGATCAGTCCTGGGAGTTCATTGGAAAGACTGATGTTGAAGCTGAAGCTCCAACATTTGGCTACCCGATGCAAAGAGCTGACTCATTTGAAAAGACCTTGATGCTAGGAAAGATTGAGGGAAGGAGGAGAAAGGGATGACAGAGGATGAGATGGTTGGATTGCATCACTGACTCAATGGACATGGGTTTGGGTAGACTCCGGGCGTTGGTGATGGACAGGAAGGCCTGGCGTGCTGCAGTTCATGGGGTCACAAATAGTCAGACACAACTAAGTGACTGAACTGAACTGAACTGGTGCAAATTGTTTAGTAACTCTGTTGCTCTTGTTCAGTCACTTAGTTGTGTCTGACTCTTTGCCACCCCATGGGTTGCAGCACAACAGGCTTCCCTGTCCATCACGATCTACTGGAGCTTACTCAAACTCAGGTCCACCGAGTCAGTGATGCCATCCAACCATCTCATCCTCTGTCGTCCCCTTCTCCTCCTGCCTACATTCTTTCCTAACATCAGGGTTTTTTCCAATAAGTCAGCTCTTCCCAACAGGTGGCCAAAATATTGGAGTTTCAGCTTCAGAATCATTCTTTCCAATGCATATTCAGGGTTGATTGCCTTTAGGATTGACTGGTTTGATCTCCTAGCTATCCAAGGGACTCTCAAGAGTCTTCTCCAGCATCACAGTTAGAAAGCATCATTTCTTCAGCCTTCAGCTTTCTTTAAAGGCCAGCTCTCACATCCATACGTAACTACTGGAAAAACCATAGCTTTGACTAGATGGACTTTGTAGGCAAAGTGATGTCTCCACTTTTTAATACTCTGTCTAGGTTTGTCATAGCTTTTTTTTCCTCAAGGAGCATCATTTAATTTCATGGCTGCAGTCACCATCTGCTGTAATTTTGGAGCCCAAGAAAGTAAAGTCTGTCACTGTTTCCATTGTTTTCCCATCTATTTGCCATGAAGTTTTTATTTATTTTTTTATTTTTTAAATTTTAAAATCTTTAAGTTCCCAAACATGAACCCCCCTCCCACCTCTGATGAGACCTGATGCCATGATCTCAGTGTTTTGAATGTTGAGTTTTAAGCCAACTTTTGCAATCTTCTCTCTCACTTTCATCAAGAGGCTCTTTAGTTCCTCTTCACTTTCTGCCATTAGGGTGATGTCATCTACATATCTGACATTACTGATATTTCTCCCAGCAATCTTTATTCAAGTGTTAGCCTCATCCGACCTTGCATTTCACGTGATGTACTCTGCATTTAAGTTAAATAAACAGGATGACAATATACACCCGTGACATACTCCTTTCCCAATTTTGAACCAGTTCATTCTTCCATGTCCACTTTTAACTGTTGCTTCTTTTTTTTAATTTATTGATTTTTTACTGAAGGTCAATTGCTTTACAAAATTTTGCTGTTTTCTGTCAAACCTCAACATGAATCAGCCATATATATATATATAATATAAGTAATATATATATATATATTTCCTTCCCTTTTGAAACTCCCTCCCACCCCCACTCCCCATCCCACCCCTCTAGGTTGATGCAGAGCCCATGTTTGAGTTTCCTGAGCCATAGGGCAAATTCCTGTTGTGTATCTACTTTACATATAGCAACTTTCCATGTTACTCTCTCCATACATCTTGACCTGATGCATAACTCTGTAGTCTGTATCAAACTCTCATTCCATTTTAGTTTGATAATGTTCACTTTACAATTATCTATTCAGATCCTGGGATGTATATGCTGCTGCTACTGCTGCTAAGTCGTTTCAGTCGTGTCCAACTCTGTGCGACCCCATAGACAGCAGCCCACCAGGCTCTGCCATCCCTGGGATTCTCCAGGCAAGAACACTGGAGTGGGTTGCCATTTCCTTCTCCAATGCAGGAAAGTGAAAGTGAAGTCGCTCAGTCGTGTCTTACATTTCACGACCCCATGGACTGCAGCCTACCAGGCTCCTCTGTCCATGGAATTTTCTAGGCAACAGTACTGGAGTGGGTTGCCATTGCCTTCTCCTTTATACGTTAACTTTTTCTGGTTCTTGATATGGACATTTCCCCCATGAATTTAGAGATTTTTGTATATGCAAAATGTCAGTATATACCAGGAAAGTAAATTTGCTTGGAATTCAGTGTTGCTGGAGCTAATTAATTGTGCTACTAAAATTAAAAATGAAAGGATCCTGTGATTGTGCTACAACATGCCCTATATTTCTCTGTAGTCTTTCCAAGAACTAGCACAAAGCCTTACATACAGTAAACACTAAAGTAATTCTTCTTTATTGGGCCAAAGAGATGCTTTATCATTATGGAATTGGATTATTATTAATAACTTTGATCTCTTTTTCTTTTTCTTACATTATTACTAAAGTTAAAGTTTTACAAACTAATGGTAACCGAGGCATTGATGTCAAGCTTCTAGCTCTTTGCTGATAGTTTACAGCAATAGCTGCCAAGGGCAAGCCTAGTGACTATGAGGGTCCCTCATGTACCCCCTTAAATGCAGTGGCGACTGCATGAGATGAGTCTGTACTCATTCATGTCTTGGCTCACGGATTCCTCTATACCACATCTTAGTCCCTACATTTGTTCTGATACACCACATCTTAGTCTCCATCTTTGTTCTAATAGGTCAAATTTAAAATCTTATATTTAGACTGGCTAATTGGCTTATTGTTGAAATTCTCAAAGTATTTTTCACATACTATACATCCACATCTGGCAGTTATTACCAGAACTTCTTGCTACAGTAGCCTTCTCATTTCTCCAGAGAGTTGGTCTTTGTAATTCAATATTGTAAAACAATACTTCTTTTCAGCCTCAAATGATATCCAGAGGCTGTATTATCCTGTAAATCCTCTGTTCCTTAGTTATATAACTTTCTGTTCTTCTCTCCTGTGCTTCCTGATGACAATAACCAAGGCAACCCACGGCAGCAGCCAATCTCCTTCCTTCTCTGTCATCTGACTTCTAGCCAACTGCTGATGACTCTTTCTTACTTATTAATAACTGGAGAAACAGTTTGATTAAACACACAGGGATTATTTTAAGTGGCAGACTTACCGTTCTGCAGAAATTATAAAACTAACCCAAACTATGAAAATGGTTGAAATTGTTCACAACACTTTCTTTTCCCTTAATTCTCAAATCTAATCTGTCACTAAGTCATGCTGTTTTATTTCTTTTTCATCTAAATATACTTCAAATCATTCTATTTTCTCTGCTGCTATTTTGATCTAAGCCACTAAACTATCTCAGTGCCTCCAAAACCCCTCCTTTTCCATCTATTTCTACTTCCTTTGCCAGTTCTGGGTCTGCTATCCTCTGATCAGTCCCTCACTCTTCCCATAGGCTGTTTGACATTGAAACGAGGCTAACCCCTGCAGACTGTAATAACCAGGTTATGTGTCTGCTGGCTTTTTGCTAATGGGAGACAGTGACAGGAGATTGAAGAACGAAGCCAGCTATTTCCCTCTTCCTTCCTCACCCTGTAAACCACCTCTGACTCTGTCTGCATCTCTTCCTTGACCTCACTCCCTTCTCTCATGATTCCAGCTTCTGCTAGGAGACCCTGAACCCCGGGCACCAGTTTACCACCTTCTTCCTTGGCCCCTCCAGCCTAGGTGCATTAGAGGACCCCAGCTGTTTCTAACTCTGGGTTACCTTGCTGTTATCTATTGACTTGTTTCAGTTCTCTTCATCTGCTGTTAACCGTCAGCTGACTCTTCCCAGACTGGAAATTGCCAGGGAGAAAAATTATGCCACTATAATCAAATAATTTTAGGGCCCAGCACTGCTCTTCTACTTAAGACCAAGACCCATTCCAGGGGTACAAAAGAACAAAGCTATTATTATGCATTTGCTGCTTAATGTTTTTCTCGCAAGAGCTAAGAAGACAAGCATAACACTGAAACTGAAAAAGGCGTGTTTCGAAGGAAAATCAGCAACCTACACCAAAAACAAACAAATAAAAACTCTGACTATGAATGTTACCTACCCGCATAGACCACTAATGATTGTTTATCATGTGGATTCTCTCTGGCTGTTTAACTCTTTCTTTTTGAATATGGTGATGGGTGGGAACATCTGTACTGGCTAGACGGATGATGTAAGGGTAGGCGCAGAAGCAGCAAATGCTGTTAAGATGAAAGTCTCTTGGGAGAGGACTCCTTTTCTGTCCTATGATTGTGCAATCACTGAGCAATGGGTCCCAGTAAGTGCTTCATCTTTAATTGCCAGATTTCTCTGTAGTACACACAATTCCCTTTCTGCAGTCTTAGCAATTTCTCAACAATGCTGGTGGTCAAAAATCCACATACAGTCCAAACACTATGAGCCGCAGCATAATTTTAAAATATACAGGTTTTTATATTATATCCTGTGGAAACCATACTTTGGGTCTGGCTAGGTCTCCTTTCCTTATATATTGAATTTGCTGTACACTCATTACAACTAAATTGGAAAGAAGCAAAAAGGTCCTGAACTGTATTCAATTAGATTTATCATAATGTTTATAATTTGATACTTAAGAGGGGAAAGCAGTCTTTTTTAACTTGGGCTCTGATTCTACTATACTAACTACCTTCATTTGAAGCTGAGTTTTTCAGAGAAAGAAATGTTTTTTCCAAGAACTATTTTCACCTTAACTTTTCTAGGCAAAAGCAGATTCATCTCAGTGAGGTAATGCCAGGAAGTGAGTGGTTATAGCATCACCTCTAAGCTTGAGAGCCCAGTACCTCAGTTTGAATTACCAGTACCTCAGTTTCTTCCTCTCTACGGTAGGAATAGAATAGAATTATTATGAGAATTAATGGCATATTTGTGTGAAAACCTTACTACCATGTTTGACCCTTGAGTTTGATAGATGCTAGCTATACTCATTATTTTTATTCATAATAAGTCTACTTATATTGTATGCCTTTTATTAGAAAATGTCTCCCCACCCCCACATCAAATATATTCCTCCTTCAAGATTTCTATAACAATTAACTGAACATTTTTATGTAATTATTTCATTAAGGTGATATATACAGAATTAAATAAAGAAGAAATTATTACTCCTCTTCTACAAATACAGAAACCAAGTTTTCAGGAAGATACATTGTTCAAGCCAATATTCTGTGACTCCAAAATTCAGGTTCTTTCAATTCCCTTTTTACATTTGGTATGTGTGGGAGAAGCCAGAAAACAGCTAAGGCTCTCCTTCATACCAGGCAGACTCCACCCTCTTTTCAACCAGCCAGTATGTTTTTTTCAAAGCTTTTCTTCCTCATCATCTCCCATTTTCTCAATTCTTATTTACTATCTCTTTAGTTCCAAACAACTTGATTCAATTCAATGAAAGTCAGGAAAATAAATATGTAAATATCCTAAAAATACAGTTCAGTCCTTAAGAAATTAAAAATTAGAGAATTCTCAATGATGCTGCCTAATTTCCAAAATAGCAAACAGTTACACAAGAAATACAAGAAAGATGTTACGATATTGCTGAGCTGGAAAATTATATCTTGTTAAGGAATTAAGAAGAGAGACTATGGAGAAGAATTGGAAGATAATAAAGTTTCATCATGACCTGTCTGAGCAAAGTTATCCCAGGAATGTCCAAGATAGTATATGTCGGGAGCATGGAATAGTCTGACTGTTGTTAAGACTCTTGTAACTGGAAGTAGTAGCTAAGAGTGAGAAAGGTGTTAGGAATATTTTGTGGAATGTTTGGAACATCAGAATGATAACGTACACCTGATTTGATAAGCCAATAAGGAAACCTTTAAGGTTCGCTAACAGTGTTTATTTTACTGTTGTGTTTTTGTCTTTCCATCTCTATTATTGCCCAGTTTCAGAGTCTAGAATATTTGGACATAAAACAGAACAACACTCAAAATTCAAGCATTAGATCTATCCAATTCCTTTACATAAAATACAAATATTTTGGGATAGATATACAGATATTTGGGTTATTAATTAAAGACTTTAGAAATCATTGTTTCTTTAAATTCATTGAGCACAAAAGTAAACATTCATACTAATGTGTTTCCATATTTGCTTGATTTCATTACAAACTGCAAGACATATGAGAAAAAAATAACTCAAATCACATTCTCCTGCCTATTGTAAACATAGAGAGAAATTCAAGTGTTTTGGTTCAATTCACTTGACAGAGAGTTAAGGAATTTTTGTCCATCTTTCTATAGAACTTCAAGGAGGAAAAGAGGCTATGTTTTGCATTGTGTTAGTACATTAGTTGTTATTGTTCAGTTGTTCAGTCATGTCTGACTCTTTTTGACCCCATAGACTACAGCACGCCAGGCTTCCCTGTCCATCACCAACTCCAAGAACTTGCTCAAACTCATGTCCACTGAATCAGTGATGCCATCCAATCATCTCATCCTCTGTTGTCCCCTTCTCTGTCTGCCTTCATTCTTCCCCAGCATCAGGGTCTTTTCTAAAGAGTCGGTTCTTCACATCAGGTGCCCAAAGTATTAGAGCTTCAGCTTCAGCGTCAGTCCTTTCAATGAATATTCACGACTGATTTCCTTTAGGATTGACTGGTTTGATCTCCTTGCAGTCCCAGGGATTTGCAAGAGTCTTCTCCAACACCACAGTTCAAAAGCATCAGTTCTTCAATGTTCAGCTTTCTTTATGGTCCTCCATACATGACTACTGGAAAAACCATAGCTTTGACTATATGGATCTTTGTTGGCAAAGTAATGTGTCTGCTTTTTAATACGCTATCTAGGTTGGTCATAACTTTTCTTCCAAAGAGCAATTGTCTTTTAATTTCATGGCTGCAGTCACCATCTGCAGTGATTTTGGAGCTCAAGAAAATTAGAAGAAGATAAAATACCTATTTTCTTATCAGCAACTGAGAGTTTTATAAATAGTCTCAAAGTTAAAATCCAGCTGATATAGTAAATCCCTGTGGAAAAAAGTAGATCATTTCTAAACCACTCCTTTGCAAAGTGCAAACACTTGTTAAGCCACACTTGCAGAGATGCTGCCCATGATAAAAATCTCTTTTCTCCACTCTACCCGTATTTCATCTTTACAATCATTAAAGTGAAACAAGTCTATTTTCCTTCTTGCTTTTTTGTTTCCTTGTTAATTGCAGCAAGGATTAACAATTTTATTTAGCCTCTTCCAACAATAAACATTTGACTATTTTGGGGTCTTTTGTACAGTAGATTTATGTCATTGGTATCCATATTTTCTATGTTTTTCATTCTTCTTTATTTGAAATTAACTTGCTGTTATTAAATAAAACTTTTTGAGACAGATGAGCTAAAATTCATTTATTTTTCTGTCTCATTTGTTTTCTCCTACATGAATTTAAAGATAAAAATTTCCCTCTAAGAACAGCTTTCTCTGTATTCCATAGATTTTGAAATGTCATGCTTGTGTTAGCATTCAGTTAAACATATGTTTTAACTTCCATGTTTATTTTATTGGTCAATAGATTATTTTAAAATACATTTCTTAATTTAAAAAAGTGAAGATTTTTGTTCTAGCTACCTTTTTTAAAATCTTTGATTTCTATTTTAGTTGTATTTTGGTTAAAAGACACACACTTCATGCTAGTCCATTGAAATGTGCTAAGGTTTGCCTTATGATATAGAATTGATAAGTTATTGTAAATGCTCCTTCTCATTAAGTCACTCAGATGTGTCTGACTCTGTGACCCTTTGGACTGTAGCCTGCCAGGTTCCTCTGTCAGTAGGATGTACCAGGCAAGAATACTGGAATGGGTTGCCATTTCCTCCCCTAAGGGATCTTCCCAACCCAGTCTTCAAACCCGCATATCCTGTGTCTCCTGCATTGCAGGCAGATAGATTCTTTTTATTTATTTATTTATTTTAGTTGGAGGATAATTACGTTACAATATTGTAGTGGTTTTTACCATACATTGATAGATTCTTTATCTGCTGTCTTCCAGAGACCAAAAAAAAACATATATTCTTAAAGTTTGTAGTATAGTATTTTATATGTAAATTAGATCAAGTTTTCATTTATATTTTTCAAATATTCATTGAGAACGTGGCTTTTATTGTTTTGTTTAATGACTTATTTTATCTTAGTTTGAGTCTGTTATTAGCTAAATCTGCATTATTATTTTATAAAAATTGGAATTATATCTTCTTCAAAAATTAAATCTTTAATCATTTTGAGATGACCCTTTTCCTAGAAATTCTTTTGTTAAAGATCTTGTCTGATATTACAATGGCTACACTGGTTTTCTTTTGGCTAGTATTTGCATGGTATATTTGTTTCTAGCCATTTACTCTCATTCTTTCTATACCCTTATGTTGTAAATGTGTTTCTTATAACAGTATAAAACTTTTTGAGCTGTAGCCTTTGCTAGGTTTTTTAAGGAAGTGACTGGAACAAGGCCAGCCTGATTCCACAGGTCTGGACAGGAGCTAGCCTAGACTTTTCTGAAAGGACACTATTAAGGTGGCAAGTTTTACTAAGCTATTTAAAGGAGTCCATAATTCCATGCCTTATAATTTCCACTGATCAGCTATTCACACAACTATTTTCTAAAAGTGGAGGTGGAGAAAACCCTCCATGATAAATATCAGCTAACTTCAGCACTATGCTATGTTGAATTTATAAATAAGTCAATGTTCCAGTTGGAATATTTTCAAATATTGAATACCTCTTTCTGTATAATTTAGTGCTATTTTAAAAATCCAACTTCTCAGAGACAACTAGTCAGATAATAGGAGAGTGAAATCTTAGCTATGAAAAATATGGCAAAGCTGGAAAATTTCAATGCATCCTAACCATCACTTTTGCTGAGTGCTTAGTCCCTGTAGTTTTAATATAATAGTATTTCCTAAAAGGTCCTTAAGGAAATGCTAATAGGTGTTCTTATGAAAAGAATAATGAAAGAAATCTTTCCATTCATAATTTAATTTTAATATTATCCTAAGAAATATTTACTATTTAAAATGCGATGACATTTACTTTGAATAACTCAGTTATGAAAAAACAGATTCTATGGCTAAAAGAGAAAACAAAATCTTGAGGTTCTTAAATTATAACTGAGTGAAATAAGCAGAGTTAGGTTTCCTCAAAGTAAAATAAACAACCACAGCCTTTATTTTTTTAAAAGTGATACTCTTTCCAAGATGTAAGCATTAACGACGTTTGGAATAGTTTAATTCAAGACTATCAACATATTACTGGCTGGTTCATCTTCTTCTCTTTATTACAGTGAGTATATATAAAATAGGATTTTCATGTTAAATGGTGCTCAAAATAAAATATAAAATAACTTGAATTCTCTATTTTCATTGGTTATAAAGTTGAAATCAACTCATCAGAAATACAAATTTTTATCATTGCTAGAAACAATTCAGTTGTGAACTCATTTTTAGCTACTTATGTATTCAAATTGCTTATTACAGTTTATAATTCTTTGATGAGTTTCTATCAACATATTATAATCTTACAAGTATTCATGTAATCTGATAAGGTAGGAAAATATCTAAAATATTAGGAGACGTTTACATATAGGAAAGAAAAAATTATGCATATACTTTGGAATCAGAACTAGATATAAATGTTAGTTCTGCATAGTAGCTATATGACCTTGGGTCAAGGTCCTTGGTCCACATTCAATAACCTTTATCCTTACAAGGAAGACAAGGATACTACAACACTACCATGGATGCATGAAGTTGGAAAGAATATCAAAATAACCATTCCAGTACTTTAATGCTTGAATTTTTTTATAACATTTTCATTTCATGCAGTGCTGCTTGATGGACACTGGTAGACAGTGTCAAACACCTATTGAATTGAAAGAGATGTAAAGAAGAGAGAATATTCATATGTGTTAAAGAGCAACATAGTTATTCAACATATTATTCCACTTTAACAAAAATGATATGAAATGTATTTTCATTATGCTGTGAAGCTCAAGAAAACCAGATAACTTGACAGAAAGCACGAAAGTGTGAGACAAAATATGCAAATAAACAATAACCAGGCCATATATAAAAGTAGAACTCAGTTCACCTGCAGTGAACTGCCCAGAAAAGTAACTTATTATCTACAAGAACCAGTGCAGAAAGCCAGCCTTCTATAATGGGGCCTTGTAGGAAGCCAGGTTTCTATCTCTAGTAACAATCTAGGGAGCTCAACAGTGATTCCTGTAATAATTGACCCCAAATGATCAGGACTTGATTGTTAACTGATGGGTTCCCTAATACTCCCCAGTTTCAACTTTGGACCAACAAGAGAAAGTCAGATACACACTCCTTTAGCTTCCCCACACCAACAGCCTCTACTGGTACAGCTGTAGCTTGCCCTCTTTCTTGTACTATAACACTTTCCCATTTCTCTGCCTGCGTTTGAGTCTTTGCCAAAATCCAAGTAACAGTGGCTGACTCCCTTGCTATAGCAAGTTCTTGGTCAAACAGCTTTGCTTTCCTCATTTAGTTGATTTTTATTTCCATAAAATCTAATAAAAAGTCGGATTTAGGAAATTGCTACATGTGTGCAATAAGCTACATGTAGGGCTTTCCTGGTGGCTCAGTGGTAAAGAACTTGCCTGCCAACGCAGGAAACATGGGTTCAATCCCTGGGTCAGGAAGATCCCCTGGAGATGGAAATGACAAGCCACTCCATTATTCTTGCCTGGGAAAACCCATGAACAGAGGAGCCCGTGGGGCTATAATCCATGGGATCACAACCTAGACTAAACAACAGCAACAAAAGAATATTACTTGTGACACAGTTTATGATAGACAAGGATCCATCAACAACAGGCAAATAAATTATGGTATTTGGACTAGTTTGAAGATCATATCAGTCAATCCTAAAGGAAATCAACCCTGAATTTTCATTGGAAGGACTGATGCTGAAGCTGAATCTCCAATACTTTGGCTGCCTGAGGCAAAGAGCCGACTCATTGGAAAAGAAAGACCCTGATGCTGGGAAAGATTGAGGGCAAAAGGAGAAGGGAACAGCAGAGGACGAGATGGACATGAATTGAGCAAACTCTGGGAGACAGTGGAGGACAGAGGAACCTGGTATGCTGCAGTCCATGGGATTGCAAAGAGTCATACACAACTTCATGACTGAACAATGGCAAATAGTTATATAATGGGAAACCTTGCATCAATTAAAAATTAACACATTGTAGCTATAGACAGCAATATGGATACATCTCCCTTTCAGAGAAAGGGTATTTGTGATTATTATAAAGAGGTATATAGGGGGCATTGTAGCATGCCACATCCGGTATTTATTGACCTGGTTGGAGGTTACATGGGTCTTTCCTGATTCTCAATTCAGACTCCTTTGCAATACTGTATTCCTTTCTCAGGATAGATATCACAATTATTTACTGAACTTGAAGCCTGAGTATAAGAGTTTGGGGATACTTGCAGTTTCTATGAGATTGGTTCTTGATTTATGCTGAAAAAAATTATTTCTTGGAAGCATGAGCTCCTTTTAAAATCCATGCCTGTATTCCTGCCTCAAGGCAGGTTTGCTCATCTCCCACAACTATAACCAAGTTCTTCTCTCCACAGCTACTCGGAAAGAGTGATTACTTAGCATGCTTGCTCTGAGACTCAGTTGGATTCTTAGTGAAATTCTAGCCTATGAATGCAGCAGAGAAGGAATGAGGAGTTACTTCTTATAGTGTGATCAAATTTCTCCTCCACATCCAATATCTTTCTTAATTCATTCCATTAGGAATAAGAAAAAATATCTCTGAATAGAGATAGAGGCTTGAACCTCTATGATATAATTTTCCCCATAAAGACTTATTGGGAAAGGAACAAATGACTTCTGGGGAGGTTTGTGAAGGTCATGCTGACTTAAACCTTAAATCACAATAAGCTTTTCAGTTTGTTAGAAACATTTTTACATGGCATATGGACTCAAAGCTTTTCCATTTTCCTTTCTTTATTTATTTTGAAATAACTTTAAACTTACAGGAAAGTTGCAAAGATAGTAAAGAGATTCCCCACATAACTCCACTGAGCATTTCCTAATGTTAACATCTATGGAATATATATGTATATACTGACAAAGTGTACATACACATCTATATTTTCATTTCAGTATTTATCTCTGTGTATGTATGAAAACAAGTTTATACTGATATCCTTTATTCTAATCCACCACTATAAGGTTCATTCTTATCTTCCTGAAAAGAGGGTAAGATTTTGACAACAGAGGAGCTCTTTATATTAATGTAAACAGAAACATACAAGTTCAAAAGCCTTAGTGCTACTGAAGGAAATGAGCTGGTCTTTCATGGCTTGGATGGGAAAAGGAGAGTTAACAAAGCCTTCCTCAGCTATCAATGCAAAGACATAGAGGAAAACAACAGAATGGGAAAGACTAGAGATCTCTTCAGGAAAATTAGAGATACCAAGGGAACATTTCAAGCAAAGATGGACTTGATAAAGGACAGAAATGGTACGGATCTAACAGAAGCAGAAGATATTAAGAAGAGGTAGCAAGAATACACAGAAGAACTGTACAAAAAAGATCTTCATGACCAACATAATCACGATGGTGTGATCACTCACCTAGAGCCAGACATCCTGGAATGTGAAGTCAAGTGGGCCTTAGAAAGCATCACTATGAACAAAGCTAGTGGAGGTGATGGAATTCCAGTTCAGCTATTTCAAATCCTGGAAGATGATGCAGTGAAAGTACTTCATAAAATATGCCAGCAAATTTGGAAAACTCACCAGTGGCCACAGGATTACAAAAGGTCAGTTTGCATTCCAATCCCAAAGAAAGGCAATGCCAAAGAATGCTCAAACGACCACACAATTGCACTCATCTCACACGCTAGTAAAATAATGCTCAAAATTCTCCAAGCCAGGCCTCAGCAATACGTGAACCGTGAACTTCCAGATGTTCAAGTTGATTTTAGAAAAGGTAGAGGAACCAGAGATCAAATTGCCAACGTCTGCTGGATCATCGAAAAAACAAGAGAGTTCCAGAAAAATATCTATTTCTTCTTTATTGACTATGCCAAAGCCTTTGACTGTGTGGATCACAGTAAACTGGAAAAATCTGAAAGAGATGGAAATACCAGACCACCTAACCTGCCTCTTGAGAAATCTGTATGCAGGTCAGGAAGCAACAGTTAGAACTGGACATGGAACAACAGACTGGTTCCAAATAGGAAAAGGAGTGCGTCAAGGCTGTGTATTGTCACCCTACTTATTCAACTTATATGCAGAGTACATTATGAAAAATGCTGGGATGGAAGAAGCACAAGCTGGGATCAAGATTGCCGGGAGAAATATCAATAACCTCAGATATGCAGATGACACCACCCTTATGGCAGAAAGTGAAGAGGAACTAAAGAGCCTCTTGATGAAAGTGAAAGAGGAGAGTGAAAAAGTTGGCTTAATGTACAACATTCAGAAAACGAAGATCATAGCATCTGGTTCCATCACTTCGTGGGAAATGGATGGGGAAACTGGAAACAGTGTCACACTTTATTTTTTTGGGCTCCAAAATCACTGCAGATGGTGACTGCAGCCATGAAATTAAAAGATGCTTGCTCCTTGGAAGGAAAGTTATGACCAACCTAGATAGCATATTCAAAAGCAGAGACATTACCTTGCCAACAAAGGTCCATCTAGTCAAGGCTATGGTTTTTCCAGTGGTCATGTATGGATGTGAGAGTTGGACTGTGAAGAAAGCTGAGCATAGAAGAATCGATGCTTTTGAACTGTGGGGTTGGAGAAGACTCTTGAGAGTCCCTTGGACTGCAAGGAGATCAACCAGTCCATTCTAAAGGAGATCAGTCCTGGGTGTTCTTTGGAAGGACTTATGCTAAAGCTGAAACTCCAATACTTTGGCCACCTCATGCGAAGAGTTGATTCGTTGGAAAAGACTCTGATACTGGGAGGGATTGGGGGCAGGAGGAGAAGGGGACGACAGAGGATGAGATGGCTGGATGGCATCATTGACTTGATGGGTAAGAGTTTGGTTGAACTCCAGGAGTTGGTGATGAACAGGGAATCCTGGTGTGCTGTAATTGATGAGGTCGCAGACAGTCAGACACAACTGAGCGACTGAACTGAACTGATACTGAGACAAATGCTGCCAGTAGAAAAGGAAGAAAAGAGCTAAGCCTGAGTGTTTATCAAATGTAGAATTGGAAAGTGAGAACAATGGATGAGGAGGAGAAAATTTCTTTATGATTGAGACTAAAATTCCTATTAAGTACTCATGAGTAGAATGTAGCTTAAGTTATAGTCTTAGGTTCAACAGTAAATCAGCTAAATGTTTCATATGGGCTTAATTGTATGGTTCTGCTTTTTATCAGTACATTTATTAGACTTAGCTCTTTTCTTCTTTTTCTACTGGGAGCATTTTTCACAGTATAACTCTCCTTTTCCCATCCAAGCCATGCAAGACCAGCGCATTTCCTTCAGTAGCGCTAAGGCTTTTGAACTTGTATGTTTCTGTTCACATTAATATAATGAGCTCCTCTGCTATCAAAATCTTACCATCTTTTCAGGAAGATAAGAGTGAACCTTGTGGGGGTGGATTAGTATCAGAGATACCAGTATAAACTCATTTTTATATAAAATATTTAGTTGATTTACTATTGAACATAGGACCATAACTTAAAGCTATATTCTATTCATGAGTACTTAATAGGAATTTAGTCTCAATCATAAATAAATTTTCTCTTCCTCATCCATTGTTCTCACCTCCCAATTCTACATTTGCTAAACACTCAGAAACATACAATCTTGCCTCCTAAAAGTTAGAAGCAGCTAGGTTAAGATTCATTTCCTCTCTCACAATCTTGGCAGCATCTGGGATATTTTCTGCCAAAATTTCAGGCAGCTGTGTAAAATCTGGTGCTTGGGAATGAGAAGACATGTGAATAAAGTGTGTGGGTGCTATTGTTTGGTGAAAATTTATAGGTTTCTCTTTTAAGTTTCAGATTTATAAGCACTATGACTAACAACTTGCTTGGTATAGGATTGTAATTTTATTCAAGAATGCATATCTATCACTGTAAAACATTATTATGCTTCTGTATTGGACATGTCTCTTTTATGATTTACGTAATTATTACGCTTAGGAATATTCACTGATTCAGTTGATTAACTTAAGTGTACTGTTTCCTGATGTGTGGGACAGTTTGTACTTTGCTGGTGACTCAACACTAATACTCCATAATCTGTTGCGCTTCCTACTCTCTTCTGCTGGGCCTAAGGCTCAAGGTAAATTTGAATAAGGTACAATATATACATGTCTCTTTCTTTTACCATTTCACAGCCAACTTTTGACTTTGGTTCCAACAGTGAAAAGCGCTTAGAAGTCATCACTCCTGCGCTTCCAAGAAGAAAAATATGAAAAAATTGCAAACCAATCCAATGACTTTTCTTTGACCCATCAGAGAAGTGACATTGCAGGGCAAACCACCATCCTAGAGAGAGAGATGAATTCAGAGAGATACGGATGAGATCCACTTTCTTAGAGCAAAAGGTACTAAAGTTATAAACTGATAGGAATAATTGAATGGTGATTTTGATGAATTGCTAGAGGCTGAGTGTATGTATATTATCATGGGAATGTGAAAAAATGGAAGATGCAGTCTTAAGAAAGATTTCCAGTTTTGTGGGTTTTACCTCCAGGAATCCCATCAGATTATAAAATTGAAGATCCAAGAAAAGGGTTTCATGTCTCTGGTGGGGAAAGGAATGAGGAGGGTATAATCATTGTGAAATGTACAAGCATTCTCCATGACAAAGACCTACTCACAAGGAAAAAAGACTACAGGAGCTTAATTCCAATTGCCCCAACTTCCGTCCCCTCTAGCCTTCCTGTATCACCTAGGGTGGTGATGGGATGGGCCACATCACTGAGGAAACTTGTGAAGGTCATCACCAGAGTAAAGACATGCTAGAAGGCTGAGATTTAATCATAAGATTATAGGATTCTTCCTGTCTCCCACACTTTCCACCATGCCAACAGCTTTCAGTGTTATAACAGGATTACAGTTGAAAGAGCTGTAAGACACAGACATTCTCTGAGAAAGAGTACTACTAACGAAAACCCAAAGTCAAGGCAGGAGACAAACACAAGGACGGCATAGGAACTGGAAACCTCTGACACCTACAACTGCAGCAGATATGAAATAACCCAGCTCATTGATGCGTTTGATGTGTGGTGTTGGAGAAGACTCTGGAGAGTCCCTTGGACTGCAAGGAGATCCAACCAGTCCATTCTGAAGGAGATCAGCCCTGGGATTTCCTTGGAAGGAATGATGCTGAAGCTGAAACTCCAGTACTTTGGCTACCTCATGTGAAGAGTTGACTCATTGGAAAAGACTCTGATGCTGGGAGGGATTGGGGGCAGGAGGAGAAGGGGACGACAGAGGATGAGATGGCTGGATGGCATCACGGACTCGATGGACGCGAGTCTGAGTGAACTCCGGGAGTTGGTGATGGACAGGGAGGCCTGGTGTGCTGCAATTCATGGGGTCGCAAAGAGTCGGACATGACTGAGCGACTGAACTGAACTGAACTGAACTTATGCAGATTAACATAAATCCTTACAATAAAGTCCTATTTACCCCAGCTCCTATTACGTGATACGTCATAAAAAAATGACATGCCACAATGAGAACATGCACAGGCTAAAGAAACAAAGCAAGTATCAGAACCAGGCTCAGATATAACACAGATATTGAAAATATAAGAGAATTTAAAATATTAATAACTGTGATTACTATGTTAGAAAAAGACAACATGAAAAATAGATGGGTAACATAAGCAGAGATATGGAAATTCTAAGAAAGAATCAAAAGTAAACATGGGCATGCCTCAGTATTTGTGGGGGCTTATTTTCAGGACTCCCCATGGATACCAAAATCTACAGATACTCAACTTTGTATGAAATGGCATAGTACAATCAGCCCACCATATCCACAGGTTCTGTCTTCACCGATTCTGCATTTGTGGATTCAACCAACTGCTGACCAACTCATGGTTGGTTGAATCTATAGATGCAGAACCACAGTTATGGATGGCTAACTCTACTAAAGATAGGAAATGTTACAATGGAAAAGAATAATGTCTTTGATAGGCATATCAGCAGACTGGACATGGCCGAGGAAAGAATCAGTGAACTTTTAAGAAGGATCAGTAAATAGAAATTTCCAAAACTGCAAAGAAAACAACTCCAGAATATCCAAGAACTGTGGAAATTTTTAAGGTCTAACATGTACTTTTAATATCAAAAGAAGAGGAAATGGAGGTGAAGGATTCAAATTATGACCTGGCAGGAAAGGTACAAGTACTTTATGTCTGAGGAAGTACATGAAAATCCACAATAGGGCCATGAAGAAACCATAGAACCTCGATGAAACAGAAATAAGATCTAACAGATCAGAAATGGGATCAAAGACTTGATCAGATTTCTTCATTTTTCAGTCTATTCCAAAATCTGAGTTTTCCTGTAGCTGAGTAGCTGTACAGGCTGCTATAGTAAGAGTCAGAAGCTCTCAACATGATATTTAATGGTCAGTCCAGGCAGGTTAGGTCCACAGCTTCTTAGCTCTCTTTGTGCTAGCACCCCAACACCCACAGCATTCTCCTTTGTTTCCTTTGACTTTTCTCTGTCAAACCAACCTTGTCCAGAGACAGAATCACAGCACAGAAGAGGGATAAAGGAAGCTGTAGCAACAAAACTTTGTTTACCACTTTCTCAAGCACCTTTGATATCTTGCGCTTGGTTTATAACACAATCCTGTACCATACTGTCCAGAAGAAAACATATATTTTTCCAATATTTTTATATTCTATATAAAAATGTTCTGTATCCAATTCCTAGACTGGCTTTCAAGGCCCTATATATATATATATATATATTTTTTTTTAATCTAAAATGTTAGTATAATTAAAAAGTTTTTATTAGCAGTTTTGAGCTGAGTGTGACTTTTAGAGAGACAAGATCAGCAGCAGAATTAAAAAAAAATACAGAATTAATTCATTTGGAGATAATGAGGGTCTGAACTAAGACTATGGCAATATCAAGTAGAAAAGTTTATTGATGAAAAGGTCAGAACATGGGGCTAAAATGAATGTTGTGGAGAGATAGAAAGAGACATCTGCATTTGAGGACGATATAAACTGAATATGTTACCTAACAAGGACATATTGACATTATTATTTCTAGGAAACAAAGTTCACAAATATAAGTAGAACAGTTATAAGTCTTAAATGAATAGAGTCTATATTTCAAAGAGTCAGAGATGTTTGGAAAAGATAAGGGAGGCAAGTTGTGAAAAGTCACACAACTTTGACTTATTTAAACATGATGCCACAGACAAGAAGGAGCCAATGGAGATTCTTAAATGACATCATGCAGCAATCTGAAAGGTGAGTGGGAGGCAAGAGAGGTTGGATGTAGAGATAAAAACTCTTCGCAGGAACTCAGGCATGGAGTGAGTGGCACTAGAACCAGGTAGGGACAACAGGGAAGTTGGAGAGGACCCCGTATTGATCAAAGGCACACAGCATATATCTTACATCTTAGTTCCTCATCAGTAAAGGAAAAGTAGCAATCCTCTGGCCACAGAGTTATTGTAATGTTATAGTACAGCAGGACAGTATAATGGATATGAGTATAGAGTCAGACTGTGGGTTAAAACCCCGTCTCTGCTACCGACTAACTGAATATTCTTGTGCACAGGGCTGAATCACACACATCTGAGTTTTCTCATCTGTAGAATGAAACCTAAAATAATACCTACTTCATAGGTTTATGTGAAGATGTATGAAACACATATACAAAAGAACTCTATCCAGCACATAGTAAATGCATTGTAAGTGTTGGCTATAATTATTGTAATATAATAAAAACCACCTTGTTCAGTACCTAACACAATGCTCAATAAATGATTTAGCTGGTATTTTTAAAATATAGTAATTGGAAAAATCATGTAATGGGTAAGGACTTAAAGGCCACCTGATTCAATTCTATTTGAGACTCAGTATGAAAGTTTCCCCTACAGCATATCTACCCTGCAGGTGTCTAGCCTCTGCTTGAACAATTCTCACAGCAAGGAGCCCAGGAAGACATTTCATGGGATGTGCCAGGACTCCAGGTTAAGATTTGTTCTCTGCTTCAACCTCGCTCTTGCATCTGGCAAACAACCATGAGTCATTGCCCAGTTATTCTCAGTAAGGATAATAAAACCCAGGCAGAGAGCAGAAGGGCTCTGCCCTTCCATCAGTAGTTTCAGCCCTATTTTCTTAAGTCTGTGGCTTTCCCAGAAACTGAATAGAATCTCATTTTTTTGTTTTGATTTTCCTGTGCAAGTCTTAGGGACGCTTGATCTACCAGTCCTTGTCATAACCCTATGGAAAGTGTAGACCTCTGTATTCTTATCTGGATTAATCAACTTCCTGCTATTCTAATTGCAGCAGTATATTTAAAGAGTCCAGAACTTGATAGTTGAAATAATTCAACAAATACTCATTGAGCATATACCAAATACCAGGCACTGAGTTAGAAGTTGAGACTAAAAATAAATATACATCTTCTTTTCTGGGACCTCAGATCTAGTTGAAAGGATAGATTGACATGAATAAATAAAATATAGAGCAGATAACTGCAAAGTATAGAGAGAACACAGAGGAGGAGCCTAACTGCCTGAGGTTTGTCAAAAGAAATGATATTTTCCCCAGAGTAGCTCCCAGTCCTGGGCCTCTTGCCTCCTCCACCTTCCCCTTTCTTATCCACATTAAGCTGCATTACTTTGTGGGTAGCAAGATTTGTTCCCATACAGGTAGAAAGACGTCATTTTATGACCATGTCCTGATTCTCTCAACTTGCCAGTTAATGCACGATCTGACTCATGGTACCACAGGCATTTATTGCTCAATGAGCCAGGTGTGATAGCTCTGAGAGATCCAAATCCCACAACCATAATAAAGGCTAGAATTTTCACTTAGTAAACAACTTGGTCTGTAATTTGGTTTTGTTTTCTTATTTGATTGAGGTATTGCCTCAAAACTATAGGCTTTTAAAAGTACACATTTTACTTAAATTTTTAATTTCTAAAAAGTGTGACAGCTTAACTGGCAATATTTGAAATTTCCCTTCTCTGTTTTCTTGAGTGTCTAATTAGATGCAGTGTTGTTTAGAATCTTCTAGTATCTGCACAGTCTGGAAGCTTGAAAACAGTTTAATCTAGGCCTCCTACCTGATTGTTAAATCAGCCCTTCACTGTTCTAGCCATGTGAATGTCAGGCCTTCTGGTCACTCAGCGCTGGCCTGTGACTATACTTATCATCAGCCCATGACACTGGGCTTTCTTTATGAAAGATGCTAGTACTTATTTTGTTAGTTATCTTTTCTGGTTTTTAGAGCAAAAGTATCATCATAACAATCCTATGATCTTAGTGTTGCACAATTTTCAAGTTGTTTTCACTTGGATCTCCATGATTCTTACATCCTTGTGAAGAAGACAGATCCTTACATTATCACCAAGAGAACTGCCACCTGGATCCCCAGTCCTAGATTATGTTTATTACCCCAAACCATGATGACTATGAAAATCTTTTTCAATACTCTCATGAGACTATTTCAAAGCCATTTATCAGCACTTGACTTATAACATTACAGTTTCCCCAAGGATGAACATGTCATGCCTTAATGTTCCAATTGACTTGTCATCTTCAGTGTGGTCTTCTGGAGTTAACCAGAAAAGAAAGTATAAACTCACTGTACTATCATGCTGCACCATTATTGTGAAGAAAATAATGCCATTATTTTTTATTCCACTCAAAAATAAATTGGAACCTTCAAGATATCAAACTTTTTAAAGAGTTGCCAGAGTTTATTTAGGCTTAAAGTCATATCAAACAATATCCACAGTCGACAATGCCCACTATATGGCAATTACTGAGCCAAGTTCTTTGTACACCCTTTCCATGAGTGTCATTCTTCTCATTTTATAGTTGAGAAAACTAAAGATTAAAAAGTTGAACAACCCACCCAATGGTAAATAGCAAGGAGCTTCAGGTTCTGGGATGTAAACCTAGATTTTTCTGACTTGAAATACTGAACTCTTAGATCCTACGTTGCCTGAATGTTTCAGTCATGTTTGACTTTTTGTGACCCTATGGACTGTAGCTTGCCAGGCTCCTCTGTACATGGGATTCTCCAAGCAAGTATACTGGAGTGGGTTGCCATGTCCTCCTCCAAGGGATCTTCCTGACCCAGGGATTGAACCCGTATCTCCTGCATCTCCTGCATTGCAGGGGGATTCTATACCTCTTGAGCCACCTAGGAAGCCCAGATCCTATGTTGGTATTTCTTAAAGTATAGTAGCCAGACCACCTTCATTAGGTTACCTGATGTATGAATCAATAAATCAGTTTCCTGTGCCTTTCCCCAAGATTGTGGAATGGGACTTCTGGAGATACGGCCAAGCACCTTCGTTTGGAACTAGTTTTCATTTGGAAAGCTGATGTTTGAGGACCTCTTAGCTCCTTAGTCCTTCCTCTCACACACGTGTATAGGAGGAGAGCAGGATGTGGAAAATCGTTAGCTTCATTGCACACCATATGTGCTGCCACATGGTAACAACTGCAACCAAAGATTACTGGGGCTAATAGTCACTAAGGGAGTTGTACTTGGCTACTTCGACACTGCAAAGAATGGTTTAAATCAAGTTTTGGGCACAATTTGGGGTTTCTCTAGTGGCTCAGTTGGTAAAGAATCTGCCTACAATGCAGGAGACCTGGGTTTGATCCCTGGGTTGGGACGATCCCTTGGAGAAGGGAATGGGCAGCCCACTCCAGTATTCTTGACTGGAGAATCCCATGGACAGAGAAATCTGGTGGGTTACAGTTCATGAGGTCACAAAGAGGCAGACATGACTATGCGACTTTTACTTTCACTTTGGCATGATTGGAACATGAGTGTTTTTGCTATTTTACACTTTTATAAGACAAAATCTCAGAACTTCATGTTTTGTAGAAAGCTTGCTCAAATTTCTTTTTGGCTGTTGTTGATTAAATATTTATGAATTTCACTTTTCTCCCTTCCTCTTTCTTCTCCTTCCTCTTTCCCTTTTTTACTCTTTCATTTTATTTTATTTTTTTAATTGGGATATCAAATTTCTAAACAGTATCACTTCTCTCTGTTCCAAAGTCTCTGTAGGTATATTGTTACCATCCTCTTGGGCTAGTCCTTCCACAGTGCTTACTCGAAAACCAGATCAAGGAGAGCTAGTATACCTCACTGAGCCACTGATGAGTGTTTATTGACGAGAACAATGCCAGCAAGAAAATCATCACCTTGATCAGTGAAGGAGATGGTGCAATGTACAAGCCACATATCCTCAAAAGCTCTCTGAAAGGTACAAAAGGAGGTGTCTATGGGGATGATATATGGCAAGCCATATGTATCTTCAGAGTTTAGAAATGAGTCCATCATCACACATGAGAGAGCTTCATCATTAAGATATTATTAATAGTAGGAGTTTGCATGTTAATGGGCTTCCCTGTTGGCTCTGAAGGTAAAGAATCTGCCTGAAAAGCAGGAAACCTGCATTCAGTCCCCGGGTTGGAAAGATTCCCTGAAAGAGGGAATGGCAACCCGCTCCAGTTTTCTTGCCTGGAGAATTCCATGGACAGAGGAACCTGGTGGGCTACAGTCTACAGGCTCACGAAGTCAGACATAACCTAGCGACCTACGCACGTACACACATACATTAATATTGTTCCTTCTTGTCTGATTTTTTGTGCAGGTCCTGCTTCTCCAGCTAACACGTCTGTCATTACTCTTTCGTGACTTTTCCAAGCTCTACTGTAGTGAAGTACACCAATCTGATTGCTTTATTAGTGTTGATTATGAAAATCCAATTGCATTTTGGGTAAACTATACTTTAAAGTGGAGTCTTAATTTTCAAAAATTGAATCAAAAGTGGGCTATATCTCTTGTTTCATAAAATTTTCCCAGGCTTTTGCAAAATAAACATAGTAATAGTTGATAATACAATGTATTTTTAATCAACTGTTTAGTTTATCATGTATATTTTTATAGAGAGAGTATGCATATCATATATATATATGTGCAATTAGCCTAGTCATGAGAGTTGTTTCATGTGGGCAGAATTCTCATTTTATTGAAGAGACATTATGACTAAGATAAGTAAAGGTAATTGCAAAAGTAATAGAGCTAATGCCAGGGTCAAAACAGTAATTTAAGTCATGCCAAAGCAAGGGCATTTTCTTCCTCAAGGAACCTCCAAGGGAAAAAAAAATCTTCAAGGAGGAATAGAAAGTATAAATTACCATTGTTATTGTTATACAATATTGATATTATCATGCTTCATATGGACTTTAGGTTCCCTCCTTCTAAAATGCTGATGCCTGTTCCAGGGACTTCATTATAATAAGTTGGAAAAGATTTCCTGTTTCTAAATGGTTTGAGATTAAAAGTGCAAAAGTAGCTTGAGGGGCTAGATATTGTTTTCATTTCATTGCTGTGTGGGTGGTCTGCTGTGATTCCCAAGACCACCACCATTGTGGAACTGAAACACTGGCTGATGATACACCAGGGAATTAGGCTGTTGTTTTGCTTTCCAAAAGAACAGCTGAGCTAGCCAAGCCCAGGTCAGCATACACACACATACACACACACACACACACACACACACACACACACACACACCTGCACAAAGAGAAGAGCCTCCAACTTCAATTCCACCCACTCAATCCCTTCATCAGAAAGAGATTTCCTTGCCTTTTTAAAGAACCCAGTCCCATCCACAGATATCTAGAGATACAGACCTATAGATTTCGAAACCCCAGGGACAGTCTTATAAAAGGTATTCCCAATCCAGTGACCCACTTTTCTCCAACAGCAGCCTGAGCATAAGTTTAGGGATCTTACATTTCTCATTGTATGTCTCCTATCTTGAAAATACATCTACCCCAACATCAGCTTCTGCCTCTCTGACCTGGCCCAGCCTGTACGCATTAAGTGCAAAAAACAATGCCGTCACCCATAATGATACGCTTCTGTCTGTCTGACTGTTTGACATGTGTCAAGTGTATTCAGCAAATCAGAAGCAAGTCTGGGATCAGCCCAGCCTCTGGACTCTAATTTTCATATTTTCAGATATAGTCTGTATAGCAATTTTGAGAGAAATTCTAACTCTAAGTACCCATAGAACTTTTAAAGTCTGTTGCTTTAAAGCAACCCTCCTGGTAAATAATAGTGCACAGTCCCCAGAGGGCATGTCAGATTGGTGTGGGAGTTAGCTATATTTCAACATTCCAGATGAGGAATAACTAGCTAAAGGCTGGCGGAGGTACCTCTGACATGTTGCTTTTAGACAAACTTGAACTGAAAAAGATGGGTTTTATTTTCTTTCCCTTTCTTAGTTTTGCCCCAGTGAACTTTTGTTCCACCAGAACTGTTCTTTCTTCAGAATCTGGCATCTGTTGCTCAAACCACCCACACATGCGCAGACACGTTTATGAACTTTTCTCAGAAAGTTCTGACGGTACTTCTCTTGGACGTTTTGTCAGGAGCTTTTCCTTGTGGTCAAATCTTAATGAATTCACAACTACTTTTTTTAGCCATCAGGGCTTTCCTCAGACATTTCAGTGACTGGGGTCAAGGTGGTCAATGTCCACTTTTTAAAAAGAGCTGGAGGAACTAGGATGACCTTGAAAAAATAGTCTGGTTAATAGCTTCATTCCTAGGATACTCTCCCATAAAAGGTGCAGCTTGTGCCCTGTGTAACTTCATCCTAAATTTTAGAAATCCCCCTAGGAATGAGCAGAAGAGATGATTAGCTTCACAGGTCATAATCAAAGGCCAAGGGGAAAAGGTAAAGATAGAAAGAATCATAGCAAAGAGGAATGGAAGAAAGTGTTTGGGAAAAATAGCAATAAGGGTTTCAACATACAAAAGGAAGGAAAGTCACGCTTCTTAGATAGCTATTATGTCTTTCTTATTGCTGTCTGCTCTGCTCAGTCACGTTCGACTCTTTGAAAGCCCTTGGACTGTAGCCCGCAAGGCTTCTCTGTCCATGGGATTCTCAAACATAAAGAATAAAACGCCTTAAAAACATCTCTGCTGTCAGTTTGACAAGTTATAGCAGAGCAGCGGGAGCACTGGACAAGAGTAAATGTGGCATTTCCTAGCCTATGGTGATCAGGGCAAGTTCTTTCCTCTCTGACTCTGTTTCCCCATCTCTCAGATCTAGGTGATCCTGTCTGTCCTGCACAGCTCAAAGACTTAGTGAGATGACAAAGGAAGCAATGGATGTGAAAAGGCTTTGTAAATCATGGAGCAATGCCCCAGCACAATGAGAATCACTCTCTTACCAAGTTCTCTAAGCAGAAAAAAAATTCCATGAAAGAAGATACTCAGCGAAATGTGCTGAGGAATCAGGGAGGCATCTTGGGGTGAACACTCTTGATTTCCAAGCCAAACCAGTAGGAGTTAGGCTGAGCACCGTGGCTGGGAGAATCAGCACACCGTGAAATTATGAAGTATGATCATTAACTCAGCTGCCCTGCACAGGCCTTCAACTCCACATTCAGCCTTCTCTTTGAAGTCCATGACCTTCCATGTGTCACTGAACTGCTGAATGGCTACTCTGAACTGAATCGAGCATCCCAGCCCAGCCTGCTGATGCAATCAGACAAGGTTCACCCCACACAGCCAGAGTCCCTCGTTGGCATTCAGTCCAGCAATTCAAGTGCAGCACTCAAGGGGCTGGTAGAACATATAAGGCCTGCTTTCAGGCATAAGCCACCGACTTTGGGAACAAGAATAAGTAACCTGTGGTTTGTTTTTGTTCTTCTAGTTCTTTTGGAAACTCTTGGAGACTCGCTTATTTTTAATAGGAAGCTCAACTAATTCTCTCCTAATAACAATGAAAGGGCACTATTTTCACTCTATACCTGCATTTCAAAAGTTCCAGAATGAGGTTACTTGACCCAACCTTTTTTTTTTTTTTTTAAATAGATGGACTGACTAAGACCCCAAGAGGGATATTGACTTTATGACTTTCACTCAGCAGGTTAGCCATTATTGAAATGTGATTTTCAAAAGAACTCTGTGAGCTAGTCACAGTACACACCTTATGGGGCTTCCGCAATGGCTCAGCAGTAAAGAATGTGCCTGCAAGGCAAAAGATTGGGCTTCGATCCCTGGGTTAGGAAGACCCCCTGAAGGAGGTAATGGCAACCCACTCCAGTATTCTTGCTTGGAAATCTCTAAGACAAAAGAGCCTATGGGGCTACGCTACAGTCCATTGGGGTTGCAAGAGTCGGACACAACTGACTGAGCTGCCAACTCTGAGTTAGTCACAGCCAGCACGTACTTCATGGTTCAGAATCTGAGGCTCCGAAATAAATAAATAAATAACTGCAAAGTGTCAAACAAACATAAGTGGTAGAGTGGAGACTAGAATCTAGCTCAAGTGATATGATCTCAAAATCCTCTAAACGCTGGACAGGAACAATACATTAGGGGGTAGCGAGATCTGTGGAAAATGAAAAGGCTTCAAATGTGAAAACAGGCCCAGTATTACTACTGTCTTCTTATTTTTTTAAGAGAAGCCAGAAGTATTTTTATGTGAAGTAACTTAATTTTTAAAACATTTTGAGTTCCAAAGAAAATGTATCCTAGGGCCACTTATTTGCAACTTTTTATCTAGACTAATAAATTCTTGGCTACTATGCCTCTTTCGACTGCCCAGTCTAAATTTATTTTAGAAGAAATTCTGCTTACCATAATGTTTTTCTCTCTGACTGGAATAAACCAAGTTTACTTTTTCTATATTCAAAATCTAGGTGCTAATATCTAACAACAAAGACACGCTTAAGATAGCCAAAATAAAACTACCGTGTTTTTTCTCTTCTCTCCCTGTTCCCCAAAGCTACTTTCTCGCAAGTCCTCTTTATTCTGATAAATGATACTACCATCAACCTCGCTGCTCAGACCAAAACCCTCTAGTAGTCCTTGATTCTCCTTTTACCTTCACATGCCAGATTCAACACACCAGAAAGTTCTTTTGTCTCTATTTCTTCAAAATTTAAATCCAGCTACATCTCATCATGACACCCATTGCTACAATATCAACTTGAGCTATATTAGTCTTTGCCTGTTTTTTCTATGACATCATCCTAACTGGTCTCTCTGCCTCACTTTTTCTGCCCTAGAATCTATCCTCCATGAGCAGTGAGAGTGGAGATTGATACATATACCCTATTGATACATACAAGATGGATAACTAACTATGCAGTGCAGGGAACTCTACTTACAACACTGGTGACTTGAATGGGAAGGAAGTCTGAAAGGGTGGGGTTAGATGTGTGTGTATGACTGA
This sequence comes from Capra hircus, assembly GCF_001704415.2. Classification (NCBI taxonomy): domain Eukaryota; kingdom Metazoa; phylum Chordata; class Mammalia; order Artiodactyla; family Bovidae; genus Capra; species Capra hircus. The sequence goes on from NC_030808.1 coordinate 76,823,219, forward strand.
TTCATTTGGGATATACTAGAAACGACCACGGGAGAAGGCAATGGCACCCCACTCCAGTACTCTTGCCTGGAAAATCCCATGGACAGAGGAGCCAGGTGGGCTGCAGTCCATGGGGTCGCTGAGGGTCGGACACGACTGAGCAACTTCCCTTTCACTTTTCACTTTCATGCATTGGAGAAGGAAATGGCAACCCACTCCAGTGTTCTTGCCTGGAGAATCCCAGGGATGGCGGAGCCTGGTGGGCTGCCGTCTATAGGGTTGCACAGAATCAGACACGACTGAAGCGACTTAGCAGCAGCAGCAGCAGAAACTAACACAACACTGTAAAGCAACTATACACCAATAAAAATTATTTTAAAAATAATAGAAAGTCAATGCCAGTCCCCTTCCCCCAAAAGATCATTTAAAAATGAAAGCCAGATAATATCACTCCTTTGCTCAAAACCTCTTACAGGTTCCCTGTTGTAATTGGATTAAAATCCTACACAGCTCTACATGATGAGGCTCTAGCCTTCCTCTTCTGCCTCTTCTCTCCCCTTGATTATGGTCATCAGCCACAATGGTCTTCTTTTGGTCAAACGCACCAAGTCCATTCTCTACTAAGATCTTTGCAATTTCTATTTCTTCTTCCTGGAATGCACTACTGCTCCAGCTTTGAGTAGAGATATGGCTTAAGAGTGCAAGCTCTAGAGCTGGGCTTCCTAGTTCAAATCCCAATTTGGTCATATCAGGAAAGTGGAATCATGTCTCCATACTTCAGTAATCCTCATCTGCAATATAGAGATAAAAAAACAGTAGTACCTCCCTCATAAAAGTCTGGAAAGATTCCCTAGAAAAGGAAATGGCAACCACTCCTGTATTCTTGCCTGAGAAATCCCATGGACAGAGGAGTCTGGAGGGCTACAGTCCACGGGATCACAAAGAGTCAGTCACAACTTAGTGTCTAAACAACAAATTTATAACTAAATCACTTTGCTGTACAAAGAAACTAACACAACATGGTAATAACTACATTTTAAAAGGGAAAGAAAAATAATTAAAAAAAAAAAAAGAAATTTGATCTGAGGCTTTCTTACTGTAGGTTACAGGACTCGAGTTTTCCATAAACTCCAAAGAAAAATGTTACCATTTCTGTTCACTGTTCACTATTGAAATATTAACAATGGAAAATAGTTCCAAAAAAAAAAAGAACCCACCCTACATCCACAATTTTTATTACCCAGAGAGATTATAAATCATATTCAGGAGCAAATCTTGCGTTTAGAAATGTCAGCTACTATAACAGATGTTAATAAAATTGTGTACGAGGACATTCATCCCAGGATTACAGCAGAGAAGACCTCAGTCTAATCCCCTCATTCAGCCTAGGAACAAATGAGGCCCAGAGAAGGCCCCACTCAGAGTCAGGACCAGACCCAGGTGGTTTTATTCCCATTCCAGAGAAATCTCCACTATCTAAACTGCCTTTATATGCTTTCTTTTTTCCTTTTTGTCATTTTTTACTAGAAAAATTCCAAGAGATGAAAAAAGGAGAGAAAAAACAATATAATGTACACTCTAATAATAATAATAACCCAGATTGGATTGAACAGGTGTTAACAGTCTTTTGCTGCATTTTTATGCATTTTGTCATTGTTGCTCATTTCTAAAAATAAGGACATTTCCCTATGTAAACACAGTACCATCATACCTACCAAAATTAAGGATAATTTCTTAACATCATCTGATACCCAAATCATATTCAAATTCTTCCAAGCACTGCCATCATTTCACTTATAGCTGTTTCATTGAACTGGGATTCAGTAAAGGCCCAGACATTGCCCTTGATAGTTATGTCTCTTAAATCTCTTTCAATTTAAAATATTCTTTCTTCTAATGTCATAACGTATTATTTGATTTTATTTATTTGTTTTTTCATAATAATGAGTTTCCGAAGACACAAGAAAATTATTCTATAACATGTTTGCATTCTGGGTTAGTTTAAATCTTTCCTTTTGGTACATGGTTTGTTCTTCTTTCCCCCTCACTCCCTGTGTATTGGAAGGAACATCTAAAAGCTTGATTACATTAACATCAAAGTGCCTCTACTTTTGAAGACAGAAATTTGCAGCCATTTTTCTAGTATAATTAACCAAACAAACCCTGAAGATTGACTTACAAGAGATGGAAAGGAGAAAACAGGTAAGGCCAGCATGTGGTGTGGAAAGGAGAATATCCCAATTACACGACTGCATTAAGGAGTCTGTATTTAGCTGCGATCCTTAGAAATCGGATGATTGAAAGAGACACACACAAGAGTGACAAAATACAAATCAGAACATTACTTTCATAATCTGTAATGAGATACATAAACATTAAACAAACTAAATGTTTTTCCTGACAGGCCAGTGGTTTTCAAGCCTAGTCCCATATTAGCATTATCTAGGACTCCTAAGGAAAAAAAAAAATACCACCCACAAAGATGCTGATTTAATTGGTGTTGGGTGGAGACTGGACAAATGGGGTTCTTTTTAGAAGCTCCCCAGGTGTTTAAAAAACGCTACCAGGCCTGAGAAACATTGCTGTAGGTAGGTCTAAATCAAAAACCAATTTGTCATCAGAAAGCTGTTTTGAAAACACAAAACCAGAACTTGAGGTGAAAATGATATACATAAAGAAAGTCTAAGTCCGTATTAGTCAGTGGTGTTCAACTTCTGCCTACATAAGGGACACTGGGGTATGCTTACTTAAAAAAAAAAAAATAAAGGAAAACACTGGATCCCTGTTTTCTACTTCACTGTTATCTTCCCCATCACCTATGAGATTCTGATTAAAGAACTCTTCAGGGGCCCCCTAGATGCTGCTTCAAGAAACAACAAATGTGAATCTGATGTAGATAATCCATGTTTCTCATACTAAGGAATACAAGTCTACATCCTCTGGGACACACTTGTTTTGAGGAGTTGGTAAACCTCAAACTTAAGCTGCATCAGAATACACAGCAAGGCAGGCATGTTAAAACACAGACTGATTGCTAGGCTTCACCCCCAGAGTATCTCATTCAGTAGATTTGGGGTGGTGTCCGCACTATACATTTTTAAGAACTAAGGCAGTGGTTCTCAGCCAGGAAAGACATTTGGCAGTATCTGGAGTTATATTTAAAGACTTTGTTGTTTAGAATGGTCCTAGGTTCATAGCCAAATTGAGAGACGGGTTACCTAGATTTCCTAGATAGATACCCTTCTCCCCCATCAATATCCCTTACTCACAGTATTTTGTCATCTCAAATCCTCCTTTCAACTTTTTTCATTTACCTTTAAAATCTCAGGATACTGTAGATCCTTTCACAGATCACTCTTCCAATTCTCCCTCACTGGAATCTTTGCATATTTTTTACACATTTAAGAGTTTTGCTTTGAAGGTACCTACCCTAAAACCATCTTCTTTGTAAGATTCAAATATGGAGTAATTACTATTCTTTTTAAGGATTGCTTATGCCCCTTGTGCCACAATACTAGTTTCTTGAAGATTTTTAAAAAATCTTAAAGTCTAGTGTTCTATTATGTTAGAACAGGATAATAGGTTTTATGAAATGCAAAAGGGTGGAACCTCTTTTTGAAGTGAAGAACTCTTTTCATCCAGGCTGGAAAACAAGTTCGACAGGTTTGGATTCAGCCTCTGGGGTACATAGGTGACCTCAAACACCCACAGGGTCTGAGGGTTATAAATACAACTTGCTTACTCCAAACTTCAGGAGCAAGGCTTGACATTTCTCTCTTAACTCTGAGAGGGATGTCCCTGTTCAAATGGTGATTTATTGTTGCACTCATGTGTTTCAGAATGAGTAAGAAATAGGTATTATACAATCACATAAACAAAAACCATCTAGTAAAACAGACTGAGATGTGCCTGGTAGGAGAGACTGACAATTACGCAAGTGACTCTAAAACAGACAGAAAACCCAAGTGCTCTAGTAGAGACATAACTGTGAGTGGTGGTTGTGTTTGATTTGAATCAGCAGAGGAAGGTTCAGGAAGGAATGACACTGAGTGATGTCCGGGGTTTGAAATAGTTGAGTTGGTAAGAGAACATTTCAAGAGATCTTTGGGCATCTGTAGATTAGATACAACAATAGTGCACGAGTTACAGGCACATATCATAGAGCTGCTGGGGCTCCAGGCATGAACAGTAAGACGTAGTGGAGAATACACGGGGAATAAATAGCTCACTGACTTTAAATGAAGAGGAGCAGCCACCTGGGTATTAGTTCTCACTTTGAGAATCGACTGAATCTTAACGCACTCTGGATTCTGTTGGTGTCTTCAGCGCTACATCCTAAGGGTAGACAGGAAGCAGGTGATATATTGTAGATCCAGGTCTCTCCATCCTGGAAAGCTCCCTGATGTCATTCTTAAAAAAGACAATAAAAACCTCATTTCTGGATAGGACTAGAGTTTATATTAGGAAGCTTCCAAACACAATCATAGTGTTTACCAGTTCTCAGATTTTTCATTTTTGGTTTGTTTTCTTTTTTAAAATTGCTTGTCCACATATTATATTTCATGGAGTATAGTTAATCCCCCAGTTCTCAGCTGTAAATAAATCACTATTGATGAAACTTTTCAAACCGCTTCCCGTTGACTGCTTATCCCTATGAGTTTTATGACAAGGTCGGGAATCTGTTAAGAAAGAGACAGCTGAAGGACACCCAACAGTGTATTTCAAGCACTTTTAGAATCAGGCTTTCACCTTACAATGCAAGCAAACTCTGTATTCCAAAGACCCCTGCTCTTGAGGCACCTGAAAGAAACCCAGTCAGCCACTGGGTTTGCACAATTCCAGGTGTGGCACCCTGTAATAGTGGTATCCTGATGATGAGATCAGCCAAGAATGAACTCCCAGGAAGATCTCTCAGAAAGTCTGATGTCATTTAAGACCTCAGTTATCCAAGTAAATGAAGAAGAATGCGAAATGGGTATTTCCCCTGTGACCAGCTTGGCACAGACCAAAAGGGTCTGACTGTGCCACCAAAGGAAGTAATTCTTCCTCTGCTTTTCTGAGGTTTCCCGTATCATGAGGGAGGGTTTCATGAGTGGGTGCTTTAGATAAATCAGTGGATCTTTAAGTCAGAAAGGACTGCTGGACGTTACGTCCACTTTCAAAATGGGTCTTCATACAACATATCAGAGAGAGAGATGCAACAAAACAGACCTACAGCGGGAGAAGCACAAACATTCCAATCAGAAAGCTGACATCTAAATTCCTCAGTTACCACACTGAGCCATGTCACTGCCTTAACTTCTCTTACTCTTGAATAGGGGGTGTGGGGAGGACAAGGTATTCATACTATTTTTAAAACAATAGTCTCAAGAATCAAATGATGCAATGTATCTGATAATGTTTCATAGGCTAGTGGGTCTCAAACTTTAATATGCATACAAATTACCAAGGATCTTGTCAAAAATGGAGATTCTGGGACAAATCTGGGGCAGGGCTGGGTCGTTTACATTTCTAACAGGCTTCTGAGTGGTATTATCTTTTGGCTGGTCTGTAGAGCTCATTTCTTTTTTCAAACTTTAAACTTTTTGTTTTGTATTAGGCTGATGCTTCCTTGATTGCTCAGATATTAAAGAATCTGTCTGCAAAGTGGGAAACCCAGGTTCAGTCCCTGAGTTGGGAAGATCTGCTGGAGGAAGAAATGGCAACTCACTCCAGTATTCTTGTCTGGAAAATCCCATGGGCAGAGGAGCTTGGAGGGCTACAGTCCTTGTGGCTGCCTAGAGTCAGACGTGAATGAGTGACTAACACTTTCACTTTCACAGCTGATAATTCAGCTGATAATTTCAGGTGAAAAGCAAGGGACTCAGCCATGCATACACAGGTATCCATTCTCCCTCAAACATTTTTAATAGCATATCATTAGAGATTGAAGTGTCACACAGTAATTGGTTGTTGTTATTTCAATAAGTTTTCAGAGAAGGATGTTCTTCAGTCTTTACATTAAAAAAAATTTAATTCACCAAGTCCTATTCCAACCCTCCACATATCCAACAATTCTAAGAAAACTTATTTAATATAGTGACTCCTGCCCAAAAAATCAGCAGTTTCACTGAAGAGTAGGCTTATGGGAAAATGACTTTTTTTACTCCATCTTTATGTTCACTGGTTTCACATTTATCTCTATGCACGTCAGACGTTTGTGAATTGTGATGATACAAAAAGATTAAGTACTTGCTAAGCTGTAAAAGATAATTGGAGGACATTTTATACAAGGATCCCTTGAAAATCAATACACAGTATTTGCATATAGTGTATATCAATATAATGTATGCGTGCTCAGTTATTTCAGTTGTGTTCAACTCTCTGCAACTCCATGGACCATGGCCCACCAGGCTCCTCTGTCCATGGGATTCTCCAGGCAAGGATACTGGAGTGGGTTGCCATTTCCTTATCCAGTAATGTATACATTTGTGTAATATTTTATATAATTTAACATTTTCAGGATACTTTCACATATGTTGCTCCATCATTAATTCTTTGCAGAAAGGTAGGCTGGGCGGGTCCCGTTTGGCCCATTTTATAGATGACGAAACTGGAACACAGAGAAAAGAAGTGAGTTGCTCAAGATCGTACTCATACAGTTGCTGCAACTCTGAGGTAAAGCCCAGTTCTTCAAAATTTTAATTCAGTACTCTTTCTTTTGTCTCCCTGTCCACAGCACTTACCATATTGACAAAATGTTAGGGTTTGGCTTGTTGAAGCCCGGATATGAGAAACGTATCCACATGTTAAACGTTTTAGACAGTACAGATTTGGTTACTGTGGATACCTCGTCAGCAGTGAGCCCATAAACATGGATATCTCTCATTGTGATCAGAAGAAAACCTGCTCCAACGTGGAATTTTCGGATGATTCATTTGCTTGTTTAATTCCCAGCCAAGAATGCAATGCCCTACTCCTTTTGGAATGTTTACAGATGAGAGTTAGAGCTTGGGGGTGGAGGACAACCTGACTACTACAATCATCCTAAGTAGGTGATTGGTTTTCTACTAAAAAAATATTCTTACCTTTCTTCTTACTTCCTCTATGATATGTCCTTGGCCATGCCAACTCAAAGCGATCTCAATCGCTCTCTTTCTCTTTTAGTGTTAACAACCTCATGAGAAACACTTATGAGGCATCTGGAATTATAATTGATGTTTTGCCTATAGTGATGTTTCACTCAGGGATGTGTGTGTGTGTGTGTTCACTGCCAAATGAAATTGGGAATCCTTCAAGGGCAAGGACAAACATGTTTCATGCTTTGTCTTGTACAGAATGATGGAAATAAGAAATGGAGGTACAAAGTGAACACTATATTGAATTTGGAGTCAGATGATCTGGATCAATTTGTCATTAGCCATGTGACCTTAAACAAGATACTATTGATATTGATACAGTATCAATATCATACCTTAAACAAGATACACTTTGATCTAGAAAATGAGAATATTAGCGCTTATACCACTGTCATGAGAAATAAATGAAATACTATGTGTGAAAATAAAAGTGCTTTGCAAACTTGTAAGAGCTATATTAGTTTAAACAATATATTTGTATTTACTTTAAGAATGATATAGATTAAATTTGAGGAATCTACTGCGAACTCTAGTCTTAAACAAGTGAATTTGCTTCACACTTCACCCATAAAATGTTTTATATCTCAGTGTCCCTCTATTCAAAGAAATATAGCCAAATGTAAACAATATTATTAAAGTTTTTCTTTTCCAAAACTGGGCATGATAAAAGAGTTATGATTCAAGAGAAGTTGATATAACCCAGATGCTAAAAATGTTCATTAAGATCTGCCAACTTTGTAGTTTCATGGAATTCAGATAGTAGGAGTTACATTTTGGCTTAGGAAATTCCCTTTTAAATTCTCAGCATGTTGCACAAATGTTAAGTGAAATGGCATAACTACCAAAACCTCTAAGGGTAGGAAAATGATTCACTCTCTAGAATAAGGGTGCTAATGTAAGCAGAACTCACATACTTACTAGCTGCTCTGAACACAATTGTAAAAACCCAAACCTATCATTCTCTTCCTATTTATCCACTTTCTGTTGGTACCGCATCAAAATACTTCCTGTTTCTGGTCTTGAGACAATTTCAAAGCATACCTTCTCCTTTTTCTTACCCCATCACACACATAATAATTGTTCCTACCCATTTTAATACCTATTGTGTTTCTGGAGCTGTACCAGTGCTCTTTATTATCTATAAGCTTCAAATACATCTTGCAAGAAGGTTTCATTGTTCCCATGTTATAAAAACCAACATCGCAAGACTCTTATTAAAAACCAACATCGCAAGACTCTTAATTACATTGTTTCCAGCCCTTCTGTGGATCAGCAGATGACAATTCAAACTGGGTCCCTGTGGTTCTTCACCTCTGCTCTTACCAGTAAGAAGCACAGATCAAGTCTCAACTCTCTTCTATCAAAATATTTTACATTAATCACGTAGGCAATTTTTAAAATGTTTTCAATCATTCGCATCTACCTGTAGATATCTTTCAAATGAAATTATGAAGATACTGAACATCATCCAAACAAGTACTTTTTGAATTAAATTGGAAACCCTAGATAACATAAAAATAAGCTGGAATCAAGAATGCTGGGAGAAATATCAATAACCTCAGATATGCAGATGACACCACCCTTATGGCAGAAAGTGAAGAAGAACTAAAGAGCTTCTTGATGAAATTGGAAGAGGAGCGTGAATAAACTGGCTTAAAGCTCAGCGTTCAGAAAACTAAGATCATGGCATCTGGTCCCATCACTTCACGGCAAATAGATGGGGAAACAGTGGAAACAGAAGTTGACTATTTTTCTGGGCTCCAAAATCACTGCAGATGGTGATTGCAGCCATGAAATAAAAGATGCTTACTCTTGGAAGGAAAGTTATGACCAACCTAGACAGCATATTAAAAAACAGAGACATTACTTTGCCAACAAAGCTCTGTCTAGTCAAGGCTATGGTTTTTCCAGTGGTCATGTATGGATGTGAGAGTTGGACTATCAAGAAAGCTGAGCACAGAAGAATTGATGCTTTTGAAATATGGTGTTGGAGAAGATTTTTGAGAGTCCCTTGGGCTGGAAGGAGCTCCAACCAGTCCATCCTGAAGGAGATCAGTCCTGGGTGTTCATTGGAAGGACTGTTGTTGAAGCTGAAGCTCCAATACTTTGGCCATCTGATGCAAAGAGGTGACTCATTTGAAAAGCCCCTGATGCTGGGAAAGATTGAGGGCAGGAGGAGAAGGCGACAACAGAGGATGACATGGTTGGGTGGCATCATCGACTCAATGGACATGGGTTTGGGTGAGTCCGGGAGTTGGTGATAGACAGGGAGGCCTGGCGTGCTGCGGTTCCTGGGGTTGCAGAGTCAGACACGACTGAGCGACTGAACTGAACTGAACTGAAGAAACTGCAGCATAATGAACTGAGCAGTGGCATCATTCCTATACAACCAAAATACTTTTTTAAAGAAGGAACTGGCTTAGTAAAAAGAAAAAGAAGAAAAATAAATGCTGGACTATGAAGCAAAATCTCCAAGATCCAGTCATTGCTCTACAAGTGAGTTTCTATGAGATAGTTAATAATTATCTTTTCCTTCAGACCTCAAGTTTCCCATTTGTGACTTGAGGAAGTTCTCTGAAGCATGTCACTAACATATGACCAACTGTCCTGTGGCATTAGCTTGCCCAGCCTTATCCCCGACCATTCCACCCACACGTCCCCATCATGTATTTCCTCTTTTTCCAATGTAGACTTACTTGGCATATACTACCTGACTCAGAAATGCCTTAGTCTACCAATACAACACCCACACTATTTTAACTTAATTTTATTCTCTAAATTAATTTGCAAAACTTCAGCTTTGTTCTAACTAATCATGTCTATGAATTCACACATTCAGAAAAAATGCTTTCTAATACTTGTAAAACTTAATGGATAACTTAAATCTTTTTTTAATCCCTGTACCCCAAATCTTGTATATATTCCATTATAAGCAAATCAGACCTTGGGAAATTCAAACTTTCCTTTGGGCTTCCATAAAGATATTTGTTCTAATTTCAGAGAGCTGTGAGACAAAGTCCAGCTGGGAATGGAGCCAGCACCCTTTACTATCCTCTCCCAGTGTTAGGCACTTTTTCAATATCTATCCAAGTCACCAGGTTGACCCATTTACTTACTCCATCCTGAAATCTTCTACCACCACCTGGCCTTATATTTCTGAATTCTTTTCTGTGTCCCATGCTTGGACAAATTTCCTTTCATGACCGAACACAGAAAAGATGAAAAACACACTAAGTTGTGACTTAAAATAACATGGTTTTAGTAGTGTCCAGCCTACCGTCTCCTACACAAAAAAGGTATTATCTTATCCAAACTGCATTTTCTCCTTCTGGTTATCAGAATGACCTGAACTGCTCAGCATGGTCTATCAGACCCTCTTAGAGATCATTCCTACCTTGGGTCCCTGGGCATCATGACCTTGAGCAAGATCACTGTGTTGTTTGATTTTTTCCCCCCTTTCTGGTTTCTTGATTGTAAGGTGGATATAAACACAACTGGAAGTTAGACTGAACTGGGCTTCAGTCTTAGATCAACCACATAATGGTCATGTGTCACGAACAAGTGACTGAAGGACCCTATGTCCCAGATAATTTACATGTGAAATAGGAAAACTATCTTAAAAGTGACTTTTTATGAGATTTAAATGAGGCAATGTGGTTAAAATATCCAGCATAACATGTGGTAGCATTCTTATCAAATGCCATTTCCACTTTCAGTATCTGAAATACAGTTATGATCTGGCTATTATGACTGTTTCTAGCCTGTGAGAATATTTGGCTTCTTTAGCGACATTTAAACTATATTTCTATTTGCCCTCATGGAGATACACTGTTCCCATGAAGGCCTCTTTACTATACAGCAACTTCCTTGGCAAGACAGTCATATCAAAACCTGCTTTCTGAGAGACTTTCCATTTTCTTCCTGTTTCAGGCCTATGGGAAGCTAATTTAGAAGCAGAACTGATATGACTTCCTCTAAATGTATAAATGCTTTCTGGCTTGAAAATCCATGCCTTTTTTCTAATAACCTATCTAAGTATTCAGTCACTACTACTCACAAGAGACAAAATAATTTACCTGTTTATTCATTGCAATATTTAGCAAAATGTTGATATTTATCAGCACATATGTAACAGATGCAAAGAGATTCATAATTCCACTCTGTTTTTTCTTTTACACATTTCTTTTTTAAAATTGAAGTATAGTCGATTTACAGTGTTGTATTAGTTTCAGGAGCATCGCAAAGTGATTCAGTTACACGTAATACATATATATCACTTTTTATCAGATCATGTTTACTTTACTGGTTATCACAAAATATTGAGGATAGTTCCCTGTGCTATACAGTAGGTCCTTGTTAGTTACTTATTTTATATGTAGCAGCGTTATCCATCCTCACCCTTTTCCCTTTGGCAACCATAAGTTTGTTTCCTGTGCCTGTGAGTCCATCTGTTTTGTAAAAAGTTCATTTGTATTATTGTTCTTTAGATGTCACGCACAAGTGATATCATATTATATTTGTCTTTTCCTGTCTGGTTAGTTCGCTTAGTGTGATAATCTCTAAGTCCATCCATGTTGCTGCAATGGCACTATTTCATTCTTTTCTATGGCTGAATAATATTCCATTGTGTAACTATACCACATCTTTATCCATTCAAATAAAATCTGAGGGAGAGGATATGGAGGAAAAGGAATCTTCCTACACTGCTGTTGGGAATGTAAATTGGTACAGCCACTATGGAGAACAGTAAGGAGGCTCCTTAAAAGACTAAAACTAGAGCTACCATATGATCCACCAATTCCACTCCTGTGCATATCTTTGGAGAAAACCATCTTGTGGAATGAGTCCATCTCTGTGCAGCCACAAAGGTGTAAGTATTGTGTACAGTGTTTCTATAATAGCCTTGGAGTTTTTTGTTTTTCCAGTGAGGTTTGTTCCACCACCATTTTTAAGTTCCTCAAGAACGAAGATGATTTTCCCACTTCCTTAATCATTTGCCACAAAATCAAAAGCAATGTCTTTTGCAATGTGGGACTTTCAGGCATGTAAATTAGAAAATATTTTTCTGTTGGGAGATCTGAAAAATTCTATGAATAATCTGGGAGACCAATGTGACAAGTTTCATATAATTTAGGCCAGGGAATAAGTGATGTTGGGGATCTGATAGCTAGAACTTGGGTGAGAATTTCTGATTTCATCTTTCTTTTACTTTGTGTGGTTATATTTTTTGATCCTCTCTCACTGCTACAGTCACCCTGTTCCTTCCTTTTGCCTCCTACTGGTAATTCAGCTACTTTAACAGCTAATAAAGGAGGAAAAGAGAAAAACATCTGAGATTAAAATATTAAAAACTTGAATGTGCTTAAGAAGTATTTGCTGAGCAAAGAATTGAGTTACTCTCACTGCTGTTTCAGCCCTCAAATTATTTTTTCTTTGAGCAAAGACGAGAGTCTTAAGAAAAATGTCGAGAGGTAAATGGATGCTTTGCATGGTAATTATAGAGAGAATAACGCCCTCTTGAGGCGGGCAGGAAGCAGTAGACATATTTCTTAAAAGGAAAGAAAGAAAACCTCTCTCTCAAGACTCCTGCTACATATCTAGCCAATTGGGAAAGCAGGATTTCTGATGAACCCTGAAATTCCTAAGACTGTGGTCCTGGAAACTCAGGCAGGAGGGACTAGACTAGAACATCATCAGCAAGGGTCCCTTCAAATATAAGCTCTGACTCTAACATTTTGGTATGAAAATGTATATAGTTCTATGCATGCATGCACAGTCATGCCCGATTCTTTGCAACGTCTTGGACTGTAGCCCACCAGGCTCCTCGGTTCGTGGAATTCTCCAGGCCAGAATACTGGAGTGGGTTGCCATGTCCTCCTCCAGGTCAAGAACTTTCCTGACTCAGGGATAGAACCCATGTCTCCTGGATCTCCCACACTGGTAGGTAGATTTTTCACCACTGTGCCACCTGGAAAGCCCTATGATAATTTTACTTTCAATTAAGAAGGAAAAAAGAGATAAATAAAGAAGAAGAAACATATGCAGAAAGAAACAAGAAATTTTTTTTAATTACAGAGAAAAAAATAATCAAAGAATGGTTAAAAAAAAAAGGCTCCTCTATGAAAGAAAGTATTGAAGAAACTGGGAAAACCACTAGACCATTCAGGTATGACCTAAAACCAAATCATTGAAGAAACTGGGAAAACCACTAGACCATTCAGGTATGACCTAAAACCAAATCCTTTATGATTATACAGTGGAAGTGAGAAATAGATTTAAGGGACTAGATCTGATAGAGTGCCTGATGAACTATGGATGGAGGTTCATGACATTGTATAGGAGATGGAGCAAGACCATCCCCAAGAAAAAGAAATGCAAAAAGGCGAAATGGCTGCCTGAGGAGGCCTCACAAATAGCTGTGAAAAGAAGAGAAGCGAAAAGCAAAGGAGAAAAGGAAAGATATACCCATTTGAATGCAGAGTTACAAAGAATAGCAAGGAGAGATAAGAAAGCCTTCTTTAGTGATCAGTGCAAAGAAATAGATGAAAATAATAGAATGAGAATGAATAGAGATCTCTTCAAGAAAATTAGAGATACCAAGGGAACATTTCATGCAAGGATGAGCTCAATAAAGGACAGAAACAGTATGGACCTCCACACCAGGCTTCAGCAGTATGTGAACCGTGAATTTCCAGATGTTCAAGGTAGATTTAGAAAAGGCAGAGGAACCAGAGATCAAATTGCCAGCATCTGCTGGATCATCGAAAAAGCAAGAGAGTTCCAGGAAAAGCATCTATTTCTGCTTTATTGACTATGCCAAAGCCTTTGACTGTGTGGATCACAATAAACTGGAAAATTCTGAAAGAGATGGGAATACCAGACCACCTGACCTGCCTCTTGAGAAAGCTGTATGCAGGTCAGGAAGCAACAATTAGAACTGGACATGGAACAACAGACTGGTTCCAAATAGGAAAAGGAGTACGTCAAGGCTGAATATTGTCACCCTGCTTATTTAAGTTCTGTGCAGAGTACATCATGAGAAATGCTGGGCTGGATGCAGCACAACCTGAAATCAACATTGCCAGGAGAAATATCAATAACCTCAGATATGCAGATGACACCACCCTTATGGCAGAAAGTGAATAAGAACTAAAGAGCCTCTTGATGAAAGTGAAAGAGGAGAGTGAAAAAGTTGGCTTAAAGCTCAATATTCAGAAAACTAAGATCTTGGTATCTGGTCCCATCACTTCATGGCAAATAGATGGGGAAGCAGTGGAAACAGTGTCAGACTTTATTTTTTGGGGCTCCAAAATCACTGCAAATGGTGATAGCAGCCATGAAATTAAAAGACACTTACTCCTTGGAAGGAAAGTTATGACCAACCTAGACAGCATATTAAAAAGCAGAGACATTACTTGGCCAACAAAGGTCCGTCTAGTCAAGGCTATGGTTTTTCCAGTAGTCATGGATGGATGTTAGAGTTGGACTATAAAGAAAGCTGAGCACAGAAGAATTGATGCTTTTGAAGTGTGGTGTTGGAGAAGACTCTTGAGAGTCCCTTGGACTGCAAGGAGATCCAACCAGTCCATCCTAAAGGAGATCAGTCCTAGGTGTTCACTGGAAGGACTGATATTGAAGCTGAAACTCCAATACTTCGGCCATCTAATGCGAAGAGCTGACTCATTTGAAAAGACCCTGATGCTGGGAAAGGTCGAGGGAAGGAGGAAAAGGGGACAACAGAGGGTGAGAGGGTTGGATGGCATCACCGACTCAATGGACATGAGTTTGGGTGAACTCTGGGAGTTAGTGATGGACAGGGAGGCCTGGTGTGCTGCAATTCATGGGGTCCAAAGAGTCAAACACAGCTGAGAGACTGAAGTGAACTGAATGAAAGAAAGAAAAGGAAAAGAAAAATAAAAGAAGGTATCTGCTTGAGTGGTGAGTTCAAGTTTCATTTATTAATTGTTTATTTAACTTGTGTTCCTGTGACTCCTCCCATGGGCAGAAAGATTAATTTTCTTATCCTCAGTCATTGAATGTTTTTAAAGTGGCAGTTTGTTTCCGTAGTAAAGCTGAGAGGTTTATTTTCTCCCAGGAAAATTTGCTCTTTGCCATGAATAATGAGAGGAACTAATACTGGAGATCTATAAAATCACTACTGATTTTATTTTTAAGAGCTACATTAAAGGACTTTGTATTACTGAGACATGGTAATACACATTTAACAAGGCCACACATTCTAGAGGTCATATTAAAGTACAATTTTTGTTATGATTTCTTTAGAGTCCATTTTCAGCTTTGCTGAAAATAGCCAATGATTATAAATATTTACAACAAAATAATGTCTTTTATGGAATGAAGTTCTTATGAAGTCATTTTTTTTTTAGTTAATCCTTCAAATAAGGCAGAGTTAAAGCATCACCATCCCTCCAAATGAATAAATGTCAAAATTAAGGCAAAACTAAGAAAAAAAAAAACAGTGTAGTAATTTGAATGAAAATTAGTGGCTGAGGTTCAGGTATTACTCTGATACATCTTAGAAGAATTTGCAGGTCAAGAATCAATCAATTTCTTTAGAGTTGCTTAGAAACTCTGAATTTTTTTTTCTCATTTCTGCATTTGAAAATTTTGTCTTGATGATACATCAAGACTCAAATATATTACATCTCTCCCATCATGTTTCCCTGATTTTCAGACTCCAGAAGTAACATTTTCAATTATATGCTCCTGTTGCATTTTACCTGTACCTCTTTATAGCCTTTTAATATGTAGGTGTGATAATAATTAAATTTATAGCTATACTGTAATCTCCTCATAGAAAAAAGACACAATTCTCATTTCTTTGCAGTCCCAAATGTTCACTGGATGAAGAGAGGTGTATATATACAAAAGTATACAGTGCCTAACACAGCATGGTAAAACTGCAAATAAGTGTTAAGGGTAAATTAATTGAACAACTGCTGAGAAGTGAATAAATAAACCCATAAAGGAGCAGTTTCAGTAAAGTTCAATCACAAAGCAAATTAAGTGTCCTAGAAGGAAACATAGGTCAAAGCAACATTAATCAATGTTGCATAAACTAAGCAGAACCCAGTGCTAAAGGCACACTGGAGGAAGATCTGACAGCAATAGGTGTCAGGTTATTCAAAGGGTAGGTCTGATTCTGGACCTGTTATTGTATTTGACATTTCTTTAATCTTTTTTCAGTATTTTGGGACATGCTCAGGGAAGTTTCTCAGCTCTGTTTTCTAGCACATTTTTTGATCCCTTTGTGAATTTTTAAAATTAAGATACTTTTTTTAATTGCTAGAATTTTTATTTTGTTCTTCATGAGCATCTGTTCTTTATCATAATGCTTGGTTCTCAGGAACGCATGTAAGAATTAAAGATTTTAAAATTTAAAAAATAAAAAATAAAATTAAAAAAAAAAAGAAACAAAAAAAAAAAAAGAAAGAAGTTACTTCCTTTGGCTTTTTGTGATATTAAATATTGCTTTAAAATCCTTTTTAGTCGGCATTAAGGTCTCTTCCCTGGTGGTAAAGATGATAAAGATCTGTCTGCAGTGTGCGAGACCTGGGTTCAATTCCCAGGTCGAGAATATCCCCCCAGAATGGAATGGCAACCAACTCCAGTATTCTTGCCTGAAAAATTCCATGGACAGAGGAAGGAGCCTGGAAAGGTAAATGGGCAGCAGGTCAAAAAGAGTCACACATGACTGAGGGACTGACACTTAAAATAGTTTTTACTTTGCATTATGGTCCCTACTTCCTTAGTTATAGGTTCTTTGGGTAGTTGAGTTTATTTGTGTTTCTATAAAGATGTAGATGTTGCTTAGTTATTTTGTGATTCTCGGCTGTTGATAGAGGAATTCCTTCCATATTCTGTGGTGGGAATTTCTCCTAGTGTACTGGCTTCAGTATTGTGTAGATACTAGCCTTGAAAATGGTTTAGTTTTAGATTTGTCTGCTAGGCAGAGACATCTCAAAATCTGTTTCCAAGCAACACAGCCTTAGTTCCAGCTTCATGATAGTGAAGAAGCAGACTCTGTGGTAGATTCAGGTTTGTTTTATTCTTTATTTGTTTTTGAGTGTGGCTAAAAATTTGTTCATTAAAAAGCATATATTTATCATTTTACCTGATTTTGTATAAAAAGAAGATATTTCATCATATTTCTCATATGCTACCTTGAACTTAAAAAGAATCGCTAGGATTTCTAGTTTTCTAAAATATTTTATACTGAGAATTATTTTAATACATCTCTTTTTAGCAACAGTTGAGCTGAATATTATTGTATCCTCTATTGTGTTGATACAGTATTTTTGAAGAGAAGTATGAGCACTTCAGTAACTATTTGCCTGCCTTACGTTAAAGAAGATTTTAATAGTTCCTATGGGGTACTTCTTTTTTTTTTAATTTATTTATTTTGTTTTCCACTTCCTCATTCCTTTAAAAGTGAGGTCCACTTAAGTGGACCACTTAAGTCTGGTATTAGAATTTACACGAGTGGATTCCCCTGGATCTATTTTTATCCTCAAATGATGAATGAAAGAATATATCTCTGACCTTACTATTTCACTCTGAAGATCTGGTTGATGTGTAAAATGTTTAGTTAAATTTCTAGTATTTAGTTGTCATTTATCAAATTATTTTTCCTAATTCTCCTGCTTTCCTATTGAGTCATTTCTCTTTGTATAAGGAAATATATTTCTGGAAAATTTAAAATTGATATTGTATTTCAATTGAGCAGATGTCCTCACTGACTCAGTGGTAAAGAATCCACCTGCCAATGAGGGAGATATGAGTTCAATCCCTGTGTCAGGAAAATCCCCTGGAGAAGGAAATGACAACCCACTCCAGTATTCTTGCAAAGAAAATCCCCTGGACAGGGGAACTTGGCGGGCTACAGTCCAGAGTTGCAGAGTTGGACATGATTGAACACACATTTAAATTGTCTCTTTTTTTTTTCTAAAGAAAAGCTATAATACTATCTTTGAAATGAACCACACCTGCTGGTCTAGAGGTTCTATACTTCACTAAGGGTATAAGAGTCCAACTTATATTCACTTCTGTCTCTGAAAACTACTACATTTCTTTTTGTATAGGTCTGAAATGTGAAAAACACATACTACATAGGGATCTAGAATATTGTCTTAATGCTGCACATCATAAAACTTTGCAGTAATTACTTTTAAACCCAGAAATGGCTTTACGGCTTCTATTCAGCAAATGCTCCATATCTTTAAGGAAGGCATGGAGAAGAGTGTTGAAGTCTCCTGCCAAGTTCCTGCTTGACTGTGCTATTTTGCTTCATTGTTATTGTTTTAACTGCTACTGCTACTAATATTTAATACCAAAAGTACTACAGAACTCAAATACAAATGAAAGTTTTCTCTGCTTTTGTAGATTTCCATTTTGCTTTTATTTTAGTAAATGTATTCAAACATGTGCCAATATCATAAAAATAATCATTCTTCTTTCCCTTTGAAAAAAATATATCTGTTAAGATGAACTTCTCTAGTTGCTTTTTAAAATTTCAAGAACTAGCTGAGGGCAACTTTAAATGATTTTTAAAAGGCGATCTAAATTGTGATTTAATGAATTACATCTAACTTACTAAAGAAGAACTGCAGAGTTCCAGGCTTTTTAAAAACATGTTTTAAATTTCCAACATCACAAAATACTAATAAAAGAGCTGTTTGCTAAGTATTATAGTTATCCATGGGTCTTCATGCTGCTGGATTAACATTTGTAATGGGCACAGGGTCTGTGGCTGTGCACTTAGGAAGCTGTTTTCTGTCTGTGGGCTTTTGCTTCTTTATATGTAAGCTGAATCTACATTCTACTCGTGGTTCCTTACCACAGAATGGGGAAGGAAAATGAGGTTATGTCTGTAAATGTGTCAAATGTCTAGAACTTCCTGTTCAATAAGTAAAGAAGAGATCATTAGACATGAAAGATAAAACAAAAAAATTATTTATTGTTAAATCAGTGAGACAAAGAAGAGACAAGAGGACAGAATTCTTATTCCATTCCATTCACTTATTCACACATTAATTCATTCAAAATGCCATTGAGAGACAACTGTACCCTAAGCACTGCGCAAGATACGGGGACTACAAAGTTGAAAACGGTATAGTTCTTTAAGGAATCTACCACCTAGTAAGGGAAGCAGTTATAGACAGAAAGAGCTGCAGCAGAGCACATGACATGATGAAGACTCAATGTGAATATCAAGGGTACAGGGAAATATCAGTGTAAGAAGGGAAGACTAAAGTAGGAGTTGCTATAACTGACTTAATATTTTTGAAAAGCTATTGATAATATTCAACTGCATTTACAAGCTGCTCTAAGGAAAAAATGTCTTAAGATTATTTCAGCACTATAAATCAGAGTCTGTTAGTATTTTTCTCAGTTCCTTTGAAGTTAACCTTAACTTTTCTTAAAAGTATGTAAAATTAGGGAAAAAATAAGTTTAAGCTATGACAAAATAGAGAGAGTATTAAAAAGCAGACATCACATTGCCAACAAAGGTCTGTACAATAAAAGCTATGGTTTTTCCAGTAGTCATGTACACATGTAAGACTTGGACCATAAAGAAGGCTGAACTTTTGACACTTTTGAATTGTGGTGCTGGAGAAGACTTGAGAGTTCCTTGGACTGCCAGGAGATCAAACCAGTCAACCCTACAGGAAATCAGTTTCAGCTCAGTTCAGTTGCTTAGTCGCATCTGACTCTTTGTGACGCCCTGAACCACAGCACACCAGGCCTCCCTGTCCATCACCAATTGCCGGAGCCCACCCAAACCCATGTCCGTTGAGTCAGTGATGCCATCCAACCCTCTCGTACTCTGTCATCCCCTTCTTCTCCTGCCCTCAATCTTTCCCAGCATCAGTCTTTTCCAATGAGTCAGCTCTTCGCATCAGGTGGCCACGTATTGGAGTTTCAGCTTCAACATCAGTCCTTCCAATGAACACCCAGGACTGATCTCCTTTAGGATGGACTCGTTGGATCACCTTGCAGTCCAAGGGACTCTCAAGAGTCTTCTCCAACACCACAGTTCAAAAGCATCAATTCTTCTGTGGTCAGCTTTCTTGATAGTCCAACTCTCACATCCATACATGACCACTGGAAAAACCATAGCCTTGACTAGACGGAACTTTGTTGGCAAAGTAATGTCTCTGCTTTTCAATATGCTGTCTAGGTTGGTCATAACTTCCCTCCTAAGGAGCAAGCATCTTTTAATTTCATGGCTGCAATCACCATCTACAGTGATTTTGGAGCCCAGAAAAATAGTCAGCCACTGTTTCCACTGTTTCCCCATTTATTTGCCATGAAGTGATGGGAAATCAACCCTGGATATTTATCGGAAGGACTGATGCTGAAGCTGATGATGCTCCAACACTTTAGCCACCTGATGCAAAGAGTGGACTCATTGGAAAAGACCCTGATGCTGGGAAAGATTTAGGGCAGGAAGAGAAGGGGGTGACAGAGGCTGAGATTGTTGGATGGCAATCACCAACTCAATGGATATGAGTTTGAGCAAAATTTGGCAGATGGCAAAGGACAGGGAAGCCTGGTGTGCTGCAGTCCAAGGTGTCGCAGTGTTGGACATGACTTAGAGACTCAACAATAACATTAGCTATGCAAAATGTGAATCTTATTATGGGTCCCCTAGCCACCACTCCTCTGTCCTTCCTCAGAGGTCCTCACCACTAATAGATTTGTCAGCATTTCTGCAGTCCCCTTCTATGAGTTGACTTTCATACACAGGTAAATTAATTATACATTTCAAAAACAAATGGAAACATAGTCATGCAATTTTCTTTTTCAATTAAAATTATTTCTTAAAAATTCCTGCATAATTTCATACAGATGCACTTCTTTTAAAATCACTGTTGCATAGAATTCCACAGTATAATTTCCTTTTAGAATGAATTTTCAGTGCCTGCATACCCAGGGTTTGTCATACACTTTCCAGGAACATATGTGAGTGAAGAAAGGAATTGATTTCCTGAATCTTTAACTTTCCAGTGTGCTCTGCCTCCAAATCTATTTGCCTGAGAATGCCTCTATGATCAGATTGGTTTTCTTTCCTCTCCCTACTTTCACCATCAGTAGCATTCTCCTTTTTAACAGCAGAAAAGCATGTCTTCCACCAATTCCTATTATTTACTATGATGCACTTGCCTCAAAATATAAAACACTTTGCAGTGCAAATCAAAGGACACTTGGAGAATGCATAGCTTCTAGGGGA
Source organism: Capra hircus (assembly GCF_001704415.2). Classification (NCBI taxonomy): domain Eukaryota; kingdom Metazoa; phylum Chordata; class Mammalia; order Artiodactyla; family Bovidae; genus Capra; species Capra hircus. The sequence continues at coordinate 76,844,570 of NC_030808.1, forward strand.
AGGGGCCAAGAAGAGCAAGTCATAGAAAATTTAAACATTGAGAATGTAATATTGATTTCATTCAGGCAATTGAAATAGCTTTGTGCTGGAATTCAGAAGTAAGATGGCTGTCCCTTGAATAGGTATATATGTCTATTTGAATTGCAAATGAAGTCAAATATTTTTGATATATGAGAGCTATCTTTGCTATTTCGATTATATGGCAGACTTTTTCCGTATATTGATTGAGTGAATTTATAGCCTTAAACTTGGATAAAAATAATTTTAAAGCATAGGCACAATATTAAAAACATTAGAAATCACATCTGCAATAAAACACTGTGATTAAAATAAAGTCAATGTCACAGTTTCTCAAAATTCTTTTAGGAATAATTGAAAAAAAATTTAAAGACAGTAGTCTTCTAATACTCTCCTATTGATGGATCTCCATCATTCCTTCACTCAGCTGATGCCTACTTGCTGCTGTGTGCTGGGTAACTATTTGAAGAAGTGGAGGTATGCCAGTGAATAATAATAAGCAAAATCATCCAAACAACCAAAGAAAAACCCAATCAAAACCAGTCCAGTAGAAGGAGACAGAAAATAAAAACACACCATTCTATAAAGCATAAAATATACAGTATGCCAGATGGTATTAGAGTACATGCACAGGTCCTGTGCCGAGGTTATATCTGGGGTTTTTGAAGATTTGAAAGATGGATAGAAAGTCTTGAGAAGAGTGAGCAAAGGGAATCCTGGTAGGCGAGGTGAGAAAGGTAAGGGGAGGAAACATTGGGAGGAAAGAAGTAAGGGCTAAAATGTAGGTTAAGATTTAGATAAATTATTGTGAAAATCCTGACTTTTACTCTGAATGAGATGGGAAACCAGTGGAAAATTTTAAGCAAGAGAGAGAGAGAATCTGACTTTCATTTTGAAAGAATCACTCTACTGACCCTGTTGAAAGTAGGCCACAGGTGGATGAGAGTGAAAGCTGAGAGGCCAGGTAGGAGGCTGTTTTAGGCATCTGGGTAACAGACGGCGGTGGCTCAGACCAGAGCAAGCATGGAGGAGGTGGGCATTGACTGGATTCTTCAAAGATCTTTACACTACATCTGTAATAAGAGTGTACAAATTACTGCCAAATGGGATGGAGATAAGAAAAAGTGATTTCATATAGTGATTTCTAGGCTTTTGGCTTGAACTACTGAAATGATAGTTTCTAGTTATTCAGTTCTGGAAGACTAAGATGAGAACAGGTTTGGAAGACAGGATTAAAAGTTTATTTTTCAAGCTATGTATGAGGTGAGGTGTATATTAGATATAAAAAAAGAAGCTGCCAATAGGCAGGTAGATATATGAGTCTAGAGGTCAGAGGGGGAATCTGAACTAGAAACATAAATTTTCAAATGGAGAGAAGTGGATGTTGAATCAGGGAATCTAGAGACTGGAAGAGGTCACAGTGTAGATGGAGAAGAGATCTTAAGACCACGTCCTGGGAAACTGCAACAGGAGGAAGTGAGGGAGATGGTGAGGAGCCCAGAAAACGGACTCGGTCTCTTTGAGTAAGGGGCCATTTGAGGAAGAGAGAAAGAGTCAGGAGAGTGCAACATTTTGGAAAGTAAGACAAGAAAGTGCTTTCACTTTAACATGCTCCACATTTTTCTCTATATTTTTTAAATTAAGCAGTGAACATATGTCTTTGTGCACATATGTAACTATTTCCTAAGGACTGATTCCAGAAGTAGACCTGATTTGCCAAAGATGTGTGCACTTAAAACTTTATAGATTCTGCCAAATTGCCTTCTAAAAACTGCTTCACAAATTTATCACTCTTCAAGAGGGTTTGAGAGTGCCTGTTGCCCCACATTGTTGCACATTCTTGATAATACTAAACTTTAAAAATACATTCAAACTTCTTATTTCCATTTTATGTACACCCATGGCAGATTCATGTCAGTTCAGTTCAGTTCGGTTCAGTTGCTCAGTCCTGTCTGACTCTTTGAGACCCCAGGAATCGCAGCACATCAGGCCTCCCTGTTCATCACCAACTCCCGGAGTTCACTCAGACTCACGTCCATTGAGTCCCTGATGCCATCCAGCCATCTCATCCTCTGTTGTCCCCTTCTCCTCCTGCCCCCAATTCCTCCCAGCATCAGAGTCTTTTCCAATGAGTCAACTCTTCACGTGAGGTGGCCAAAGTATTGGAGTTTCAACTTTAGCATCATTCCTTCCAAAGAAATCCCAGGACTGATCTCCTTTAGAATGTACTGGTTGGATCTCCTTGCAGTCCAAGGGACTCTCAAGAGTCTTCTCCAACACCACACTTCAAAAGCATCAATTCTTTGGCACTCAGCTTTCTTCACAGTCCAACTCTCACATCCATACATGACCACTGGAAAAACCATAGCCTTGACTAGACGGACCTTTGTTGGCAAAATAATGTCTCTGCTTTTCAATATGCTATCTAGGTTGGTCATAACTTTTCTTCCAAGGAGTAAGCGTCTTTTAATTTTATGGCTGCAGTCACTGTCTGCAGTGACTTTGGAGGCCAAAAAAATAAAGTTTGACACTGTTTCCACTGTTTCCCCATCTATTTCCCATGGAGTGATGGGACCAGATGCCATGATCTTCGTTTTCTGAATGTTGAGCTTTAAGCCAACTTTTTCACTCTCCGCTTTCATTTTAATCAAGAGGCTTTTTAGTTCCTCTTCACTTTCTGCCATAAGGGTGGTGTCATCTGCATATCTGAGGTTATTGACATTTCTCCTGGCAATCTTGATTCCAACTTGTGCTTCTTCCAGCCCAGTGTTTCTCATGATGTACTCTGCATATAAGTTAAATAAGCAGGGTGACAATATACAGCCTTGACGTACTCCTTTTCCTGTTTGGACCCAGTCTGTTGTTCCATGTCCAGTTCTGACTGTTGCTTCCTGACCTGCATATAGGTTTCTCAGGAGGCAGGTCAGGTGATCTGGTATTCCCATCTCTTTCAGAATTTTCCACAGTTTATTGTGATCCACACAGTCAAAGGCTTTGGCATAGTCAATTAAGCAGAAATAGATGTTTTTCTGGAATCTCTCTTGCTTTTTCCATGATCCAGCGGATGTTGGCAATTTGATCTCTGGTTCCTCCGCCTTTTCTAAAACCAGCTTTGTATGGCAAAACCAACACAATATTGTAAAGTAAAAAAATAAATAAATAAAACTGAAAAAAATGCATTCAAATATCTTATTTTGTTTTAACTTGCATGTTTCTTAGTGTTAAATTTGAGCATTTTTTAAATCAGTTTATTGGCCATTTACATATGCTAAGTGAATCCTGATATAAATCATTTGCCCATTTTCTATTGATTTGTTTTCTTAATGATGTGTAGCTATAGAAAAGCATTTTTATATTCAGAATGTAATTTCAGTCTGTCATTTGTTTAATTTTGTTTATGGTGTCTTTCATTACAGAGAAATTGAAAATGTTTATATAGTCAAGTATTTCAGACATTTTCTTTATGGTTCTGGAGTTGTGTTTTGGAAATATATTTCCCCTACTATATGGTTATAAAAGTTACCCTGTATTTTCTCAACACTTTTATAGTTTACTTTTTATAGTTACCATTCTAAACCATAAGGAATTTATACTAATAGATGGCTCAAAGTTGAAAATAACTGTTTTTCCCAAAAGTATAACACGTTTTGGCAATGCCATTCATTGAATATTTGCTCTTTTTTCCCCAGTGGTTTGAAATGTCACTTTAATCATCAGCTGAAGGTCAACATTTTTTTTTGCATCATTCTTTTTCTTGATTCTGTGTGCAATTCAGTCACCCTACTTATTTATTTCTGCATATTTTACATCTTTTAATGACTTATTTTATGATCTTTATATATCTTAAGTGGTCTTATGGGGAGTACTGTTTCACATTTTCTATTTTGTTTAAGCATTAGTATCTATTTATGATATTCCAATATATAACAAAAAAGTATTTTGGGAATTTGCATAGGATTTTGTTGGACCTAGATAGTACATTCAAAAGCAGAAACATTACTTTGCCAACTAAGGTCCGCATAGTCAAGGCTATGGTTTTTCCTGTGGTCATGTATGGATGTGAGAGTTGGACTGTGAAGAAGGCTGAGCGCCGAAGAATTGACGCTTTTGAACTGTGGTGTTGGAGAAGACTCTTGAGAGTCCCTTGGACTGCAGGGAGTTCCTCCCAGTCCATTCTGATGGAGATCAACCCTGGGATTTCTTTGGAAGGAATGATGCTAAAGCTGAAACTCCAATACTTTGACCACCTTATTTGAAGAGTTGACTCATTGGAAAAGACTCTGATGCTGGGAGGGATTGGGGGCAGGAGAAGAAGGGGACGACCGAGGATGAGATGGCTGGATGGCATCACGGACTCGATGGATGTGAGTCTGAGTGAACTCCGGGAGTTGGTGATGGACAGGGAGGCCTGGCGTGCTGCGATTCATGGGGTCGCAAAGAGTCAGACACGACTGAGCGACTGAACTGAACTGATAGCTAAATTTGGAAATGGCATTCTTATAATAAATCTTTTTTTTTCAGTAAGTGCAATATACTCTTTCCTCCGTATTCTTTGCTTGTTGCTGTTTAGTTGGTCAGTTGTTGTGACTCTTTTGCGACCCCATGGACTGTAGCCTGCCAGGCTCCTCTGTCTATGGGTTTTCCCAGGCAAGAATACTAGAATGGGTTGCTATTTCCTTCTCCAGGGCATCTTCATAACCCACGACTGAACCTGTGTCTCTTGCCTTGGCACGCGGATTCTTTACCACTGAGCTACCAGGGAAGCCCTTATTTCTAGAAAGGCTTCTTTAATTATCTTTATATTAGGTTTATTCCTAGTTAATTTATGAGTTTTCCAGGATTTTATGAGAAAGAGTATATTCAAAGGGTGCCCAAGAGGAGGGTCTACCTCAGATTTTTAATATTTTCTAGGTCTATTGGCTAGACTCCCATATTCACATAGCACATAACATAATTAAAATATGTCTTCAGGTTAATTTTGGTACTTTCATTTTATAGCTGATAACCTAATAAAATAGACCACTAGATGGCAGAAAAAGCCATCTTTTCTGAACTGGTAAACCTTATTTAGAAAGAAAGAACTGATTTACAACCCCACTGAGAAGAATAAATTATTTTATAGTCCACAACACACCAGCATTCACTGGCAATAATATTGACCTAGAAAAGTCAATATTAAATATGTCAATGATCCCTACTTCACAGTAACGGACATAAATTATATTTTATTAAATTCTTTATGTAAATATGTTTTTTATTCTTTCTTGAAATTTTTTTCCTCCCCACCACTCTCCTTGTTCTACTGCCCACATTGAAAATTGAGTCTCAGAACACCAAAGATTAACATTCTCAAGTTGTTCTGGCAAGAGTATACCTTTACTATAGTACAAAAAGAAATATGATCTCTGGAAACACTATTCCCTGCTCTAACTCTATACCTAATTCAGTGTCTGGCATGGTGTTCAGTAGTGTTTACTGAAGGAATAAGTAAATACGTGCATGCACATTCAATCGCTCAGTTATGTCTGACTCTTTGAGACCCCCACGGACTGTAGCCTGCCAGTCTTGTGTGTCCATTGGATTTTCCAGGCAAGAATACTGTAATGGGTTTCCATTTCCTCTTCCAGGGGATCTTCCCAACCCAGGGATCAAACCCGTGTCTCTTGCGTCTCCTGCATTAGCAGGCAGATTCTTTACCACTTAGCCACCTGGGAAGTCCCAATGAGTAAATACAAGGAATCAAATATTGACTTTGCTAGTTAATATCCTGACCTTAGTCAAGTTATTTGCCTCTAGAACAAAAATCAGACTGATTATATTCTATGCAGCCAAAGATGGAGAAACTCTATACAGTCAGCAAAAATAAGACCTGCATCTGACTGGCTCAGATCATAAGCTCCTTATTGCAAAATTCAGGCTTAAATGGAATAAAGTAGGGAAAACCACTGGGCTATGCAGGTATGACCTAAATCCAATCCCTTATGATTATACAGTGGAGGTGACAAATAGGTTCAAGGGATTAGATCAAGTGATAGGCAGAATGCCTGAAGAACTATGAAAGGATCTTCTTAACATTGTACAGGAAGCAGTGACCACAACCATCCCCAAGAAAACGAAATGCAAGAAGGCAAACTGGTTGCCTGAGGAGGCTTTACATATATCTGAGAAAAGAAGAGAAATGAAAGGCAAAGGAGAAAGGGAAAGATATACCTTATTGAATTCAGAGTTCCAGAGACTAGTAAGGAGAGATATTAGAAAGAAGATACCGATTAATCTTCCCTGGTGGCTCATTCAGTAAAGAATGCAACTGCAGTGCAGGAGACCTGGGAGGCCTGGGTTCGATCCCTGCGTTGGGAAGATCCTGTGGAGGAGGGCATGGCAACCCACTCCAGTATTCCTGTCTGGAGAATCCCATGGACAGAGGAGCCTGGCGGGTTACAGTCCATGGGGTGGCAAAGAGTGGGACACAACTGAGTGACTATGCACACGCTAAGCACACTGATGAACCTATTTGCAGGGCAGCAGTGGAGATGCAGACATATAGCACAGACTTGTGGACACAGGGGGTGGGGGAAGGAGAGGGTGGGATAAATGGAGTAGCATGGAAACATATACACTGGCATACGTAAGACAGATAGCCAGGAGGAATTTGCAGCATGTCTCAGGGAACTCAAACCGGGGCTCTGTGACAACCTAGGGGGGTGGAATAGGGTGGGAAGTGTGAGTGAGATAAGAGGGAGGGGATATATGTATACTTATGGCTGATTCATGTTGATGTATGACAAAAACCAACACAGTATTGTAAAGCAATTATCCTTCAATTAAAAAAAATTTTTTTTAAAGATCTTAAATGAACAATGCAAAGGAATAGAGGAAAACAGTAGAATGGGAATCACTAGAGATCTTTTCATGATAATTGGTTATGTTCAAAATCCTTCAACCTATACTTCAGCAGTCTGTGAACAGAGAACTTCAGATGTTCCAGCTGGATTTAGAAAACACAGAAGAACCAGAGATCAAACAGCCAACATTCGTTGGGTCATAGAGAAAGCAAGGGAGTTCTGGAAAAACTTCTGCTTCATTGACCATGCTAAAACCTCTGACTGTGTGGATCACAACAAACTGTGGAAAATTCTTAAAGAGATGGGAATACCAGAACACCTTACCTGTCTCCTGAGAAACCTGTTAAGTGGATCAAGAAGCAACAGTTAGAACTGGACATGGGAAAACAGACTGGCTCAAAACTGGGAATGGAGTATGTCAAGGCTGCAACCTGGGTCTCCTGTGTTGCAGGCGGATTCTTTACCTCTGGCCCAGCAGGAAAGCTGTAGATTGCCACCTTGCTCACTTAACTTTTATGCATAGTACATGATATAAAATGCCAGGAGGATGGATCACAAGCTGAGAGCAAGATTACCAAAAGAAATATCAGCAGACTCAGATATGCAGATATTATCACACTAATGGCAGTACTAAAGAACCTCTTGAGTGGGGTGAAAGAGAACAGTGAAAAAGCTGGTTTAAAACTGAACATTCAAAAAAACTAAGATCATGGCATCTGGTCCCATCACTTCATGGCAAATAGAAGAGGGGGAAAAGTGAAATCAGTGATAGATTTTAATTTCTTAGGCTCTAAAATCACTACAGATGGTGAGTGCAGCCCTGAAATTTAAAAAAGACCTTTGCTCCTTGAAAGAAAAGCCATGACAAACCTAGACAGTATATTAAAAAACAGACATATCTCTTTGCTGACAAAGGTCCCTATAGGCAAAGCTATGGTTTTTCTGGTAGTCATGTACACATATGAGATTTGGACCTTAAAGAAAGCTGAGCGCCAAAGAACTGATGCTTTCAAACTGTGGGGCTGAAGAAGACTCTTGAGTGTCCCTTGGACAGCAAGGAGACCAAATCAGTCAATCCTAAAGGAAATCAACCCTAAATATTCATTGGAAGGACTGATGCTGAAGCTGAAGCTCCAATACTTTGGCCACCTGATGCAAAGAGCAGACTCATTGGAAAAGACCCAGATGTTGGGAAAGATTGAGGAAAAGTGAAGAAGCGGGCAACAGAGGACGAGATGGTTGGATGGCATCACCAATTCAATGGACATGAGTTTGAGTAAATTCTGGGAGGTAGTAAAGGACAGGGGAGCCTGGCATGCTGCAAGCTATGGGGTCACAAAGGGTCGAACATGACTTAGCGACTGAACAACAAAAACAATAGCAGAACTTAATTTTACTCTTCTCTAAAATGGGGAAAGTGTACTTACATTTTTGTCATCATGTAAAATGGGAACTTTATGAAAGTGTATGGCAGATAGTAAGCATGCTGTGTATTGGTTTTCTCCTCTCTTTTATTGACTGAAAAATAAAACTTATTTCTCCAGGTACCCTGGTTATTCTACTGTAAAGATTTTATTGTTTTGGTAAGGCTATTACTGTATAGGATAGATGGTAATTTAAAACTGAAATTTAGACTGTGACTATTATTGCTAGCTCTAGAAGGGATATCAGGTTTCCTATTGCTTCATTTTATAAATGAAGAAACTGAGGCACAGAAAGAGGGAATATCTTTCTCCAATTCCTTCACCAAGTTCATTGCCGCAGTGAAACTACGCTCCAGGTTTTTTAGTTTCCCAGCACAACACAAGATGTTTTGCTTTGCCTGTTCCTCTTCTCTCTCTCTCTTCTATGCCTCCCTTTACAAGGCAGCTTTCCAAAATTATAGTCAAATGATCATTAGCCAAGAGGGACCCCCTGGAGAAGTCAGTCAGATGGCAGGCAAAGTTAAGACACTGCATCTGTTAATGTTTTATTCTCATGTTAAACATCAGCTAGAGACTTAGGACAAGCCCTATGGGGTCCCAGAGTCCTGCAGCTCACATGCAACGCTTTGCATCCACTCTGGCTTTTGAGACACTGGAGCACAGATGAACAGCTGAGGAAAATGTGAGAGTCAGCAGTTAATCAAAGGGCAAATCTGCAATGTGGTTCAGGATCTGGGCCTCTCTTCTGAGCAATCAGATTGTGGAATCTAACTGTCCCACTTCTCTCTGTCTCACCAACACCTGTGTTCAATAAATACTTAGCCTTTGCATACACTAATTGTTTAGATATTCAGTTAGCTGTTTTTTTCCAAAATATTTCATATTTCCTTGCATCTTTCTCCATCAATTGAAATGTGTCCTTAAATTGCATGTTAAAACTATTTGACACATAAAAATAGTGTTTACTAATAAGTAAACTTCATTTTAAATTTCATTTTCTTGTATTGATCTTTTAACTGAAATATTTTGCTTATTTAACCCACTCCCCTCTTCAGATTTTTGTAGAAAAATTTTGGCATCTAGTAAAAATGTGTTTGTAAAATTAGAGTTAATTTCATCTTTAAATTTTAACTTTCAGTTTTTAAAAATAGATAGTTGCTCATAAATTTTCATTGATTTTCAATGAGTAGATACAATCGGTATTATCTTTTTGAAACTTTAATTTCATTGAGAAGTGAAGTTTGTCAGACCCAATGAAGTGGAATTAATTCTTTAAAATATCATTCATTCATTCATTCAATTGATCATTTATTGAGCATTTCCTATTTTCCAAGTCTTTGTTTGCACATTGCTGTGTTACTCATTATAAAAAGCTTTATAGTAGGTACTATTAGCCCCACATTCCAGATGAAGTAACTGATATTTAAAGGGGCGCATGTCACATAACAAATAAAAAAAGGCAAGGCTCAGATTCACGTCCAGAGTATTTGGGCTTCGCTTGTTGTCCCATGAAATCCCGATAAACTAATAATGCTGCTTAATAATAATATTGCTTTTAAAATTAATAATAGTAATCATTATTAATAGATTTATTAAGTACATAGTACTTAGCAGTGGCCATATGTTACACATTTTTACAGATAGTGTCTGATTCTTCACATTTTTTCTCATTCCTTTGGCTTCCCTGATGGCTCAGCAGGTAAAGAATCCACCTTCAGTGCTTTAGACTCAGGAGAAGTGGGTTTGATCCGTGAGTCAGGAAGATTCCCTGGAGGAGGGTATGCAACTACTCCAGTATGCAACTACTCCAGGGTAGGCAACTACTTGTCTGGAGAACCTCATGGACAAAGGAACCTGGCCAACTACAGTCCATAGGCTGGCAAGGAGTCAGATACAACCGAAGTGACTGAGCAGACACATATATACAGCATTTAAAGATCGTAAGAAAATCGATGACAGGGAAAAGAAAAAAATCCCTGATTTTACCCCAGACAGATCCTGAGGAAGAGAGGCCTCCAGGAGACCTTCCTTCAAAGAGTTACTTGAGCTACATCTTCAAGAAGAATAGGAACTCACCTTGTAACAACATTTCAGAGAATGAATGAGAATCCTCCTTGAATAACTTATGCAAAGCACTACAATGTGAGAGACAAGGTGCATTTGAAGAATTCAAACCAGTTCAGAATGAGGGGAATACAAAGTGTCTATCAGGGAGTGTCAGAGGCTAAGGTGCATAGCCAGTGAGGCAGGGTCCTGAAGATCTCTCGAATACAATAAGGTGCTGAGTCCGTGGAAGAGGGGAAAAGTTTTGGCAAGAATCTTTCCCCCATGAGAACGAGCAGCGTGCTTAACAAATAAATGATCAAGACTGACTTCTACATGCTTTCTTTATGTATTCCCTGAGTATAAGTGCTGCTTTACTTCAAACCCACGTTTAGTATCAAATCTTGATTTCTTAGAGGTGCAGTGGAGACAGCGGAGATTGACAAAACACCCCATAAAGTAGCAGGGGCCTCTTGGTGTGGGGTCCTGGGCTCTGAAGTTTTAACCAGATGTCTGGACACAGCCTCAGTGTGTTTTCCTTCTGAGTGTGGCTCTTACTTTTCCTGTTCACTCAGACCTACAGCTGGGAATAGAGACTGGAAACGAGAGGGCTTGCCTGAGATCTAGGAGCCAGAAAAAGCGGCAGATGAAAGTGTTGACCCTTCCAGTCTCGACTTCTGTTCCAGAGATTAGTGCAGATCTTCCTGCTCTGTTCAGAGAAGAGTATAAAGTTTTAGCTGGAAAAAAATGAGTGATGTTTTCCAACACTGTTGAGCAGCACTGGTGGGACTAAAGTTGAGATGGGATGGGCTTGTATACTAATAGGGGCCAGTGATAAAATTTATTACAATAACAGTCATTGGGCCCAGTCTGTGTGTCAAGCACTATACTAACCATTTTACAAACATTAGCTCATTTTTTCCCCCACACTAATCCCATGAGGTAGGGATTCCTTTTCCTCTTTCACCGATTAGAAAGCTGTGTTTCATGAGGTTAAGTAGTTTCTCAGACTTCATCCTACACTTCTCTTGTGCAAGAGCCAAGAGTTATACACAGGTCTGGTTGATTCCAAGCCCATGCTCTTTAGAGAGGCAGTTTTATGCAGTAGAAAGAGCACTTTTTAAGGAGTCAGTCTGGATTTGAATTCTCATTCTGCCAGTTAATTTGCTGTAAAATCTCATTTAAGTCATTTATTCTCTGCTTCTTGGCTTTCTTATAAGCAAATGGGATTGATCATAATTTTGTTTACTGTAGATATTTTTTGTGGAAACCAAATGAATTCACATATATATACGCTTTCTGATATTGTCAAAGTCTATTTCAAAGAATTTACATATTTTTGTTTATTTCAAAGCCTCAATTGTTATACCAAGAAATTTGGGAAAACAGTGGTCCTGCATGACTCAGATGGACATTGGAAAAAACGACTGAGATGATCTATGAGGAAGCACTTTATAAACTGTAAAGTACTGTACAAATGAGGTAATGTGCAAGCGATCACCTTATAATTCTAAAAGGCTATAAGGGATTATAGTGATTACTGTCAGTTCCTCGGAGACCAATAATAAGTATCACTAGCTAATATTCTTTCACTTTTATTAGGTTCCTTAGGTTTCTGTGGCATATATTTTCCAAGTAACTTGGCATAGAACTTCGTCCTGGCCAGTTCTCCTGCTCCCAGACCCTTTGCCACTATAAAGCAAGATGACGCCAGCATGAAAGTAGCAGCATGTTCTTTGAATGACCTGCTAAAGTCAGAGCCTCATGTATTACATATCCTAGGATCGGCACATGCATTAATACTATAAAAGAGGTTTTGTGAGAGAGACAAATACAAACACCATGAGGTCACTTCTTCCAGACTATAACAGGATGCAGACTCTTGGAAGGAAATAGTATAAATGTCCTTTTGGAAAATTTTGTCTCTGAGTACAGAACACATTATAAATTTTTCCAGAACCCTCCAACATACAGTACATCAACAGAGTGCCTCTTCTTTTCTTTCCTTTATTCATCTCTCTGTCTCTTTTTAAGTCATTCTATTTTCAGAGAAAGGAGGAAAAGCTGGGAGGAATTTTCAGTTACTAAGGATTTCCAACTTGAATTTCTGCTCTTCAGGCCCCAGTTTGTTTGCAGAGAGAGCAATACAATCAGTCCAGAACCAAGGTCCCTGTCTCACTTTTTCAGCTGGGTGAATAGTTCAATACTCAGCCCTCTTCCTCTGCCAAGGAAGGCAGTATGACATGAAGTTAAACAAATACTGAAGTAGAAATCAGGAGATTTTGGCTTTACCGTATAATTCCACAGATAATTGCAGTATGACAAAATAACTATTTTTAAGTATATCTACTGTGTTTCTGGCACTACTTGACAGAAGCTCACTAAATAGTTACAGAATTAAAAAACTCAGTAATAAGCAAGATTTTAATGAAGGCCTCAGTGCAGTTACCTGATCATTGTTCTTCTAGACTTCAAGCAGTGCTAGCCATAGCATGCAACTTGTTCTTGGGACGAAGAAATGACTCCAGAGGTGGTATAAGAACTGTGAGTCAAACTCAGGTTTGTTGCCTCCACTATCGGATGCTGCCCTTATGGTGAGTGAAGGGCACCTCTCTGAGCCTCAGTTTCCTCATCTACAAATGAAACAATTAGATTAGATAATCCCTAAAACACCTTCCAGTTCTGTGCATCTACTTCTAAATAACAATTTGTTTCACATAGCAATTTAAGAACTCTAGATTTAGAAAGAATTTTATGTAAACACTCAAAGCTAAGTTCCCACTCCAGAAAAAAATAACATCAGACACACAAGTTGTATGATCTCTTCTTCCAGACAGTAGTGCCACAATATTCCTTTCATGTCTTATTTTACAGTTACATATCCAAAATTACCAAGTGACTGATTGCCATCCTTTGATCTCATCCCATACCCTAGGTAGTTAATTTCCTTTCTTAAAAAAGCCTCAAACATTTTAAACTGTTGTGACTGTTAATCTTCAGCTTTTTCTTTAGACCAATGGTTTCCATTCATGATGGCACATTAATGTCATCTGTGCAGCTTTTAAAATGTAAGAATCTCTAGATCCCATTCTTTGAGATTCTGATTTAATTGATCTTTGATCAAGATGGAGTCCAAGCCTCTTTTTTAAAAGCTACGCAAGTCAGGGTCCACTAGAGCAGTGTCTCTTAAATTTCAATGTGCACATGAATGAGGCGGGGGGATTTTTCCAATGCAGATTCTAATTTCATAGCTTTTAGGCAGGATCTAAGATTGTGCATTTCTAATAAACTCCCATGTTAATGCTTTCACCCTTGCCACTAGAAGTGTGTTTCATGGATCAGCAACATTAGCATCTTCTGGGAAGATGTTAGAATGCAGAATTTCAGGCCCCACCCCAGACCTAATATGTTAGGATTCTGCAGACAAACGGATCCAATAGGAGATAAATACATATGGAAAAATTAATTATAAGGCATTGACTCATGTGATTATGGATGGTGACAAGTCCCAAGAAATGCAGTGGGCAAGCTGGAGACCTGGGAGAGCTGGTAGTATAGTTCCAATTTGATTCTCAAGGTGTGAGAACCAGGATTGAAGATGGCATGTACTAGTCTAAATGACAGCTGATGAAAGTCAAGGAGAGCCAGTGTTTCAGTCTGGGTCAGAAGGTTGGGGAAAAACCGATGTTCTAGTTCAAGGGTGGTCAAAGCTGGAGGAATTGCCTCTTACTCTAGGCAGATCAGTCTTTGTGTCCTATTCAGGTCTTCAAGTGATTGGATAGGACCCATTTACATTAGGGAGGGCAATCTTCTTTACTTAGTCTACAGATGCAAGTGCTAATCACATCCAGAAACACCCTGACATGCCCCAAAAAATATTTGATCAAATATTTGGATACTTCATGGCCTAGTCAAGTTGACACACAAAATTAGCCATCATATGTACTGAATCAGAGTTTGTGTTTTGTGTTTTAATATATTATATATATTAAATATTATATATAGTTAATACACAGCATATAAGAAACACTGCACTGCAATAACAGTTCTCAAAATTTGTGGTTCTGTTTACCCTTTTTACATTCTTAAAAATTACTGAGCAGCCCAAAGTATTTCTGCTTGAATAAGTTATTATCTATCAATATTTCCTGTGGTAGAAATGAAAACTGAAGGCTTTCAAAAATTTTCCTTATTAATTAGTTTTCAGTTCAGTTCAGTTCAGTCTCTCAGTTGTGTCTGACTCTTTGCCATCCCATGGACTGCAGCACACCAGGCTTCCTTGTCTATCACCAACTCACGGAGCTTGCTCAAACTCATGTCCATTGAGTCAGTGATGCCATCCAACCATCTCATCCTCTGTCGTCTCCTTCTCCTCCTGCCTTCAATCTTTTCCAGTATCAGGGTCTTTTCAAATGAATCAGTTCTTCGCATCAGGTGGCCAAAGTATTGGAGTTTCAGCTTCAGCGTCAGTCCTTCCAATGAATATTCAGGACTGATTTCCTTTAAGATGGACTGGTTGGATCTCTTTGCAGTCCAAGGGACTCTCAAGAGTCTTCTCCAACACCACAGTTCAAAAGCATCAGTTCTTTGGTGCTCAGCTTTCTTTATAGTACAGTTGTCACATCCACACATGACTACTGGAAAAAGCAAAGCTTTGACTACATAGAACTTTGTTGGCAAAATAATGTCTCTGCTTTTAAACATGCTATCTAGGTTGATCATATCTATTCTTCCAAGGAACAAGCATCTTAATTTCATGGCTGCAGTCACCATCTGCAGTGATTTTGTAGCCCCCAAAAGTAAAGTCAGTTTCCATTGTTTCCCCATCTATTTGCCATGAAGCGATGAAACCAGATGTCATGATCTTAGTTTTCTGAATGTTGTTTTAAGCCAACTTTTATACTCTCCTGTTTCACTTTCTTTAAGAGGTTCTTTAGTTCTTCTTTGCTTTCTACTATCAGGGTGGTGTCATCTGCATATCTGAGGTCATTGATATTTCTCTTGGTGATCTTGATTCCAGCTTGTGCTTTGTCCAATCCAGCATTTCCCATGATGTACTTTGCATATGAGTTAAATAAGCAGGGTGACAATATACAGCCTTGACATACTCCTTTCCCTATTTGGAATCAGTCTGTTGTTCCATGTCCAGTTCTAACTGTTGCTTCTTGATCAGCATACAGATTTCTCAGGAGGCAGATCAGGTGGTCTGGTATTCCCATCTCTTTCAGAATTTTCCACAGTTTCTTATGATCCACACAATCAAAGGATTTGGTGTAGTCAATAAAGCAGAAGTAGATGTTTTTCTGAAGCTCTCTTGTTTTTTTCGATGATCCAACAGATGTTGGCAATTTGATCTCTGGTTCCTCTGCCTTTTCTAAAACCAGCTTGAACATCTGGAAGTTCATGGTTCACCTGCTGTTGAAGCTTGGCTTGGAGCATTTTGAGCATTACTTTGCTAGCATGTGCAATAGTTTGAGCATTCTTTGGCATTGCCTTCCTTTAGGATTGGAATGAAATCTGACCTTTTCCAGTCCTGTGGCCAATTCTGAGTTTTCCAAATTTGCTGGCATATTGAGTGCAGCACTTTCATAGCATCATCTTTTAGGATTTGAAACAGCTCAACTGGAATTCCATCACTTCCACTAGCTTTATTTGTAGTGATGCTTTCTAAGGCCCACTTGACTTTGCATTCCAGGGTGTCTGGCTCTAGGTGAGTGATCACTCTATCATGGTTATCTGGGTCACAAAGACCTTGTTTGTGTAGTTCTTCTGTGTATTCCTGCCACCTCTTTATTATATCTTTTGCTTCTGTTAGATCTATACCATTTCTGTCTTTATTATGCCCATCTTTGCACGAAATATTCCCTTGGTATCTCTAAATTTCTTAAAGAGATCTCTAGTCTTTCCCATTCTACTGCTTTCCTGTATTTCTTTGCATTCATCACTGAGGAAGGTTTTCTTATCTCTCCTTGCTGTTCTTTGGAACTCTGTATTCAAATGGGTGTATCTTTCCTTTTCTCTTTTCACAGCTATTTGTAAGGGCTCCTCAGACAACCATTTTGCCTTTTTGCATTTGTTTTTCTTGGGGATGGTCTTGATCACTGCCTCCTGTACAATGTCATGAACCTCTGCCCATAGTTCTTCAGGTACTCCTTTTATCAGATCTAATCCCTTGAATCTATTTGTTACTTCTACTGTATAATCAGAACATTACTATTTAAAGTAACAGTAAAGTAATGAATAAACCCATTATATGTTAACATAACAAGATTTTCATGAAAAATAACCATACATTTTAGAAAAAAATTGTGAGAATAGAGGTATTATACAATTTTCCAAATGTCTTTAATGTCTGGTTTGATGTAATACAGCTGGATATTCATACTTTTTCTTGAATTTAACATGTGGCAATGTTGTATGTCATACAGACTATGGAAATATCCTCTCTATTCTTAGAAGATAAAGGATGAAAGAGCAAATAACCAAGCTTAATATTATTGTAAACATAATTCTAATTTTGAATACTCCCTAAAAAATTCTCAGGGGCTTCTAGAAGTCCCAAGATTACACTTTGAGACTGCTAGTCTAGAGAAAATCTATAGAATCTATATTTCTCAACAGTCAATCTCACTTCTCATCAGTTCTACTGAAATTTGGGGTAATTACAGCACTATCTGGAGGAAGTCAGCCTTTTTTTGCCACCAGTAAATTATGCAGTACTGTCAGTAGTTTCAAAGACCAGTGATTATAATGCCAGTTTTGAAAAATTACTAACTCCTCACTCTACACCAAGTTTTCTCAACCTCAGCATTACTAGTACCTTGAGTGGAATAATTCTTTGCTGTAGCAGGCTGTCCTCTGCATTATAAGAGGTTTCAAAGCATCTTTGGCCTCTACCCACTAGATACTGCTTACCACTTGTTCCCCAGTGTGACAACCAAAAACGTCTCCAGACATTCCAAGTGTCCCCTCGCTGAGAAGCAGAGCTATAGACTAAGAATGAATGAGAGTGGTGAAAGCCGCATTCAAGGGTTCTGGCTCAGACTTTGTCTTTTGTGTGAATGGTGGTACGTTTAGCGGGAATTGGAAATAAAGGGAAAGAAAAGTCTTGAGAGGAAGGCCAATGAATTCAAGTCTGAAGTATTGATTTTGAAATGTCCAAGGGCTCTCTGCATGATTAGAACATGGGATGTTATTAGAGGAACTGCTGCTGCTGCTGCTGCTAAGTCACTTCAGTCATGTCCGATTCTGTGCGACCCCATAGACGGCAGTCCACCAGGCTCCCCCGTCCCTGGGATTCTCCAGGCAAGAACACTGGAGTGGGTTGCCATTTCCTTCTCCAGTGCATGAAAGTGAAAAGTGAAAGTGAAGTCGCTCAGTTATGTCCGACTCTTAGTGACTCCATGGACTGCAGCCCACCAGGCTCCTCCATCCAGGCAAGAGTACTGGAGTGGGGTGCCATGGCCTTCCCCGAGAGGAAATGCTACCAAAAGTATATAAATAGAAGTTCTTCAGAGTCACACTATAAGCTGAGAATGAGAGACTGCCATGTAATTAGACATCAGAAAGTAATTATTTTCATTTTTTATTATGTTCCTGGCACCTCATAAGACCTTTTATAAATAGTTGTTATTCTAGCTAGTATGACCCTTCTACTGTTATTCTAACCAAGGTGATTGTTTTACTGATGAGAAACTATACATTGAGAGAAGTTGAGTAACTGTTCAAAGTAAAAAACTTCTAAGTTTGGTTAGATTCTAGAATCTAAGGGCTTTTTATCATCCCTTTCTGTATCTCCTCCCCACCCAAATATCTCTCTTTTCTTTCTTTCATTCATCAAATATAAGTGACTACCATGTTCCAGCAGATGTATAAGATCCTGGTATACATTAAAGAATAGTACAAACTTTGCCCCTTATGGCGCTTTCAATCTAACAGTAAAATAGAAAATTAAGCAAGGAATAGCAAAGTGTTAATTGCTATGTGGAGAAATCACAGGATTTCCATAAAATCCCCTGGAAAGACTATTTTTTCCAGTCCTGAAGTGAGAGGGGGTCAGAAAATGCTCCCTACAGGAATTGATACTTAAGCTAAAATCACATTAATGAGTAAGAATTTTAAAAAGAGGAAGGGAAAGACTGTTCTACTCTGAGAGAATATTGTGTGTGAAGGATCCTTCTGTCTATTTTTTGCTGTTTTAAAGTCTAAATTCTTTTATTTTTGTTTATTCTTTTATCCCAGTGACATTTATATTAGTTTTTCAATATATGATTTCTTTAAACCCCATCATAAATATGCAATTTTAGTTTTGAAAGTATCTTTCAACTGCATTGTACCTAGAAAGGCAGTATGGCATGATGACGCTTTGAAGCCTAGATTTCAAGAATAAGACATTCAATAAGGCATTTCCCTCCTAAAGTTTCATTTTCTTCACTTGTAAAATGGCTGTTAAGGCCATAAAATAAAATATATATGGAGATGCTTGTGAAAATGTAGACTTTCCTCAATAACTAGACTATTATTCTGCTGAGTCAAAGGGTCAGCATCAGTTCAGTTCAGTTCAGTTCAGTAGCTCAGTCAAGTCCAACTCTTTGTGACCCCATGAACTGCAATATGCCAGGCTTCCCTGTCTATCATCAGCTCCTGGAGATTGCTCAAACTCATGTCCATGGAGTTGGTGATGCCAGCCAACCATCTCATCCTGTCATCACCTTCTCCTGCTTTCAGTCTTTCCCAGCATCAGGGTCTTTTCCAGTGAGTCAGTTCTTCACATCAAGTGGCCAAAGTATTGGAGTTTCAGCTTCAGCATCAGTCCTTCCAATGAATATTCAGAACTGATTTCCTTTAGGATTGACTGGTTTGAGTCCAAGGGACTCTCAAGAGTCTTCTCCAACACCACAGTTCAAAAGCATCAACTCTTCAGCGCTCAGCTTTACAGTTCAACTCTCATATCCATACACGACTACTGGAAAATCCATGGCTTTGACTAGATGGACCTTTGTTGGCGAAACGTGGTCCACTGGAGAAGGAATGGCAAACCGCTTCAGTATTCTTGCCTTGAGAACCCCATGAACACTATGAAAATGTCAGAATAATAAAGTCATTAAGTGTGAACACAAAAGGCATGTTCAAGAAAGCAAACAATCCATATTTAGCTGGGTCCTTGAGATTTGATTCAAGAAGAGACTGAAAAAGTACATTTAAGCAATATGGTTACGGGCCTTAAATACTAGAGGTAGGAGTTTACTGGATTTAACAGGCAATTCTTCCCATGTAGATTTTGATCTTTATTGTTGACACCAGAGCAAGAGCCAGTATTCTCTGGGGAACTCTATAGCATCTGGTAATATCCATAAAGCTTCTATAAATAACAATTTAATATATGCTATTGTTTTCACAACTAATTCAGAAGCAGTTTAAGTATTTCTTCAGTTTCCAAGCATGCCTGATTTGAAGTCGGGCTCCAGAAAGCTGTTTAACAGATGCAGTAAGATTTTTAAGGTACACCAAGAGAAATATAAATGTTAGGCTAAATTTAGAAATATCCTAAGATTTTCCAGACTCTGATATGTAGCCATCCAGCCAAGTATCTTGTGTATGTGTGGGGTGGAAAAGTGAGATGGTCACAGCAACAAGAGACTCGAGGACTGAGAGCGTGGCGTTGGTGAAATTGCACTGATGTGACATGGGACTTTGATGTGAACGCAGGTGATGATCTTGAGAAAGCAACTGTGCCATTGAATGTTCTGCTGCTCTCAGACAGTCAGAAGATCCCACTGAGAAGAACTTTGGAAAATAATGTATTGTCCAGGAGGCAGACATTGCCAAAGATTCTGGTGCAGTTATGAGAGGTCTTCCTGAGGAGACCAGAAAGGCATCTAGTGTTATATGAAAAGCCTGAGTCCAACTATAACTACTAGCTAAATCTTTTACAAGTTACTTCACCACCCTGAGACTCATTTTCATTATATGTCAAATGGAATAAAATTAGAGCTTATTCATAAGGTTGTTATGAGAAAGAAATGGTACTGAAGTTTAAAAGACTTTGGTGCAATTTAAGGTGTTACATGAAATATAATACACAGAATATATGTAACAGACAAGATAACTCAAAAACATTATTTAAAATAGGAAATAATTTTTGCTTTAATTTTTTAACAGTATATAGGTATTTGTAAAATTTGAAGTGCACTGATTTTCTAAGCTCTAAGCTACCCAAATTTTATGTTAAACACATATAACTCCTTTCCAGTAAAATTAAAAGAAAATTCTCATTTGGAAAGCAAAATAAATCTCAAATAAAGACATAATAATTAAGAAAAAAGAAAAGAGGAGCTTGAATTCACAGCATCACACAAGAAACTGAACTGAACACGGCCTTAGAAATGCCCAGTGTATAGTTCTTGCACAAACTGAGACTTAGAATTTAGAATTCCCTTCCTGATGAGAGAAGGAAAGAGCCTAAGTTCTGAAAGTACTTAAAATTTACATTAGAAGCCTTTGTATTCCAGGGATGTACATTCATTGCTCTATCTTCTTCTCTGTGAAATGAGTTTCTGGGGCAGTTAGAACATGGAGACATAAGGCTTTCCATCTAGAAGCTAAATGTCTGGAAGTAGATCTTCTGAGACAAATGGAGCAAGACATTTATTAAAGTTTTGCATACATAGTCAAACTGCTCACTAGTGAGCTTTTGACTATTTTTAACTCTCATTAGTAATCCTAAAGAATGTCCATTTTCCCACTGCCTTGCCAACTTGGGATTCAAAATCTTTCTTTAGAGTTTAAAAACCTACTGGAATATAAACTGTGACTTACTATTATAGTTTATATTTCTTTGAATATAGTATGAATTTTTAGTCCTAAGAATTTTGCTCAGTGATCTAGATACAACTCTTTTATCAGTAAACTTTCACATTCTTCATTTATAAGAAGAAAAATTCATTTCTCACCCCCTTGAAAATGATGTGAACGTGTTTGTTTTCTTGCATCCTAAGTATATCTAAGTATATTTTCCAACCTTCACCTCAAATCTTACAAGAAGAAAAAAATTAGTTTTTCATTCATAGATATTTAAATAAAATTTGGGTAAATCTTTCTAAAAGTTAATTTTCAATAAATAAAAAAGTAGAGAATTAGGCTATCTGCAGAATAAATTAATGTCTGAGGAAGATAGGGTGAAGGTAAAGATAGATGGTAAGTTCAAGTGAGATTTAAAAGCCAGAACAATTTTTAAACCAAGATGCAGGTCTTATAATACAAGAAATGGAATCAATGAAACACAAAAGCAGAATTAGGAAAAAATAAATAAAATTGATTACACACAAGTCATTCCATGTACCCAATGAGCAGTAAAAGAAAGTTACACTATTTCAGTGCTAGATTCCCGGACTTTTCCCCCTTTTGTGAGCTGGTGTCATGCCACTTTCCATCCTGCACTTAACCCTTGATTTCATTTCCGTCTTGCGGCCTACCTTCTGACCTTAAGACTTGGCATGTGTACTTGGATTCCTTGACTTTGAACTTCGTTGAGTGCTGACGACTTTGAGTCATACTCCTTTCCAGTTCATTGTTCCTGGATCCCTTGGGTAATATCCTCTGGGCCATAATTTTCCCTTATTTCAGACCACAAAGTTAGTGTGCAGCGTTTACATTTGGGTGCTGAGTAAAAGAGGTAATGATGGGCAAAGCTCTGGGCTTTGTAGGTGGAAAAGATTGTCTGAGCCTTGTCTCTCTTTTTCAGTAGTACTTGGGCATATAAATGACACTCAATAGTAATAATTATCTCTCATGTTAGGGTCCCAAGCATGACCCTATGTCTTTATTATATGCTATTTAGAATGCAGAGGACTTCATCCCCCCATTTACTCAATCAGATTCTTCAAGATTATAGCTTGGTTGTTACCTTCTTTATCAAATCTTCTTTGACTGGCCTAGGCTGTTAGTTTTGTTATTTTCCCTCCTATAGCTGCTTGAAGAAATGAACGGTAAGTTTCATGTTGTTTAGTAATGTTTCTGAATAAATATGCATCTCCACAGTCATTCTATGCATTTCCCCTCCTTCACCAAACTTTCAAACTGCCCTATATATAGTAAGCCCTAAGTAAACTCTTTTCAAATAAAATTTTAGTGATGCCAGTGAGGAAAGCAAAATACAAATGATCACCTTCATTCCACAGAACAGAAGTGATTGAAATGTGAGACACAAAGAGGTCTGCCCAAGGTCACCAAGCTAGGCAATATCAGATCTAATAATGATATTTTTTCCCTTCAAAATATCATCTTCTAATCAAAATGGAATAATAGAATCCTTAAACACAATAGCAATAAAGAATCAGTGGCTCAAAATTTAGACAGCAGCAGTACATGAACTGTTCTGGATTTCTAATCTCAGGGCAAAAACATTTTAAAATTGATTTATTTATTTTAATTAGAGTCTAATTACTTTCCAATGTTGTTGTGGTTTTTGCCATACACTGACATGAATCAACCATGGGTGTCCATGTGCCCCCATCCTGAATCCCCCTCCCACGTCCTTCCCCATCCCATCCCTCTGGGTTGTCCCAGTGCACCAGCTTTGAGTGGCCTCTTTCATGCATCTAACTTGGACTGGTCATCTATTTCACATATGGTAATATACACGTTTCAATGCAAGATTTCACTTGCTTTTAATTACATCAGAGAAAATGTTATATTCTCCCTGATCTTATACTAAGGGACAGGGTAGTAAATATTCAGTTTAAAAAACTCACGACTTGTGGCTTCAAAGAAGTTACAGATTGGTGAAAATTTTCACAGATTAAGAATTTTTTTTTAAGTTTTGCAGGTCAGTTATAATGCATTTATTATCATGTTCAAATTATACAATTTTTATATACATTTTAGTTGGAAATTCCTTTGGGCAGTGGTACAAATTAGGTTAATATAATATTTTTCCTTCTCAAATGAAAACAGGTAAGCATAGAGGTTCTAAGTAACTGAGGAGCAGAGTCTTAGGTCTTCAGCCCTCTCCTTGGTTCACTGAACTGAAAAATGAGACAAAGAGCTGTGTTATGGCTACTTCTCTTCAATCCAGAGTCCTTGGCAGATTCAAGGTCTGTGAGATGGAACGCATGTGTTCAAAAACATCCAAGGAACGATCAGAGCAGAACTGGTGGTCTCATCGTATTCCTTTGCAGAACAGACTTCCAACTTTCAAAAAAACTTCCTCACTATGAGATTAACACTTCCTCATTGCTCTCCCAACTACCACTGTCCACTCTCCGAATCCCTCATCTTACATTCCTTGTCTCAATGAACTCATACCCACCCACTGTCCCAAGATCCAACTTAAGCACCATCTCTAAACTTGTTTCTCCATCCTACATCCAGTCAAGGCTGTTGCTTCTTGGCACTTAATCTCTTGCAGCCATCCTTCCTTCCATCCTTACTGTGACTTGGTTCGGGTTGCTACACTTCTATTGAACCTCCTTGCATCCAGTCTTGTCCCAATCCAATGGGTCATACACAATCCAGCCAGCCTATCCTCCTAAAGCAGAAAGTAAACTGGTTATTTTGATACTTGAAATGTTTTCAGGTCTTTTTGATTGACCTTTGTTTCCTCATTCCCTCACTCTAATTCCTTTCACCCCTTCTCAAGGACTAAGTGCAAACACCTTAGTATGGCTTAGGAGGCATTCAATATTTGGTCCATGGCACACAACTCTGATCTCTCCTCACCTTTTTTAGTATTCTATGTTCCACCCAGACTGAGCAACTTATAGTCCCATGAAGGCACTTTGCTGCTTTTCTGCACAGTTCTATGGCCAAAGTGAAAGAAAGTGAAAGTGAAAGTGAAGTCATGTCCGACTCTTTGTGACCCCATGGACTGTAGCCTACCAGGCTCCTCCCTCCATGGGCTTCTCCAGGCAAGAGTACTGGAGTGGGGTGCCACTTCTTTCTCCAGGGGATCTTCCCGACTTAGGGATTGAACCCAGGTCTCCTGCATTCCAGGCAGACGCTTTAACCTCTGAGCCACCTGGGAAGCCCAAGTAAATGTAATTTCCTCCTTTTGGAACATCCTTTTACCCTATTCTCCACTTTAATTGCTTCTCCTTGCACATTCACCCTAAATAGCTCCCACTTGTGCTTCTGACCTCAGTCAACATACTACTTTCTTTAGGAAGCTTCCCAAACCCTGGAAGTTGAGTTAAGGTTTATGTGCTGGGCTGGTTGACCACTGATGTTTACTCCTAATTGACACACATGGTATTGTTTTAAAACTGCATATTTGTTGAATATTTCCCCCATTATAGTCAGCAATTTACATGCAAAGGCAGTGCCTTTTAATTATTTGTGCAATTCTACAATAATTAGCATAATAATTACACAGAGTAGGCCTTCAGTAAATAAATAAATGCATGTTAATTTGCTTCAGTCATGTCTGATTCTTTGCGACCCTTTGGTCTGTAGCCCACCAGACTCCTCTGTACATGGGGATTCTCCAGGCAAGAATACTGGAGTGGGTTGACATGCCCTCCTCCAGAGGATCTTCCTGACCCAGCGATTGAAAACTCATCTATTTTGGCTCCTGCATTGCAGGCAGATTCTTTACCACTGAGCAATGGGCTGCTGCTGCTGCTAAGCTGCTTCAGTCGTGTACGACTCTGTGCGACCCCATAGACAGCAGACCACCAGGATCCTCTGTCCCTGGGATTCTCCAGGCAAGAATACGGAGTGGGTTGCCATTTCCTTCTCCAAGGCATGCATGCATGCATGCATGCAAAGCTGCTTCAGTCATGCCCAACTCTGTGCGACCCCATAGACAGCAGCCCACCAGGCTCTGCTGTCCATAGGATTCTCTAGGCAAGAATACTGGAGTGGTTTGCCACTTCCTTCTCCATGAGCCATGGGGGGAAGCCCTAAATAAAAAAAAAAAATAAACCTAATTAGTGAAAATGATTGATAGCATGGAGGTCTCTAAATTCAACCTGTGTTATCAAGGTGGATTAACATGGTAACACTTTCCTAGCCCTTGCCCAATGCACACCAATTTAGTAGTATGGGGAGACTGATCACGTTATATAACCCTTGCAAGTGTTTATTTTTGCTATTGGGAATAGAACTAAAGACTACAGTTGATCTTTGAAAAGCAAAGTAGCTTAAAAAATCTTGATATTTGTCTCAAGCTTGCCAATTCTCAGGCTTTATTCTGGCTTTGACTTTAGATTTTAATCAACTAGTGGAACCCCTGGCCAAAATGTTCTGGCACTAGTTGAATAACCACAGTTTTATCAAATGAAAAATGAGTCAGAGTCTATAAATTAGCTTCTGGTAATGGTTTAGTGGGTTTGCTGCTCAAACTTTATTATGCATAAGAATTCTGGAGAGATCTGGTATTTCTTTTGTTGTTGTTGTTTCATCACTAAGTTGTGTTCGACCCTTTGTGACCCCATGTACTGCAGCATACTCGGCTTCTCTGTTCTCCATTGTCTCCAGGAGTTTGCTCAAACTCATGTCCATTGAGTCGGTGATGCCATCTAATCATCTCATCCTCCGTCACTCCCTTCTCCTTGTGCTCTCGATCTTTCCTGGCATCAGAGTCTTTTCTAATGAGTTGTCTTTTAGCATCAGGTGGCCAGAGTATTGAAGCTGAAACTTCAGCATCAGTCTTTTCAATAAATATTCAGGGTCAACTTCTGTTAGGATTGACAGTTTTTATCTCCTTGCTTCCCAAGAAGCTCTCAGGAGTCTTCTCCAGCACCAAAATCTGAAAGCATCAATTCTGTAGCTTCCACCTTCAAAGCTGCTTGGGAGATGTCTCAAGAATTTGCATTTCTTGTAGGTTCCCAGGGGAAGTTAATACTGGGACTCACTGATACCTAGCACTAGTGAAGTATCAAACAAATGTTATTCATTGAGAGCTTGCAGTATAAAAGGCACAATAGGTGGGGAAAGATCCAGCAAAAGTGTATCCAATCAATTCCACAAATACTTATTGAGTACCTAATGTGCTACCAAGTGCTGGTTGACACCCTGGAATTCAGACATAAATATGATGCTATTTCTGCTCTCCAAGGGCTCCTAGTATAGTGATAGAAAACTAACATTGTATTCTAAGTGAGATTGCAATACATATTATGGATTCCCACATAAGTAGTTCATCTCCACTAGAACACAGACTAATACATGTGCTGGGCAAAAATGGGGAAGAAAGTTTCAAACCATAGCATGAAGGGCTTTGAATCTCATCTTAAGGAATCTACATGCTTTTGCTGGTCATAGAAAGACAAAATGTTTTAAAAAGGGAATGATATTCATCTTTTCTTGGAACACTGATAGCAACTTCTGATAGTAATTTATATGGTTGTGTGGAAGTACCAGCTTCCCTGTGGTTCAGAAGGCAAAGAATCTGCCTGCAGTGCGGGAAACCTGGGTTTGATCCCTGGGCCAAGAAGATCCCCTGGAGAAGGGAATGGCAACCCGCTCTATTATTCTTGCCTAGAGAATCCCATGGACAGAGGAGACTGGCAGGCTACAGTCCATGGGGTCACACAGAGTCTGACACAACTGAGTGACTAACACTTTCACTTTCACAGAGGGACTGAGAATGGAGACAAAGACACTAGTGAGGAGGTGGTTACAATAACTCCAGCAAAATTTAATGAGAGGATAAAGTGGGGGTTGCAGTAAAATTTTAATACAAATATATAGGCCACTTGAGGCACAGCAATAGAGCTCCTGCAGCTTTCTAACTCCTCAAGAATATTTAAGGCATCATAAAGGCCTTTTACATCAATTTGTTGGCTCTTTCTCATGTTGAAATAAAGAGAAACGGCAAGTCTATTTTGCTTATTAATGTATTCCCAGAACATAATAAAGTTCCTGGCACATATCATTGCTAAATAAATATGTATTGATTGATTGCCAAGCTGGAAAAAGTCCTGTGCATCATCTCAACTTATCCCTTTATTATTTGTTCACAAATAGCGATACAGAGCTTCCCTGGTGGCTCAGATGGTAAAGAATCTACCTGCAATGCAGGAGACCAAGATTCAATCCTTGGGTCCAGAAGATCCCCAGGAGAAGGAAATGGCAGCCCACTCCAGTATTCTTTCCTGGAGAATCCCGTGGACAGAGGAGCCTAGTGGGTCACACAGTCATTGGGGTCGCAAGGAGTCAGACACAACTGATTGACTGACAGTTTCAGTTTCAGTGACACCGAGGTCAAAAAAGAGGAATAGACTAACATCTGGTTGCCAGTCAAACTAGGATTAGAACCCACATGTCTTGACTTCCAATCCAGTTTTTCAACATCACATCAAGCCCCAACCAGGCTTCTATTAAAATCAGTATTGTGTTAGGGGTAATGAGCTACTTCTATGACCTCACTCTTCTCTGTGTTTGTGCCACAGGCTGTGGCCTGGCAGACAGCAGCTCATTTAAGTTATCTTCTTCCAGCCAATGGCTAAGATAATAAAATGTGTTTTTCTTTAACATATATCCCACTTCAAGGAGTGTTTTTCTCTATTTTGTATTTCACTGCAAGTTACCACCATTTAATTCTATAAGCCTTTCAAATGAAGAAAGTGCTATAGTATGCAATAACTGCTGAGAGGAATTAAATCCTCAAACCACATCTTCAGTTAAAAGATGTATCACATGGAAAATGCTCCAGAGTCTCCTGACCAAACCTTGTAAAATGTCTCTATTGTGAATGTTCCTGGTCATGTCTCCAATAAAACCCCAAATAAATGCATTGCATTGGTCTTAGAATGTGTATTCTGGAGAGTACTAGAATTCTGAAAGGGAAATAGGCCACGTCCCTACTGTTTAAACTTCTCCATCTATGCAAGGCCTTCATGTTATGTATTTTTCAGTCACATAGAGCTTCTTGTGTCTAAGATAAGAAAAAGGCTATATCATAACTCCCAAATCATAAATGTTGGTTGTTATTCAAGGGTATATAGCCTCAAATTCACTTTAACTCTCTGAGTTAATTTCCTCATGTGTTAAAGAAAACTTGCAAGCCAAGTCATTTTGACTGGATACCTGATAGCGTGAATTTTACATTGTAGAGTACGTTTTATGAGTTTAGTCATGTTCCCCCTAAAAGATGTGTTAAAGTCTAATCCTTAGTACTTTGGAATGTAACCTAACATGGAAAAAGTCTTTATAGAGGTAATCAAATTAAGGTGAGGCTATTAGGGTGGGCCTTAATACAATGTGACGAATGCCCTATGAATTTCTGTTGTTTTAAGCCACACAGTGTTTGGTACTTTGTATGGCAGCTAGGATAGGATATTTGTGCTGGATACTTTTGTATTCTTATAATGATCCTCCATCTTTGTTCTGGAATGATGTTAAATTACTTGGAAACTGTTTGACCCATTTGAATCTTCCTTTTAAGCTTTTCTAAGATTGTAAAAAGTAGTATCATGGCATCTGGTCCCATCACCTCATGGCAAACAGATGGGGAAAAAGTGGAAATAGTGACAGATTTTTTTTTTTTTTTTTGGACTCCAAAATCACTGCAGATGGTGCACATAGACACAAAATTAAAGGACACTTGGTCCTTGGAAGAGAAGCTATCACAAACCTAAACAGAGCATTAGAAAGCAGAGCTATCACTTTACCAACAATGGTGCACATAGTCAAAGCTTTGGTTTTTCCAGTTGTCATCTGCAGATGTGAGAGTCGGAGTATAAAGAAGGCTGAGTCCCGAGGAACTGACCCTTTTGAATTACGGTATACAGTATTCAGGGAAGCAAGAATAAACCTGACTCATCCTTGATTAAACTAGGGACTGCATCACTCTAACAGTCAATATCATTCCATTAAGGAAAAAATAAGTTGGAAAAGTCCTATACTGAAATTACCATTCATATCATTAATATACCGGCCAATTGATAAATTAGAAACTGACTGAATATTTATACCAAATATAATTTTATGAACACATACTAAAATGTCTCTGATATTATTAACTTGTTAATTATTCTCATTGAACAATCAGTAACACGAAAATAAAGCTTAAGAACTAGGAGGTGTTACTGGATGTCTAAGAGGGACCACATTTTTAACATGCAAAATTTTATGTGGATTTTTTAAAAATATATTTTATCTTCTTCTGTGAGTCTTTTGTGACGCTTATAGAAACTATCAAGTTCAGTTAGGTAGTCTATTACCCAGGGAGAATTTAATTATGAAGGCAAAAATAAGGGTCATCTGTTTGAATATCAGTGTGTATCCAGAAAAAATTAAAAAAAAAAAAAAAGAAATGCATGAATCACATGGACTTGTTATGCTTTAAACTCCTGGGTAAAGTCAAGTGTTAAAATTGTTACATTCAATTTAATCACTTAACAAAAATAATACTCTTAAGCTTTAAAATAAAAATATAAAAGTTACATAAAAGTTTTTTAGCCTTTCTTATCCATGGAGGAAATGTTGAAGAACTTAACTCTTAATTGTTTTAGAATTTATATAAAAGTGAAACATTTTTTAAATGCATTTGAATTCTGGTGGTGACTTGAACAAGTGTTTGAATTGCACAGACTTCTAAGATTTCCTTAAGTTCTGCATTAAGAGTTTACTAGTGCAGGCAGCACAAATTACCAAAGGCATTGGCTTACGTATTGAAGGACATGGCAACAGATCCTGTCTCTGGTACCAATTTGGCCCTATAATCTCACGTAAATCAGTTTTCCCCCAAGAATCTCAGGGATGTTATCTATAAAATGAAAGAGATAACTGTATTAGTGCAGGACCCTCACACTAGTGCCAATTCTTAAAATGTTAGTTACTGCTCTGAGTACAGAAATTGAAAGCAAATATTTAAAGACATTCAATCACATTCATACAGTCTTTTGAAAACTGATAAAACTGATCAGGTTTCTTTTGGAAAGGTGATAAAATATAAGGCCCATATTTTGCTTATCATTTTTTCTATTAATTAATTTTGTTTTTCTAAAAGTATCAATATTTGATAGGTGGTGGAGTGAAAGAACCAAGCACCTGGTCCTTTTCACAGAAACAGAGAACCAAATGATCCCCAAAGTACCTTTTTGTTCTAATAAACTCCATCACTGTCTGATTCTAAGAAAGTAACATTAGGAAAACAGCAATGGTCTAACTTTTACTTCCCTTTAAACTAAGCAACTTATAAAAGCACAAGAAAACAGAGGTTTTGCCAAAGTTGTCATGGCATGTGCCAACCAACTGTGATTATGCAAGGGTGTCTGGGCTAGTTCTGTAGTAACTAATTTGGGCTTGTTGGGACAAAAGCAGAGAAGGAATTGTAAGGCTGGCTTTGGTACAAAGCAATGAATAGAACGTGTACCATGTTTCCAGTTGTTTCAGGAGAAAACATTTTTTAATTCTAATTCAGGAAGCAATACCAAATTTCCAAAGGAATTTACCTAAAACTTGTTAGTATTTAATATGCAAATAGTGGAAAGATGCTTTTAACTAAATGTGACACCAAGTTGTTCACATGCTTTAGCATTTAAAATAAACATACACATATTTATACATTTATGGTGCCTGCTCTGAAATCTATATAAAATAATCTTATGACTATAAATAGAGTTTTGACTTGTAATTGGCACAGGTATTATTTAACAAGAAAAAAAATCACCAAACAGAAATTTGAAGACAAGCTCTAGCTCCATTTCTCCCAATTATACTTAATCACTTACCTCTCCAGGACATAGGGAAAATACATGTTAAACAAGAAAATTAAACAGATAAATCTAAAATGCCTCCATTTCTAATGATCTGTCTTCAAAAAGATGTTATTTTCTGCCTCTGAAAGACAACATTTTACCCTCATTTTTTATTAGGCATTAACAACAGATTGACCTATAAACCATTAGAAAACCAGAAACTACTTAATATAACAATAAAAAGTCCAACTTTTATTACTATTTGTTTCTCAACTTTGAAACCTGAAATAAAATGTCCATAATTAGTCCATTTTTTGTTGTTAAGGATGAGGATAATAACCATTGCTCACAGATTGCACCTTCTTTCTCATAGTAGAAATGGGTTATTTCTCCTATGTTTTCTCACCTCTTTCCTTTTTTGTTATCAATAATTTTGTAGTGACTCAAACATGGAGTAAAAATGGAGCGAAACCATCTAAGCTCAAAAAGAGGATTTATCCCTATCATGATCTGTTAAGCAAGATACTTAATACCACTGGATAAAAGTTCTGGATCTTGGTATAAGAGGTGTTGGAGTGTGTTTTCTAACATTATGATTAGTATTATTCCTCTCTGAATGATGACATTCTCTTTAGGAAGTTCTGAACAGGACTAGTATCACAATCCTCAAATGTCAAAACTAAGAAAGCATACCATTCGTTCATTTTATATAAGATTGTCCTAAGACGCAGGAGATGTAGATTTGATCTTTGAGTTGGGAAGATCCCTGGAGGAGGAAATGGCAACCTACTTCAGCGCCTTCGGAATACTGGGAAATCCCATGGACAGAAGAATCTGGCGGGCTACACACCATGGGGTCACAAAGAGTCAGATGCAACTGAGCAACAGATCATGCACAGCCATTATATTTTTTTATTGAAACAAATTAAGAGGTCTTTCAATCCATTTTTAAATTAGTCGATATGTGTGGACTGTCTACATTAGAATTTTTCTGTGAAATATTTAGATTCCTTGTGATCTCCCTCCCTTATTTTCTAGACTGTTATTCAGTAGAATCAAGAAGTAAGGTCTAGAAATCTGTATTTTTGAGAAGTTACCCATACCACATTTTCTTTTTCCATTTAGTAATCTAAATGTCCACCGAAGGATGAATGGAAGAAGATGATGTGGCATATACAATGGAATCGGACTCAACTACTTAAAAAAAGAATGGAATATTGCCATTTGCAGTGACATGGATGGGCCAAGAGATTATCATACTAAGCGAAATAAATCAGAAAGAGTGATACAAATACCCTATGATATCACTTATAAGTGGAACCTAAAAAATGATGCAAATAAACTTATTTGCAAAACAGAAATAGACTCACAGACACAGACTTATGGTTACAAGGGGAAAGGGAGTGGGAGAGGACTAATTTGGGAATTTGAGATGAACAGATAAACCTACTGCACATAAAGTAGAGGGCTTCCCTCGCGGCTCAGTCAGTAAAGAATCTGCCTGTGATGCAGGAGACCTGGGTTTCATGTCTGGGTCGGGAAGATCCCCTGGAGAAAGAAATGGCAACCCACTCCAGTATTCTTGTCTGGAAAATGTCATGGACGGAAGAGCCTCGAGGGCTACAGTCCATGGAGTCACAAAGAGTCAGACATGACTGAGCACCTGAGCAATAGCATACAAAATAGATAAACAACAAGGACCTACTATAGTTTCCTATAGCATCAGAAACTATTTTTCAGGGCTTCCCTTGTGGCTCAGCTGGTAAAGAATCCGCCTGCAATGCGGGAGACCTGGGTTCAGTCCCTGGGTTGGGAACATCCCCTGGAGAAGGGAGCGGCTACCCACTCCAGTATTCTGGCCTGGAGAATTAAATGGACTGTATAGTCCATGGGATCGCAGAGTTGGATACGATTGAATGACTTACAGGAAACTTTTCAGTGTCTTGTATAATGTATAATGAAAAATGGGCTTCCCTAGTGGCTCAGTGGTAAAGAAATTGCCTGCCAAGACTTGGATTCAATCCCTGAATCCTGGGTCAGAAAGATTCCTTAGAGAAGGGAATGGCAACGCACTCCAGTATTCTTGCCTGGGAAATCCCATGGACACGGGAGTCTGGCAGGCTACAGTCCATGGGATCATAAAAGAGTTGGACACGGCTTAGAAATTAAGCAAATAATGAAAAACAAAATGAAAAAGAATATATATATATATATATATAACTGAATCACTTTGCTATACCTCTGAAATACTGTAAATCAACTATACTTCAACTTTAGAAAAAAAAGAAAAGAAAGAAGTTTATCTAAATTATGCTGAGATCACTAGTTTATGGAACCTCTAATCTAGTTCAACTGTTTATCTGAAGATTGAATTCCCTATGTGATCCATTCACCAGTGGACACTTGGTATGAAGTCAGATCTTTCAGCTCAGTTCAGTCGCTCAGTCATTTCCGACTCTTTGCGACCCCATGAATTGCAGCACACCAGGCCTCCCTGTCCATCACCAACTCCTGGAGTTCACCCAAACTCATGTCCATCTAGTCAGTGATGCCGTCCAGCCATCTCATCCTCTGTCGTCCCCTTCTCCTCCTGCCTTCAATCTTTTCCAGCATCAGAGTCTTTTCAAATGAGTCAGCTCTTCACATCAGGTGGCCAAAGTATTGGAGTTTCAGTTTCAGCATTAGTCCTTTCAATGAATATTCAGGACTGATTTCTTTTAGGATGGACTGGTTGGATTTCCTTGCTATCCAAGGGACTCTCAAAAGTCTTCTCCAACACCACAGTTTAAAAGCATCAATTCTTCAGTGCTCAGCTTTCTTTATAGTCCAACTCTCACATCCATACATGACTACTGGAAAAATCACAGCTTTGACTAGATGGACCTTTGTTGGCAAAGTAATGTCTCTGCTTTTTAACATGCTGTCTAGGTTGATCATAACTTTTCTTCCAAGGAACAAATGTCTTAATTTCATGGCTGCAGTCACCATCTGCAGTGATTTTGGAGCTCCCCAAATAGTCTGTCACTGTTTCCATTGTTTCCCCATCTATTTGCCATGAAGTGATGGGACTAGATGCCATGATCTTAGTTTTCTGAATGTTGAGTTTTAAGCCAACTTTTTCACTCTCCTCTTTTACTTTCATCAAGAGGCTCGTTAGTTCTTCACTTTCTGTCATCAGGGTGGTGTCATCTGCATATCTGAGGTTCTTGATATTTCTCCTGGCAATTTTGATTCCAGCTTTATGCTTCATCCAGTCCAGCATTCCCTCTCACATGCAGATTACACTCAACCATACCAAGATCCTCAAATATCATCCAGTCGTATTAGACTCAAAGTGCTGAACCTTGTGAATTGCATTATTTTCAGATATAGATGAAGCTTAACTATAGTGCAAAAAGCTCCAGTCTAGGGAGTTATTTTTTTAAAAAGGAAGTTATCCAACAATAAAGTTACAAAGCCAAAACAATTATAGACACTCTCGATCAAAACCAGGATGAACGGGGGGTGACAGAGTAATTCAGGTGTGTATGTGTGTCCTTAGTCATGTCTGAGACCCTCTGGACTGTAGCCCACCAGGCTCCTCTGTCCATGGGATTCTCTAGGCAAGAATACTGGAGTGGGTTGCCATTTCCTCTCCCAGGGGATCTTCCTGACCCAGGGATTCAACCTGTATTTCCTGTGTCTCCTGTATTGCAGGCAGATTCTTTACCTGCTGAGCCATTATTGCCTCTAAGCAATTCTGAAATACAGCTAGCAAATGATCTCTGAACTCCCTTCTCTAAGAGCAGGGAATATTTTTGAACTGAATTCCTTAATCCAACATTTCCAGTCCAATTAGAGTTCTTCTTTAATCCAGTATTTTTTCAGATTTTTTAAAATTATAGTTGATTTACAACATGTGTTAGTGTCTGGTGTACAACAAAGTGATATATATATATACACACACATCACAGAATATACTATATATGTGTTATGTATGCATATATATATGTATATATATAACACATACATATATATGACTTTTCATATCCAATCCAGTGTTTTTGTCTTTCTCATTTCTATCTCTAAGATGTCTTTCCTTTTCATCAAAAAGTGGCCTGTGTTTGTAGCTGACAATTTTTCTCAACCTACTGCCTGCCCATAGACATTTAGGAGTCCAAAGGTATATATTTTTTAACCTTTTGGACTCTCTTAGTCTCCTTTATTCAAAGTTGGTCGTGTTTTTCTTAGCACATCTCTTTTAAACTTTATACATTTCCCTTGAAATTGATTAGATGTCACTGCCTACCCCAAAAGTCACATCTACAATTTTTTTTTGAGAAAAGTCTCTCTATTTTTATATACTTCCAAAGCTGCTATGGGTTACTAACCTTCATAAACTTAGAATACCTTTGTCTAATTGAGAAGATATTGAAAACCAAAAGTAGAAGTATTTTAAAAAAGAACATTAACGCTGGTAACGCTATTCTTAAAGTAAACAATATAAAGACAGGACTGATCATTGAATTTGGTTAATGGGCATGTTGGTTGCCTTGACAAGTAGTTTCAGTGGAGCAGAGGAATGGGTTCTTGATGACAGCATGTTGAGAAGCAGAAGAGAGAAGGCTAGGACAGCAGGTAAAGGTTAATTTCCTAGGAGCAAAAACCACGGGATCTATAAAGATCTGTTCTCTTAAGATAAAACATATTACAGCAGGTTTATGTTGATAGGAATATTTTGGCAGAAAGTGTAAAATTTATAATGTATGAGTAACTTCCTTGAGAAGTTAAGAGGAAATAGGGTTTGGCATGCAAGAAAATACCTACTTTAACATGATGAACAGGGGTAGTTCATCATTTTAACAGAAAGGATGGCACAAAATACAGATTCTACTGCAGTTCAGCTTTGGTTTGCTGACGGGAGAATGTCACATCTCTCATTAGCTTTTTGTTTTTCAGGTGAATATGATAAAGTTACATGCGTCAGTAAGGAGGTAAGAGAGAGAAGGTGTAAACTGTCTAAAGAGAGAATGGTGTATTGACTCACGCAGTATAACGGATTGCTCAGTAGCCCTGAGGTCATATCCGAGGTTTGTACTGTAAATAAATCTAAAGGGAGCTATAAGTTACAGCATATGTACCTGCTTTTCTCCAGCTACTTTTGACTACTCAGGTGCCAAGAGAGAGTAAAGTTGGCTTCTATCAAGAAAGACCAAAGCAAAGAGAGGTATAAAGAAGTCCCAGTTCAGTTCAGTTCAGTCACTCAGTCATGTCTAACTCACAGCGACTCCATGGACTACAGCATGCCAAGCTTCCCTGCCCATCACCAACCCCTAGAACTTGCTCAAACTCATGTCCACCAAATCGGTGATGCCATCTAACCATCTCATCCTCTGTCATCCCCTTCTCCTTCTGCCTTCAAACTTTCTCAGCATTATGGTCTTTTCAAATGAGTCAGTTCTTTGCATCAGGTGGCCAAAGTATTGGAGCTTCAGTTTCAGCATCAGTCTTTCCAATGAATATCCAGGACTGATTTCCATTAGGATTGACTGGTTGGATCTTCTTGCAGTCCAAGGGACTCTCTTGAGTCTTCTCCAACACCACAGTTCAAAAGCATCAATTCTTCGGTGCTCAGCTTTCTTTATAGTCCAACTCTCACATCCATACATGACTACTGGAAAAACCATAGCTTTGACTAGATGGACTTTTGTTGGCAAAGTAATGTCTCTGCTTTTTAATATGCTGTCTAGGTTGGTCATAGCTTTTCTTCCAAGGAGCAAGTGTCTTTTAATTTCATGGCTGCAGTCACCATCTGCAGTGATTTTGGAGCCCAAGAAAATAAAGTCTCTCACTGTTCCCATTGTTTCCCCATCTATTTGGTATGGAGTAATGGGCCCAGATGACATATTCTTTTTTTGAATGTTGGGTTTTGAGCCATCTTTTCCACTCTCCACTTTCACTTTCATCAAGAGGTTCTTTAGTTCCTCTTCGCTTTCTGCCATAAGAAGGGTGTTGTCTGCATACCTGAGGTTATTGATATTTCTCCCGGCAATCTTGATTGCAGCTTGCATTTCATCCACCCCAGCATTTCCCATGATGCACTCTGCATATACTTTAAATAAGCAGGGTGACAATATACTCCTTTCCTAGTTTAGAACCAGTCCGTTGTTCCATGTCCGCTTCTGCCTATTGCTTCTTGTCTTGCAAACAAATTTCTCAGGAAGTAGGTAAGATGGTCTGGTATTCCCATCTCTTGAAGAATTTTCCACAGTTTGTTGTGATCCACACAGTCAAAGGCTTTGGCATAGTCAATAAAACAGAAGTAGATGTTTTTCCAAAACTCTCTTGCTTTTTCTACAATCCAACAGATGCTGGCAAGTTTGTCTCTGGTTCCTCTGCTTTTTCTAAATCCAGCTTGAACATCTGGAAGTTCTCAGTTCACATATTATTGAAATCTCACTTGGAGAACTTTGAGCATTACTTTGCTAGCATGGGAGATGAGTGCGGTTGTGCAGAAATTTTAGCATTTTTTGGCATTCCCTTTCTTTGGGATTGTAATGAAAACTGACCTTTTCCAGCCCTGTGCCACTGCTGAGTTTTCCAAATTTGCTGGCACATTGAGTGCAGCACTTTAACAGCATCATCTTTTAGGTCCCAGAGAAATACAATACGTTGCTTGTGAGGTATGAGAACAATCGACAGTGGTAAAGCCAGTTGAGACGATCAGAATATGAATAAGTAAAATTGTCATCCCATCTCCCATATTTTTCACAATCTTGTTAAGGCAGCTTAATGTGCTCTGATGCACAATGAGGTCAAGCAAACTGAAACATTGAAGCTTGGAGCAGGGAAAGTTTCATTGCAGGTCCAAGCAAGGAAATTCTGGCCTTAAAAACCCCAAGCTCTCTGAAGGGTTTCAGCAAAGCACTTTAAAAACAAAACAAAACTCTTTTATTTTGTATTGCAATATAGCCAATTAACAATGTTATGATAGTTTTGGGTGAACAGTGAAGAGACTCAGCCATACAGATACATGTACCCATGGAGGCCTGGGGCTATGTGCTCACAGTCATCAAAGAGTTAACAGTTAACATCTTCCATTTGATGGTGGGGGTTCACGTCTGTAAAACAACTCAGGAAGTGTGCATCAGATACTGTTATGTGGGCACTTCAGGGAGAAACTAAAGTGGAGGACATGGTGGAAGCCCTTTCCCACCCCCTAGTGTCCCATGACATCCTCCTTGGTTACATTCTCATTGCTATAAGCTATTTATAATAAGGTTATTTTAATCTTAAAATGAAACTGAAAGAAAATGACCTACATAAAAGCAATTTTAAAATTCAAGATTGCTACTAGAAAGCAATAACATTTTTTTTTTTAGTTACACTGAGTAGAGTAGTAACTTGAACTAAGCTGTGCTGAACACCTTCTTGGCTCCAAGGTTTCTTAAGTGAATCTTCTCCTCCAAAGGACCATTGTAACAATTTTTCTATGTGGTCACTGTGTTTCTGATTTTACTTAAAAATAAATTGGAGATCCTGGGAGGTAAATCATTTGCCTAAAGTTTAACAGTTTATGAAAGAACTGTATCAAAGCTTTTTCTACACTGCCTTCCATCCCCTAAGTGCAGCACTGAATCTTGAAGAGACTAAGAAGATTGTTTTTGAAATGATCTTTAGATCACCTGTTTCAAATTCCTTCTTTATAAGGCATACTTTGAATTCACTGACAAAACCCTGAGGTGTAAGATAGGTAAGGACTTCAACCTCATCATAAGAGAAAGACTCTGCTTGGATCAGATGTAAGAAATAAAACCATGAAAATAGTCTGATGTGGAGCCAAGCAGGTAACTCATCCTCAAAGGAGTTCTTCAGGAAGCCTGAAAAGGTCAGAGCATACACCCACACACTCATGGGAGATTCATCTGGTGCTGATCCTTTGGGATCAGCTGAATTACACACATCTTCATCTGGTTGGGCCCTGAACTACTCACTGCTCTATGCCAAACCCTCTATGGATCAGCAACCACATTTGGATCATCATTTCCCTCAAAGGCTAGAAGGCACCAGGAATGTTTTTGAGACACGTCAGAAACATTCCATTCCCTTCACTTTTATTAGTGGAAGGGATTTGAAGAAGGACACTGAACGAGCGAGTCAAGCCAAGCTTCTGAGTAATACGTTATCGTATTCCCAGACCAAGATGCAATTAGTTCAGAGAAATAAAATTTCCTTTCAGATGAGGTGGTCTGGAACCCAGAGAGGTGAAGCAACCTTATAAATAACTCACAGGATGAAAGGGTTTCACTAAAGGAAAAAAAGGCCTCTGACATAACAGAGCAGTATACTTTTGAAGGTGTGTGGAGAGCAGGGTGGGGGCTAAAGAAAAAACTCTGTCTCAGCCAGAATGTCACTTCAATAACAACCACCAATATCACTCAAACAAGTGCTCTCAGGGTCATTAATGGTTTATTGCAAATTCTGTTTTCCTGTGAAGGAGCCAATCTGTGTTACTATTCCAGCCAAGGGGACCCACCTTTTGGCAGGTTGACTGGAATTTCAAGAGTGCAGTTACAAAGGGCTCCTGTTTACAGTGGAACCATTCAAGAAAGCTGGTTTTGCCTCGAAAAACATATTTACTTTTTCTTTATAATGAGAAATAGTCAACAGAACTCTTTCTGCACTGGGTGAAGAGCAACTTTGTGCTCTAGTTTTCTAGTTATTTTGAGCCTCAGTACTGGCTTCTCTCTTGGGTGCCATGAGTAGGCTAATCCTTCCAGCTCTGACCCTTAGTTCACCTCTGATGACCCAAGGCTAAATTTGTAGTGACTGACTTGGAAGGCACTTCATCTAAACATGGTCCAACATCTAGTAATACTTGATGGATAATATTCTTATATTCTTCCCTCTAGATTAACATCAATTCAACCTATTTTCCGTATCACCAGCAGCATTATTTTGCCGAAATGCTCCCTTGGACCCCTAACTTCTTAATATGGCATTCTAGAATGGCACCCCACTCCACTACTCTTGCCTGGAAAATCCCATGGACGGAGGAGCCTGGTGGGCTGCAGTCCATGGGGTCGCTAAGAGTCGGACACGACTGAGCAACTTCACTTTCACTTTTTGCTTTCATGCATTGGAGAAGGAAATGGCAACCCACTCCAGTGTTCTTGCCTAGAGAATCCCAGGGACGGGGGAGCCTGGTGGGCTGCCATCTATGGGGTCGCACAGAGTCGGACACGACTGAAGCGACTTAGCAGAAGCAGCAGGCTGTTTACTGTGTTTTTTGCTCAGTTGTGTCCAACTCTTTGTGGCCCCATAGACCATAGCCTGCCAGGCTCCTCTGTCCATGTAATTCTCCAGGTAAGAATACTGGAGTGGATAGCCATTCTCTTCTCCAGAGGATCTTCCTGACTCAGGGATTGAACCAGGGTCTCCTGAATTGCAGGCAGATTCTTTACAGTCTGAGCTACCAGGGGAGCTCAGGCTCTTTACTAACTAGCTCCAATTTCTAAGTCCATTTTCTTCCATTTCCCTCTATAATCTAGATGGCCCAATCACACAATATTAAGTATTGTTACTAAAAATATCTTAGTGTTGTATCTCTCTGCCTTTTTATTTATGCTCTTTTTTATGAACACCATTTCTTTCTGTGCCTGCTGTAAAAAAGTACTTTTCTTAGGCACCAATCTAAAATATTCTATCCACATTGTAGTTTTTTTTTTTTTTACTTCTGTTCCTTAACAAAAGTTAATATCTTCTTTATATGTCTTTCCATAAAAGTTTATACTTACCTTTATAATTATGTGTGTGTGTTTTCTTCATACTTGTCTTTAGATATTGTAAGTGTCTCGGAAGCGTGGACTAAATCTCATGCTCTCTACATCCTCAATTCCCCATGTGGTGTGATATAGCAGTGCTTCCATAATCTTATCAAACTGGTTGCCTTATTAATATCATTATCCAATAGTATGGGTACTTCCCTTCCCTTCCAATTTTCCTGGTTTATGAGTAATTGACTCATAGATCTGATCCCATCGGAGTCCTCCCTGAGAACAATGACTCTCTGAGGTTTTCTTTACTCACCTGTCTTTTGTCTCACTGAGGAAAACACTGAAAGGTTGTCTCTTCCAACTTTCTGCTACTAACCTACTATACCGGGCTAAGCGTGGTTGGTGTCATATATTGTCCTTACAATTTTACCTTCATCAAGTAGTCTGAGATCAAAACACCACCAGCAACCATCCCCTGCTGAATCCTTTCTCTTCTCTGCTACTGCATGATTGGATTCCTTCTGCTGCTCTCCCTGGTGCCTCATTTCAATCCTGCTTTGCTTTTCCTTCGCCAGCAAGAGTACGGTGGAACACTGGTTTAAACCCATTCTCTGTCCTAGCAGACCCCCAGCCTTTCTCCCACTTGTCCATTTTCCTCCAACGTTTCCCGCTGCCTTTGTCTGACCATAATCTAGCACTGCCACAGTGATTAGCTGACTCATCATCTTTTCAGTGTCTGCTCTTTGGTGCCTCTGGGCCACAGTCCAGGAACAAAACAAGATTCCCTCTGCTGCCTCCACCCATTTCTAGTCATCAGCAGCAACCACGGCACCTGGTGTATCCAGCCTACACAGGCTCCTGACACACTCATATCCTGGCAGTTCAAACCCCTATGACTTCCAGGGGTGTTGGTCTTTTAACACCTGGATAAAAAATGTAAGTGGCATGTACAAACCATGGTTCAACTCAGATCAGACACTCCCTAGAAATGATAAATACCTCTTAGCAGACAAGTTTCCAGTTACTGGCCACACCCACTGCCCGTAGAAGGATCAGTCTCATATTTTACATGTCCTGGCATCCTCCTCCCCTCTTCCCTCACCACCACTGATGGACAGCTGAACAAAACCACTGGGTGACCAGATATATCTGACTTACATGGCCTGGCTTCAAAAGATGTTCTGGGTCATTGGTTTATTACACACCTGAACGTTGGAGTCATTTGGGAATTTTTTTTTTTTTAATTACCAATGCCCAAGAATCTTTCCTGAAGATAAACATTTAAATATCCCAATGTGAAATGATTTGTGTTTTTTAATTCTCTCCCTTCTCCAAGTGATTCTAATAACAGCCAGCATTGAGAATTGAGAACAAAAAACTATTGAAAACACATAGGTTATGGTCTAAATTAACATGAGTTCAGGAAACTCTGGTCCAAGAGAATGAAGTTCCAAGTGACTTTCATGTTTGTTTCAATAACTACCTTCCAAACCCATTTATCCCAACAACTAACTGCTCCACTACTCTGACTCTATCTTAAGACAATAGGTAACTTCTGTAGATTCATCAGAAGACTATTTATTCAGCACCCTTAGAAACTCTTACTTCTCTGTGTCCATTAACCCTAAACTGTATGCCACAAACTTGTTCAATCTACCTTAAACTACACCTCCGAATCCTCATCTGTATCCTGAGATTGAAGGCAAAAGAAGAAAGGGGCAGCAGATGATGAAATGGTTGGATGGAATCACCAACCCACAGACTCTAGGAGACAGTGAAAAACAGGGATTCCTGGCATGCTGTGGTCCATGGGGCTGCAAAGAATCAAACGCAACTTAGTGACTGAAGAACAACAACAAACTCTACTTTCCTTCATCAAGATCTGCTTTGGTGGTCATTGGGTTATCTTGCTGGTATTTTCAGAGAGTTGATACTAATCTGGGATAATTTAACTGTCTCTCTAATCTGATACACAAAGATTGTTGCGAACAGTAGATAGGTGATAGACCTAAATAGTCACAATGTATAGCCAAGAATAATGATCATACTGAACTATGTGAAAGAATTGGATAATGAATGGGAAAAAGGAGCAAATACATTTAGAGAGAAAAGGCAGTGAGAAAAATGGTGTGGCGCTGGGAGATAGTCTCCCTATTACTTGGCATTCTACTGTCTGGGAGGTCTAAGTTTAGTACTTTATTTCTTCACTTGAACATCTGGAAAGTACCTATATTTGGATTTTTATGTATTTACTTATTTTGCTGCTTTATCAGGAATTCACAGTTGTCACCTCTTGATGTATCAAGAAGGAAATGAATCACTCTTTTGCCCTCACAGATGGCAAAGAGTAGCAGTTGTGTTTCTAACGATTTGACCCCATGCATTCAATGAGGGTATAAAATGTATTTTGTATTGCTAGGTCTTAAGGCTCCATCTGATTGGCCATCAAACTTTTTCTGATTAATATCAAGCCCATGCAGGACAAGAAACTGAAGGAGAACTTCTCAAAGAGAAAGTCCAAAGAGGAAGGATTATGAAAACAGAAAGGAGATGAAGATGCTTCATAGGCTCCATCCTTTGGAGTAGTCTATAGGTGGTCTGTGACTTCTACACCAGCAAGACCTGAGGACCATCTAAGTGCTCAGAGCTGTTTTCCATAGAAGTAACTCTGCACCTTGACTAGCTAATGATTGATTAGGAATAGCTGCTCTAGTGTAAAGAGGAATATCATCCTTCCTGTACTTCTGATTTAAACATCTAGTCAACACTGTGAGTTCATTAAATGTCTTCCCTGAGTGTCAAGTTTTCATATACCAAGTAAGTGTGCTTAAACCTGCTCAGTTACGGGGTAAGTCTCAGCTGGACTGAATATATTAATATATCCCAAGTTGAGAACAGAGGAAAGTTGAACCCACTTCACTCTGGCCCTCCCTGCAGAGTACTGCCCACTCATCCCTCCTTTATTTGAACTAGTTTCTGCTCCTTGGAATCAAAATCCATTTCTAAGGCAATAATCTTATTGTTACAGGGTATGCGGGTATTTCCAAAGCACTTGAATAAAGATTAACCTTAATCTTTAAAATAACTCTGGGATATAAATGTACTCATCTCCAATTTACCAATAATAAACAAATGCCCACTTTATAACTAAGGCTGAGCTTGAATAACTTGCCCAAAATCAAATAGCAAAGCAAAGGCAGAATGATTCTAACTCATTTCCCATATCTCATGTTACCATCCACGCCTTTAAAGGGAATTACCAGGACTTACTAGGACTGAAGTAGGCAGGATAACAATTCCACAAGAGGACATATTTAAAGTTTCAGCATAGCTTACAAAGTAGTTATCCATGCTACAGAGAAGAATTCATGGAGAATTACAAGTTAATATAACTTTATTTTTTATGACTGAAACATTCCCAAGTTTCAGATCTGATGGAACTAAATAAGAGGAACATTTCGGCTTGAAGAGGAAAAACACATAAAAAAGCAAAACTCTTCTTCACTATTATTTTCTCTTAATGATTGCTAATGTTTTTAGCAGCTGCCTTGTACCACTGAAGAAAGTATCCATTTGAAAAATATTGAAAAAAATAAATTCTTTTTGAATATCAAGGAAATCAATTTTATTTTTTTGGGTGACTTTCAGTCCCAAATAACTTTATAACATTTTAAGGAATTAATTTAATACTAAAATTTATTTATGAATCAAAATAAAAAAGATTTAATTGTACTATATTTAACTCTATTTATTGTAGTCTCATCTTTAGTCATTAGAAGTATAAAGCAATTATAATTAAATATTATCTATAATTTTATCATAAATTAATCATAACTTTCAGTGTTAATACTCAATAGTTTCATCATCTAGCTACTTTAATCTATCTGAATATCATGTTGTCTCTTTGAGGTTTAAAGAGTATTGACTAGCTGGAATTATCCAATAGCAATAGGGATCAATGGCTATCTCCATTTCTTAGACTGATATTTCCTTCAACAAATTATCATGTGGGATGATTATCAATTTTGTGCTTTCCTTCCTGAACACAATCTTGTATCATTAAACATTCAGTAAGATCCAATGCTTTCTTAGTCTGTTTTTGTTATAAATTCTTATGGCTTTAATAGGAAAATATTGGCACTGTCATGTGTAAACTGTGCATATTTCTGTGCTTTTTTAGAGCTTTCAGAGACTCGTTTGTTATTCAGCTTTTATTCATTCATTTGTCTACCTCAGCAAAGCTGATGATCTACTGACAATATTAAGCAA
Organism: Capra hircus; assembly: GCF_001704415.2. Taxonomy (NCBI): domain Eukaryota; kingdom Metazoa; phylum Chordata; class Mammalia; order Artiodactyla; family Bovidae; genus Capra; species Capra hircus. The sequence continues at coordinate 76,889,566 of NC_030808.1, forward strand.
ATGGATCTATTTATTTTTGAGTGTCTAGCCATCTCATATGTCATGTTCACTTGTGCATCCATCAGACATGCTTGGGAAACAGGAATAAATCAAAATCCCTGGCTTAAATGAGTAAAGAGGAAAACATGTATATAAACACCTGTTTATAGGAGTATGGTACATGAATTCCAAAACACAAAGAGACAGATGCACCTAAGTTGTTCTGGGAGCACCGAAGAAGGCATGTTAACACTGACAATAAATCAGGAAAAACTTGTTACGAAAGTGGAAACTGAGTTAAATTATTTTGTTTTGTCTTTTTTATTTTTTGAGGTACAATTGACATATAACATTATATTAATTTCAGGCATACAACACCACTCAATATCTGTGTATGTTTTGAAACGATCACCATTCAGTAGATCTAGTTAATATCCACCATGATATACAATTTCTTCCTGTTATGAGAACTTTTGAGATCTACTCTCTTAGTAACTTTTAAATATGCAAAATATTATTCTTGATTACAGTTACCATGCTGTATTTTGCATTCTTATGACATTCAATTTATAACTGAAAGTTTCAAAGTTTAATAATAGCATTTACAAAGTTCTTATGACAAACCAGATATGTTTTAAAACCTTACATTATTAGCTCATTTAATAATCACAACAATCCTATGAATTAAATACTACTATTATCTCATACCTCTTTTACACTTCATTTTAAATGAGGCGGAAATTGCAGAGTGGTTCAATGATTATCCCTGTGTCACCTGGTCAGGTGATGCGGGATATTAGAATGAGATTTTCGCTCTTCGTTTTGACTGAGGGCCCAATAATATAAATATTGGTTGCCAAAGTATAAAGCAAACCCCTTCTTATCAACACATTTTTTTTACCTGAAATGATACTGGAGCCATGAAATCGCTCAGACAGATCAAGAATAAAAAAAAAAATACTGGAAGAGAAAGTGTGATGAGGGGATTTGCAGAGAGTTTTCTTTGGAAACATCGTGTTATGTTCTAAATCTTCACCCCACCCACTTGCGGAGAGGGACACGATTAACATTTTACCCCAAGTATTAGGAGAAGGTTATACCTGAAAGAACTTTGAAATGTGTCCTCAAAAACTGAGCAGTTCAAAACACTGTGCCTGCCTCTTTCCTGAGAAAACTTTATCAAGCTGCAAACAAGGAATCCTAAAGGACAAAAGTAGTTCAGGTTTGGTGGGGAGAGTCCTGAAAAGACTTCTGCATTGGAATCCATTACTAAGGGCTTTGGGATTCTTGAATATTTCCAAGGTTCAAGTAAAGATCATATGAGAGAATGCCAGTGAAAGGTCTTCTTGGTCCTCTCCAAAAGGATTGCCTGGAATGGCAAGAAGACCTCAAGGAAGAGACTGAACATGTAACCTGGATAACCAGGAGCTGAAGAAAGGATTAGAAATATTAGCAAACTGGAATAGAGTTATCCAGAAAAATTAAATGAGAGATCTAGCAAAGGACATCCACAGAACTCACGAAAACTTAACCAGGAAAAGATTTGGCTCTTATCATTCACCCTGTGAATGACAGAAACCCCAGTAAGAAAAGTGCTATCCTTGCTCTTCCCTTCTTTTCCTGCTGACATTCTGGTAGAAGGAAATCTGTAAATAGCTGATGAGTGGTCAAAAAAGGAAGCAGGAAGGGAACAGAAAGCAGAAGGAATTTACCATGCTCAGCCCAGCCCCTCCCCACTGTAGGTCTTTAGCCTGAAATAGATCTAGATTTGGCCAGGGATCAATTAGTTGCTTTGTCAAGAAACAGAAATTTTGTTCAGGAATTTGCCCAGTATCATGGACAGAACATTATAATATCTAAATTCAGACTATCTTTATGCCCTGGTGGCTCGGTAGTAAAGAATCAGCCGGTCAATGCAAGAGACACCGTTTTCATCCCTAAGACTGGGAAGTTGGGAAGATTCCCTGGAGAAGGAAATGGCTACCACTCTAGGATTCTTGCCTGGGAAATCCCGTAAACAGAGGAGCCTGGCAGGCTACAGTCCACGGGGGTAGAAAAAGAGTCGGACACGACAGCGACAAGAACAACAAAAACCAGAACTGAAATCATGAGACCTGTGGATCTGTTATGCAGAGCCTGGGAAGACTTACTCCCATTGATTAAAACATAAACGACAGTGAAAGAAATACATACAGCAACATATTTATGTCATGAATTCAATATATGACTTATACTAATAAAAGTTGAAGTCATCGTTTCCTGCTCTTTTAGTCCCTGAAAAAGAGACAAATCTCCAGATATTCTCTAGGGCAACATGATTTGTAACTAGTAGTAAGTTCCTATGTTTAGGTAAGTCTGGCTTTTCTATCTAAAGTTGCTTTTTGTCAGAGAAGAAATACTGAACACAGAACTAAGGTTAGAACAATTCCAGTTAAGCCTCTTGTCATACATCTTGGTAACTCAGCAAATATCTGTGAAGTGGGATGAAAACTTTTGTCTTGTATAGTTTATAAGATTATTTTGAAGAGCAAATGACAATAAAGTTTGTTTAGTTTACACAAATGGTATGTGTGTGTGTGTGTGTGTAATAAGGATAGAACTTATAATACTGAATTAAGAATAAGGGGCAAAACAATATGTTCAGTATAAAATTGTATAAAATTTAAAATAACCCTGAAACACAACACAAAGATTATATATTATTCATGGAGAGATCTATGTATGTACATATGTGTACATACATTCAGAAAACATTTTATCTAGAGAATGTTTATTGTTATTTATAAAAATGGCAAATGTTAATAGTTATTAACACCAGATTGTGAAAACTCAGAAATTTATGTCATTTTTTCTGCTTTTTTGCGTTTATGAAATCTTCTTTTTATAAAATCCAGAACCGCAGAAATGCACATAAAGAGCACATTAGAAAACATACATGAAAATACTTGACAAACTCTAAGAAGCTACAGAAACAGAAGGTGATGTTCTAAACATTATAACATTTAATTTTGAGGTTTTAACCATGTCTGAGGCTTTTTTACATTCCATTACAATAAATGACAAATAATATCAAATACTTTGAAATATACGCTTGAGTCAATAATTGCTAAATGAAAGGTACTTTCTTTTAGTTTCAAAGGCTAATATACAGCCTGTGATTTAGTCAAGTCAGGAAGTCAGCCACGAAAATATTACTGAAGATGTCTAAGGTGGGACTCTATTTTTTAAACTCTGAGATTAAATAATTGAAAGAATCCCAAAATTTTAAATTAAAAAACAATCACTTATTTCTGCTTGCAATTATCATAGTTATTTGCGGAGGATTTATAAAATGTAAGTGTAAAGTTTTAAAAACATTGAAACAACCCATAATTCTACTTTTTTAGAGTTAATAATTTCCTTCAAATGTTTTTTTTAAATAAATATACAGTTGGTACCATTATTTCATGCACACTTCTGTATCTTGTTCTTACATCAGCTCTTGTACCTGTCATCCAATTTGCTTGAATGTATGTTTTTAGTATGGTATTCAGCATATGTTGGCACCACTGTTTATCTTACATTCTCCTACTGATGAACATAAAGGTTATTTTCAATTTTTTAATATTAGATATAACACTAATGGATATCCTTACTTATAAATATTTCTGCATGTTATTGAACTAGTTTTATTTAGTATAAGTTCCTACATGTATTATTATTTTTAGGTCAAAATAGAACTTCTCTAAAACACTAGCCAAACAGCTGAAAAATGGTTCCTCGTCCCAAAATTAACACAACTCCTTATCCTTAGAATTATATATGCTCTGGAATTCAGAAATCTTAGGATTTTAGAAAAATAGTATGTTGCATTTACCTTACATTAGGTTACATCCTTCTTTGTGTGTGTATGTGTGCTGTGTGTTTGCTCAGATGCTCAGTCATGTCCAACGCTTTGCTGCCTCATGGACAATAGCCTGTCAGGCTCCTCTGTCCTTGGAATTTTCCAGGTAAGAATACTGGAGGAGGTTGCCATTTCCTACTCCAAGGGATCTTCCCAAGGCAGGGATTGAAACCACGTCTCTTGTGTCTCCTGCATTGGCAGGCAGATTCTTTACCACTGGGCCACCTCAGAAGCCCAACATCCTTCTTTAGGTATAGAGAAACTTCAATCCAATACACTAATGTTCCTTAAACAAAATGTATTAATACTCTCGCTAAGTAGAATAAATTAAAATTTTCAGAAACCTTCTATCAGTTCCAGTCTGTTTTTGCCAAATAAATAAGAGATGAAAACCCTTTGAGTTTTGGGTTTGCAGATACAGAAGAATTTATAATCCTTCCCAGAGTGAATGAGAAGAATAATTCATAGAATTTTCAGTCACTATTATTTAAACATTTCACCAATTTGATGACTGAAAATGGAGTATCCCCCGACCCAAGGATCAAACCCAGGTCTCCTGCATTGCAGGCGGATGCTTCAACCTCTGAGCCACTAGGGAAGTGGATATAAAAAGTTTAACATTTTTTCAAATGCTATTTATTTGTTTTTTCTTTCTTTTGGTTTCTTAGGATGTCTTTTGCTCTTTAACATTTGAAATATTCAGCCTATTATTTATAATAATTCTTTATATTTAAGACAAAAGTCCTCTGTGTATAATTTACTTTGAAAAATTTCAGGATAAATAATTTATAATTTTCATATTTAAAATGTTATTAAATCTATTAATCTCTTACTTTGTATCTTACTAGTTTTCATGTTTCAGAAATTCCTCCCTCACAGATCAAACATTGACTTTTTTTTTCTATTTTCTTATGACTACAGATTTTATATTTAACTTTGATTCTGTTGAAATTTTATTGATATATGTTGAATAAAAGAGAAGAATTTTGTTTTCCTATTTTTTCCATTAAAAACAGAGCCTTTTCAGAGGATCTTTGGAAATTAATCTTGGGTTGTTGCTGTGCATGTAAAACATAACCCTCAGGTGCTTTGATTTTTAATCAGTTTGCTGGAAAAAGAATGTTTAACAGCAAAATTTGGATACACAGATGTAAAATATTTGCAGATTTAAAGTTTTCACAATTTGATATCATTTACAAATATTTGCTTATTTTATCAGTTCAAATTTTACATTATGTTCTGCATGGATTTAATTCAACTCATAATACAAAATCCAACTTCATTCAACATGTCAAAGTCAATGTTTGTTGACTATTTGTTCCTTCCAACCACTACCATCAGTTCAGTTCAGTTCAGTTCAATTCAGTCGCTCAGCCGTGTTCAACTCTTTGCAACCCCATGAACCACAGCATGCCAGGCCTCCCTGTCCATCACCAACTCCCAGAGTCTACCCAAACCCATGTCCATGGAGTTGGTGATGCCATCCAACCATCTCATCCTTGTCGTCCCCTTCTCCTCCTGCCCTCCATCTTTCCCAGCATCAGAGTCTTTTCCAGTGAGTCAGCTCTTTGCATCAGGTGGCCAAAGTATTGGAGTTTCAGCTTTAACATCAGTCCTTCCAATAAACACCCAGGACTGATCTCCTTTATGATGGACTGGTTGGATCTCCTTGCAAGCTAAGGGACTCTCAAGAGTCTTCTCCAGCACCACAGTTCAAAAGCATCAATTCTTCAGTGCTCAGCTTTCTTTATAGTCCAACTCTCACATCCATACATGACCACTGGAAAAACTGTAGCCTTGACTAGACAGACCTTTGTCACACAAGCGCGGGCGGCTGCGATGGCACACAAGCGTGACTGAGGAGCTACCCCATGCCCAAGGACAGGGGCAGCGGCCGGGAGGAGCTACCCCAAGTCCAAGGTAAAGAGCAGCGGCTGCGCTTTGCTGGAGCAGCCGTGAAGAGATACCCCACATCCAAGGTAAGTAAAAACCAAGTAAGATGGTAGGCACTGAGAGAGGGCATCAGAGGGCAGACAGACTGAAACCACACTCAGAGACAACTAGCAGTCTGATCACATGGACCACAGCCCTTACCCTCAACTTGCCCTAATTTTGTATTTTCTGTTATTATTATTAATTAGTATTTTAATTTTTTTCAGATAAATAAACAGGAGTGTAATTGCTGGGTCATAAGGTAGCTAGCTGCTTCTTATAACATATGTTCCAACAAAACTGGGCTCTTTTCTCTTTCAAAGCATGTCCTATGTTTTCTAAAGTTGTGCATATTTTAACATTTTTTTCTCTCTCCCTGAAGTGCGGTTTTATTTCTCCCATATGACCCTATTGCACTCCTACCTGTTCTATAAATTTCAACTCAACTACAACCTCTTCCATGAACTCCTCAAAAGCTAGAAGTATTGAAGACTTTTGAAGTTTCTTAAAACACAAATCAACTTGCACTTGGAATTGTGCTTGCTTCTATGTTGCCTAAATTGTCTTCTTGAGGACAGGTCTATTACATACTCTTGCATTTGCCATTAAATCAAACAAGTCCCTTAAACATAACAAACATAAGAGATACATATTAAATTCATGCAATTATTACATATCTTACCAAAGATGACAGAATTCAGAAACAAGAGTTATTTCAAATATCTAAAGAGAAATCAAGTAAATGGATTTAACACTTCCTGTTGTTATCATGAGGGAAGATGAAAACAAATTAATGGAATTTGCAGAGGCCATCAGTTCAGTTCAGTTCAGTCGCTCAGTCATGTCCGACTCTTTGCGACCCCATGAATCGCAGCACGCCAGGCCTCCCTGTCTATCACCAACTCCCGGAGCTCACTCAGACTCACGTCCATCAAGTCCCTGATGCCATCCAGCCATCTCATCCTCTGTCGTCCCCTTCTCCTCCTGCCCCCAATCCCTCCCAGCATCAAAGTCTTTTCCAATGAGTCAACTCTTCGCATGAGGTGGCCAAAGTACTGGAGTTTCAGCTTTAGCATCTTTCCTTCCAAAGAAATCCCAGGGCTGATCTTCAGGATGGACTGGTTGGATCCTCTTGCAGTCAGAGACTGAAAAAAAAAGGTTTTCCCTGAGGTTTTCAAGGTGTGTATCAACTGACTATTTGTTACCTTTCAATTTATTTCACTGAGTCATGGAGTTAACTAGTGAACTGACAGTGTTGCTAAATATCAAACACTGTTCTAGGTGCTGGATAATGATGGTGAACAAAATGTCAGATTCCTGCCTTCAAAGAGCTTATGATTTAATAAAGAGAAAAGCAAAAACTAAACATAAATATATACATTGGGGTCAGGGTCATTAATTAAAATGATACGGCACTGTGCAATATAATGGCAGGAATTTAGCATAATAGAAACAACAAAAATCCTTCTGTGAAAGTAATAATTAGGTTGATAACTGAAGTTCAGTTAAGTTCAGTCTCTCAGTCGTGTCCGACTCTTGCAACTCCATGGACTGCAGCACACCAGGCTTCCCTGTCCATCACCAACTCCTGGAGTTTGCTCGAACTCATGTCCATTGAGTCATCCCCTTCTCCTCCTGCCTTCAATCTTTCCCAGCATCAGGGTCTTTTCAAATACGTCAGCTCTGCACATCAGGTGGCCAAAGTTTGGAGTTTCAGCTTCAACATCACTCCTCCCAATGAACATTTAGGACTGATTTCCTTTGGGATGAACTGGTTGGATCTCCTTGCAGTTCCAGGGATTCTCAAGAGTCTTCTCCAACACCGCAGTTCAAAAGTATCAATTCTTAGGCACTCAGCTTTCTTTATAGTCCAACTCTCACATCCATACATGACCATTGGAAAAACTGTAGCCTTGACTAGATGGAACTTTGTTGGCAAAGCAATGTCTCTGCTTTTTAATATGCTGCCTAGATTGGTCATAACTTTTCTTCCAAGGAGTAAGCGTCTTTTTATTTCATGGCTTCAGTCACCATCTGCAGTGATTTTGAAGCCCAAAATAACTGAAAGTTGGGAAGAATTCTAAAAAGAGCAAGTAACATGTAGAAACAATATGAGGTGTGAAATATTGGAGTACATTTAAGAAAATGAAAGGTGTCTAGTACACATAGAATAGAAATTTGGAATAAATTTGCAAGAAATAAGACTGAATTTGGCATTGGCTAGATCATGTATTACCTTGCAGAAAAATTAAAGATTTTGCATTTTACCTCAACTACAATGGGAAAACATTGAAGAATATTAAAATGAGGAATGACAAAATTACATTTACATGAATTTAATAGATCATTTTACTGTTGTATGGAGAATAAATTGAAGAACAATTATGAAAGCTGGGAGACCAGAAGATAAGGGCTGTTTCCATTCACCAAGTGACAGTTTATGGTGATTACTCTAGAGTGGTGGCCTGGATTGGAGACAAAGGGAATGAATTAGAGATGTATTTTAAAATTTTAATGAATAAATATATTTTTTAATTTGAATGATTAGCTATTGACTATGAGGAAAAATAAATCTCAAGAATAATTTTTAGAATTTTTGGTTTGAACAATTAGATGGATATTGGTAAATTTAATGATATGAAGACCAGAAAACAACAAATGAAACTGAGGGGAAAAACTTGATAAAGACATCAGTTCAGTTCAGTTCAGTCGCTCAGCCGTGTCCGACTCTTTGCGACCCCATGAATCACAAGCACGCCAGGCCTCCCTCTATCACCAACTCCCGAAGTTCACTCAGACTCACGTCCATCAAGTCAGTGATGCCATCCAGCCACCTCATCCTCTGTTGTCCCCTTCTCCTCCTGCCCCCAATCCCTCCCAGCATACTTTCTCTTACATAGTGTTCCCGGAGAAAATAGGTTGGATTTACCTAGTGGCCTTGTCTTTGTTTTTGCAAGTTTATCTGACTTGCCTTTTGGATGTAAAATTATTTTTTAAAGTCCATCCCTGATGCTTTGTTGAATTTTCATCGTGTCTCAATCAATCTTCAGACAATAGGTATGCTGGATTCAGATTCAGAGCTGCTGACTTCAGGGTGCTTTGTTTGTTTCCTTGGGCATCTTGACTTGTAGCCTAGAAGCAAATAATATTCTCTTCCACAGAAATGTGAGGATATCACAAATGCAATGGAAAATAAAAACAAAAACAATTTATTTCTAATTTATGAAGTCTTGTGCAAATGAACAATGTTGATGTTTTCAACTTTGGACCCTTGAGAAGTTATGTATATGTTTTCTTTGTCCTCAGGAATGTCTTCTTGTCAGATCCTGCCTGGACTTTTATGAGGTTATGTTGCTTGAAAATGTGGTATCTTTGAAATGAGAGTTTTTCAAACCACAGTGTATTTTTTTCTAATGCATTATATGCAAATAAAATCTAAGAACTCTGGCTGAAGTGGAAGCAGAGGTTTCAAAAGGTTTCTGGCACTCTACTACCTCTAAGCATCCACACAGATTGCAGTCTAACAATCTAAGCGAATTAGTAACTGGGTGGATTTCTCAGTCATGTCAGACTCTTTGTGGTCCTATGGACTGTAGCTGACCAGGCTCCTCTGCCCATGGAATTTACGAGGTAAGAATACTGGAATGGGGTGCCTACTCCAGGGGATCTTCCCGACCAAGGGATCAAACCAGTCTCTTGTGTCTCCTGCATTGGCAGGTGGATTCTTTACCACTAACGTACCTGGGAAACCCAAGCAAATTAGAAAGAAAAAGTTCAAACCTCAACCCTGACAAGGTCTCTCTCCCAAGAAAAGGCTTTATCTGCAAAAGTGTATTTCCATGCTGGATTAGCCATCAGTCATTATATGCTTGTGTGTTAACTTTCCAATCTAGGCCTGGCAGGCTTCAGTTGAATCTGGGATCTTAAAAGCACTAAATAATCTTAAAAGCTTCTCTCATTCCAGAACATAGTGTGAGTTTTAACTATGCCAGATTGTCTCTGTGAAGACTGATGCTCATAATCTCTTCAATTTTCTGCTTTGAATGGTAGGTCAGTGTGTGGTCGTGGCAGGAAGGGAAGGTAGTGGGAGTTTTGGACAAGCCTGATGGAGTCTGGAGATTTGGCTCACCACCATCATATAGTTAGTTACCCAGCTTCATTTGCTGACTTAGTTCCATACTCACTGTGGGATTGAAGATGATGGAAATCCTCAGGTCCTGATCTGCTTCATTATCAGGAACATTTGAAAAATTTTGCTTTAGCCTCATGGAAAAAGAATCAAGATTATGACTAAATATATAATTTGGCTTCATTGATCTGTTCTTAAAATGTCAGATGAGAGACCCTCTTAAGATTAATGCCACTTGTGGAAAAATTAATAAATGAAAAAAATTTTTATCTCTGATTTTTAATGTCTCTAAGTCTTTTCAGAAAGCCTCAACAATTATGACATAATCTTCCAAGGAAAGGGTTATAAGTTTTGCTGATTAAAATGGGATGCTGAGGATAAGCTGCTGTTTTCATCTGTTCTTTTCTGCTCTTTTGAAATAATACAGAAGCAGATCTCTAGAGAATTTCCAATTTTGTCTGATAGAATCTGAGGTCTGGCAGTCTTTCAGATGTTCAGTGTGGAAGTCAGGCTTGTTTTCTTGTGGGTATATCAGGAATGAAGTGGGCAAAAATAGAGGAAGAGGACATTCAACAGTAACTCTTTCATATATCCCAACATTAGAGAATCATTTTGGTTAAGTTTATCTCTCAACATGCAACAATACCTTCAGAAAGTTAAGTATATTACTTTAATAAAATTATTTCTCTCTTGGCTAAAGTTTCCAATGAGAGATGGAATGAGGTTTTGGAAAAAGAGGAGGGATGGATTGCTTTGGAGTAGTCAGTCCCTGGATGTGGGCAAGTAGATTGCCTCTGATTTGCTAAAAGTAGTCTTAGCAGCTGAGTGAGATTGTGAATTTCCCTTGCTTGGCAATATGACCCAAACCCTTTGAATAGGAAATGCCCAGCAGACCAGATCAGGTGAGGAGACAGAATCTATCATTTAACGTGTATAGAAGGATTTTGAAAATGATCAAGTATGACAAAAATTAAGATGATTTTTTTAAAAAAAATAATATTATTATACATGAAATAATTATTCATGAGTCAAAAGGAAAGTCTCTGACCCATTGGAAGGTTGGCTTCAGTCACTGCAATATTTTTAATGAGAGTATTCTTTGAGAGCACTCTTGACTCCAGAAAACATCCAAGTGTCACTTGAAGTTGATTCTGGAAAGTAAGTTAAGGAAGACTATTTTTCGGGAGGGGGGTTAGTAAAAATTCAGTTTTGAGTATAAAAAAATATGCAAAATTTCTCTACAAATCCTTCCCAAAACATTGGTATCATAAATGGAATCAGCATATGATATGACATCTGGAGTGTCTACTTTGAAGGCTATTGACACATTTGTTTAATGAATAAACATATGATTATACTTAGCATGGTAGAATCCAAGGTCTGGCAGTCTTTGAGATGCAGAATGTCAAGTTAGGGTCCCCTATTTTCCTGTAGGTATGTTAGTACTGAAGTGGGGAAAAATGGAGATTTTACTTAATCTACATTATTTATTTATTTCTTAGATGTACTTTATTTAATTTACATCATTGAAACAAAGAGGAAAAAGTTATCTAAAAAGTTTTTAAGCATACACACACACATACACACATATATATCACATGTATAAATATCTATATTTTACAGTGCCTGAAAATTTATGATAAAAAATTTGAAAGTTGTTTGGAGATAATTATGTTAAAGTGATAATTAAGATAAATTTAAGTTAAACTGTAAACACAAACTGTCCCTTCCTCCAAAAGCAAATTGACTCAAGTCAAAATACTACTTACATTCTAACCTCTTCCAAGGTTAAGGTGACAAGAGGGTCGGACTCAGTAGGAGAGGAGTTAAGATATTGGTTTGGTCAATTACTTATCAAGGTTTTCTTTTTTCCAATGGAGCCACTTTATACTAAGTTTGGGTCTTACCTTCTTCGGAGAATTGGGTAGCTGTACCTCTACTCATTATTTTCTCTAATCCTGGATTATCTTCATGATTCTTTCTTGGGGTTAGAAGCAGGGAGACAGCCGAGAATACATATGCTGGAGAGACTGAAGCTGGAGGTTCCCCAGGGAGTGGGGACACATGGATCAGTTCTTCAGTGCCTGGAATTGTTACTCTGCTATGGGCTTCCCTAGTGACTCAGAAGGTAAAGAACCTGCCTGCAGTGAGGAAGACCAGGATTTGATCTCTGGGTCAGGAAGGTCCCTTGAATCTTCCTGGATGATGGCAACCCACTCCAGTATTCTTTCTGGAGAATCCCATGGACAGAGGAGCCTGGAGGGCTACAGTCCAAAGGTCACAAAGAGTTGGACATGACTAAGTAACTAACACTTACTTATTTGCCTTTGCGTTGCCTCAAAACAATAACTCCAGTTTCCTGCCCTGCTGGCTAAGGCTGGCTGATATTTCAAGGCAAAACCAAAAAGCTCTGAGTAAGATGAGACTTTTAATGACCCCAGAGGGAGCTTGGAAATTTGCTTGGGAATCAGAGTTTAGCTTTATCCCAGAGATAAATGTAGGAAGAAGGGAAGCAATTCTTTGGAAAACCACTAAGAGTGTGATAATATTACACTTTTAAAATGAAAGAATCAGAAATTACTTAGAGCTGGAATGCAACTCAGAAGTCCAGTTCCACAAATTCTTGTACTGACTGGACGTAAAGCAGACCCAGGAAGGAATATCTTGCCTAGACTTTCATAGCTGAGCCAGAATCAGATCCAGGGCATTCAGACTTTCTGTCCAGGGTTATACTATGTGCATGTTTCTTTTGAAACGTATTAATTAAATTCACTCCTTCAAATAATATTTTCTAGAACACAGTGTTAAGATCTCGTAAATCTCTTTCTTCCCCAAAGGGTAAGAGGATGATGTTCATTAAGGATTTCTAAAATAAATTTCCATTTGGATAATCTACACAAGGTTAGGTCCTGTTAATGAAAGGTAATTTGGAGTAGAACCAGTAGGAGTGTACTGGTTAACCAGGGCAGCATGGTTAAAGAAACCATAGGCAGGCACTCAGCCAGGCTGCAGAAGAGGAAGAGGTGGCCAGGTAATCTGGAAGCTGGAGTCTATTTTCAGGGGAGCCAAAATGAGTCTTAAAGTCAGAATCTAAAGTATTCCAATACATTGAGTGACAAGTTCTCCAGCAGAGCCACATTGGTGAGTTTTATGGCAAGTTCTGCTAATGTTTTTGTTGGAATATATTCTTTAAAATCAATGTGATAAGGAAAATAATCTATTTTTAAAAAGCATATATTTTGGTATTTTAGCTTTGCTAATTTTATTTTGATAACTAAGTTTTACTGAACAGCTTGAAAAATTCTGCAGAGGATACTTTTCTTTATTCACTAGAAAAACAAACTTTTCTCTTCCCTACCAGGTTGTATAGTGTATGTTGCCTCTTCTCTAAATTTTCCTTTTATTCTATAGTTGGTATTAAATCATATAAATTGTCAATCTTTGTGCCTGCAAATAAAATTCTGGTAAAATATGGGGCACTGATATTTTATATATATTTAAAATAAAAAATTATATGTTACATTATTATATTACCTTCAAAGCAATTTATCTTAGTTTTTCCACAGACAAAGTTGTTAATGAAATACTAAACTTTCTGGGCTAGGGTGGGGAAGGATGATACATCTCCTTGAGATTTGGAGAGACCTCATCCTTCAGCCCACTCCAGTATTCTTGCCTGGAAAATCCCATAGATGGAGGAGCCTGGTACCCTATGGTCCATGGGTTCGCAAAGAGTCGGACAAGATTGAGCAACTTCACTTCATTCTGGAGCAGTTTGGGAGGCCTGCTAGTACCTATCAGACACTGGAGACCAGAACAGGTGAGAAGGCTCAGCAGACCTGACAGAGGCTCATCTAGATGCTATCTGGAGAAACAGGGATGCCATCATGCAGAGTAAAAGAGGCTGACCATTTGTGATGTGGACATTGTTGGAGATGGTCCAAAAAGAGGAAAATGGTGATATGTGTGGGCAAAGCAGACAGTGTGAGCATCCACTCTAGAATTCAGGAGATCTTAGTAGCTGAGAATTTGAGTGAAAGTGGCAGTGTTGTTTCCGACTCTTTGTTAACCCATGAACTGTAGCCCACCAAGTTTCTCTATCCATGGGATTTCCAAGGCAAGAATACTAGAGTGGGTTGTGATTCCCTTCTCAGTGGGCTCTTCCTGACCCAGGGATTGATCCAGGGTCTTCTGCATTGGCAGGTAGATTCTTTACCATCTGAGCCACCAAGAAAGACAACTGAGGTTTTCAGTTCAGTTCAGTTCAGTTCAGTCACTCAGTCGTGTCCGACCCTTTGCAACCCCATGAATGGCAGCACGCCAGGCCTCCCTGTCCATCACCAACTCCTGGAGTTCACTCAGACTTGCATCCATCAAGTCAGTGATGCCCTCCAGCCATGTCATCCCCTTCTGTCGTCCCCTTCTCCTCCTGCCCCCAATCCCTCCCAGCATCAGAGTCTTTTCCAGTGAGTCAACTCTTCGCATGAGGTGGTCAAAATACTGGAGTTTCAGCTTCAGCATCATTCCCTCCAAAGAAATCCGCCCCCTAAAAAAGAAATCCCCCACCAAAAAAAAAGAACTGAGGTTTTATCAACAAATATTTGACTTTTTAATTTCCCTGTTTTCCTAACAGAAGCTAGTTTGGAGGTTACCGGAAAGGTTAAAGAAATTATCTAGAAACAAACCTCTATCACCAGATACTAAAAAAAAAAAACCAAACCTCTAGAGACCCTAACAGGAGAAGGAAAAGAGCTTCAGGAAAGTGGGCTCTGGACTCATTCAAGTTGGGACTCCCTAACGTATTTGGTCTGTGAACTTTTCACTTTTTCTACCAAAATTTCTATATTTGCAAAGTTTATATAATCATGTTGTTTAGTCACTCAGTCATGTCTAACTGTTTAGGACTCCATGGATTGCAGCACACCAGGCTTCCCTGTTCTTCATCATCTCCCAGAGCTTGCTCAAACTCATGTCCATTGAGTCAGTGATACCATACACCCATCTTGTCCTCTGTCATCCCCTTCTCCTGCCTCCAGCCTTTCACAGCATCCGGGTCTTTTCTAATGAGTCAGCTCTTCTCATCAGGTGGCCAAGTATTGGAGTTTCAGCTTCAGCATCAGTCCTTCCAATGACTATTCAGGACTGATTTCCTTTAGGATGGACTGGTTTGTTCTTGCAGTCCCAGGGATTTGTCTCAAGAGTCTTCTCCAGTACTGCAGTTCAAAAGCATCAATTCTTTGGTGCTCAGCTTTCTTCATAGTCCAACTTTCACATTCATACATGACTACTAGAAAAACCATAGCTTTGACTAGACGGACCTTTGTTGGCAAAGTAATGTCTCTGCTTTTTAATATGCTGTCTAGGTTGGTCATAGCTTTTCTTCCAAGAAGCAAGTGTCTTCATTTCATGGTTGCAGTCACCATCTGCCATGATTTTGGAGACCAAGAAAATAAAATCTGTCATTGTTTCTATTGTTTCTTCATTTATTTGCCATGAAATGATGAAACTGGATGCCATGATCTTAGTTTTTTAATGTTGAGGTTTAAGCCAACTTTTTCACTCTCCTCTTTCACCTTCATCAAGAAGATCTTTAGATCCTCTTTGCTTTCTTCTATAAGGGTGGTGTCATCTGCATATTTGAAGTTATTGATATTTCTCCTGACAATCTTGATTCCAGCTTGTGTTTCATCCAGCCTGGCATTTCGCGTAATGTACTCTGCATATAAGGTAAGTAAGCAAAGTGGCAATATACAGCCTTGACAAACTCCTTTCCCAATTTGGAACCAGTTCATTGTTCTATGTCCATTTCCAACTGTTATATAATTATATATCCTTAATTTTTCCCTAAATCCCAACTCCAAAGAACAAATAAAATCACAAAATGTCTCCAGATAATTAAATGTCTTCAATTAGCATTAGCTGAACCTGAACAGAGATGAAACTTTAATGCTTTGAGGGAATTTAATGTAAATTCTCTACCAAAGAAGTGATAGCTTTACGTCAATATTTCTTCCTGTGTTTTCTACATTTAGCTTTCCATCTAGATCCTGAAGCAAAATGTGGAAACTTCAATGGGCTGTTTTTGCTGAAAAGGAATATGATTCATTTTGAAGTGATCTTCTCTATCCTTTCCCCATGAAGCTGAGACCAAAGAGATGAGAATATCTACAACTCTGCTGTAGCCAGGACAGGTTCCAGTGTCAGCTTGGAAACCAGTCACAAGTAGGGTAAATTGGACATGGATGGAAGGTTGGACAATAGATCAGAAACACTTTGGTGGACCAGGCTTAGCAATAACAGAATGAGCAAGCAACAGGGTGAAAGTCAATCAGTTGGCCCAAAGCAAAGCAGTGAGCTTCAGGAGTGGCTATAAGAGGAGACAGAGGGAGCCACAAGGACAGTGTCAGCAAGAATTAGGCACTGGTCCAAGCAGCTTAATGGCATTGGTTGGTTTAGTCATTAAGTCATATCTGACTTTTGTGACCCCATGGACTGTAGCCCATCAGACTCCTCTGCCCATGGGATTCTCCAGGCAAGAATACTGGAGAGGGTTGCCATTTCTTTCTCCAGGGTTAATGGCATTGGTGATGTCCAAAAGCTGGGAATAGGGGAATTGTTTTAAAAAACAGTCTCAGAGCAAGCAGGAACAAGCAGGGATCCATTTCAGAGGAAGTAGGGTGATAATTATTCTATTTAGATAAATAAAGTGTTGGAAGGGAGTCCCTATTCTCTTTGTCTTGAGAAAAATCTCTAGAAGAATGTTTCAGAAGTTGCCCAGCTTAGCCTGAGCATAGGCAGGTAAGTGTGATTTGAGGGCTTTAGGTGGCAGGATGAATAGAAAGACCATTTACATGTGTTCTCAATTGTGTCTGACACTTTGCAACCCCATGGACTGTAGCCCTGCAAGCTCTTATGTCCATGAGCTTTTTCAGGTAAGAATGGGTTGGGTTGGGTTGGAGTGGGTTGCCATTTCCTCCTTCAGGAGATCTTCCTGACTCAGGGATCAACCCTGCATCTCCTGTATGTCCTGCATTGGCAAGTGGATTCTTTACCATTGAGCCACCTGGAAAGTACAGAAAGGCCATTTACTCATATTAAAACTCATGTTCTCCAAACCTGCTTTTCAGTAACAAAGGTAATATTTGGGAATTTATGCTTCCATTTCTGAATCTACTCAAATGGTTTAGAAATTGTAGTTGGAAAAAAAAGAGAAGTTATTAGTTATCAACCCAAATATCTTGCAACAGAAGAAGACAAGGATATTGGTTTCTAAACCAGATTTCAAGGGCAGAGTAGACCAGTAGACCAGGGAAACTGTCTTTGCCAGGGGAGAAAACCTCCTCCAATTATTGCAGCAGAGCTGAGCCTGAAATATGGGATCTCACATGGAGAATTCAAGGATGGAGAAGGGAAAGGGATCTCAAAGATGGCGTGAGAGTGATTTCAGAATAGGTCTTCCCTGCTAGCTCAGACAGTAAAGAATCTGCCTGCAATGTAGGAAAACTGGGTTCAGTCCCTGGGTCAGGAAGATCCCCTGAAGCAGAGAATGGCTACTCACTCCAGCATTATTGCCTAGAGAATTCCATGGGCAGGTGAGCCTGGTGGGCTACAGTCCACAGGGTCACAAATAATTGGACATGACTAAGCAACTCACACACACACAATCTCAGAATGATAGACCACTCATATGCAGATCATCTCTCCCAGAATTTCCAATTGGTAAGGTTTTTCTTTGCATCTATGCACAGTTATCTGATATCTCTAATCTAAGAATGAATTAAACCTGTTTACTCGCATCATTATGACTGTTTCTATAGGCATCATATCACCCTATCAGGTTGACTTTGGTCATATTCAGCTTCTGTACAATATATATTGTTTTACATACATATACACACCTTGTCCACACTCATTTCTTCAGAAAAATTTTATGAGTCTGTGAATCTAGCTAAGTGAGGAACATAAAACACAGTTGGTAGCTAAATAAAAAATGTGGTATATATAAGTTTAACCATAGCAGAATTTTGAGAGGAGCTATGAAGATATTTTAGGTAGGCCTAGAAAGAAGAGGTAGTGTGGTGTGGTGGGAGAAACACTAAATAAGCTTTGGTCCTTGTCCTGTAACTTGCAAACTAACCTTTGGTAAGTCATGCTTTTATAAGCCTCAACTTTCTCATTGGTGAAATTATAATATGAATTAATGCCTTACTCAAAGAGACCCTGGCAAGTTAAATGACTAAATGTTTGTGAAAAGAACTGGCACGATGCCCAGCCCACTGGATTAGGGAAAGCCCACCAATTCTCAATTTCAATCTATATTGTGTTTTTAGTTCAAGTTTTATGGGGAGTAATTATTATTGATTATATCACAAAGATAAGGCCTCTGTATTTTGTTTTTTAATTAGCTTTTACACATACAGCAAAGTTTGAGTACCACTGTTCATGAGGAATTGCATTGATGAAGTGATTCTCAACGTATGATTCTTGCACCAAAAGTCTCAGCATCACCAAGCAACTTGTTAGAAATGCACATTTTGAACTCAACTCAAGGTCTGATGAAACAGGAGCTCTGAGATGATACCCAGTTGTCTAAGAAGTTGCCTAAGTAAAGAAGTGCATTCTTGGCATACTCAGAAAGACATTAAGGAATGTTAGAGACCCAGGGAGGACTCTTTTTCTCAACACAAAGTTGATACCATTAGGCAAAGCATTGGCTGGAATCGAATTCTTCACCTTGAATGAATTTTATTGCTATATATTTATGCACTCCTGTTCTGACTGAGTCTTAAAAGGTAGATCAGATTTCCTTCATGGAGAGGGGAGATCTGAGTGATGGCTCATCTTAGATTCACAAATCCTCTATGTGACCTGGTGCCCTGATTCACAGACTTACACTTTGGGTTATGGCTTTGACTCCAGACCAGTGGTCTGGTTTCATATTAGAATCACTGAGGGAACTTGAAAAAATCTTAATGATCAGGCCATACCACAGGCCAATTAAATCAGAAGCTCTCAGAATCAGACTCAGATATCAGTATTTTTGCCTTCTCAGATGATTCCAATGTACAGGAAAAATTGAGATGTCTAACACTTTCTATAAAATTGGATAGGGTTTGTACCAAGGAAGATAAGATAATAGTTTTACTGACTTCAAGCTCCCTCTGTTTGCCACACAACAAGCCAATAAATCAGAGATCAGGTGTTGAGGCATGGAATAATGACTTTATTCAGAAAGTTAGTAGACTGAGAAGATGGCAGACTAATGTCTCAATATAATCATCTTATTGGGGTCTAGATACTAAGTTCTTTTGTAGAACAGAGGTGGGGTAGGGGAGGTGAGGAAGAAAAGCAAAAAGGCCATTAATGTTGCAAATATTTGCAAATGTGGCCAGCCTCAGGGAGAGTATGTTTTAATTTCTTCCTTCCTGTAACCATCCACAGGTGGACAGGGTCTTGAACAAAGGCATTCTGATTTACTGTTTAGGCAGGGGGCAGGGTTCTCCAAGGCAAGCCATTATGTATGGACAGTATCATTTTAGTGGACAAAAACAATAGGGAAAGAAAGGTTAAAGTAAAAGAAACACATACAACATGGAGTCAGACTGTGTTTTTCCTTATAACAATAAAACATGAAGAAGGTTTGATAGCACATGTCACTTTGGGATCAATAGAAAGTTTAGTAAGGCTACAACCAATATGCTTTCAATCTTTGCAGGTTCTGTGTTTCTAAAGCACTTTGAATCTAGTCTAACATGTACCATCTAGTCTAGCATTCTACCTTATATTATAACGCTTCCCCCAAAATACCTACTTTGAGAGTATTTATACAAAGATGTAAATTTAAATGGCATGTATTAAATGATGTGTACATGTCACAGAATGTAGAGATAATCTATAGTAAAGCATCCTGGTGCTTTGCCCTCAGTCCCATAGCAGGATTTCCTAGCCATTGTGCTTCAAAACCTTCCACAAGTTGGTTAATAACTCTGGACTCCAAAGATTTTAACTGAGAAGAGAGACACTCCTTAGAGGAAATGTCTGGGCATATGACCCAAGTTCAAATTCTGGAATACTGAACATCCGAAGTATTCAGTACATACTCAGCTCCAAAGTGGAGATTCTCCATCAGTGGAATAAGCCTCACATCAGTGAGCTTTGGGGGAGGAAAGTAATAACAGCAAGATTCTTTGGGGTCCCTTGGAATTACAGAGCCAAGACTGTTTATGGTCAAAGTGGTCAAACCCAACAAAATGAGTGAATGAATTAGCATGAAACTCTGGCAGCCTTCAGGGCATAGTGGCGATCCCACATAAAAGCCTTCTTTGGGGACTTCAGATCAACTATGTGATAAGTGTTCTTTCCTGTTGCCCTTCTCTCTCATTCACCATCCCAGTGCCCAGGGAGACTCCAGTGACACTGCGACAAACACTAGGAGAGCACAGGAATGCTTCCAGAAGGTGTACTGGAGTCAAGGGTCCAGTGCATAAGCTCTCAGGAATCCTTGTAAGAGTGTGAAGCCAAAGAACAGGAATGAAGGGAACACCTTGGCTCAGGAGGGATTTATAAGGGAGGAGAAACAGAGCAACAGGAAAGCCTCCAGCTAGTCCTTTGGAGTTTGGCAGCCATTCTGACAGCTTTCCCATTCCGAGGCTGATGCTCACCGCTTAAGGCCTGGGGGTACTGGATTTATTGAATTGTCTCTTTGTTCAGCTCTTGCAAAAATAATTTATATCTTAAAACCATTGGACATATTGGGATATTTGTCTGTCCTAGAAGAAGAGGAAACTAGACTCAAGTGCACAAGTTTACAGGGTTGGTAACCTGACAGAGGCAGGATGTAAGTATAACCATTCCAACAATTCTCTGGGTCCTGTAATGCCCTCCTCTACACAGAGAAGTGGGCTGTTTCTTGTCCTTTTGTCCCTATTCCCTGCCCTAATGCACGGACGCACACCCATACAAAGTGGGTTGAGAAACAAGGGTGAGCCCTTTCCTAAGAGAACGAGCAGTAAGCTTTGATTCCAAAGGCCCGGGGTTGACTCCTTTCTTTGCCTTTCACAGTTCTGTGAACGTGGACTAAGCACTTTCCTCCTCAAGCCTCCCAAAGGGGCCAACTGGGCCTCCAAGGCTTTCCTACAGTCTGAGCTGGAGCTTCCGTACTTCACACGGACAAGGTGACGGACAAAGAGCGAAATCACAAATTACAAAAACGAGAGCTCTAAAGTCACTAATCTGGCTTTTCTTCCTCTCTGAGGAAAGGGAGTCATCATATCCATTCTGCAACCTCTAAGGGACCCCACACATCAGGCTGGCCTCCCCGGCCCCTCCTTGGCTGGCCCCCAGTGCGCTGGCTCTCTGGCTGACACCAGGGTGTCTGCCTCTTGCCTCCGGGAGGCTGCGGCCCGAGCCTGCAGGGCGCGCGCCGAGCGCCGGCGAGCAGCTCGCGGAGGCTCGGGCAGCAGGAGGAGCGTGTGAGCTGTGGGCGTCCCTTTAAGAGCGGCCGTTCGAGCCGGCCTCCGCCTCTCAGTCCGCCGAGCGCCGCGGGTCACCTGAGGCTCGCAGGGCAGCCGGCTGGCGGCGGGGCCGGCCATCGCGCTAGAGGAGCCGGGAGAGGCGACCCGGACGCCAGGTGCCGGGAGCCGACTGCGAGCGTGGCCGGCCGGCGCGCGTCCGCCACGGAGGATGCGGGAGCGCATCTGGGCGCCGCTGCCGCTGCTGCTACCCTGGCTACTGCTGCCGCCGCCGCTGTGGTGCGGCCCCCCGGACAGCCAGCATCCGGAGCGGGAGCCCGAGCCCGGGCCTTTGCAGCCCTTCGACCTGCTCTACGCCAGCGGCGTGGCCGCCTACTACAGCGGGGACTACGAGCTGGCTGTGCGCGACCTGGAAGCGGCTCTGCGCAGCCACCGGCGCCTACGGGAGATCCGCGCGCGCTGCGCCCGCCACTGCGCTGCCCGCCGCCCGCTCGCGCCCCCAGGCGCTGGCCCGGGAGCCGAGCTGCCCTTCTTCCGCGCTCTGCTCGAGCGGGCGCGCTGCTACCGCAGCTGCCAGAGCCAGCGCCTAGGGGGCCCCGCGTCCCGCCACCGCGCCAGCGAGGATGTGCGCAGCGACTTCCAGCGCAGAGTGCCCTACAACTACCTGCAGCGGGCCTACATCAAGGTACCCAGAGCGCACACCTCACGCCCTCCCGCGCCTCCGAGATGTCTCGAGCCCTCCCGCGGCTCCCGTCTTCCTGGCCGTCGGGTCAGACTGGGTCTCCTTGAACGGTTCTGTCTGTGTGTGAATCTAGATATCTGGTGGCCCGAGCTGAGCTCTGTAACCAAGACTAGATGAATCTGGGCAAGCCATTAGTTCTTAAGGCATCCTCTCTCAAAAAGAGGACTGCACTGATAAGATGTACCCATTCAGCACAAATGTCTGAACGCTGGCAGAACCGGATCTAGCATAAGATCTCTCGCTTCGTTTCTTGGTCTAGCTTCAGCTCGTTTCTCTTCAGTCTCAGCTCCCTCATCCCTCGTACAGGGTGGTGTGCACCTTTTCTCTGAAGTTTAACACAGAGTGTTCCCAGAACAGCTGAGTTAAAGGTAGGCTTGCTCTGAATCCCATTCCTCTTTCTCCCTGCACCTACCCAAAAAGGGAAGATCAAAGGTTGAAGAGGAGTTGTGCGTGTCAGAGGTGGTTCTGTGCGAGGTAGTCTCACTTGAAGTATCCAGAGTGCTGACTCTTTGTCCTTTGATAGAGCACTTCTAGTTTCTGGAAGTAAGCATCGTACTGAGTTGTTCACCATCAGATGCCCCCTCCTTCTGGTTTTATTTATTTGTCTTCAGCTTGCCTGAAGTTTGTGACCGGAGGTAAACAGTGTACTGACATTTTCCCCACAGTCACGATTTTGAAGATCCATGTGGATGCTTCAGCAGAGACAATTTAGCCTGTGTTTCTCAGTCTCCCACTCTTTCTTATCTTTGTTTCTCTGAACTTATGCTTTCTCCCCTTTTTGCCTTTCTTTGTTCCTTTGTCAACGTCTCTTCTCCAGCTGTTGAAGTGGCAGCTTTGGGGGTTGATCGGTCATGCCAGCCACTGGACTCGACTGCATTTCTGGGACGGTGACAATACACGCCAGGTGCAGATATGATGTCTTTTGCAGCTCATCCCACAAGGTCTTTGCAGATGTGCAGCTGTTGGTGGAGCTCAGGAAATCACAACCGTAACTCACTCTTAACTCACAGTGCCCTGGCTAAAGTGTTGGATTTAGTCTCTTGGGCAAGAAATAAGGAGAAAGCCTGAATTCTTTTCAGCATATGTCTTCTACTGGCTTGTGCATCCTTAAGGGTTTGCTGAGACATATATTAATTATAAATCTACTTTCTCTAAAATGAATATCACAGTTTTGGGTAGTCGTAGATAAATCAGTCAGTAGTATGCAGAGAGGGGCCTGTGAGTATCCAACAGCTGAAGGTACATTCGGTGGGTTCCCAGAGCAGAACGTGGGTGGTCCAGATTGGTCCCAGCAACACTGTCTTCCCAGGAGTCTCAGATGTGAGGTTGGCAGTCCCGCTGATTGTTCTGTCACACATCTTGGGTACATTTTCCTTTTTCAGGTCTGGGAAAGGAATGTGTATTTATTTTCACTCCTATAAAAATAAATAACCGTGAGGTAATTCTCAGAATGTGAGTGTCTTTGGTTCTGTAATTACCCTTGCTTCACTGCTAATGTTAACATTTATCGTGCTCCTGCTTCCATCTCCTGTTGGAAGTCAAAGAAGATGAAGCCATAGGTTTAACATGCCTCAGTTTTCTTGCAGTAAATTGATTACAGGAGTTAGTCGCTCATGGGTAGTTCTGTGGGTAAACTACCTGGTGTGGTCTGACGAACCAGTGAAGTTGAAGTCCCTTAAAAAATATGTGAGTTCATGTGCTAATTTCTGTTTTCCCAGCAATGTTTCTGAGAGCAGAACACCTCTTGCATCTTCTTCCTGTTCATTTCTACTCCAATAGGCACAGTGTCTTGAGTCAATAGAATTGATCTCTTCAGGAGGAGATCTTCTGACCCTTTTTGAAATTCATTTTTGGTGGGTTGGAGTCATCAGAACTATCTTTATGAACATCAAATAAGGTGTTCCCTCCACCCAAGAAATTCACACTTTTAGCCTTTGCTTGGCTTCTTGGGAATTTGACTTATAAACACATACACACACAATCTTCTGAGTGCAAACCAAAATTCTGAAAATAACAAAGTACCGTTGGGCTCTGACAGGTTTGAATCGTAAAGTTCATTCCCTGATGATAGATGGGTTCCCTGAATATGCCTACATGTGATCATGGTACCTTGTGTTGCTGACTTACTTTGGACATCAGTGATCCATTCTGCACTTGAAAAGGATAATCCTGGGCCAGATGGAATTCAGTGAAGACTTTGTAACTAAGATTTGAGATCATGAATCCTGTGATACAGTTAGAGCTAGTAGACTTCCTAGAGACAAGGAAATATATTTGTTCTCAGCTAGGGGTTTGCAAACTCTGGGAGCTCTCCAGAGATGCTGTTGCTCCCCCAAATTCCAGTTAGTGAGCAACTAATGGAAGCGAATTCTCTATGCTAGAGTATTGGAAGGGAGAGATTGCGAATTGTGAAATCTAAGGCCTGTTGATATCAATTTCTCTCATCATAATGAGGAAAGGAGAATCCAGATAGGAAAAGGGGCTTACCCAGTGTCACGAGTGATTTGCCTTGATGAATTGAGTATAGGACTGGGAGTCAGAGGTCTGGGCTCTGCCAACAATTGATCATGCCTGTGCACACCCACTGCCCCCTGGGGTAACCTTGGATCCCACAGAATGCTGAGTCCCTGGGGCTATCCATTTGCCAGATTTGGACAGCTCCAGGAATGAGTCAGTCCTTGTGCTGTGGGGTAACAGACAGTCATTGTATTTATGTTCCGGGCTGTTCTGTAGAATCTTCCTTAAGTCCTGGCATGCCGGTAATTCCTCTGAGGTGAGATGGTAGTTCTACTTAGATCCCAAGCACACTTTTTTGTTTAAAGGCAGGGCAAGACTCTTTAGACTTTCAAATTCTATTATTTCAGATTGTATCATATAACTCATAATTCATATCCTGAAATCTAAGATAAAGCTTTGATCAGAATAGTCTCTACTTGGAAACCTTCATTGGTTTCCCTTTGCTACTGGATAGAGCCCACAGTGTTTACTGCAGCGTATCTGACCTTTAACTTTACCGGCTCAGTTTCTCCCCCACTCTGCCATCCTTCAGCCAGAGGGAGCAATGGATGCTTAATCTTTTGTGTCTGACACTTTTGCACATCTGGGTTTGTTTATTCTTCTTTGAGAGGCATAGAGGCTCTGGAATGGGATCAATCTGAGACTGAACTTTAGCTCTTCAATCTCCAGCTCTGTGACTGAAAAATTCACAAAAGCTTTCTAAGCTTTAGTTTCCCCATCTTGTAGATAATAGAAATAATAGAACCTAATTGGTTGGTTTAGGTTTAAGAGAGGATTTATATAAGGCACCCAGGACAGGGCCTATTTCTATTTTCAGAAACACTGGAAATGTGTCTCTTATTATTAGTTATAATAATAGTATGTTTAATTATGATAGTAGCAGACTTAGTTATAGTGGTAGTAGATTAGTTATAATAAGAGTAGTAGATTTTCCCACCTCCTTCTCTGTGTGTTCAGATGGTAACTATACAAGCATGAGCATATGTGCTAAGTTGCTTCAGTTGAGTCCAACTCTTTGTGACTCTATGGACTATAGTCCTGAAGGCTCCTCTGTCCA
The DNA here is from genome assembly GCF_001704415.2 of Capra hircus. NCBI lineage: Eukaryota > Metazoa > Chordata > Mammalia > Artiodactyla > Bovidae > Capra > Capra hircus. Next base: position 76,915,276 of record NC_030808.1, read on the forward strand.
TGGGATTCTCCAAGCAAGAATACTAGAGTGGGTTGCCATGCCCTCCTCCAGGGGATCTTCCTGACCCAGGAATTGAATCTGCATCTCTCAGAGCTCCTGAATTGGCAGGTGGGTCCTTTACCACGAGTACCATGTGGGAAGCACAAATGTACCTATTTCTGTGACATCCTCTTTTCCTCAATTGGCAGCCCCCAACAGTCCATTATTTCTCCCTCCTTTGAATATCCACAGTAAAGAATATGATCCTCTCATATCATGTTTCATTTTTAACATTATTTTGGAGAAATCCATGTATTTATTATCACTAATGTGAGCTCCTGGAGATCACAGAATGGTCAGAGTTACTTTTGTACCTCCTAACGAAGGAGTTTCCAGATCTGGAAGATCAGTAGATAGATGAATATTATGAATCACCTGGGCATTAAAAATATAATTTAAAATTGGAGATTTAGGTTCATTAGGTCTGTCTGAGTTCAGTCTCAGCATCTATATCCCCCCTACCCCAACCAAATACCTAAAACAGGGGGTGGTAGCAGTAAATGCTCAGCTTATGTTTGTTGAATGAATGATAGCTTGGTTGCTTGTGTACAATATATTGTTGAGAAAGATTGTTGCATGGTGATAGGAAGTCTTCTTATATTAGTTATCAGATTTCATGGCTTGTCAGTTGGGGAAGAAAGTTACAGAAGAACTATAGACGGCTTGACTTTTCACTCTTTTCCATTTGCAGGTTCTGGCTAATGTTGCAAACTTCCTTTCCCTCCCTCTCCATCTTTTCTCTAATTTAATCCTTATTTTCTAAAACTGTGCTTCGGAAAATTCTTGACACGCTGTGCCTGCTTTATGTACATTTGTGGAATTTAAACAAACATAAGAGAGATCCTTTTCTTTTTCCCTTATCTGTGTACTTTACAATCAGGAATACTTTGACAGTATCTGTTTTTCTGTCAGTGTTCCCAGCCATTTAGTAAAAGGAAAAAAAAAGATATCCAGTGCTGTTTATTTTTATTTTTTTATTTTTACTTAAAACAAGCTTGTCCTTCCACGTTTTGTTTCTAAACTGGAGCTGTGTGCCATTTGACATTTGTTTTTCTTCTTAAGATTAGAGGCGGGGGTGAGGGGGGAAATGCAATTAAGTTAGGCAATTCTATCTCCCTCCTACAGTCATCTCCCCCAAATTCCTTTTTCTTGACCATAATTTATTTTATTAGTGTTTTCTAAAAAAGAAAAAAAAAAAGCAAGCTGAAAGATTTTCCTCACTCTTTTTCTTCTTTATCCATTTCTTTCTCCTTCTAGATGAATGCCTTAAGAAAAATGAGTTTGAAACCTAGATCACATGATATGTGCTTAATATATATTATTTTAGTTCAGGATAAAAGCTTTTCCCAAGTCTCATATTAAAATCTCTTTTTAACCCATCTGTAGACTACGTACATTTTGTCCACAAATTATTTCAAATAGGGAGTTGAATTTATGTCTTTTTGAAATAGTTGTTTTGAAATTTCCTAGTGGTTTTTTCCTCAAGGGATGTGGCTTTTTTTCTTTCTTCTTATTGCAATTTTTTTTTCCAGGCTTGATTTATCAAAATCCACTAGTCATCATCTTTCTGTCCCACTGGTTAGGAAAGAAACCTGGGAACTTCTTGGTGTAGCCAGCTCTTAGGTCCTCCTTAGCTAAGGAGATTGAATATCAATTGTTTCCTGCTAGGAGGCTGACTTTATGAAGGCCCAGTCAGCTCTTTATCAATCACCCATTGTGACTGGCAAATGGTAGCTTAAAATTCAGTTAAATGAAGGGACAATTTCTTACAGGTTTTCTCCTATTTTAGTCTGGTGAAAACTTTTCCCAAATCTCAAACCTATAAAGGGATTTCTTTATAGGTTTTAATAAAAGGAAGTAATAAACGACTTGTCTCTCTTCACAGATTCCATCTCTGAGACTCAAATGTATTCTGTCATGAATATCATTTGCTCAGTGATAAACTCCAAAGGGATAAATGTGTGAAATTCTTTTGGGAGTGTTTGATAAAATGTCAACTTGCTTTGTGGATGGAGTTTAAAATTTTTGAAAGGTGGATGGATTCATCTAAAATGAAAACTCATTGGATTTGGTGTAATAATGGTTCTTTGGTACTACTAAGGACTTGAGTAAAGATCTTAGAGAACTGGAAGGGACTCCAAGGGAATATCTTGTTCAACTCTCTGTCTCTTCAAGTTAAATAGTTGGTTTGGGACAGTGAAGTAAGGGTGAGAGAGGGAGGAATACATATTTTGCCTAAGAAATGTGGTCTTGTAAGAATAAAGAGTGCTAATTATTAAAAGCATTAAAATACTACAACTTGAAGGACCCTCAGAAATCATAAAGTCTGTCCTTGTTTTGATAGCTGATGGCCTCAGAGGTTCCATAATGAATCAAGGAGGATCAGCAAGTGGAGCTGGGTCAGAATGTCCAGTGCTCTTGTGGGCTTCCCAGGTGACGCTAGTGGTAAAGAACCTGCCTGCCAACGCAGGAGATGTAAGAGACGCTGGTTTGATTCCTGAGTCAGGAAGATCCCTTGGAGAAGGGAATGACAACCCATTCCATGGACAGAGGAGACTGGTGGGCTACAGACCATGGGGTGGCAAAGAATTGGACAAGACTGAAATGACGTAGGATGCATGCACAGTGCTCTTTACAGACTCTGTGGAAGGGGCGTGGTTACCTCCAGAGGGGCAGTCTGGTAAATCAGTGGTGCCACTGAGACCTGCAGTGGACCTGGTGCCTCCAGAGATGGAACAGACACAAGGCCCAGTTTCCTGGACTGCCCCGCCCACCCTGCATTTTCATTCACATGAGATGTAGGCCACTTAGCCAAGAGTCACAGTCGTCTGGTGGAAAATTTTGCATTTCTCATTAGGAAAAAAATAATTTCTCCTGTCTTTTTTTCCATTCAGCTCTTCTCCTATAATTCTTTTTCTGTTCTTTTATTCATCCCTCTTTTCCTGCTGACTTCCTAGCTATGTAATTTCCATGAGGGCTGGCCTTCATTTGCCAAATGTCCCAAACACCTTTAAAAAGAGAGAGAGCTGGAGTCAGCCTTCTGTGTGATATGTTTTGGTGCTGTGTGTATGATTTTGGGGCTTTAGTACTGAGGAGAGCTGCCGGCTATGATCAGAAGAAGCTGATTTCATTTGACTACACCCCTCTCTGCTTTACTTTCTTTCTGCATCTCTCTCTTCTTTCCCATTCCTTGTCCTGTTGATGATCTCCAGAGTGAAATTACATCTGCCAAGGAGCAGGTTGAGGAAATCAGTCAAGGGAAGAGAGAAGCAAGTAGCAGTCCAGGTAATGTCAGGGTTCTGGTTCTAATAAAATGAAGCCCAGAGAGCCTCTTATTTAATTTGATACATAGACATAGGCATCTACTTCTATGAAATTCTTTTTATGTCCTTTTCACCCATACTATCTGTGCAAGAGTTGGGTATATGTTGGGAAAGGTATTCATTTCCCTCTCCTCTTGGGTCTCCATCTTTCTGCAACTGCTTCCTGTCACATTCATAGGGCATATGTGCTCCCACCCTTTCATTTTAGAGAAGGGAAAATAAAGTCTGGACAAGAATCAAGTTGTCCACATGTACCCAGCAACTTAATGGAAAAACCAGGATTAGAATCTAAGAACCCTGATTCCTACCTCTGTGACATTGCTGATGACCACCATTTATAAGACACACACTGAATACCTGAAATTGCCAAGGTTAATATCATATGCATAGCATGCCACTTAACATTATTTCCCAAATAAGATACACCTTGAAAATAAAAGCTACCTTATGAATGTTATTCCTTGCACTACTGTTCTGCCCACTTCTGGAAAAAGCTCAGAAACAGGATCCTGGATTAATACTGTCCTCCAATAAACCTAATGGAAATGAATGAGCAAAGAATCTTCTTTGGAAGGGAAAAGGAGGTATAAGAGCCAGAAAGAGGGAGATCCAAGATGTCAGATTTTCCAGAAGTTCAGGGCTATCAAAACGATTCTGCTGGAATTCATTATCTATAAATAATAGATTCAGTTTTTCTGCAAGCAATAAGACACTGCTGAAGATTACAGTGTAATTATATTGGAACTCTGGAAAAGGAATGGAGAAAAGCAAAAGATATGATAAAATAAATAAATCTGAAACAAAACAGAGGAACTGTTAACAAACCCTGAATTGCAGTAAAGCTAACTGAGCCAATTTTGATTTATTCTTTCTGCTTGAATGCTAAATTTCTAGTTTTCACTTTGCCAAGATCAATAGGCTTGCACGAAGAAATCAACACATAATTAGGACACCAGACACAGTGGATTATCTTAAAGCCATATTTGGCTGGTTTCAAAAATGATCTCAAATTATAGTATCAAAAACTAATCCAGAAAGCCATAAAAATTATTTCCCCACTGAAGTAAAAATTATTTCTTGGTAATATTTTTCAGGCTGAATCCAGGATCAACAATCACCATTTGATTGTAGCCCAAGGCATTTAGAAATGCTACCAGGGAAGGAGATTTTCACAGTCATTGTTTCTATAGGATGACCAAGGGCTCAATCATACAATGAAGTCTGCAGGTTTTTGGATCAGTAGGTATTTAAGTTTGAGTTTCTCAGCCTTCAGTTCAGTTCAGTCGCTCAGTTGTGTCCAACTCTTTGCAACCCCATGAATCGCAGCACGCCAGGCCTCCTTGTCCATCGCCAAAACCCAGAGTTCACTCAGACTCGCGTCCATCGAGTCAGTGATGCCATCCAGCCATCTCATCCTCTGTCATCCCCTTCTCCTATTGCCCCCAATCCCTCCCAGCATCAAAGTCTTTTCCAATGAGTCAACTCTTCGCATGAGGTGGCCAAAGTACTGGAGTTTCAGCTTCGGCATCATTCCTTCCAAAGAAATCCCAGGGCTGATCTCCTTCAGAATGGACTGCTTACTGGTATTTGGGATGATTGATTTTTGTCATTATAGGTTGTCCTTTGCATTTTAGGATGGCCTCATCCCTGACTTCTACCTACTAGACAGCAGTCGCAACACACTTCATATTGCTTCTAAGCTATGACAACCAAAAATGTCTCCGTACATGGCAACATGTCTCTCGGAGTCAAAATCACCCTATTTTGAGAACCACTGTTTTAAACCTGTAGCCATATTTAAGATAACTGGACGTTAAGATTAGACAAGTATAAATTAAGTGTTTGACAACATATGCTAGATGGCACTGGGCCCACTGATGAATCATATTTATGAAAAAGTTTGGCTTTAACTTGATACCTTTTATGAGGGGAATTCCAATCGAAATAGAGTCTCTTTCTCCAAGATGCAAATCACTTGGCTTATATTCCTTAGCTGGTCTTCCCTCATGGCTAGGCTAGTACAAGTTGCAGGAAAGACCAGAGTAATTAGCTTCTCTCTACTTATTATTGGAATGTGACAGCGTAGGTTACTTTAGCAATACAAACTAACACCTTTCAATCTTGAACTCCAAACTCCAGAATTAATGTATTTTTTATTCAACTTGGAAAGTACCGAAACTCAGTCATTTAAAAGTAATCCACTGCAACTCTTAGTTTTCTTGGGGTTAGTTCTTTATCACATATGCTCTTAGAAAACAGCTTGACTCAAACGCAAAATGCCACCTTATAGGATACTGGAAAGTGGGAAAAATGAGAGGGGATCAGAAGAAAAAGGAATGATTGTGAGATTGAGAGAGAGAGAAGCTCAGAGGGTATCTCAGTCCTTTGGTATAACAGAAGACCATATGCTGGTGATTTATAAACAAAAGTTATTAATTATCTATTAATTCTTAGAGTTCTGGAAACTGGGAGGCGAAGACCATGGTACGTGCAGGTTCAGTGTCTGGTGAGAGGCATGCTCTGCTGTAACCTCTCACATTGCAGGGTAATTTCTGGACTTCTTTTATAAAGGCATGAATTCATTTCTTCTTGACCTAATCGGCTCCAAATGCTCACCTTGTAATACTTTGGGAACTAGGTTTCAACATAGGAATGTTGGGGAACACAAAAGTTCATACCATAGCAGAGGGAAATGCAGAAATAGATGGAGAAAGATGGAGTGATGATAGCAAAAATTAATGAAGGAAGGAAAGAACAGTAAGTTAAAGTCTGAGAGGGCCCCGTAAGTGAAAGGAGTTTACACGAAACAAACATGGACGTTGCAATCTCTGAAATTCATGTCTCTGTAATAAAACCAATCATTCAGAAGCAGATCTTGGTTGTTCTTCACCCAGAGGCCCCATACTCAGTTGAGACATTTCTGTCATGATAAGGCCCAGGGTAGCAGAGCCATTCAGTTTCTGTGTGGAACAGAGAAGGGAGGGATGTCTTTGGGGAGATTTTACATGACCTGCACTCAATGTTTACCAAATGTTAAGGGAAAATGCCATTTTGCCATTTCAGGTTTCTTTGAAATCCTAGATGGAGCTAAATGTTCTCCTTTTCGTAATAGGATCACTAATTAAATGGCTAAATGGTATATCTAAGATCCCACAGCTGGTAAGTAGAGTCAGAATCTGAATCCAGGTTTTTCTGTAACAAAACTCGAGTTCTCATTCACTTCTCACGATTTTGGTTTTGACATGAAACAGGCCTATATTCATTGGAAGGACTGATGCTGATGCTGAAACTCCAATACTTTGGCCACCTGATGGGAAGAACTGACTCATTTGAAAAGACTCTGATGCTGGGAGGGATTGAAGGCGGGAGGAGAAGGGGATGACAGAGGATGAGATAGTTGGATGGCATCACCGACTCAATGGACATGAGTTTGAGTAAACTCTGGGAGTTGGTGATGGACAGGGAGGCCTGGCATGCTGCAGTCCATGGGGTCGCAAAGGGTCAAACACAACTGAGTGACTGAACTGAACTGAGGCTTGTATTCAAAAGAATCCTCCCTTTTATTATATGACACTGGAAAAGTTCACATGTGTAAATATGAGTTCCTTATTTGGAAAATGGCTTCTTGTGAGAAGTTAATTTAAAAAAGAAAAAAACATTTTGAGTTCATCTAGGTCAGCATTAACAAAGAAATACAACTGATCCTTGAACAGCATGGTTTGAACTATGAAGATACTGCGGCATTGCATAATCCCCAGTTGTTGATTCTGCAGATTCAGAACCATGGATAAAGAGGACCAACTGTAAATTATATGCAGATTAAAAATATATATATTAGAATGTAGTTGCTTTACAATGTTGTGTTAGTTCCTACTGTCCAGAAAAGTGAATCAACTATATGTATACATATATCCCCTCTATTTTGGATTTGCTTTCCATTCAGGTCTCCACAGAACATTGAGTGGAGCTCTGTGTTATAAAGTAGGTTTTCATTAGTTTATAAGCAAATTTAGACCACACAGAGGTTAGAGCCTCTATCCCTCCATATTTTTCAAGGGTCAACTTATTTCCTTGCCTCATAGCTGCTGTACAGAGAGGAAATTGGTAAGGAAATCTGAAAGGCCAAAGAAGACTTAGGCATTTTGATAAATTAAAACAATAAGTACAGTACAGTACTTAGAGTAGGTAGATAAAACTTGATTACACACACAAAAAAAATTTGACCTGCTCAGTTGGAGCTCCTAACTTCAAGTTCAATTCCCTAGACATTGGAGTGTAAGCTTACTGGCCTCCTTTCAGCCTCAGACTAAAACAAAAGTTCTTCTTATTGATATCTTGAGATTGTATTTTGCCACTTTGAGAAAAGTCTTTTTGCTTTCTCCCCTTTTCCTTCTCCATCCCCCTGATTTCACAATTTCCATGAGACTGTGGTCTCTTCTTTGTATTTGTCAAATATGGACTGTGTTCAAACACATTCCAAACCTTTGCTGTTTTCTATTAACAGATAAAATCTCTTCCCACAGACCAACACACCCTGGGAATTTTAAACTGCTTTAAGCCTTTTCACCACCCTGATCTAGAGTACTCCTGGGACATGGCCTAGGTTTGGGAACCAACAAACATCTCTTCATCACAGACACCAGAAATAAGACTGCTTCTTGTATGACAGGCAAATGGGAGAGTAGCAAAGATAAAACAAAGAGAATTATGAGTTCAGGAATCAGGCAGTTTAGGCTTTGTCCCCAGTGGTGTCTCTCATGCCTTTAGGTCTCTATTTGGACAAGGGCAGAACTGGACTAGATGGCTTGTAAGAACTCTTCTACATCTCTCAGCCTGAAAGTGAAACTTGCTCAGTCATATCTGACTCTTTGCAATCCCATGGACTATACAGTCCATGGAATTCTCCAGGCCAGATTACTGGAGTGGGTAGCCTTTCCCTTCTCCAGGGGATCTTCCCAACCCAGGGATCACACCATTGTTGAATACTTTTATGGACTGGTGCAGTGAGCCAACAATCTGTCTATGGATAAGAAAAATGATGAGATAGTGTAATGGAATACAAAGTGGTAGAATGGAAGTTTGAAAGGTCAAAAGACAGGAGATACTTTCAGTGTATCTGATGCTAGTCCTCATCTTTGGACAATCATTTTAAAATAAAATTTGAAGAAGGACATGCTAATATTTAATTTGGTGGAACTTTAAGAAGTACAAGATAAACTAGGGCACAAGCAGGAAGGACTAAAAGATATAAATAAAAGACTCAGAACTTTTATGAGAAACAGTTGGAATAGGGATGAATAAACTAAACAAGAAAAAGAGGCTTTGAAAAGATCATTATCTGAGACAACTGTTCTGGATCTTTATGGCACCCAGGAATTGAACAAGTAGGACCAAGTAACAAAGTTATGGAAAACGGGATCTTGGCTCAAATATGGAAGACTTTCCCAACACTAACAGCTGTTCAAATATAATAAATAGCCCAAGAAGAAGGTGTTCGAACATAAGTCAGACAAATACTTATATAGGGAGGTTGCATTTAAGGTTCAAACATTAAAATGATGTTGAAATAAGATTTTTTTCAACACACACCATTTAATTGTATTTCTATTTTTAAAATAGTTTGTACATTTTTAAAGGTTACTTTCATTTATGGTTATTGGAAAATATTGATTGTATTCCTTGTACAATATGTCCTTGAGCCTATAGGATAGATAAGATTTAGTATATTTTCCAATCCAGAGTTAATAAGACTCTATGATCTTATTAATGAAAATTTGTCTTATATCCACAGATGGTATATAATTAAAGATTTTTTTCATTGGAAAAACCGTGCAGCTTTCTCTCTATCCTGCTTCTTAATTCTGGCTAATGTACTCTTAGACCTGGGTCACCAGCACACTCCCTATAAATAACTTAAGGATAAAGGGAAAGAAAAAAACAAAAAAACTGCCATGGCCTCAAAACACACATGGAAACACACACATGGAATATTTAGCAGTAACTGCATCCATATGTACGATCTGCATCAGGCGTCTGATTTCTGGCTCAAGTGTTGCTGTGATAACATCTGAAAAGGATTTAGTTGCAGCTCCATAGGACCAATGACAGTTTTAGGGTAAGTGGGTGACAAATGATCAGAGCATCCATGCTTAGAAGTTGAAAGTGGGTGCACCTTTTCTTATTGTATAAAGACAATATACTCAGAAAACCCAGTTTCATTCACAGAGCCTTGGAGCTGCTATTCTAATTTGCGCTGTTTGTGTGCTATCCAGAGGCTAAACTGAAAAGCTGGCCATATTCCACACTGTAGTTTAGTTATCAAACCTTTGCCAATGTCAATTCTGTTCAGTTTCACATATGAGTTGCTAGGGGGTCTGCCCAGAATATTATGTTTAAGAATATTTAAAGAATATTAAATGTTCCTAAATAATATTTAAGAAATTCCTTTATCTGACTCTCTCTCCTCTGAAATTACCTTCTTACTTTTTAATTGGGGAGCGGGGGGCAGCAGTGCTTGGTACCCTTGGAGAGGAGGAGAGTGAAAGTCCAGGTTCCCTGCACTAGGAGCTGACCAAGGTCAGGGGTCTGCAAGACTTTTTCCCCTGGAATTTGGCTGGAGTTCTGAGGGTATCGTCACAGATGTTCCTCTTCCATTGTCCTAAATATTCTGTTCCTTTAACTAAAAGGAACATGCCTTGGGGTGGGGGGGACTTTTTGTGTTTGCTCCCATTGGTTTGTCCAAGTTACGGGTTTCTGTGTCCAATCTAGGATGCATCAGCTTGGTTCAGTTCAGTCACTCAGTCGTGTCTGACTCTTTGCGACCCCATGGACTGCAGCATGCCAGGCCTCCCTGTCCATCACCAACTCCCGGAGTTTACCAAAACCCATGTCCATTGAGTTGGTGATGCCATATACCCATCTCATCCTCTGTCATCCCCTTCTCCTCCTGCCCTCAATCTTTCCCAGCATCAGGTGGCCAAAGTATTGGAGTTTCAGCTTCAGCATCAGTCCTCCCAATGAATATTCAGGATTGATTTTCATTAGCATTGACTGGTTTGATCTCCATGCAGTCCATGGGACTCTCAACAGTCTTCTCCAACACCACAATTCAAAAGCATCAATGCTTTGGTGCTCAGCTTTGTTTATAGTTCAACTCTCACATCAAACATGGCTACTGGAAAAACCATAGCTTTGACTAGATGGACCTTTGTTGGCAAAGTAATGTCTCTGCTTTTTAATATGCTGACTAGGTTAGTCATAGCTTTTCTTCCAAGGGGTACATAGGAGACAAAAGGAAAAACCAGGAAATTTATCACTATGTTCAAGGGCCAGATCCTTAGCCTGCCCACCTCTTCAGGCTCTTTCAGAGTCTTCCTGGGTTTTTGGTCCAGAGGTTTTTGATGTGCTCAAGAGAAAGTCTAGGGAGAAACGAGTTTATTTCACTTTGTTCAGATTTAGAAGTCTTCATGCAGATTCTTTTAAGTCATCTTTATAGTAATGATGATAAATACAATTTGAGTGGGCTTGATTTCAAAAAACTCAAAGTAATCTGTGTTATCAATGCTTTACCACAAGAAAACTACAGAAAAGTCTTTCTAACAAAACTCTAGTCAGATTCACCACCACTTCCACCACAACTGGATTTATGTTAATGAGGTGAAGTTTGGAAAGCATCTAAGGAGGGGAGGGGAGCTGGTTGCAGGGTAACAAACCTTGATTGAAGGGTTGGAACTATCAGTCCTGCCCACTGATTTGCAGAGACCAGAGGGGGACGAGAGGTTGAGTCACTTACCAATGGTCAATGAAGTAATCAATCATGAGTATAATGAAACCTCTATAAAACCCCCAAAAAATGGGATCTGGAGGGCTCTGGGTTGGTGAACAAGGAGAGGTGCTGGGTGAGTAGGGCATTCGAAGAGGGTTTAGAAGTTCTGTGCTCCTTCTCCATACATTTCCCTCTGCCTCTTATCCACTTGGTTGTTCCTGAGTTATATCCTTTTATAGTAAACCAGTGATCTAGTGAGTAAAAACAAAAAAAAAAAATCTCACCGCCACTGAATCATTCTTAAGTAGATCGACTAGTCTGTGTTATGGTTCATGTCAAGTTGTTAAGAGTCTTTCCTGCTTTGACTTTAAAGGTGTAAAGTATCCCAGCCCTTTGGCTAAGCTATCACCTGCCTGCCTTTTTACTTATTTATAGGTCTGTAAAGGAGACCCCTCTGGTATACTAGATTAAATGTGATTTAACTCTTCATAAATAAATAAATATGCAATCAGTTCATTTTCCCAACAGGATATTTAATTAAAAAATTATTTATCATGTTACATGTGGGAGACTAGTTTATTTAGGATTTAAAATAAGAAAAGAATGCTCCTAAGAAGGGGACGACAGTAGATGAGATGGTTGAATGGCATCACAGACTCAATGAACATAAGTTTGGGTAGGCTCCAGGAGTTGGTAATGGACAAGGAGGCGTGGCATGGTGCAGTTCATGGGGTTACAAAGAGTCGGACATGACTGAACGGCTGAACTGAACTGAAGAAAGAGTTCTCTCTCTTTTTTTTTCTCAGTGTTCCAAAATCCATATGACATCCCCATAATGTGGCTCAGTTGGTAAAGAATCTGCCTGCAATATGGGAGATGTGGTTCGATCCCTGGGTTGGGAAGATCCCGTGGAGGAGGGCATGGCAACCCACTCCAATATTCTTGCCTGGAGAATCCCATGGACAGAAGAGCCTGGTGGGCCACAGTCCATGGGGTTGCAAATAGTTGGACACGACTGGGTGACTCAGGCCAGCACATGTTCTAGATTACTGTGTGTAAGTCTTTGACCTCAACATTCAGACATGGCCAACAATACTGTTTGATTTTTTTTTGCACTTGCTAGGAACTGACACTTGTTTGTTGAAATTGAACTGTCAATTCTCCTACAGCATGAATTGTTGGTTTAATACTCCTTGTGATTAGGCATTTGAAATTACCATTCTGTGCACTTGGTCATAATATTTAAAGTGGGCCCTTTCATGGGGGTGCCAGCTTTATAAGTCAATTTATGATTATGAACATGAGTTTAGGTGAGTACACTGGAGACAGTGTTAGAATAAGGAGCTAGGAAACTGTGTCTCTAATTATAACTGTACCACTAACTCTCTATTCTGATGATGAATTTTCCTTTCTTGGACTTCAATTTCTCCACTTACAAATGAAATGTTTGGGATGTATAATCTTGAAAGTCTCTACTAACTTTAATAAATTTTAATGTGTGGCTGAATATTTCCTATGATAAAACAGGTCACAGTGATTAAACTGTTTGCACTTCAGTAACTACTAGTATCTTACCCTCAGTTTTAAAAATTTTGATGTTATACACTAAAATGGTAACCTCAGGCAATATAAAATAATGACTGTATTGGAAAGCCAAATAGGCAAGCTTTTGTAATCAAAGAAATGTCTTTTTTTTTAAAGAAGTATCAGTGTCCTGAAGAAGTATTTTTATCTCATCACTCAATTCAATAACTATATCTCTCTTCTCTATATTCAGTGTTAGAAAAAACATATTTACTACACAGTTCTATAGACTTCCTTCTGAAAATTTATAAGCTAGTAGTTAAGATTCAGTTTTATTCAACATTTTCATTATTTTCTGTAATGACAAAGACAATAACAATGTCAAGTTGAGAATATAAAATGTTAATACCAGTTGTTCTCTATGAATATAGCACTTTGAATAGCAAGGTTCAGGCAAGACCTCTTATTTGAAATGAACCTGTTTTTTGCTGCATAAAAAATTTGGTGCTCTGTCATCCATTTTGATTTCAGCATGTCTTGTTCTAACCCATCCATGTTCTGATTCACAATATGAGTTAAACCAGAACATTCACGTCCTTTCCATGATGCACAGGCTTTTAGTCAGACACGACTGAGCGACTTCACTTTGACTTTTCACTTTCATGCATTGGAGAAGGAAATGGCAACCCACTCCAGTATTCTTGCCTAGAGAATTCCAGGGATGGGGGAGTCTGGTGGGCTGTCGTCTATGGGATCGCACAGAGTCAGACACGACTGAAGCGACTTAGCAGCCGCAGCAGCAAACAAGCTACTCTCGCTTTTTTCCTTGCATATGTACCAGTTGACCAGGTAAGATTCTTCTCTAATGGATTATCCAACTATACAACAAATTATAGTTATAGCAAAACATATAATAATAATTGTCCTTCCATAGGGTATTATTGTATTGTTATGTGCCATCTTGCAGTCATTTGAAAATGAAATTTTCCGGAAGCTCATTCTTCTTTCTTTCTAGTCATAATATGTATTATAAATGTTAGGCATTTTTTTTGGTATAAACTTCTTGGCAGTATTATGTAGTGTAATTATTTTTGCTACAAAGAGCATAGCTTTGCAAAGTGTATTTTTTATTAGTTATATTATTTTTAGTTCTGGTATTTATTACCGTTTTTATCTCTACTATCAGGCTTTAGTGAATCATGAAAGGACCATGTTTATTTATTTATTTATTTGTAAAATGATGCTATATCAAAATATAGCAATGATAATAGAATGGCAAATTTAATAATGATAAAACAATCTATAAATGTTATAAAGTAAGAAAGATTAAATGTACCTTGATAACTGGGAGTTTCCTTGATAGGTGCAGCAAAGAGCTTGTATGACCTTAAGAATGTCATGATTATTAAAACCGTAATGATACCTGTGGCTTATTCATGTTGATGTATGGCAGAAACCAGCACAATACTATAAAGCAATTATCTTCCAATTAAAAAAAAAAGAGATTTCTGTGAAAATTGTAGTTAAACTTACATTTTCAGTTAGTTAAATATGCCTTAACGAAATCATTTTTAAGTCTGAAACTGTTGGTGGTCCATATAATAAGCCGTAGACAATGGATCTATTTTAAGTAATACTGGTCTAGAAAATAAATATGATGATGGTCTAGAAAGTAAATACTGGTCTAGAAAGTAAATATGATGATGTTTTGTGACCTTAAGCAAGTTACTTAAAGCCTCTGTCTTTAAACAAGTTTAAGTCCATAGAGATGTTGTGAGGATTTATGAGAGGATACCCATCAGGCACCTGAAACAGCACCTGGCTCATAGTGTCAGCGTTTAGTACATAAGAATTGTTGCTGATGTTATATTATTATCATTACTCTTTTTCTAATGGGTTGCCCATCATCTGTTATTCTGTCTTACGTATTTCTTATATAACCTTAGAATTGTGACAGTTCTAATTTTCAGACGTCATCCTCTTTGTTTTTAATTTAGTAGTGTGAGGTTAACTCTATCCTGCCTGCACACATGCTAAGTCACTTCAGTTGTGTCCAACTCTTTGCAACCCTATGAACTGTAGCCAGCCAGTCTCCTCTGTCCATGGAATTCACTGGCAAGAATGCTGGAGTGGGTTACCATGTCTTCCTCCAGGGGAATCTTCCTGACCCAGGAACTGAACCCACATCTCCTGAATCTGCTGCATTGGCAGGCATATTCTTTATCATTAGAGCCACCTGGGAAGCCCTGACTCTACCCTGCTGCTGCTGCTGCTGCTAAGTCACTTCAGTCGTGTCCGAGTCTGTGTGACCCCAGAGACGGCAGCCACCAGGCTCCCCCATCCCTGGGATTCTCCAGGCAAGAACACTGGAGTGTACCCTAGTGCTCTTTAAATCCTAAATGGTATACATTCTGATTACAAAACATAGACTGATTCCACAGATCCCTAAAAAAGTCTTTAACTTCTTTGAGGCCATTTCCCTTTCTCTGGAATGGGGGCTACAAATAATATTTACTCTATTTATGCAACAGATTTACTGTGAGAATCCAGGAAGTAATTTTGAAAATTTTCAAGTGCTATATAGATGTAGTGTAAAAGCAAGTAGTTTCTTATTCATTTAAGACATGAATTCTTTAGTAAATTGTTTTATGTCATAAAATTACTATTACTATAACAGTAAGACTTTCTCTTTTATTTTTTACCACACTAGGCTACTCATTTTTCCTTGAACAATGACAACATCCATACTAGCCATGAAGTTTAATAATGTGACCTAAAAGTATTTTTCCAAATGCTTTTGAGGTTGCATAAATCAAATACGGGCCGTGTAGACTTAAGAGAGCGTATGTAGAGGTTTCTTTTTGTCCTTGAAATTTTTAAGATCTCTGACTTCCTTTAATACATTCCAGACTCATGCATGCCTTTATCCCTGGGGGGTGGGGAATAAGGGAGTGGAAGCTGTTGCTTGAAACAACACTTGGAGCAGGAATTGTTTGATAAGGCCAATGGTTAGACTATTTGCAGCTTCTTGTTTTGAATTCCTATGATAACACCAGCTCCCAAAGATGATCTGACGATTTGTGGGAACACTAGAGGCAATCAAAACTGCACCTTCAAATGAGACTTTCTGGATATGATACAGGGCTTCCCTGGTGGCTTAGGTGGTAAAGAATCTGCCTGCAATGAGGGAGACTTGAGTTCAATCCTTGAGTTGGGAAGATCCCCTGGAGAAGGGCATGGCAATCCATTCCAGTATTCTCGCCTGGAGAATTCCATGGACAAAGGAGCCTGGTGGGCTCCAGTCCATGGTGTAACAAAGAGTCAGACACGACTGAGTGACTGACATAGCACACAGATGTGATTCAGGAGGTAGAAAGAAATGAAGCAATGTGACTGTGTGAGAGAGGTCGGAGTTGGCTCCATGGTGTAGTAACTGGGATCTCAATAGTTTTTAGTTTTCAATAACTGGTAAAACCATAGGATTGAAGTTATATCAGAGTTATGCCTTCAAAGGGTTAAAAAAATTTTTTTTAATAACTTGTTTGTTTTATCTGTCTCTTTATTGACTGCTTTACTGACTGGCTTTATAAGAAGCCAGTATCATTATTTCTGACATTCAAACACATGGGAAAAAATCAGTGTTGGAAAAGTCAGAGCAATTCCAAGTCAGGCAGCGTATCATTGACAGAGTCAGCATACGTAGAACATACCCCTGCATTCAGCTTCCTGAACTGGGCTCTCTTTGTTTTCATGTGGTGAAAATGACAACAGAAATGAAGAAAATCAATCATCTCTCATCCTTGCGTCAGGCTCAGAAAGTGATGAAGTTCATTCATACACACATCCTCACTTCATCCTGCCAACCCTGTGAGAAGGAAAGCTGAGGTTCTCTGGTTTGTCCAGTCAGACACTGAGAGAATGTCCACTGTGAATCAGTGGAGGTTTTCCAGCCCCAAGGCCAGTGTTCTTACCAACATGTCACAGCTGTTCTCTGTTCAGATTTGAAGAGTACTTTGTAACCACAAAGCTATCAATTTTAGTAAGTTTCCATTTCAAGGTCCTCATGATGCAGCTCATCTGTTCCTTTATCTTTCTGATATGTGGTGTTTCCAAGCTAAAAAGGTTCTTATTCAGTCATTTGGCCGTCTCTTTGATATAGGGTAGCTTCTGGCCTTGTTGGGTGTCTGTGCTCACTGATCTATGACAACATGGGAGGGGCTGGGTGTGAGAATGCTGTTTCCAGCCAGCAACTAGCACAATGGCACAGCTGAATGTGGGATCATCCCAAAGCTTTTCCCATCTGAGGTGGAATACACATCCCCCTCTTCCTTCCCTGAGCCATCTGGGTAATAGTCTCAATTGTCCGTTTCACATAAAAGAAGTTAAGTTGTATGGTCCTCGATTATGTTTGTCCAGTTCTTGGGATATGTTTGGATTTCGTCTGTAAACATACTGCTTGTGCTCTTTGTAAACACTGATACACAATGTGGATTCCATTCTCTGATCAGCTAAAGGTCAACACAATTTTCAGAGTCTAAGATGATACACTGAAAGAGACGGTTTACAATTATACTTGGTTTTGTTGTTTTCATTTTGATTTTGCCTTTCATGATGCATTTACTTGTCTTTCCCTTGAGTTGTAATAACTTAGATTTACAACATGTTTTTGAGTTTTCGTCTAAGTTGATGTGTCTTCATGGATTTAGCTCTCTCTTTTTCTTACTCACTTTGTGGCCCAAGAGAAATTTCCACTTAAATCCCTGCTCTTAAAGTCTTGGATGAGATTAGTGGTTCTTTTTCACTGGGAATTATAAGCAAAATATTGAACACTGTATCATTCTGAGGAGTTTCTTTATGTTTCGTAGACTTTGGACTTATGGTACAAGTCAGTTTTAAACCCCTATGTGTGTATAGCTTTGTAACTTTGGGCAAGTTACTTAATGTCTCTAAGAATCACTTGTATCATCTGGGAAATGAGCATGATAATAAGCCTCAGTTTTCCTGTCTGTAAGATGAACAGCTCCTAGAAGTATTATGACAATTAAGTGAGCCAATTCATATAAAATGCTTAGATATGCCTAACAAGTTATTAGCATAAAACACATGCTAACTTTTCTGGTAGAATTAATAGATCATACCTTGGGAAATAATAAGTCTGTCCTTTTAGTAAGTTTTCAGATTTGTAGTATTGATTTAGTTTGGCTTGGCTATGGCAGAATTGTCTTGATTTACCAAATAATTGTAGATGATCCGTCAGGAAATTTGGATAATTGTCCTGGTCATTCCCTTTCTAGCTGCATGATTTTGGACAAGTAATTTTATATCTTTAATCTGAGATTTCTATTATGATAAAGAAAAGTGGCATACTTATACTTGTTCATCTTACTTTGTAGAATTATTAGGGAGATATTTCTTTCTTGTATTGGCTGTATAAGAACTTTGTATATTTCAAAATATCATGTATATGTGGCTTCTTATTATCCCAGATTTATCAATTCTGCTTTTGGGCTGGGCAGAGCAAGATGTCAAAGGAATCTAGTGCCTTACTGTTGTTGCTATATTGTACCCAAGCACAACCAAACTGTTATATCAGGTCTGTTGACCTTGAGTCAGCTTTTCCAAGGCCACCATTGTCCCAGTTTTTCTGGCACTGTGCCTGAGTTCCATGGAAATTGTGGGGAAAATGTGAATCAGTGGGCTGTTTTACTTGGCTGCTAAATTTGGTTCACTATTTCATACATTTGGACAGATCTGTCTTGAATGGTTCTCGTTGCTACCAGCAACCAGGGTCATAGCATTGAAGGACATCAGATATGCAAGAGAAATGAAAAATAACTTCCCAAAGTAATGCTTTCTGCAAGATCCCAAGGCTAGGACTGTAGTGCTGAAGAAAGCTAAATAGGAAACGTAGCTCATGGCTTGAGATTTCCTGCTTGTAACTCAAAACGGATGTGGATGTAGATGTGAGGATGTGGTCCAAGGTTTTGTTTTCCTGGGTGGAAGGAATAGTAGTAGCATTAGCTGTTTAGTGTTTATTGCAGTGTATATAGCCTCGCAGGTGCAGGCAATAGAATAGAGATTATTTTGCCAGATCAGCACATTCCCAAATTTGGTTAAACAGTATATCAGATCATTAGTCATTGCTCTGTATCAATGTTTGTGAAATTCTCAGAATTAAGTTACGTTACCTTGGTTTATGCTACACAGTGCTATTTTTCTTCTTGAAAGCAGAGGTGATAATGGGGAAAGGATGTGCGTTTCTCATCATATGAAAGGAAACCCAAATAACTTCAATGGAATCTTTCAGTGAACAATATAAACTTATAGTATTTAATCTTCAATTTTCATGGAAGTTTTATTAAAGATCCATGTGGTAAGTTTTGCAAGACTTAAAAACAAGCCACTGACTTTTCAGTTATTTCTAATGTATCCACTGCTAATCTGGCACCAATGATAATATTTAACCAAAATAAGACAAAGGAAACAAACAGTCCTTGTACAGTCACTTACTTGATCCCCACATCCTGTCACATTTTCACCAGTGCCATCTACTGATCTCCCTCTTGCCATTCTGGATACCTTTCCTGATGGCTTCAGCTTCTTCTTTGTCAATTTATCACTGCCCTTGCTTGCATCAACTACCAACCTTGGTGAATTCAGCCATCACAAGGGCATTGCTTTGAGTGTTTTCCTTTAATCTTCTCAAATATCTTTAGTTGATTTTGCCCTTACCAGCCCTCTAGTATTTCAGAACTTACCTCCTTTCTTTCTCTACTTAACTTTCTGTCCAAACCAACCCCATGGACAGCTAGGCCCCTTGGACAGGGGCCTATGGGCATATGCAGTGTAGTAAGATTACAGTCACTCTTTTTCATAATTTTCCATCTTGTCAAGCTTTGCAGGGCTCAGCTGCTATTCACCAGACTTCCCCAGACTTTCCTAAGCAGTAAAGAATCTACCTGCAATGCTGGAGATGCAGGAAACAGGGGTTCGATCCCTGGGTCAGGAAGATCCCTTGGAGAACGAAACAACAACCCATTCAAGTGTTCTTGCCTAGAGAATCCCATGAACAGAGAAGCCTGGCAGGCTACAGTCTGTAAGGCTGCAAAGAGTCAGACACAACTGAGCACGCACACATGCACCCCTATTTGCTGAACACTGAAGATACTGTCACACAGCCATGCCTTTAAGGTCTACCACTTCCTGTCACTGTGTGCTCACAGCTAGGGTTTTAATATTGTCTGCAAGTTTTCTGCTGGTGGTGTTCAATATTTTTTCTTAGAGTTGATGTCCAGAATTATTTTTAGTCCCCAAATATGTAATCCTTTGTTCTAGGAATAACTTTGTCTTCCACATTACTAAGGCAAGCCTTAATAATGGGCAGTATTTAAAGTGATGTGTTGGGGGAAAAAAGAGAGGGCATGTCTTAATGAGACATTAAGAAAGTGAAATTAATAGGCATTTGTATTGCTTTTGTTGATAGGAAGGAAAAGGAAAAAGAGGGAGACCAGAACTCACCCAGAGATTTGGAGACTGGGGTTTGTGATTCCATGAACATAAACAAAAATATATTAAAGAAAGTACAGTAGGGAGAGAGAATATGAATTTCCCTTGCCATTTCTGTTCTTCTTTGCTCTTGTAAAAAGTCTAATTATTTGTGCTTAATTACCTTTCATAAAATAGAATAATTTATTGCTTCAAATAAATGAGCTTCCAAAATAAAAGGGCACATACCAGAGACAAAAAAAGAGTTCAGGTCCTGGCTTCCAGAAAGAATAATCCTCTTAATAAATCAAGTTTAAGCTCTGTAATGTCAGATAACTAGAGCAGCATTCTGTCTTTGGAAACATGCCCTACGTCCTTTGCCCTTCCTCTTATTTTTAAAAATAGCCATGTTGGTGAGATACAGCTCTTAATGGGAAATTTTTATGTCTTTCTTAAGCACCAGCTATTTTGCTGAGCCAACTCTCTCCTCAGAGGGTTTTGCTTTATAGAAAGTTGGAGATTGACAGAGTTGGTGCCAACTGACACACGGCACGGGGTTGTTTTTAGTAGCAAGTTGTCCTGAATGTCTACCTACATGGCTGTTGTGTATTATTTCAGCAGACACACATTTCCTCTTTGATAGAATTATAGTCTGACAATGACCTACTGGGAAATGTGGCTTCACATCCTTGATGACACATAAAGCTTAGATCAGCTTCTTTCTTCATTTTCTATAATGTTCTCTTTAATATTCCAGCCTCTTTATCGCCTGCCTTCCCCACTTCATAGAGAATGTCAAAACACAAGAGAAAAATACTGTTTCTTTTTTTTATTTCTTTATTTTTCACTTTACAATATCGTATTGGTTTTGCCATGCATCAACATGAATCCGCCATGGGTGTACACGTGTTCCCAATCCTGAACCTCCCTCCCACCTCCCTCCCCATACCATCCCTCTTGAAACATGTATAATATCATATAAGAAACAAATCGCCAGTCTAGGTTCGATGCAGAATACTGAGTTTCCAGCATCTTTTTCCTCTCATAATGTCAAGATGCCTTTTTACTCTGCCAAGTCTATGGATTCTTAAAAACTTCATCATACTTTTCAGTTATCCAAGGTGTCTATTTGTTAGAGGTCTGTCTTCTGCCCTATTTCCTTAAACTTTTATAGATGGCATTGAAAATCTTCTATCATAAACATATGTAATAGTGCCAAATATCCATTTACAGACATCGAGGTATTTCTTTTCTTCACCTAAGTTGTCGGTGGTGCCGCATCCTTGTAACAACCCTCTCTTTCCTTGAACTGGGAAGCAGCTTGGGATATGGATGGTATGGTATGGTATGGACAGGATGGTATGATTTCATTCATTGTAATTTAGGGAGAAGCATGAAATTGAGAGTTCATATTAATTAAATTTAGTAACCATTAAATCAGGGTAATGAATATGTTCACTTTGTGTTTCCATGTGGCAAAAAATGTGACTCTTAGAACCACTTCCATCAATCTGGATGCTTTGCCTCAGACCAGAAGGCACTTAGCAAACTTAAGCTTGATGTTATCCTTTGACAAACATTACCTAGAAGGTAAAGTTGTGTCTTCAAGTGAGAGTTAATAAGAAAATCAACACACATAATTTTTGGATTACCTGCTTTATGATTTATTTGTGGCTGATAGTCCTTCTCATTTGTACAATAAAAAATTAAGTTAGTATTTAATTCATTTATAGAACAAACATCATAAACTAAACATAGCAGAATGTTTAAAAGACAGACTCTGTCTTAGAGGTTTTAGTTATAAAACTTTTATAGGTTTATAGTTCTAGGAGGGGTACACAGACATATAAGTCATGATTAAAAATAGTATGTGAGAAGGACTCATCAGGGATGGATAACTCTGGGTGGGTCAAGGAAAATTTCTCTGGGAAGTTGACGTTGAAGTTATGACTTTCAAATGAGTGAGAGGTCCTCCTACAGAGGAAACAGGATCCAAATAAGAGGAGGATCCTGTATAAAGACTTGGAGATGTTTAAATGCCCAATGAGGAACTCTACTGGGCATACAATTCAGTCCATTTTCTAAAGTATTAGTTGGTAAAGATTTTTCAAGTCTATAATATGGTCAGTGAGAACTGCAAAATGAGATCTATACAATTTTTGTATACCAGATTAATATTCTGTTTTCAGTAAACATTTAACTTAATATGGTTAGTGCCTGTGATCTGGAAGACCCCAGAAAGAAAAGCAAAAGGAAACAAGTAATGTCCTCTAATGAAATGACCAATTATTTGAGGACATAGCCATGTTTATTTAGGTAAGAAATATATGTGACCTGATGCATAATGAGAAATGAAAAGGTACTGTTGGGGCAGGAAGGAGGGAGCAGTTGTGAAGTCTTACCCACCAGGTCCTCCTTGATGATCTCCCTACAGAGAGTCATTGACTTCACATTCTTTCCACTTTATGGCACAGACACCAGACCACAAGTCCTTTACCTCATCAACCACTGAGACTGTGCCAGGCCTGGAACGCCTTCCCCACAAAGGCCCCCATTCATCATTTCTTCACCCTGTGACTGAAATGTGATGTGGAAGCAGGCATTCGTAGAGCTAAATACAGGATCAAAAACCCAAATTGCACTAGGGTGGTAGCTTTGTGGTTTCCAAGTCTTTTTTAACAGACCTCACAACTTGGACACGCTTCTTGACCTGCCCAGACTATGATGAGTCCATGGAGCTAGGAAGCCCCAGCATGACAACCAAGCACTTGTCTCCCAGTTTCTGACGTGTTTTCCTTTAAATGTTTCAAAGGCCTCCCTGGCTTATTCCTGTAAAAGGTAATCCATGCACTGACAAGATACAGAAAGAGGAGAGATACAGGATGGGATCTCAGGTAGGCATTTTTGACACGCGAGTTGGTAGAGAGTATCTTTCTGGTCCTGCTGGCTAGGAGGACCAGGGTGGAGAGAGAAGGTCGCAAGGAAGGAGAGATTAAGCAGTTCTTGATAATCTGTCTTCAGGACATGGGGTCCCATCCTATACTGCGTTTGTTTCAAAGCGGTACTTGGGCATTTTTGATTAAATTCAACACCTGATTCGCTCAGTTGAAAGTTTCCCTGGTCATTATCTGTGGATGGTGGTGCCAGGGATCCTGGGAGATAAGGAACTAAGCTTGCGGTATGACTGCGGAGCCCCCAACATCTGCCTGGGGATACTAGGGCTTATGGGGAAGACTTCTAACAAAACTAGGTCTAGCTTTTCTTTTGCCTCTGGCTCTCATACACTCTGAGTGCTCAGGACAGTGTATGTGCAGGGGAGCTGGAGGGTGGATATAGGCGAGTCAAGTGTTGCACATTCTGTGGGTGGAAGCAAGTTCATTACTGAATATCCCCAAGTATTATAGTGACTATTTTCTTGGCAGTCATATATATAAAAATGCTACTTAAGAGTTTTCACTTTAATAAAAATGAATCTCATTAATCAAAAAATACATGTAGTTTTTTTTAAATTTAAATTTATTTATTTTAATTGGAAGCTAATTACTTTACAATATTGTATTGGTTTTGCCATACATCAACATGAATCCGCCACGGGTGTGCACGTGTTCCCCATCCTGAACCCCCTCCCTCCTCCCTTTCCATACCATCCCTCTGGGTCATCCCAGTGCACCAGCCCCAAGTATCCTGTACCCTGCATCGAACCTGGACTGGTGATTCGTTTCATATATGATATTATACATGTTTCAATGCCGTTCTTCCAAATCATCTCCCCCTCTCCCTCTCCCACAGAGTCCAAAATACTGTTCTATACATCTGTGTCTCTTTTGCTGTCTCGCATACAGGGTTATCGTTACCATCTTTCTAAATTCCATATATATGCATTAGTATCCTGTATTGGTGTTTTTCTTTCTGGCTTACTTCACTCTGTATAATAGGCTCCAGTTTCATCCACCTCATTAGAACTGATTCAAATGTATTCTTTTTAATGGCTGAGTAATACTCCATTGTGTATATGCACCACAGCTTTCTTACCACAATGAGGTACCATTTCACACCAGTCAGAATGGCTGCTATCCAAAAGTCTACAAGCAATAAATGCTGGAGAGGGTGTGGAGAAAAGGGAACCCTCTTACACTGTTGGTGGGAATGCAAACTAGTACAGCCACTATGGAGAACAGTGTGGAGATTCCTTAAAAACCTGGAAATAGAACTGCCTTATGACCCAGCAATCCCACTGCTGGGCATACACAATGAGGAAACCAGAACTGAAAGAGATATACGTAGTTTTTTATTTTTATTTTTTTAAAGTGAGAAGATATCCAAGCAGGGATCTTTCTTTAGATCAGTCCTTGATATTCTTAAAAGTCCATAGCTGTTACTCAGGAGAGAAAAAACAATTTCCCTTTATCCTTCTTTAGATCTGGCCTCATATGTTGTATTAATGTTCACCCCAGTATTGCAGTTATCAAGTAAAGATCACTTTTCAAGAAGGGTATGATATTAGTTACACATTTTATCCTTCTATCCCCAAATCTAACTCATTTTGTTGACAATCCAGCCATAGGACAGACCCACATGTTTTCTTTACCATCAACAATGTAGAAAGAAGCACAAATTTAGTTTCCAGATGAACAAAGAAGTATGAAAATTTGGGCTTAGTGAATATTCTGTCTTCTCTCCCTTCTACCCAAGACATCTCAGAAGTTTCTAAATGTTGTCCGGTACAGTTATGTCACTCATTATTGCCAAGGGACTTTACCCCACAGCATGATTATTGAGATACAATACAAGGTATATTCATGTTCTGAGAAAATAACATTTTTGTGATTCCAAAAATGTTTGAAGGAGATATTCGTTTTAAGGACCTAAGAAAGAACTCCTTTAAAAAGGCTTTAACATGTATGCTTATCAACAACTGAGCCTTTAGATCTATTGAATTGTAGATTATTTCCATGTGTTCCAGATGGAATTTTATGTTTGGTCTCTGTTAAGTTTACCTTTACTGAAGTCAAGTTGAAAATCTGGCCTGTAAGTTTTGATAAGAAAAACTTTAACAATGTAATTCATATGTTGAGGAGTCAGAAGGCAATCACTTCAAGAATTTGTTAAAAACTTGGACCAATGCCTTTATTTCTAAAATGTATTTGTTGGTAAAATATGATCAGGCATCTTTCAGATTCATTGTCTATGACACTATAGGATAGTCAGCCTTCCCTTTAATTTATAGTAATCCAGATAGTTTTTGTCTTTCTCTTCTTTCTTCCACTTGCCTGGCCTTTTCTTCCCACTCATTTTCTATCCAAGAATCATCATCAGAAACAAAACTAACAAAAACCCACGAGAATTGGGAGCATTATGGAATTTGATAGATATGAATTTGAAATTCCTCATCAATTCTTCATCAAATATTAAGATCCTGCAGTGTACTAAGATATTTATATTGCAGAACAGTGTGGATTGACAAGACATTGACCATTCCCTAAAGGTCTTATGTTAAAGCAGGTGATACAGATGTTTAAAGAACAGTGATAGAATTTGAAAATTATTTTCATAGAGAGGTACATGCAGAGTGTTGCAGAATATGCATAGAAGGGAATTTATTCCACCTGGTGGTATTTTTAAGACTGCAACCTCATAAGAAGAGGTGACCTTACTGGGTCTGGGTAGGTGGGTAAGAGTTTGCAGAGTTCAAATTAGAGGATACAAATTTACTTACTATTCAGAAAGAAGTTAAAGCTTATATTCCATAAGAGATCTAACCTTCCTCACAAACTTCTGTCCTCCTGAGTTAGTGGACCAGGGACTGGGTTATGGAGAAGAACTTAACTTGCCAGGTAATTTCATTCCCTTATGGTCTTTTCTGTTTTAAATAATTCAGTCTTTCAGGGAAAATACTCAGTCTTTCAGATTTTCCCTTTCTTCCCCATGCTCCTTTCCAACGTAATATAACTTTTTTGGGGGGGTATTTGAAAGGATTTAATGTGACTTCTTGGTAGCAGAGAAGATTTGTCCAGATCCTCATGGAGTCCTTTGGCTTTGGTCCCTGGACTGGTGTTCACTGAGATACAGCTGGTCCCACTTGACCTTTTGGGGAGAAGGGTCCAGATTTATGATTTCCTTAGTCCTAATCTTTTATGAAATTTTACACACTGTACCCATATTGCATGACTTCAGGCTTCTGCACAACCACCATTGTACCAATTCTGAAGTTACTCCTATGCAAGCTAAAGTACTAGAGCCCCTTCTGACTATGTGCAGGCTGAGGAAACCAGGAAGGCTGCTGCAGGGTGGGAGGTAGAAGGAAAAGCTGGGCATCTGGGCATCAGCAGTGCTCCTAGGGCATACCCAAGGAAGACAATACCTCTTGCTATGGTACTTAGGTTTCTTCATAAAAATCTGGTTCTTTCTCTAGAGATTCCTCTCTGAGCTGCTGCTGCTGCTGCTGCTGCTAAATCGCTTCAGTCGTGTCCAACTCTGTGCGACTCCATAGATGGCAGCCCACCAGGCTCCGCCATCCCCAGGATTCTCCAGGCAAGAACACTGAAGTGTGGGTTGCCATTTCCTTCTCCAATGCATGAAAGTGAAAAGTGAAAATGAAGTCACTCAGTCATGTCCGACTCTCCGTGACCCCATGGACTGCAGACTACCAGGCTCCTCTGTCCATGGGATTTTCCTGGCAAGAGAACTGGAGTGGGGTGCCATCGCCTTCTCCACCTCTCTGAGCTATCCATCCTCATTTCTCATCCAGGGAGAGACTATCCAGTGACACCAATTAGAGAACTCTGAAGAATAAGAGGAAACAGTGGGGTCAGGATATATTAGGAAGATTAAACAGATTTAGTTTGAATTTGGGAGATGAGTAGCTGAAGAAGATAGCAGCATTTGTTGCTTGGGTGATGATGCAGCTAGTGATGCCATCAGTCAAATAAATAGTATAATGCCTTTGGGAGTAAATTCAGTGAGGCTAAAATTGATAATTGTCTTAGCAGTAATAGAGAACAGGCTTAAGTCTTTTCAGTATGTTTTGCTGTACTCAATAGAATATGCTCATCTCTCTTTGCCTGTCCAGAGAGAACTTACAAATCAAAACTATTACATAGTATTAATTTTGTAAAATTACTGGGAACATATCAAAGTGTGGATTTTTCAATTTAAGGTGAGGAGGAAGTTTTCAACAAAGTAAAAATACACCACATTTTAATAATCCGTGTTAATGAATGGAGTGGAACTTTAACAAACATACTAAATATGCCAATTCAAAATTCAGTTCTATACATAACCAGTAGTATTTTCTCCCTCTGGATTTTCTAATCTATTTCAAATAAAAGTTTAAAAGTAGTTGTTATCGAACAATAGACAGGAAAATACATAGCTCCCTTAAGAGTAACAATTCTGAAGAGTCATTCATTTACAAGAAGCATGTTTAACCTATTAGATTATGCAGAGCTGCACATGATTAGATAATTTGTGCAGGCATTTGCGTAGCAATTGGGAAGTTGTCACTTTCCTATGGTGGCAACACATCTCCATTGAAAAGCTCATAAGGAGGGCGTGGCAACCTACTTCAGTATTCTTGCCTGGAGGATCCCGTGGACAGAGGAGCCTGGCGGACTACAGTCTATGGAGTCACAAAGAGTTGGACACAACTGAAGCGACTTAGCATGCATGCACGCACACACATATCTAAGACCTGTAGTATCTCAAGGGGTTCAGTTCAGTTCAGTCGCTCAGTCGTGTGTTCTCTGCGACCACATGAATCGCAGCACGCCAGGCCTTCCTGTCCATCACCAACTCCCGGAGTTCACTCAGATTCACGTCCATCGACTCAATGATGCCATCCAGCCATCTCATCCTCTGTCGTCCCCTTCTCCTCCTGCCCCCAATGCCTCCCAGCTTCAAAGTCTTTTCCAATGAGTCAACTCTTCGCATGAGGTAGCCAAAGTACTGGAGTTTCAGCTTTAGCATCATTCCTTCCAAAGAAATCCCAGGGCTGATCTCCTTCAGAATGGACTGGTTGGATCTCCTTGAAGTCCAAGGGACTCTCAAGAGCCTTCTCCAACACCACAGTTCAAAAGCATCAATTCTTCGGCGCTCAGCCTTCTTCACAGTCCAACTCTCACATCCATACATGACTACTGGAAAAACCATAGCCTTGACTAGAAGGACCTTAGTCGGCAAAGTAATGTTTCTGCTTTTGAATATGCTATCTAGGTTGGTCATAACTTTCCTTCCAAGGAGTAAGCGTCTTTTAATTTCATGGCTGCAGTCACCATCTGCAGTAATTTTGGAGCCCCAAAAATAAAGTCTGCCACTGTTTCCACTGTTTTCCCATCTATTTCCCATGAAGTGATGGGACCGGATGCCATGATCTTCGTTTTTTGAATGTTGAGCTTGAAGCCAACTTTTTCACTCTCCTCTTTTACTTTCATCAAGAGGCTTTTTAGTTCTTCTTCACTTTCTGCCATAAGGGTGGTGTCATCTGCATATCTGAGGTTATTGATATTTTTCATGGCAATCTTGATTCCAGCTTGTGCTTCTTCCAGCCAAGCGTTTCTCATGATGTACTCTGCATATAAGTTAAATAAGCAGGGTGAAAATATACAGCTTTGACGCACTCCTTTTCCTATTTGGAACCAGTCTGTTGTTCCATGTCCAGTTCTAACTGTTGCTTCCTGACATGCTTACAGATTTCTCAAGAGGCAGGTCAGGTGGTCTGGTATTCCCATCTCTTTCAGAATTTTCCACAGTTTATTGTGATCCACACAGTCAAAAGCTTTGGCATATTCAATGAAGCAGAAGTAGATGTTTTTCTGGAACTCTCTTGCTTTTTCCATGATCCAGTGGATGTTGGCAATTTGATCTCTGGTTCCTCTGCCTTTTCTAAAACCAGCCTGAACATCAGAAAGTTCATGGTTCACGTATTGCTGAAGCCTGGCTTGAAGAATTTTGAGCATTACTTTACTATCATGTGAGATGAGTGCAATTGTGCAGTAGTTTAAGCATTCTTTGGCATTGCCTTTCTTTGGGATTGGAATGAAAACTGACCTTTTCAGCTATATGTAAGTTATGTATGCATCTACAAAGATAGGTATATCATCATTTTGGCCCTCTTTGTTACACTTCAGTTCAGTTCAGTCACTCAGTCACATCCGACTCTTTGCGACCCCATGAACTGCAGCACACCAGGCCTCCCTGTCCATCACCAACTCCTGGAATTTACCGAAACTCATGTCCATCGAGTCGGTGATGCCATCCAGCCATCTCATCCTCTGTCGTCCCCTTCTCTTCCTGCCCCCAGTCCCTCTCAGCATCAGGGTCTTTCAAATGAATCAGCGCTTTGCATCAAGTGGTCAAAATACTGGAGTTTCAGCTTTAGCATCAGTCCTTCCAATGAACACCCAGGACTGATCTCCTTTAGGACGGACTGGTTGGATTTCCTTGCAGTCCAAGGGACTTGCAAGAGTCTTCTCCAACACCACAGTTCAAAAGCATCAATTGTTCGGCACTCAGCTTTCTTCACAGTCCAACTCTCACATCCATACATGACCACAGGAAAAACCATAGCCTTGACTAGATGGACCTTTGTTGGCAAAGTCATGTCTCTGCTTTTGAATATGCTATCTAGGTTGGTCATAACTTTCCTTCCAAGGAGTAAGTGTCTTTTAATTTCATGGCTGCAGTCACCGTCTGCAGTGATTTCAGAGCCCCGCAAAATAAAGTCTGCCACTGTTTCCACTGTTTCCCCATCTATTTCCCATGAAGTAATGGGAGCAGATGCCGTCATCTTAGTTTTCTGAATTGGTTACACTTAAAACCCCCAATGAAAACAGCAAATATAAAAAATGGCTGCATCCTTAGACAATGCTGTCCACCAGAAGGATCACTGTGTTCTAGCACCTTCTCTTCCTCTTATTTGATGTGACTCTGAAAAAAAAATCTCAATTCTTTCCTGAACCTCAGTTTTTATTTTCATGAAATGACAGAGTTTCACCAGGAGCAAACAAAAGAATAACTTATATCCAAGTTCTTTAAGCCCCAAACAGAATTCTTTAAGCCAAGCCTGCATGTGCTCTCTAATTCGACATTTGGGATTAACATAATTCTAATTTTTTTCTCCAAAATCTGTATATCTGATTTTTTTTAAATCTAAATAAAAATCTGTGAGATAGATATTAAGTCTCTTCTATGACTCTGGTTCAATCATAAACTCCTTATTACTAAATTCAGACTGAAACTGAAGAAAGTAGGGAAAACCACTAGATCATTCAGGTATGCTGCTGCTGCTGCTGCTGCTGCGTCATTTCAGTCGTGTCCGACTCTGTGCGACCCCATAGATGGCAGCCCTGAATCAAATCCCTTACAATTATACAGTGGAAGTGAGAAACAGATTTAACAGACTAGATCTGATAGAGTGCCTGATGAAATATGGACAGAGGTTCGTGACACTGTACAGGAGACAAGGATCAAGACTATCCCTAAGAAAAAGAAATGTAAAAAAGAAAAATGACTGTCTGAGGAGGCCTCACAAATAGCTGTGAAAAGAAGAGAAGTGAAAAGCAATGGAGAAAAGGAAAGATATACCCATTTAAATGCGAAGTTCCAAAGAAGAGCAAGGAGAGATAAGAAATCTTTCCTCAGGGATCAGTGCAAAGAAATAGAGGAAAACAATAGAATGGGAAAGACTAGAGATCTCTTCAAGAAAATTAGAGATACCAAGGGAACATTTCATGCGAAGATGGGCTCAATAAAGGACAGAAATGGTCTGGACCTAACAGAAGCAGAAGATATTAAGAAGAGGTGGCAATAATACACAGAAGAACTGTACAAAAAAAATCTTCATGACCCAGATAATCACGATGGTGTGATCAATCACCTAGAGCCAGACATCCTGGAATGTGAAGTCAGGTGGGCCTTAGGAAGCATCACTATGAATAAAGCTAGAGAAGGTGATGGAATTCTAGTTGAGCTATTTCAAATCCTAAAAGATGATGCTATGAAAGTGCTGTACTCAATATGGCAGCAAATTTGGAAAACTCAGCAGTGGCCACAGGACTGGAAAAGGTCAGTTTTCATTCCAATTCCAAAGGAAGGCAATGCCAAAGAATGCTCAAACTACCACACAATTGCACTCATCTCACATGCTAGTAAAGTAATGCTCAAAATTCTCCAAGCGAGGCTTCAGCAATATATGAACTGTGAACTTCTAGATGTTCAAGTTCATTTTAGAAAATATAAAGGAACCAGAGATCAAATTGCCAACATCTGCTGGATCATGGAAAAAGCAAGAGAGTTCCAGAAAAACATCTATTTCTGCTTTATTGACTATGCCAAAGCCTTTGACTGTGTGGGTCACAATAAACTGTGGAAAATTCTGAAAGAGATGGGAATGCCAGACCACCTGACCTGCCTCTTGAGAAACTATATACAGATCAGGAAGCAACAGTTAGAACTGGACATGGAACATCAGCCTGGTTCCAGATAGAAAAAGGAGTACGTCAAGGCTGTTTGTTGTAACCCTACTTATTTAACTTATATGCAGAGTACATCATGAGAAACATTGGGCTGGATGAAGCACAAGCTGGAATCAAAATTGCCGGGAGAAATATCAATAACCTCAGATATGCAGATGACACCACCCTTATGGCAGAAAACAAAGAAGAACTAAAGAGCCTCTTGATGAAAGTAAAAGAGGAGAGTGAAAAAGTTGGCTTAAAGCTCAACATTCAGAAAACTTAAGATCATGGCATCCAGTCCCATCACTTCATGGGAAATAGATGGGAAAACAGTGGAAACAGTGGCAGACTTTATTTTGGGGGGCTCCAAAATCACTGTGGATGGTGATTGTAGCCATGAAATTAAAAGACACTTACTCCTTGGAGGGAAAGCTATGACTAACTTAGACGACATATTAAAAGCAGAAACATTACTTTGTCAACAAAGATCCGTCTAGTCAAGGCTATGGTTTTTCCTGTGGTCATGTATGAATGTGAGAGTTGAACTGTAAAGAAAGCTGAGTGCTGAAGAATTGATGCTTTTGAACTGTGGTGTTGGAGAAGACTCTTGAGAATCCCTTGGACTGCAAGGCGATCCAACCAGTCCATCCTAAATGAGATTAGTCCTGGGTGTTCATTGGAAGGACTGATGTTGAAGCTGGAACTCCAATACTTTGACTACCTGATGCAAAGAGCTGACTCATTTGAAAAGACGCTGATGCTGGGAAAGATTGAGGGCAAGAGGAGAAGGGGACGACAGAGGATGAGATGGTTGGATGGCATCACTGACTCGATGGACATGGGCTTGGGTGGATTCCGGGAGTTGGTGATGGACAGGGAGGCATGGCGTGCTGCGGTTCGTGGGGTCGCAAAGAGTCGGACACAACTGAGTGACTGAACTGAACTGAACTGAGGACTAAGGAGACTATGGCTCTGAAATTTCAAGGAAATTGCAACCCACTCCAGCATTCTTGAATGAAAGCCCCAGGGCAGAGGACCCTGGTGGACTACAGTCTATGGGGTTGCAAGAATCGGACATATATTAAGGACTAAACCACAACTACCACAACCAGGACTGAGGAGACTATGGCTCAAATCGTTCAGTTAACAATAGATTGGAAATGGGGTATGTATGACTCCAAAGCTCGTGCATTTTGTTTCATTAAATGAAGAATAAAGAAATGGGAGAAAAAGGCAATTTATAGTATTGACATATTTTTATGGATTAGTTTTTTAACATTTAATGAAGTTTTACAACTGCAAAGCCATTGGTTAGAATATCATGTTTACTTTTAGCATTCACCCTATTCCTTTATTCAACTGGTGTTTGGCTTTTATGGAGTCTTCAAAGTTGAGTTTCTCACCCTTTCTAAAATGCTTTTAGAACTTGTTAGTAAATAATATGACCTAACTAAAGGTGTGTCTTCTGGTGAAGCGATGGGGAAAATTAGAACAGCTTTCTGATAGACACAAAATAATGCTATTTATGTTTTAGATGATGGAAAAATGCTATTTTAAATCATGGCAGAGTTTGGTTAAAAAAATCCTCAAATTAATTGTTACCCACATTCCCATTGTTATTAGAGACCTCTTATTTATGAAATCTTTCCATTCTGAACTTCATTAGCTACAGACACATTGAGGAGGTTTTGCTGTAGGATAAAGGAGGTGACTGGTGAGAAATTATTCAGGAATTCTAACTATACACACAGTATGCACAGAATACACAATCAGCTCATTTGAGTCCTGAGCTTTTCACGGGTTAACTCCAACCCTGACTCTGCCTTTTTACAGCTGTTTGACCCAAACTAAATCACTGAGGGAGCACACCACTCCTCAAATTATCTTTCTGCTAAGTACTCAAGTTTGATTTGACACATATCTTTTGCATAGGTAATATGTTTTCAGAATAATGAGCATGGAACACATTAAAAGGCTTTTAATCTATCAACTGTTACTACAAAAAAGACATCCAAATTCCCATTTTTAAATTCCAAACAAGTCTGTGGTTATTGTTTATTTGTCACTTTTAAACAAGCTAGTTACTTTGTCGGAACAAAAATACAAGCCCAGTGGGAGCCACAAGGCATGATTTTCCTGTATGGACCCAGGGTTGATCTTGAGTGCAGTTGGCAAAGGGGAAAAAAATGTTTGATGTTAATCTGAAATGTTCCTGAAAGGCTGTGTGTGATTTGAGGATGGATTTGGTCTCTATGGGTGCCTCGGGAATTTTTATACATAGTTGATTTTAGAAAGTACTTTTATTTAGAGCTGCTTTTATGCCAGTGATGGGGCAGACCACACCACAATTACACATTTTAGAAGGGAGGATCCTTTGATGACAGATGTAATTTCTACCCCCTCATTTTTCCCCAGTAGAAAGATTAACATTTAAAAACCCTTTGAAAATGGTTTGGTCTTTTTTTCACATGTGGATTTTTTTTTTTTTTTTTGAGTCTTGAGGAAATTTATGCAGGCTGTAGTTTTTAGTGGAAAAGAACACATCAGGGAGTTGATTTCTTTTCCTTATCCAAAATAGAAAGGGTGTGGGTTTTCTCCCTTTGATGTGGATGCATGAGACACACCTCCTCCCCAGAACTTTTGATGACTTTAATATTTCCTGCTGTTCAGACTTTGACAAGAGCCTCCCACCTTTTCTCCCTGTCTTTCCTTAAAATACATAAGAGGTTTTGCATTTCTTAGGCCAAATGTGATCTTGGATAAATGCTGAAGAAGGAAGACTGCAAATTATTTTCATAATTTGGTTTTCAAGACTTCAGAAAATCAATTTTATCAAAAGAGGAAATCCTAGACACCCTTATTAGCTGCTCAGTTTTGATGATCTTAGGCAGATGCAGGTAAGTTCCATGATTTTCTGCATTATGGGTTTCTAGTTATACATATATTTTTACCCACTTAAACGGCATATTGTGTTCTTTAACCAAAATATTATTGCAATAAAATTTCAATTTTCATCAAAAAATGTATTTGTATTAGTTTCTTATGGAAAGTTATTTTCCATTTACCCTTATGATGAATGGTTTCTTGTTGTTAGTCTCTTCTGTCTTCCACTATCTCCTGGAGGAGTTTGCTCCGATCCATGTGCACTGAGTCAGTGGTGCTATCTAACCATCTCATCCTGTTTGTCCCCTTCTTCTTTTGCCTTCAATCTTTCCCAGCATCAGGGTCTTTTCAAATGAGTTGGCTCTTCTCATCAGGTGGCCAAAGTATTGGAGCTTCAGCTTCAGCATCAGTTCCTCCAATGAATACTCAAGGTTGATTTCCTTTAGGATTGACTGGTTTGATCTCCTTGCTGTCCAAGGGACTCAGGAGTCTTCTCTAGCACCACAATTTGAAAGCATCAATTATTTGGTGCTCAGCCTTCTTTATGGTCCAGCTCTTACATCCATATATGATTACTGGAAAAATAATAGCTTTGACTATATGGACTTTTGTTGGGAGAGTGTTGTCTCCGCTTTTTAATATGCTGTAGTTTTTTCATGGCTTTCCTTATGGATGGTAGTAGTGGTAATTAATCCTTCATGAGCATTTACTCTATGCAAAGCACTCTGCTAAGCACATCCCCTTCAGAAACTCACTCATTTCCCACAAGTCTAGAGGTAGGCATTCTTTTTTTTTATAGCTGAGGAAACAGACTGCCTTCTGCACATTCATACAATTAGGAAAGACAAATTCAGGACTGGCATCTGAGGGTCCTCTCACAGCAAGGCCTGTGTTTTAGTCATGAATTTGTTTAGCCTCTTAAGCTGAGTGTCTTGAGTCGCATGCCTCAGACTGCCATAGTAATTCAGAACATTTTTAACTCCATGAATTATAATTTTGTTAGACAGATGGCTGGTTATTTTCACATTCTTCCTACTGGAACAGTCCTATCATTGATTCTTTGAATCCCTTCAGTTTTTCTGCGTTTCATATTATAACCTAGTTTTTGTTCTAAGATAGTCTTGAGTTAAAGTAAACTGATCATTTTAAGATTTTGAGGAAAATGATACAATGCAAAATGATAATATGTAGGGCAGACATCGAAACAGTGCTGGCAGGTGTATCACTTTGCTTCTGTTCCAGACTAGAATGGTGGGCTTAGAAACAATTTCTTGTTCTTATCAGCCCAAAAAGCAAAATATGGTCAAACTAGATGATAGTGTACTCTAGGAATCAGACTTGCTTTCCTGAGAAAATGCAAAGGGCTTTCCCCCTTTTCAAATCACTTCTTTCTTTCCCCTTATATTCAATTTCGGTTTTGTGAACATATAATATACTAATATACAACTCAATGTGGGAAGCCCTTCTATTATAATCATTTATTTTGGGGTCAATGGTAACATGAAACTATATTTTTATATATTATATACTAAAGTAAGAATAATAAATCAGATAAGAAAACCTCAAAGACTTTATTTAAATGTATAATACCATACTCTGACAATTTCTATAACCCAGTGAAAAAGATATGTATGCTTTTCTTGTTACACGGGAAACTCAGAAACTGAGGCACAGAAGTACCGTTTTTCTGCTGGGTGTTGCTGTACGTGTTAGATCGTCTACCGGGGTATGAATGTCCATATAAACATAATCTAAACCTTGCACTTCTTTTGAAGTAAATTATTGTCTGTGAAGGAATGAAACAGAATGCTTCTTTTTCTTTAACTAAGAGGTTCTAGAAGGTGTCTGTGAATCCAGCAGGCCATTATTCTAATTTTGTTCTCCCATATTTCTTCATCACAGACACTGCCTGGATTAGTGGGTTTTTAAATGATTTTTCCCTCGTTTTATTCCCACCCGTAGTGGGGGGCGGTTATAAAAATTATGCAAATTTAATTATCTGACAGGTTTGTCATTAAGATCATCTGGAGACAATGGGATAAAGACTGAAACTTTCGAGTGTCATGATAATGACACCCAAGGTCCTTCACACAATCCCAGGAAACCAGGAAATAAGGTGTCATGAGCTGTGGGAATATATCTAAAGGAATGCTGCCAGATCATATCCTAACAAAAACCCAATTTAAATTAAAATCTATTTATTACTCACTGGTGCTTACATGTATTAACTTTATTGCCCCAATAATCTTTTATTGTAGGTGCTGTTATGTCCCCACTTTGCAAAGTGGATGATTGAGGCACAGAGAAGTTAAGTTGCTGTCCAGAGTCACACAGCTAGTGAATGACTGAGCTCAGACTGAGGCATGGTGGGCATTTGGGCTCCAGAGCCCACACCTCCAACCACTGTGCATATGGCCTTCATTCAAACAGTCCCCCTGCCCTCCTGCACCTTCAGTTAAAGAGTCCAAGAGAGCTGTTTAACCATTCTTGCACCACTGAAATAAGAATATTCAGGCATATATGTTGCCTCCATTGCTGCTTCCCTGTACGTACAAAATCTTAGTTGCAGGAAGGAAGTGATAATCTTAGAAAGAATAAGTAAATTTAAAAAAATGAGAAGTCTGTATGTACAATCAGAACTCCCTATGAAATTAGGGGTGAAGATAGTTAATACTTGGCATTGCTCTCTATAGCCTTTCCCAGTCTCTGGACACATATACCAATTGGTCTTAGTATATACTCTCCTGTCTCATGGGGCTGTTATTGCTTGTCGGTCTCCTTTGCTAGATTATAAAGCTTCTAGTATATAATTTCCTGTAATCACTTGCCTTGAGTAGGTAATGAGGAGTGATGGTTGAATTAGATAGTAGTAGGAGTTGAAACAACAGCAGCTCCCATTTATTGGGATCCTGTTGTTCAGTGGCTAAGCCATGTCTGACTCTAACTAGGATCTTATTAAATGCCGAATGATTGAACAGCACTAATCATATTAGTTTGAATCAAATTCATTGTGAATGTAAGCAAAACTGCTAAAATGAGCAGTTTCATAGCCCTGACTACTGAATTTTTCCATCTCTCAGTTCAGTTCACTTCAGTCGCTCAGTCATGTCTCACTCTTTGCGACCCCATGAACCACAGCATGCCAGGCTTCCCTGTCCATCACCAACTCCCGGAGTCCACCCAAACCCATGTCCATTGAGTCAGTAATGCCATCCAACCATCTCATTCTCTGTCGTCCCCTTCTCCTCTTGCCCTCAACCTTTCCCAGCATCAGAGTCTTTCCAAATGAGTCAGCTCTTCACATCAGGTGGCCAAAGTATTAGAGTTTCAGCTTCAACTTCAGTCCTTCCAATGAATACCCAGGACTGATCTCCTTTAGGATGGACTGGTTGGATTTCTTTGCAGTCTAAGGGACTCGCAAGAGTCTTCTCTAACACCCCAGTTCAAAAGCATCAATTCTTCTGTGCTCAGCTTTCTTTATAGTCCAACTCTCACATCCATACATGACCACTGGAAAATCCACAGCCTTGACTAGACTGACCTTTGTTGACAAAGTAATGTCTCTGCTTTTTAATATGCTATCTAGGTTGGTCATAACTTTTCTTCCAAGGAGCAAGCATCTTTTAATATCATGGCTGCAGTCACCATCTACAGTGATTTTGGAGCCCAGAAAAATAAAGTCTGACACTGTTTCCACTGTTTTCCCATCTATTTCCCATGAAGTGATGGGACCAGATGCCATGATCTTAGTTTTCTGAATGTTGAGCATTAAGCCAACTTTTTCACTCTCCTCTTTTGCTTTCATCAAGAGGCTCTTTAGTTCTTCTTTGCTTTCTGCCATAAGGGTGGTGTCATCCGCATATCTGAAGTTATTGACGTTTCTCCCGGCAATCTTGATTCTAGCTTGTGCTTCTTCCAGCCCAGCTTTTCTCATGATGTACTCTGCACATAAGTTAAATAAGCAGGTTGACAATATACAGCCTTGACGTACTCCTTTTCCTATTTGGAACCAGTCTGTTGTTCCATGTCTAGTTCTAACTGTTGCTTCCTGACCTGCATACAGGTTTCTCAAGAGGCAGGTCAGGTGGTCTGGTATTCCCATCTCTTTCAGAATTTTCCACAGTTTATTGTGATCCACACAGTCAAAGGCTTTGGCATAGTCAATAAAGCAGAAATAGATGTTTTCCATCTCTCAATGTTTATCAAAACGTTACCAAATACTGGACTCTATTCTAAGCAATGAAGATACAATGGTAATTCAAGAAAAAAGCAAACAAGCAACTCTTGATCCCTGGATTTATGAAGTTTACAGTCTAGGGACTTTGAAGGATGACCTCCTCTTCCCCTTAAGTATTCTCTCTCCCACCGCCCCCCACCTGTCTCTAAACTCCAGTTTTACTATCTTGTCTCTTGAGGAAGGGGATGGAGAGAGTTCAGAGTAGCTACTGTACCTCTATTTTCTCTTGAGCTGTGTTGGATGCAATTGGAAGGGCCCTCTATTGATTCACCTTGGACCCATTGGAGTTTT
The DNA here is from genome assembly GCF_001704415.2 of Capra hircus. Classification (NCBI taxonomy): domain Eukaryota; kingdom Metazoa; phylum Chordata; class Mammalia; order Artiodactyla; family Bovidae; genus Capra; species Capra hircus. The sequence goes on from NC_030808.1 coordinate 76,954,276, forward strand.
GAACCCTCTGAAAACTGTTACATTTAGCAACATTTTCCTTTTCCTGATCTCATATTCCCATCAGTTCCGATCACTACTCTCTGGGAGGCTCTGATTAAATGTGGTATTTGGATAATGAAGAGATGGTAAATTATGGTCATGTCATGATAAGAACTTTGATCTTAAGTGAATAATGACTAGTTTTCACAGCCTTGTTCCTGTGTTTCTCTTCCTAAATATGTATCTAAAGGATACTTCCTCTCCTTGTTGTTAAAATTAATTTGGTTAATGTAATAACCAAATTACTACAATTATAACCAAGGCTTTATGATGTGCATATAGCCTTTATTATTTCAAAACCCTTTGTTGTTCATTGTATCTTTGATTCTCACAAAAACTCTGTGACATGGATATTACATCCTTGTTTTATATAATGAGGTAATTAAAGAGATGAAGAGGATTCCTGAATTGACCACGAGTTAAGGACATCCTGGGCTTCCCAGGTGGCTCAGAGGTAAAGAATCCACCTGACAATGCAGGAGACGTGTTCCATTCCTAGGTTGGGAAAAAATCAGCAACCCACTCCAGTATTCTTGTCTGGGGAAATCCCATGGATGGGGTGGACTACAGTCCATGGGGTTCTAAAAGTCGGACACAACTTAGAAATTAAACAGCAACAACAAGCATTCCATGTTTTTGTACTAGACAATATTACCATTCGAGTAGGAAATGGCAACACAGTCTAGTATTGTTGCCTAGGAAATCCCATGAACAGAGGAGCCTGGTGGGCTATATTCCATGGGATCACAAAAAGTCAAATATGACTAAGCGACTAACTAAGCACAATACTGCCATTACTCAGAATACATATCAACAGCCACTCTCTTTGCTGGAGTGTGTGTGTGTGTATTTGAGTGAGAGAGAGAAAAAGAGATTAGAGAAAAGAGGAAAAGGAGATCTAGTTAGGAGAGAAAAAAATTTCAATTTCAACGGATGTTCCAGACCTGAATCCAGACCTCAGATCTTTTTAATGGCATAAAGGTTTTTGGTTTGTCTGGACAGAGAATGAGAAGAAAACCTTGAAAAAGAGCCAATTGCTACAGATGACTAGGCAGAGAAAATGTCCAGTGTTGCTAGGAGACCAGTTCTGCCGTCAGGCTCAGGAATGAGAACACACTGGATGGAGGGCATTGGGCTGGAATTCTTGTTTGACATAAACTATTGAATCACGCATGCCAGTGAGGCTGAGTCAGAATCAACTAGAGCTAAAAGCAGTTAAGAAAGTTTTCCTACTTTCTTTTTTTATTTTTTCTCTTTTAAAAAAAATTTTTTTTTTTTTTTTAGGTATAAACCCTTAATTAAAGATTCAGTGGTAAATATGGGATACTTAGACATTTTTAGTACCATGCTGAGGCAGAAGTTTATAAATGTTTTAAACCATCATTTAAAATGAGAAACACTTTCTCTGAAAATAGTAAGCTAAAAGAGACTTTTAACTTGCTTGTTTTCAGAGTTCCTTTGAGGTAGTTGAAGTTATTGATCAAATGAATCATCATGACTGAGTTAAGGTCAAGATTCTTTATACTGTTTGTAAGAGAAGACAGCATGGTGTGTTCTTACCTGGACTCAAAAACCCTTTTTATTCATCTCTGTACTCATATAAGTAGTCATTACAGTCATGCATGTCATCTTTTCTCTGTGGGTTTCCTTTTACTCAGATCACTGAGGCCAGGTTTGTGGATGACAATATCTTCTGAAATGTTTAGCTTTATTTCATTCCAGGACCACAGACAGATGTCACCAACCTGATCAATTACATTTACCCTATGTGGACCACAAGGTAGACTTGGAGATGATATGGGTTAGCCCTGAAGCAAGTCCTGTCACTCTGCTGGAGCCATAATAATAGCTGTTTCATCTTTGCATGATTAAGTTAGCACTTCAGTGTATTTAAGGACTGCTCAGCATTTCATTTCCTAGAGCCAGGAACAACTTCAGGGAATGTTCTGGCTTTTGCTGGTTTTTGGTAAAATACATTCTCTCACTTGTCAAGATTGCAGGAAGCAGGGAGCTCTTGGCTCTCAAAATCCAGAGTATACTCCTGCCAAAGCATATAAGTCTCTCAAAATTAAGGATACTTGTCTTTAATTGTTTCAGTTTTAACATATATGTAATCTCACACCCTAAAATAGCTGGAAGCCACCCATGCTGGCAGTGAAGGTTGAGCCCAGGAAGAAATGAACCCAAAGTTGTCCAAGAAATATGAACTGAATAGATGAAATAAAATCTGCTTAATCCCCTTTGAATACTTTGCAGAGCAACAGTTTATGTTACCATGAGCAGTATAAGACAAAGCTGTGTTTAAATTTCCCTTGAGGATTTTCTTTGAAAGGTTTCTGATACATCTTCAGAAGAAATACTTTTGTTTGGAAAAGTTTAAGGATGAACCATTCCAAAGCACAGATTCATCATATTGCTGCTCTAATGTAAAATCGTCAGTGATTCCTATGGCGTGTATAGTGTCTGAATTAGTCTGGAATTCAAGGCTTTTAGGATCTGAGCCATCTTATCTTTGAGGCTGATCTTCCACTAATCCTGTCTCCCAGGTATCAACCCAAACTCTTTCCTACTCATCTTTCGCTTGGTATCTCTCTCATCTTACATGTCTGGATTCTATCATCTTTTCAAGCCCCTTCTCCAGTGCTCTATCTTTCAGGAAGCTTTCTCTGACTTGTGCAGTTTGGGAGAATGTTTTCCTGTCTCAGAAATCTCACAAGTTTTTATCTCTGAGTGCATTTATTCTTTTCAACCTTGTGGATCAGTTTTTTCATCGTCCAGTTTTCTCTTCATTATGAGGCTCTTAGCTCCTTGAGAACAGAGTCCCTTTCTGTTTTACTTCCAGGTTGGTCAAAGTATGCTAATTATATGCTAATAAGCGATGGAGTGGATGAATGGATTATACGTTAATAAGTGATGGAGTGGATGAGTGAGATCTAGAGGAAGTGCTGTTTGTCAGCACTCATGCAGGGTGAAGGGAGAGCAGCAGTGTACAAAGTGAGAGGACAAATCCATTCTAACCAAAAGGAGAGGTTTCACAAGGAAGTGATTGTAGGCAGAGCTGTCTTAATTGTCCACAGGTTTAATTCTTTGCAAGTGTTCCTCTCTCTATTGTACTTCCAGATCTTTTCTTTCTTAATTATAGCCTTGTAATTTATCAAAGAACTGCAAAGAACTGACTCATTGGAAAAGACCCTTATGCTGGGAAAGATTGAAGGCAAAAGGAGAAGGGGATGACAGAGGATCAGATGGTTGGATGGCATCCCCAACTTGATGGACATGAGTTTGAGTAAGCTCCGGGGGTTGGTGGTGAACAGGGAAGCTTGGTGTGCTGCGGTCCATGGGGTCACAAAGAGTCGGACACAACCAAGCGACTGAGCTGACCTGAATTTATCAAAGGGAACTAAGAGGATGCATGAGAAAGTGAAAGAAAAAGTCATGGCACAATCAAAAGTTACAGTAAGTCCCCTGCATATGAACCTTCAAGTTGAAAGCTTTCAAAGATGTGACCATGCATTCGCGTGTCCAGGCACATAAATTATTTCATATGTCTGGTGTATATTGTCACCTGTGTGCGTCCTGTACAAGTGGTTATGCTTTTCTGTGCTTTACTGTATAGTACTGTATAGAGTACAGATATACAGTATCTTTACTTCAAGCCCAAGATTCTGGAAGCAAGCATAAAAACAGCAGTGATGTAGCTGGTACTACTGTACTTTTCAAGGTACTGTACTATAAGATTTAAAGTGTTTTCTTTATTTTTTGTGTTGATTTTTTTATTATTTGTATGAGAAGGATTGTACATCTATTATAGTACAGTAGTATATAGCTGATGGTGTTAGTCAGATATCTAGGCTAACTTTGTTGGACATAGAAACAATTGAACTTAACAAATGTGCCCCCGAATGGAACTCATTCATATGTAGGGGATTCACTGATTGGCTACAGAGGCAATAGGTTGCCCTTTACTTGTGGACACATCCTCTCTCTCTTTATCTTTCCCCTTGTGACTGTAATGAGATGGGGTTGGTTCCATTATATTCATACACAATATAGCTTTTGTAAACATGAAAGTTATGTTGTGTTTAAAAATCTTAGGAGATTGCTTTCTCTTTACAGAGATGTCTTTACTGTGGGATTATAAATTTAGAATCATAGTGTTCTAGATTTACTTTCAGACTCACTGGAATGAATGTGATCTTAAATGGTTCAATGACACTTTACTAATGAATAAGTTGAAACTATATAAGAGCAATAATTTAGTTAGAGTTGAATAGCTTTTTAAATAAAGACTCAAGAGTAAAATCCAATCTTAAATCATAGGTTAAATATCCTGTTTTTTGTTGGTCTGGGGATATTTTTTGATTTAATGATAAATTGTTCACTGAGTGATCTGAGTCAAAAAAACAAACTGCCCTCAAAGGATTCTTAGTAAGTCCTCTTTATCATTTTAAAAATTCAGGTAAAGTCCTGATTCACCAAACAGTCTTCCTTGTAGCTCATTTGAGGTATGGCCTTAGTTCCAAAGGAGCAAAAGTCTTCAGCTGCGCTTGAACTGTCTGTTTCCGCTATCTGTCGCAAGCATCTCTTCCTTTAGTTCTTGATTATGGGGCATCCATACCCCTCGGCACCACTGGGTTTGGAAAAAGAAATTCAGCTTACCATCAGCCAAGCCATAGACATTCTGGCCCTGCCGTTTGCACTTGTCCTACTTTCTTTGACCGCACTGTAATTTCTAGGGACGCAACTGTCATCATCCTTCGATCATGCCCACCAGGGCTGTGATGACAGCCGCAGTCCCCAGGCCACGTGACAGGATGCATTCTCGGCCTTTGTGGTTGATGATCTTCTCACTCTCTACACTCAAGCATGCCTGTAGCTGATTATCTCAGACTATGCCTGAAAGTTGAAAGGAGGCAGATGGTTTGTGGTTCATTGTGAGGAGTAAGGTCTTATCGGGGCCGTTTAAACAATGGAATGCTTCCCAAGCCATTGCAGCATTTCTTATCTGTAGCTTTGAGGAGGTGGGGTGCGGAGGTAGACTCAGTGACCTTTCAGGTTTCCTGCCAACTCGGCTGTGAGTCTCTAAGAGCAAGCCAGGGGTCAATGGCTGGATTCGCTTTTAATGTTTTTCACTGAAGTATGACATATATAAAATTGCACACATTGTAAGTCACACAGACTTTATCATCATTTGCAATCTATTCAAAATTCTAAATTAGATATGTCTGTTTCATTATTGCCAAATTTTGACAATCAACATTTTTACAGGATTGATTACATGCTACTGTTTATATCATCTTTTTGTATAGCATTTGATTTTGTTTTTGTTATTTGCAGTGATATAAATGCAGTGTAAGTATAGTATAGGAAGGTAGTATCTATGATATGAAACTGTTAAAATAGCAGTTTAACAATAATATTTATTCTTAAGTGATTTAAGAATAATGTTTATTTTTCTGGAATAATATATGTTCATTGTAGTTGATTTGAAAAATACAGAGAAGCAAAGTACAAAAAAGAAATCCAAGTAATTGATACTTACTCAACCTTATCACCTAAGCCTAACCATTCACAATACTAAAGTATACCATCTCAGATACACACACACCACATGTTCATGTATATTTAAACAAATTTGAATCATACTAGGCAATTATTATCTAACATTTATCAATTAAAAATATGAAATAAATCTCTTAAAATTTTAAATGGCTATAATGTAGCTATTGTATGAATATATTGTAATTTTTTTATTTTTTTATTGTTATTTATTTAACAAATACTTGCTTAGTTATTTGAACTGTTTTCAGTTTTACAGTCCCATAAGTATTACATGATGCTCATTATTTAATTTAAATTTTTATTTCTCATCATTTTTAAGAAAATACATTCCTAGGAGTAGATTTTCTGGGTCAAATAGTATACATGCCTTAAGACATTTGATATATACTGCCAATTGCCCTTGAGAAAGTTGGTATCACTTAATAATCTAAATATCAGAGGCTGGGTATTTGTTTCCTAAAACCATTGCCAACTTTCTTTTTTTTTTTCTTTTTAATTAATTAATTTATTTATTTTACTTTACAATACTGTACTGGTTTTGCCATACATAACATGAATCCGCCACGGGTGTACATGAGTTCCCAATCCTGAATCCCCCTCCCACCTCCCTCCCCATACCATCTCTCTGGGTCATCCCAGTGTACCAGCCCCAAGCATCCTGTATCCTGCATCGAACCTAGACGGGCGATTTGTTTCTTACATGATATTACACACGTTTCAATGCCATTCTCCAAACTTTCTAAATTATACTTAAATAAAGGAAACTATGAAAATTTGATGGATAAAAAATTCATTTTGTTTTCATATGCATTGTTATCAATATAAATAATCTGTAAAGTACATTTATTGATCATTGCTTATGTCTTTTGTCCATCATACTGAGGCATCATTTATTTCTCTTATCACTATATAGGATTTATGTTATGACTAAAGAGATAGTAATCACACATATTCTTCTGTTTGTCTTTGTTTCTTGAATTATCACTCCAACTCAGACTTGAGATCAGAACATTTACCCAGAGCTAATTTGAAATAAATCTTAAAGACTAGAAAAATGAATCCCCTTTTAATCAGTCTCAAAAGACTGTTTTACATTTGCAACTTTTTCTTTATGATTTCAAGATGTGTGCCTAGAAAGACCCATGAATAGTACAAAAAGATAGTGACTGTAATCTTTTCTGGAATGGAAAGTAGTGAAATAGTCCAACAGTAATTTTAAAATTCTCATTGGAATACTTTAAGTAGTAAGTATCCTATTTTTAACCTTTCTAATAAAAATTGATAGTGGCTATCAACCCATATTTGCTCATTGATTATGTGATGCAGGGTTATTTAGTAATTACAGAAGTTAGCATGGATTTATGTATCTTCAGAACTGTGAGCATATTGAGCTGATTTACTGGGAAAAACTTACTGAATATTTTATTTCAATGTTTTGTCTAGGTGACAGATTTCTTTTAGGAACTGGTACTGAAAAGCCTTTTTACTGTAGTTTGTAATAGAAGATTTCAAAATTAATGTAAGCCTTTTAAAGGAAATTTATTTCAGCGTTTAGCTGGTCAACATTTGGTTACTGTTTAAAACAAATCATGACAGCTAAAGCCAAGGTCTTGGAACATTGCTTAGTTCATCAGTTTCAGTGCAAAGATGTCATCCAGGAATATGTTGGGATTTACTGAGGAAATTAGGTACTTAGATTTGATGTATCTCTTGGAGGCTAGTGGGGAAAAAAATGTTTCAGAACCTAGAATTAGAGCCAAGTTATTTTACTTTCTAAAATTTCGCTAATAAATTATTTTTCTTAATTTTATTTATTCTGCATTTAAATCATTGAAAAAATATCTTGAGAAATCTCTGTGTAATATGATTAAGCTTAAAGACCAAACTTTTGACTCAATTAACAGAAGGGAATGAAGTGATGGCAACACATAACATGATAATTGAAGCTGTAGAGAAGTCTGGTATTTGAGGCAGTTTTGAGGTAATGGAAATTACCACTTCAGGCAGACAATTTGTTGTTACTAAAGATAAGCTTTGAGAAGCCAGACTGAATATGGCTTGTTAGAAATAAGAATGTTTAACATGGGCAGGATAATTGGCTATATATATACAGTCAAGACTTATTTTCCTGTCAACTCTGCCTCCTTGCTATAAGTATAAGCACTCGCTCCTTTGATGGGGTGCTCTAGATTACAGCTCTTGATAAGCAGAAGAAGAAAAGGAGAGAGAGCAGGACTAAGCAAAGTTTCCAATACTCTTTTCAGAGGATGCATCGATCTTTGTAGCTGGAAACACACTGGACACTCCTCAATGTTCTTAATGTCCTTTGTCCCAATGCCCTAAATGTTCATTGGGTTAATTCCTCAATTAACTTGAGTGCAAGGCAAGAAGATTGAATCAAAATTCTTTCTGAATTGAAAACTGAATTGAATCAAAACTCCTTCCGCATCTACTGATGTATTATGACTTCAAGAGAATGAGGTAGAGATCATGTGATGAGAACAGTTTCATCTTGTCAAAGTCAAGTCCGTGGGTCCACCGGCTTCTGTAGGTAGATAGACACTGCTTCTTTCCTTCCTATCTCTTCTTTTTCTAAAAGGTTTTTTTTTTTTGTTTTTTTTTTTTTTTTGATGTGGACCATTTTTAAAGTCTTTATTGAGTTTGTTACAATATTGCTTCTGTTTTATATTTTGGTTTATATACGAAGCACGTGGGATCTTAGTTCCCCAGCCAGGGACTGATGAACCTGTACCCCCTGCGCTAGAAGGCACAGTCTTAACCCCTGAACTATCAGGGAAGCCCTTCCCTCCAATCTCAATACTAATGCCAATGATAATGACAACATGAAAGGAAATAAAATAAATCTCTATGCGAAGTCACACGCTATCGAGATTTTTGACTAGCACCCTAGACCTAGCCTATTTCCCCTAGCCCTAGCCTATTTCCCGTAGCCTTCCAAAGGATTTCATGCGTTCAGTTTTTCTTTTTTCTCTCTTATATCATCAGTTTCTCTATAACCATTGGATGACTGCCATCAGCTCACAAACCTACCTTAATTCACCCATCTTAAAACAAAGAAACCACCTTTGACCTCACTTTCCCTCCATTATCACAACTTTAAAAACTGATCTGGACTTTCTGTCTCTACTTCCTCTCACCTATGTCAATGCTGATGCTAGATTTCCATCTATACCATGCATTCATAAACATCCCCAGTGGTCTACACCCTCTGAGAACTGATGGTCAGTTATCCGAATTAACTTTCTTGACCTCTCAGCTATTATTTCACTTCTCAGCGATTATTTCATGACCTTGTATCTCTAGGGAAACTCTCCCTTCCCTAGCCTTCCTTTCCTTTGCTCTGGCTAGAATTCCTTCTATTTAACTAGCTGTTTTCTATCTCCTTTGCTGGATCTTCTCTTTTACTTTACCTCTGAATTTTTGAGTGCTTGGACATTTCAGTCATTGAAGAGATGAGTATAATTTTAAGACAGAGGAAGGACTGGGAAAGGAAGAAAGATGACCATGCCATAAATTTTATAGGAAATTTTCTTTGGCTGGAACTTAGGGGAGGAGAAGAGGAGACTTATTTATAGAAAAGTTTAAAATGTCCCACGAAGTATGTTTTATCTACTTTGAGACTAGGAAAAGATTTCTAGGGACTCTGAACCCTCAGAGTGTTTTTAGCCCTGAAATCAATGAAAAGTAAAGGATACTCACCTGGTGAGGTTACCGAGCTAATTAAGCCCTGCACTGAAGGTAGCAATTTTGTTTTATTGGGAACCAAAATCTTAGCAATGCTCCAGAAAAGAAACCAAAAGTCTTTCATAGACTTTCTTCTTCTTGGTGGACTATCTGCAAAGGGTACAACTCTATGGTCTGGGGCCAGACCACATGGAGGCCATTTGTTCCTTAATTCCCTGAATAGTTATTGAGCTTCTACTTCATGGAAAGCACTGATGGGTGAGGCTGTCTTGGACAAATATGCCAGAGAATATAATTTTTGGTGGAACTAATTAAATTGTCACCTATGAAAATATTGACCTCATTAATATGAAGCATTTTTTCCCCATGGTTTCTCAGGATACCACTGGGCATGGAATGGTATATGTAGCAGAAGTTTAGAGAGTCATAATAGGAGATTATATCTGGTCTCTGAAAAAAAAAATTGCAAGTTCTTTTTAAAAAATAAATTCTTAAAAATTATACTTATTTTGTTTTTGGATGTAAAAGAATCGACATATAGGGGAACTGAAAATTATTGCCAAAGAAGAAAACTGCATTATATAGATCAGCAAATGTCAATCTTTCCACTGAGCAAAACAGGTGACCCTTCTTAGTGGTAAGCCTTCTCACTCAGGAAATTGCAACTTTGACTACTATAAAACTGGGGCTCTGCTCCTGTTCCATCCTCCAGCCATATTGCACTGGTAGCCTGATGAAAGGGTAGTTTTTTGAAGTAGACTAATCTACTACCTAGTTTTACTTTATGTGTCTTTGCCAAGTTCTCAGAAATATATTTTTAAAAATAGGAGATTGTCCAGTTTTGATATCAGTTAGGGTTTAGAGTAAGTCCAGTTTACCAAATCTGGCATTTTTAATACCCAGTAACTAGGGAAGCCTGGCATGCTGCAGTCCATGGGTCACGGAGAGTCAGACTGAGTGACTCAACTGAACCAAACTGGACTTGGTAATAACTTCCCACCAACATCTATGTGTGTTCAGCAGGGTGAGCATTCCCTCGTGTCGCCAGACCAATGGGGGACATTCGGTGACCATTAGGGTTGGGGTATCTGGAGTCTTGTCAGGATCAGAGGATGGAACAAGGTTAACCTGCCTACGTTCTTCCATTCTTGTTATTTAGTGTCGCTTTTAGTTTTGATTGGCTATTGAAATTTAACAGGTTACTTTCCTTCTCAAGGTCCTTTCGAAATGTTTGTTGATGATAAATTCTCTTTAAAGTTCTGAGAAAGGATGCCTTAAATATTTCTAAAATCCTTTATGCTTTTGTAAATACTAAAAAATAACTTTTTGTTGGACACTTATGGGTGAGAAGGATCATAAGTGTATGCTTAATAGGTAAATGGGTCAGCACCATAAGTAAATTAATATTAAATATCAGAGAGTAACCTCATGAGAGAACCACTAAGTATCAAAAGAAAAGCCCTAGAGAAATTGAGCTGACCCCATATGGTGGAAAGGACACTGAAGATTTGTCACTGGGAGTGTTTGTCACTGATTATTTCCTTTTCTTTTGTGTGTGGGAGGGAAAAAATAACTAAAAGGGATATGTGAATCACAGAAGGATTTGTCTCTTTGTTTCTGTGGAAGAAACATGGAAGTTAAGTTTCTAGACTGTGGAAAAGGACCTCACAGTTATTCATATTTCTCCTTCCTTCTTCTCTTCCTTCCCCTTTCACCTCATTTACTATTTATTCAATAAATAGTTCTTGAAAGCCATTCATTCTACTAGTTAAAAAGATGGGTCAGATTCACTTTGTGTGTACAAAGACCTAAGAATCTGATAATTATAGCTAAATGTCAAGAAAAACTACTTGTGAACATTCCGAAGAGAATTATTGTTCAGTTAGTGACTTTCAGAGAAAGCTTTGCCCAGAGAATGACATTTGAACTGTATCTTGAAAGGTAGGAGAGGAAGACATTCCAGGTGGGAGGATCAATGTGAGAAAAAGCCCAGATGAGTGGCTCTCTGGAGTTTTTGTTTTTGTTTTCCATGAGTTCTGAATAGGCAAGGCTGGAGATGTAGGTAGGAGCCAGATTGCCCATGAGTTTGAATGACCCATTAAGAAATCTGTAATGATTTTACTCAATGATTTTAAGTAGAGGAACGTCACTCTCAGATTTGTTTAATTAAATTGTACAGACAATAGATTGTGAGAGGACAGACTGATGTGTGACTCAATTAAATACCAGTATTAAGTACCAGCTCTTGCAGTAGCCCAGAAAGATTTTCTCATATCATGGTGACAAAGACAGATATGATGACCACATATTTCTGGGCTGTTATATATAAAATTAAGGAAATGGTAAAATATATCAAACAATATTTCTCCTTGAATGCTATGTCAATGAAGGATTTGACTGGAAAGGGAGAGGGAAAGAAAGAGAGAAATTTCAGTTAGACTTCCATAAGAGCAGGTACAGGGGAAAAAAAATAAACCTCTGCACTTTTTATTAATATAACCTCTGGCTTTTGTAAAAGATAAATTCATAAATCTCAAGACTTAAAATAACAAAAGTTTAGTTCTCATAAAATGTCCAGCTGGTTGTAGGGGGTGGTAGGGAATACTATACCATCTTCAACTTCAAAATGGCTTCCAAGGTCATCTTGGATAATTGGCATTGGTCAGGCAGTTGGTAGGCAAGGGAAGAGAGAGTACAGGATTACCAGGATTACATGGAAGGTTTTGGGGGGATCAAACCTGGAAATGACATATCTCTTGCATACTTTCCCCACTGCCTAATTCAGTCTTGTGGCAACAGTTAATGCAAAAGGGCTGGAAAATATGCTCTAGCTTTGTGCTCAAGATGAAAGGAAAGCAGATTTAGTTAATGAAAAGCCAGACAGACTTTGAAATACTAGCAATGTCTGCACTGATCCTGGGAGAGATTGGATTCTTCCATAGAGATTATGCTTTCCTAGAGACCTTGGACATCTTGCTTTCTCTAGCAAGGAATCTTTAGGCAGGGAGGCCTCCAATCAGGGTGAGCCAGCCTACAGCCCAACTCTATGCAAAAGCAGTTTTGACCTTGAAGATGAATTTAGCTGAACAGCCCCTGCAGTCTCCTGTTTGAATCTAATATGTCTGCATTGCATTTTGCCTTTGTTCTGTATCCGAAGGCTTTGTGTGTACCTGAGGCTTGCCTGGCATAAAACAGGAAGGCTTTCCTGTTCTCCTCCAGAAGGTCTTCCTGTTATTTTCCCTACCAGGAATATGCTCAAGATGCCATGTTCATTTAGAGGAGATTTACAAAATTATACAGAATGGCTCGAATTTCATCTTTGTAAAATGTGAGCATCTCTGACTTTTAACATATACAAATTTAGACTATTGAATCATCTCAGTAAAACCCAGAGCTTTGCCATTTTTCTCTGTATCTATTCCTGGTGCCTGTCAGTGTGCTTTGGACACCCTGATTCTCAGTAAACTTAGGTCAAAACAGTAAATGCATATGTGAACACACAAAGACTGGACAGGTATATGAGAGGTTGTTTGTATTTATATCAAGTTACAAAATGTGCCCCTGCTTGAATCTGCCAGTTCTAGTCTCTCAGTATTCAGATCATTTGGCCATTCAGCATTGCCCTGTTTCCCCACTCCTCAGAGAGGATCAGAAACAAAATGACCTAATTTTGACCTGGAATTTTGTTGTTGGGAGTGTTTATGCTAAAATTATTTCAGTTTAATTTTTAGTCAGCATTGAGTTAAATTTAACTGTTTACATGGATACATAGTTAATTATAAACAACATCATGACTAACTCATCACAAAGAAAAGAATGGAAGCTCCTCAATTTCTTTCCTTGCAGAAAATAGTTAAGAAATGAGCTGTTTCCTTTAAGACCTCTGCACCTCTCTTCCCACTTATTTCCCTGTAGATCCCGAGTGACAGCTTTAGTTCCAGAGGCAGCTTGGAGGGTCTCTGCTGGTCACTAGAGGCTTCACTCACTCCAAGAATAACATTACCTACAATCATAACAACCATGACAATGAGGAGGAGGAGACTTGGACACACTCACACGTCACTGAACACCAGGGGTGGAAATTTTACTGAAGCACTATCATCTGAACTTCTGACAAAGCACATACCTGGTATTTAATAGAACATAAAACATTCAAACAGAGCCTTTCAAACCGAAAAAATGCAAAACAGAAGTCTTGGAAGCAACTGCAGACATGACTTTTAAAAATAACATTTTTTTTTCTTTTAACCAAACAATGTCTGGCGGAGTTGTCCTATTTAAAAAAAAAAAAAAAAACCTTTAGCACTGCAGTCTGTCCTTAATGTAATATCCAAATGCATTGACCAGCATGAGAGTTTAGTAAAATATCTTTGTCCCAAGAACACTTTCTTTTGCCTTTGGCATCCTGGGAACTAGAATTCTGAGCTTGGGCTTGAAAATAATGAATTCTGAGTCTCTCCAGGGCAGAATGACTGTTTACCTTTCAATAACTCACAGCTCATGCTATCTGCAGACTATTCATCACTGACTAACTAGAAGCAACCTGCCCTTTGTCAGTAGCCGCATTCCACACATGGCACATTTTTCATAGATTATGAAGCAATTTGTAAAGGTAGAACTTCTAACTTTGAAGTAAAACATCTCAGAAGCCATTTATCGGAGAATGGTTGGACCCAGTATACTGGCTTAATAGAAACATAGCTTGACATAACTTCTTTTAAGACATGAAGATCTGTGGGAATGGAAGCTTTGAACTAAACACAAATAGAATTGTCCCATAGGATGTGTACGTGGCTCCCAATTACTGCCTACCTCCCAATTACCACCTGCCTCCACACACTTAGCTTTTCTCCCAATGTTGGTATTATAGTATTCTGTATTCTCTTCTCATAAGTTCATTATATCAGGAACTTGCTCCCTACTGAAATCCTTGGGAATGGTTAGGGCAGAGAGTAGGGTTTGCAGATATAAGAGATATTTGTATTTATGAGGAAAAAGTTACTCACTTTCAAGCAAGATATTATTTTACAAATGATCAATCCAGGGCACAAAGAGCTTAAGAAACCTAAGATGCTTGCCCAAGTTAGTAAATAGAAGAGCTAAGATTCCAACATAGGTATGGTAGCTTTGCTTTTAAAATGCAATGCTCATACATGAAAATAATGCTAGAATTATTATAATCAGTAAGTATTCACTGGATACCTATAAAGCCTATGATAAGTATAGTTTTTCAACATTCAGTGATGGAAAGGTGGGTAATGCATTGCCCATGGGCTTTCAGTTATCAGAGCTGTTCTTGAGAATAAGAAATAATTTTATTCACTTACTCAACTTGAATTTGTCAAATGGGGCTATTCCTTGCAAAACACACTGAGATTAGAGAGTTAAATAAAATGATATGTGCATCCAAGTTTCCAGTAGGAGGGAGTGTGATATACCATATACATCTCTCTACAGTACAGGACACAGGATTGAAAAGTGCCAAAAGACAGTAAATGTAAAGAGCTATGACATTCACAAGGAAATATGAGATTGAAGGAAGTAGAGATGTGTTTGGGAACAAAGGGATAGTATTCTGGTTGAATTTTGAAGGGTGGATAGCACTTGAACACTTTTGATGTAGGGTGTGTAAGGAATGAAAGACCAGGAAGGTGGCCAGGCATTTTACATGCTTTTTCTTATGTAATTTTCACAACCACAGATAGTTATTGTTTTCTCTATTTTACCAAGGGGAAAATCAAAGCCTGGACAGACTGAGGAACTTGCCCAAGGTCAGCAGGAAGTACCCTGGGATTGGAATCCAAACTTGCATGGATCCTAACATGTGTTCTTTTCAGTCCATGATACTCTATTTCTTCTGAAGACAATGAGGAACCCATAAGATTTCTTAAGAGAGGAATACATGAGTATATTTATTCTTTAGGCATCAGTTTGCTTAATGAGTAGAAAGGAGGCAAGACTGAGAGATACTGGTAGCCTTAAGCAGGATACTGATAAAATAACAGAAACAAGAAACAGCCTGTAGGATATGTGGAGTTGAAATCTGCAAGGTTTGCAATTGTTTAGCTATTGTAGGAAGCATGGTAAACACAGACTGAGTGACCTGTCTCTATCTTTGGGTTATGTGGTTAAACTCCATTCCCATCATCCTGCTGCTAGTTTTTGTAACTCCCGATCTTTCCTTGAGCCTTTGGTCTCACTTCTACCTTATCACTAGTGTTTTTGATAAAAAACATCCATACATCTAGCAGTAAGTAAAATCTACCCATAAACTCATGACATCAACCTTTTAATGGAATCTGTGGTCTTATGGGACATCCGTTTTTCCTCAGTTGAGATTAGGACATGATGCATTCCCAAACACAGTGTATTTTATGAATGCTGTCCTGAGGCTGAAAGAAAAACTGGAGGAGGAATTATCAGACAATTGTGGGGAAAGAAAAAAGGAAAGCAGGGCAAGACAATGTTTTCGTTTTGTTTTTGATTCCAGCTCAATCTCACTTATAAATGACCATAAATGCACTATGGTCAGAAACAGCAGCATTGGCTGTGCTGAGAACCCCACCATCAGTAATGAATGTTACTAATGGCTCTTGGTGTTATATAAGGATAATCAAACTAGAGCAAACCGTGCAGTCATTCCTTCCATCCCACCCTCTTGCTACATTTCTAGCATGCTAATGTGTGGATTTTGGCTTTCAATCCACTCTGAAGTTTTATAATCAGATTCACCCATTTATGAGATAGACGAGCAAAATATACTTTGTTATGAAATCTTTGCTTTGCCCTTGGAGGTATACTTCATCTTAGGAAGTAGAGATCATTGTCTAAATTAGGCTATTGTGACTAAGATACGGTATATCATTTAGTTACTTAAAAACAGAGAAATGATGACTTGACCGAAAGCACGAACAACTACTTAAAAAAGAGTTGGAATTAGAGCAAGTAAGAGGGAAATACTTCCATGAGTCAATGACTGTTTAAAATATACAGGAATTTTTTTCTTATTTGGCATTGATGGTCCCTCCAATTCCTACAAAATTAGTATGTGAGCTTGAATAGATTTTGTGTTCACTTGTAACTTTCAGAAACTTGGCAGCTTTGACTGTTGAATGAGTTACAATTTAGATATGAACTTCCTTAAAATCTTAAGCCTAATTTAAAAATAGATACCTAGATTAGGTTTCAGCCATATGCTTTATTAGTAGTGACAGATACTGTATTTTTCTAACTGCTACCACTTTCCCTTAACTTCCACCCATTTTAGGAACTTCTAAAGAAGTGAATTTCAGTAAATTTGGTGCTTCCTTCTAAAGACTACTTGAATACAAACATTTCCAGCTATTTGTTACAAAACTAGGTATTTCTTAGGCATTTGATTAGATTTAAGCAAAGTGTTTTCATCAAAATGTTTGAAATGTTCATTACATATAAAGCCTATTTTGTTAAAAATAAAAAATCTCTATTTTGGCCAAAACCTTCATATCTCAGCAGTTCAAGATTATTTCTTTGAATTTCTTCATTAAATTGCAGTTGGTAAAAACTTAACTTTTCTCTCATAAATGGAACCATAACTCAGGGTTAAGTATGGTTTCCCATAGTCAGGATTTTTCAATGTAGTTTAGAATCATGATGGTACTCCTTGGCCTTACAAAAACTCAGCTTATGAGAAAAACCCTCACTTCCATAGTATGGAAAATAATATGTCAGTTAGACTTATGAACATATGTGTGCTGTAAAGAGAGCATGGTTAGGCTTCTTGCAGGATACAAAAGCAAGTTCAAGAATTTATTTCGCCTGGCCCATTAGTTGACATCAGTTGTTTCATTTTTTCCCCCACATCCTAAAAAGTTCCCAGAACCAGGAGGTCTGCTTTAGTGGATGGTGTCCAGAGCTATTGGAGGGCATGGGTGGCAGGTCCAGTGGAGGCAAATTGTCCTGGGAGTCAAGTGGAGCAGTGAAACGAGGGTATGATGGTCAAGAGGAAATTGCCATTTTTCCCCCCAGTTCTGACAATTCATAGCTTTCACCTTCCTTTGGTCTTTGCTTCTTTCAAGATGCCATTATAGCTGGAGATGCAGGGAGGGAAGGACCTCCATAATGGAAACCAGTAACCTTCTCAATTTTTCATTCTCCAGTGTTGAATGACAATCATGCACTTTTGACATTGCCTCGTGCAGCTGAACTGAGTGTGCAACTGTCTGCTGCAGCTGTGCTCGGAGTTCCTTACTCATGGAGACAGTCTCTCTGTGATATATTTCTCACACACATCCTGAGCACCTACAGTGTTGCTACAGTTTAGTCACTAAGTCATGTCTGACTCTTTGCAACCCTATAAACTGTAGCCCGCCAGGCTCCTCTGTACCTGCGACGTACACCAGCTTTATGAAATGGAAAGTACAAGATCTTCTGCTCAAAGAACATACAATCAGATGTGAAGACAAGTCATTATGTGGCACTGACTGATGGATAATAGAGGCATGCCAACAGGCCTCTGGAAGTGCAGGGTAGGAAGTCATTGCAGCCTCTTTGACTGCCCGTGAAACAGATACTTGTCTTCTCTGGTCTAGCTTTGTCCAAGGGAGGTCATGGGTACCAGGAGGCAATCCCAGAAAGTGGTTATTAAAGAGGAGCTTCCATCACTGGATGTGCCTTGTTGATAGTTAATGATAATGTCCTCCTTCCACAATCCATTAAGCTATCAGACAGCAGAGGAAAAAGGAAGCCACAGTGTGTCACTACAGAGACTCTCCAACAGAAGCCAGTTGATGTCACCCTGCATGAAATCTGGCCTTTGTTTGGTTAGTTTCCATTTTGTGTGTGCCTCCTCTGATCTTTTCCCGACATCCTTTCATTATCTGGGATGGAATGCTGTGACCCTTTGCAACGGAGTTAAAATAACAGCAGTAGCTCAAATGAAGATTGAATTTGCTGACCTTTTCACATCGTCCCTGTAACTTGCTGTCTATCAGCAAAGCAGGAGGCCCCTTCTCCCTCCAGCTTCCAGCATGTGGTTGAAACTGTCAGGACAATACATCACTTTTAAGCTGATATAAACATGTCATCCTTTCCATTCCTGATCATTCCCCTTCTTGCCCTCACTCCCACTCTGTTACCAAGTTTTTCCAGCATTCTTAGGATCATTTACTCCCCATTCCATCTTCAGAACTTTGACCCTGGTTGAAACAACAGGAGTCTGTCTCTTGCAGTTCCTGTAGATCCCAGCAGATTTTGCCTTAGTTCAGGCATATTTTTACCTCCTGAAGGATCATCAGGACCTATTATCTTAACTGTGAAATTAAAAAGAATTGACTCATAAGATATTTGATAAGTACAGCTGAACAGTACATAGGAAAGTATAGCATATCTCCATATTATTGGAAAAGGACTAGGTCTTCAACAAGACAGTTAAAAGATAGGGACTAAAATCTTTTATGTACAAGGCACCGTGCTGGCCCCCCTAGGGTGCATGTTACCAATATGCACTCTCAAGTTGTATTCAGTCAGGGGCTACTGATGTGATCTTGGGAATTTCCATGCTCTCCTTTGTACTCTTTTATTTTGGGGGAGGGGTGCTCAGAGGATAGCTTTTCATCCCCTTTTTGATCTGCCCTAGCTGCTTCTCTATCTCAATTACCCCCATTTTTCACAGCCAGATCTCACATTGTTTTCCTGTTTCTGACTATTATAGGTTGAAGGTCAACTGTGCATTAGTGCTGGAAATGATGGAGAAAGAGAAGGGAAGAGGGGAGAGGATCCTGTAATGGTGATCCCCCCTCCCTTTCCATATGCTTTGAAAGTAGATTTGTTCCTGTCTTTTCATCTTTCTTTCCACTCCCATGTTTTTATGGAAAGATGCTCTTGATAGCCAAAGGTTTTTGTTTTTCTGGAATGCAGATGAACTTGAAAGACAAAGTGTTAGTTGCCCAGTCACGTCTGACTCTTTGCAACCTCATGGACTGTGTAGCCCACCAGGCTCCTCTGTCCATGGAATTCTCCAGGCAAGAATACAGGAGTGAATTGCCATTCTCTTCTCCAGGGGATCTTCTCGACCTAGGTCTTCTGCATTGCAGACAGGGCCACCAAAGAAATCTGTAGATGAATTTAGATTCTACTTAAAACAAAGACCTCATCCCACACCATTTCTTTTTTTTTTTTTCCCCACACCATTTCTATTTGCCCCACCCTTTAACTACTGGAGATCAGTAGAGAAATAACTCTAGAAAGAATGAAGGGATGGAGCCAAAGCAAAAACAATACCCAGCTGTGGACGTGACTGGTGATAGAAGCAAGGTCTGATGCTGTAAAGAGCAATATTGCATAGGAACCTGCAATGTCAGGTCCATGAATCAAGGCAAATTGGAAGTGGTCAAACAAGAGATGGCAAGAGGGAACATCGACATTCTAGGAATTAGCGAACTAAAATGGACTGGAATGGGTGAAGTTAACTCAGATGACCATTATATCTACCACTGCGGGCAGGAATCCTTCAGAATAAATGGAGTAGTCATCATGGTCAACAAAAGAGCCCGAAATGCAGTACTTGGATGCAATCTCAAAAATGACAGAATGATCTCTGTTCGTCTCCAAGGCAAACCATTCAATATCACCATAATCCAAGTTTACACCGCAACCAGTAATGCTCAAGAAGCTGAAGTTGAATGTTTCTATGAAGACCTACAAGACCTTTTAGAACTAACACCCAAAAAAGATGTCCTTTTCATTATAGGGGACTGGAATGCAAAAGTAGGAAGTCAAGAAACACCTGGAATAACAGGCAAATTTGGCCTTGGAATGTGGAATGAAGCAGGGCAAAGACTAATAGGGTTTTGCCAAGAAAATGCACTGGTCATAGCAAACACCCTCTTCCAACAACACAAGAGAAGACTCTACACATGGACATCACCAGATGGTCAACACCGAAATCAGATTGATTATATTTTTTGCAGCCAAAGATGGAGAAGCTCTATGCTGCTGCTAAGTCGCTTCAGTCATGTCTGACTCTGTGTGACCCCATAGACAGCAGCCCACCAGGCTCCCCCATCCCTGGGATTCTCCAGGCAAGAACACTGGAGTGGATTACCATTTCCTTCTCCAATGCATGGAACTGAAAAGTAAAAGTGAAGTCGCTCAGTCGTGTCCGACTCCTAGCGACCCTATGGACTGCAGCCTACCAGGCTCCTCTGTCCATGGGATTTTCCAGGCAAGAGTACTGGAGTGGGGTGCCATGGAGAAGCTCTATACAGTCAACGAAAACGAGACCAGGAGCTGACTGTGGCTCAGATCATGAACTCCTTATTACCAAATTCAGACTTAAAATGAAGAAAGTAGGGAAAACCACTAGACCATTCAGGTATGACCTAAATCAAATCCCTTATGATTATACAGTGGAAGTGAGAAGTAGATTTAAGGGCCTAGATCTGATAGATAGAGTGCCTGATGAACTATGGAATGAGGTTCGTGGCATTGTACAGGAGACAGGGATCAAGACCATTCCCACGGAAAAGAAATGCAAAAAAGCAAAATGGCTGTTTGGGGAGGGCTTACAAATAGCTGAGAAAAGAAGAGAAGTGAAAAGCAAATGAGAAAAGGAAAGATATAAGCATCTGAATGCAGAGTTCCAAAGAATAGCAAGGAGAGATAAGAGAGCCTTCTTCAGCGATCAATGCAAAGAAATAGAGGAAAAGAACAGAATGGGAAATACTAGAGATCTCTTCAAAAAAATTAGAGATACCAAGGGAACATTTCATGCAAAGATAGGCTCAATAAAGGACACAAATGGTCTGGACCTAACAGAAGCAGAAGATATTAAGAAGAGGTGGCAAGAATACACAGAAGAACTGTACAAAAAAGTTCTTCACGACCCGAATAATCACGATGGTGTGATCACTCATCTAGAGCCAGACATCCTGGAATGTGAAGTCAAGTGGGCCTTAGGAAGCATCACTATGAACAAAGCTAGCGGAGGTGATGGAATTCTAGTTGAGCTATTTCAAATCCTGAAAGATGATGCTGTGAAAGTGCTGCACTCAATATGCCAACAAATTTGGAAAACTCAGCAGTGGCCACAGGACTGGAAAAGGTCAGTTTTCATTCCAATGCCAAAGAAAGGCAATACAAAAGAATGCTCAAACTACCACACAATTGCACTCATCTCACATGCTAGTAAAGTAATGCTCAAAGTTCTCCAAGCCAGGCTTCAGCAGTACGTGAATCGTGAACTTCCAAATGTTCAAGCTGGTTTTAGAAAAGGCAGAGGAACCAGAGATCAAATTACCAACATCCGCTGGATCATTGAAAAAGCAAGAGAGTTCCAAAAAAACATCTGTTTCTGCTTGATTGACTATGTCAAAGCCTTTGACTGTTTGGATCACAATAAACTGTGGAAGATTCTGAGAGAGACAGGAATACCAGACCACCTGACCTGCCTCTTGAGAAACAGTTAGAAGTAGACATGGAACAACAGACTGGTTCCAAATAGGAAAAGGAGAATGTCAAGGCTGTATAATTGTCACCCTGCTTATTTAACTTATATGCAGAGTACATCATGAGAAACACTGGACTGGAAGAAACACAAGCTGGAATCAAGATTGCCGGGAGAAATATCAATAAACTCAGATATGCAGATGACACCACCCGTATGGCAGAAAGTGAAGAAGAACTAAAAAACCTCTTGATGAAAGTGAAAGTGGAGAGTGAAAAAGTTGGCTTAAAGCTCAACATTCAGAAAACGAAGATCATGGCATCCGGTCCCATCACTTCCTGGGAAATAGATGGGGAAACAGTGGAAACAGTGTCAGACTTTAATTTTGGGGGCTCCAAAATTACTGCAGATGGTGACTGCAGCCATGAAATTAAGAGACACTTACTCCTTGGAAGAAAAGTTATGACCAACCTAGATAGCATATTCAAAAGCAGAGACATTACTTTGCCGACTAAGGTCCGTCTGGTCAAGGCTATGGTTTTTCCAGTAGTCATGTATGGATGTGAGAGTTGGACTGTGAAGAAGGCTGAGCACTGAAGAATTGATGCTTTTGAACTGTGGTATTGGAGAAGACTCTTGAGAGTCCCTTGGACTGCAAGGAGATCCAACCAGTCCATTCTGAAGGAGATCAGCCCTGGGATTTCATTGGAAGGAATGATGCTGAAGCTGAAACTCCAGTACTTTGGCCACCTCATATGAAGAGTTGACTCATTGGAAAGGACTTTGATGTTGGGAGGGATTGGGAATAGGAAGAGAAGGAGACGACAGAGGATGAGATGGTTGGATGGCATCACGGACTCGATGGACGTGAGTCTGAGTGAACTCTGGGAGTTGGTGATGGGCAGGGAGGCCTGGAGTGCTGCGATTCATGTGGTTGCAAAGAGTCGGACACGACTGAGCGACTGAACTGAACTTAGCAAGTTTGATTGAATTTTGTTTCCTACAGGAGAATCTGTGAGGTTTGGAAGCCTCTTTCTTCCTTCTTCACATCCACATCTTTAACCTAGGTAGACACCTATGGGAAACCTTCAAAGGACCAAGTGTTTGCTTCAGGTGGGGGAGTGATGCAAGATTCTGTTCCCAGGGGATAAGAGAAGGGACTGCCCTGATGTAGAGAGGTCTCAGGAGAGGGTTGTGAGGGAGTAAAGAGTTCATCCAGGGTCTAACCGGGAACCAGAACTAGTAGGTTTCAACTTATTCCTAACCCTGAAAACCCGTGCTTCTCAAACCTTCATGTATGTACAAGTCACTTAGGCTATTTCATTAAAATGTGATTCTATTCAGTAGCATTTCTGAAAAGTTCCCCCATGATATTTTTGCTTCTGCTCTGGGGATCACACCTGAGATGCAAGACTCTAAGTTACTCATCACTATGTAAAAGGCAGCTGGATAAGAAGATATTTAAAGTCAGACCTTTTAAATGTCTCAGAATTGATTTATAAGTAGTTCTGAGTTCCATCTCTTTCTGCTCTACATCACCATCCGTTTCCCTCTATCCCCTCTCCCTTGTCTGAAGGTTGGCAGCAGCTTCATGGGTTATCTCCATTATAAATGAACCCAGGTCACCCTGGAATGAGGTCCCATTTTCCAAAGATGTGTTTCTAGCCTGTGGTGAAGGCAGAGAGCCTGTCTGGGCTGTTGAGGCCTGGGAAGGGTAGCCTATGTAAGACAGAGCAGTGTCTGGGCAGAGCCTGGATTTAAGGACATTCCCCAGGCAGAGGAAGTGGGGGGGCCTGAGCAGCTGCGTGTGCTTTTCTACTCCGGTCTCCTGGACTCATGAAATAAGACCGTGCTGGCGGGTTTAAGGCATCCGGTAGCCTGCAGCTAGGAAAAGGTCTTTGCTATTTCTGTTGGTGCCTAGAAACTTAATTATGGTCTAAGACTCTTAAAGAGGCAAGAATTAGCCCTGATTATCACCCATACCCTCCTGAAATAATGTTTCCTATAGATATGGCCTTTCAGAGTATGATATTATGATTTGTAAGAAATATGTGTTCGGTCATTCAGATGACCAAAATATACTTCTCAGTTGGTGCTTGTCCAGGGTTCCTGCCTCACAGCTTCAAAAATGCTTGAAATTTCCCAGGGAAAGGGTGATGAAGATGCCTTGCGTTATGTTAATGGCTTGACTCTTGAAAGCTCTTAGGTCGCGTAAGGATGGGAGCTGGCTGCTTGAAGAACCAACCAGGTGATTAGAGCATTGGAACTTTCAGGCCCAGCTTACACTCCTCTGGGATGGGGAGAGGGCCTGGAGACTGAGCTCAGCTGCCAATGGCCAATGACTAATGAATCATGCTTTTGTAACAAAACCTCCTTAAAAGTCCCAAAGGACAGCCCCCCAAGGGGTTTTGGGTGAACACAGGGATGCAGAGAGGGTGGCATAACTGAAGAGGGCAAGCCCTGTGCCTCTTCCCACATACCTTGCCCAGGACCTCTCATTCATCGGCTGCTCCTGAGTTATTTTCTTTTATAATTAATCAGTTATTTAGTGAGTAAAATGGTTTTCCTGAGTTCTGTGAGCTGCTCCAGCAAATTAATCAAATCTAATGAGGGTGTTATGAAAACCTCTGATTTATAGCCCGACCCAAGACACCAATTGTATGGCTCAGGGTCCCATCCTTATGACTTCATTCAACTTTAATTACCTTCTTAAAAGCCCTATCTCCAAATGTAGCCTCACTGGGGTTAGGGTATTAGCATATGAACGGGGAGGGGAGAGAGGAACACAACCATCCTTACAACACAACTAAATATACAAATAATCCCTAATTGCAAAGTATGATACATGCCAAGAATAAGAAAGATATAGGCTATTTTTAGACTTGTATTGCCTGGAATTACTTTATAAATATTACTTTTATCATTCATCAAAGATATCAGTAAAGCCAGAAGGATAAAATTGAGAATGATACTGTATTCTATACTCTCATTTTGGAAACCAGAGTCTATTTTATGCATACTTACTTCAATGCCCACATAATAATCTTTGACGTCCCTCAAGAGAATGTGATAGTTTTGTGAAATATAAATATGACCATTGCCTGACTCTTGAAATGTAATTAGCAGATGCCTTACATATCTAAGTACTGGGCCTTTTGGTATTTGGTGAAACTAGAGAAAGAGGAAAGTAACACTTTGTATCTGGCAAGACATTCTATCTAAGAATTTTGCTTACATTTTATTTAACATCTAAAGGTACTTGTTGTAAGAACTGAAAAACATTTTGTTACATATGGTTGTTATTCAAGTAAAAGAGAATAATTAAAAACATATTAATGTGAATTTCAATTTTGCAGAACTTAGATTTATAAAAAATTAAATGTAACATCACTCTTTGGCAGAAGAATCGACTTGAAACTGTCTAGTTCAATCCAAACTAAAACAAACTTGGATAAGTAAGAAGGAGACTACTAAACATGAGACCATATATTATGCACATCTTGTTATTATTTCTAACTTGAAAATGCCCTATTAAAGCTTGTTTATAGGCACAGAGGTCAGTGTTCTCATTACCGTGTGATACCCGTGATACCCGTGTTGAAAGATTGTGTTCAGCTGTGGGCTAATCATTTAAGAATGATATAAAAGGGAGGTATTCAAAGTAGAAAACACGATGGTAAGGGGCATGCAACTCTATAATGTGAAGAGAGGGGGATGTTAAGATTAGTTTCCTTAGTTCCCGCCCCCCAGTAACAGTGAATGGGGTAGGGCGATTAGGGCAGTAACTGATTGTGTCTTCATAGGACTGATGGCCAGGCAGGTAAAATCCATGTGAGGCCACAAAGCTTGGATTCGTAGGTGAGAGTTTCAGGATCATAGAAGTTGCATAGAAAGCAACTTCTGTGCAAAATCATAGAATGAGGACTCTCCATAGATGATCAGGCTGCCCTGAGAAAGGGAGTGAGAGAGTTGACTTCTTTGTAGGAATCCAATCAAAGTTTGTTAACTGAATAAAGGTATCAGCATGATAAAGATGTTGTCAAACAGCTGAACTGCCAGACTGGTTCTGAGATTCTATCATCTTCTCCCTGCATTTCCCCAACACCCCAAAGATAAGACAAAGCTGAATATCCTTTCTGAGATGAGCTCTCAGGTCAGACTGAGTAGCAAGTGATAACTTTACCAGCTCCTCAGAGACCAGGCCAGTCCACTGCAGATTATTCAAAATGCAGGTTCCTCCGACTATGATTTTCTTTTGAACACTATAATTATATAAACCAGATACTACCATTGCCTAAATTGCTTCATTTGTTTGTTGTTTAGTTGCTCAGTTGTGTCTGACTTTTTGCAACATCATGGACTGCAGCATGCCAGGCCTAACTGTCCTTCACTATCTCCCAGAGTTTGCTCAAACTCATGTCCATTGAGTCAGTGCTGCCATCCAACCATCTCATCCTCTGCCACCCCCGTCTCCTCATATCTTCAATCTTTCCCAGTATCAGGGTCTTTTCTAATGAGCTGGCTCTTTACATCTAGTGTCCAAAGTATTAGCGCTTCAGCATCAGTCTTTCCAATGAATATTCATGGTTGATTTCCTTTAGGTTTAATTGCTTTGATCTCTTTGCTGTCCAAAGGACTCTTAAGAACTTCTCTAGCATCACGATTCAAAAGCATCAATTCTTTGGCACTCAGCCTTCTTTATGGTCCAACTCTTAAAATTCGTACATGACTACTGGAAAAACCATAGCTTTGACTATACAGACCTTTGTCACCAAAACGATGTCTCTGCTTTTTAATACGCTGTCTAGGTTTGTCATAGCTTTTCTTCCAAGGAGCAAACGTCTTTTAATTTAATTAGACTTTTGGAAACTGAAGTACGGAATGGGTGTCAGGGGTTCTGGTTAGGCATTATTTCAGTGACTTCATTGTTTAGCTAATGACCTCTGAGTGTAATTCTCTGTAGTGATTAAGAGCATATCTTTCACACTCTGAAAGAAAAATGAAGAACTTGGACCCCACTGAAATTTAAAAGTATTGCTCTTCAGAAGACACTGTAATAAAAATGAAAAGACAGACATGGCCCAAGGGAAATTATTTGCAAAATATGTATCTGACAAGGGATATGTATCTAGGATATGTAAAGAACCCTTTCAACTTGATAATAAGATAATCCAATTAAAAATATTTGACCAGACACTTCAACAAAGATGATATAAAGATGGCAAATAAGTACTTGAAAAGATATTAAAAATCACTAGAGAAATTAAAAACCTGTACCTGAATGTTTTTAGCAGCTTTATTTGTATTGTTAATAATTGGAAGAAGATGTTTACCAACAAGAATATGACAAAACAAATTGTGGTATTGCCATCCAATGGAAGACTGCTTAACAATAAAGAGGAATAATTGATAATAATTTCACATACTGATATGTGGAACACCATACTTGAATCTCAAACTGCTGAATGAAAGAAACCAGTTAAAAAATTATATGTTGCATAAATCTTTTTACATAAAATTCTGTTGAATAGAAAATTGGATAGAAATTTCTATTAGAAAGCATATCAGTAGTTGCCTTAAAACGTACAAAGGAAAAAAGATGGATTACAAACACACAAAGAAACTGGTAGGGGCGGTGGATATATTCATTATCTTGATTATGATACGCCTTCATGGTAAATACACATGTTAAAATTTATCAAGTTGTGTTCTTTAATATTGCAATTTGTTGGTCACCAATTATACAGCAGTAAAGATTATATATATGCATGTTTATGCACTCACACATATAAACACACACATATGCATACTCACATACATAAACTTTCTTTACACTTGTGTACACACAACCACATGTTCTTAGTCAATGTAATAAGCTCTCTGCTTTCAGTTTATATTTGTATAAAGTGGCAATATAATATCATTTCCCTCAAGGAGAACAACAATGCTAGGCACAGAGCAAGAACTCAATAAATGCTAAATAAAACTATTTCCCTATAGTAATACTTTATATCTATTTTAAACCTTTCTGATTTATTTTGCCTTTTTTTTTTTTTTTGAGAATGTCAGTTACCAGGAGCAAAACTGTGTTCCCTCAAGAATAACTATTTTCTAGAGGATTTTTTGTTTGTTTTGGTTTGGTATTTTGTGTGTGTGTGTGTTTAAGATCTGACTTTTGTGGAAGCATGAGTAGAACAAATAGTGAAAAATCCTTGTAAGATGGCATTTCCAGGGCTTGAGAGGGAAAACCTTGTGCTCAGAAGCGTTCCACCTCCTCCACAGCTGAAATGCCTTCCTTGGCTGAATTGCCTCCCTCAGCATTTTTGTTTTGAACGCCCTTTCTTGAGGGATCCTAACCCAGCTGCAAGAATTCACTGTGGGCTGAAACCTGGCAGATTAAATCCTCGGGAGAAAAAGTAATTTGAAAGTAATGTTTGTTCTTAAAATGACAAACATGTATTGCAGATATTTATTATTTTAAATGTTGCAATTAAATCATTGGGGATTTTACAGATGAGAGACTTTGTAAGGACTGACAATTCAAGAAGACTCTTGAATCTGCCAAATGGCAGTTTTCCTTTGCTTATTTTAATTTTTCAAGAGAAAAATTGGGTGTTTGGTTTTTTAGCAGTACAGAAGACTGAGCAAATTCTTTATCCCTTTCACATTAAAGTGCATTGTTTGAGCAAAGAGTGAAGTGACATTATTTATTTTGATGCTATAAAAGTCTATGTCACCTATTTTCCCATTCCCATTTTTTATAAAGAAAAAAAACAAAATGAAAGCAAAAGACTTTCTGTGTACTGGTTGCTTATCATCATGACTATGGTGATAGTTTTCTTCATTTGCTTCCTCATTCTCCTGTCATTCAAAGTGACCTGTCATCTGTTGACAACACACTTTCTTCAAATCCTAACCTGGACTTACATCAACTACAATTAACATTGTCCCATTCCATTCCATAACATTCACAACATATCAAATTATGTGATGGTACTGTTAAAGATGCCATACATGGTGAATTAATTAGAATTGCATTATCTACAGCTGTGAGACTGGCTACTTGGGTTTGCACACTAGGAAATAGTTACAGATCAATATCTTAATTTCAGAAGGCATTTTATTTCAAACAGTGCCTTTTACGATATTCTAATATTCATGACCATCTAGAGAAATGTTTTCTGATTGATATCGTGTGGCTTTGTAATGGCTTGAAAGGATTTATATGGTGTCAGATAATGAAGAAGTATTAAATTGGAAGGAGGACTTTGGCAGAAAATACCAGGATCTGCCTGTCAACGAAGGAGATGCAGGAGATGTGGGTTTTATCCCTGGGTCGAGAAGATCCCCTGGAGGAGGGATGGAAACCTACTCCAGTATTCTTGCTGGGAAAATCCCATGGACAGAGGAGCCTGATGGGCTACAGCCCATGGGGTTTCAAAGAGTCAGACACAGCTGAGCACGCATGCACCAGGGCACTACACCTCATTCTCATAAATGGTAAAGTGTGCATGAGACTGAGGTAAGATGGCTGAGAAAAGGGAACCAATTGATTATGCAGAAGAGTTTCTGTGATGAAGGGCAAATGAAATTTAGCAGACTTGTGTTCTCCAACATTTCTCAAAAAGTCAATACATACATTCACACATTGTCACGGAATTTATGAGGACTCAAAAACTTTGGTAAATTAATAGGAATCAGTAAGACCGGTCCACCAGACAATTACTGACAAGATCTAAGACTTCATCTATTGAAGCATATCTAAATTTGTGTTCATTTCTGGGTGCCTTCTCTTAAAAAAGACATTCAGATAGGATTAGAGCATGTAGTTTAACACATTTATTTAAGAACTAGAGGTTTTTGTTTTGTTTTGTTTTGTTTTTCCTGCACAATGAAAGCCTGTGTGGGAATATAATTGTTGCCCAAGATATATCACTAGAAAAAGGGATTACATTATGCCTGCTTTTGGCCTTTCAAAATACAAAAATAAGAGCAGTGGTGGAAGTTATAGGGAAGTAGATTATGGTTCAATGTTAGTGAAATTATGTTTGATTTAGATATTTTGTAGGACACAATGGACTTTTTTGGAAAGTCACTCAGGAAAAATTCAACCAGAGCCTGGACAGATATCTTAGGTTAACTGAGATTAGCATTTCTTACGACATGTCCTGAAGATCACTACCCTCACAGGACAATCCAAAAAGCTCTGAGTTAACTCTGTTTAAGAGAGAATATACAGGATATTGCTCTCTTGAATACTCACAGTGTACATCAGCATAGTAGAAGCTCTGAAAGTCCCTCACTAAAGAAATCTCTGTAACTGTGTAACCTAGCACTTCTCAAACTTCCTTAAATCCTGAAAACAATGTTACATTTTGTGGAACAAGTGTGCTTCAGAATACATATTGAGAAATGCATTATTATAGGAGGCAGACCTAATGACTTTAACGCCATGAAAGGATTCTCTCCACATTCACATGTTAACTAACACTTGTATTTATGTGTGTGTGTGTGTGTGTGTGTGCACATTTCTTCTACTTGTGTATCAGAGAGTGAATTTTTTATATAATTTGTAAGGCTTTGATTTATTCTTTTTTATTCAGATAGTTGCTATCTTATATAAGTAATAGGTATACACTATAGTGATTCACAGTTTTTATTTTATTTTTTTTTTGTATTTTTTTTTGTATTTTTTTTTAAATTTTAAAATCTTTAATTCTTACATGCGTTCCCAAACATGAACCCCCCTCCCACCTCCCTCCCCATAACATCTCTCTGGGTCATCCCCATGCACCAGCTCCAAGCATGCTGTATCCTGCATCAGACATGTTACATTCAATTTATAGTTAGAAAATATTGGCTGTATTCCCTGTGTTGTACAATATAACTTTGTAACTTATTTTATGCATCCTAGTTTGCACTTCCTAGTCCCCTACTCTTCTACTGCACCCCCAAGAAGTAATCACTAGTTTGTTCTCTATATCTGTGAGTTTCCTTCTTTTTTGTTAGATTCTCTGGTGGTGGTGGTTTTAGTGGCTAAATCGTGCCCGACTCTTGCAACCCTCTGGACTATGAAGCCTGCCAGGCTCCTCTGTCCATGGGATTCCCCAGGCAAGAATACTGGAGTGGGTTGCTGTTACATTCTCTAGTTTGTTGTATTTTCTAGATTCCATATATAAGTGATATCCTACAGTATTTGTCTTTCTCTGGCTTATTTTACTTGGCATAATGCCCTCAGAGAGTGAGTCTTAAGTTATGCTTGTAACTGACAAATTGAAACATAGTTGTCTCGATGGTTGATAAATTGATAGCATGATGAATAAATAATCCTTTCAGGATCCCAACTGCCTCAAGAAAACTACAGTTCTCCACTTTCCCTTAGAGAAGTCATGAAAGCCAGTTATAGTAACCACACATCAACTGCTCATCAAGAGAAAAGTAAGCCTGTAACCCCAGAACTATTTTTTTTAATTCTCTCCTTCCCTCCCTTGCTGTTTAGGCAAAAAGCCAATTTCTGGAGTGTGGTAAGGAAGGGCAGTAGTAGATGTGAGAGAATACAGAGTTGAACCACAACTTAAACATCTGGTTTTATTTATGTGCAAGCACCATGCACAGAGCTTAATTAATGTGACTGAAAATAACCATGTGTCTGCAAAAATATTGGGTAGACCTTATGTATGTGTATTTCTCTTTTCTAAACACTGAGCCTGTGCTCTTTATGGCATTGTCAAGATTTAGTTATGAGCATGAGTTATCAACATGTATAGCAGTTTCTTTGCCTCTTCTTTTTTCTGACTTTCTGGGTTTCCCCCCCCCTGTAGTTTTCTTCCTAGAAAACTACTCCTTTGGCAAGAGTTGAACACTGAGTCACGGACGTGCCCTTACTCACGTCTTCTGCAATTTGAAGCCAAAATGTGAACCAAATTCTAATACTGCTGTTTAGTTCTTGAAATGCTATTTGGCACATATGCACACACCTGCAAAGCTATTTTTTAAAAAAACTATTATTTTTGTTCCTCTGGAAGATTCCAGGACTTGGAGTATATGTGGATAAGAAAGAGCAAGAAGAATCCCTTCCCTGTGTCTTACAGGACTTTTTAAAACTTGTGAATGATGTGATACTGATCAAGAAGAAACAGTGCTTCGAAAACATGTTGCAGTTAATCTCCAGCTGTTGTCCCTATAGTGCAATCAGACATTAAGTCTTCAAATAGGATAAGCTGCTCCGGGAGAACATGTGTATGAATATTTTATATAAATATTACATAAAGTACCGTTAGCCAAAGAAATGGAAAATAATAGCTTTCAAATAGGTCAAAGGTATAATACCAGGCTTATGTTTTCTGTACTTTCTCTTCTCTCACTCTCTCTTTTTGAAGTCTTTAGTTATTAATATCAGAGTCTATCAATAACCTAAGTCAAAAAGATCTGTAAAAAATTGATGCAAAATCTGGAGCCATTATTTTCAAACCGCTTTTCTTAAAATTAGCAGAAGTCATTTTTCAAATGAAAATTCTTGAATGGTTTTGAATTTAAAAAAGAATAATAATATAACAATGAGTGAAGAGAGTTTTAGTGGTAAAACTGTGTCTCTTCTGTGTTTTACAGTCCTTGAGATACCTCCAGGAACTTGGTGTAACCACCACTGTTCTAGAATATGGGAAATCAGAAGTCTCATATGCATCAAGACAGATGAAATAAGCTCTCTGTGGTTAAGTATAAGGCAAATCTAGATTGATAGCCAAAAAAATTACCTCTTTTTTTAAAGATAATATTGCTTAGCTTGTATTTTGTTTTTCTTAGTTTTGCTGCATCCTGAACCAGGGAAACATAAACACACATTGTTAGGTCAGATGTCCCAAGCAGCCCTGTGTCTCAGGATCCATCTCAAGCTTTTTAAAACACAAGTTTGGGGCTCACAGACCCGGAAGGTCTGAATTGGTAGATATTATGTTAACTATTTTGCATCCAAAATATTAAAATGAATAAATTAGTAAAACCTACCTAGGTGAGTCTCTTGTGCCCCAGGTTTAGGAACTACTGATACTCTAGATTCCTTTTTCTTCCTCCCCACTAAAGGATAGGATCATCGTGTCATTCGGCTTTCAGTCTAAAGCAGTCGGTACTTTGAATTGCCAGCATGATACTGATTGTTGTTGTTTAGTCGCTTAATTGTGTCTGACTGTTTTGCAGCCCCATAGACTGTAGCCCATGGGTTTTCCCAGGCAAGAATACTAGAGTGGGTTGCCATTTCCTTCTCCAGGGGATCTTCCTGACCCAGGGATCAAACCTGTGTCTCCTGTAGTGGCAGGAGGATTCTTTACCACTGAGCCACCTGGGAAGTCCATGAGTTCATCTGTCCAGAACTAAGGAGTTTTGAATTTGGCTCCATTATACGAGTTGACTGTTAACTGTTTTCATCTTCCACATAGATAAATCCATTTTGTGTGGTCATAGAAGTGAAGGAATTATGCTTATCCTTACCTCTTTGATGTTTGGCATAGATTTTATTTTACTTCAAAGTAAGTGTGACATAGGATCAGTCAGGTTCATAAGAACAAGATGTATTTTAAGAGATTTACTGCAAGGTAATGGCTTGCACAATTTGGGAGCTGGCAGGTGAGTATGAAGTCGACAGGACAGGCCATCAGGAAGAGCAAACGTGAACTCTTGGGAGCTCATGAGCTGAAGCTGCTACTATAGAAGAGAGTTCTCTTTTTTAGGGAAGAAGAAATTTTATTTTTTAAGGCCTTTCTACTGATTGAATCAGGCCCACTCAGAATATCTAGGATAATCTCCTTCACTTAAGTAAACTGATTATGGACATCAGTCACATCTACAAAACATCTTAACAGCAACATCTAAGTTAGTGTTTGATCAGGGATGGTAGCCTATCTAATTTGACACATGAAACTGACCACACTTCTGTTGTTAGTTTTCATTCTGTTTGTCCCTTTCTTTCTGCTGTAATTGGAACTAGGATTTATGAAAGAATCTGGGGGCTGGGGGATGGGTAAGAATAAAATCTAGTAAATAGGAAGGCAAGTTAATGGAAAAAAGAATATTTTTGTTGATTGTTTTTTTCAGATGCCTTTTCTTTCAATGACAGCCCTATTTTTCCTTGTTTAGGGAAAAACAAGTATAAAGATCTTAGTTTCTAGGGAGCTCAGTCTAAGTATAAATTACATTAATTTTCCTATCATTTAGCAATAAATCTGAGCTCCTTACCTTGGCCTGCAATGCTTTAGATGATCTGGACTTTGCTTTCTTATCCAGCCTGTGAGTTTCCAGACAAAGCAACATTTTTTTTTTTCTTCTTTCTCAAAGAAACCAAAGGACTTCTTCTAAGACCCTTTGTACTTTTCTCTTTGCTTTGAATACCTTTCTCCAAGTCTCTTCTTTCCTGGTCTCGGTATTGTGGTCTCAGCTCAAATATTACCTCCTCAGAGAGGTCTTCCAGGCCAACCTAGTTTAAGGGGTCCCTCCATCTACTTTATCCCACTATTCAATTTTACTGTATATCTTTCCAGGTATCACTCCTTCTGTATAATTTTGATCCTTCCTTCTAACACTATATTTTCCTCTTATATACATTTTTATGGTAAGCTGCCTTATGATAAATATTATTTTGGGAAGTTTTATGTGTATACACACTGTTGATAAATGTGTGCTTTTGCAGAGTTAATCAAGTATCCCTGGTGAGGCGTCTCCTGCTCCAATCCTGAGTGGAGTATCATATACCAACCTGTAGAATTCTCACTGGGACCACAGGGAGGCAGCTGTCAGGAGAGTGTACTGTATGCGATGTGTTCTGGGAAGTACTGTGGCAGCTGTAAGGGAACTGAGAGCCAAGGGGGTGTGCCTTGGCTGAAATTTTCTGTATCATTCCACCATGCTGACTCCTCTGTACTGTAAAATTTCTCCCATTTGGCATCTGGTTCAGCCGAAACTAATATGTAATGTGTTGGGATTATGAAGTGTTGTGAGAAGATGGTGACTATCTAGGGAATAGCTTCTACTTCTCGCTTGTGCTGAACAATGGGCTGATGATTTTCAAACTATCTGGAAAATGAAGTTGGAAACCTTTCATTCCCTTTTTGGGCTTTTATTTTGCTTTCATTTTAAAAACATTAGTTTGACCCTGGATATATTTTAACAGATGTGCAATATGCTCAAAGTAAAATAAAAAGTAAACAACTTTCTTTTCTATTTTATACTTATTTGCAAAGTATTCTTACCTGGGAAAGACTGTAAAGCAAGGTATTTCTGTTGTTTTGATTTTTCCCTGGAATTCATCCAGATAATATTCCAAAACTTCTATTTCAGTAACAAAGACTTGATTTTAAGCTAAATTTTCTGGATTTTCATATTTTTTTCACTCTGCTATGTTTGTGTTCAAAAAAAGCATCATCTTATAAGCAGATTATAAATGCAAAATTTGAATATCATAGTTAGCACATATTTATGAAATATGTTGTACTTTATTTTCTCTACCACTTATATTGTTCACTGGTAGGAAGAACATGAATTTATATAGATTATCAGGATATCATAGGGGCAGTAATGGTAATGGATGAGTGATTATGTCCACTCTAAGAAAACTAGAAACTAAACTAAAAACTAAGTTCATGGCATCCAGTCCCATCACTTCATGGCAAATAGATGGGGAAACAATGGAAACAGTGAGAGACTTTATTTTAGGGAGCTCCAAAATCACTGCAGATGGTAACTGCAGCCATGAAATTAAAAGATGCTTGCTCCTTGGAAGAAAAGCTATAACAGACCTGGACAGCATATTAAAAAGCAGAGACATTATTTTGCCAACAAGTGTCCGTCTAGTCAAAGCTATGATTTTTCTAGTAGTCATGTATAGATGTGAGTTGGACTATAAAGAAAGCTGAACACCAAAGAATTGCTTTGGAACTCTGGTGTTGGAGAAGACTCTTGAAAGTCCCTTGGACTGCAAGGAGATCCAACGAGGCAATCCTAAAGGAAATCAGTCTGAAATATTTATTGGAAGGACTGATGCTGAAGCTGAAACTCCAATACTTTGTCCAGCTGATGCAAAGAACTGACTCATTGGAAGAGACCCTAATTCTGGGAAAGTTTGAAGGAGGAAGGAGAAGGGGATGACAGAGGATGAAATGATTGGCTGGCATCACCAACTCAACAGACATGAATTTGAGCAAGCTCCAGGAGTTGGTGATGAACGGGGAAGCCTGGTGTGCTGCAGTCCCTGGGGTCACAAAGAGTCAGACATGGCTGAGCGACTGAGCTGAACTGAACTAAAGAATTATGAATTGGAAATGGACTACATAGAATTTCACCAGCTCCTACTCAGTTGGTCACAAAAGGATATACAACAGGATAGAAAGTAGTTACTAAGCAAAATAGAACTCAAAAGAGAAAATTATACTTTTAATAATTATCAGAAAAGAATACTTGTGATTTATGATTGCTTTTCAGCAAATGTGAATGTTTTAGTTTTAGAAGGAGTAAGTTTCCCCAAATGTCATTTGCTTTTATGAAGTCACAATTGCAAGAGTGCAATTTTCTATTTGTATTTCAATGCACTAAAGACCACCTACATTGCCAGTATTACTTGAATTACGAAATAACTAGGTTGACTGAGTTTTTTCCCAGAAAATTTCACCAATATAGATAAAGGCAGGAGACTCATATTTATTTACATATGCTAACTATTTAAGAGGTTAACCCTGACCCATAGTCAGTAGCATTGCTAATATTTATAAATTACAAAAGGAATGTCTTCTCCACCTATAAACCTAAAATGGTGAATAAGAGGAATGTTGCTAATGGAGGTCCAACTAGCAACATGTCATTTATACAAATTTTTGGACTCCTTTGGGCAGGATGGAAAACTGTCATCAAATGATTAACCATCTTGCAGTTAGATGGGCTTCTGAATCGGTTCTGTGTCTTCAGTAGCATGGTTTGTCCTGCGTTGTACATAAAACATGTTATAATAGTTGCCAATGAAAATAAGATAGTATATTCATTTAGGTCTAAGAAATGGGAAAATCTAAGAGCTGTGTTCAATATCCAGTGTGAATATAAGGAAGAAATAAGATGGGACTTCTT
Source organism: Capra hircus (assembly GCF_001704415.2). Lineage (NCBI taxonomy): Eukaryota > Metazoa > Chordata > Mammalia > Artiodactyla > Bovidae > Capra > Capra hircus. The sequence goes on from NC_030808.1 coordinate 76,991,108, forward strand.
AGAAATGGCTGGAAAAGTCAGATCAGAACAAATGGGAGGATTTTATAAAGTCACAGTTCAGCATGGTCCAATGTATTATAATTATATATTCTCTTATAATCTATTATAATAACCCAATGAGCTTCTCATCCCTGAAAGAGCTCACAAGAGCCCAGACAGTCCACTGATGTATATACAAATATACAGGAGGAAATTAATTAGAGTATTTATAAAGCTCCAAATTTGTTTTAAAAAATCATGCCTCCCTCAGGCACTACCAATTACTAAGGATTTACTAAATGAAAAATATTGTCCTAGAAACTAGGAAGAGAAAATAAACACAAGTCATATCCTAGTTAAACTTCAGACAAGCAAGTAAGAATCATAGAGGCTCAGTACTTTTGCCAGTAGTTTATAAAACTGAGATTCAAAGTCCTTTTGGATTCCAAGCTTTAGTGTTTTAACTTTTTCCCCCTTTTCCATTAAAAATGAACTTGCTGACTTAGCAGTCAAATTCTTTAGATTTCCTTATCTCCTTCCTCTTCCCGCAGTTATAAAAAACTATAAAGGAGACTGTGAATACAGTAGAGAGAGTATTTTACTGAGGGTCTGAAAACCTAAGTTAGCTCTGATTCTGCTATTGACCCTTAAGACCTTGAACAAACCTTTCATCCTCACCCTATTTTCTCCTGACCTGCAGTGTCCCCTAGAGAAAAATCAAAGAGGATGGCCGCTATGCTTCCTTGCAGCCCTGGGACCCTGGGAGACATTGCTGAGGATGTGTGGAGCTTTCAGTTGAGAATTGATTATCATTATTCTCATTATCATTTCTAATCATGATCTATAGAGTCAATATCATGAACAGTATAAGGGCTTGATAGAGGTATACTATTTTCCCAATAAAGATCTTGCAAGCTGCCTTTGTTGTTTTCACCAGTATAAGGTACTAGTTCAAGAATGAAAAGTTGCTGAAAGCTGTGAATTACCCATAGCAAATCAGGACTCTTTCTACTCATGACTCTGTGGCCTCAGTATCTCCATTTGTCTGTGGAATCCCATGTGGCCTTCTGGATGTTAGAGACAGTGGCTCCTTAATTTTGATTTATTGCTCCAATTCTTAGCAGGTGAAAACTGCCTACATTTCTTTGAAGGCATATAATAAGCCTCAGATGAGATCTTATTAACTAGAAATGTGATAAATGTAAGACTCCATCTTCAGACACACACACACACACACATTTCCATTTCTGTTCTTTTATAATAGTGATATTGTAAAAGTGATTTTGGAATTCTGTTTCATTCATTTCCAAACACTTTGTTATATTTACTCTCTCACAAGCCTTCACTAAAATGCTATATATCTGGCTCTGTTCAGTTACTGGAGATTATTTTAGGTAAAAAATACAGTGACCATTTCTGATGATTCCATGTCAAATGAAAATCTCTACCTACCTTCATTTTCAATAGAGTCATCAACTTCCTTTCCTACTTGGGCTTTCTACCAAACTGTGTGTTGTTTTTTTTTTTTTTTCCTTAATTTCTGTGAAAAGCAAACATAAGATTTCATCAGTTTCCTCCAGAATGTGGAGCTCTGGGGACAAATTTTCACTGCCTCTTGTTACTAAGAACAGTCAGCATTCTGGAATCCCACATACCCTTAAAAGGTAACAATAACTATGCCAATGTAAAATAGGAAACATTCCTTTAAATCCAGGCCAGAAGTTTTAATGTAGGAACTGGGAATTATGTGAAATAGAAAATATGGTATTATAGTTTTATTTGTAAGTTTTTCTGAAGGAAGATGTTATATTAATTTTTAAATCATTCCTTACAAATACAGTTATCTCTTACATTACTATTTAGCTTCAGCATTTGTAACCTTCTTTGGTTTATTTTGTTGTATCCCACAATACTCCTGTGAGACAGATGGACGGACACACATACTCCTACACACACACACACATTATGACATTTGTAGAGTGTCCTGACAAGAATTCAAAGTAAACATGTGAAAAAAAAAATTTGCAACCATGTCATCTGTCTCCTGACACTGTACTCTTTCTGCTCTCTTTATTGCAGTTTTATAGATACTTGCAACATACTTTATGGACTAGATCGGTTTTTTAATAATCAGCAAATATCCAGTGAGCTCCAGTCCCCAACACAGTATAGAATCTGAGATTCCTTTTCATGTTTACTAGGTTAGTTGCACATCAGGGAACTCTATTCCAGATAGGTCTTCAGCAAAATAAATATCTTTCTTCTTCCCGCTGTCTGCACTGTTCCAACCACTGCATTGGGAAAATTGGGGCCAGTTATGGTATTTAAAAGCAGCTAATTGCCAGATGACAGTGAGGCAATTATAGACTTTAACATTAACATATTTCCCTTTAAGGAATGTGTTTTGTGTTATGTGATTCTAAACTGTAAAAAAAAAAATAATGCTAGGTAAGCAAAATAAAGTAATTATTTTCTTTTGTTGAGAAATTTCAAAAAGTTGAACTTCCTGTGATCATGAAGTCTAAGTTCCGTTTATAGTATTGCTTTCTACTTAACAATTCAAAATTGTCCTTATGGCCAATAAAGGCAGATTGTCTCTCTCTGTCCTGGGGGACATATAAAGCCATATAAAAGCAATTGAGAGAAATTACTTCATTTAAGTTTTAAAATGTTAATAGAAGGTAAACAGTGACCAGACCAGATGCTGAGCTATTGACCCAGGTCTTTGGGACCTTTCAGGTTGCAGAGTAGCTATTACTTCCTTTAAGTATTTGCAAGTCAGGCATGGAAACTTTTAAGCAGGCTTTGACAAAAGCACTGTTTTCATTCCATAATTGCACTGAGTTGAAGCCAGCTGTGAGCTTCTCAGAACCCTTTATTGGACTGAGATTTTAAACATTTTGCTGAGTAGGCAGTAAAGTTTTCTTGTCTTTATTTCCAGCCTCTTGGTGAAAATGTACTCTTAATAAGGTTAAAGGAAACAGGATATGAAAATAAAAAATGAAGAACTTGTGTAGAATGCAGATTTTAGTGCTTCCCTAAAGGAATGGAGCTTTACAAGTGGCTTACATAGGAGCTATGTAGTAGATGCTCAATAAGTGTTTGTTGAATGGATTGCATGTTGGTTAACTCATTTTTCGCATATAGTATGATAGATATAATTTCAGTCTATCTGCAAGGCCAGTAGCTTTTCAGACAGTAATTCAGTGTGCTGTGAGTTGAGGCCACTTTGTATAAAACCAACAAACTAAAAGATGTGCATGTCTTAAGTTAAAATTTTCACCACACCTCAAACATGCTTCTTTGCATGATATCAAAATAATATGCATTAAATTTTTGCCAACTGTCAAACACTATACTGATGTACAGAATCTCTCATATTAAAATGGAATATGTGCTTCCACTTAACTGTCAGTTGCCATTTAACTACAACTGGCAATAGTGTTTGAAGGGCTTGCAGGAGTCTTATTAGTAAACTCAGCCATCATATGTCCCATAAAATTTTCCTTCCTTGTAGTGCTCAATTGTTAAAAAAAATTAAAGAAGGTTATAATGAAGGATACTAAGTCTAAAGTTTTTTCTTCAAACTTTTAACCTCTGTCTTGCCCATAAAATATGAATTATTAATGGCATATGGTTCTATTCAGGATATGATAAATACTCTATGTACTTTAGGAAGGAAACTATAAGGTGTATTTCTGGCTTGCCTTGAGGAAGAAATAAATGGATTATGCAGTCATTTCCATCTCTGGTTTTGATAATTAACACACCTTAGAGGAACAACTTTCTTTAGGTTACAATGCCAGTTGCTATCCTTATTTCATCTCTGGAATTTTAAATGGAAATTGAACTGAAAAATAGTTAGCTTTTATTTTAGATAGCTGTTTTCTTTGATTCTTGCTTGTGCGTTTTACTTTTTTTTTTCCCCCACTCTGGAGTGAGTTTTTCTTGTGTATATCTAGGTTTTTATCTAGGGAGATGATTGAGATAATAGAGTTTTTATCTATGGGAGATGATTGAGATAATACAGAGTTGTGCCTGAAGTTTGGAGGTAAAGTGGATACTCAGGAGGCAGAGAGACCTCAGCAGGTGCAGTGCTGAAAGGTTCTCACCTTGTGTGTCTTCCCTTGTTACTCACTTATGGTCTCCAGGAGGCTTGGGACCGATTCCATGCCAGTGTCAGTCTTGACTTGCTGTGTCACTGGGTGCAGTAGATGAACATTTTGCGAAACCATTTGAGCGTGTTTTGCATTTTTCGTGAGATCGTTGGTCGGGTATGGTTCCAAGAAGAGAAAAGAAAGAGGTTTAGGAGAACAAAATTTATCATATTCACAGCTTGGAGAGAGAGAGGGAGGCATTGCAAACCATGAGGGGGTCATGTAGTGGGAACATTGAGGGACCAGTGCAACCAACTGGGGGAACCAAGTGAGAGAGAAGACCCATAGGCAACTGATTTTGTTGGGGTCGCAAAGAGTCAGACACGACTGAGCGACTGAACTGAACTGAGAATACATAAGCAAAAGGCACTAGAGAATTTTCTGAGTGCGTTGAATGTCATCAGATCACAGTCAGGAGAGGGAAGGAAAGGGTGCTTGTGGTAGGGGCCGCCCTTATCACATCTGTATACTTAGCTCCCTGGGTGGAAGCTCACAGCCTCTGTTTATTCACTGCAGTGGGTATAATCCATCGCCCCTCCACCACCTTTTTTAAATCGTTATTTCGTTTAACAAACATTGAATGTCTGCTGCAATATATGACAGCAGAAGGAAAGCAAAAAACAACCAAAAAGAGCTAGTCACAACATCCATAGTTAAATTGCTTGTGATTTGATTTATGAAAATGTTTTTCCATAGAATCATCAACATTCATACTTCAAATGACTACTGTGTGTCAGTAATTTAAAATAACCTTGAAAAGCATGCTGATTAATAACTATATGAAGAAAGCAGTGTCATGCAAATGGAATGCATAAGTTTGAAAGACTGAGGGAAAAGGATTGATAATAAAAAATAATCCATTTGCTAAAATCTCAAATCATAGTATTTTATTATTTTCTGCAAATTTTATCCAGAGTAGCATGATATTCCCTTAGAGTCCATATTTTCATTGAGACTTAGGGGGTCTATGGGGTCCACTTGTATTATGCAAAATCCACATATGTATATATGAGAAAAATTATGCAAATTTTTCTAAAGTTTACACTGATAGTGGTGATTTTGTTGCTAAGTCATGTCCCACTCCTGCAATTTTGTGGACTGTAGCCCACCAGGATCCTCTCTCCACGAGATTTCCCAGGCAAGAATACTGGAGGGGGTTGCCATTTCCCTCTCCAGAGGCTCTTCCTGACCGAGAGATCAAACCTGGGTCTCCTGCATTGCAGATAGGTCTTTACTGACTGAGCTACACTAGGTCCTAATTGCTTAGTTACTATTAAAATAATGTTAAGAATCACTAATGCATATTTGACTTATCATTTCTCCTCTTAGGGAAGACAGTGATCCTAAAATTGGAGTGAAAAGGCATAAATTATAGTACTTAATGTTTTCCTTTCTATTTGTGTGACTTCAGACAAATTACTCTACTACAGCATCATTATTTTTAAGTGGGCAGATAATCCTTTCCCTTCTGAGAGTCAAATGAGATGGGTTATGTGACTGACCAAAATAAACAATAATAATAGATATGTGTTATAGAGATTGTTACTATTAAGTTGCTTGGGCTTCTGCATCTGCTAATCCATGATACATTTTTTTTTTTAGTTAAAAATTATATTGTGTTATCAAGTCAACATATCCTTCCTATTTTGCCAGTTTTGTCAACCTAGTTTTCAAAGAATGGTTCTGCAATTTATAGATTTTCCATGTTTTTTGGAGGCCTCTGTTTTTAAATGAATCAGTGTGACTATCTAATATACCCTGGCCACTGCCTGGTCTGTATTATAGTAGGGGCAGGAGCAGGGGACCATGCGCTAGGGCAGAGCTGGGAATATCACTGGCCTGTGTCAGGTTCTACCAAGGGAAACTGGAAGAACTAACTTTGTTTTCTTTGATTAAAGGCTAATGGTAGGTTAAGTGAATGAGATTGAAGAAGAAGTGGAAAGAATGGAAACGCATGTGTTTTGAGATCAGATTATGGGTAGACTTCCCTGCCTTGTCTCCTCCACGCAATCCTAAATTCTTATATTCTTTTTGAGACTCAATATTACTATTTTAAAAATAGAGATAAAGAGAATGATCTCACAAGATTATAGTAAGCATGATGTAATATTTATAACTATAGATTGCAGCTTGTCAACTATAAAGTGATGTACTACTTTAAATGTTGTTAATCATTAAGGAAATAATCATTTCAGCACATTTCGAAAGTGAGAAATTACTGAATCACTCTCTTGGAGTTTGTTCTGATGGGATTTAACTAGTGTTTTATTTATTTAAATATATAGTTGAATATATACATATATAGACACACTCATATATATATACGTAGTCTGTGTATACTCATTGTTTAGTATTTGATCAGGGAGACATGAGATAAGTGGGATGCATCATTAGTAGAGAGCAAACTTATCAAATGAGACTAGGAGACAGCAGTGAGACAGAATTTGGAAAAGGGAAAGTTATATGACAAAAAGAAACTGCCACTTCATATTAGAGAGGTAAGAAAGGAAGGTAGGGATAGCTAGGACTTTCAGAAGTAAATTTTACTCTGAATATGGAAAAATGGGAAGCCAAATGATGCAGAAGCAAAACAATAGAGTCAGTGATTGTAATAGAATAAAATTATTAGTAGAAGACACTCATTCAACTGGTAGGTAGGTAGTTTCCAGGGACTCTTCTACTTCAGCGTACCACCTATGACTTAAACTTAGTTAACAGCTGGGCACATATTCTGCTTATACCTCTTGCTCCCAGCCCTGACTCCAAATCTCACTTATAATTAGTCATATATATTAAGGGGGAAAAGCCCAACACGACATTCCTACATGAGATCTGGATTTGCTTCAAATCCCTCAATCCTCTCAAGCTCAAGAGATGATTCTTGGTCATTTGCTTTTGTTTAAATGAGAATAACTTTGAATTATCAATAGTACAACACTTCCACGCTTGGTACTTTTAGTGAAAATTAAGGCAAAGGTCCTGTAAGCAGTATCAGCAAAATAGCAGAAGTAAAAAGGGAACCCATAGGATCCTTGATGGGTGACAGGAAGTTAATTTATAGATCATAGCTGATGGACCAAAAGGGAATGTCAAAGAGGATGTCTCCTAAAATGGAATCAAGAGTTCAAAATAGAGAATAAAATTTTAAAGAATTTAAGACCCCATAATCTTTAGTGAATTAAAACTTTTTGTATCTCTTTAGTGAGCTTTATAGTCATATGAAATGTGACAACGTTAATAGTCTGTTAGATCAATAAATTCACTCAGTTCCCAAATACAATGGTATGGGTGGGGTGTCAATTCTCCTGTTACTCATTTTCTTCATAATGTACCAGAGAAGTTAAAATGCTCTTCTAACATCGTGCAACAAGTAGCATAAGAGCTAAAGTTCAAATGCTGGTCCAAGTCCTTTTTTTGGCCAACTATTTCTAATGGCAAAGTAAACAAATTAGAAACAAAAGGACCAGGAGAAGGAGGGGGATTAGAGGGGAAAGAGGAGGAGGAGGAGAAGAAAGAGAAGGAGGAGGAGGAAAGAAGAAGAGGAAGAAGGAAAAGGTTGAGGAGGATGAGGAGAAGAAATATTCAATAAAATATTTTAAATATTTTTAATATATTTTTAATATTCATATAGTAAAATTTACTCTTGGTATGCAGTTCTATTAATTTTGATAATTGATAGATAATTTGATAGCAAGTAACCACTGCCACCAAAATGAAGATACAGAGATTCCATCATCCCCCCCAAATTCTTCATGCTGCCCTTTTACAGCCAGTCCCTCTCTTGTCCCCAGTTCCTAACTACTATTTATCTCTTTGTTCCTCAAGTTTCAACAATTCTGTGCCTGTGTGCGCTCAGTTGTGTCTGGCTCTTTGCAATCCTGTGGACTGGAGCCTGTCACACTTCTCCTCTGTCAGTAGAATTTTCCATGCAAGACTACTGGAGTGAGTTGCCATTCTATCCTCCAGGAGATCTTCCCAACTCAGGGTTTGAACCCACGTCTCCTGTGACTCTGGCATTGGCAGCTGATTCTTGACCAGTGAGTCAGCTGGAAAGTCCTCAACAATATTTAGGTGAAATCAAAGCCTCATTTATAGACATTCTTGAAGTTTTGAGTCTACTTTCTTGTTTTCAAAAATATTTTAAATGATTGGAATTACCTGGAATATTTGTATTTCCCTATGTTCGTATTTATATCTGAAACTCCCATCCTGTAGAAACTGCTGAATTCCCATGTTCATTGTGAAAGGTGATGTCTAATTTCTGAGGTAAATCATTGTTCAAATTATACCACTTACAGGCTGGACCTATTATGTCTAGAGGTAAAATCACCATGGAGAATAGAAATCTAGCTGTCACTATTTTTGAGTGTCTCCATCATTACTAAGTCAAACTTTTGATTGATATTATGAGGAACAGTTATTAATATGTGGTTAGGTATATCAGCCTCCTCTTTAATTAGCCCTCTGCACAACATTATTACGTAGAGGTCTACGTAAATTCCTTTTCATGTTTTTGGATAATTCGGAGTCTTATGTTGCCATTTGATAGGAAACAACATTAAATCTTTTCCGAACATCATGTTCAGTTTGAGTACTACTTTAAAAAGTATTTCATAACATGAATATGAAATTGTAGGGAGAACTATGTTAGGAAATTAAATATATATCCAAAAGCAGAAAATATGAGCTTCCCTGGTTGCCAAGGGAACTGTTGTATGCAAATTTCTGTTTATTGACTGTTTTACTATGAAAGAACAAAACTGTTCAAAGGGGGAAAACTTCTTGAGTGATAGGATGTGAATGTTACTCCCTTCTGCTTGGGAAAAGAAACATAAAAATGGGATTTCAGGCTAGACGGGCTCCTGTACTCTTTTTGTAAACTGCTTAAATCATAGGGTTTAATTCTTGTTTGTAATTCTTTGTTTCTTATGCAATTGAGCTATTTTTTTCTCTGAGAAAAACTTTGTAGTTTATTTTTATTGGTAACATACAGCACTTCTTCTTTTGCTTTCTTTCTTCCCCTTTAGTCACATGGTGATTTAATTTTTAACTTTGTGTTTTGAAATAATAAATTCGAATTATAGAAAGTTTGCAAAAATAGGACAGACATCTTGCAAAAATGAGAGGTCGTTTACCCGGTTATTCTTATTAACTACTAAAACCATGGTATATTCAGTGATCAAAACCAGGAAATTAACATGTGATGCCATGCTATGAAGTAAACTACAGAACTCATTCCAATTTCATCAATATTTACAGTACTGTCACTATTTTGCTCCATGACTCAGTCCAAGATCCCACATTGTATCAGTTGTACGTCTGCTTAGTCTCCACGCGTGTGTGATGGTGTCTCAGTCAATATTTGTCTTTCATGATCTTGGAACATATAGTGAGTACTGATCAATCATTGAAGTTGAACTTTTAAAAAGTTTGTTATTAATCTTAACTGAAAATTTAAATGTTTGTTCAGTTGATTTTAGTTGTTCTGTCATATTTGACTTTACAACCCCATGGACTGCAGCATGCCAGGCTTCCCTGTCCATCACCAACTCCTAGAGCTTGCTCAAACTCATGTCCATTGAGGTGGTGATGTCATCCAACCATATCACCCTCTGTTGTCCCCTTCTCCTCTTGCCTTCAATCTTTCCCAGCATCAGGGTCTTTGCAAGTGAGTCAGTTCTTCACATCAGATGGCCAAAGTACTGGAGTTTCAGCTTCAGCATCAGTCTTCCCAATGAATATTCAGGGTTGATTTCCTTTAGAATTGACTGGTTTGATCTCCTTGCAATCCAAGTGACTCTCAAGAGTCTTTTCCAAATTCACAAAAGCAACAATTCGTTGGCACTCAGCTTTCTGTATGGTCCAGCTTTCACATCCATACGTGACTATTGAAAAAATCATAGCTTTGACTAGATGGACTTTTGTAGGCAAAGTAATGTCTCTGCTTTTTAATATGCTGTCTAGGTTTGTCATAGCTTTTCTTCCAAGGAGCAAGTGTCTTTTAACTTCATGGCTGCAGTCACCATCTGTAGTGATTTTGGAGACCTCCAAAATAAAATAAATAAATAAATAAACATTTGTTACCAGCCTGCATTTGTTTCTTTGTTAGTTGTGTGTATGTATTCAGTTGCTCAATTGTTTCCAACTCTTTGTGACCCTATGAATTGTGGCTCTCCAGGCTCCTCTTTTGGAGAAGGCAATGGCACCCCACTCCAGTACTCTTGCCTGGAAAATCCTATGGATGGAGGAGGATTACCAACTGCTGGAGTCTACCCAAACCCATGTCCATAGATCAGTGATGCCATCCAACCATCTCATCCTCTGTTGCCCCCTTCTCCTCCTGCCCTCAATCTTTTCCAGCATCAGGGTCTTTTCAAATGAGTCAGCTCTTCGCATCAGGTGGCCAAATATTGGAGTTTCAGCTTCAACATCAGTCCTTCCAATGAAAACCCAGCACTGATCTCCTTTACGATGGACTGGTTGAATCTCCTTGCAGTCCAAGGGACTCTCAAGAGTCTTCTCCAACACCACAGTTCAAAAGCATCAATTCTTCGGTACTCAGCTTTCTTTATAGTCCAACTCTCAAATCTAGACGTGACTACTGGAAAAACCATAGGTTTGACTAGACAGACCTTTGTTGGCAAAGTAATTAATGTCTCTGCTTTTTAATATGCTGTCTAGGTTGATCATAACTTTTCTTCCAAGGAGTAAGCACCTTTTAATTTGAAAGCTGCAATCACCATCTGCAATGATTTTGGAGCCCTCCAAAACATAAAATAAGCCACTGTTTCCACTTTTTCCCCATCTATTTCCCATGAAGTGATGGGGCCTGATGCCATGATGATCTTAGTTTTCTGAATGTTGAGCTTTAAGCCAACTTGTTCACTCTCCTCTTTTGCTTTCATCAAGAGGCTTTTTAGTTCTTCTTCACTTTCTGCCATAAGGGTGGTGTCATCTGCATATCTGAGGTTATTGATATTTCTCCCAGCAATCTTGATTCCAGACTGTGCTTCATCCAGCCCAGCGTTTCTCATGATGTACTCTTCATATAAGTTAAGTGAACAGGGTGACAATATACAGCCTTGATGTACTCCTTTTCCTATGTGGAAGCAGTCTGTTGTTCCAAGTCCAGTTCTAACTGTTGCTTCCTGACCTGCATATAGGTTTCTCAAGAGGTAGGTCAGGTGGTCTGGTATTCCCATCTTCAGAATTTTCCACAGTTCATTGTGATCCACATTCAAAGGCTTTGGCATAGTCAATAAAGCAGAAATAGATGTTTTTCTGAAGCTCTCTTGCTTTTTCCATGATCCAGCAGATGTTGGCAATTTGATTTTAGTTCCTCTGCCTTTCCTAACACCAGCTTGAACATCTGGAACTTAACGGTTCACGTATTATTGAAGCCTGGCTTGCAGAATTTTGAGCATTACTTTACTAGCGTGTGAGATGAGTGTAATTGTGTGGTAGTCTGAGCATTCTTTGGCATTTCCTTTCTTTGGGATTGGAATGAAAACTGACCTTTTCCCATCCTGTGGCCAATGCTGAGTTTTCCAAATTTTTTGACGTATTGAGTGCAGCACCTTCACAGCATCACCTTTTAGGATTTGAAATAGCTCAACTGGAATTCCATCACCTCCACTAGCTTTGTTTGTAGTGATGCTTTCTAAGGCCCACTTGACTTCACATTCCAGGATGTCTAGCTCTAGGTAAATGTGGGTGATCACACCGTTGTGATTATCTGGGTTGTGAAGATCTGTTTTGTACAGTTCTTCTGTGTATTCTTGCCATCCCTTAACATCTTCTGCTTCTGTTAGGTCCACACCATTTGTGTCCTTTATTGAGCCCATCTTTGCATGAAATATTCCCTTGGTATCTCTAATTTTCTTGAAGCGATCTCTAGTCTTTCCCATGCTATTGTTTCCCTCTATTTCTTTGCATTAATTGCTGAGGAAGGCTTTCTTATCTCTCCTTGCTATTCTTTGGAACTCTACATTCAAATGGGTATAGCTTTCCTTTTCTGCTTTGCTTTTTGAGTTACCTGCTCTTATTTATTAATTTTAGTGACTTTTGGCTTAAAAGTTACAACAACTCCATATATATATATTTAAGATTTTACATTTCTTTTAAAATATTTCTACCAGGATAATTGTTTTATTAGATATACATTAGGATTTATTTTGGTTTTATTTTTCTAATTTATGTACATTAACATTGAAACCTTTTTACTTGTGATATTTTTTATCATTTCGATAAGAAATTGTTATCTGAAAATCAGAAATAGCTACAAGTATTTTATTCTAGTTGTTTTATAGTTTGTTTTATGGTATTAAATATAATTAATTAATTACTTAAACTTGACTTCAAGTTTACTGTGTATTCTATCACTTCTAAGCATAATAAAATCATCCTTACATATGTATAAGAAATATTCACATGTATCTTTATTCTACATTTTTAAAATATATAATTTGTAATGGTTTTAATGCTAGTAACTCTACTTCATCTGCAGTTTATTATTTAGTTTGATATCAGGCTAAGATCAAAATGATGTTTTCTAAATAACAACCAGTTTTTCTAATATCATTAACTGAATTCATGTACTATTCTCATTAATGGATATTGCCTCACTTTTACTGTAGTAATTTCCTTTATATTCTAAGATCTGTTCTTGAACTGTTTAATTTGTTCTATTGATTTCTGTCCAATTGTCTCATACTACTAGATTATTTTCATAATTGTGAATCTTTCGTAGCAAGTTTAGCCTCATTGCTTTTGATTTTCAAAATATTATCTCTTTGATATTTTCAGTTTTTAAGTGAACATTAGAATCATTTGGTCAAGCTCTAAGCAAATCTTTGTTTTCTAATTTTTAGATCTTTTCTACCTCTTAGTAAAATTTTATATTTTTCTTCATATAGCGGTTAATACATAACTTCTAAAGGTAATCATTTTAAAGGCTTGCATATTCAATGTGTAGATGCTATCTTTTACCTTTATATATTTAAATTGTTTACTAAATATAGGAAAAATGATCAATTTTTATACAATTATTTCATTGAACTCATTAAATCTAACAGTTTACCAAATAGTTTCATTTTCTTCAAATAGTGATGCCTTTTGTCACTTTCATTTTTATAATTTTTGTCATATCTTGACTTATTGATCAAATTGCCATAACAGAGTTAATAGCACTGTGCTAACAATTCTCTAATATTTATCATTAAATATGATTTTGAGTCCAAAATTAAATTGAATGCAAGACACAGATCAGATACTTTAATTGAAAAAAAAAAAAGGAAAGTCATTAACTTCCTGTAACCTATTGGCAGTTCTAGAGGATTATCACTTGTGAGGGACTAACCACAATCTGACATGCGAATATATAGTTCTCACCAAGTGAAGTTGTACACTTGGGGCTATTAGAGAATAATTATGGATAACAGTCTGCAGTTGTCTTTTTTTTTTAATTCCTGGATTTCCTCGAGCTCGTAAAATGTTCTTCTTAACAATTATCAGCAGCAGGAGATTAAATTAGAAGTCTACCTCTAATAGGGCTTCCCTAGTAGCTCAGCTGGTAAAGAATCCGCCTGCAATGCAGGAGACCCCAGTTCAATTCCTCAGTTGGGAAGATCCACTGGAGAAGGAATAGGCTACCCACTCCAGTATTCTTGGGCTTCCCTGGTGGCTCAGATGATAAAGAATCTGGCTTCAATGTGGGGAACCTAGGTTCGTATCCCTAGGTTGGGAAGATCCCCTGGAGAAATGGAACAGCTACCCACTCCAGTATCCTGGCCTAGAGGATTCCATGGACAGTCCGTGGAATCACAAAGAGTCAGACACGACTGAATGACTTTCACTTTCTACTTCTAATATTCTGCAGGAAAGTATGGCAACTGACTCCAGTGTTCTTGCTTGAAGACTCCACATGGACAGAGGAGTCTGGCAGGCTACAGTCCATAGGGTCACAAAGAGTGGGATAGGACTGAATCAACTTAGCCCACTTCATCGTGAATTGAATCAGTCTCAGCTGTTGGCATCACCTAATATAATGGCTTCATGGTGAATTGAATCAATAGTCTCAGCTGTTGGCATCACCAGCTTCTTCGAGAGCTCCATTAAATCAGATAGTATATGTGAGATGCCAGCAAGTTGCTAAATTCTCCACAGACACTCAGTAAACATTATCGACCCTCACTCTAGTCCTTAGGAGGTAATAAAATACTTACTTAAGAAACACAGGTCAGGTTTCTAGGAGTTGGCAAACACCTAAAAAAAATTAAAAAGACCTGTAAGTGACATTGGTGGTAATTTCAGGATTTCTACCTCTATCTTGGCTTCTGGAGATTTCTCCCTTGTCTTCCTCACTCTCCTCTCCCTAGATTTGCTTAGCCCAGGTGCTGACACATCATTGTTTCCTTTTTTTATAATCTCAGAGATACGTTTGGATTTTTAAAAAATGGACTTTGTAGGAAACTAAGAGAAAATGATTCAGTTCAGTTCAGTCACTCAGTCATGTCCGACTCTTTGCGACTCCATGAACTGCAGCACGCCAGGCCTCCCTGTCCATCACCAACTCCTGGAGTTTACTCAAACTCATGTCTATCAGTGATGCCATCCAACCATCTCATCCTCTGTCATCCCCTTCTCCTCCTGCCTTCAATCTTTCCCAGCATCAGAGTCTTTTTAAATGAGCCAGTTCTTCTCATCAGGTGGCCAAAGTATTGGAGTTTCAGCTTCAACGTCAGTCCTTCCAATGATTATTCAGGACTGATTTCCTTTAGGATGGACTGGTTGGATCTCCTTGCCATTCAAGGGACTCTCAACAGTCTTCTCCAACACCACAGTTCAAAAGCATCAATTCTTCAGTGGTCAGCTTTCTATATAGTCCAACTCTTACATCCATAAATGACTACTGGAAAAACCATTGCCTTGATTAAATAAAAGCAGAAATGACAATATCATAATAGAACACAGGGTCTCCATTCTAAGGATTGTAGAGTTTCAATTAATTCTAGGAGCATTCACTGCATACCAAACCCAGTGAAGGGCACTACAAAGATTAAGCCAAGACATCTGTGGTCAAACAGACTCTTAGTCTGATCTGTGGCTAATGATCTGGATACAGGCGTCTCAGCATGGAAACTTCTTGCAAAGAACATCCTGTTCAAGTGTGCCAATTGAAGAGACTGGGGATTTCTGGACTCCAGCGCTTGGCCAGCAAGCTCTTTAAGCATGTATCTCTGTTCCTCCCAATCCTGACTTTAACCCTGGCTTTGTGCTCTGGGAAAGTAGGACTGAAAGGAATTATTTTTGGGTATCCTGCATGAGAATGGCTTTCCTAGTCTCTTACCAAATATGGTAATTATTCCTTTCAGGAAAGGACTAACATTTGTTATTTGTCTCTTATTAGGCATGGGTTTCAAATCATTAAAATTGTGGGGATGATCAGTCACTCTTCTGGAAATCAAGGGAACTTGTTGACATGAATAGGAGAGTCACATCTAATGAAAAGCTCAGGAACGGAGTACAGAGGCTTCAGGCAGCAATATAGGCAAACAAGGAGGCAGAAACCTGGTCTTAAAGCTGTATTCTGTGATAACAGGGAGGAGGGTGGTTGCTCAGACCCGGGACAGAGGACCTCCTGTGTGTAAAACACATGTACCAGCATCCAGAGGACTTCCCAGACGGCACTGGTAGTAAAGAACCCACCTGCAAGTTCAGTCCCTGGGTCAGGATGATCCCCTCAGGGAGGAAATAGTAACCCACTCCAGTATTCTTGCCTGGGGAATCCCTTGGACCATGGAGCCTGGCAGGCTCAAAGAGTCGGACGTGACTAAAGCAACTTAGCACACATGGACGCACTGGCATTTGGAGACAGGCAAGACAGCTACATGAAATCCTGAGCAGGGAATGACTGGAAATTAACAGTGTATGAGTCCACTACTCATGTAAGAGTCAGTAATATTAACTATCTTTTTTATTTAGAGAACTACTTAATTTTTATCTTACAGAAAATACAACACATATTTACAATACAGGTTAACTAATGACCTCCTTCTTTATAATCTGTTGTTTTATCATATGGTCATTTTTTCTCACAGTGAATTCTTTTATTTCAGACTTTTCGGGTACCCAGATAGCCAGTCTCTCTCATTAGCTATTTCACACAGGGCTTGAATTAGCTGGCTATGATATGCTTTCCTGACTGCTCTTATGGATAGAGCACAGAGGTATAATACCACAAGGCAAATTTATATCATCTGTACTTCATAGCAAGATATTACCTATTTGGGCATTTCTCTCTCCAGAACTAGGTGGCACATGGAATTAATTAATCATCATAGTTTAAAATCACATGCCTCAGAGCCAAACTGCCTGGATTGGAAATATGTTCTCTGTTATTTCTAGCTCTGTTAGCTTGGGCAAGTTTTTTTTAACTTTCAGTGCCTCAGTTGCCCTGCATTTAAATGAGAATGACAACAGTACCCAGTTTATGATGTGGATTAAATGAGTTAATTTAATAACTCATATAATAACCTAAATGGGCTTGGCTTTTAGAAAGTCTAATGTTTTAAATAAAATTTAGAGGTTCTCTCCTAGCCTAAATTTTTAATGTTATACTTTTATATACCCAGTAAATTTTCATTGAGCTTATAATCAGGGCCATGAATTTCACTGACTGAAAAACTATATTGTGATGTTAGAAGTCATATCTATATGATATATTGTTTACAAAACTCTGCTCATTTCAGGTTGTTATAATAATATTATGAGGAGCTATACTATTTCTCAAGAATTTAATTTTTAAGTAAATAAGCTAACAAAAAGGAAGTCAAGGAATAGATGGATGGATGAATGGATGAGTGGCTGGATGGCCAGTGGCTAGATAGGTGGATAAGTATTTGTCAGTATGAATATTATAAATTTGTACAATTTAAGATTTAAATATAGGCTTCATTTTTTAAAACTGGCTGAGAAAGGATTTACATGATCTAGGAATAAAATATTTGCAGAGAAAAGAAAGCTACTTTTTAAAAAAAGGAAATTATGAACAAAAAAATGTGTTTGTTTTGGACTTAGTTATTTTAGCAGTGCTGACAATCTCAAAAAAGGAAGACTTTAAAAACAAAGTGATACAGGCCAATTGAATTTCACTTTTCCAGGCTCAAGAAATGCCAAAAAATAAACAGAGACAGAAGCAAATTATTATTGCTTTAGTAAGCCACATTGGTGGCATAAGAAAAGGAACCACTTTTGTACTTTCTAATATGTTTACTTCAGCAGATTAAAACATTTATATAACTGGTGTGAAATTTCTGAAATAACCCAAATGTTTTTTGTTGTTATATTGATTTTTCAATCCAAATGTATTATTATTTGGAAGCATATCATGTTGGGTTTTCTGTAAGCATGGGTTTCCAAATGTCTGTAGTATTTAGGCATTATTAAGACTAAACGTTTGGAAGACTCAAGTAGTATAAGGCAAAGATAATTAGTTAGGGTCTTGGGGATGGAGTTTTCCCAAGTGACTTTAGGAAAATAATTTCCATTTTCTGAGTTTCAGTTTCTTTTTATAAAATTGTGGGATTTGTACTCAATGCCTCAAAGTTTCTTGCAACTCCAGAACTAACCAGTTTTCACTCCAGCATTTTAACTGGGATTCTGTAGACATTGCTTCCTTTTGTTTTACATTTTTGACTGAGCCTACTCCTCCTTGGAAAAATGACTCCTTAGGAAGCCTTTATGAAAGGCCAGTTAGGCTTCAGGCATTTCAGTGGGCTTTAAATACTCAAAATGTGTCTATGGCAGCTGCCCAAGTAGGCCTTGCACAGGAAAAATCACCCCACCCCTGGATGGGCTTCACACTAGAGACCCACACTTAACTGTTACCCTATTTAACTTTGCTGTGTAGTTGGGACTGATCACACATAGGAGGCTTTCATGAAACGGGAAAGCTTTGACTTTTAAGATGAGACCTGGAGGTCAGGTCTGTTCAGCCATAAAAACGATGCTAATGAGGGAAAGTTCTTGAAGGACTCATTGTAGCTTCTTTGAAGTTACTGCTGATACTATGTTTGGGGATCCAGTAAGCTGCTTCAATTTAAAAAAAAAAAAAAGGAAAATATGATTGGATTAAGATGGAAAAGAAGAAGCATCTTGGCTCTTGGGGAAAATTCTTCCAGTGTTTCCCGAAGGGAATATTTTAATTGATTTTACTTTTTCCTAAATCTCTTTGACTTTTACTTCACTCATACAACCCACTTGTATGCTGATTTTGTGTCCAGTCCCATGGAGACATCTGATACAGGTTTCTTGAATCACTACCTTTGTTTGTACTAGAAACCTTAGGCTTTCTGGAGGTAGTGGCCCCTACAGCTAATGGAAGAAGCTTTGAAATCCTACTTTATTACAGAAGTAGACCAACTGTGAACCTTTCTGATAAAAGTCCTCAGGTTTGTGCTGTTTCCTGATGCCAGTAATCATGACTACTGACAGAACTGTGTCTACTGCGCAAGTCATTATAAATTTCATTCTCATCATTATCATTAACATCCACTGAATGCCTATCCAATAACAAGGAACTATGATAAGTTTTTGTTATCAGAATGAAGAGAAGACACACTTAAATAGAAATAATTGCAGCAACATCAATTGTATGTTTGTTCGTATATGCATTAACGTGGGAGATTTGGAGTAGAGTCACATAGATTATTCTATTTGTTCCTTACAGCATCATTGCTGTATCATCATTGCTATTTTATGAATGAGGTTATTGAAACTAGGAGGGAAGTGTGGTGCCTTGGGTAAAGTTCTGTAAATGTCAGACAGATGCACCTCATCTGTCTGCTTACTATTGCAAAGTGTCGACTTAACAGTAGACTTGACCCTAGAACAACGCATGTTTGAACCACATGGGTCCACTTATACCCACATTGGTTTCAGTAGTTGAATCCCAAGATGCTGAACTGTGGGTATGGGGGAACTGCATGGAGGGCTGAATATAAACCTATATGAAATTTTTTACTTCATGGAGGATGGGTCCCGTGCATTGTTCAAGGGTTAGCTGAAGTGGGAATGACCGTGAGCATCCTGCCGTCTATGGTAAAGGAATATTCTCATGTAAGACTGAATCAATAAACCATTGAACAAATACCACTGAGTGTTTTGACCATTCCTCAGTTCTGGAAACTAAGCTTAACCTCCCCAAGCATTCTGAATATGAAACTCTGATATTGTACTTCTGGGTTAGAAAGAAATACCTTGTATTTTGGCATAAAAATAGATGTCTATTCTAGGGGGAAATGTGGTTAAAAGTAACATTGGTGTCATTAATCTCCATTGCCTCAGAGGAGTCTGTGTTCACAGACACTGGGAGGGGCAGTTCCCCATGGGGGTTTTCCTCCTCTGTTTGTTTAACTAACCTTTCCTTAAATGTCAGGTCAAAGAAGTGAGTGTACTGAATCTTCCCAGTTGTTGAATGAACGGCAGTTCTCTTGGCTTTTTCAAGGGAGCCCTTGGTCAAACTAAGTTTAAAGTTCCTTTGTGTTCTGAGTCTCCAGTGTATATTTTGGATAGGGATGGGTGGTACAGAATCTAATGATTTCTTCCTGCGTTAGTCGCAGTGGCATTACGGACTCTGCATCTATTTCCTTCTCCGATAATAATCTCACCTATTACCATATAAGGAGCTTGCAGACATCTGTATTAGAGGGAAAGATAAACATTTACTCTGCCCCAAATTATTGAACAACTTAAAGAGAGGAATGTGACAATCCAAGTATTAACATCTGAAAATTTATCCACAACCACTTATAATTCATTTTCTCCTTATGCTTATGGGCTTCTCGATAAGCAGGAGATACAGATTCGATTCCTGGGTCGGGAAGATCCCCCGCAGAAGGAAATGGCAACCCGCTCTGCTTGCCTGGAGAATCCCATGGACAGAGGAGCCTGTAGGGCTACAGCTCATGGGACTGCAAAGAGCTGGACACAACTTAACAGCTATACAACAACAACAAATCTTATGCTTATAGTTGAAAAACAAACTACCAGTGTGAAGTTAGAATGACCTGAAAATTTAAGTCTTGTTTTTCTCATCTGTAAAATAAGATTATTGCCACCCACTTTATAGTGACCCTATGGACTGTAGCCCGCCAGACTCCTCTGTCCATGGAATTTTCCAGGCAAGAATACTGCAGTGGGTTGCTATTTTCTTCTCCAGGGGATCTTCCCAATCCAGGGATCAAACTCAGTTATCCTGCACTGCAGGCAGAGCCTTTACCCACTGAGCCACCTGGGAATCCCGACATAGTGATGTCAAGAAGACTAAATATGATAATATATTTTAAGTGTTCAGCACAACAGTACAATGCATAGTAACTATTACTATTGTTATTACTGTTACTATTATTATTGTTACTTTGCAGAAATATGCATCTGTGTACAAGTGAGACTGAACTGGTGAGAAATGTGAATAATTAGCAAAACAGACAGCAGTGGCTAAGAAAATAAATTAAATGTCCTCTTATTAGAAATTATTACAACTGAGTAAAATAACACTTCCTTATAAAGTTTCATACAATTCTTAAACAATTGATTGTAAAAGCAGACTAATAAGAGGATAACTTCATAAAAAGACTATAGAACTGACCACTGTGTCTTCACTTATCTGACAATTCATGGGATAGATAAGCCAAACACATTCATTTTCACTGACTTGTTCAAATCACTTATACTGGAATTAATATGTATGTGTATATGGGTCTATGGCATCAGAGAGTTTTCTCTGGCATTAACTTTCTGCCCACTTGGGATCAATTTTCACCATTCCAGTATTCTGAAAAGTTTGGTTTTCATCACAAAGACAAGATCAAGTTGAAGAGAGAAACCTTTCAGAAAATAGAGACTGTGGAGAGTTATAGTGTTCATCTGTTTGCTTGTGAATCCACGAACAAAGCTTGACTCCTGTTCCAAGACTAACAGGAGCTGTAGCATCAACAGCACTCAGCATCTCATACCACATGTATAATGTGTTGTGGCTCAGGGGTGTGGCTTGATAGCAAACACATAACTGTGTACTGCTGGCAGTGAATGTGCTAAGGAGAAATCCAGAGGAGAATTTCTTCGTAAATTCATTTCACATTAACCAAGCTGTCTTTGGGAATTGTTTTGGTTATTGTCAAGAATTAGACATATTTACCGTGCTGTTAACTGGCTCCATAGAATCAACAAAACTTTCCCATCCCATGTGTGTGCTAGTTACCCTCTGGAAATAATAACTCCTTTTGAAATGTTTTTTGGGATGATTCCCAAACTTGGTAACTGGAGAACCAACAGTAATTTTTTTTCTTTCTTTCTTTCCTGAGACAGCAGCTGAGGTGGCTTAAATTTGTACTTGTAAGTAGAATTTCACTGCACTGCTTAAGTCACAGCTGTCTGATTCATGAAGGAAAAATAAATGGCATTGCCATATGATATACTGCTTCCGTGAACAAAATTGTTTAGGATGTGGGAGAATATTGACTGACAAGACAGCTGGAAAGGGACTGAGGACCAAATGCAACGGAACACAGAAGGAAAAGCTGGAGCAGGTCCCATGACAGAGGGCCGCCACCTATCTGGCTTCAGATCTAAGATAGCATATTAGCAGCCACTGGTAAAGTATTCTTAAGGGAACCACATTTTTGCTGAAAGGACTCATTGATTTTGTACACACATTTGAAGGGCTATCTTAGACCTATTTGAAATGACTGTGGCTAGTGGATTGAAGACCAGCTGGTAGAAATTTTAAGAGAGATATTGCTCAGCATAAGAGAGGACACTGAAATAGCCAGAGCTGTCCAAAGCTGAAATAGGCTGCTTTGGACGGTTGTGAATTTCCTGTCACTGGGGGTATTCGAGTAGAAGTCATATGATCATTGATAGAACTTTGCAGAGGATTAAGCACCAGAAGAGAGGGTAGAGCTTTGGCCAAATGACTCTTAAGATCTTTTCAATTGCAATGAGATTGAATGGAAAAAAGCAGTGGGAGTATAGTAAATTTATATTAGATTTGTAACTTAGAACTTGTCATTCTTTCCACAAGTCACATTCCAGATTTAAAAATGAGGTAAATGGAATAAAAATTAAAAAATTACTATTATTCTCATTAAACACACCAGGCAATTAGATTATGATTCATCACATACCAAAATCAGCAAACGAAAAGGAAATCCCATCAGTGATCTCTGTTGTGAGTTTCTTCTCCTGCAGAGATAGAGTGAATGATGATTGAGCAAGAGTACTGGGAGACGGAATAGCAAACTAAAGAGAAATGCATTTACTAGAAACCCACCAGCATGCCTGAACTCCAAGGGAAAATACTCATTCAAGAAGCAGAATGCAAATACTCCTCCTCCCACCACAAACATATGCACAAACTCCTCTATCCAGATTTTCCTAACTGTTTACTTCCAGTGGACCATTCATCTCCGGTCCTATTCTTGGGGAAGAATCGAAGGCCAGGCAAGAATATAGCAATTATGATTTGTCCAAAGTGGTTCTTCAAAGGTGCTGAACCCTAGCTAGTTCTGGGAATACCCTTAAAAGTTTCAAGTAGAGAGGGCCCCAACTTGCCTTCTATAGGGAGCCCCAGGTGAGTGCAATGATGCTGAACTAAACCAGATCCTAAAGATGCCAGTTTGGGAAAGACCAGAAATGCTGCACCCATTCTCAAGTAGATATTTTAGCTTAAGGAATAGTTCGAGGTTGGTCAAAAGGGGGATGAGAATGGTAGACAAAGAGAGTTCATGCCAGATTCCTAGGTAAGTTGGATTTCTAGTAGAATACAGTCTTATTGCCATGAAAGGAAGAGCCTGGGGTGAGAATGAATTATTATTCTTCAGGAATGTATGTAAAAGTTGGACTATAAAGAAAGCTGAGCGCTAAAGAATTGATGCTTTTGAACTGTGGTGTTGGAGAGGAGTCTTGAGAGTCCCTTGGACTGCCAGAAGATCCAACAAATCAATCTTAAAAGAAATCAGTCCTGAATATTCATTGGAAGGACTGGTGCTGAAGCTGAAACTCCAATACTTTGGCCACCTGATACAAGAACCGACTCATTGGAAAAGACCCTGATGCTGGGAAAGATTGAAGGTGGGAGGAGAAGGGGACAGCAGAGGATGAGATGGTTGGATGGCATCACTGACACAATGGGAATGAGTTTGACTAGGCTCCAGGAGTTGGTGATGGACAGGGAAGTCTGACATGCTGCAGTCCATGGGGTCACAAATAGCTGGACACAACTGAGTGACTGAACTGAACTGAACTGAGTGTAGGGAGGTAGGGTGAGCCAAAGGGTCTTTGGGTAAAGCCTGTGTATACTGAAATACTCTTAAGTTTTTCACAGTTAAGTTCCTAAAATGGATTAAGTTGATTTTGCTATTTATGCCTTTCATTCTTGAAATTTATATCATCTTTTTACATAAAGGTAGCAAGCTAGAAGTCATGTTAAAGATCATCTGGCCCCACGCCTTCATTTTACAGGTGAAGTGGCAGATTCAGAGGTATTGATTGGCTTATTTAAGGTTACTCAACAAGTTGCCAGCAGAACCAGAACTAGAATTCAAGTCTCCTGTGTCCTGGTCTTACACTTTGTTACTTGAGTGTCTCCTTCCTCTTTCCTCTGCAAAGAACTTTCTGCAGTTGAAGACATTAGCTTGAGAGCATGATGCTGGCTATTGGGAAGAGTGATTTAGATCAGAATGATAAAGATGGTTTCCATGCTAAGACCAAGAGGTTGGAAAAGTCATAAGACCCCATGAATGGTATAGAAGACAGCGAACCCCTCATTTTGACCTAAGCCACAGAGGATGTTCTGGGCTCAGGGTTGATGTCTACATTTGTTCATTCATTCAAGTACATTCACAATGAAAATCTCCCCTTCAGCCTAATTCCTCACTCTGCCCATCAACTTCAGCTGCCGCCAATTAAGGACTTCTCTGTCAATACATAGCATGCTTTTTCAGTTATAGTTACTTCTCTTAGAACACGTTTCTATCCGTTTTCACCTGTCAAACCCTATCCATCTGTCAAGGTTGATCCCAAGCCTCCCTTCCTTCATATAGTCTTACTTGTCTTTCCCCAATGATATGCTTTCTCACATAACCATACCTCTTGATCCCTTGTCTAATTTTCTATCAGAAAGAATAAAAATTATTTTATTTCCTAAAATAATGCAACTGGAAAATAAAGTTATATTAAAAAGTAAAACTGGAAAATGTAATTTTGGTGACAAGAAAATTCAAGAAATTCTCCAGTTTCATGTAGACCTGAAATAAGTATTCGTTCATTCATTAATTTATTGTTTTGGTTTAACAAACCTTTGGTAAGTGCTTACACCTCATATCCAAATCGCATCTTCTCCTCGAAGACCAGCACATATTATATTCTTCATGTTCAGTTCAGTTCAATTCAGTCACTAAGTTGTGTCCGACTCTTTGCAACCCCATGGACTGCAGCACACCGGACTTCCCTGTCCATAACCAACTCCTGGAGCTTACTCAAACTCATCCTCATCGAGTCAGTGATGCCATCCAACCAGCTCATCCTCTGTTGTCCCCTTCTCCTTCCACCTTCAATCTTTCCCAGCATCAGTGTCTTTTCCAATGAGTCAGTTCTTCGCATCAGGTGGCCAAAGTATTGGAGTTTTAGCTTCAGCACCAGTGCTTCCAGTGAATATTCAGGACTGATTTCTTTCAGGATTGACTGGATCTCCTTGCAGTCCAAGGGACTCTCAAGAGTCTTCTCCAACACCACAGTTCAAAAGCATCAATTCTTCAGCGCTCAGTTTTCTTTATAGTCCACACTCTCGCATCCATACATGACAACTGGAAAAACCATAGCTCTGACTAGACAGACCTTTGTTGGCAAAGTAATGTCCCTGCTTTTTATTGTGCTGTCTAGGTTGGTCATAACTTTTCTTCATGTATCTCTCCCTAATTCTTCACCTGTCAGTAATCAGTGCTCCTCATATATCAGCTATTTATTGTCTAAATTTTGCCACCAAAATCTTTTCTCTATCGTAGACAATTAATTCCCAAAGAAGTATTTTTACTGAGGACAAATACAAAGAAAAAATTAATATTTTTTTTTCCTGTTAAAAAAATTGGATCAAATCCAATTTGCTGATACTTAAACCAAACCAAATTCCTCGTCTCAGTGTAATATTTCATATGCAAAAATGAGGAAATGATGATTTAATTGGCTTAATTTTCT
Source organism: Capra hircus (assembly GCF_001704415.2). Lineage (NCBI taxonomy): Eukaryota > Metazoa > Chordata > Mammalia > Artiodactyla > Bovidae > Capra > Capra hircus. The sequence goes on from NC_030808.1 coordinate 77,016,496, forward strand.
CTTCTCATCAAGGATTTTGAAGCCATCACCATTTGGCAGTCAGGACCATTCCATTTACCCTCCAGTTCTGGAAAAAGTATTTGAAAACCCAGCAGCATGCAAAGGCAGGGTTGTTAAAGTAATCATTTTCCTAAAAGATGTCAGAAGTCCTAAGATAAAGTATTTACAAGGAAATCTATTTTCTGTTGGAATTTGCAGGTTTTATTTGTCTATTTTTCTCTTCTCTTCTCACCCTTTCCCCAACCCATGTGGCAAGAAGACAGACCTGCTTGTCTTTTCAGCGATGAATTTGTCATCAGGGAGCTGACTGAAGTCTATGCCTATTTGAGTAAATGTCTTTCAGTCAGTTTGCTAACAGATCCTTATCACTACCATTAGCTTGCTTTATTTTTTTTTTAAATTGTTTCAGAATGACTTGCTAGTTCCCGTTGAACCAAACTCCTTTCAGAAAACAGCTATCAGGATAGTGCTATAATTTTTAATCAGCTTCCATAATTTGAAAAATTGATGATATAATAAATGCCACATATTTTCAGTGTTCTTTCTGCATTCCCACATCATTCTCTTTTGCACATGGCTATCTGACTATTGTCTGTCTACTTATTGTACCTCTGATGGTGCTATCATCTCTTACTCTCTTGTTATTGATATATATTGAGATACACTCACACCTCATATGCCTGCCATGTGTAATTGCTGACTAGACTACAGTGACACACTAAGCAAAACTCTTCACTGTACGATGAGTGGACAAATTCATGAACAGCCTTTCATCCAGTTACTAAAAACCCAAGATGTGCCAAGGAGGTTAATCCCTAGCAATGTAATAGCCAATCAGAGCTACAGAGAGACACAGCTTTTTGTGAGTTGAGTATATCTTCAAATTAAAAGAGAGAATATTGTTCTATTTTTTTTACAATGCATTAATTTTTTAAACTTGCAAAATCTCCTAATCTTCTTTTGTCTACTGGTAAACAATATCTTCAGAACTCTGCCCGTCAGAGAACCAATGGAGAACTCAGGCACATCAATGAAATGATTGCAACACTTTGCGGGAAGCAGTATGAGGAGAATTCAGGAGTCTGTCCAGGCATGTGAGATTTGGTTATTCATGCAGACACAACAGAGGAAATGATGTCTAAGCAAACCATTAAAAATGAGTAAGAAAAAATTAGGATGCAAAGGTTTAGGAGACTTTTTTGAAAGAAGGGACATAGAAACTCAGAGAGCTGCAGAAGTTGTTTGTATATTTTTGAGATTAGTTGTTTGTCAGTTGCTTCATTTGCTATTATTTTCTCCCATTCAGAAGGCTGTCTTTTCACCTTGCTTATATTTTCCTTTGTTGTGCAGAAGCTTTTAATTTTAATTAGATCCCATTTGTTTATTTTTGCTTTTATTTCCAGAATTCTGGGAGGTGGATCATAGAGGATCCTGCTGTGATTTATGTCTGAGAGTGTTTTGCCTATGTTCTCCTCTAGGAGTTTTATAGTTTCTGGTCTTACATTTAGATCTTTAATCCATTTTGAGTTTATTTTTTTGTGGGGTGTTAGAAAGTGATCTAGTTTCATTCTTTTACAAGTGGTTGACCAGTTTTCCCAGCACCACTTGTTAAAGAGATTGTCTTTACTCCATTGTATATTCTTGCCTCCTTTGTCAAAGATAAGGTGTCCATATGTGTGTGGATTTATCTCTGGGCTTTCTATTTTGTTCCATTGATCTATATGTCTGTCTTTGTGCCAGTACCATACTGTCTTGATGACTGTGGCTTTGTAGTAGAGCCTGAAGTCAGGCAAGTTGATTCCTCCAGTTCCATTCTTCTTTCTCAAGATTGCTTTGGCTATTCGAGGTTTTTTTGTATTTCCATACAAATCTTGAAATTATTTGTTCTAGTTCTGTGAAAAATGTTGCTGGTAGCTTGATAGGGATTGCATTGAATTTGTAAATTGCTTTGGGTAGTATACTCATTTTCACTATATTGATTCTTCCGATCCATGAACATGGTATATTTCTCCATCTATTAGTGTCCTCTTTGATTTCTTTCATCAGTGTTTTATAGTTTCCTATATATAGGTCTTTAGTTTCTTTAGGTAGATATATTCCTAAGTATTTTATTCTTTTCGTTGCAATGGTGAATGGAATTGTTTCCTTAATTTCTTTTTCTACTTTCTCATTATTCGTGTATAGGAATGCAAGGGATTTCTGTGTGTTGATTTTATATCCTGCAACTTTACTATATTCATTGATTAGCTCTAGTAATTTTTTGGTGGAGTCTTTAGGGTTTTCCATGTAGAGGATCATGTCATCTGCAAACAGTGAGAACTAAATAGACATTTCTCCAAAGAAGACATACGGATGGCTAACAAACACATGAAAAGATGCTCAACATCACTCATTATTAGAGAAATGCAAATCAAAACCACAATGAGGTACCACTTCACACCAGTCAGAATGGCTGCGATCCAAAAATCTGCAAGCAATAAATGCTGGAGAGGGTGTGGAGAAAAGGGAACCCTCCTACACTGTTGGTGGGAATGCAAACTAGTACAGCCACTATGGAGAACAGTGTGGAGATTCCTTAAAAAATTGCAAATAGAACTACCTTATGACCCAGCAATCCCACTGCTGGGCATACACACCGAGGAAACCAGAATTGAAAGAGACACATGTACCCCAATGTTCATCGCAGCACTGTTTATAATAGCTAGGACATGGAAACAACCTAGATGTCCATCAGCAGATGAATGGATAAGAAAGCTGTGGTACATATACACAATGGAGTATTACTCAGCCGTTAAAAAGAATTCATTTGAATCAGTTCTGATGAGATGGATGAAACTGGAGCCGATTATACAGAGTGAAGTAAGCCAGAAAGAAAAACATCAATACAGTATACTAACACATATATATGGAATTTAGGAAGATGGCAATGACGACCCTGTATGCAAGACAGGGAAAGAGACACAGATGTGTATAATGGACTTTTGGACTCAGAGGGAGAGGGAGAGGGTGGGATGATTTGGGAGAATGACATTCTAACATGTATACTATCATGTAAGAATTGAATCGCCAGTCTATGTCTGATGCAGGATACAGCATGCTTGGAGCTGGTGCATGGGGATGACCCAGAGAGATGTTATGGGGAGGGAGGTGGGAGGGGGGTTCATGTTTGGGAACGCATGTAAGAATTAAAGACTTTAAAATTTAAAAAAATAAAAAATAAAACATTTTAAATCTTAAAAAAAAAAAAAAGAAACTCAGAGAGAAGAGTGTAAATGGAACTGAGACAAAATTCAACAGGGCCATAGTTGAGAAAGAAACAGACAATAGTGAGAAGTGAATCTCCGCAGGTAAACCAGGGCCATTTAGGCAGGAGCTTGTGAGATACTTAAGGAATATGAATTTATCCTTAGACCGGGGTGGGGTGAGGGATCCTCTGAAAATTTTGACCAGGAAGAGATAAGATCAGATTGCATTTTAGAAACATCATTCTGGCTTCAATGCAGTAAATAGATTAAGGGTAACAGGAGTTTACAAGAAGTTCCCCACACTGTGTGCCTTTTTACGTTTAAATATGATGCCCTTTATGCATATACACACAGGCATTCTGGAATGGTACAGATGTTTTAATTTATGGTACTTAAACCTCTCAGTTTGGATTATTCTGAAATGGAATTTGATCAAAACTCTTCCTCTAATATTCTATGCCTTGAATATTTTGGTCTTATCCTGAGAAATTATAAAGGAAACTCTAAGTATCCCTTTCACTTTATTCTAAGCACAAAGTTTTCCTAATGCAAAAGCTCCCAAAGGGAAGATACTTTCTTGGTATTATTTTAACTAGCTGGTAAAGTTCCTGCAAAATGCTGAAAACCCATAATGCCAGAGAACTAGACAGAGAAGGCTGCCTGGGAAATATCATCCCAATTTTGTTAAGCAGAATTTCTGAGACTCCACACTAACTCTGTTCCCACTAGAACTGGGAGTAGGAAGAGTAGGATTTAGGGATCCATTTTACTCATAGGTCTCAGCATCCTCACTTCCTGAGCAGGAAAGCACAAGGTTAATCATTGCAATTCATATGCCCTTTCTTATAAGACTTCATCTGATCACATGGGCATGAGGCAAAGATCAATGAAAATGTAACAGAATCTCTCTGCCTCACTGTCTCTAAGGAAAGGCAGGGGAGAATTCCTTTAGTGCCTTGTGGGAGTGTTTTCAAATGAAAAGAATGAACACTGCTTATTTTATTTTGGAGTAGGACCACATGTTCTTCTGAGTAGAAAGAGCAGAGATGGCAACTCCTAAATGAAAGGCTGTATTCATTTTAATAATTTGGCTGAGATTCCTTTCTGATTGAAAATTGGACTTGCCATGGAGTCTTTAAAAGGCTTTATGCTTTGAAAACCTTAAATTGGCTTTATATTAACAGAAAGTTGGTCTTTCAGTAATGGGAAATGCAGCGAATTAGCACTCTATTGGCATGCCTGACCAGTTGTAACTTTCAGAGTGTGATTGTGTGACCTGATTCCATAATAATCAGGATCCAAGGCCAAATCAAGACCTATTTGGAGGGGGAAGGGTGACCTGGCACCTGGAGCTCAGTGGATTGGTCTTAGCTGCTGATCTCACTACAGACTGTCCTAGTATACCCTAGTAACCTAGACTTACTCCTTTCCAACGGGATGGGGATGTTTCGGGAAGTGAGTTTCAAAAGATTTCAGTCACTCTATTTGCTCTTGAAGTTTCAAGTGCTCCTCTGAGTATGACAAAATATGTGATTAACTTCAAACCCACACCATGCTGGCCTCAGCCTAATTTTTAAGTATTCTCATGTATTCTAAACCGCACTGTCAACACTTGTACTCCCAATGAACTAATCCTTATGCGTGGAGAATACTTTTTGTTGGTGTCTTACCAATGATGAAATGTCCTTCCTGGTGCCTCTATTGAGATTCCATTCACCTTTCAGGGTCTGTTACAAATGCCATATTCATAATACTATCTCCATGAAGAATTAGAGTATATGTTTTGATTTCTCTTATAGTGCCACACTCAACCCTGAGTTATAGGTGTTTGTCAGATTTCCTACCCTACACGCCAGTGTGCATGCGTGCTAAATCACTTCAGCCATGTCCACCACTCTGTGACCCTATGGACTGTAGCCCATCAGGCTTCACTATCCATAGGATTCTCCAAACAAAAATACTGGAGTGGGTTGCCATGCCCTCCCCCAGGGGATCTTACTGATCCATGGATGGAACCTGCTTCTCTTAAGTCTCCTGCATTGTCAGGTGGATTCTTTACCACTAGTGCCACTTGGGAAGCCACCTGCTCCCAGATTAGCTACTAAGAAAGCAGTAATTATTTCACTTTTCCCCTTCCATCCACACCCACCCAATACCCAGCATGGGACCTCATTAAATGTTGGTCAGGTTGAAACAAACGACAAAGTAAAGTAGCCAGAACCTCAGTGTCCTTAAAAGTGTATGTGTGTTCTCAGTCACTCAGTTGTGTCCGACTCTTTGCAGCCCCATGGACTGTAGCCCTCAAGGCTCCTCTCTCCATGGAATTGTCCCTGAAAGAATTCTGGAGTAGGTTGCCATGACCTCCTAAGAAGATCTTGCCAACCCAGGGATTGAACCTGAGTCTGAGTCTCTTATATCTCCTGCATTGGCAAGTTCTTTATTACTAGTGCCACCTGGGAAACCCTTCCCTAGAAGTACAAAGCTTATATTGTCCTATGCAAATGAAGTGGGAATGTTGAACTCCATATGTGGAAGTTCATAATGACAATTTTTTCTTAGTACAAAGGAAACATGCAGCTGCTAAACTCTGCCACAAAGTAACATTTTGAGGGGAAAGAAGCCAGTGTAAACCCACAGTATGTACAAAATCAAAATCAGAAACCCGGAGTTTTTTTTTAACCACTGAGTATAATTTTATAGTTTATTTGATATGATTTTTCTAGGCTGTAGTTCAATTCAAACCAGTTCTTCATTTGAACCCAATCCTACAGTTCTCTACTGTACTCATTAGCAGCCACTTGGCAGCTTTAATTTGGCTTACTCTGGATGGCATGGAGAAAAACATTCTTTTATATGTCTTTTGGAGGGATATGTTTTAGGTGAACTTTTTATATGTCCCTGTCTAAAATGGTACATTCTTCATCTTCCTGCTGACTATGGAGGATTGACCACTTGGTGTTACATGAAATGAAGTTTACTAGAAACACCCTTAAGTTTGTAATCAGAAGACCATGCTGTAAGATCTAACACTTCTATTAGGATTCATGTGACCCTGAAAACAATTTTCCCCCCTATCTTTTAGTTATCTTAATCATGTCAATATAATAGAGGAGGAAGTCTTACACCAAATGATGTCTAAGGATCATTTCAGTCTTTGCGTTTTGTGATTCTGGGCTCACTTACATTTAAGGCCATTCTTTCATCAAAGGTAATGGAGTTTACCCAAAATGTGGGTTGCTGTATACATATCAATGAAGTAGAGTCTCAGAAAATTGATTGGTAGTCCGTTGAGTCACTGAAACAGGAAGGTGGCTTTCTGGCTTATATATTATTCTATTCATAGGAATGAACAATCACAGTAGCATGTTAAAAATTCTAAAAGTCTTCCCCTATTTAAATGTTTACCCTTTAATACAGTCTATCAGGCAATTATCTTTAAAAACTTTTTGTTTTAAATGTCTCATGACCATCCAGGAAAGTACACTCTTTAGCAAGATAAAGATTAACTACAAACTCGATTACATTTTTTCCCTGTGCTTGTGGATTGCTCTGAGTTACTTGTAATAACTGATCACGGCTTCATCCTCAAAAGTCTTTTCTTACTTTCTCTGGACATAGACTCCACGTGTGCCTCAAGTGAAGGCCTTGCCCAGTCCTCAACTGATCAGTTCTCCAGTCTAGATTCTTCACTGCTAAAGAGCTGTCTTCTTTTGCATGCCTCCAATTATACCAAACACAACCTAGTTCAAAATGAAATGATTATTTTCTTCAACCCACGATAAAATTTTGGAATCACCTAAAAGCTGATTTCTACTGCTGTTTCGATCACTTTCGAAAATTGACTGTCTTTGAAATTTTAAGAATGTTCTTAATTTTTACATTTCCTTTGACTAATGCAGTTGACAGAATTGGATTCCCCAATATTAACATGTTAAATCTTTAATTACCAACCTGATGGCATTCGAAGATGAGGGCTTTAGGAGGTAATTAGGTTTAGATGAGGTCATGAGAGTGGGGCACTCATGATAGGATTAATGTCTTTGTAAGGACAGACACCAGAAAGCTTGCTCAGTACTTGTGGGGGCAAAAGGAGAAGGTGACCATCTGCAAACCAAGAAGAGAGTTTCCACCAAAACCTGGACTTGCTTGCATTCTGATCTCAGAGATCCAGACTTCAGAAATATGAGAACATAAATATCTTTTGTTTAAGCCACCCATTCAGTGTATTTCATTACGACAGCTCAAGCCAAGACAATCAACTTGCTTCTTCTTTTTGTAAGAAAAATATTATGATGTTTCCCAGGAATTTTGCCTTTTTTCCAGTTTCTCTTTACTCCTAGATTATCCTACAAAAACCAGGCTAACTTTTCTACAAGAGGAAGGCTATCAAGTTGGTAATACAGCACCATTCTTATACTCTTTTCCCTGATGAGAAATGAAATGTATTTCTGACTTCTGATTTCCAGGTCTTCATGTAAGGAGCTTGGATGTTGCCATATCATCCTAGCAACAAGTAAAGGCTAAACAGACAGTAAAATCAACAATTATACTAGGATCCATAAAAGAGGTTGAGACTACAGAGCAAACCAACTGCTTCCAAGATGGGAAAGATGAAGAGATGAATACAGGTTGGCTTGGCTTATGAAGCAGAGACCCGTGAGCAGAAACCATTCAGGGAATCAGTGCAGAGGTAGGAAAACCTGAACTGTGGTCAACAAATTGCATTTGGCTCAGTGTGGACAATTCTGAGAGTTAAAAACTTTGGGCTGGTGGAGACAGCCATAGAGGGGCACACTCAATATTGTGAGATTTACATCTAGGAACTCAACTGGGTTATCACAGTAAGTATTAGAGAAAAATCTGCTCATGCTTCTTGCAGAGGACAAGAAACCATTCTGAAGTATACTAGAGAAACTTTGTTCTTCTTAACAAGGTTCATCTTCAGGAAAAACAAACTAACCAGTGCCTAACTTGCTTTAGTGTTATCAGAGACTAAGTGACTTGGGGGAACAGACCTGCAACTTTAATGACTTTACTTATTAGTTCTAGTTTTTTTTTTTCAAGAGGACTAGAGTCTTTGGGACTTCCTATATATAGTATCATGTCATCTGCCAATAGTGACAGTTTTACTTTTTCCTTTACAACTTGGATGCCATTTATTTCTTTTCATTTCTAATTGCTGTGTCAAGGACTTCCAATATTATCTTGAATAAAAGTGTTGAGAATGGCAATCCTTGTCTTTTTACTGATCTTAGAGGAAAAGTTTTCAGCTTTTCAGGGTTGAGTATAATGTTAGGTGTGAATTTGTCATAAATAGCCTTTACTATGTTGAGATATGTTTCCTCTATGAGTGGTTTGTTGAGAATTCCTGTCATAAATGGATGCTGAATTTTGTCAAATACTCTTTCTGCATCTGTTGAGGTAATCATATGACTTCTATTCTTCACTTTTTTAGTGTGGTGCATTGCAATGATTGACTTATGAATGTTAAATCATTCTTATATCCCTGGAATAAATCCCACTTGATCCACGGTAAATAATTCTTTTGCATGCATGGGTGCATGCCCAGTTGTGCCCAGTTCTTTCCAACCCCATGGATTATAGCCCACAAAGCTTCTCTTTCCATGGAATTTTCCAGCATACTGGAGCAGGTTGCCATTTCCTACTCCAAAAGATCTCCCTGATCCAGGGATTGAACCTGAGTCTTTTGAGTCTCTTGCATTGGCAGGCAGATTCTTTACACTGTGTCACCTGGGAAGCCCCATATAATTCTTTTAATACAGTGTTAAATTTTACTAATATTTTGTTGTGGATTTTGCATCTATATTCCCCAGGGATAGTGGACGATAATTATCTTCTTTTGTAGTCCCTTTGGTTTTGGTTTTAGGGTAATGCTGTTCTCATAAAGTAAATTTGGAAATATTTCTTTCTCTTCAATTTTTTTTTTTTTTTGAGAAGGATGAGTATTAATTCCTCTTTGTTTGTTAGAATTCACCTGTGAGGTCATCTGGAGCTGGACTTTTATTTTGGGGAACTTTTGCATTACTAGCAAATCAGTCTATTCAGATTTTTTTTATTTATTCACAATTCAGTCTTGGATGGTTGTATGATTCTACATACAGTGGAAGTTATCCATTTTCTCTAAGTTCATTTTCACATTTCTTCAATGTGTGGTAAAATGATTATCTGTAGTATTCTCTTATGATCCTTTGAGTTTCTATGGTAGTCAATGTAATTTCTCCTCTCTTATTTCAAACTTTATTTCTTTGAACTTTTCCTCTTTTTTTCTTTTCTTCTTGATGAGTCTCACTAAGGATGTGTCAATTATGCTGTATCTTTTCAAAGAAACAAATCTCAGTTTCTCTGATCTTTTTTATTTTTTAGTCTATTTCTGCTCTGATCTTTATAATATCATTTCTACTAAATTTGGGCTTTGCTTATTCTTTTTTCTAATTCCTTTAAGTATATATTTAGATTGTTTATTTGAGATTTTTCTTCTTGAGCGAGGCCTGTATCACAACAAAATTTCCTCACTGTACTGCTTTTGTTTCATCTTATGGATTTTGAACAGTTGTGCTTCCATTTTCATTTGTCTCAAGGTATTTTTTTTAATTTCCTTTTTGATTTATCCATCAGCTTATTTTGTGTTTAGTAGCATGCTGTTAAGTTTCCATGTGTTTTATTTTTTTCAATTATTTCTTGTCATTAACTTCTGATTTTATATATTTTCTATCAAAATATGAAGGACAATTTTACAAAACCAGAGCAAACCCTCCTAAAATATGTATGGAACCACAGAAAGCCCCAAAAAGCCAAAGCAATCTTGAAAAATGTACCAAACATAACACAGCCAAAGCTGGATGTATCACATGCTCAAATTTGAAACTATACTACAAAGCTATGGTAATCAAAATAGTATGGTACTGGCACAAAAACAGATATGTAGAGCAATAGGACAGAGTAAAGAGCCCAGAAATAGACCCATATAAATATAGTCACTGATCTTTGACAAAGGAGTGAAGGCAATACCATGCAGCAAAGGTAGTCTTTTAGAAAAATTATCTCCTTCCCCAAAATTAACTCAAAATTGATTATAGATCTAAATGTATAATGCACAAGTATAAAACTTCCAGAAGATAACATAAATGACTTTGGATATGGAAGTAGCTTTTTGGATACAATACCAAAGGCACCATCCATGAAAGAAATAAGTGATAAGCTGGACTTCATGCAAATTAAAAACTTCTATTCTGCAAAAGACAATGGGAAGATAATTAGAACACAAACAACAGACTAGGAAAAATATTGGCAAATGGCACATTTGACATAAAAAATTCTTACCCAAAATATGCAAAGAACTTTTAAAGCTCAAAACTAAGAAAACCAACATCCCAATTTAAAAATGAATAAAGACCTTAACAGAACCTTACCAATAAAGATATACAAATAATAAATAAGCATATGAAAAAATTTTCTACAGCATATTTCATCAGGGAATTGCAAATCAAAGGAAAAAGGAAATGCTAATATGCTTTTATTAGACCAATATTGAGAACACTCACATCAAATGCTGGCAAGAAGGTGGAGCAGTAAGAACTTTCATTCATTGCTGATGGGAATACAAAATAGTGAGGCCATGACATGGCTTGGTGGTTTCTTACAAACCTAAGCTGCTCTTACTACACCATCCAGCAATCTCATTCCTTAGGATTTCTCCAAAGGAGTTGAAAATTAGTTTTTGCACAATAACCTGCACCCAGATGTTTGTAGCAGCTTTATTGGTAATTTGCAAAACTTAGAGGAAGCTGTGACATACATTAGTAAGTTAATAACTAAAGGAACTGTGGTACATCCAGATACTAATGCCAAAAATGCTAAAGAGAAATGAGCTATGAAGTCTTGAAAAGACAGAGAAACCTCAAATGCATATTACTAAATGAAAGAAGCCAATCTGAAAAGACACACTGCTGTGATTATAATTATATAACATTCTGGGAAAGGCAAAACTTTGGTGACAATAAAAAGATCAATAGTTGCCAAGGGTTAGGGTGGGGAGGGTTGAATAGATGGAGAACAGAGGATTTTTAGGAAATAAAAATGCTCTATATGATATCCTAATGATATATACTTCTCACTACTCATTTCTCTAAATCCATAGAATGTACACTACCAAGAGTGATTGCTGTGGTCTTTGGGTGATTATGGTGTGTTGATATAGGTTCCTCAGTTGTAACAAATATACCACTATAGTTAGGGATGTTGATAATAGGAGAGGCTATGCTTGTTTGGTGGCATAGGGAATATTGGAAATCTCTGTTTTTTGTTGTTGTTTTTTTTCTTCTAAATCTTGCTCTGAACTTAAAAGAGCTACAAAATATAAAATCTTAAGAAAAAGTTTTTTGTAGTTACCTCAAATATTGTAATTGCTATTTTCCAAATTCTTTTTGAAATGAAGCAGAGGAGGTTTTTATGACTACACTCACATACATGCACACATAGATACATCTGAGTCTCTTTCTCCAAGAATAAAAAATCAAAGCACTTTAGTGTTCAAAGACTGCCAAATTCCATCCTTGTTCAACCTTGTTTTCCATTACTGTGTAACCTAGACCTTTTGCATGAGCCAGTTCAGCCAAATTACTATTCTATAAGAATATTTGAGTCATCCCTATTTCTTTCAGTTCATCCTATTCTGCATCTGAGATATCTGCATGTTTTCTATTCTTCAAGACCAAGTCTCAATCACACTTTCTCAATGACTTCTTTCCTGTACATTATAGGTTACTGTGGTTTCAAATTTCTTTCAATTTCTATAGTACAGTGTTGAGTGTAATTTACTCTCCCCTCTAATCACATAGTCTTAATTCTTGAGATTAATAATCTGTGTGTCTCCTTGTCCTCTTGAGCTGTATTTAACAAATGATTGAGGACAATATTATAAACAATTTATATCCTCAGAGAATATCTATCATAGTTCTTTCTATGGAAGAGGTGATTAGCAAACACTTGGTACATGGGCCAGATATGCATGAACCCACCTCTACTTTGAAATTACGGAATTAAAATCCCAAGTACGTGTTTGTGAATGTTTTAAGAAAAGATACAGATTCTAACCATAGTCTTGCTCCTGATTTTCTTTGCAAAAGTTTTATCCACACATTAAATGAAGCAATGGTACTATATGATTTAAGGGCCTTTCTAGTCCTGGTTATCTATGGTTAATAGAAGTTAGTTCTCAGAAGATCAATGCAGCCGCCACCAAAGTAACAGAAAATGGATGCTACCTGATGTGTTTAATAAGTAAGCAAATTCTCCATAAGCTTTAGCCTCCTCAGAAATTCAAATTGACTAGAACTTTTTTCCCGTATAGTCTATTGACAGGTATGGAGGAAATGTCTGGGTTTATAGTTAACCTGTGCATATGCAGGAATATTTAATTTACAGTATAGCCTAAGGTTATTGCTGTGGCTGAATGTTTCACAAAGTGCAGGTATGATGCCAGAGGAGCTTATGAAACATTGAAAGAACTCATCATCAAAACCACCTCTTTAGTAAGACCCTGTGGCCTGTCATGTTAAGAGTCCCTATTAGTCTGCCTGATGGGTTAAAAACCTGAAAGGACCCTCCAAGACTGGTCTTTGGAGTGACTCTCCGTTTGATTTGCAGCCATGGTGCTTTCTTCCATATGAGCTGAAATGAAGGCTTTGAAATACTTTTTGAAGTAAGTCTCTCCACCCTTATAAGAGTAAGGAACATGGCATATTTATACCAAAAACGTGCACGTGTGAAAGTGTTTGCTTTGCTTGTTTGCTTTTCTTACATTTCTCACAGTGGGCTGGTTTGGGTAGAAAGTTAAATTTTGTTTCATAAACGCAAAATGGAAGGGAGACCAAAATGAAAAGATGTTAGAAACTGTAACAACATGGAACTTCCTTAGTGGTCCAATAATTAAGATTTCACTTTCCAATGCAGAGGGTGTGGGTTCAGTCCCTGGTGGGGGAGCTAATAATCCACATGCCTCCCAGCCAAAAAACTGAAACATAAAATAGAGGCGATATTGTAACAAATTCAGCAAAAGACTTGAAAAATGGTCTACCTCAATAAAAAAAAGAGAAATTGCAATGACTGAATTTTTCTATATACTCACTAAACTCTAAAGCCCCTCCCCAAGTCATCAATTTTGGCGAGCTATCTCTAGTGCTACCCTAGTACTGTTACAATTTTTATTGAGGCAAAGCCCATTATGTTGCTTCTTTTCCCTGACGCATACTCTTCCATCTGTGGTCCACTTAGGATACCTGAGTGCTTAGGAGAGAAACAGATCATAAACGCAAACTTTGAGTCTCAGTCCTTGGTTCTCCAATTCCTTCTCACCTTCTCACGCTCCTGCGTGGTGGTCCGCTTCCCTGTACCGCAGACCCCTCCCGCCCGGCTGAGGCCGGGCGGCTCGTGGAGCGCCTCCGTGGGCCCGTCACTTTTTTATTTCACAAAACCATGTGACTACCATACAGGAAAGTTTGGAAAAGCTTTTCTATTCTCAAGAAATAAAAAATCAGTGTCAGATCTATATGAAGCTATTTCACTGCTGATTTTTAAAGGATATCATTGAAGCAGAAAGCCCAAATCTAGTTTATCTGCATTTGCAATCATTTGTCAGTCATTTGACAGATAAATTAAAAAGATTGCACCTTTGTACAGTTCAGAGTGAAAAAAAAAAGTGATCTGGCTGCTGATGGCTACAGAGACATAACTCTGGTTGTAAGCAGTTAGGCTGTTGGCTTGAGCAAAGTGATGGCTAGCTAGAACTTTTTTAATGGGTCACTAGGGATAGCCAGCATTCATCTCCATTTATCATAATGAAAACCAGGCAGAAGTTAAGCATGCGTGAACAGTTAGAACAACAAACTTTGTTTTTATACCATCGAGTTCATTAAGCGCCACTCAGTCTATGCCAGCACTATTTCCCCATGAAGCTATAGCTCATTGTTTATATTATAATGTGTTCTTGTAAATAATAGTCAACTACTTTTGTACTGGACCTAAGGTGAGGTAGGGGTTCATCTTCAACATTTTTCATTCAAGTAAAATAAAGTAAAAATAAAATTAAAAAAAAAAGAATTTCACAAGAAGAATTGAATATACACTTGATAAATGATCATTTTTATTATTTTAATTTTTATCAGTAGTATTGTAAAGTGTATTGCAAACTATACAATAGTATACAAGGGTAAATTCTTGTTAACAAGCTCATAAACAAAATGGTGCTCACATATACGGGAGTCACAAAGGAGAGTGCAGTTCTGAGCTGACAAAGAGAAATGTTAGATTTTTATTTATTTCTTTCTTTTTCAAAATCAGACATGAATAAGATTCTTTACATGTTAGCAATGACTACTGCAATAGACATGTGACACTGGCAAAACTGGAGTGGAAAATGGTGACCGCCACCTTCCAAAGACATGTTCAAAGGGGATTAAAGCTGTGTCTCCAAAAACAGTAGCAGGAAGCAAATGTCGGAAAGGTCTTGGCCCAAACTTACTTTTCGGTAACCATTAGTCATTCTCTGACACCTCAAGGGAGACTTCTGTACAATACCACAGAGGCTGAGATGCTTTCTCAGTAGTGCAGTCTTACCCTGTCCTAATGTTTAAAACCAAAAATAACAGTGGCATACCAATAAACCACACATCAATTTCATTTGATACGTGGTAAATAGGACTTGTCCACATTGCATCACTTAGACAGTCCTCTCTCCTCCCCCAGCAGCCATCCAAGTCTTGGCTGCTGTCTTGTTAGGAACTTAGACAATACACAGACAGCTTGAGAGATTTGGTCCAAATTAAGCACACACACATTTTTTGGCTAATACTTTGAGTTCCCTGTGTGTGTGTGTGTGTGTGTGCGCGTGTGTGTTCCTCAAAAAGTCAAGGACTGTTTGTTTTAAATAGTCTCAATATGAAATAACATGTTTAAAAGTTTTGCTTCTTTACTTTAGTGTTTTCCTTACCCTAAAATATGGTTTTTATTTAGATAAGAAATCTTCTAGCATGCTTAACTGATAGATTTGTTGTTCCACAGAGCTCATTTGATGGTGGCGAGTTACTATATATGTTTAACATTAAGTTGTAAACATAAGATTAAAACTGCACCAGAGTGTTTAGAAAAAAACAGAAGTCTATTAATCAGGCTCAGGACAATAAATAAGCTGTTTGGCAAAAGAAAGTGCTTTAAAACACGTATGTTTCCTTTCCAACTTACTCCTCAAGAGAAAATGTTACTCTTTAAATGTGTCATTTCTCATCTAATCCTTCCCAAACAGCATTTTGAAAGCTACAAATATTTACTCATAACCATGACTACACTTTAGACTAACATTCCAAAAATGCAAAGATAAGTTCCCTTTCTATATTAACATGAACACCTAATTTGTGAATTAATATATGTTCTTTAAAGCTAAAAAATTCTATGTGTTCTACCTTGACAAGTAGGAAAGAATTTAATTACTAGAAATTTCTTTTACTGTGGGGCATTATCTTTCGAGTAAATTATACCTTTTCTGTGTCCAAAAGAACTGAAGTTACCATGCTAAATCAATTATTTCTATAAGGAGATTTTTGAAATGGGAAAAAAAAACAAACTCAAAGAAAAGAATGAAAATATATTAGCTTCAGTTTGATATACTAGAACACCGCATAATACAGTTACTGCAAATGAGATTAAAATTTAGTTCTGACCTTCCTAGTAGTCGAGACAACAAGGACAACACGGACTATCACGTAGTTCTCAATGTCTGCTAAAATTAATTATATGAATTAGGAAAATCAAACAATTATCTGGAATAGCTGAATTATGAAAATAGCTCAATATATGGGGCTTTTTTACAAGTTAAATTAGCAACATAAAGGACGGTAACCCCGCTAGAAGTTGTGGAGTAAGAATGTCAAGTTATTCTTCATATGGCTATTTTTGGACTCTCTGAAAATCTGACTCCATTATATGGAAATGTTGGGGAATTTCCTAAGTTTGAATTTTCACTGAAAAGCCTGGTCTTTACATTTGGAACACTGTAATTTGTAGGATTTAGTTTAATTCAGTGGTTTGAACAAACTGCTTTCCATTTTTTTTTGAAAATTTGGTGGGTCTTTAACGGTCTTCTTTTAATATGTTATTCAATTATGTAAAATTTATTTATTTACTGATGTGGTTTTTTGAAGGAAAATTAACTTTGGGTTAGCAAAAATTTGAGGTAAATTTGGAGACATTAACAAGAGCTGAAACATCTATGAAAAGACTGGGTATCACTATTATTTAAAAAAAAATCTTCCTGCTTCATAAAAGAAAGATGGAAGTTTTTAGCCCATAAATTTTCAGTGTTTTCATGATATGCTATAATCTGGTGACTCCCCTTCCCTCCAGCTAGTGTGATTATACTGCTAATCAAAGCTTAAAAATTCCACTATGGCTTAGAAATGGGACATCTTCACTGTCTATTTACATGTTTGGTAAAATTCTCTTAAGTTACTACTGTGCAATCTTAAGCAAAGAGCCAAGATAAAAATATATTTTAATAGCATTGCATCAAACTGTAATGCATGGTATCGGATGAATTCCCAAAGTGAGGGTGATAAAAGTAGAGAAAGAATTCCCTTCTTTATTGAAAATGTTGCTTGAATACAAGAATTGAAATTACTTATTTCAGGCTTGATATTTTACCCTGACTGTATAAAAAGGCTCCAGAAGATGCACACTATCTTAAATATTCTGTTTCAAAAGTATACAGTGTTCTCAACGTGTTTTAATGTGTTTCAGAATCAATCCCTTTCCTTTCTTACACAAGTATTACAAGCTGTTCTAAACTCATATTCAAAATGTTTGAGCTTCATATTTATGCTAATTCAGAAGCAAAGGAATCTGTGCATCTTCCCTAAAATAAGTTTGAAAATTTTAGAATTGTTTCATTTTGGGCTGTGTGTCTGCTTTCTGAACTGAGAAACATTGCTATGTCAAGAATGGGCAAAAATGGAAAGGAGGAGAAAGGAATGGAAGAGGGATGGGTGGAAAGGGAGGAGGGAGGTGGCAAGCCTGTGCTGTCTGATTTTTATTTTGCTATGTAAAAACATTACCTCTGCTCTGCATTACTGAAATGTTCTCCTGCCTGCTACCCAAGATCTTCCTCCACGTAGCGGTCTGAATTACCATTTGAAAATATGAATTACGTATTACTTAAAATTCCTTAGTGGTTTCCTCTTGCACTTAGTTTTGCTGTTGCTCAGTCGCTCACTTGTGTCCGACTCCTTGTGCCACCATGGACTGCAGCACGCCGGGCTCCCCATCCTTCACGATCTCTAGGAGTTTGCTCAAACTCCTGTCCTTTGAGTTGATGATGCCATTTTCAAACTCTTTACCATAGCCTACAAGCTATCTGTTCTCTGACTTCTCAAGTCACTCTCCCTACTCGCCACTCTGCTTTTGAAACATGTCAAGACTTTTTCCATTTTAGGGCTCTTGCCCTTGACTTTCTTTTGCCTGAATCACTCTTCCGCCTCTTCTGCTCATGACTGGCTTTTCAGCATTTAAGTATCAGCTCAAAAATCCCATTGCAGAGTCCTTCCTTGGCGAATTCATCTAAAGGAGTCCTATCCCAACCCAGTCAGCTTGTACTGGACTGTGTTCATTCATTTCCTCATAGCACTCAATGCAATCTACACTTACTTTCATTAATGATTTATTTATTTAAAGCTTGTCCCCTTGGATGAGACCATAAGCACCTGGAAAGTGGGGTTTTGTCTATTTTGGCTGTGTAGTTATTCTCATTGACTTTCACAGTGCCTGGCATAGATTTGGTGCAAGATAAATATTTGCTGAATAAGTGAATGAGTGAAATAAAGAACTTGGTATGGCTGGAGTTCTGCGTCTATCTGTGTTTTCTTGAATAAGAGGATAGGAAATTATAAAATTTCTAGGAATTTTTCTAGAAATTTCCTGGGAAATGTTGTATAGTGGTGAATAGGAATAGAACTATAGAGCAGGGGCCAAATCCTGCAATGTCTTGAATGCCATGGAGCATAGTTTCTGAAATAACCTCGGTGGTCATTGGATAGCTATTGAAGATTTTTAAATAGTCAATGTATATTTTTGAAATACTACTTTATTATTTGCTGTGAAAAACCATTTTTGAGTCAGTAGAGTCTGATTCCAACACAATGGACATGAGTTTGAGCAAAGTTCCAGAGATAGTGAAAGACAGGGAATCCTGGTGTGCTACAGTCCACGAGGTCACAAGAATCAGACACAACTTAGCGACTGAACGACAGCAAGAGTCTGATTCACTCACTAGTGCAAAGAGTAACTTCCGAACATCAGCAGGGTGTTGATTTAATTAGTTTTTTTCCATGCAGCATGGCTGGCAGGAGAATATGTTTGCCTTAGCTCTGCATAGCCTGAGATGAAATGGCTCGGTGCTTCTCAAAGGCATTTCTTAACAGTATTTCTCATATCACGGTAGAGCAGCAAACTCCCTTAAACTTGTCATGCCATCTTGTTGAACCATCCCCCTTTCTCCAGCTGTTCTTTATTTTACAGTTTACGTTTCTAATGCATGGAATTACCCTCACATTAGAGTTACTCTCTCCTGTGGGTATATTTTAATTTGTTCTTAAAGGAAATCCAATTTGAAGCCTTTAAAGGCAGTTAGCTTCTTATTTATTTCAGTGTAATAGTGGGTAAAGTCTTCCTTAGCTGAAACCTAATACTTATAAGACCCTATAATAATCTCCATCTACAGTTCAGCTGTATATGTAGCATACACATGTTAACCTGGACTTTTCCTACTGTGTTAGGTGTGTGTATCTAATTTCTAAAACGGTCTACACAGATATCAGGCTTCCAATTAAAATAATGGCTTATTTTAAAGTCTCTGGCAGGCAATGCTAGTTTTCTGAACTGATTCACAATAATTTAAAAGCCAGCTTTATGGATTAAACTTAAGTCATGAAATCTTCTTTATATTTATATTGGAGAACATGGGATTGTGTTTAATAATGGGCTATAAATATGGAAAGCACCAAATAAGCAAAAAAGCTAACGTGGTCAAATTAGAGAGAAGGAACCAATTTGTCAGTGTTGGCTGACCATTTTCAAGAGCTATTGAATCACATTCATCAGTGATAATCAGTATTGGAAGCTCTCAGTGTGAATAATAACTTCAGAGATTTTGCTATTAAGCTTCCATCTTTTTAGTCCATTATAGCTTGTGAAGCATACTCATATGTAATATACCTTTTGATTTGTGTGTAAATACTTGCTTCTTAGAACTTGTTTTTATCTTTACTTGGACATATCAGAGACATCATCTGTTTATAAAGTAGATGGAAAGAAAGATAAACAAGTCCTGTGGTCCCTATCCTCAGAGAGCTTTACTAGGAGTAACAAGTATAGTCAGCTAAGTGCCATGTACGGCAGAGTCTGATCAGTGTCAGCAGAGGAATACAGGTACGATGATAAGCAGTGCTTGACTGTAGCTTTAGGGTGAGAAAAAATCTCTTAGGGAAGCCAGGATTTAAGCTTGTCTTCATAGGATATGTTAGATTTCAATAAGAAAAAAACAAAAAACAAAAGATCTCAAGACAGGGTGCAGTCTGAGCAAAACATGACGGTAGGAAGGTGAAAAATATATAGAACTTTATCTATGTTCATTCAATGTTAATGGCTGTTTTAAAACTAGAGTGTGTCAATGCTAACCTGTTATGTTCATAACTTATAGTCGACTCTTAACTGGAGGCCATTTTCACCGACCACAGGTACCTTATTATATCCTCATAAATTATATTTTTATGGCAGTTGCAGACTATACATATTCAGCATTAATGAGAATATATTTACATCCTTGAAATTAATAGATCGTATATAAATTGTATCCTGTTATTTATTTTTTCAAGGTTTTAGTGATTCCTGAAGCACTATCAATAAATCCTTCCAAAATCCTATGTAGTATCAATAAATTCTTCCAAAAGCCTATGTAGTAGGTGGTGTTTTGGGGGTTTCTTGATGTAGAACCAAGACACAAATGTTTAAATGACTTTTTTCAGGTTCCTTTGTTCAATCAGTGTAAATGTATACCCAATTTAGAACCTATTCCTCTTCCTTTGTATCTATATATTTGTCATTATGTAGAGTCAATATAATTTATATTTATCTGTGTTGGTGTATGAGGAATTGAGGAAATTTTGGTTAATGAAGAAACAAGAAATCCTAAATTAGTGATTTTTGACAGCAAAAATAATTCCTGAAACCCCTGACATGAGAACAAGAGAAAAGGTGGCAGGCAAAACTGGTATCAGGAAAGATTTAATGAAGGGAAGAGCAGTGGCTAAGAATATGCAAATTTAAAAGCAAAGGCTTTACTATTATTGGACAAAGATAAGAATGTCAGATCTTAAAATAGAGCAGTTTATGTTTTCTATAGTGATGGATAAGATTTTTTATATATCATGGAATAGCTCAGGATTTCTTACAGATACTTGAGGGCCAGACTGTCAAGAGCCAACTCAGTTGAATATTTTATGCCTTCCATGATTTCATATTTACTTCAGTAACAGTGAATTTCATTTCTCAAAACAACACAAGAGGAGACTCTACACATAGACATCACCAGATGGTCAACACCAAAATCAGATTGATTATATTCTTTCTGGCCAAAGATGGAGATACTCTATACAGTCGGCAAAAACAAGACCAGGAGCTGACTGTGGCTCAGATCATGAACTCCTTATTGCCAAATTCAAACTGAAATTGAAGAAAGTGGAGAAAACCACTAGACCATTCAGGTATGACCTAAATCAAATCCCTTATGATTATACAGTGGAAGTGAGAAATAGATTTAAGGGACTAGATCTGATAGACAAAGTGCCTGATGAACTATGGATGAAAGTTCGTGACATTGTACAGGAGACAGGAATCAAGACCATCTCCAAGAAAAAGAATTGCAAAAAAGCAAAATGGCTGTTTGAGAAGGCCTTGCAAATAGCTGAGAAAAGAAGAGAAGTGAAAAGCAAAGGAGAAAAGGAAAGATACACCTATTTGAATGCAGAGTTCCAAAGAATAGCAAGGAGAGATAAGAAAGCCTTCCTCAGTGATCAATAAAAAGAAATAGAGGAAAACAACAGAATGGGAAAGACTAGAGATCTCTTCAAGAAAATTAGAGATACCAAGGGAATATTTCATACAAATACGGGTTCAATAAAGGACAGAAATGGTAGGGACATAAGAGAAGCAGAAGATATTAAGAAGAGGTGGCAAGAATACACAGAAGAACTGTACAAAACAGATCTTTATGACCCAGATAATCATGATGGTGTGATCACTCACCTGGAGCAAGACATCCTGGAATGTAAACTCAAGTGGGCCTAAGAAAGAATCACTACAAACAAAGCTAGTGGAGGTGATGGAATTCCAGTTGAGCTATTTCAAATCCTAAAAGATGATGCTGTGAAAATGCTGCACTCAATATGTCAGCAAATTTGGAAAACTCAGCAGTAGCCATGGGACTGGAAAAGGTCAGTTTTCATTCCAGTTCCAAAGAAAGGAAATGCCAAAGAATGCTCAAACTACCACACAGTTGCACTCATCTCACACACTAGTAAAGTGATGCTCAAATTCTCCAAGCCAGGCTTCAGCAGTACATGAACCATGAACTTCCAGATGTTCAAGGTGGTTTTAGAAAAGGCAGAGGAACCAGAGATCAAATTGCCAACATCTGCTGGATCATCAAAAAATCAAGAGAGTTTCAGAAAACACTTATTTCTGCTTTATTGACTGTGCCAAAGCCTTTGACTGTGTGGACTACAACAAACTGTGGAAAATTCTGAAAGAGATGGGAATACCAGACCACCTGACCTGCCTCTTGAGAAGCCTATATGCAGGTTAGGAAGCAACAGTTAGAACTGGATATGGAACAACAGACTGGTTCCAAATAGGAAAAAGAGTACATCGAGGCTGTGTATTGTCACCCTGCTTATTTAACTTATATGCAGAGTACATCATGAGAAATGCTGGGCTGGATGAAGCACAAGCTGGAATAAAAATTGCTAGGAGAAATATCAATAACCTCAGATATGCAGATGATACCACCCTTATGGTATCAGAAAATGAAGAACTAAAGAGCCTCTTGATGAAAGTGAAAGAGGAGAGGGAACAAGTTGGCTTAAAGCTCAACATTCAGAAAACAAAGATCATGACATCTGGTCCCATCACTTCATTGCAAATGGAAGGGGAAATAGTGGAAACAGTGGCTGACTTTATTTTGGGGGGCTCTAAAATCCCTGCAGATGGTGATAGCAGCCATGAAATTAAAAGACACTTACTCCTTGGAAGGAAAGTTATGACCAACCTAGACAGTATATTAAAAAGCAGAGACATTACTTTGGCCAACAAAGGTCCATCTAGTCAAGGCTATGGCTTTTCCAGTGGTCATGTATGGATGTGAGTGTTGGACTGTGAAGAAAGCTGAGCACAAAAGAATTGATGCTTTTGAAGTGTGGTGTTGGAGAAGACTCTTGAGAGTCCCTTGGACTGCAAGGAGATCCAACCAGTCCATCCTAAAGGAGATCAGTGCTGGGTGTTCATTGGAAGGACTGATGTTGAAGCTGAAACTCCAATACTTTGGCCACCTGATGTGAAGAGCTGACTCTTTTGAAAAGACGCTATGCTGGGAAAGATTGAGGGCAGGAGAAGGGGACGACAGAGGATGAGACGGTTGGATGGCATCACCGACTCAATGGACATGGGTTTGGGTGGCATCCAGGAGTTGGTGATGGACAGGGAGGCCTGGTGTGCTCTGATTCATGGGGTCACAAAGAGTCAGACATGGCTGAGTGACTGAACTCAACTGACACTTCAAAATAGATCTAATGTAATTTGTACTTCATTGTAAAAATGACTAGTGCTAGTGTGATTATTCACTTTTCTGAACTGAGGTCAGACTCTGTCTATAGATATTCTCCATGGAGAAAACATAAGGTAAAATGTATTAAATCAAGCAAATTTCATTTCATTTCATTAAAAAAAAATACACCATTGCATGTTACATGGTGAACAGCATATTAAGTGGTTTAAGAGGAGATTTATAGTGTCTTTATATTTTATTGAAAACCTTTCTTTTTGTATTAATGAGAATTCAAGTTATAAGTTTGGAATCAATTTCTTAATCAAAGAAATATAGTAGTACATTTTCTGTACTATGTTTAGCATCTCGTATGGATTGGAATAATTAATTATTTTAAAATCTGTGTTCTTCATATTCTAAAGCCTTTATAGCAAACTTGGTATAGTGGAACATATCCCCAGTCTCATACTTCAGAAAGTCACAGTTTATTCCTCTATTGTCAGGATTAAAAGCAAAGGGAACAAGAAGAAAATCAGAGAAAAAAGACAAAAATATTGAAAATGTGAATCGGACATGGCACAGCGTTGGCAGTTTTTAATTTTGATCAATCACAAAACAAACAGAAGCATGTTGATTCAATTTGCCAGGAAACACAGATGGCTTCGAAATGAGGGAGAAGAGAACAAACTTAGAACAAAGCATGTTTATCCATTTTCACCATAGCCAAAATACCCATACCCACATATCATTTTAGGAGCACTTGTTTATTAACCTCCTGCCCTTTAGTGTGGAGGCTGGGTGGAGGGAATGAACCCAGCCCTGGCACTTTCAGTCTGTGAACCCTTGGACTAGTACTGAATGTGGTTTAGAAATATTTGCCTTCATTTGGTCCTTTTTTTCCCCTTCTTTATAGCTTAACCAGATGGAAAAGGCAGTGGCGGCAGCACACACATTTTTCATGGCCAACCCCGAGCACATGGAAATGCAGCAGAACATCGAAAATTATAGAACGATGACGGGCGTTGAAGACCTCCAGCTGGTAGACCAGGAGGCCAAACCACACCTGGTGAGATTTGGGGATCCTGAGCTAACCATGAGGAGCTAAGTGCTACCAAGGTTCAATGGATTCAGAGCAAATTCTTATGAGTGGATATCTCACATTGATTCTGAATTTCCAATACAGTACCATGTTTATAATTTAAGAGTCTCTAGATGAAACATTGTAGTGCAGGGTTAAAAATATTGAGAGAGAAATGAAAATTAACTTAGAAAAGCAGTATAATGTGGTGAAAAGTAAGACATGATGTAAATATTTGTAGCCCTTTCTGAGCCTCAGCCTTCCCCTGAGCCCCCATGCCTCCCACCCACAGCACTTTAATTTTACCCACTGGAGTTGAAACCCATGTGAATTGCTCAAAGGCACCCCATGATTTCCCAGCAACCAATTCAGTGGTTTTTACAGGGTACCCATACATTTCAAATTTTGATTTTTTTAAAGCTACATAAAGCTGAAGCTGAAGCAGGAAGCTGAAGCTCCAATACTTTTGTCACCTGATGCAAAGAGCCAACTCATTGGGAAAGATCCTGATGCTGGGAAAGATTGAGGGCAGGAAGAGAGGGGGATGACAGAGGATGAGATAACTGCATGGCATCACTGACTCTGGACACGTGTTTGAGCAAACTCTGGGAGATAATGAAGAACAGGGAAGTCTGGTGTGTTGCAGTCCAGGGGTTGCAAAGGGTCGCACACAACTTTGTGACTGAAAAACAACAACAAAGCTACATAATTATTCCTTCCCAGGAGGCTCAGCGGCAGAGAATCTGCTTGTCAATGCAGAAGATGGAGGAGACATGGGTTCAATTCCTGGGTCGGGAAGATCCCCCAAGGACATTTCTTGTCCCCCAAGAAATGACAACCCTCTCTAGTATTCTTGCTTGGAAAATTCCATAGACAAAGAAGCTTGAAGGGCTACAGTCCACAGGGTCACAAGGAGTCTGACAGAGCTGAGCAACTGAGCACAGTTCAGTTCAGTCGTTCAGTCATGTCAAACTCTTTGCGACCACATGGACTGCAGCATACCAAGCTTCCCTATCCATCACCAACTCCTGCAGCCTGCTCAAACTCATGTCCATCGAGTCAGTGATACGATCCAACCATCTCATCCTCTGTTGCCCTCTTCTGCTCTTGCCTTCAGTCTTTCACAGCATTAAGGTCTTTTCCAGTGAGTCAGTTCTTCGCATCAGGTGGCCAAAGTATTGGAGCTTCAGTTTCAGCATCAGTCCTTCCAATGAATATTCAGGACTGATTTGTTTGAGGATTGACTAGGTTGATCTCCTTGCAGTCCAAAGGACTCTGAAGACTCTTCTCTAAAGAGTTCAAAAGCATCAATTCTTCGGCACTCAGCCTTCTTACATCCATACATGATTGCTGGGAAAATCATAGCTTTGACTATCCAAACCTTTGTCGGCAAAGTAATGTCTCTGCTTTTTAAAATGCTCTCTAGGTTTGTCATAGCTGCTCTTCCAAGGAGCAAGCATCTTTTAATTTCATGGCTGCAGTCACTATCTGCAGTGATATTTGAAGCCTAAGAAAACAAAGTCTGTCACTGTTTCCATTGATTCCCCATCTATTTGCCATGAAGCGATGGGACTGGATGCCATGATCTTCGTTTTTTGAATGTTGGGTTTTAAGCCAGCTTTTTCACTCTCCTCTTTCACTTTCATCAAGAGGCTCCTCAGTACCTCTTTGCTTTCTGCCGTGCAGAGACGGAGCATGCATGCATACAATTATTCCTTTAAATGAAATCACCATTCTCAAAGTATGACCTTCAAGGGACTGAAGAAAAGGCTAAGAGAGGGAGATTTTAGATGGAAGTCTTTTTTCTTCTGTTTTAAAAAATTGAACCAGGCTTGAAAATGAGAATCTCATCCATTCACATGTCTTCCTGCCCTTGGTTGCATAGCCCTACCTATATTCAAACAGGTTAGAAATCAAAGTCTTGAGTGATCTCAGGAAGAAAATGAAATTGACTGATGCTGCAGCAGTAGGCTTACTCAGTCAATCCTTTCTCATTTATAATGAGTTGAAGCCAGCGACTGAACTGAACTGAACTGAAGCCAGGGCAGTTACCCTTTATCTCCCATTGTGACCCTTTTTCATCTTCCACAGTGAAAGAATCCCCTGCCCCACTTCCTAAGTGATCTAGAATCTGCCTGCATCTTGCCATTCAAGTTCTTCTTGGGTGATCTTCAAAATTTTATTTTTTCTGTTTCTTTATAGGAGAGTTACAGTGCAGGAGTCAAACATTATGAGGCCGATGACTTTGAACTAGCTATCAAGTACTTTGAACAAGCTTTAAGAGAATATTTCAATGAAGACATGGAGTGCAGAGCCCTGTGTGAGGGTCCTCAGAGATTTGAGGAATATGAATACTTAGGGTACAAAGCTGGTCTCTATGAAGCCATTGCAGGTAAAGATGATTTTTTCTTTGATTTTCTGATTGTAGGAACTCTAGATGCCAAACTGTTCCAACAATGTAAAAGTATGTATTGTAAAAATTAAATAGTGTAAAAAGATTCTCATGTACATATCACATCATGTCTCTCATGAATTATTTTCCCTAGTTTAAATTTTGGTGCTCCCAAGATTTTTCATGTGCATACTTAAATATCTATGTATTTATTATAATTATTATTTAATCTTTATTGAAATAAGTCAATATTATAAATATTGATTTTAAGTATATGTTCTGTTTTTGTTGTACTTTATGCTTAACAACATATTGTGGATTTCTTCTCATGTAAGTACATGCAGATCTACCTTACTGTATCATATGGGGAAGCATAATTTATTTGACCAGTCTTTTACTGATTAATATTGAGAAAGTTGCAACTTTTCATTATGTTTACCCATGTAGTAGTGAATAACTTTGTATGCTGCTGCTGCTGCTAAGTCACTTCAGTCGTGTCCGACTCTGTGCGACCCCATAGACGGCAGCCCACCAGGCTCCCCCGTCCCTGGGATTCTCCAGGCAAGAACACTGGAGTTGGTTGCCATTGCCTTCTCCAATGCATGAAAGTGAAAAGTGAAAGTGAAGTCACTCAGTCGTGTCCGACTCTTCGCGACCCCATGGACTGCAGCCTACCAGGCTCCTCTGTCCATGGGATTTGCCTTCTCTGATAACTTTGTATAGTTTTCTTCAATTACTTAAATGAATAACTTATTACATACAGGGATTTAATATATCACAAAGTGACATTGACTGAGGAGGTTAACTAGTTAACCTAACCTAACTTTATGGTGGGAAGTGAGTTCTCTGCTGCATATGAAAAAATACACAAAGACAAATTGTATTATACTAATACAATATTAGCTTATGTTGTATTATATTAGTTCAGTATTAGTTTAAATTGTATTATTCTAATATAATAAAAAATAGAACTGTTAGAAGAAAATGTAAGAGGATATTAATATAACAAAAGGATAGTTCTCAGACAAAAGATGAGTTTGAAGAAAAGGATAAAATTTAAAAGATTAATAAATACAAAAGATATTATAAATCAAGTTGACTTTTAATAGTAAGTGGAAAAGTTGCAAAATGTTTATAGGTAAACAGTTAATATCACTAATATTTAAACAGTCTGTGAATTATTATTAGTAACAGTGTATCTTTGCTTGTTGGTAGTAATAACAATAAGCAACATTTTTTAGCAGTTGCAGTATATATTTTATATAGTTATGTCACTTTTATATTTCTTTTAATCCTCTAAACAACTCCCTGTGGGTATTGTTATTCACCCTCTTCTCCCCTTTTAAATGAGGAATTTAGACCTCAGAAAGATTAAGTAATGGGATTAAGGTGAAGTTGAGAATCAATCCTAGGATTTTCTCACTCTGAAGCCCATACTTTGAAGATCTACACAGCTGAAAATTGACAAAGTTTATTTAGTCAATAATAAATCTTTAATGCATATTTGTTGAGTGTATACTATGTTCCAAGTTATAAAAGCATGAAAAACAATGTTCACCTGCACATAGACTCATAGAAATCCAAATTACTAAAGTCAATTTGCTTTCCCCAACTTCCAGTGTCTCTGTCTTCATCGAAAACATCACTCATCTAGTAGCTCAAACCAAAGCCCTAGATATCTTTAACTCCCAACTTTCCTTCAATTCCTATTCATTCCCCTCCCACTTGTTACTAAACTTTGATGGAGGTTGCTTCCTAATAGCATTTAAGATTTCCTAATTCTTTCCTCTCCTTTCGCTACTTTTCTGGCTCACATCAGCAGTGTATTTCAACTAATCTGCTGTGATCGCCTCCCTCCTGGTCCTCATGTTCTGATCAGGTTTTATTCTGTAGAGCAAACAGGACAGTTTTCAAAAAACGGGAATTCTGCTTATAGACATACTGATATCCCTAGACACCCCAGTGGCTTCCATTGCACTTGAAATCAAAAACCTTTAACAAAGACTTTCATCACTGCATAATAGTATACATTTTCTTCCTCTCTTTTTCCCTCTTTAAGCCACTCCTGCTGTACTTCTTTTAATTCCTAGGGTATGCCATACTCATTTCCACTCATAGGAAATTGAAAATATTTTCTATCACTTGCCTATTGTCCAGTCTTCTTAAGTACTTAATCCTCAGTGCCTACTTATGCTAGTGGTGGTTTAGTTGCTAAGTCATGTCTGACTGTTGTGACCCCATGGTCTGTCACCCACCAAGCTCCTTTGTCCATGAGATTTCCTGGGAAAGAATACTAGAGTGGGTTGCCATTTCCTTCTCCATGGCCTACTTACAGTGACTGGCAAATAGCAGGTGTTCAGTGAATATTTGTTAAATGAATGGGAGGAAGGAAGAAAAGAAAAGGATGAGGGAAAGAAGGGAGGAGATGATATATCCATCAATCATATTGCAGACATTAAAAGGGCTAATAATACTCTGAATTTGTGAAAATATAAGTCAAAGTGTTGAGGTTTCTTAGTGGGATAATTAGGAAATGTCTATCAAAATTTAGACCAGGAAATTAACTGGAAATCAATTTGCATTTGTTTGGCCTTTTTTTTTACATCGTAGAAATGTACATGCCTACACATTTCAAACTGATAGCCATAATAAATCTAGTTATAATATGTCACGATACAAAGATTATTGTTGTTCAGTCGCTACATTGTGACTCTTTGCAACCCAATGGACTGTAGCATTCCAGGCTCCTCTGTCTTCCACTATCTTCCAGAGTTTGCTCAAACTCCTGTCCGTTGAGTCAGTGATGCTGTCTAACCGCTAACCATCTCATGCTCTGCCACCCCCTTCTTTTACCTTCAGTCTTTCCCAGCGTCAGTCAGTCTTTTCCAATGACTTGGCTTTTCACATCAGGTGGCCAAAGTACTGGAGCTTCAGCTTCAGCAATGCTTTCAGTCCTTCCAGTGAATATTGAGGGTTGATTTCCTTTAGGATTGACTAGTTGTATTTCCTTGCAGTCAAAGGGACTCTCAAAAGTTTTATCCAGCAACACCATTCACAAGCATCAATTCTTCAGCGTTCAGCCTTTTTTATAGACCAACTCACATCATAGCTTTTACTATATGGAACTTTGTCGGCAAAGTAATGTCTCTGATTTTTAATAGCTGTCTAGTTTTGTCATAGCTTTCTTCCAAAGAGCAAGTGTTTGTTTTTTTAAATCAATTTATTTTAATTGGAGGATAATTACTTTACAATATCTTGATGGTTTTTGCCATACATCAACATGAATTGCCACAAGTATACATGCATCCCACACATCCTGAACCCCTCTCCCACCTCCCTCCATGCCCTATCGCTCTGGGTTTTTCCAGAGCACTGAATTTGGGTGTCCTGCTTCATGCATCAAATTTATACTGGTCATCTATTTTATATACGGTAATATACATGTTTCAATGCTATTCTCTCAAATCATCCCACCCTTGCCTTTTCCCACTGAGTCCAAAAGTCTGTTCTTTACCTCCATGTCTCCTTTGCTTAGTTTTATGGCTGCAGTCATGGTCTGCTATGATTTTAGAGCCCAAGAAAATAAGATCTGTCACTGTTTCCACGTTTTTCCTTTTCTATTTGCCGTATAGGCTATTTGATACAACATCTATTTGATATAGGCTGGTATCAAGATTGCTAGGAGAAATGTCAACAACCTCAGATATGCAGATGATACCTTTCTAATGGCAGATAGTAAAGAGGAATTAAGAGCCTTTTGATGAAGATGAAAGAGGAGAGTGAAAAATCTGGCTTAAAATTCAACATCCAAAAACTAAGATCATGGTATCTGTTCCCAACACTTAATGGCAAATAGAAGGGGAAAAAGTGGAAGCCGTGACATTTTTTTCATCCCCCTCTCAGGTTCCAAAATCACTGCTGACATTGACTGTGGTCATGGAATTAAAACACACTTGTTCTTTGGAAGGACAAACCTAGATAGCCTATTAAAAAGCAGTGACATCACTTTGCCAACAAAGGCCCCTGTAGTCAAACCTATGGCTTTTCCAATAGTTATATACAGATGTGAGAGTTGGACCATAAAGAAGGCTGAGCTCTGAATAACTAATGCTTTTGAATTGTGATGCTGGAGAAGACCTTTGAGAGTCCCTTGCACTACTAGAGGAATCAAACCAGTAAATCTTAAAATAAATCAACCCTGAATATTCATTGGAAAGACTGATGTTGAAGCTGAAACTCCAGTACTTTGGCCTCCTAATGTGAAGAGCTGACTCATTGGAAAAGACTCTGATGCTGGGAAAGATTGAAGGCAGGAGGAGAAGGGGATGGCAGAGGATGAGATGTTTAGATAGAATCACTGACTCAATGGACATGAGTTTGAACAAACTCTGGGAGATGGTGGAGGACAGGAAAGCTTGATGTGCTGTAGTCCATGGGGTTGCAAAGAGTCGGACATGACTTAGTGACTGAACAACAATAAAAACGATGGGACTGGATGCCATGATTTTAGGTTTTTTAATGTTGGGTTTCAAGTCAGCTTTTCCGCTTTCTTCTTTCACCTTCATCAAGAAGCTCTTTAGTTCCTCTTAACTTTTGCTGTTATTTTCTTCATATCTGAGATTGTTGCTGTTTCTCCCCTGGGCAATCTTGATTCCAGCCCAGCATTTCACATGATACATTCTGCACAGAAGTTAAATAAATAGAATGAGAGTATATAACCTTGTTATATTCCCTTCCCAAGTCTGAACCAGTCCATTGTTCTGTGTCCAATTCTAGTGTTGCTTCTTGACCTGCATACAGTTTTTTTAGGAGGCAGCTAAGACAGTCTGGTACTGCCACCTCTTTAAGAATTTTCCACAATTTGTTGTGATCCACACAGTCAAAGACTTTAGCATAGTCATGACGCAGAAGTAGATATTTTTTTGGAAATTCCATTTTCTGTGATCCAATGAATGTTGGCAATTTGATCTTTGGTTCCTTTGCTTCTTCAAAATTCAGCTTGCATATCTGGAAGTTCTTGGTTCACATATTGCTGAAGCCTAGCTTGAAGTATTTTGAGCATGAACTTGCTAGCACATGAAATAAGCACAACTGTATGGCAGTTTCAACATTCTTTGGCATTGCTTTTCTTTGGGATTGGAATGAAAACTGACCCTTTTCAGTCTTGTGGCCAGTGCCGAGTCGTCCAAATTTGCTGACATATTTTAGGCATCATTTTAACAGCATCATCTTTTAGGATTTGAAATAGCTCAGCTGGAATTCCATCACCTCCACTAGCTTTGTTTGTAGTAATGCTTTCTAAGGTCCATTTGGCTTCACATTCCAGGATGTCTGGGTCTAGGTGAGTGACCACACCATCCTGGTTATCCAGGTCATTAAGACCTTTCTTATATAGTTCTTCTGTGTATTCTTGCCACTTCTTCTTAATCTGTGTCATATCTTTTTGGCTTTTCATACTGTCCATGGGGTTCTTCAGGCAAAAATACTGGAATGGGTTGCTGTTTCCTTCTCCAGTGGACCATATTTTGTCGAAACTCTTCACTATGAGTCATCTGTCTTGGGTTGTCCTGCACGACATGGCTCATAGCTTCATTGAGTTACACAAGTCCCTTGGCCATGACAAAGTTGTGATACATGAAGGGACCTACAAAGATATTACATATTTGTTGGCCATATTCCCCATGCTGTACATTTCTGACCCATGACTCATTTATTTTGCAACTGTAAGTTTGTATATCTTAACCTCCCTCACCTATCTGCCTTCCACCCCTGACCCACTGGCCTCTTTGTTTTCTATAACTCTGTTTCTATTTTGTTATATTTGTATATTTATTTTCTTTTTGGATTGCACATATAAGTGAAACCATACAATATTGGTCTTTCTGTGTCTAACTTAGGAGAATAATACTTTCTAGGTCCATCCAGGTGTTGCTATTAGCAAAATTTCATTCTTTCTATGATTGAGGGCTGAGAAATATTGCACAGGAGATATATATATATATGACATACATGTGATATATGTATCACATCTTTATATATTCATCTAGTTGTAAATATATCATTTGCAAAGTGATTTCTTACATACACATTCTGTTACCCAAAATCAACTCAATTTATTTAAAATCAATGCAG
The DNA here is from genome assembly GCF_001704415.2 of Capra hircus. NCBI lineage: Eukaryota > Metazoa > Chordata > Mammalia > Artiodactyla > Bovidae > Capra > Capra hircus. The sequence goes on from NC_030808.1 coordinate 77,049,225, forward strand.
AATTGTTGGGGAATTTTCCTCAATATGTTTTATTTTCCTGCGCTCTGCCAGAGCCATTTACCTGCATTTTTGAAAGTACTGCTCACTTGAGTGTCAGTTTGTGTGCTTCATATTTCAAGTGTTGAATATTCTTTTAACTTAATTTTTTTTATTTGAGAATGGGCAGGTTTTTCCTTTATTCAGTTCAGTTTGCTTGCTCAGTCATGACTGAATCTTTATGACCCCATGGACTGCAGCATGCCAGACTTCCCTGTCCATCAGCAACTCCTGGAGCTTACTCAAACTCAAGTCCATTGAGTTGGTGATGCCATCCAACCATCTCATCCTCTGTCATCCCCTTCTCCTCCCACCTTCAATCTTTCCCAGCATCAGGGTCTTTTCAAATGAGTCAGTTCTTCACATCAGGTGGCCAAAGTTTTGGAGTTTCAGCTTCAGTATCAGTCCTTCCAATGAATATTCAGGACTGATTTCCTCTGGGATAGACTGGTTGGATCTCCTTGCAGTCCATGGAACTCTCAAGAATCGTCTCCAACACCAAAGTTCAAAAGCATCAATTTTTCTGGGCTCAGCTTTCTTTATACTCCAATTTTCACATCCTTACATGACTACTGGAAAAAACATAGCTTTCACTAGATGGAACTTTGTTGGCAAAGTCTCTGCTTTTTAATATGCTGTCTGGGTTGGTCATAGCTTTTCTTCTAAGGAGAAAGGGTATTTTAATTTCATGGCTGCAGTCACCATCTACAGTGATTTTTGGAGCCCCTCAAAATAAGGTCTTACATTGTTTCCATATCTATTTGTCATGAAGTGATGAGACCAGATGCCATGATCTAAGTTTTCTGAATGTTGGGTTTTAAGCCAGCTTTTTCACTCTCTTCTTTCACTTTTGTCAAGAGGCTCTTTAGTTCTTCACTTTCTGCCATAAGGGTGGTGTCATCTGCATATCTGAGGTTATTGATATTTCTCCCAGCAATCTTGATTCCAGCTTGTGCTTCATCCAGCCCGGCATTTCACATGATGTACTCTGCATATAAATTAAATAAGCAGGATGACAATATACAGCCTTGATGTACTCCTTTCCTGATTTGGAACCAGTCTGTTGTTCCATGTCCAGTTCTAACTGTTTCTTCCTGATCTGCATACAGATTTCTCAAGAGGCAGGTCAGGCGGTCTGGTATTCCCATCTCTTGAAGAATTTTCCACAGTTTCTTGTGATCCACACAGTCAAAGGCTTTGGAATTTTCAATAAAGCAGAAGTAGATATTTTTTCTGAAACTCTCTTGCTTTTTCCATGATCCAACGGATGTTGGCAATTTGATCTCCGGTTCCTCTGCCTTTTCTAAATCCAGCTTGAACATCTGGAAGTCCACAGTTCACGTACTGTTGAAGCTTGGCTTGGAGAATTTTGAGCATTACTTTGCTGGTGTGTGAGGTGAGTGTAATTGTGCGGTAGTTTGAACATTCTTTGGCATTGCCTTTCTTTGGGATTGAAATTAAAACTGACCTTTTCCAGTCCTATGGCCACTGCTGAATTTTCCAAATTTGCTGGCATATTGAATTGCAGCAGTTTAACAGCATCATCTTCTAGGATTTGAAATAGCTCAACTGGAATTCCATCATCTCTACTCGCTTTGTTCATAGTGATGCTTCCTAAGGCCCACTTGACTTTGCATTCCCGGATGTCTGGCTCTCGATGAATGATCACACTATCGTGTATATCTGGGTTCTGAAGATCTTTTTGTATAGTTCTTCTGTGTATTCTTGCCACCTCTTCTTATTGTCTTCTGCTTCTGTTAGGTCTGTTATTGTGCCCTTCTTTGCATGAAATATTCCGTTGGTATCTCTAATTTTCCTGAAGAGATCTCTAGTCTTTCCCATTCTATTGTTTTCCTCTATTTCTTTGCATTGATCGCTGAGGAAGGCTTGCTTATCTCTCCTTGCTATTCTTTGGAACTCTTCATTCAAATGGGTATATATTTCCTTTTCTCCTTTCCCTTTAGCTTCTCTTCTTTTCTCAAGCATTTGTAAGGCCTTCTCAGACAACCATTTTGCCTCTTTGCACCTCCTTTTCTTGGGGATGGTCTTGATCACTGCCTCCTGGACCTTGTCCTGACCTCTGTCCATAGTTCTTCAGGCACTCTGTCTATCAGATATAAACTCTTGAATCTGTTTGTCACTTCCACTCCATAAGGGATTTGATTTAGGTCATACTTGAATGGTCTAGTGACTTTCCCTGCTTTCTTCAATTTAAGTCTGAATTTTACAATAAGGAGTTCATGATCTGAGCCACAGTCAGCTCCAGGTCTTGTTTGTGCTGACTGTATAGAGTTTTTCCATCTTTTGCTGCAAAGAATATGATCAATCTGATTTTAGTATTGACCATCTGGTGATGTCCATGTGTAGAGTCTTCTCTTGTGTTGTTGGAAGAGGGTGTTTGCTATGACCCATGCATTCTCTTGGCAAAACTCTGTTAGCCTTGACCTGCTTCATTTTGTACTCCAAGGCCAAATTTACCTGTTACTCCAGATATCTGTTGACTTCCTACTTTTGCATTCTAGTCCCCTCTAATGAAAAAGACATCTTTTTTGGTTATTAGTTCTAGAAGGTCTTCATAGAACCATTCAATTTCAGCTTCTTCAGCATTACTGGTTGGGGTATAGACTTGGATTACTATGATATTGAATGGTTTGCCTTGGAAATGAACAGAGATCATTCTGTTATTTTTGTGACTGCATCCAAGAACTGCATTTCAGACTCTTTTGTTGACTATGAGGGCTACACCATTTCTTCTAAGGGAGTCTTGCCCCCAGTAGTAGATATAATGGTCATCTGAGTTAAATTCACCCACTACAGTCGATTTTATTTCACTGACTCCTTTATTAAAGTTTGTTATTTAGTTCACTGTTTTCCTTTATTAAAGTTTACTATCTTCTGTTTTTCTAAGGATAGGTATCCTGCTTTCATGCCCACATTCGTCTCTACACTTGCTTCTAGCAATGGCCAATGAACAGTTCTTGCACTGTCCTATATCTGGTTTAAGTGAATTGACTGACAAATTCTTACTGATTAACATTTTGTCATTTTCTGAGGTCACCACAGCTGTTGGTTGCTGGAAAAGAATAGAAGTCTGCAAACTCAGGCTATTAATACTTTACACAGCTACCACCATCATCACCCCACTTCCAATAAAGAACAGCAATAAAAAAAATCATGGTCCCTCAAGTTCAATCAAATATTATATGTTACAGAAATATGTTGTCTTCTTGGGAATTTGAAGCATATCCACTTTATTATGAGATATAAATCTTTAAAAGTATTTCCATACAAGTATCTTGAGTCTCAAACATATTAAAATATATTAATTGCACAATAAAATTTGATATAGAACAGAGGCAAAGAATCTAACTAATAAAAAGAATATCATTACTCTATGTAAATTCCTATCAGATTTAAAAATATTTTCAATTAGAGTAAAATTGGCTTTTAAACTGCAGAATGTATTTAGAAAGCCAGAATTTTTTAATATTAGATTTAGAAGAATGTTGCAAATTGGAGAAAACTACAAATGACTTCTGAATGAAGTTATTTATTGCTAGCCATGTTCACTGAAAGCCCTAAAGGATATAATTTTACCACTCTTATTTTTCTGCTTTTTATACCTTGCTTTGAAAAATACTTTCATTCAGATTGTGTTGTGTGTATTTCCCACCTTTTCCTTTTGCTTGTCATTTGAAATTAGTAGTGTGTATTACAAGGTAAAGAGGAAAGCAAATGGCCAGCAAAACTAGGAGAAACATTTGAGAGTTGTTTGTTATTTTTTTAAGAAATAAAATATCTAGCTATAAGCCCTATTTCTAACATACTAATCAAATAAACAAAACCCATTCTTCTCCTCACACCCTCCAAGTGGAATTAAGAACCAAAGGATAATAGTAATGCTATTATCTGTCCTATATTGGATTGATTAGCCAGGTTTTAGAGAACTGGCACATTGTCCTACACACCAGAAAACATGTATTTCCTTTCTGTTTTGTTTTGGGTTCCGTCTTCAAGGTCATCCAGATATAAGCCAAACTCTGCCTAATAGAGAGCATTTTGAAAGGAGGCAGTTGTGAATTAGAATATATAGTAATAAAGTAGGGAAGTTTTATCATTATTCTCAAGAGAACTCACTCTGCACAAGCATGAATGGACTGTTTTCTTAATGGAAAAGACTGCCTCCTTCTTTATTGTAAAAATAGTCAGGGCGAAGTATAAGAAGGGTTTTCTTTCTGGGACATCAGCCTCTTGTGTTTCCTTAGCTTCTGCTTGGATGAGCTAGAATCCAGAGCTGTTAATAAAATGAGCATGAAAACTGCTACACTTCAGGATCCCCACCCATTTGCAAGTGACAAGAACGGGGACAAAGAAAGGGAAACAAAGAGAAAGAGACAAAGTGCTCCTTCAAATTCTTTACTTTTCCTCCTTCTCCTATTTTACCAGTTTCTATAGTATTAAGGGGCTTTCCAGATGGCTCAGAAGTAAAGAACCCATCTGCCAAGCAGGAGACGAGGGTTCAATCTTGGATTGAAACAATCCCTTGGAGAAAGAAATGGCAACCCGCTTCAGTATTCTTGCCTGGGAAATCCCATGGGCAGAGGAGACTGGAGGGCTACAGTCTATGAGGTCGCATAGAGTCAGACCCAAGTTACTAAAACACCAACAGTATTAGCAAATATGGAAAACTCAGCAGTGGCCATAAGACTGGAAAAGTCAGTTTTCATCCCAATCCTAAAGAAAGAAAATGCCAAAGAATGCTCAAACTACCACACAATTGTACTCATCTCACATGCTAGTAAAGTAATGCTTAAATTTCGCCAAGCCAGGCTTTAGCAATACATGAACCGTGAACATCCAGATGTTCAAGCTGGTTTTAGAAAAGGTAGAGGAACCAGAGATTGAATTGTCAACATCCACTGGATCATCAAAAAAGCAAGAGCGTTCCAGAAAAGCATCAATTTCTGCTTTTTTGACTTGCCAAAGCCTTTGACTGTGTGGATCACAATAAACTGTGGAAAATTCTTCAAGAGATGGGAATACCAGACCGCCTGACCTGCCTCCTGAGACATATGTATGCAGGTCAGGAAGCAACTGTTAGAACTGGACATGGAACAACAGACTGGTTCCAAGTAGGGAAAAGAATACGTCAAGGCTGTATATTGTCACCCTGCTTAATATACTTATACGCAGAGTACATCATGAGAAACACTGGCCTGGAGGAAGCACAAGCTGGAATCAAGATTGCTGGGAGAAATTTCAATAACCTAAGATATACAGATGACACCCCCCTTATGGCAGAAAGTGAAGAAGAACTAAAGAGCCTCCTGATGAAAGTGAAAGAGAAGAGTGAAAAAGTTGGCTCAAAGCTCAACATTCAGAAAACTAAGATCATGGAATCTGGTCCCATCACTTCATGGGAAATAGATGAGGAAACAGTGGCTGACTATTTTTCTGGGCTCCAAAATTACTGCAGATGGTGACTGCAGCCATGAAATTAAAAGATACTTACTCCTTGGAAGGAGTTTTGACCACCTAGACAGCATATTCAAAAGCAGAGACATTACTTTGCCAACAAAGGTCTGTCTAGTCAAGGCTATGGTTTTTCCAGTGGTCATGTATGGATGTGAGAGTTGGACTGTGAAGAAAGCTGAGCACAGAAGAATTGATGCTTTTGAACTGTGATGTTGGAGAAGACTCTTGAGAGTACCTTGAACTGCAAGGAGAGCCATCTAGTCCATCCTAAAGGAGATCAGTGCTGGGTGTTCATTGGAAGGACTGATGCTGAAGCTGAAACTCCAATACTTTGGCCACCTGATGTGAAGAGCTGACTCATTGGAAAAGAACCTAATGCTGGGAAAGATTGAGGGCAGGAGGAGAAGGGGATGACAGAGGATGAGATGGTTGGATGGCATCACCAACTCGATGGACATGAGGTTTGGGTAAATTCCAGGAGTTGGTGATGGACAGGGAGGCCTGGCGTGCTGCGATTCATGGGGTCGCAAAGAGTCGGACACAACTAAGCAACTGAACTGAACTGAACTAAGAATAGGTTCCTGCTCAATAGATGTAAAGGAGTGTTGTTTCTATTTCTCTTTTAGTAAAGGTTGCTTGAAAATACTAACCAAGAAAAGGAGCACTGTGGTTTCACTTTTCTGTATTATCTCACCACGTACAGAGTAGTTCTTTTCTCTCGTCTGGTCCTTAAAGTAACTGGGGTCTGAACTTCCCATCATGACTCGAGGACACCTCAGACCATCTAAATCTAAAAAGAGAGACCTGAAGTTGTTAAATAAGGAAGTCACTACTCAGCTGGGTGTGGGTGGGATGAGATAACCTGTGTCAGTTTCAGGAGCCATGAAAAGGATCACAGAAAGAAAGAGTGATGTATGGAGGTAAGATTGGGAACCAGAAGATTTGGAGTCCGCTAGTAATTAGACTCGGAGAAGGCAATGGCAATCCACTCCAATACTCTTGCCTGGAAAACCCCATGGACGGAGGAGCCTGGTAGGCTGTAGTCCATGGGGTCGCTAAGAGTCGGACACGACTGAGCGACTTCACTTTCACTTTTCACTTTCATGCATTGGAGAAGGAAATGGCAACCCACTCCAGTGTTCTTGCCTGGAGAATCCCAGGGACGGGGGAGCCTGGTGGGCTGCTGTCTCTGGGGTCGCACAGAGTCGGACACGACTGAATCGACTTAGCAGCAGCAGCAGTAATTAGTCTAGTGATCACTGGTTAGGAAGCTTTGGCAAGTCACTTACTTCCTTTTCGCTGTGAAAACAACCTCTGGTCATAAGTGAGAATAATGATAGTAATGATGATATTGCTCTCAGAGTGTGTGGTTAGAGCGCCAAGTGTGGCCACGGCACTCGCTGTGAAGCCTGGTTATTGAGCAGTGGAGGGGGACCCACATCCCGGCTCTTGTTTTCCAGATCACTGCCTGCAGGTGCTGGTTTGTCAGCATGAATGTGTGAGAGAGCTTGCCACTCGCCCCGGCCGCCTCTCGCCAATCGAGAACTTTCTTCCCCTGCACTATGACTACCTACAGTTTGCCTACTATCGAGGTAAAGCATGGACTATCTGTGAAGACCTCTAAGGGAGGGGTGTCGCTTACCATAACAGACATCGAATTGTGAGTTGGTCCTCTGCCTTCCTCAGTTGCAGTCAAGAGATAGGAGTGGATGCATTTTCTCTGTCACCTCATGTCACTGCAGCTCAGAACAAGAGCAGAAGGTGGAACGACAGGTGCACAAATGGGACAATGCCCTGCACGTTCTACTACGTTGCTATTTCATGTGATTTTTAAATTTAATTTTAAAAATAATATACTCACAGGCTTTAAAGACTAAATATTTAAAAGCTTCTCTATTTCTTTTCCCCACAACCTAATTTCAGGTCCTACAATCCACAGTTTCTTATTTACTCTTCCAAAATTTTATACAGAAACATCACACACACACATACACACAAGCACAGTCTCTGACTTATGTTTTCCTCTTATAAATAGTAGATAATGCATTATTTATACCTGCCCTTACATTCCCTGGTGGCTCAGACGATAAAGCGTCAGCCCGCAATGCCGGAGACCCGGGTTCGATCCCTGGGTTGGGAAGATCCCCTGGAGAAGGAAATGGCAACCCACTCCAGTACTCTTGCCTAGAAAACTCCATGGATGGAGGAGCCTGGTGGGCTACAGTCCATGGGATCACAAAGAGTCAGACACGACTGAGTGACTTCACAACAACTCAACAACTACGTTGTTTTCTTCACTTAACAATACGTATCAGATATTTTTTGTTAAACTGGACTTATGAATTTCCCTTTTGCTTGATTAAAAATGATCAAGTTTTGGCAGTTTTATTTGGTTCAATCTAGTTGTTTCAATACGTAAAGAACTTCATTATTAATTTTTTGTGTTTATATCTGGTTATCATTGTAGTGTAATTTATTTCATGTCTCCTTACTGATGAGCATTATTTTGTTTGTAATATTTTACTCTTACAATCAGTGATCAAATAAATATTATAGGCAAGTCACTTACATTTGCACATGAACATGTATAGAATACATTCCCCAAAGTACAGTTGCTGCATCAAACTGTTTATTTGTTCGTAACTTTGACAGATGTTGCCAATTTTTCCTCCACATGGACTATCTTTTTCATTGCTCAGCAACAAAATATATTATCAAATTTTTAGATATTCCCAAATCTTATATTAGGTGAAAACTGATATCTCCATAAAGTTTTAATTTCCATTTATCCTATTGAGAAATAGAGAGAGAGTGAGTACCTTATGTTTAAAAGCAATTACTAGATTTTGGATTGCTGAAGTTGGTCTTAGATATCATGTTTTCAAATTCAGTACAGAAATCAGAATTAACTCCAAAATTTCTGCTCAAGATTAAATAATATAAATTGCCAACAAACATTTTTGGGTGTAGGCTTTTGATAATTTGTTGAAGACGTCAAGCAGCGTAGCAGACCAAAATTAGTACTTTTGAATATCTGAAATCACAGCCTTCCTCTTATCTGCAACTGTTTTCGCAACTTCACAGTATCTTCCCTCTTTTAAGTTTTATTTTATCTTGGAGTACAGTTGATTACAATGTTGTGTTAGTTTCAGGTGTACAGCAAAGTGTTTCAATTATGCGTATACATATATCTGTTCTTTTTCAGAGTGTTTTCCCGTATAGATTATTACAGAGTGTTGGGTAGAATTCCCTGGGCTGTACAGTAGGTAGAACCTTCCCTGTTTTGATCACTTAATGCTGACTTTCATAGACATGTTGACATATCTCTTAAAAATTTTGTATAAAAGTCTAGACTGACTCTAATGCCCCGACTCCTGGGTTTTTCAGTAGGCGAATATGTAAAAGCCTTGGAGTGTGCCAAGGCCTATCTTCTGCTGCATCCGGATGACGAGGATGTCCTCGACAATGTGGATTACTATGAGGGTCTACTGGACGGCAGCACTGACCCAGCATCTATCGAGGCCAGAGAGGTGAGACCCATGTCTGAGAAGAAACTCTTTATCCTGCTGGGTGCTCTGGAGAGAGCTGGCAAAAATATAGCATTTTTTTTAAAGATAGCTAACGACGGAGTAAAGGTTCTACGATTCAATTCTTTCTAACTATAAATATTAGTCATAAAAGCCTGTATTTCACACACATGCTAGCTTGTCAAATCTTTGGAAAGAGAGATAACTTTTTGAAGCTGTGGATATTTTTTAGCTCATTTCTTACTGTCTAAAGAAAAATATTTCCACTTGCACATTCAGTTCAGTCGCTCAGTCGTATCTGACTCTTTGCGACCCCGTGGACTGCCAGGCCTCCCTGTCCATCACCAACTTCCAGAGTTTACTCAGACTCATGTCCATTGAGTCGGTGATGCCATGCAACCATCTCATCCTCTGTCATCCCCTTCTCCTCTCACCTTCAATCTTTCCCAGCATCAGGGTCTTTTCAAATGAGTTTCAGCTTCAACATCAGTCCGTCCAATGAACATTCAGGACTGATTTTCTTTAGGATGAACTGGTTGGATCTCCTTGCAGTCCAAGGGACTCTCAAGAGTCTTCTCCAACACCACAGTTCAAAGGCATCAATTCTTCAGAGCTCAGCTTTCTTTATAGTCCAACTCTCACATCCATACATGACTACTGGAAAAACGAAAGACTTGACTAGAGGGACCTTTGTTGGCAAAGTAATGTCTCTGCTTTGAACATTAATCATACCTAAAGTGTTATTTAAACATACATTTAACCTTTAATTGTTATTTGAATATACGTTTTCTTTCCTTTTTTCTATAGGATTTGGCGATGTTTGTGAAGCGACATAAACTGGAATCAGAACTAATAAAATCAGCTGCAGAGGGTCTGGGATTTTCTTACACTGAACCAGTAAGAGCAAAGAGGAGAGAGGAACAGTTATTTAAAAGAACTATTCAGAGTACTTCTTACTTATAATTTTACTCCCCAGACGCATTTGTTGATGATTCTAACCCCCAACTTTGTGTTAAAAAAAAAAAAAAAACCGGGAGCGGAGGGTGTTTACTCTGTATATATGATGAACTTTTAACAAACTTTAATAGATTTCCATGTCACTGAGCACTAAAGTCAAAGCAAATATATTTGCATGGGAAAGAAGTGTTTTATACATGATGTGTTTGCCTCAGGATTGTTTTATTTCCTAACTTCTGTACATTTTGTATTTTCTTTTAAACATTTTAAAAAGTAAAAAGGCTGAAAAAACAAAATCAAACACAATTGTACTACCCATCATGCTGGTCTTTCTCCACTTGTCCATGTTGCATTTTAAATATTAGTCAAAGGAATATATTCCTTTTGTAGAACTAATGCCATAGTATAGACAGATTTCTGTTCTGATCTTTAAGATAGCATAAGCAATTTCTATATCATTATACCTTCAAAATTATTTTTAGTTACACCTATTGTTGGTGTTGCACTTCCCCAGTGGTTCTGTGGTAAAGAATCTGCCTAAGGCAGGAGACACAAGTTTGATCCCTGGGTCAGGAAGATCATCCCTGGAGAAGGGAATGGCAGCCCACTCCAACATTCTTGCTTGGAAATTCCATGGACAGAGGAGCTTGACGGGCTACAGTCCATGAAGTTGCAAACAGTCAGATACAACTTAGCAACTAAATGACAACAATTGATGTAAAATAAAGAAATTAATTATTTTCCTTTTGCTAAACAGTTGGTTTGCCTTTTTTCCTGTCAAAATTAGTGCATTAATTATTTTTGTTCTATTGAACTATATATCCATAGAATAAATTCCCAGAAGTGGGATAACTCTGTCAACAAAAGATATGAGAAGGTTTAAAGTTTTGAGATTGTTTTTCTAAGAGAGTTTTCTGCTACCTTTATTATTCTTAACAATACATAAAGTGTATGGTATAGTTTACCCTGACCATCTCAGCAATGAGAAATAACATCTTAAAATCGTTCATATTCCTAATATATTGTGTACAAAATAGTGCATCACTATGGTTTTAATTTATGTTCCTTTGATGACCAGCAAAAATCAATTTTCACAAATAATTATTGATTATTTTCCTTCTTATTTGAATTACCTGAACATGTATTTTGTTCTGTTATCTGTTGGTTATTATACAAGTAATTTATATACTTACATGTTAATACTTACTATTTAAAAAGCACTATTTATAATATACCCTATATCTGATACATTTTTTCATCTCTTTTTGTTTATATTTTTATTGGCACATTTTCAGAATTAAGATGATTTTAATGTACATTTCTAATATGTTTATCTCCAGTCTTACTTGCTATTTGTGAAAGTTATGTTATCCTAAATGACCCTAGGAAAAATATCACCTACTTTATAATCCTATACAGATGATTAACCAAACTAAATTTTTTTGTTTCTTTTATTTATAAAAGGGATAGGAGTTATACTTAATGATTTTATAAATGTCTGCCTGCCACCAAATTCTAAATAACTTTCTTTGCCAAAAAGGTGGATGCCTAGGCTAATTCCATGCTATTTTTTTTTTAATCCATTTGTCTTTGCCAAAATTGCATCAACCTTAGCCTTCCCTTTCATTAAACTTTTAAAATAAATAAGTATATTATAGCTTTATATAATATGCAAGTTTTCTAATATTTTAGATCTTTTGAGTGTTTTATTTTATCTTGTCTCTGTACATGGAATTTTAGTGACAAAACCACCAAGTTTGTTTTTTTTTTAATTTAAAACAGAATTATTGGATTCGTTATGGAGGAAGACAAGATGAGAACAGGTAAGTTCTCCATATAGAATGTTTATTTCTAAAGAGATGAAACACTTGGAATTATATTTATCATAAAGAACTTTGGCTCTAGGGAATAGGCAACAGGACATAATTGAAAGAGCTTTGAACTGGGAATTAGAAATTCTGCATTCTGGCCCCAGCTCTTCCTCTTATTTCTGCTGCTGCTGCTAAGTCACTTCATTTGTGTCCGACTCTGTGCGACCCCATAGACGGCAGCCCACCAGGCTCCCCTGTCCCTGGGATTCTCCAGGCAAGAACACTGGAGTAGGTTGCCATTTCCTTCTCCAATGCATGAAAGTGAAAAGTGAAAGTGAAGTCGCTCAGTCGTGTCCGACCTCAGCGACCCCATGGACTGCAGCCTTCCAGGCTCCTCTGTCCATGGGATTTTCCAGGCAAGACTGAGGGACCTTAAATAATTTATCTTCCTCTCTGAGTCTCTGGGCTTTTCTGGTGGCTCAGTGATAAATAATCTGCTTGCTAATACAAAAGACTCAGGTTAGATCCCTGGGTCGGGAAGTTTCCCTGGAGAAGGGAATGGCTACCTACTCCAGTATTCTTGCCTGAGAAATCCCATGGACAGAGGAGTCTGGTGGGCTACAGTCCATCCGGTTGCAAAAGAGTTGGATATGACTTGCAACTAAATAAACAAAAGACAAAGATGGGTCTCCTGTTTTTCCTTATGTGAATGGATTGAGTCAGGTAATCTCTGATAGCTAAAAATTCTGACTCTAAATCAGAGAAAGTTGGATGCTGTTTTTGATTTTTTAATAGGAAAGAAAGCAACAAAATTATCTTCTTAACGCAGAATTTTCTCACTGCATTTATTTGAAAGCATCACACTTAGAAAGTTTTCCTGCAAGCTAAAATATTAAGTGTCATGAACTCAATCAGAAATGAATAAATGCTTTTTTTAAAAATGATAGATGTCAAAAATGTATATATTCCAAGAAGTTCGAGGACTCATAGAATGTTAGACTTATATGTTTGATTTTGTCAACTGAAAAAAAAAATGCAATCTGAAAGTTGAAAGTTATGTTTTATTCAGCAAATTTTCTGAAGACTGCAAGCCCAGGATACAGACTCTAAGACTGCTCTGAGGGGACTACTCCAAAGAGCTAAGTGAGGAACCAGGATATATAGTAGAGTTTTGTTATAAAAATCAGGTTGTCAGAACATCAAAAAACAACTGTTAAAGAAAAACATCTCAAGTTAATTTAGCATTTTCCTTTGTTTGGGAAGATGGAAGTGCCTGGGCTCATTGAAATCATTCCTTTGATATGCACTCAGCTATCTTAGGACTTCCCTGGTGATTCAGATGGTAAAGAATCTGCCTGCCAATGCAGGAAACACAAGAGAAGCAGGTTCAACCCCTACGTCAGGAAGATCCCCCAGAATAGGAAATGGCAACCCACTCCAATATTCTTGCCTGGAAAATTTCATGGACAAAGGAGCCTGGTGGGCTATAGTCCATGGAGTCACAGAGAGTCAGAGTCAGCACATACATTCTTAATCCACAAGATCATGAAGTCCAGACTATTATCAAAATCAAAAAACTGAGGCCCTGACAGGGCAAAGGACTTCGACTCAGTGTCTCAGCACAAAGGACTGACTGGCAGATCCAGATCTTCTTATTCAAAATCTTATGGTCTTCCTCTAAGATTCAAGAGCTCAACCCTCGTTATTCAGTCGCCAAGTCGTGTCCCACTCTCTACGACCATGTGAACTACAACACACCAGGCTCAACCCCCGGGTAGCCTCAAATTTTTTCAAGATATCCAAGAATGCTATATGCATATTTGGATTTGCTCAATTTGTGTATATTGAAAGGGCAACGTGCTATCATGAGTGTGTTTACAAAGTCTGACACAGAATTGAGTCTTCTTTCTTGGAAAATTCAAGACCCACTACACTCAAACATGATTTATGTCAGTTTGATCATTGTTCATTGATCATCATTGTTCATGATCATGTCAGTTTGATCACATGCTATCATGAGTGTGTTTATAAAGTTTGACACAGAATTGTGTCTTCTTTCTTGGAAAATTCAAGACCCACTACACTCAAACATGATTTGTCAGTTTGATCATTGTTCTATGTTCAAGGCATAGAACACATTGGGCATTATACACACAGTGATCCTAGCATTATAAACATGTACACGATCTTTTTTTTTTTTCCTGCTGTGTTGGTTTTCAAAGTCTAATGTCAAGGAGTTACATTATGGATACAAGGAATATAAAGGTTGCAAAGAAGATTTAGAGAAGTGAAGTGGAGCACATTCTTTGGGGAAATAGAGAAGAGCTTCATGGAAGCAATGACATCTAATTTGATCTCGAAAGATGGGGACTTACGTATGATATAAATGTATGAAGTTATAGACTACTTGGGTAAGGTATCCTTTGCCTTTGAAAAATTTTATTCAATAGGATATTGCTATTTCAACTTCTTTAAATTTTAAATTTATTAATTACAGGATAACTGCTTTGCAGAATTGTGTTGATTTCTGCCAAATATCAACTTTTTTTTTTTTTTTTTTAATGGGCAGGGTCCCTTCAGGAGTGAATGTGGAGGCGGCAGAAGTTCATGGATTGTCAATGGGGAAAAAGTCATTGCCCAAGATAGACCGAGACCTGAGAGAGGGTAAGTAGTGTTGACGAGGCCAGCTGTTACCCAGAACAGGGCAGAATACATCTTCACTGAAAAATGAAGAACAGGACTAAACCGCTCCAGTTCATAAAATTCTGAAAGCAAATTGTAGCAAGAATGTCTCAGGTGTGTATATTAATACCTTTGATTTTCACCAAAAGGGCTTCCAAATTCACTCACAGGACTCCTGTGAGTTAGGCAGGGACTCTATGATTGTGCAGTCCTTAGCTGAGTACCCCAGGCTTGCAGAGGTTACCTGTCTTGCCTCTCTCACATGGCAGGTGAGTGCTAAACTCACAGAATAGACTGTGCATTGGGAGGAACTTGAAGAGACAAGTCACAGAGATACTGGATTAGTTAACCTAAGATCCTCAAGGCATATATCTGATCAGAGCTTTGATAAATCAGTAGAATTTAGATTAGATTGACAGAAGTATGGAGGGAGCCATTCAAGTAGATACAACAAAGGCCACAAAGGCATTGACAAGGAAAGAACAGGATATTAGATGTCTACCTGCATAACTTCAGAATGAATGGAAACATAGGTGGAGTGTTGCCAAAAGTAGTTTTTAAATAGAGTTAAACATTATTGTTATCATAAATTATTTGCAAGTGTAGTACAAACGACAGTAGCAATCCTTTACAGTTTTTACTACCTCTATATGTTTCCCAATTTTCCCAGAAAATTTATATACAATTCATTTTAATACCGGTAGCATCTCCTGCGAGACAAGTGTCCTCCACTTCACAGGCAAGAAAGCTGAGGGTCACAGAGACTTACTCACCCATTCAAAGCCCCAGAGCTCGTATTAGCATGAGGAGGATTTTGAATCCAAATCTCATTTTCTCCTCTTCATCTGATGATGGAACATAGAAATGTCTAGATATCCGAAATGTATCCCCCATTGATTAAATAATTGCAGGATAAGAAGTTTTCAAAAACCTGCATGGAGAAGAAGTACAGTCCTCCTTTCCCTAACAGATGAGCTGTCAGCACGTTTCCTCTAGCTGATTTGAAAACATCTGGCTCTGTGCACCTCTCGCATTGCCCAGCCCTTTTCCTTCCTCAGCTTCCAAGTCAGTTTGAGGCAGTAAACAGGATAATATGCTCATCTAATCTGACCTGGACCTCAGTTTGTGGCCACGAAGGCCAGGCTGTTTTACAAGCGGCAGGGAGCTTCATGGTCAGCCAGAGTTTACGCTGCTTTTAGAGCTGAGAGATCACCCAGGAAGCGCATGCCAGTAAGCTGGGCACTTTACTGTAAAAGTTTGGGAAACTTTAGGACAGTCGCCAAATTTCAGAGCGTTTTCTCCCTGCCCCTTCACCTGGCTACCAGGGGATCTGATGTCCAGAAACTGACTAGGAAAGCTAGTGGGAAGAGCAGAACAGAAGCCTACACAGGATGGAGCAAGGTCATGACTGACTGGGTTATCAAATTCTATCATTTCTGAAGTTGAATGAGCTAATCTTAGGATCTTAGAATGTTCTCTGGGAAACTACTTGAAAGGCTCTGTGCAGTCACTGGAGATCAAAATAAGATCTAAATTAAGTACAGTGGTAGACAGAGGTTAAGTTCCCAACCAGAAAACACTTTCAACATCAGTCTGGCTGAAAGCATGTGTCAGGGAAACACAAAAGAATACATGCTACCAGAGTAGAATATATTTCACCTTTTCTCATCTTCTACAAAAATATTGTCATCTACTCTGGTTATCTAACAGTATTTAATAGTATTCGTATTGGATGACTCCCAGGCATTTAGATGGGAGTGACTCAGGGCTCCTGCATCCCAGAGTGACTCCAGTCCGTGGAATTTGCATGTCATCTTATTAAAAACATCTGTCACTTATCCATTCTTTTTTCAACCACTGGTTTTCCAAAAACCCAGCTTGATAATAATCCCTGAGTCAGTGGGGGTATAGTAGAAATAACTTTGACCTTGGAATCAGGAAGCTTATCTTAGACTGATGTTGTCCAGAGTGATGGGTAACTGGAGACTCATTCTGTCTGAGCTTTGTGATTCTCACATGTAACAGAAAAATAGCAACTCTTTGGAGAGGATGAACATGAAAGTCTTTTGTAAACTGTGACGGACTGTGCTCATATAGGAGCTTGATAGCACACTCCTGTTGTTGCTTGTATGACCTTGTTGTATTATGATAAAAGAGATCTTCTTGCTATGTCATGGGCAGTGGACAAAGAAGCATTTTCTTAGATGATTCTTCTTTATTGTAATGAGAGAGCCAGAGCCAGGCGCATACTTTATGAATGAGAGAAGAATTAAGTTGTTCAACTAACTTTCCTTGGGCTGTGGTTAAGAGTTGGCTGAACCCATCAAATCAGATCCCAGGAACCACAATTTATTGGACTACATTTTTATTTTTATTTTAATGTTTTTCTCTGTCTAGTGTGCTACTAGTCATTCATAGGCTGGTAGAATTTTTTTTACCACGTGCATTTTTGAATGGCAGGATTTATTTTTCCTTTTATATTTTTTTCCTTTTGATCAGTAGGTAGGTTTTTGATTGTCTTTTGTTAAATGTATATGTGGGAAAGCTCTGTATGAAACTCTGTGCTTAGTGGTGATTGTGATAGCTACATGAAAGGCAGATTTCTAGTATAGATTATGCCTGAACCTGTTGGAGCTTAGGTATTTTAGACTCCATGTTGCACTTTGTCCCTTAACTTGATCTTTGTGATGTTACTTATAGCATGGTTGGGGAAATTTTGCAATATCTCAGTAGCCCTCTTTTATCTTTTATTTTTAACTGACTTAAAAAAATTTATTAAAAAAAATAAAAAAAATTATTTATTGGTATACAGTTGCTGCAAAATGTTCTGTTAGTTTCTGCCGTGCAATGAAGTGAATCAGCTATATGTGTGTGTATACATATACATCTCCCCTTCCTCCTGGGCCTCCTGCACGCCCCTCATTTCACTCACGTAGGTCATCACAGAGCACCAAGCTGAGCTCCATGTGCTAAACAGCAACTTCCCACTTGCTATCTGTTTTACATATAGTAGTGTGTGGAGAAAGAAATGGCAACCCACTCCAGCATTCTTGCCTGGAGAATCCCAGGGACAGGGAAGCCTGGTGGGCTGCTGTCTATGGGGTTGCAGAGAGTCGGATACGACTGAAGGGACTTAGCAGCAGCAGCAGCAGCAGCAGCAGTGTGTATATGTCAATTCCAGTCTTCCAGTTCATCCCTCCACTCCCCAGCATATCCACACATCTATTCTCCACATCTGCCTCTCTATTCCTGCCCTGAAAATAGCTTGAACTATAAGCCTGCTTTTAAAATTACCCCAGTATGTCATGTGCTTATTTAGAGAGAGATCTCATTCAGAGCTTAGCACGGTATACCAGGCATATTTTACCAATTCAATCATCATCATCATCATCATCAAAAATACTTATGCAGAGCATGGTAGGCATTTTTCTGAAGGTCTTAGTTTTAGGTAACTTTTGAAGTCATGCTCTAAAATAAGCTAAATATATTTAAAGTAATATACTCTCCTTGGAAGAAAAGTTATGACCAACCTAGATAGCATATTCAAAAGCAGAGACATTACTTTGCTGACTAAGGTCCGTCTAGTCAAGGCTATGGTTTTTCTGTGGTTATGTATGGATGTGAGAGTTGGACTGTGAAGAAGGTTGAGGGCCGAAGAATTGATGCTTTTGAACTGTGGTGTTGGAGAAGACTCTTGAGAGTCCCTTGGACTGCAAGGAGATCCAACCAGTCCATTCTGAAGGAGATCAGCCCTGGGATTTCTTTGGAAGGAATGATGCTAAAGCTGAAACTCCAGTACTTTGGCCACCTCATGTGAAGAGTTGACTCATTGGAAAAGACTCTGATGCTGGGAGGGATTGGGGGCAGGAGGAGAAGGCGACGACAGAGGATGAGATAGCTGGATGGCATCACTGACTCGATGGACATGATTCTGAGTGAACTCCGGGAGTTGGTGATGGACAGGGAGGCCTAGCGTGCTGCAATTCATGGGGTCGCAAAGAGTCGAACACGACTGAGGGACTGCACTGAACTGAACTCTCAATATAGAGAATGAGAAAACGGCAAAGTGCAAACCAACCTGTTCCACTAAACCCTGGGTCTGTCTTCCATTTCTATTTGAATTTTATACTAGAAAATTATTTCCAGTGAATCTACAAGTAGCTTATCTTTTTTGTTAAAGGAACAACTTTCTCTATATCTCTGAATAGAAATGGAATATGCAGTTTGCTTTTTAATATTTGAGAAACTGCCTATAAATCTTAACTATATGGATTACAGCAACCTTTCTCAAATGAACTGTGTTTTTTGTTAAGAAGTCCATTCCAATCTGTGAAAAAACAATTGCACAAAGGTATGTGTGTGCATGTTAAGTCACTTCAGTTGTGTCCGACTCTTTGGAACCCCATGGACTACACCCCTCCAGGCTCCTCTGTCCATGGGATTCTCCAGGCAAGAATACTGGAGTGGGTTGCCATGCCCTTCTCCAAGCATTAAGGTAGCAGCTTGTAACAGCATACATTTACTATCTCGGTCTCTGACACCAGGACTCTGGGGTTAGCTTAGCTGGGTCCATTCTTCAGAATCTGTCACAAGGTTTCATCAAGTGTTGATCAGGACTGACATCCCTTCTAAAGCTGAAGAACTATCTTCTTCCAAGTTCAGTAGCAGAATCTGGTTCCTGAAGACAATTGGACTGTGGTTCTCAGTTTCTGGCAGGCTTGGCTGAAGGATGCTCTCAATTCCTTGCCATGTGAGCCTGTCCAATACAGCAACTTATTTCATCAGAGTGTATGCTGAGAAGGTGATAGGTTAAGTCAACCAGAAGATAGGAGTTGCAATTTTATGTAACCAATCAGAGAAGTGATATCCCATCACATTTGCCATATTCTGCTAGTTAGAAGCAAAGTCCAGGCCCCACCTACACTTGAGGGAAGCGAAGTACACAGACCTATGAGTACCAGTAGGCAGTAATAATTAGGGGCCAACCTAGAGTCTCTTTGCCATAGGAAGGAAAGCAGGGAGTGGGGGGAGGGCGGGGGGAGGAAGGATGGGAAGGAGCAAGGGAGGTAGGGAGGAAACAGGAAGAGACCAAGAAGGAGAGGAAGAAAGGGTAGACATTATGCTTACTTTAGGGCGAGAACTGCTGCATATTATATTGATACTTAGGATATTTATAATGGCTGTTCACATATTGAAAGTTCTAAGATATCCTCTTAAATGTTGTTTATCCCACTACTTCCCAAACATATTTGATCAAGAAACTCTTTTTCATGAAAAACTGCTCTGTAGTATAAAGTTTGAGAAATATTGAATTTGAAAAGTTGACTTTATATGTATATTTTTGGTTTATCCAAAAGATTGTTACTAAAACTGGGCGCTTGTGGGTATATTGATATTTCCCGGATCCCAAGAAATTCTGTATTTATAATTTTTGCTGGCCAGTTAGAAAAATTAAGAGGGGCAACTAGTGGATCATCTGAATAACCACTTCTAGCCAAGGATGCCATGAGATTTCATACCTCAGTGGGTATGGATGCAGTTACTGTCACTTTGGCATCTGTTAATAACACTTCAGTGGTCAAAGACTAATAAGAAATGAAGTAGGACAAACTTATGAATAATGTATAAGGACCAGATGAAGGCCAAAATTCATCATGGTCCAGTAAGATTCCATAGTAGTTTCAACAGAGAAAACTTGTAGTGGAATGACTCATTACACACCGAAAGCGCTCTGAGGAATGCTGGCTCACAAGAACCTGGGCCAGACTGCTCAGTAGAATATTCATGTGGAACATTGCCTTTTAGTTTCCACAAAATAACATTAGCCATTTTATTAACACTGTTAATTTGAATTTAGCTGGTTTTATGGTCCTGCTTTTATCTAATCTTGTAAATTGGTTTGGATATGATAGTTATATGAAGCTATAAAAATAAATACTGTACTCATACTTTTATGATTGCAAATCTGAAAGTAAAATCGCAGTGCAAATAATTTGTCAGCAGAGACAACCATACATTACTGAAGACTGAGAAACACTGACTCATTATTTTAATATTCCATTAATCATGGGCTGTAGTGACTCTTTTATCCCAGCTGGACTAGTAACGTTCAGTGCTGTTCCCTAGTTTGAGTAATCTAATTTAAAGCCAGAGGGTGGACGTCAGTTTCAATTGTCTCTTTCTTGTTTGAAACAACTGTGGGACCCCCAGCCACCCCTGTGTCCTCCATGGTAAGCTGCTGCTGTTTTGATGGACATCAGGTCCTTTAGGAGTATTATAAAGAAGAGAAAAACAAGTTCTGCTTTGTTCAGTTTTCTGGTTCAAGATGGTTGTACTTTGCTACAGTGGAAGACTTCTTCACTATCAGAGGCTTTGTCCTTCAGTCTTGTTCTCTGTAAGGAAAGGACCATGTCAGATCTAGATTTTGTAATTTCACCACATAAAACGTAGCCCCAGAGCACCACATTGTGAAGAGTCTATGTGGGGCTAATTTTATAAACTCTGTGTGTGTGTGTGCGTGTGTGTGTGCGCGCTCGCGTGCGCGTGTGCGCGTGTGCATAACAATAAGTATTGCAAAAGCCAGACCATCTGGAATCAATAGGTGGTGGAAAGAAGACTGAGAAGGAGCCAGGTGACTTGGCTGTGACTCCCCTGATGTGCACGTATTCCCTGACTTATCTGGTGAAGGCACTGCTCTAGATACTCACGAAACTGACAGCACAAATATGGCATCAAGTAAATGCTTTTCTTTTTTCTCAAGTGTTTGGTTGCCCTGCTGTCTGTTTTAAAGGTCTTCGCCTGCCTTGAGGTTGTGTCATCCGGTAATTGCATGAGATGTTGTAGCTGAAGTAGGAACCGAGAGGCTGTGGAGAAGGGAGGGGCCAACTGCTGAGAAAATTCTGGAAAATTCTATGATTTTCTGAGCAGAATCCCATGAGATGCCCAATCTGTTTTGCAGAATCTTCCCTGGAATCAAGTGAAAAAAATAGAAACTCCTATACAAATATAATAATATGTATTAATTATGACATCGTGGAGAAACCTGATAGCCAGACATCTGCCTTTTTTATGAATCTATATTGAGCTTCTCGAGCTTCCCAGTGTGTGGTTGTGCCCTTGCATTCCTCAATATTAGTGAGGAAGCCGACTCTCCTGAACTGCACATTGAAAGCTGCTGGGTGTTCCAGCCTTCCCAGCTTAGGGACAGAGATAACAAGAACAGCCATGTGTTTGTCTCTGCAGGTGGCCCTCTGCTCTATGAGAACGTCACGTTTGTCTACAACTCGGAGCAGCTGAACGGGACTCAACGCGTCCTCCTGGATAACGTCCTGTCGGAGGAGCAATGCCGGGAGCTGCACAGCGTGGCCAGTGTGAGGACCGCAAGCCTGATGCTGAGCTGGCCTGGCCTCAGCCTGGGAGTGCTTTGGTCCTGGGCTTACTTGAAGCCAGGGAACCGGCCTGAAATACCACTTTCTGTAGGAGAAGGACATTGATTGTGGAGGCACTTTCAGAGCCTTTGGGTTGGGTCATTGTAGTTTTGTCCGGATCTGGACATGGCTGTTGGGTCTGGAAGAGCTAGAGGCTTAATTCCTAGGACTTCAGTATCCAGCATGTGTCCCGCTATGATATGAAGTCACCGGGGAAATCCCTTTATATTTGACAGAAATTAATCAATATATTGGGTTTCCCAAGTGGCGTTAGTGGTAAAGAACCTGCGTTTCAATGCAAGAGATGTAAGAGAGGATGCTTTGATCCCTGGGTCGGGAAGATCCCTTGGAGGAGGGCATGGCAGCCCACTTCAGTATTCTTGCCTGGAGAATCCCATGGACAGAGGAGCCTGGCGGGCTACAGTCCACAGGACGGCAAAGAGTCAGACACAAATGAAATGACTTAGCACAACACAGCACAGTCAATATATCAATTATTTATATTCTAGCTATTTCTACAGCATGTGGTGGTGGCATTTGATAATACAAATGTGGGGTGAAAGTTAAGTAAAGATCCCTCTTTTGATTGGAAGAATTACTGATACCAGAATCCTGGAATAAAATGGGGATGGTTCTGACTATTGACTCTGGTTCTCAGTTTTCTGGCAGTCAAGGCAGAAAAGGGGGTTGTGATGAATCCATAATCATCATTAATAGAGCATCTTGTATTTCGCTTTCAGGGGATCATGCTCGTTGGTGATGGATACAGAGGAAAAACTTCACCCCATACACCCAATGAAAAGTTCGAAGGTGCAACTGTCCTGAAAGCACTCAAAGTAAAGTCTTAAACTCTTTTGGATTTAAATTCCCAAGTGTTCATGCAAGAGCTTCTAGGAATGCCAGATTCAGGAAAGGGAAGGGTTTAGGATATAGAACTATCAGGTCATTGAAGGGAACAAGTGTGAAATGACACCTTCATTGTTTCTAATCATTCATTTATCAATCCATTCAGTTATCAACTTACCAAACTCTGTTATTTCCTAAGTTTGCATCTGACAAATAATACACAACACCCTTGTCCTCAAGGAGCTCAAGGTACAATGGTGAAAATATACTCAAGTCATCATTCTGTACTGCTAGAAATGTTTTTGGAAAGGAGTGATGGAAGTGTTCTGAGAGAAAAGAGGGTGATTAGCTTTTAACTTCCCCTCTGTGATTAGGCTTCTTTCAAGGGCTCATGTTCCTAACCGAAACCCACAAGTCTGCGGTAGTATTCCCACAAGCCAACAGAGAGCTGAGCAGCCTATATTGGCTTAATGATTTCCTCAATAGTTGGCGTCTGATTTCCTCAAGCCCTCCAATCAACCCAGTGGTTTCTAATATTCTTCCTTTTCTTCAGTTTGGTTATGAAGGCCGAGTCCCCCTGAAGAGTGCCCGTCTGTTTTATGACATCAGCGAGAAGGCTCGAAAGATTGTAGAATCCTATTTCATGCTGAACTCAACCCTGTATTTTTCCTATACACACATGGTCTGCCGCACAGCCCTGTCTGGTGAGATTTCAGAGTTTGAACTTGTTCCCTTTTACTCTCTGTGAAATGAGAAAGAAAACAATGTGAAACAAAGCTCTAGAAATGCATCAGACTTGATACAGAAGAATTCTACATTTTTAAAACGAAAAAAGCTTACTCATTCTGACTTTTCCCTTCCCTCTTTTTCTACTTTGCTCTTCCCTAAACTATTAGAAGGCCATCACTCTGTCTGTGTTCCTTTCCAAATCCATTGCTTCTGCTTGTTTCAATCACATTAAAAAAAAAAAACAACAACCCTTTTCTGCTCTAGGTTTCCCTTTTCAGGGTTTAAGAACCTGGAAATTACAGTCCCCATTATGTCCACATTGAGGGGAAGTGCTTGGAAGATAAAGGAAACATTAAAAGAAATGTTTAAAAAGACAGAGACCTCCTCACTCCCTGGCATCACTATTTCTTCTGCACGTCTTTTTTTCAACACCTTCCTAAGGAGGAAGGGGCAAAGAAGTCACAGAAGTAGACTTTCCACTTGTGAATTCTCAGCTGCATCAAGTCTTTTCTTTTTGACATTGGCATGTTATCCTCAACCTTTTACTGGTGCACACAAAGCACAGCACATGAAATGCATGGAATTTCCGCATGTTTATTTATAGAGAGCTCTTATAGCTGAAGAAGACAGGTGCGACTTGTCTGCAGTTTTTTACAACAAATTCATATCAAAACAGGATCAGAATCACTTGACTGCGCTTTCCCAGTGTTCTTAGTCTGCTCTGCCTTCTGACTCCTCAAATTTGCAAGGGACATCATCCGTAGGAGAAGACAGTTAGATTGTCAGCTTTGCTCTTGGAGGTTACGGCACTCCATCTTTCATGCTTCCCTGTTCCCTTTTCTGGCAGGTCAACAGGATAGAAGAAATGACCTCAGTCATCCCATCCATGCTGACAACTGCCTGTTGGATCCAGAGGCCAATGAATGCTGGAAGGAGCCTCCTGCTTACACATTCCGGGACTATAGGTACCACCAGCCCCTGCTTCAAGATAAAACTTTTGCCAAACAGTTATCAAAACTCCATGGAAATTAGAAAGCTGATCTGTTTTGCGGTCATCACACTCATCTCGTTGAAGCAGAGATGCTCAGATAATTTTCTTAAGCAGCTGCCACAACCCAGAAGTGCCTTCAGCATGTCCTATTTTTATGTTAAAAATCCCTGCTCATTTTGTTGCATCCTATTTCACAGAACATCCGTTTTGTTTTCATACCAAAAACTGAAGTGTATGGGTTTTTTTTTTTTTTTTCCTCACTTGGCTTTCAGTTAAATATATCCTTGTGGTATATGCATCTCAGTTTGAGAACAGAGGGGATGCATCTCAATATGCAGAGGGATTTCATCACATAATTTACCTATGTCTGCGTTTTGTAAATAAGCAATTGGAAACTCAGGAGAAAAAAATGTATTCTCTTATTGAATGATATCTTACTGTGTAAAGCAGAGTCAAGATTTGTAGTCACCATGCCTATACTGTGTTCATTACTGCGCTGTGCTCTATACAAAAACGTTTATTGAGCGCCCCCTGCCTGCAAGGCTGGGCTACACCCCTTGGAACTCTCCAGCTGCTTAAGGAAAAATTGCGTCCCTCAGAGTCATTGCTGCTGCTGCTGCTGGTGGTAAGTCGCTTCAGTCGTGTCCGACTCTGTGCGACCCCATAGTCGGCAGCCCACCAGGCTCCGCCCTCCCTGGGATTCTCCAGGCAAGAACACTGGAGTGGGTTGCCATTTCCTTCTCCAATGCATGAAAGTGAAAAGTGAAAGTGAAGTCGCCCAGTCGTGTCGGATTCTTCGCAACCCCATGGACTGCAGCCTACCAGGCTCCTCCATCCATGGGATTTTCCAGGCAAGAGTACTGGAGTGGGTTGCCAGTTCCTTTTCCTAGTATAAAAGAAAAGAAGAGAGTTTTAGATTCTGTGGGCAATGTCGAAGAGCTAGATTAAACCTAGTTATGTTTTAATTTGGAAAGTGAAATGTGAGATAAGGTTTGAAATATAATTAAAATTTTAACGTAAGAATGAATAAATACTTCCTATATGACCCTGGGCTTCCCTTGTGGCTCAGCTGGTAAACAATCTGCCTGCAATGCGGGAGACTTGGGTTGGATCGTTAGGTTGGGAAGATCCCCTGGAGAAGGGAAAGGCTATTACCCACTCCAGAATTCTGGCTTGGAGAATTCCATGGAGTGGGGTCGCAAAGAGTTGGACAGGACTGAGCGACTTTCACTTTCACTATATATGACCCTACATCTGGTCTTACTCTTGAAGTTTAGGAAGGTCAATCATTTTCATCTCTAGTTCAGAGGAAACTTACTAATCAGGCTGGTTGGTTCATGTCCAGTGTCCAGTATTCTGCGGTGATGTTGTGCAGGCATATGAGAGGACAAATGGTTTCCCTTTCTTCTTACAGTGCTCTCCTATATATGAATGATGACTTTGAAGGAGGAGAATTCATATTCACTGAGATGGACGCCAAGACTGTGACTGTAAGCAAGTCTGTTCTTGCAGATTTATCTAGCATTTTTCAGTCTCACTTTTGCCATTTTCCAAGGGCTGCTGGATTTCAGATATTCCTGAGCTTGAGAATTCAAGAGGTGAACAGAGATCCAGTAAATTTCTACATCATAAAATGTTAGAAATGGAATCATCAATGAAAAATCTTCTTGTCCATTTTACATATGGGTGATTTAAAGAATATTTTTTAAGGATCATATAGTTAGTGTTAGACTTAGAACCAGAATGTAGGTCTTCAGATTCTTTTCAAGTAATTTGATGGAGACATAAAAACACCTGTTCTTAAATCACCCACTACTAGGATAAGTCACATGTCTCTGCAGAATGACTTTCATGTACCCTGGTGTCCTGTGTGCTTAGAGTGAGCATTGGTCATCATACCAGTCATTATCCAAATTACTATATGTGTATATACACATATATATATATGTATCAGTTCAGTTCAGTCGCTCAGTCGTGTCCGACTCTTTGCGACCCCATGAATCGCAGCACACCAGGCCTCCCTGTTCATCACCATCTCCCGGAATTTACCCAAACTCATGTCCATCGAGTCGGTGATGCCATCCAGCCATCTCATCCTCTGTCATCCCCTTCTCCTCCTGCCCCCAATCCCTCCCAGCATCAGAGTCTTTTCCAATGAGTCAACTCTTCGCATGAGGTGGCCAAGGTATTGGAGTTTCAGCTTCCAATGAACATCCAGGACTGATCTCCTTTAGGATGGACTGGTTGGATCTCCTTGCAGTCTAAGGGACTCTCAAGAGTCTTCTTCAACACCACAGTTCAAAAGCATCAATTCTTTGGTGCTCAGCTTTCTTCACAGTCCAACTCCCACATCCATACATGGCTACTGGAAAAACCATAGCCTTGACTAGACAGACCTTTGTCGGCAAAGTAATGTCTCTGCTTTTTAATATGCTGTCTAGGTTGGTCATCGGAGAAGGCAACCCACTCCAGTACTCTTGCCTGGAAAATCTCATGGATGGAGGAGCCTGGTAGGCTGCAGTCCACGGGGTCGCTAGCAGTCGGACACGACTGAGCGACTTCACTTTCACTAGGTTGGTCATAACTTTCCTTCCAAGGAGTAAGCCTCTTTTAATTTCATGGCTGCAATCACCATCTGCAGTGATTTTGGAGCCTAGAAAAATAAAGTCTGACAGTTCCCCAACTATTTTCCATGAAGTGATGGGACCAGATGCCATGATATTAGTTTTCTGAATGTTGAGCTTTCAGCCAACCTTTTCACTCTCTTCTTTCACTTTCATCAAGAGGCTTTTTAGTTCCTCTTTACTTTCTGCCATAAGGGTGGTGTCATCTGCATATCTAAGATTAATGACATTTCTCCCGGCAATCTTGATCCCAGCTTGTGCTTCTTCCAGCCCAGCATTTCTCATGATGCACTCTGCATATAAGTTAAATAAGTAGGGTGACAATATACAGCCTTGATGTACTTCTTTTCCTATTTGGAACCAGTCTGTTGTTCCATGTCCAGAGTTCTAACTGTTGCTTCCTGACCTGCATATAGGTTTCTCAGGTCAGGTGGTCTGGTATTCCCATCTCTTGAAGAATTTTCCACAGTTTATTGTGATCCACACAGTCAAAAACTTATATATATATATGTGTGTGTGTGTATAAATATATATATTCACATAGTTCTGGTGGTAAGTAAACCTATACTTGACACTTGATATATATACATTCACACAGACACATATGTGTTACATGTTCACACTTTGGATGAGATTCTAAACACATCATCATAGACTACAAATCAAAAGTTAAAGTCAGCCATGATGTTCCTAAATAAATTATTGTCTTTGGAAAACCAGCCTACTGAGCGCTTATAAACCATATAGCCAGCATCTTTGGTCTTTAAGTCAAACAAGCATGTAGAAAACATGCATGGTGAAAAAACAGAATTTCTGATTGAGGAGACGATTGAATTGTAAATAGATTAGGACACATTTCATTCCTCTATGCAAAGCTAAAATTACTGAAACATGTATGTAATAAACTTCAAGGATTTTCCATTATATAGGCTATTTCCACAACTCTTATACGAGTTTTATGTATTTTCCTTCACATTTTGTACACTTTTCTCAGTATCATTCAGGCCATACCAACTGGGGTTTAAGCAGATGATATTTTAAAAATTGCATTATCAGATTTAAAGGGAAAACTTATGGGAATTCTGGCTAAAATTGTCCATAAATATTGATATAATTAAGAAAAATATTCCATGTAGTTTAATATACTGTAATTTAAATGGTCATGGTGCCTCAGACTTTTTTTTTTTTAATTTTGGTAAAAAGCTTAAATTTTAACATGTCAGCATTTTGATATTTCATGATCTGGGAAATTAAATCAAGACTGATGATCTGGACTCGATTTAAATCCTGATACATGACTATCACCTTTTGAAAATCCTCTGTGCAGAACGTATTTGATTTCTGAGCTCTGTTAACAAGTTCAGAAATGCTTATATCTCACACAGTTGGAAAGGGAAATCAAACAGGTGGTTGAAAGATTTCTTTGCTTCTTCTCCATCTAGTGGCCAAAGTTGGAAATGCCCAATGTTTGAAAGTAAACCAGCCGGGAATACTATGTATAAATCGTTAATTTATGAATAACTAACATATGTGAATTCACCAGTTTCTGAATGCAAGCTCATTGTAATTTTGCTTTTTAAAGATGTGAAATCGGACACTACTTCCCTTTTAGATATTTATATTTTTAATATAAAGGTGTAACTATACACAAAAGTACTAATTTAAACAACGTTTTGATGAAAAAGTTCCAAGTTGAGAGATATATTTGCTGAAATAAGTTCTACTTTAGATGAATTGCATATGCTTGAGTTTAGGGGACGTTTTGTAGCTAATTAAAATTCTGAGATAACCAGTGCCAATAACAAAGAGAAATGGGTAGTTTTCCTTTTTACCTCTCCCCTCTTTGATTCTGGAGGGAAAATTGATTTATTTCTGGAGCAGGGAAATGCCCCCAACGTTTGGCTCCACAAGGAAGAAAATTGTTCTAAATTCTTTACTTTCAAAAAATCTGCGATTTCCTTGGTGATTCAGTGGTTAGGACTCCCTGTCTGGAACTGGGATTTGATATGGAGGAGCCTGGTGGGCTGCAGTCCATGGGGCCTCTAAGAGTTGGACACGACTGAGCGACTTCACTTTCACTTTTCACTTTCATGCATTGGAGAAGGAAATGGCAACCCACTCCAGTGTTCTTGCCTGGAGAATCCCAGGGAGGGGGGAGCCTGGCGGGCTGCCATCTATGGGGTTACACAGAGTCGGACACGACTGAAGTGACTTAGCAGCAGCAGCAGGGAGCTAAGGGGCTTCCCAGGGAGCTAGTGGGAAAGCTACTGGGAAGTGGTAAAGCTCCCTGAGAAATGGTAAAGCTCAGTTCAACAGTGCATGAACCGAGAACTTCCAGATGTTCAAGCTGTATTTAGAAAAGGCAGAGGAACCAGAGGTCAACTTGCTAAATCCATTGGATCATAGAAAAAGCAAGAGAGTTCCAGAAAAATATCTACTTCTACTTTATTGACTGCTCCAAAAACTTTGACTGTGTGGATCACGAAAAACTGTGGAAAATTCTGAAAGAGATGGGAATACCAGACCACCTGACCTGTCTCTTGAGAAACCTGTATGCAGGTCAGGAAACAATAGTTAGAACCAGGCATGGAACAATGGACTGGTTCCGAATTGGGAAAGAAGTACGTCAAGGCTGTATGTTGTCACCCTGTTTATTTAACTTAAATACAGAGTACATCATGCAAAATGCCAGGCTGGATGAAGCATGAGCTGGAATCAAGATTGCTGGGAGAAATAACCTCAAATATGCAGATGACACCACCCTTATGGCAGAGAGCGAAGCAGAACTAAAGAGCCTCTTGATGAAAGTAAAAGAGGAGAGTGAAAAAGCTGGCCTAAAACCCAACATTCAAAAAACGAAGATCATGGCATCCGGTCCCATCACTTCATGGGAAATAGACGGGAAAACAGTGGAAATGTGACAGACTTTATTTTCTTGGGCTGTAGAATCACTGCAGATGGTGACTGCAGCCATGGAATAAGAAGACACTTGCTCCTTGAAAGAAAAGCTATGACCAACCTAGACAGCATATTAAAGAGCAGAGACATTACTCTGCCAACAAAGGTCCATCTAGTCAAAGCTATGATTTTTCCAGTAGTTATGTATGGATGTGAGGGTAGGACCATAAAGAAAGCTGAGCACCAAAGAAATGATGCCTTCAAACTGTGGTATTGGAGAAGACACTTCACAGTCCCTTAGACAGCGAGGAGATCAAACCAGTCATTCCTAAAGGAAATCAGTCCTGAATATTCTTTGGAAGGACTGATGCTGAAGCCTAAGCTCCAATACCTTGGCCACCTGATGTGAAGAGCCAACTCTTTGGAAAAGCCTCTGATGCTGGGAAAGATTGAAGGCAGGAGGAGAAGGGGACAACAGAGGATAAGATGGTTGGATGGCATCACCAACTCGATGGACATGAGTTTGACCAAGCTCCAGGAGTTGGTGATGAACAGGGAAGCCTGGCATGCTGCAGTCCATGGGGTTGCAAAGAATTGAACATGACTGAGCAAGTGAACTGAACTGAGTGGTAAAGAACCTGCCTGCCAATTCAGAAGATGTAAGAGACACGGGTTTGACCCCTGGGTAGGGAAGATCCCTTGGAGGAGGGCATGACAACCCACTCCAGTATTGTTGCCTGGAGAATCACATGAACATAGGAGCCTGGCAGGCTACAGTCCCTAGGATTGCAAATAGACACAACTGAAGTGACTTAGCAGCATGCACATACACGTAACTAAGGTCCTGCAAGCTGTGTGATGTAGCCAAAAAAAAAAAATTGAAAAATCTGGAAGTTGTATAATTACTGAATGGTGGCTTAAGATTTACATTTATTGAAGACAAGTACAACACAGAGCCTTCTCTGACTTTAATCATCAGTTAGATATAAAGCAAAAGGAACTTTATTTTTATCATACTTGGAAGAAACGTGGATTATTTTGAACAGCAGTATATTTGTGAAACAGTTATTTAGGAACTTTAGTTCCTGTGTGCAAGTTTGAAAAAGATAAAATGTAATGAGTTCCATTTGCTTCATGAAAAACTAAACTCAGTGGGGCTGTGTTCCAAAAGTGTGTTTACAATCATTTAGTTAAACTTCAGAATACATTTTCTCATAGAAGCAACGTTATCAGTGGAACTTGTTTGTTTCTCCACATACCTGAATTATGAGAGGTGATTCTCTCCATTCTCTCCATGGAATGTGATGACCATTTCACCTGATAATTTTATTTCCTGAATTAGGTGTTATTTTAACCTTATCTTTGTCTTATAGATGACGAAATTGGAAACAGTCTATGTCTTCTTCAGCCCCAGGATTCCATTGTTCTTTGACAAAACTTAACTCAAGTAATTGAGTAGAAGGATAGAGAAGGGGGATTGAAGAAATGTTCACAGTTTTGAAATTGAGAGTCATGTTTTCACTTTCTTTCTCAGGCCTCTATAAAACCAAAGTGCGGGCGCATGATCAGCTTCTCATCTGGAGGAGAGAACCCACATGGGGTGAAGGCAGTCACCAAAGGCCAGAGGTGTGCTGTAGCTCTGTGGTTTACCTTGGACCCACTTTATAGAGAATTGGTGAGTTTCTGACCCCTCGCCCTCAAAAAGTCAATGAGACACCCTATAGAACTGCTTCACGAACTAATTGATCTGAAAATTCTTATGAGTTGATTCATAACCCTTCAGGAATCTTAGAGATCATGGGGGAAAAAACTTTTACA
Source organism: Capra hircus (assembly GCF_001704415.2). Classification (NCBI taxonomy): domain Eukaryota; kingdom Metazoa; phylum Chordata; class Mammalia; order Artiodactyla; family Bovidae; genus Capra; species Capra hircus. Next base: position 77,081,046 of record NC_030808.1, read on the forward strand.
GACTCCTTTCTGTCTGCTTTCCAATACTGGCTCTGTTTTCTAAGCAAGAACACATTTTCTTAATCAGATCCATGACTTAGCAGATACACATCTGATTTTTGCACTGTAAGTTAGGAAAAGGGGCTAAAAATGCAGTTCTTGATCAGATGGGTTTTTATAAGTGAATGTTTGCAGAAACAGACATCTCAGTGATATTCAGCACTCTCCTAAATTAGTCCAGAGTTTATTAACAAATTGTAGCATCAGGAGAGAACAGTCATTTTCCACTGGCCACCAGGAAGACTGATTTGTTGTCTCAACAAACCCTTAAAAAGTTCACCGAATCATTTATGAAACATTTATCGAAGACAATGAAGGGACATGAAAATTTATTATTTACTATGATTAAGTTAAATATTAAAATATTGTTATTGTCTTAGAAGTGACTGAGGACACTTAGTCTGGATAAGAGACTGTGATCTCACCCTTCTGGATGTTCTGAGCAGAGGTTATAGTGTTTGTAAGTCTGCCCAGGGGACGCTCGTAGAAGCCACCTGCCAATGCAGGAGACATAAGAGACCTGGGTTTGATCCCTGGGTTGGGAGGATCCCCTGGAGGAGGGCATAGCAACCCACTCCAGTAGTCTTGCCTGGAAAATCCCATGGACAGAAGAGCCTGGTGGGCTACAGTCCATAAGGTCGCAAAGAGTTGGACATGACTGAAATGACTTAGCACGCACAGCACATGAAGCTATAGAGGAATGAATTAAATCCTATAGATACAGCCCCTGAGAGGAATATCTAGGCTCAACATAAGGACTAACTTTCAAACCATCTCCACCATTTGGTAGAGTTCTCTTCTTTGGAAGCACAGAGCTACTTGTCACTAGATGACTCCAGTCACAGCCTCAGCAACTTCTTGGCATGGAAAGCTGAGCCTGAACCTGAACCTGAACCTGAATCTTCATGGCAGGGGCTACACCAAATGACTTCAAAGTCTCCTCCAGCCTTGAGCCTTAATGAAGCTATGAAATTCTAGTCTTTAAACTGGCATGCGAACCAGTTTTCCTCTTTAGACCCCTACATTGGATCCAATTGCATCAGAAAGAATTTAAAGTGAATTTCTCTTTCCTATATACTATTTTTGCCATGCAAACCTAACTCAGTTTTTAGGCCTCATTTCTAAACATTCTTTCACATGTTTCACACATGTTTATAACAAATCTACTGTGTTCTTGGAAAACTCTACTAGGTGGGCCCTGGGGGCACATGATTGAACAAGGCAGAGCTTTGACCACAAGGAGCTTGGAGAGGCCAACAGGAGAATGATGGGGAGAAGCAGCCATCTGATTTGCAGGGAGATATCAAAGGAGACTTACTTACATAGAAAGTGTTGGTCGCTCAGTCGTGCCCAGCTGTTTGCGACCCCATGGATGGCAGCCCACCAGGCCTCTGTCCGTGGGATTTTCCAGGCAAGGATACTGGAGTGCCATTTTCCTTTCCTTCTCCAGGATTGTTAGCATAGGGCAACCCTAAAAGAGCAGAGGATGACAGCTGGGCACAAAAGAGAGAAAGAACAGTCCTGACAGAGGGAGCAGGGCAGGGAGAGATCTGAAAACATCACAAGGGACTGAATAGTTAGTCGCCTTTACATGTGATTCCTCTCTCCTCTCGCCTCTCCAAGGCCAAAATGCCAGTGTTCCCCACATCACCCCTTCTTGACTAAAGAATCTAGGTACACGAGTACACAGTGGAGAGAACAACATTGTTGGAGAATTGTCTGTTTTTTAATCTTTAGTGTTAAACAAACATTTAATCTGTTTTATTATTCAGTATCTCAGCCTCTCCTTCAAGATATTTGTTTCTATCAAAATAAGCTCACACACACACACACACACACACACACACACACACACACACACACACACAAATAACACAAAGTTCTCTTTTGTCCTTCCTAACCTGGAAAGTAGTAGGGAAAATCCTCCAGTTTCCAGGCTGTGGTGACATCTAGTGGTCACAGAAGAAAATGACCAAAGCTTCTATAGCAGCTACCAGGAAAATCTGGCCTATGACATGATTCCCAGACTTTGCTCCACAATGTAGTCAACTGGGGATCTTTACAAACTATTGACATTTTGGCTCCCACATTTAAAAATCCTAGATTGATTAATTTAGGTGTAGGAAGTTTTAGAAATTCCCCAGATGATTTCAATGTGTAACAAAGTTTGAGAGTCCCTGAGTTGTTGAGTCGCTCAGTCATGTCTGATACTTTGTGACCCCGTGGACTGCAGCATGCCAGGCTTCCCTGTCCATCACCATCTCCTGGAGTTAGCTCAAACTCAGGTCCATCAAGTCGGTGATGCCATCCAACCATCTCATCCTCTTGTCCGCTTCTCCTCCTGCCTTCAATCTTTCCCAGCATCAGGGGCTTTTCAAATGAGTTGTCTCTTCACATCAGGTGGTCAAAGTACTGGAGCTTCAGCTTCAGCATCAGTCCTTCCAATGAACATTCAGGAGTGATTTTCTTTAGAATTGATTAGTTCGATCTCCTTGCAGTCCAAGGGGCTCTCAAAAGACTTCAACACCACAGTTCGAAGGCATCAATTCTCTGGTGCTCAGCCTTTTTTATTGTCCAGCTCTCACAGCCTTACACAACTACTGGAAAAACCATAACTTTGACTATGTGGACCTTTGTTGGCAAAGTAATGTCTCTGCTTTTTAATATACTGTCTAGGTTTGTCATTGCTTTTCTTCCAAGGAGCAAACACCTTTTAATTTCATGGCAGCAGTCACCGTCTGCAGTGATTTTGGAGCCCAAGAAAACAAAGTCTGTCACTGTTTCTATTGTTTCCCCATCTGTTTGCCGTGAAGTGATGGGACCCAGTGCCATCCTCTTCATTTATTTGAATGTTGGGTTTTAAGCCAGCTTTTTCACTCTCCTCTTTCACCTTCTCAAGAGGCTCTTTAATCCCTCTTCACTTTTTGCCATAAGGTGTCACCTGCATATCTGAAGTTATTGATATTTCTCCCCAAAATCTTGATTCCAGCTTGTGCCTCATCCAGCCCGGCTTTTTGCATGACATGTTCTGCATATAAGTTAAATAAGCAGGATGACAACATACAGCCTTGATGTACTCCTTTCCCAATTTTGAACCAGGAGTTAGGCACCTCCTTTCAGGTTAAATCCTTGAGCAAAGAAAGCCTGCCTTTCAAGACGTCATCAGAGCTGGCAGACTTACATGCTCATTAGAGTTTACTTTAAAGGCATTACATTCTCAAGGAGTATTAAGCATCATAAATTCTTAAGGATGCCCAACATTAGAAGCTTTGATTCCTTGTTAGAGAGTTCCATCTCTCTTTTCAACTTCTTTTCTTTCAAGAGAGACAAAATTGCAAGTCTCTTGTACAGTCAGATCAGAGCATTTTGTATCTATATCCATTTGCTAATCAGCGAGGTGTTTTCCCTGCATTAATAAAGTAGTACTCATGCAGGGGCTTCGCTAGTGGCTCAGAAGTAAAGTGTCTGCCTGCAATGCAGGAGATGCAGGAGACGCAGGTTCAATCCCTGGGTTGGGAAGACGCCATGGAGGAGGAAATGGCAGCCCCCTCCAGTATTCTTGCCGGGGAAATCTCATGGACAGAGAAGCCTGGCAGTCTGCAGTCCATGGGGCTGCAAAGAGTCAGACACAACTGAGCATGCACACACACACTCACACATTTTATTTGGACATTATGACAACTATTTGGTCTTCTGTTATTTAGTATATCTGGAGCGATTTTCCTGGTGGCTCAGATGGTTAAGCATCTGTCTACAATGCGGGAGACCCAGGTTCGATCCCTGAGTCGGGAAGATCCCCTGGAGAATGATGGCAATCCACTCCAGTACTATTGCCCGGAAAATCCCATTGACAGAGGAGTCTGGTAGGCGACAGTCCATGGGGTCGCAAAGAGTCGGACATGACTGGTCCTTGTAGGTGCTTTTATGTCAACATTATGCTCAATTATAAACTCTTAAATAAAGGGGCTTTTATTATCAAGTCATAAAATAATCAAGTTCTTTGTGTCACTTACTTTGCTGGGAACTGTGCTGGAGACTACCTATAGGAGATGCAAATTATTTTAAGCATAACTTTTATCTTCAGGGAACTTGAAGTCAAAGTGAAGAGACAATACAGGGACCTGAGTAATTAAAACCCAAGGCAAAATTCAGCAAGAATTCTTAGAGCCAAAAATGCATGGTGTTCATGGAGCAGAAAGAGGGAACCAGCAAAGGTTTCATGGAGGAGATGGCATTTAACAGGAGCCTTAAAGGATGAGCATGATTTCTTAAGGGAGAGACATTTCTGGCATGTTAGACATCTACCCATGTATTTATTCATCAACGATTATACTGTGCTGTGCTGTGTCCAGTCACTCAGCCATGTCCGACTCTTTGGGACCCTGTGGACTAGAGCCCACCAGGCTCTTGTGTCCATGGGATTCTCCAGGCAAAAATACTGGAATGGGTTGACATGTCCTCCTCCAGGGGATCTTCCCAAGCCAGGGATACGACCTGTGTCTCCTGTGTCTCCCTCACTGCAGGCCAATTCTTTACCACTGAGCCATCCTGATAAATGTTTGTTGCTTTTCTGGGCGCAGGAAATAGAACAGTGCCCCTCCAATGACAAGATTCCCTGGTTTCATGGAGCTTAACTTCTAGTGGAAAAAGGCAACACATAAATAAAGAATAAACAGCTGAAGGATTTTCAGGTAGTGAGAAATGATGTGTGGGAAAGAAAATAAGACAACTGATTTGAAAGTAAAACGGAGGGGGTAGCAAAGTGTGAGAGGGCTCTCCAGACGAATGAAAGGAAGAAGCCAACCATGATAAAGGTCTTGGGAGGAGTGTTCCAGGGGAGAAGAGGTTGTAAAGGCCCAAAGATAAGAAGGAGCACAGAATGGTCAAGAAGCAAAGAAAGCCAAGGTGTCCAGAACATGGTATGCGAGGTAGAGAATGGGCTGAAAGGAGAACACAGAACAAGCAGCAGTTAGACTTGATGAGCTGTTTAGGAAACATGAATTCTCTTCCAATGTATTCTGTAAGATGGCATAGAAGAAAATCCGAACAAAGTTTTTGACCTGCCCAATGGGAAAGGAGCCATGTCCCTTACCCTTTCCCCTGCCTCCCCCAGTCCTGAGAATTACAGGATAGGAAAGACTGCTGTAGCTAACATGTCATAGTAGAGAAGGTGAAAAGATGTGGGGGACTGGAGATGTCATTTGGAAGTAGGCCGACTGGGTCAATGATGGCAGAGCGGTAAGAGAAACACAGGATGTGATGGAAGCAGCGTTTAAATCCTAGGGACACTCAGCCTAGACTAGGATGAGGAAGGCCTTCTCAGAGCACTGTATTCAGAGATCTCAAGGTAAGTCAGGAAGGTAGAGTGTAAGGGGAGGTGAAAGGAGACGACAAGGTGAATTGAAGAAGAGAGAGAAGTCCGAGTCCTTACAAGCGCATCAAGAAAGGTGGACCCAGAGCATCCAGCAATGGGAACCCATGCAAGGGCTGTGAGCAGTGAGCTGGAAAGGCAAGTGGTCCTGATTCCAGTGCAGAGGGTCCAATAGGAGCATGTGGGAGGGGGTGTGACACAGATCAATTTGAAAGCTACCACAGCAATTAAGTTAAGAGACAACAGGATCCTCAAGCAGGAGCGATTTTTCCTGCCACTGTGCAGCTGGCAGTTTAGAGTTGTTTTTGGTTGTCACAACTTGGACTTGGTTGCCACTGGCTACCTGCAGTAGACAGAGCCAGAGATGCTGCTAAACACTCTCAATGCACAGGACACCTCTCCACCGCCCCCCCCACCCCCCCGCAACAAAGAGTTATTGTCTGCTCTAAAATGTCAACAGGGCCAAGCTTGAGAAACAGTGGCCTAAACTAAGGCAACAGTTCAGTTCAGTTCAGTCGCTCGGTTGTGTCCGACTCTTATGACCTCATGGATTGCAGTACACCAGGCCTCCCTGTCCATCACCAACTCCCAGAGTCTATTCAAACTCATGTCCATCAGGTCAGTGATGCCATCCAACCATCTCATCCTCTGTCGTCCCCTTCTCCTCCTGCCCTCAATTCCTCCCAGCATTAGGTTCTTTTCCAATGAGTCAGCTCTTAGCATCAAGTGGCCAAAGTATTGGAGTTTCAGCTTCAACATTAGTCCTTCCAATGAACACCCAGGGCTGATATCCTTTAGGATGGACTGATTGGATCTCCTTGCAGTCTAAGGGACTCTCAAGAGTCTTCTCCAACACCACAGTTAAAAGCATCAATTCTTCATCGCTCAGCTTTCTTTATAGTCCAACTCTCCATACAAGACCACTGGAAAAACCGTAGCCTTGACTAGACGGACCTTTGTTGACAAAGTAATGTCTCTGCTTTTTAATATGCTGTCTAGGTTGGTCATAACTTTCCTTCCAAGGAGTAAATGTCTTTTAACTTGATGGCTGCAATCACCATCTGCAGTGATTTTGGAGCCCCCAAAATAAAGTCAGACACTGTTTCCACTGTTTCCCCATCTGTTTGCCATGAAGTGATGGGACTAGATGCCATGATCTTCGTTTTCTGAATGTTGAGCTTTAAACCAGCTTTTTCACTCTCACTTTCATCAAGAGGCTCTTTAGTTCTTCACTTTCTGTCATAAGGAAGGTGTCATTTGCATGTCTGAGGTTATTGATGTTTCTCCCAGCAATCTTGATTCCAGCCTGTGCTTCCTCCAGCCCAGCGTTTCTCATGATGTACTCTGCATAGAAGTTAAATAAGCAGGGTGACAATATACAGCCTTGATGTACTCCTTTTCCTCTTTGGAACCAGTCTGTTGTTCCATGTCCAGTTTGAATTGTTACTTCCTGACCTGCATACAGGTTTCTGAAGAGGCAGTTCAGGTGGTCTGGTATTCCCATCTCTTTCAGAATTTTGCACAGTTGATTGTGATCCACACAGTCAAAGGCTTTGGCATAGTCAATAAAGCAGAAATAGATGGTTTTTCTGGAACTTTCTTGCTTTTTCAATGATCCAGCAGATGTTGGCAATTTGATCTCTGGTCCCTCTTAGGCAACAGTAAGTGCACTGAAAAGAAAGGGGCAGAAACAAGGGGCAGAACAGAGAGGACTAAGTGGTATATCAGATCCGAGAAACCATCATCAGGCTTTTGGGGTAAATGTGGAAGTCATGGTGGTCTTTAATGAGAGAGGAATTCTGTGGAGAGGACAGAGTAGGTCTGCGGGGGAGAAGCTGCAGGATTCAGCTTGAGCACTGAGCTGGAGAACTGAGTTGGAGATGTCTGTGGGACCACAAATTAGAAATGGAAGTTGCAGTTGAATATATAAGATTTCTTGACATGAGAGGAGTCTTGGAAGGTAACTGCTGAGTACACAGGGAAGTCAGCAGAAGGCACCTGGATAGGGATGGAATGAGGCTACATCTTTAGCTGGATTTAGCGTCCGTTCATGTACAGATGATGCCTGGAAATACTGGGGGAGCATCTGGCAGTGGCATCGCTTGTAACAGTGGTGTTTATATTGTCTTTTTTCTACAGGAGCGAATACAGGCCGATGAAGTGATCGCAATCCTGGATCAAGAACGGCAAGGGAGGCACAATATCAATCCCAAAGATGAGCTATAAAAATGAGAAAAAGAGTCTCTATCAAATATTTATTTAAATTGTTAATCTTATGAGAACTTTTTTATTTTTGTACAGAGCCACGGTATAAATTAACAAGTTAATATGAGTCAGCAGATCTCCCTTCTGTGCCTAAGGATGCTTGCTTTGCCTCAGTCTGTCTGTCTGTCTTGGTTTTCTCAGCAGATTGTCTTTCAAAGCCCAGTCACCCCTTCCCCACCGTGCGCCCGCGCACACATATACAGACTTCATTTGCTGCAGATCCTAAAACTCAAGCAAAAAGAATAAGTCCGTTCCTGGCGAAACAACAACTCCCATGCATGCCCAGATCTAAAGTTAGAATGTGATCGGACTCAGAAGGCCTTTCTGGCTCCGTGCCTTTCAGCCACTGTCTCCCAGAGCTGATGGCTGTGACTCTGAAGAGTCCATGGTGAGGTCAGAACTGCTTCAAGTCACTGCCCTGAGGGCCCCCCAGGCTCTGCAAAGGAACAGCTCTGATGAAGACTGTGAGATGGAGGGGTCAGCCTTCCCAGGTCTGGGTGGAGTTTTTGATTCTGGTGTTTTTAACATAGAGCACTCTTACACTGGAAGCTTTGATTCACCCCCCACTACGTGCTAGTCCAGAAAGGACTGCCCTAGGAGTGTTGTCTTTAAAAAGCATTGTCCAAGGGTTGAAGTAGGATGGCTCTTCATCCCAGAGATTCTGAAAGAATCTGAATGTGGGCACCATGGCTACATTGCCCGAGAGAGGGATGTTTCGTTCTTCAGGGAGAAAAAAATGGATTTCTGGTTGATTCTGCTCTTATCTGAGTGTATTTTGAGCCCCTCCCTTCCCCTTCTCCCACCTTTGGTGCTCTCCAGCTCATGGATTTTAGTGTTTGTATCTGATTTGTTTAATAAAGGGAGGCTTGTTTTAATATCCAGCATTTGTTTTTCTTCTCACAAATGTTTGGTTTATCTCCAGGTAATCCAAACAGGAGCTTTGGGGACCACCCAGGGATAATATTGGGTCACGGTTCATTTTGTTGGCAGGGGCTTGGGGCTGCAAGGAAGGTATGAACATTCCTTCTGAAGAAACAGGGATAGTTAGCAAAAATGTGTTAATCCAGAGAGTATCTGGGGTCCCTGATGCTAGTTCTGTGGAAGATACTACCAAGAGAGTGTTTTGCGGGGGTGGGGAATGAGGTTATTCTAGCCGAGAGAGTCTGCTCCACTAAGCCAGGGGAGATCACCTACCTTTTTGATGGGCAGTGGTAGAGGCTATAGCCCTTAAGAAAACCAACAGATAAAAGCATTTTCTAAGGACTTATCTTGTGGTCCAGGGGCTAAGACTACTCCCAATGCAGCAGACCCAAGCTCCATCCCTCGTCAGGGAGCTAGGTCCCACATGTTGCAACGAAGATCCTGCACTAGGAGTTCGGCAAGAAAGTCTGCAACACGCTGCAGCGAAAATCAAAGCTCCCGCATGCTGTAATGAAGACCCGGCACAGCCAGATAAATACTTTAAAAGAATAGCAACAAGATGTTCAATCATTATTTAAAAATCGATAAAAATCACAGTTACTTTCTGCCATTTATGATCTTGGGTAGTGGTAAGAACATTCATCCTTTGAGACTGAAAAATTGATGGCACATAATGATTTGTGTGCCATCTGTTTTTCACCCAACCCTCTGGTTGGGGCAGCGGAAAGAGCATTAGATTATAATCCCAACCCGATCAAATATGCTCTGCTGTGTGACCTGGAGCTAGTCTCTTTCCTTTTCTGGGCTTCAATCTCCTCTGAAAATGACATCATTGCCAGTAATTATTTCCAGAAACCGTCCCTCTTGATCTAAATACAAAACAAAGCCAAAAGAAAACAAACCTAAAACTCTGATTTTAGAAATATTCACAAATACCAAATTTACTTCTACTAACATTTGGAGAGTTGTGAATGGGTTCATTATGTGTGTATGTGATTTTAAAACCCGGAACCTAATTTTAGGTCTGAAATTCCCTGAGCTTTTGGAACAGGAGGTTGCTATTTGTCTGCTCCTTTACTGAGAAGTGTTTGCTGACGCTCAGATTTGCTAATAGGAGGTTCTGGCCAAGGATCTAATTTCTGTTTTCTGGCAACAAGGCATCAACAAAGAAAACTGTCTTTGGCTCAGTGCGGTCCCCGCTTCCTGGGTGCTCCTGGTGCTCTGGGAGCGGCCAGGACTCCAGCACCGAGTCTGCCTTTCCGTCCCACAGGCAGTGAGCAGAGGCCTCAGGAGATGGGCGTCAGGGTAAATCCCCATCTTGTACCATCCCTGACAACACAGAGTTGTTATTCCTGTTGTGCCGGCTACCGGGGTTGGGTTCTCTACTTGGGACATCACGTAGACACTCAGGCATTTGTGTTCTAATCTGCCCCACATCAAACCATACATAATTTCATTCAAATATTAGGGAGTGTCATCAGATGATTTTTAGAAGATTGGGCTTGGAAATCACTTTCTATGTGATGTCTGGTCCCTTGTGTAGAAGGATGGGAAAGTTCATTAGAATTTCTTAAGTTTTCAGAGCTAAAGGAGGCTGTAGAAATTGCAATTCAATTCTTTCTGTCTGGGAGGAAATTGAGACTCAGAGGTTGAAGAAATGATTGTGTGGTTGCATAATTCGAGCAGGAAGAGCTGGGGCTTCTGAATTGACTTGTACGAGAATACTGGCCCAGGGCGCGTCCTCTAGAAGACGGGTAACTTCTTCTCTTTGGCCAAAGATGGTACTTGGTCATAAGTCCATGGATGGACCTGCAGTTCAGTGAGGACCTGCAGGACTGTGTTCAGAAGTGATGTCTTTCTCTAATTCACTGTAAAGTGCTATATGTGCTTGAGACAGCCCAGGCTAAAAGCCCAGTTTTTATGACTCCAAGTCTAGGACTCTTCATCTCTGTCTCATGGGGAGCTACCTCTCACCCTGATGACTCTGCCTTGTGTAAAAAGCTCACAGTATTACAAAGCTTCTGCTTTCTCCTGTATTGTTGGATTGAATGCTTAAGACACAGGACGGGTTCTCACACTAGAAACCCCAGGAGGTGTTCGGGGTCCAGATTATGAGGCCCGTTTGGCAGAAGAGGAAAGAGAGAGCAGTGAAGTGAAGTCAGAGCCTATGCCCACTGGGCTTAGAGGGTGCAGGTCTGAGGCAGAAGCAGTCTTTTGAACAGGAAGAAAAACAAGTACCAGCTTGTTTGCTTCCAGGCATGCCTCCTCTGAAATAGTACATTCATGTAAAGAACAGAGTTAGATTTTTATCAAACCTAAACTTTTCCTCCTTTCTTATTTTCCCGTTGATGTGTGAAGGCATATTTCCCCTTCTCTCCTTGGAGAGGGATTGAATGTGGTTGCAAAATCCAGTGAAACACCAGGCACTGGGCCCTGCTTTCATGACGCTCACCAAAGGGAAGAAGGTTCTAGTCAGGTGCCATTCTCCACCCTCTCCAAGGCAGAAAGGGTCTGGAACTTCTGTTTCCTCTTGAGAAAACCCCGACTCAGAACAGACCCGTTTTCTTAGAAGTGGGGGGTCCTTTCCTCAGAGCCCCGAATGTGAATTGCTTGACAGGGAAATTTTAGTTTTAACATGGTTTTCATCACTGCTTTGTGCATAGAATTTTTTGGCACTTTTTCAGCTGAGGAGAAGCCATGGAATGAGTCAGTGCCATTTAATAATATATATCTATGAATTTTAATTGAAGTACAAATGCTAAATTATTTCACATAAGACAGCCACGGGGAAAATCTCCCTCACTGACGTCAAGAAAGGAGGTAATGAGGGCCACCTCACTAGATCTTGATGCGAAGAATTAGGCATGCTGAGGTGACTGACAATGGTAGGGCGGAGAAGTGGGGAAAGGTGGAACTGGTCCCACATCCAAAGCTCTTCGCAGAAACAGGAACCATTTGGCAAAACGCCCCCAAACCACAAGTTAAATTGGCCCTTGGGATGATCCTGGTTGCATCCTGCCAAGAAATCTGTGATGTGAAGTGACCTCCTCCACACAGTCCCTCTTCCCACCCACAAATCTACTCCCAGATAATGCGATGTTTCCAGCATGAGATGTAAGGGCCCCTACTGTTCCAGACCTGCATGATTTCTTCAGACACACTGAGATACATAACACCCACCACTGTTTGGGCTCGCTGCTGGCTTGGAATTGCAGATTCATGGTGTCAGAGCTTCCTCCTTCCCACCTCCCACCAGGTAGTCACGGTGTTTTATCTCCCCACTGCTGATCTCAGAGGCCAGACGACCTCAAGTCTGGAACAATCTGATCTTATATCCTGGCTTTCTCTACAATAGATGGCATCTCCCATGTGAAAACCTGGCTGAGTCACTCACCTCTGCATTGAAAGATCTTATAAAGGGCTCACAAGACAGATAGCCAAACAAAAGATTCCTGTTCTCTCTTCTCCTGACATGCATTGCTAGGGAGGAAAATCTGAATGCTCTGTTAATTCAATATACAACCCCCTTTTTCTGTTCACTTGCTATGATACCCCTGAGGGGAAGGTGAACAAAATGAGATTCACCCTTTCTTTCCTTGTTTAGGCTATTAGAGATTGAGGCTACAGATGGGTTTGACAACCTTTCTACCTTAACAGCCCTTCTATAAGCCATCTTCTGCTTTGGAAACTCCAATCACCTCCGTTCATCTGAGTGTCCTCTTGAAATTGGGAATTGAGGGTCATCCAACCTTTCTGGGAACACTTGCCCTTGGCCCACCATATCAGATTCAGGTAATTTCCCTCATGACAGAGGTACCTAAAAAGGCCCTGGAAATCCTACCTAGACCCCCATAAATTATCCTTGCTCCTCCCAAGCTGATGCTGTTACCTCTGAATTGCTATCTGATGATAGGTGGGGAGAAAGATGGGGACCAGACAAGTAGGGTTACCTGTAAAGTCTCATCTTTTTCCACTTGTAAATCATATGTCCCATTGTTTCAAAGGGTTGTAATCATGGGTGGCATTTACGAAGCTTTTTTTTATGGTCTTGAAGCACTTGGCAGTCAAATGAAAGTACATAATTATCCTGAGAGACACATCAGTGCAATCTTCATTTTGTAAACAGAGAAAAGGAGCAGGAACAGGAAAGGAGGTATAGGAAACCTCTGGTCATTTAGGAATTCATTCCTGAGATACGTTGTGAGCAGCTACTTAGTAGCGGGTTTAGAGAAGTGTTCAAAAATGAGTATGATTTTATCCCCTCCTTTAAGAAATTCAAAGTAAAGTGGAAAAAATAGATGTAAAGGAATGAAAAATTTAAAATGAGGCAAGTGTGGTGACAGGAGGGCTACAATAGAGGCAGGTACAAAAAAGGCCATATGAGTTCAGAGAAGGGAGTGGCTGGAGGGAGGGAGAGCTTAACAGAGAAGGTGGCAGTTACGTTGGGTCTTGAGTGCCTGTCTGTCACCAATAAGCAGAAATGAGCCACGATGGCCTCAGCTGAAAAAGTGGTTTAATTTGAGCTTGTTGGTTTCTTGGGTTCTAAAATACTAACCTTTCAGAAGAGCTGGAGAGTTTATTTTATGTGTTTAAAGATTTTTTTTTGACATGGACCATTTTTAAGGTTTTTATTGAATTTCTTACAATATTGTTTATGTTTTTTGGCTGCAAGGCATGTGGGATCTTAACTCCCAATCAAAACCCACACCCCTTGCATTAGAAGGTGAAATTTCAACCACTGGACCACCAGGGAAGTCCATGGAGAGTTTATTTTAAAGTTGGTGTTTTGAATGTGGGGAGGGATGAGATTTTTACTACAAATTGCCCTGGGAATGCAAGTTAATGAATGCTGTGAAAATCCAAATAAATACCAATTTAAAGGGGGCTTTATTTTATTCCCTTGTCAGGAGGTTTATTTAAGTGGGTGGAGAAAAGCCACTAAGGATCAGGCTTCTTGATTAAAAGTAGAGCCCCAGCGGGTGCCAGAAAAAGCTGAGGGGAACCTCACCTTTCAGGTCAAGATCCGTGAAGTTGCCCAGTGGCACTTTCCTCTGTCCATGGGTCCAAGAAACCTCTCATTCCATATGCCCTGGGGCCAGCCACTCTCTCAAATTCTTACACTTTCGTCTCACAAATGGGAAAAATGATGATATTCCAGCCCATCTGAGGATATTCAGGTGTGTTGTCTGCAAAACCTAAAGCATCTGGTAAAATCAGTCAAGCTTATTGTAAAACCAGAAAACTATGGGATGTTTTAGTAAGGACATTTCCTTCACTGTCATGCAGGGAACAGAGTTTCAGCAGCTTTGGGACTCCTTGGAAGCAAACTGTCTCCAACAGACATTGCTGGGGACCTTCTACCTCATTTAAAACCAGAGTCCAATAAAACATCATGCAATAAATTGTCCAGTCACACTTATCGTGTCTGTTCTCTGTACCTGTTTTTGGTTTGTTAAAACTTGTAAATGCTTTTGAAGGTCTTAAGCAATCATACTGCTTGATTTTAGAATAAATTATAGAATACCTGAGACTTAGAAGCCAACTTCAAGACTTCCGGTCACCAGAATAATATTCTGAGCTCTCATAATACTCTACCGTTTAGCAACACTTACTGAACAGATACACCAGGATTTTTGTGGTATTTGAAGTTCAGTGTTTCAGGACATGTTTTTGTCATGAGATAATATGAATTAGAATTATATTTATTTGGAGTCATTATTGGTAAAAAAAAAAAAAAATGCTATTCAGATGTTTTTCTTCTTCTCAGCATCCCAGATAAGAGCTTCCCTGGTGGCTCAGTGGTAAAGAACCCACCTGCCAAGCCAGAGACCTAGGTTTTATCCCTGGGTCAGGGAGATCTCCTGGAGGAGGAAAGGGCAACCAACTCTAGTATTCTTTCCTGGAAAATCCCATGGACAGAGGAACCTGGAGGGCTATAGTCATAGGGATCTCAAAAGTGTTGGACATTACTTAGTGACTAAACAACAACAATAATCCCAGAGAAAGTTATAACAATATTTTTAGCAGAATTGGGTTCTGAGAAGTCTTAATTTGCAGTTTATTCTACCTTTAGTTACTTCTAGTCAAGAACAGGCATTAAGGCATCACGGGGCCTCCATGGACTCCACAGTGCCGAGATTCCTGGAGGGTGTTCCATTTTCCTTCATTGTTTAGCATTGTGGTCACTAAGTGTTCCACAGTCTCCCAGGAGACAGGACCATTATTCACACAGAGGGAAAAAGAAACCCATAATAGATGAACAAATTGACTTCAGTTCACAATAGATGTTAGTTTCCCAAATAAAAAATAAGTGTACTAAGGATGCTCTGCAGTTCTGATCACTTTTTTTTTCTGAAAAGTCAGGAGGCAGGAGGAATTACTGTAAGTTGATCTGATTCCAAGTCTCCCCACTCCTCCAAACTCCAGTGGAAATCCAGAAGGAGGTTCCTGTCTTCAGTAAGATGGTTGATACCGCTGCACAGGGAGGGTGCCAGGTCTGATTCCAGCTCTGTTCCAACACGCTCTGGTTTCCTCACGGGGAGCACTCTGAGTCTTCTCTGAACTTTCAAGCCGCAGGGCTGAGGATATAGATTTTTCTTCCAGACGTTTGGCTTCTGAATAATGTTTTTTGTCTCTAAGGGTCATAAAAGTATATCTGATGCTGCTCCCTGTACCATGAACTTCTCTTTGAAGCACCAGTGAGCCACTTCAAAGGCTCAGCACCACACAGACAGGAAGATGCTGTTCCTGGGTCTCTGCTCTACCAAAGTGTGCCCACCAGCCTGGGACACTTTGCCTGCCAAGACTCTTAAAGACCAGGCGTCAGATACATCAAATGTGACAAATTGACATGCTGAAAACTTTAACCATCCTGCCTTCAAAACCAGCCTAGAATATCCATCATTCTTTGAACTCTATGGGGAAAAGAAATGCATCAGTTACATGCAGACTGATTTACAAATTGTGCAGAAAGCTAACTGAAAGGTCCTCAAAGCTCAGCACAGAGTGCTCATAGTCACCATTCAGTCCGCAGTGAACTGTCCAGAGCTGGTTAGACTGGGGAGGTCAAGCCTGCAGTAGAAACACAAGGAAGAATCATGATCAAAATAAGGATTTGTACTGATATTACAGCAAATGAAGATTGCTGCAAATAACAGATCATAGGTTGAAAGGAGCCTTAGAGAGCATCCATTCACACATCCCTTATTTTAGAGTTGGGGAAACTGAGGCCCAGAGAAAGTTATTCACCCAACTTTATTATGAAAGTTACTGCTGGAATCTGACCTTAAGTCTCAGGTAGCCCAACCCCTCATCCAGAGCCCCATACCGAGAGACAGTGTGCCATAAAAAGGAAGGCTCAGATTTTATACCTTCCAGACTTGGAAACCCTTGTTAACTTTACCAGGTCTCTGATAATGGTCGCATTTATTATCATCTCATTCTCCATGTTTGCATCTATAAAGGACTAGTAATACCTATCTGATGCGTTGTCATGAAATTTAACTGAGGTAATAGAAGGAAAATGATTCTTGTTCAAAAGCAGTTGTTACTTTTACTGTATCACCTCAACAGAAGACAAATGGATTGGACTATGATTTCTCTAGCAATACTTTCCCAGCTATCACAACATTTTTTAATGTGTTCTCCCATGAGGCATTTCGGAATTGCCAAAGTTAATTTTCATACAATTAGATTTAAGATTCATTTCTGGCCAAAAATAACACACTTATTGATGGGGCAGGGACACAAGAGAAGAGAAACTTGTTATACAAAATCAAGAGGGTGTTTTAATTCCAAATTGGCTCTCAATTATCAGTCTAGAAAGGATATTCTTGCCTTTCCTGTAGCCCCTTTGTCTGACCTTTCTGACTTCCTAGCCTCCCTTGCACTGAGACTTTTTGGTGATTTTGCCCCATCCTCTCTGTCCCAGCATGTTGAAAGTCATAATTTTTATGCATTCCTTTTACTAAACATTCTCTGCCTTGTTTTTCCACTGTGCAAAAAATACAGAATCATTGCTTAGCAGCAGAGGGCACTGTCAGCATACTTTGCTTTAAGGGGTTAAAAAAAAGATATGCTTCTGAACATGCATTCATTCATTCGTTTTGACGAGTCTTGATTTAACATCTATTGTGTGTTCAGTATTATGAGGAACGCTAAGGCAACAGGGGAACTGATAGTTCGGTTGGGAAGGCTATATAGTGAAAGATGATATGCAAGGTACCTGAACAGACACAAAGAACAGGTGTTCAGGGGAGGTGGTTTGAAGAGAGCAGAGTTCAAAGAAGGCTTCAACAGCCTGGGAAGAATTTTTGAGGGGATTGGTCTAGAGTTGTACCTTAAATGGTGAGTCGGACATAGAATGGCAAGGATGGGAGAAGCAGAAGGTAAAAGTGAAGAGTCTTGCATTGCCATGGACATCGACGCCATAACCATAGTAACTACTACTCTGATGAGTATTACTTCTGCCTCTTAAAATAGTCATCACAGAGCTGCAATGAACATTGGAGTGTGACCCTATATGCAAGACAGCAAAAGAGACACAGATGTAAAGAACAGACTTTTGGACTATGTGGGAGAAGGTAAAGGTGGGGCGATATGAAGGAAGAGCATTGAAACACAAATATTCCCATATGTAAACTAGATGACCAGTGAAAGTTTGATGCATGAGGAAGGGCACTCAAAGCTGGTGCTCTGGGACAACCCAGAGGGATGGAGTGGGAGCGAGGTGCGTAGGGGTTTCAGGATGGCGGGACACCTGTACATCAGTGGCTGATTCATGTCAATGTATGGCAAAAACCATCACAATGTTGTAAAGTAATTAGCTTCCGATTAAAATAAATAAATTAATTAAAAACAATAACAAAAAACAGTCATCATAGCCATGTGCTTGGAGGATTTCACAACCATGACCTTGTTTGGCCTTTAATGAAATCCTGCCACTTCAGCTCTATAGGTATTATGTTAATTTAACTAATAAAAACATTGAGACCCTTAGAGGAAAGGTGACTTGTTTAGAGTCACGGTCTCTCTTGGGGCTAGGATCCCCAAACAAGTTTTTCTCCCAGCAAATACAGCAGGAAACTGTGGCTCTCATGACACAGACTCTCAGAGCAAAGAGATTTGGGGATCCAGAGTAACAGGATAAGCTTCAGCTGTCATTCTGGCTTCGGGTTACTGAGGGCTTGACCGAAAGCTAGACTGCGGTATTGGGTCTTGATCCTGTAAACCTCAGAAAGGCTTCTGAGGTTTGGGGAAACTAGAGATGGGTGGTTTTTGACTGCAGTTGCATTGCAAAGCTGGCCTGTGAGGGAATAGAAGAAAAGGAGAGAAACTGAGATAAAAATGAAAATATGACAGGATTTGAGGCTGTGGGTGGCAACAAGTGGAAGTACTCTGCTCCTGGTGGGAGGTAATTTTAATATTGCCTTTAAATGATGGCACATAGAAATAATATTACAAAGCAGATTGACATTACAGTTTCTAAAACTTATTTTATTAAATATGTTAATAAAATATTTTTATTAAAATATAGTTGACTTACAATGTTGTGTTAGTTTCTGCTGTACAGCAAAGTGATTCAGTTTTATATACATATATATGTATATATACATATGTGTGTGTGTGTGTGTGTGTGTGTGTGTACATGCATGCTAAGTCACTTCAGTCGTTTTCAATTCTGTTCAGCCCTATGGACTGTAGTCTGCCAGGCTCCTCTGTACATAGGATTCCCCGGGCAAGAATACTGGAGTGGTTTGACATGCCCTTCTCCAGAGGATCTTCCCATAAATGTATGTATATATAGATAGATAGATAGATAGATTCTTTTTCATATTCTTTTCCATGATGATTAATTACAGGATATTGAAGATAGTTCTCTTTGCTATATAGTAAGACGTTGTTGTTTATTAATTCAATATATAATAGTTTGCATCTGCTGACCTCAAACTCCCAGTCCACCCAGAGTCCCCGACTCCTCTCAGCAAGCACAAGTCTGTTCTCTATGTCTGTGTGTCTGTTTCTGTTTCATGGATAAGTTCATTTATGTCTTATTTTAGGTTTCACATATAAGTGATATCACGTGATATTTGACTTTGACTTACCTCACTTAGTATGACCGTCTTTAGTTGCATCCATGTCACTGCAAATGGCATTGCTTTGTTCTTTTTTATGGCTGAATAGTACTCCATTGTATATATGTATCACATCTTTTTATCCATTCATCTGTTGATGAACATTTAGGTTGCTTCCTTTTCTTGGCTATTGTAAATAGTGCTGCAAAGCAGATTGACTTCACATTGACTGGTTTTAAATTCCCTACAGAAAACACACCCCCTTATTGCCTGCAACCCAGGGATCTAAACCCACTACTCTCTTGCCCCCACTCCCTACACCCTCTGGTCCACCACTGCCAAGGTACAACATGAGCACAGCCTGAGTCAGGTTGGCAGTAGTGGGACTCAGAGTAAAGAACTGAGGAAACCCATTTTGAAGAAAAGAAGAGTAGGGACTTGGTGGCTGACAGAATCACCGGGAAAGAAAATAAAATCATGATTCTGAGATTTTGAGCCTAGGAAAATAATGCAAATAGGGAAATGAGGGGGAAAAAAATAAGCTGGTTTCAAAGGAAATGTGACCTTACTGGACAGGAGGATTTCCAAGTAGTAACTCAGCGGGAATGTTTTGGTACAAATATATTTTCTATTCTGTTTCTTGATTTTCTTAATCCCACTTTTCATCTGAAACTTATAAATGATGGGAGTTGCATATAGCTCTTTTACAAGGAGACTGGAATGAGGGATAAAACTGCCAAGATATTAGTGTTATCATTCTTCACTTAAGACTCTTCCACTGACATCAAAACCAGTGTCACCATTCTTACGGTGAAAGAACTATGCGCACTGGAGCCCTGTGGACTTCCTCCTCTCCTTGAGTCTACCCCACACTGCCTGCTCATGCTGCTCAGGTATCTACATTCTATCTTTTCTTCCCAGAACACCCTCATCGTCCCCAAACTTCTCCAGCTTCACCAGGAAACTCTCACAGGAGGGTAGCCAATGGTCCCTGGTTCTCTGGGACCGAGGAGTATTCAAACCAGGACAGTCCCTGGCAAACCTGGACGGGGAAGTAAAATAAAAAACTGACCTTACATTTGAATCAACCTTTATCTTGCATCCTTCCTCCTCTAGGAAGCCTTCTGTGATTCAGTACAGCTCTGGGCTAAAAGTTCCAACTCCCTTCTGGGTGGTCCACCCCACCCCTCATTCCCCTCTGCCACCCTTCCCACTCTCCTGATTACGGAGTTGAGGTGCATTGCCCCTGCTCTCCACAGCAGATGTCTTTGTGGTACCTCCACTCTCCCATCCTCGGTCGAGCAACCACTGTCTCCCGTCTCTCTGCAGAATTATTGCAGAAGCCTCCAAACTTCTGTCTTTCTTTCCATCCTTGTTTCCTTTAAGTGTATTCTCCACACAGAAGCCAGAGTCATCCTTCCGAAATGTAAGTAAGCCCATGTCACTCTTCTGCTCAGAATCTTTGATGGGTTTTCCATCTTACTGGCTTAGCCAGTTACTCTCTACTCTTGGGTCTATACACTCCCTACATACCTAGTCAGCTCCAGCGGCACTGCCTCATGACTATTCTAGAACACACCCAGCTTGCTCCTGCCTCAGGGTCTTTGCAAACACTGTTGTTTATGTCTGAACCATTCTTCCCTCAGGGGTGCACATGGTGTACCACTCAGGCCAAGGGGTTGCGGTCAAAGCACACTTTCTTAGGGGAGTCTTCCATGACCTCTTTCTATACTTGAATGCCTGCAGCTGCCATTTCCACTTCCCTTCACAGCTTTATTGTTTCATACCACTTACCACCATCTAACATTTTACCTAATAAATTTTGTCTACTTCCTATCTCCTTCCACTCAGAATATAGTTTTTAGGATGGTAATTTTATTCATTACTGTAGTTCCAGGGCTTAAAAGAGGACATGGCAGAGAGTAGAAATCTAGAAACAGTAACTGAATGCATGCAGACATGATTACAGGCAGGATGGACACACAATTAAAGGACGATTAACTGAGAGTCACAAGTTTCAGTTCAGCCACATAGGATTTGGGTGAGTTTGAGCAAACTAATTTCTCCCTCTAGTTCTTATTTTCTCTAACTGCAAAATGAAGACCTCAGACTCAGAGCTCTTTAAGGATGCTCCAAGCAATGGTATTCTCAAAGTCCACCAGTCAACCGTGTGTAAGAACCAGAATCCAACTTTGTCATTAAACAGGGCCCAGAAGGAAGAAGGGAAAGAAAACCACAGTGGAAATCTCAATTTCGGGGAGAGGGGCAGGGAATACGTGCCAGAGACCTGAGAATTCCACGCGAAGGAGGCAGGCGGCTGAGCCAAGATGACAGAGACAATT
Source organism: Capra hircus (assembly GCF_001704415.2). Classification (NCBI taxonomy): domain Eukaryota; kingdom Metazoa; phylum Chordata; class Mammalia; order Artiodactyla; family Bovidae; genus Capra; species Capra hircus. Next base: position 77,102,057 of record NC_030808.1, read on the forward strand.
CATTATCATCGGGCTAAGACTGAATCTCAGCCCAGGGATAAATTATCCTAGCAGTCTGGAAAATGACACCAAAGGTGGGTCAGTCCCCATCTGATTACGAAGCCCTGCGCTGATACAGTGTGTGATTAGAACGCTACTTTGGAAATCTTTCTGCACACCCACCTAATGGCCCCCAGAGTGGGTGGATTCTCAAATTAGTCATATGAGAACAGACAGTTTAACACAAGGAGGCTGTTCTAGACTCTTCCATTCGGTCAAGTACCCTCCCTTCAGAAAAGGGAAGTCATTCGAGATGCCCCCAGCTTTCTATTGCCCACCTGTCTCAGGTGGGAAAAACCTATTAGCTCCCATCTTAGAGCGGGTCCTTGGAAAGAGGGTGGAAGACAATGGATTAGTCAAGTGAAAGGAGCCATTTCAAGCGCTACAGGTGCCACACCCTGAGTGCAAGGGACCGGACCGGTTATTCAACTTCTCCTGTACAGCTACCGTGAGGATGTACGCTACCGTAAGGATGTAAGGTCAGTGAGTTGCTCGGCGGTAACCAAACCCGTGGTGTTGCAGGGATTATCACAGCCATCTCCCTCCATAGTTGTGGGTGAAGAGGATTTTGCTGCTGTCACCTTGTTTGGTAACACAGCCCCAGCAAGTGTTGCAAGTGTAATTGTTGCTGTCGAAATATCCTCTTGGCAGTTCCTGGTGTGTATGTGTGTGTTTACCATCTTTTCAAAGTGGCTCTGGGAACTTAGATTCCACCTCAAGGAAGTAACCATGGATTGAATTTAGATCCAACTAATAGATATCAGACCCCTAGTTCTTGCCAGATGTTGTATTGAGTGCTTTGTCATGCTGTAAACCTTGCAAAATCGTGCCATCCAGATAAAGAAACTGAGCTCAAGGGAATTAAGTAACTTCCTCTAGGCCTAGTGAGAGCAAGCTGCCAAGCAAGCCAGGATTTAAGGATCTTAGCATCTTACCCCCCAAGACACATAAAACCTTGGGAAGAATGTCACTGCATAAAACCAGATAGTTTATGTCTGCTTGGGTTGAATCAGGAGCCGAAACTGTGCAGCCCTGTCCATTCTTGCCTCTTTGTCAGCCTCTATGCTCTCCCCATAGTTCAGTGGAACATATTCCAAAAAACTTGCTGGATGAAGTGAACTCTAAGCCACTTCCAACTCTAAAATGCTTTAAATCTATGATTTTGAGATGTTTCTACTCACATCAGACACGTACGGTCAACTCCTTTCTCTGAAAAAGTATGCAAACTAACCAGACCTTGGATACAGAAATTTGAACATCATTATTTATGAAATCATAGAATGTTAAAGGCAGAGGAGACCCAAGAAATCAACAAATCCAAAAACTCCATGTATTTAATAAAATAATAATAAATTTAGATTTTATTGACTGATAGAAGCCCAGGAAGAAGAAATTATTTGCTTGGGGAAGTCAGTTGGTCAGCTGTCTTTCTTCTGGAGAGGTGATATTTACAATATACAGCAATCAGTACATTCTAACCAATCAGAACACATAAAGCATTGGGGCGGGATACCGGGGAGGCCATCGTACAAGGCTTTACTGTGTCAGTTACTGGATTATGAAGATGTCCCAGGGATTCTAGAGGAGGAATTGAGGTGTCTTGTGTCCTAGGTGTTAGGCTGATTCAGTGACTGGGTGGGTGGAATTATTTAATAACTGGTAGAGCCATCCAGGTACATAAGAGTGAAATATCGTTTCTCAGAATACCCAAAGTTGCAGGGTTTCCTTGTAGTTGCTGAAACTCTTTTAAGGCAGCTGGGGCTTTGCTCCACTGCTGATTCTGCTTCCTTTTCAGGAGAGGAAAAAAAGAGGCAGGGAGTGGCAGAATTTCTATCAGCCAAGTGTCACATTCAAGAATTCCACCCAGAGCCACACAGGTGCAGATACCTGAAGGGCATTGCCGGGCAGATAGCGCTGTCTCTGGTAATTGGGTTGACATCACCAAACAGCCTCAGAGGACTTGAATCCTTTCCACAACTCCACCTCCTCCCATTTGGTGGTGAAAACCTCAGGTTGGGAGCTGAGTGATCATCCTGAAGTAGATGCAAGGAAACCTGGAGGTCAATTTTAAGGGAAAGACTTTCTTCCCTAGGTTCTGGTCCAGATATTCAATGGAAAGAAAAGGACCAGGCTCAAAGCTGCCTTCATGTATGCTGGGTGTGGGCTTTGGTCACTTTGGTCATGACTGACTTTGCAACCCTATGGACTGTAGTCCATCAGGCTCCTCTGTCCATAGCATTCTCCAGGCAAGAATACTGGGGTGGGTTGCTACTTCCTTTTCCGGGGGATGTTCCTGACCCAGGGATCAAACCCGCATCTCTTATGTCTCCTGCATTAGCAAGCAGGTTTTTTACCACTATCACCACCTGGGAAGCCCCAAAGTGGCTGTCAGGTGCATATAAAGAGGGAGCCAAGGATGGCCTTAGAATTCTATACTCAGGAGGTTACATGAGCCTTTAATGTTCACTTGGCCCAGCCTCCCGTCTAAGACTTGAATCTTCAAAATGAAGAATCCCTGACTCCAACCAGACTGAAAGGTCCTTGGTTCCTAAATGAGCATTGGTTCCCCCCACCCCACTTCCAGATATTTCTACGTAGTTTCCTCAGGCTGCAGCACCCTTTCTCTTTTCCTGTTATCTGGGGCCCTTTTTGCTACCCGCTTTCCAAGTCTTATTTCAGAAAATGCTTAGATAAGAGCCTGCATGAGACGTCTTTTAGAAACCTCTCAGCCACTGGAACCTCACACACGCAGCGTTCACTGCTCTGGTGTTTCCATCCTCCCTAGGCTATGAGCTACAGCTGGGGAAGTTCTGTTACGCCTGTCCCAGAGGACCTACACAGGAAAGGCATTCAAATGTAAATGAATGAATCAATGAATCCCCTGCTATATCTTAACTGCTGATAAAGCATTTACACTCACCATTTCATATTATCATTTCACCAAACTTATGAGGAAGATAAAACTTTTTATGCTTATAAGAAATAATATTTTCATGCCCATTTTATGGATGACAGCAATAAGTTCAAAAAGAAACAAACAAACAAAAAAAAAAAAACAAAAAAATTCCCTGACATATATTTAAGACGTGTATGGGCCATTCAATGTGCTAGGTCTTTTCAAATCTTTTTATCATATTTATTCTTATAACAAACCTTTGAAAAGTGACATTACTCACTCTGGAAAATTTTATTTACTGTTAAATCGATGCACCCTTTTCAGGGTATGAGTTTTGACCAAATGCATCCTGTCACGACAATCAGGACACCATACTGTTGTATCCACCTCGAGCTCTTCTTTATAGTCATTCTCTCCTTACCCCCAGGTCCCTGCCATCCCTGGTTTGTTCTCCATCCTTATAGTCTTTGCAATCATATTTTAGTAGGTAAGAAAACCAAAACTCAGAATTTATATAAGTCACACAATGTAAGGGGTTAACAAGTGATTGAAGTGAAGTCGCTCAGTCGTGTCCATCTCTTTGTGAACCCATGGACTGCAGCCTACCAGGCTCCTCCCTTCATGGGATTCTCCAGGCAAGAGTACTGGAGTGGGTTGCCATTTCCTTCTCCAGGGGATCTTCCCGACCCAGGGATCAAACCCAGGTCTCCAGCATTCCAGGCAGATGCTTTAACCTCTGAGCCACCAGGGAAGCCCTTCACCGTTGAATCCAGACTTCTGATTCTCTGTTAAAGGTGGGAACTGAGAGCATGGAGCCAAGGGAAATGCTTGGCCCCACTCCCCTGCCTCCCTCCCTCCTTCCACAGAGGTGGCCCATCCTTAGTGCGGGTTCTGTGAGAGGCAGGGCAAACACAGCCTCATTACTGGGGCCAGATCTGATAAACCTCCACCTCTGATCATTCACAAGGTGCTAAGGGAAGACTGTGTTCCTATCCAGTGGAAGAATCTGAAAACCATATTCTCTACAGCCTATTTAGTAGATGATGGTGTAAGAGATTGGTCTCTTTCCAGATGCCTCGCTTATCTCTAAGACAAGAGGTTCTGAGAGGAGGTCACTACTAAACATTAGGTCTTTCAATTTAACAGTTTCCCCATCCCCCCATCCAAGGCCCAGGGGTCCTTTTCCAGAAGTGGGTAAGACTACAGGTGAGCCTCTCTGGCACAAGGTGGGCCCTGCTTCTAATCGGTTTGATATCATTCACTGTCATGGTTGTTCATCTGGGAAGCCAGCCATGGTCTCTGCAGGAGCAGTTGCACAGGGCCAGCCTGGGGGCAGCGAGCACAGATCTTACCGGGGCTCCCAAAGCAAACAAGTTTAGAAGCAGCTTCAAAAGTAGAGAGCAGGCTGCCGCTGGGAGAGGGCCATTTCCCTGGGAGGTGTTGGCTTCCCAGGCCATGAGGAATAGAGAAATCATTTTATCTTCATCCTGCTTTTAATCAGGTTGGCAGGATATTGGTGCCACTGTCTAAACGTAATCTCTTTTCAAAATGATAATAAAAAAGATACTTGTTTGGGGAGAGCTGAAGGAAGATGTGAATGTATGATCTGCCCTGACAGATAATAGGAAATCGCTCCAGGCCTCCTGTATCCCTCCCAGGCCCCATCATTCCTTCTCTCCATCCTTCTCAGGCCTCACTTCTCTGCCTGTATTTCTTTAGGATATCATTCTTTTCTTATTTTAGGAAGTCATTTGAAATTTGTGAGTGCTGATCCTCCCCTTCAGGCTGCAGTCCTGACTACAAAATGCCATCATGCCCTACCACCTACTGAAGTTGGATCTACTGGTGAAGGCCTTTTAAATGAGTAGCCCTGACAGTTTAGAGGAGAAGCCTCCAGAGAACCCAGCCTTGGCTCCCTGCATCCTCTGCTGAGGGGCTGCAGTCATGATAATGGACCAAATCCAAGGCTTTCACCTGGGCTGGTAGGTGGTGAAAGTAATTCACTGACTACAAACCCCACTTTCTGGCCTGGTTACTAACTAGCTGGATGATCTTGAAAGAGCTGTGTACTTCCTATAGGAACATTATCTTCATCTGTGAGATGGGATAAATAATGCCTAACTTACAAGGTTGTATAGAGAATAATGCACATCACGTGGTGCACAGAACACACCCCACAGGAGTAATTACAATCAACCTCATCATCGTCATCTCCATTACTCAACAGAGTTTAGTTTAAACAACAGTGTTTGGGTATTTCTGTAAATTATATACCTGAGATGTTCTCTGCCTTTTGCTGCCCATCCAGGTTATGATAAGAGGGAGGCTCCAGCTAATGCCTAGTCTTTATTTTTAAAAGGAACTTCTGCTCTGAGAGTCTCTTGTTTTCCATTCCAAATCTGGTGTTACAGCGAATTGTAGATGGAAGGATCCTTTCTTTCCTTGAACCCAGAAACCAGAGCCCAGGACAAAGTCAATGCTTCCAGCTCTGGCCCTTTTCCTCCACATCCTGCCCTGGTCATTCTGCCCCTAGAATCCAAGTTTTTTCTCCAAAATAGAAGGTAACTTCCAATCAAAATAAAGACATGGTAAAACAAACACACAAGAAATCTCAAGATCACAGTTCAGCAATGCAAAACTGGACGCCCAGAATCCTTTTCTCTTCCTGCCCCAGCAGCTTTCCCAGTCAGGAGGTACATGTACTGAAGCTCTGTGCCATTCTTTGACCAAGGGTGGGCATTTCCCCATCTCCTTCAGTCTTTGTCTATTTTAGATGGATTTCCCTTGTCATGATGTCTGGCTTTAGAGGAGAAGATGTGAGCCACACAGAATACGTATGTTTAACTCATAAGACGTGAGATCATTTCAATGCAGGAAAATGCCTTTTAGACTACAGCTAATTACTAGTGTGGGGTTGGTTGATATTATGGTTCATTCACTGGTGATTTCCTGGATCAAAATGATGCCTGATTCCCTCATCTCATTATCTTTTGAACTATATCACCCCTTCCTTCCTTTGACTTCAGAACTTAAAAAAAATGGACAGAATGAAAATTAATAATGGTAAATAATGAATTCATAAGACAATATCTTTAATTATTTTTTAATTTTTTTATCAGTGTATAGCCGATTAACAATGTTGTGATAGTTTCAGGTGGACAGCAAAAGGACTCAGTCATACAGATACATGTATCCACTTTTCTTCAAACTCCCCTCCTGTCGAGGCTGCCACATACATTGAGCAGAGTTCCTTGTGCTATAAAGTAGGACCTTGTTGGTTATCCATTTTAAATATAGCAATGTATACTCACCAGGACATCTGAAGTTAAAGGCTAATTTAGCTCATGTCTTTAACCATTAAATATACATGAACTTGTTATCAAAGTAATACTTGGAATTTAAAGACCAACTTTTAGTTCAGGGCATTAAAATTGTAGTGTCAGTAGCTCTGAATTCCCTTACTTTCTTTGCGGGAAAAAGTAGAGATCTGGAGGAACTTTAAGATGTAGCCAAGACTGCATAGTAAATGGTCAGACTACCTAATATTTCCATTTCTAAATTACCCTTTCAGATAACTTCCAGTCTTAGTTCTTCATCTATTAAATGAAAATCATAATCTTCCCTTTTGTACAGTGTCAGGAACCACGTTGAAAAAGTACACATACATACACATATAAAGGAGAAAGATAAACATTTATATATATATATATATATATATACACACACACACTGATAAAAAGATGATGCTGTGAAAGTGCTGCACTCAATATGCCAGCAAATTTGGAAAACTCAGCAGGGGCCACAGGACTGGAAAAGGTCAGTTTTCATCCCAATCCCAAAGAAAGGCATGCCAAAGAATCCTCAAACTACCGCACAATTGCACTCATCTCACATGCTAGCAAAGTAATACTCAAAATTCTCCAAGCCAGGCTTCAGCAATACATGAACCATGAATGTCCAGATGTTCATGCTGGCTTTAGAAAAGGCAGAGGTACCAGAGATCAAATTGCCAACATCCGTTGGATCTTCGAAAAAGCAAGAGAGTTCCAGAAAAACATCTATTTCTGCTTTATTGACTATGCCAAAGCCTTTGACTGTGTGGATCACAATCAACTGTGGAAAATTCTGAAAGAGATGGGAATGCCAGACCACCTGACCTGCCTCTTGAGAAACCTATATGCAGGTCAGGAAGCAACAGTTCAAACTGGACATGGAACAACAGACTGGTTCCAAATAGGAAAAGGAGTACATCAAGGCTGTATATTGTCACCCTGCTTATTTAACTTCTATGCAGAGTACATCATGAGAAACCCTGGGCTGGAAAAAGCACAAGCTGGAATCAAGATTGCCAGGAGAAACATCAATAACCTCAGATATGCAGATAACACCACCCTTATGGCAGAAAGTGAAGAGGAACTCAAAAGCCTCTTGATGAAAGTGAAAGAGCAGAGTGACAAAGTTGGCTTAAAGCTCAACATTCAGAAAACGAAGATCATGGCATCTGATCCCATTACTTCATGGCAAATAGACGGGGAAACAGTCTCAGACTTTATTTTTTTGGGCTCCAAAATCACTGCAGATGGTGACTGCAGCCATGAAATTAAAAGACGCTTACTCCTTGGAAGAAAAGTTGTGACCAACCTAGATAGCATATTAAAAAGCAGAGATATTACTTTGCCAGCAAAGGTCTGTCTCGTCAAGGCTATGGTTTTTCCAGTGGTCATGTGTGGCTGTGAGAGTTGGACTGTGAAGAAGGCTGAGCGCCGAAGAATTGATGCTTTTGAAGTGTGGTGTTGGAGAAGACTCTTGAGAGTCCCTTGGACTGCAAGGATGATCCAACCAGTCCATCCTAAAGAAGATCAGTCCTGGGTGTTCATTGGAAGGACTGATGTTGAAATTGAAACTCCAGTACTTTGGCCACCTGATGCTAAGAGCTGACTCATTTGAGAAGACCCTGATGCTGGGAACGATTGAGGGCAGGAGGAGAAGGGGATGACAGAGGATGAGATGGCTGGATGGCATCACCGACTCAATGGACATGAGTTTGGGTGAACTCCGGGAGTTGGTGATGGACAGGGAGGACTGATGTGCTGCAGTCCATGGGGCCGCAAAGAATGGGACACAACTGAGTGACTGAACGGAACTGAGCTGAAAGGAGGAATATGTTTATAAATAAATATATTTATAATATATTTATATAAAAAAATATACACATATTTTATTTATATATTTTATAAGTATATACACATGTATATATATAAAGAAAAATACCTAAACCAAACAAGTGGCATTATAAAAAAAATATCAAAACTTATGCTTTGTGTTTTCAATATTTTTCAATTTTTAACCCAGAACAATTTATTAATTTATCTTAAAAGGTGTATTTCTTAAATTACATACTTCATAAGCCTGTATATAGCAATATGGGCTTCCCAGGTGGCTGAGTGGTAAAGAATTCACCTGCCAAAAAGGAGATTCAGGAGATGCAAGTTTGACCCCTGAGTCAGAAGATCCCCGGGAGTAGGGCATGGAAACCCATTCCAATATTCTTTCCTGGAAAATCCCATGGACAGAGGAGACTGGTGGACTGCAGTCCGTGGGGTTGCAAAGAGTTAGACATGACTGAACACACACACACAAACACATACAGAAGTATACAAGTCTTTTAAGCAGTCCTAAGGAATAATACATCTGAGTGTTATTGCTATTCAGTTATTACCAGTCTCTTGACGTTCTGTACATTCTCGGGGCTTATAACACCTTTTTTCCTGCCCCAAAGGAAGCCTCAAACGAAGGCCTCAGATTCAAGGGTACTCAGTGAATCATGATGTCTTGTAGCCATTTAAAGACAAAGTCCCTTAAGCCTGTGCTTTCTGGCTTCACTGCAGGATGTAGTCAGGAGCTCAGTCCTAGAATCACATCACCATGTCATGCATTTGAGGTCCAGGCCAGGCAGAAGGAAAAGAGCTGACGGGCAAGGGAACCTGGGGTGTGGAGTAGAGCGCTGAGTCATTGTGTTCTCACTAGCTGTTAACTGGGAGGCTTCAGCCACCCAAAAGCCTTAGGCAAAGTCTCTGACCACTGTCTCCCCACCCATGGGCCCCCACGGATGACCAGCCATCCCCTCTGGCACCTTATAAGGGCACGCTAATTAGAAAAATCATCTTGCAAGAATGTTGCAGAGAGACCTTTCACACGGAGTAGAACCACAGTGCCCAGAGGCACCGTGACTCAGTGGAAGCGCTCATTCCTAACACCCAGTCTGATCACTCTCCAGTCCAAAAAGGGATCACCTACATGGCAAAGGCCAGGCAAATTCCCACGGAGCCAGCTACAAGGATAGTGCATGGGAGTGGCAGGTCCTCAAAGTATTGAAAAAGTCCTAGTTACACCTACAGTGTCAGGAAGAGATGGGAAGAGTCCAATAGACTCATGTTTATTTTATTAGTGTATATTGTCTGCCCCTAATGTAGCAAGGGTTGTGCTTTTTGCCATGGGGCAAATATTGATGAATCAGAGAGCCCTGGCCTCAGGTCTGGTTAGAGGGAAACATAGATCATAAAATGTTAAAGGTCTTATAATTTTGATAAATGAAATAAAAAACAAACAAACATGGATTTACAAAGTCCAGTGAAGCTTTAGGCTAAGGGAGAAAGTGAAAGTTTCACATGGGAATTAATCTGAGCTGTGTCTTAAAGAATGACAAGGAGTTTGCCACACAGAGAAAAGTATGCTAGTTAGGACAAATGGACTTACATAAGTAAATAGGAACCATTAAGGCAAAGTAAATGATTCAGCTCTGGAATTTAATTTCATTCTAAATGTTCCATAGCTCACTAATAACATGGACATAGCCATGTCATTCTCTGAAGCTATGGAAGTTGCACCCATGTGTAAGAAGAAGTTTGGTATTCCCAAAGCAATTCAGCGAATGAGAGAGGGGAAAGAGTGAAAAAGTGGGAAATGAATAATTTGAAACTCAAAAAATAGCCCTTGTCATTTCATTCAAGACTTCAGAACACTTTATCTTAGAAGCAGTCAGAGGCTGGCTCTGGGTGATCTTACACTACACTTGCTAACTCCACCATTGATAGAGTTTTATACTATGATGGCTGGGAACCACCCGCTATCTGCATGTATATGTATTTTTTAATGCTGTCATTCCTCATGTCTTATCTTTTATTTTGTTTTCCCACTTCCAGCATAGCATATGGTCTCGTGTGCATGGGGAGATGTAAACTTTCCTGTTTGGCATCTTTGGGAGACAGCTATGTGCCTTCTACTGCCTTGTCTGTATCATCTCCATACCATTTACGTTCCTCACTTTTCTCCCTTTCCTTTGAATAACATCATAAGCAAAGTTGCCGTATCTTCTCATTTCCCTTTCTTCTTTGTTATTTTTTTTTTATGTTAAAGAGATAAGAAATAAGGTGCAGGAACACTGCTGCAGTGGCAAAAAGGGATTAGATTTTAGGGAGACCAGAATGCCCTTCCTTCTCCCGGAAGCAGATATGAGCAAAGCTGGAGTCATCATTGCCACCCATGACTCAGCATATGGTGGGGATGTTGAGATCATATTCCTAAATCATTGCTATTTTCCTTGTAGATAAAGTAGAATCTCCTCAAAAGCTTCATAAGTCTCAGGGTAGACATTGAGCGATCAGCTATGTCTTTCTAGAATAATCTTTTCCAGTATCTTGGTGTCCTTCTCCAAGATAACACACTTTAATGCATAGTTCATGGAGATAAGCTTCAGCTTCTGTTCTTAAGTGAATACTGGTTCATATACATTTACTCGCCATTTTAAATCAACATAGCCTTTGCTTCTAATTCCTTTCTCTAGTCCTCAAAGACAACTCACACATCCAGCTTTCTGAAAACACCATTCTGATAGTATCATCCTTCTGTTCTAAAATTAGCATTAGCTATCTTCTGCCTTAAAGGCAAAATCCAATCTACATAGCCATGCACTTAAAGTTCCTCAAGTCTCATCTAATTCTCCACCTTTATGTCCTATCATCCCAACCATACATCCTACCAACCTGGCCACAATACAGGACTAACAAAGTGCTTGAGGATCTAGTACACACACCTGCCTGCCTCACTGGAGACTGTGACTCACCTGTTCTTTTCTGCTAGAGTTGCATTTCTTTTGAATCTCAAAAAAAGAAAATAAAATGAAACAAAATAGAACCATAATTTATAGCTCACCTTCTTTGACTCTCCTGAATCCAATGTAACCACTCTCTATTTGCACAGTCAATATGTATGTTCATTGTTGTCTGACTCTTTGTGACCCTACGGACTGTAGCCTGCCAGGCTTCTCTTTTGGCCGTGAGATTTTTCAGGCAAGAACACTGAAGTTACCATCTCTTTCTCCAGGAGATCCTCCTGACCCAGAGATCAAACCTGCATCTTTTGTGTCTCCTGCATTACAGGCAGATTCTTTACCCACTGAACCGCTGGGGAAGCCCTATTTGCACAGGATGTTACTAACTTTATATCTGTATTTTTCGTTAGGGTACTTGGAGCTTTTCTCTCTGTCGATACTGTTAAATTCTTCCCCTGTTATAATATAAGTAACTTGGAGGCAGGGACTTCTGTCTGTTTGGTTCAATGCTATATTATAAGCCCCCTAGAATGATGTCTGGCAGGAGATGGATCTCAATAATTGTTCAGAGAGTATCTACACTGCTAGGTGCTGAGCTTGAATTATCTACGTGCATCCCTTATCTTTCTCTATTGACTGTGTGTTGCTTGAAGACATGGAGACCACAGTTTATTCATCTCCGATATACTTAGCATAGGGCCTAGCACATAATAAGAACTTGGTAAATATTTGTTCAGTAAATCACATCATGAATGAAAGAATATGTTTATAGATGATTAACTCCACCCAATATTCTTTTAATTCTTAACTACTTTCTTTCTGCCTCTATGATTCAGATTCCTGTGACTAAGTTCTATGTTGCACTTGAATGGAAAAGCCAATAGCTGATGTGTGTCCTACCCTTGTTACTGCAAATACGCTAACCAGTACTTTCCCTGTGTTTTAAGTATCCACTTCATTTTTACTCTGAAATTCAGATAAGTGTTAGTGGTGAAGGGGGTGGTTGACTAGAAGGGAAGAATTAAATTAAATTGAGTGATCAAAGGAATATAAAAAAAGAAAAATCCCACATCTAGTGCCTCCACAAACTATATTTTCTAACTCTTTTGTTTGTATAGTAGATAAGTATTTCACTTATAATTTATATCATTTCAATACCCTTAAAATCCATTGGAAACTCTGCTCTTCACTATAGAGAATTAGCTTTAAAACTGGATATTGCTGTTTGGTCCATTTTTACATTGAATTTAGAGTAGCTATTACAGCAATTCTAAGTTTTTTGACTCATCAGTGATATCATAAAGACAGAATCCAGATTTATTCATCTTTGTGTCCCCATTAATTCAATCCCAGGTACAGAGTGGGATCTAAATATTCTTTCTTAATTTTCATATTGTTAATCACTCAGTTGATCAGTTGAATGAATATACATTTCTTAATCCATTGTTTTATGTCATACATTTTGCTGCACTCTAAGATAATACAAAAATTAATGTGACAATTAGTGCTCCTGAGTTGGTCACAGGCTAGTGGATAAATATATCCACAATGAATTGCAAATTCCTTGAAACACTTTCATGCTATTATTACAACTACACTTTCAAATTCGTGTATCAAAAGGTAGGTACCATTTAAGAACAAAGATGCAAAATCCTCAAGAAAATATTAACAAATCAAATCTGACAATGTTTAATGTAAAGCATACACCATGACAAAGTGAAATTTATTCTAGGTAGACAGGTTCAACATTCAAAACATTAATTAGTGTAATCCATTACCTCAATGGTCTAAAGGAGAAAAAATTATACGATTATATCAATAGATATAATAAAAGCATTTGACAAAATCCAGTGTCCATTCTTGATGAAAATTCTCAGCAAAATAAGGATAGAAGGGGACTTCTTCAGCTTCATCAAGAACATCTACAAAACACATGGAAATAACATATGTAATGATGAGAAAATAGACATTTTCCTGCTAAGATTGGAATAAGACAAGGATGTCTGCTTGTACATATTTACATGTAACATATATATATATAAAACTTCTAGATCTATGTTTTATATTATACATATATACCATTTTATATTTATACATAGATTTTTATATATGCATATATAAAATGTATATATATGTGTGTGTGTGTGAGTATATATATATATATGGAAAATACCACACTCTCATGAAAGGAAAGAAATGAATAATATATAGAAATGGAGAGATATTCTATATACATGACCAGGGAGACTCAAATTTGTCAGGATGTAAGTTCTTTCCAAATTGATCTATAGATTCAGTGCAATTCCAATTAAAATCCCAACAAGTTATTTTGTGGATATTGACAAATCAATTCTAAAGTTTATATAGAAAGACAGAAGACCCAGAATAACTAACACAATATTGAAGATGAACAAAGTTGGAAGAGAAACACTACTTGACTTCAAGATTTACTGCAAAGCTACAGACAGTGTGATATGAAACAGAGTAACAAGTCCAGAAATGGACACACATCAATACAGTCAATAAATCTATGAGGAAAGAGAAAAGGCAATGCAATGTGAAAGTCTTTCTAACAAGTGGTGCTGGAACAGCTGTATAACCACATACAACTATTATAATAATCTAAACACAGATTTCACACCTTTCACAAAAATTAATTTGGCAGAGACCATAGACCTAAATGTAAGATGCAAACTATAAAACTCCTGTGAGATAACACAGGAGAAAGTCTAGGTTACCTTGGTTTTCACAATAACTTTTTAAAATTTTTATTTATTTACTCATTTTATTTTTGACTGTGCTACATCTTTTTGCTGCACACGGGCTTTCTCTAGTTGCAACAATTGGGGGCTACTCTTTAGTTTTGGTGTGTGGGCTTTTCATTGAGGTGACTTCTCTTGTTGCAGGCTTTAGGGCATGTGAGCTTCAGTAATTGAGGCCTGAGGGCTCAGTAGTTGCAGCTTACCAGCTCCAGAGCACAGGCTCAGTAGTTATGGCATACAGGCTTAGTTGCTCCACAGCATATAGGATCTTCCTGCATCAAGGATCAAATCCGTGTCTCCTGCATTAGCAGGTAGGTTCTTAACCATTGGACCAGCAGGGAAGCCCAGTTTGGGCAATAGCTTTTTAGATAAATACCATTAAAAGTACATTCATGAAAGAAAAATTCGAAAAAGTGGACTTCATCAAAATTAAAAACTGTTCAGCCAAAGACACTTCCAATGAAAATTAATTTATAAACCACAGAATTGGAGAAAATATTTGCAAAAGACATATTTGATAAATGCCTAACATTTAAAATAAACAGAGAACTTTTCAAACTAAACAGTAGGAAAACTAACGTCTTCAACTAAAAAAAAATATGAACAGTGATATTCAATATGGGCTAGAGTTCACGGGGTTGCTAAAAGTCAAACAGGACTGAACAACTCAGCACATAGACTCATCCATTCATTCTAACATATGTACCACATTAAGGTAAGACATACGAACAGTCACCTCATAGATGATGCATAAACATATGAAAAGATGCTAAACATTATATGTCATTAGGGAATCATTAATATAACTTAAAACGTTACCACTACATACCTATTAGAAAGGCTAAATTATGAGACATTGATGATACTAATGCTGATAAGGATATAGAACAACAGGATCACTCATTCATTGTTGTTGGGAATGCAAAATAATACAGCCACTTTGGAAGATAATTTGGCAATCTTAAAAAACTAAACTTACTTTAACTATATGAACCAGCAGTCACACTCACTTACATTTACTCAAATAAGTTGAAAACCGACATTCACACAAATCCTTGCACAGAAATGTTTATGGTAGTTTCATTAACAATTGCTAAAAGTTGGAGGCAGCTAACATCACTTTCAGTAGGTGAATGAGTAAATAAACCATGGTATGTTCAGACAATGGAATATTATTCAGTACTGAAAGAAAATAAGCTATCAGGCCATGAAAAGACCTGGTAGAACTTTAAGCACACTTGCTGAGGGGAAAGAAGCCAATATAAAAAGGCTGCATTATTCTAGCTATGTGACATTCTGGAAAAGATAAAATTATGAAGATAGTTAAAAGATTGGTGGTCACCAAGGATTTGTAGGTAGGAGTAGTGGATGAATAAATGGAGCCCAGGGAATTTTTAAACAAAGAAACCATATTCTGTTTGATGCTGTGCTGGTGGCTACATATCATTATAAACTGCAAAATCCCGCAGAATTTACAACACAAAGAGTAAACTATAGTATAAACTCTAACTAGTTGTTAACTAGTTAATTAATAATAATGCAATATAGTGGAGAAGGAAATGGCAACCCACTCCAGTACTCTTGCCTGGGGAATCCCAGGGACGGGGGAGCCTGGTGGGCTGCCGTCTATGGGGTCGCACAGAGTCGGACACGACTGAAGCGACTTAGCAGCAGCAATGCAATATAGGCTCATCAGTTGGAATAGGAAATGGCAACCTACTCCAGCATGCTTACCTGGAAAATTCTACCGACAGAGGAGCCTGGTAGGCTAGAGTCCATGGGATCACTAAAAGTCGAACAGGACTGAACGGCTCAGCACAGAGGCTCATCCATTCTAACATATGTACTACATTAAAGTAAGATGTTTATAACAGGGATGAGGAGTGAAGAGGTACATGAGGATTTTTGTCTAAACCTAAAACTGCTCAAAAAAATAAAACTTAATAATTTTTTTAAAGAGCTAGCAAAGTGAGGAGCAGTAAGTTTACTTGGAAAACTGCAACAAGAAATGTAAAAGAAAAATGAAATGTTTTTTACAATTTACCTTATAAATTGTAAGATACAAATTTCTCCTTTGGAAATATTCATGTATAAATAAAAATCACTCCCAACCACCAAAAGTTATTATATATGGTATTTTTGTTGGATAAGGGGGTTGCATTTTTCTGACTGAAATGACTGTCTTATGTAGATATCATTTTATATCATGGAATCCATGAAGCAATGATAAGTCATTGGATGTGGCTTCTGGGTAAAATATAAAATAAATGGCAACAAGAAAAATATGTTGAAAATTTCCCTGTATGCTGGGAATATTTTTAAATCAAAAGTCACTCAGAAAGATGGTTTTAATTCTACAGATGAGATGATCCATCATTGCAATGTCCACTGAATTAAATATCACTCAGTTAATATTATGTGACAATTAAAAATGTAAAAGGGGATCAGAGCTGCATAAGGCATGATCTTGAGAGCTCAGAATATAATCATAAAAGCCTAAAATTTGTTAGCCCTTGAGAGTTTAATGAGACTAAGATTATTTTAGCGAAGAGGAATCTAGAAGGAATCCTGAAGAAGACAACAATTAAGTTGAATCTTATTCAAGGCCAAGTGCAAGATTTATTTTTCAGAGGTAAGGAGTAGAATTCAAGGTGAGGAGATGATGAGTAGGGGGTTGGAGATGGATGAGAGGAGAATGTGATTTGAAATGGATGAAACACATTTATCAGAGACAAACTTTAAGAATGGTGCTCTGATAGCAGAACAGAATGAATAGGATGGAAGGATTCTAGAACCAGAGAGATCTGAGGATATGCTTCTGCAGCAATTTGGGGGAGAAATAGTATAGACATGAAGTTTTCTTCAGGGCAGAATGAAGAGGAGAAAATAGATCTGAAAAATAAGATGGATCTGACATTGTAAAAATTTGGCAACTGCTTAAAGATGAATTTACAACCTGGAAAATAGAGGAATAATAGAATAGAAGGTGAAAGAAGTTTGAATAGAAGATTTGGGTTTAGGCACCATGGGGGTTGTTTTATATTATTATTTTATTTTTCAGTGTTGATGTGAATTTTAGGAGATGTCTATGAGGGATCCGAACTGCGGGGTGGAAATAAAAGAACTAAAGGTAAATGTTTAGAAGTTGTTAATACTTGTGTAAAGCACAAGGGCTGGTTGATATTACAGTCCTAACAAATGCATGTTAATCACAACTGTGAAACTGGCTAATTTTAAAAACACACGGAAGGAGAAGAAAAAAGGATTAAAGACAAAACTTTGCGTTAAAAATTACTTTTAGGGAACAAACAAAATTAATGTCAGAGAAGAAAAGATTAATAGGGAAGATGGAAAATGATGAGTGTGTCTGGGAAGCAAGAGGGGAAGTAGAAACCCAGAGCTTTAGTGCAGTAGAAGCTGTTCTTCTGAATCTGCATGAAAGTGGGCTTGAAATGACTCAAAGGTCATTGACTTTGACTGTATGCAATCCCATATCTGGATCCTAAAACATCGATATTATAGTCACCCATATTTAAATAGTTGAAATGATTATCCCAGAGATTTGTCTTGAGGATTTTAGCCAGAATCATAATGTTTCAGAATCATTACCTGGCATCAGAGTCTCATGTTTGCATAGTTTAAAAATTATTTATGAGCATGTTTGCATATATTTTCCCATGTGAACCCCAAGACAAGCTTTCCAGAGAAATCTTTTGGTCCTCATTTCCCCAGAGAAATGAGAATTGTGAATTTGGAGAACTTAAATTACTAATAGCAAGGTTGAGAACAAACCACAGATCTTCTGACATTATCCAAGGCTCTCATACCACATCATACAAGTCTTGCCTTGCACAAAAGAGGGGCATAGAGTTCCAAACATAAGGAGGCATTCTGTTTCAGGTCCTGACACACTGGACCTCTTTAGGAGATAAGAGGATAATATTCTAAATGAAAAGAGAAGCTCCTTAGGCATGCTGGATTTCTAAAGAATGATAATAATGATTTTACTTATAAAAATTTTATACTTTAGAAAGTCTTTTCAATGTGACATTAGAAATTCCCAACAACTTGCTGAATCAAAATTCCTAACTCCATTTAACAGATGAGAAAAGTGAAACTCAGAATGAATATGTGAACTACTAATAGTCATTTAGTTAAATTAAAGCTGCACTCAAAGGCTTCCCTGGTGGCTCAGTGGTAAAGAACCTGCCTGCCAAGCAGGAGACCTGGGTTCTATCCCTGGATCAGGACGATCCCCTGGAGAAGGAAATGGCACCCCAGTCCAGTATTCTTGCCTGGGAAATCCCATGGGAAGAGGAGCCTGGGAAGGCAAAAGAGTCAGACACAACTTAGCAAAAAGCTTACACCCAAATACAGCGCTTCACATTTCTGGTATGAAATTACATTTTAAGAGAGTATAAGAAAGAAAGCTGCCATTTTGATGTTGCAATGACAATTAATGACAGTAGTGGTAGAGTGGTATTGGAGACAATTCCAAGCTGCCAGAATGATGAGGGAAGTGAACTGTAAGACTGATGCCCTGGTGCAGGTATATATGGAGGAACTTGGACCAGTGCTATAGAACCAAATGTCTTTGAAAGTATCAGAAGGCTGAAAGTGATAAATACATTCCCCTGTTAGGTCATTTTGGCTCAACACACTTCTTTAGTCACATGGTGCTTCTTCTTAATAACGTTGGGGATTATGTGTTGATTTCTGTCAGAAACAAAACATTGCCTCCTTTAAGCCTAAATTAATCTTTTATGAGGTAAAGGACCTTATCTAGACTGATGCCTGAATAATTGAATGGTTTTCTAAAGTAATTGTACCCAGAGGCATGTACATTGAACAAATTAAGTGAGATAAGCTGTGCTCATCCCTGGGTCGGTAACATCTCTTCATTGAACAAATTAAGTGAGATAAGCTGTGCTCATCCCTGGGTTGGTAACATCTCTTCTTTCCACCATCTTCTTTTGCTGTCCTCATTCTAAATCAGTGATTCAGCTTCACCCAGAGGGAAACAGAACTCAGTCGTTGGGAAGATGGATGACATGTGGTTTGTGACTAAGCATTCCCAGAAATGAAAGGTTGATCTTTTGCCTGTGGCCATGTATACCATGGCAGCTGTTTTCCTGAGACTCCCCTGACTTGGTTGCCAATTTCCTTAATCCATGCCTGTCGGTACCTAAAGCTACCTTGAAGGACAGTAAGAAAATGGCCTGCTTGGCAGCTGTGCTCTTGCCCATCATAAAACATTGCTGATTTATGGTGAGAGTGGAGTTGATCCCAGGGAATCTGATGAATGGAGTTTATAGCAGTGATTTATCAATACTCATTAATTTCTAATGAGATTGAACTCTTCCAGAAAGCAAACATGCAAAGTTTGGTCTAATCCACCATTCTTGACCTTGGCTGCCCTTTGAAATTCCCTGAAGATATAAAAAATGACAAATGCCTGTTTATCAGAAATTTTAAAAGATTCCTTGGGTTCTATTATGAAAAAGAGTTTGACAACTAATCTAATAAATACTGTTTGATTGTGAAAATTGGTTGTCAAAGTTTTCTCACTTCTATCCTCCATTTCATTGCCAACCCACTGTGTGCACTGGTCCACATGGATTATTCTCTTCATTTTATTGATGGTATCAAGATCACACAGCTAGTTAGCAGCCAATGTCCTAATGCTAATCTGACACCTACTTAACAGTTAAAGTTCTCTTTGAGGTAAACAAAGAACAAAAGTTAGGCAGAGGTGTTCATGCTTAACAAGTCATTATTATACGAAAGCTAATCCTTGTAGAGGAATGCATGGATTCTGAATACTTTCACTGTCAAACATTCCTTATTTAAAAGAAAAAAAAAAACAATCTACAGGGCTGCAGAGAACTGTTTTTAATGTGTATCTTCATTAAACCCACTTGGAAATCTTATTAAAATGCAATCTAATCCCAAATCTAAGAGAATCTGAAATGGTCAGACAGAGATTGTATGAAGTCTACATTTTAAAGCTCTAAGGTGATGTGTGGCTTGCCCGATGGCTCAGCAGTAAAGAATTTGCCTGCAATGTGGACATGTAAGAGATTCACGTTCAATCCCTGGGTCAGTGAGATCCCCTGGAGAAGGAAATGGCAGCTCACCCCAGTATTCTTGCCTAGGAAACTCCACGGACAGAGGAAACTGGCTGGCTAAAATCCTTGGTGTCACAGAAGAGTCAAATATGACTTAACAAATAAACGGCAATAACAAGATGATCTTCATGTCCACTGAAGTTAGAGAACCATTGAAAAGGGTAAATTTCAAACAGTGCCTCCCATTATCCCACTATCAATCTCCTAATCTCTTGTACTGGGATTTAGAGTAAGATTTAACAATATGCTAACCTTTCTACCAATTCTGTTGCAAAGCAAGAATCTAGAGTATTGCTCAAAATCTGGTAGTTGAGACATTAGAAACATTCCTCTTTGAATTTCAGTATGTCTGTGAGTCAGACAGGCACATCTGGTAAAGACCAGAATGGCAGCAAAGCCAACGTAAAACTTTATGTTTATGTACAGGTGTTGGTTATATATGGGGCTTCCCAGGTGGTGCTAGTGGTAAAGAACCTGCTTGCTAATGCAGGAGATATAAGAGACATGGGTTTGATTCCTGGTTTGAGAAGATCCGCTGGAGGAGGGCATGGCAACCCACTCCCATATTCTTGCCTGGAGTATCCCCATGGACAGAAGAGCCTGGTAGTCTACAGTCCATAGGGTTACAAACAGTCAGAAGTAACTTAGCTTGCTCACTCACACTGTTTATATATAGTGAAGAGATTCCCTATACTTCTTATACAAAACCATTCTTGGGTTTTCTGCTTATTATGGAACAATATCACAGAAGACTATATGATGTAGTGAAAGGCGGACTGATTGAATTTATATTTTCAGAGAAACTGAGCCACTGTTCCATTATTAATTGTCCATGTGACTTTGGGTAAGTCACTTAATGTCTCTGATCTCAGTATTTTCATGCCTAAAATGACATTCATGCATGCCATGCCAACATAACAAGGTTATTATAAATTTCAAATGATATACTCAGTATAAAAAGGCATTGTAATGAATTAATTCTCTGTACATATAATCATTTCATAGTAGACCCAGTAGAGGCTCCTTTGGTGGCCTTAGAGAAGTGAAGAGTAGCTTCTGAGTGGGCCTTCTCAGGTGGCACTAGTGGTAAAGAACCCACATGCCATGCAGAACACTTAAGAGACACAGTTTGACCCCTGAGTATGGAAGATCTCCTAGAGAAGGGTATGGCAACCCATTCCACTATTCTTGCCTGGAGAATCCCACGGACGGAGGAGCCTGGAGGGCTACAGTTCATAGGATTTGAAAGAGTCAGACACAACTCAAGCAACTAAGCACTCTGAGTGGGCCACTTTATTTTTTTGATAGAAATACACGTGTAAATCTTGAGAGAAAATTTTTTTGATAATATATATCATGGGACAAAATGGTACAATGAAATAAGTCTGAGGAAAATAGCATTTACATTTTTATCTTGAGAACAGAAATATGTCTTTTATTATAGTTAGTCACAATTTGTTTACTAATGTATAATGAAATATTATATAGTTGCTTAAAAGTCAAGTTTTCAAAAAATGTTTATAGGCATGTTCATGGTGATAAATGGGAAAAAGACAGCATGTAAATTGTGTATATAGTATTATGCCAATATTATAAAATCTATGAAATACAAACTGATTCTTCTGAGTACTTACTATAAACAATGGTGAAATTTTTTTCAGTCTAGGCTTGTTAATATAACTTTTGGATGAAAAATATTACATAGTCATATCATAATTTGTTTGACCTATCTCTCCTTCATGACTATTTTGATTGCTAGTGTTTATTGTTCATTTAGGGTGGTGGTTGTTTTTTCTGTTCAGTTGCCAAGTCATGTTTGATTCATTCTGACCCCATGGATTGTAGCATGCCAGGCTCCCCTATCCCACACTGTCTCCTGGAGTTTGCTCAAATTCATGTCCATCATTTAGGGTGAGATCTCAAAAAAAATCCTCACTCTTCAGGAGGTCTTCTTTGGGTCCATTGAATCTATATTTCACATTAAACAAGTAATGCTGCAAAATGAGTGTGTGTGTGAAAAAAATTAGGATACACTGCTTGGTGTTCTGGAATTATAAGTTATTTTTAGTTAATAGATTATGCATATCTGCAAACAGCCTGAGATGATGGAAAGAAAAGCATTAGCTGAGAATGTAAGCCACCCTACTGATATTGTGCCTAGAATATAGTCAAGAGGAGTGGAATGATCCCAAGAGCCCACAGAGAGAAAAGAACCTTAATCTTTAACAGAAAAAGTCTAACGGGTTGAGCCTAGAGCTTAACTTCCAGCTAGCACTTGTTATGTCCATGCTCTACAGAACTGAAACTTTGATCAAGCTCCTCCAAAATGGAAGTTTCATAGAAGATTATCCTCCTGAAACTCAGGAGCTTAGCTTTTGTTTGCTTGTTTGTTTGTATGTTTGTTTCTGTTTGACTTCCAATGGAGCCGTGAATCTCCCTAGACCGGTCTTGTCATTCGTGAGGAGCTCCTTTCTTTGTCAGTTTAAAGACAGGTTGCAGAATAGTTGAGTGCCTTTCCTTTCTCTCTGTGAAAAAAGGAGGGAGCAACTAAGCTCCAAAATAGATTTGGAGGCAAACTGTGTGTTCTAAAAGTTGTTGTTGATTAGTTGCTCATCCATCCAAGTTGTGTCCAAATCTTTTGTAACCCATAGACTGTAATCCACCAGGCTCCTCTCTCCACGGGATTCTCCAGGAAAGAAAATGGAGTGGGTTGCCATTTCCTTCTCCAGGGGATCTTCCTGACCCAGGGATCCAATCCAAGTCTCCTGCATTGCAGACAGATTCTTTATCACATAGCCACCAGGGAAGCCCAAGAGTATAATTAAGGAATCTTAATTACCATCATTTTCAAGTTCAATATATGGTTCTATGGGGAAAAAAAATTATTCCGTGAACTTTCTTACTCATAAATATTTACCTGCATGTTTGATAAGATCCTCTAGTAGATTCCAGGAACTGAAAATTCTAGGTCACAGGATATGATCATTTTAATGCTCCTTGAACATGTTGTGGAGTTGGTTTCCTGAATTTACACCAATTTCAGTTCAGTTCAGTTCAGTCGCTCAGTCGTGTCTGACTTTTTGCGACCCCATGAACCGTAGCACGCCAGGCCTCCCTATCCATCACCAACTGCCGGAGTCTGCCCAATTTACATTCCCACTGAAGTGAATAAAGTGCTCATTGAACCTTACCTGCAACAAAAGTTAATTGTGTCAATTCACAAGCAGGAATCAAAACAAAAGAGTTTTCTTGTTTTCCTCAAATCCTCTTTCATAACTAGTGCAGTTTTGTCAGTTTCTTTTTACCATTAAGTATGAAGCTACTTTCTATTTCTGTCGGAAATTGCCCTTCATCAAGCTAAAGAAAGTGTCTTTGATTTTTAATTTGAGGAGAATTTTTGTCATGAATGGTATTGTCAATGCTATCTCTGTATCTATTTAATGACAATCTTTTCTCATTCATTTTATATTATTAATTTGATTGATTCAATGTCTAATCTTCCATCTTGCATTTCTGAGCAAAACTCCCTTTGGTGTGGTTTTTATATATTGTTTGGCTCAAGTTGCTAATATTTTTAATAGTATTTTTGCATCTATATTTCTGAAGAAGACTGGTCTTTCAGATTCTTCTCTCTCTCTCTCTTTTTTTTTTTTCTTTGTAATGTTTTAGTCTGGCTTTGGTATTAGTGTAAAGCTGATTTCTTAAAATGAGTAAGCAAGTATTTCCTCCTATTTTATGGAAACGTTTGTGTAGGACTTAACAGTAAAGCCATAAAAACTAGGGTCTTACATGGATGAAACTTTCAAGTTACAGTTTCAATTTCTCTAATAGCTATCAGGCTATTTATATTTTCTATTTCTTTTCTGTTGCTTTCAATAATCTTTGTCTTTCTAGAAAGTTGTACATGTCATCAGTTGAAAGACCAAGGGAATATATGAACCAATGAATATATAATATGTATAAATAGTTCTATTTGTAACCATCTATATTTATGTTAGGCTAAACAAGTTCATATTAATGTCTCCAAATAAAATTCATTAAAATATTGATAATTCTAGTCTCTGTAACCTGCTTATTTGTAAACTCTCAGGCCAACAGTGAGAAATCCAGCTTCAACCATCCAGCATGCAGGATACGTATAACAGTATAGGAACTGTTAACTCTAACTTTCGTTAAAAACAACTTTATTAACTAGAGTATAATGCTGATGTGCAATTCCTTTTGCATTTTGATTTGCATAATCAAACAAATTCTCAGCGTTCATCCAGCACCTTTTCCCCTAAACCCTTTAGGGATATTGTTTTATATATTTGTAATACAGTTACATTCTCTTGTCACAGTCTGCAGTCTTTCCTGGGATCCTTCAACTTCCTAAATTTTTTTTTTTTAACATACCTTAAAGGTCGTGTTATGTGCTGTAAAGTTCTTTGAGTTTTGATGAACATTTAATATTATGTTATCTACACAGTATCATACAGTCTAGTTTAACTGACCTAAAAATCACCATATGTCAGCTATTCATCCATCTCCTCCTCTCCTTAAGCCCCTTACAAACACTGATCCTTTTATTCTTTCTTTAGTTTTTTCCTTTTTCAGAATGTCATTTAATTGGAATGATGTAGTATGTAGCCTTTTCAGGCTAGCTTCACATAGCAATCAACATTTAATGTTCTTAGATGTTTTTTTATGATTCAATAGGCTATTTACTTTTACCATTGAATAGTATTCAATTGTATGGATGTATCACAATTTATCTTTTCACCTATTGAAGAACATCTTCATTGATTTCAGGATGAATGAATATGAATATATCTGCTATAAATATCTCTGAGCAGATTTTGGTATAGGTATAACCCTTCAAATAAAGTAAGAATAAGTCTAGGAGTGCAATTTCTGGATCATATTTTAAGACTAAGTTTAGCCTGATAAGAATTTAACAAACTGTCTTCCAACATTGATATTCTATTTTGCACTTCTACCAGCACTAAATGAAAGCCTCAATTTCTTTGCATTTGTAGCAGCAGTTGATGCTGCAGTATCAGACAAAGCCTGATATTGTTAGGCTTTGTTTTTATTTTTAATGTTCAGCCTACTTAATGGATGTGTAGTAATATTTCATTGTTCTAATTTGAAATTCTCTAATCACAAATTATGTTGTGCATCTTTTCATATGATTATTTGCCATCTATATCTCTTCTTTGGAGAGGTGTCTGTTCAGATCTTCTGCTCATTTCTACTGGCTTGTTTGTTTTCTTATTGATTATTTTTAAGAGATCTTTGCACAGTTTGGAATAAGCCCTTTATCAGTTAAGTGTTCTGCAAGCATTATATGCAAATATGTGGTTTGTATTTCACTCTCCTAACATTTTCAAAAGAGAAGCTTTTAATATTAATAAAGCCCAATTGATCACTTTTGAAATTTTACTTATGGATTGTGTATGTGGTATTGTATCTAAAAATCCATCAAGTGGATTTTCTTCTATTCTTTTTCTAAAAGTTTTATAGTTTTGCATTTTACATTTTGATCTATGTTTCATTTCAACTTAACTTTTGTGAAAGGTGTAAGTTTTATCTAGGTTACTTTTTATTTTCCTTACCTTTTTTTTCCACATATGGACATCCAGTACCATTTATCAAAAAGCTACTCTTTCACTGTGGAACTGGTTTTGTATGTTTGCCAGTTGTGGCCTATTTGTCCTCTTTCTTCTCCTTTGTTTTAAAGGCTGTTTTGTATGAAATTAATAAAACTATTCTAGCTTACATTTGATTATAGGTAGCATGGTATATCTTCACCTAACAACCTATTGAGTCTTCATATTTAAAATTAGCTTCAAAACAACATACTGCTGTGTCCTCTTTGCTTTTATTCACTCTGACATTTTATCTTCTTCAATGTGTTTAGACCATTCACATTTAAAGTAATTATTAATATAGTTGGATTGATCTCTTTTCTTTTTTCCCCTCTTTTTTTGACTTAGTTTAATTAAAACTTTTTCTGGTTAATTATTTTACATGATCACATTTATCTCCTCTCTTAGCAAGTCTGTTATACTAAATTACTTAATGATGGCTCTAGTGTTTACAGTACCCATTCCAAGCTCATCAAAGTCCACCATCTAAACAAGACTATGCCACTTACCTATAAAGCAGATACTTTATAAGAGAAGATTATTAGCTCCTCTCTTCCATTTCTGATGGCATTGTCGTCACTTGTTTTACTTATCTATGTGCTATAATTATCCAGTACATTGCTGTTATTATATGTTCAGCAAACAGTTATCTTTTAGATCAATTAAGAAAAAGAAAAATATTTTACTTTGCCTTCATTTGTTCTTTATATAATATTTTTCCTTTTACAAATGTTTGAGAAATTTTACTTCTCAAGCCATTTGCACCTGGAAAAATTTCTAGTGAGATGTTTTAAAATTACAAAATTATATTGAGATTTCCTCATGTTTGTCTCTGTTTTAGTAAATTATAATCTCATGAATTTTCTCATTTCATTTAATTTGCTAATTTGTTGGTAAAAAATATTTTTTAACATTTTCTTATTACCTAATATCTGTATCAATAATGATGCCCTATTTTCACCATAACTGGTCAATTGAAAGTTTTCTTGATCAATCTGCTATAATGCTTAACATTTCATTAATTTTTTCAGCTTTTTAATATTTTCTATTGTATTTTTGGGGTTTATTTGTTAATTTGTACTCTTCTTTCTGTTCTCTTTGTATTTACCTTAATGTTATTTTTACAAATTTACCTAGTATTATGTTCAGTTATGTTATTTTCATATTATTCATTTGAAAACTTATATCATAATATATAGTCTTCTTTTCTAGTACATGCCTATAAAATTAAAAGTTTTTCTTTTAGCTCAGTTTTAGCTGCATATACTAGTTTTCATATGTTATATTTTTCTGTATGCCATTCAAAATATTTTGTAGTTTACACTGTAATTTATTCATTGACCCACTGGTTATTTTAGAAGTATCAATATATTGGTTAATATGCAAACATTTGAGAGTTTTACATTATTTTTGTAAGTATACTATGCTGTATTTTTCCAATAAACATACTCTGTATTATTTAATACTTTGAAAATTAAGATCAAGTTTGCTAACTATATAGTTCAAATTATCTCTATGTGACTGACTTTTGTCTGCTTTTCCTATCAGTTATTTAGAAAAAATTCTAAATTTCTCAACTATTGACTGTAGTTATGCCACATTTTACTCTATATATTGAGACTGTGTTATTAGGTACAAATAGAGTTATAATTGTTATAATTTTTATTTATTATTTCTAATAAATATATACTCTTTTTGCCTTGAAGTCTGCTTGCATGAAGTTAATAGAATAACATCAGGTAATATTTGGTTAATATTTGATAATATTTTTGGTTCAGTTCAATTCAGTTCAGTTGCTCAGTCGTGTCTGACTCTTTGCGACCCCATGAATCGCAGCACACCAGGCCTCCCTGTCCATCACCAACTCCTGGAGTTCACTCAGACTCACGTCCATTGAGTCCATGATGCCATCCAGCCATCTCATCCTCTGTCATCCCCTTCTCCTCCTGCCCCCAATCCCTCCCAGCATCAGAGTCTTTTCCAATGAGTCAACTCTTCCCATGAGGTGGCCAAAGTATTGGAGTTTCAGCTTTAGTATCATTCCTTCCAAAGTACACCCAGAGCTGATCTCCTTTAGAATGGACTGGTTGGATCTCCTTGCAGTCCAAGGGACTCTCAAGAGTCTTCTCCGACACCACAGTTCAAAAGCATCAATTCTTCGGCGCTCAGCTTTCTTCATAGTCCAAATCTCACGTCCATACAAGACCACTGGAAAAACCACAGCCTTGACTAGATGGACCTTCGTTGGCAAAGTAATGTCTCTGCTTTTCAATATGCTATTTTTGGTTAGTATTTAATAATATCTTTTCAACTCCTTTATTTTTAACTTCTCTACATGTTTATGTTTATATGTGACTCACAGATTAAATGTGCATTTTTATTTTCATCAAATCTGAAATATGTAGTCTGTTTATAGAAATTTATCACTGATATTTTTAAGTTTAAACCTACTACCTTTCTATCATTTTTGATTTGCCCTATCTGTTCTTCTTTTTTCTGTTTTGTTGTCTTCTTTTCATTTAATCATTTTTTTTCAGTTATTATTTCATTATCCCACTTATTAGCTTAATAGTTGCCAGTCATTTTTCTTTTCTTTTAGAGATTACAACATGAGTCCTTGAATCATTAGTGTCTACTGTAAACTAACAACTTGTCCATCTCTCAGAAAGAGTAAGGAATTAAGGACAATTAAATTCCATTTTCTCTATTCAGTCCTTTTTGCCGTTACTGTTGAGTGTTTTAATTATACATATATTTTAGAAAGAGAAGTCGCTCAGTCATGTCTGACTCTTTGCTATCCCATGGACTGTAGCCTACCAGGCTCCTCTGATTATAGGACTTTCCAGGCAAGAATACTGGAGTGGGTTGCCATTTCTTCCTCCAGGGAATCTTCCCGACCCAGGGATTGAGCCCAGGTTTCCCACACTGCAGGCAGATGCTTTATTGTCTGAGCCACCAGCAAAGCATATACATATATTTTAGACCCCACATTATATTACCAGTATTGCTTACATCATGAATATTCATTTCTTTTTTCCTACTTTCCAGTGACTTACTTTTTCCTATTTACATTTCTATAAGATAATTTCCTTCTTGCACTTCTGTTTAGGATCATTTTCCTTATACTCAAAGGATGTGTGTGCTCAGTTTCTTCAGTCATGTACAGCTCTTTGCGACCCTATAGAGGACAGCTTTCCAGGCTCCTCTGACCATGGGATTCTCCAGGCAAGAGTACTGGAGTGGGTTGCCATACCCTCCTCCAGAAGATCCCTTCCCAGGGATCCAGCGTGTCTCTTGCCTGTCTTCTGCATTGGCGGCTGGGCTCTTCACCACTAGCGCCACTGGGGAGCCCACTCAAAGGATACACTTCAGTATATTGTTTAGCGTATGTCTGCTGCCAATGAATTCTCTCACTATTCATTTGACAGTATCTTTATTTAATGCTTACTTTTGAAAGATATTTTCACTTGTCATATAATTTTAGATTGTGAGTTTAATTCTTCATTATTTTTCAGTATCATTTTCTTATGGTTTTCATAATTTCCTTTTATTTTTAGCCTATAGTACTGGCCTTATCTGTTTCTGGAATTGAAAACTTCTTGTAGCTATAAAAATTAGGAGTAAGAACAGTAATAATTACAAAATCACCCTTAAAGATCAATTAAGATTTCCTCTTCAAAATTTAAAGCCTTTGAAGTAGCTGAGATACTTACTCGAAGTCATTTCATGGGCAGAATGAAGTCAAGACTGCATGAGAAACGATCAGAAATAGTTATTCCCTCACTAACAATTACATTAAAATTTGTTTTATTCTCAAGGCTCCACCAGATAGTTTTGTGGTGAGATTCAAAATGCTACAAGATTTTGAATGTCTCGTGGCCAGGCTTATTTCAGAACAGATATACTTATCTCCAGCTTTTTGCCTGGTCTACCTCAGCTGAGTTCCAAATATCTTTTGTATAATGGATCTTAACCTGTCAAAATAGAAATGCAAAATGTATTGCAATGACAATAAGGACTGGCCACATTAAAAAAAGAAGTTATTTATTGGTAAAATGGAGAAGAGGTAATAGAATCTAGGCCTTACGTAAAACAAGTTTCGTACTGTATGGGAGCATTTAAAAAACTGCACCACATCACTCAAGATACAGTGTATAAGTGCTGATCTGATCCTAACATTTTTGGAGTACCGTTATATAAACATTTTAAGAAGTGGCTTACTCTGGAAATTTTAGAACCTTCAGTGAAGTTTCCATTTGCTCTATCATACTACCTAGCTTAGATAAATCTTCACTTTTATAAATTAAAATTTATAAAATTATAAATTACATAAAACTTCCCCCAGAGTAGACATGGGATGTGTGGGATTACAGGGTAACAGTTGTTCCATAAAGTGTTGGGTTCCAGGGGCAAATAATGATAGAAACTAAATGTTACAATTTATTCCATTTTGGTGATTACAGGCATTACAGGGCAGTGTGGGTAAGCAAGGCAAATGAAGCAAACTCTTTTCTTCCTCCATTTAACCAGATGCAGCATTTTGGCATTTTTGTAATACACAAGTTGACTTAACTCATTGACTTACATTAAAAGCTGGTAATTTACAATCTTCTTCCATAGCCGCTCTGAGGACCTTAATCCCTGAACTACACCATGAGCTCTGAAATGATGTTCATTACAGTGTTCTTGAAGCTTTCACATCTTAACATGAGATCTGACACCTCTTGTTAAGGTAGGGAACTGTTAAAAGTTGTCTTTCTTTTGGCTAACCCAGTTCACCAGCAATCTTAACAGTTAAGTTACTATATAAAAATAAAACTGTGCTCCCAAGCATTTATCGGAACTGTTGTGCTGGGAACACCTTGCAAAGCATTCACTCCCTGAGAGAAAAGAGAGATCCTAACCAGCTGCTTACATGAACAATAACTCCAGTACAGGATATGTAATGTCCTTCATAGCAGAACTCAGGCAACCTTGGTCATCCCAACAAGCTCTTCAGCACTTAGATACAGATAAAATTAAAATTGACCCCAGATCAAGTATTGTAGCCACAATCCAAAATAACCCCATTGTCTAGCATGCTGGGTTCCTGCTGTGATACCAAAGCCAAAAATTTCAATGCAAAGAGTAATGGTCAAGAAGGAGGCAAGGAAAGTCCACCCTCCTCAGTCCATGAGATTGATGCTATCTTCACAGCTTTAATTGATAAAATCAAGGGTCCTCAATTTCCTGATTTGAGGAGTCTATTTTCAAGGTGACTGTCAAGGTCCAGAAGAGCTATCATTTTTCTTTGCAATGGCCCATGAACTCCAGTCCTTCAATAGGAATCTCTTTTGCCTGTATTGCTTTCTGAAAACACTTCTGGTATCTCTTGAAGAGGTCAGTGCCTGGGTCCCTGGAGCTGTCTACCCTTGAGGGAAGCGCTGGTCATATTGGCACTTCAAGTCCATGCATGTCTTCTCTACACTGTTCATGGTGTCTGCATCTGCGGTGGTGCTTTGGGATGTCACACAATTTCATAGTGGCCATGACATGGAAGCAACCTAGATGTTCATCAACAGATGAATACACAAAGAAGTTGTGGTGGATATACACAGTGGAATATTCAGTTCAGTTCAGTCCCTCAGTTATGTCTGACTCTTTGCAACCCCATGAATCACAGCACACCAGGCCTCCCTGTCCATCACCAACCCCCAGAGTTCACCCAAACTCATGTCCATCAAGTCAGTGATGCCATCCAGCCATCTCATCCTCTGTCATCCCCTTCTCTTCCTGCCCCCAATCCCTCCCAGCCTTAGGGTCTTTTCCAATGAGTCAACTCTTCGCATGAAGTGGCCAAAGTATTGGAGTTTCAGCCTCAGTATCAGTCCTTCCAATGAACACCCAGGACTGGTCTCCTTTAGGATGGACTGGTTGAATCTCCTTGAAGTCCAAGGGACTCTCAAGAGTCTTTAACTCCACAGTTTAAAAGCATCAATTCTTCGGCGCTCAGCTTTCTTCAGTCCAACTCTCACATCCATACATGATCACTGGAAAAACCATAGCCTTGACTAGATGGACCTTTGTTGGCAAAGTAATATCTCTGCTTTTCAATATACTATTTAGTTTGGTCAAAAATTTCCTTCCAAGGAGTAAGTGCCTTTTAACTTCGTGACTGCAATCACCATCTGAAGTGATTTTGGAGCCCAAAAAAATAAAGTCTGACACTGTTTCCACTGTTTCCCCATCTATTTCCCATGAAGTGATGGGACCAGATGCCATGATCTTAGTTTTCTGAATGTTGAGCTTTAAGCCAACTTTGTCACTCTGCTCTTTCACTTTCATCAAGAGGCTTTTGAGTTCCTCTTCACTTTCTGCCATAAGGGTGGTGTTATCTGCATATCTGAGGTTATTGATATTTCTCCCAGCAATCTTGATTCCAGCTTGTGTTTCTGCCAGCCCAGCGTTTCTCATGATGTACTCTGCATAGAAGTTAAATAAGCAGGGTGACAATATACAGCCTTGACATACTCCTTTTCCTCTTTGGAACCAGTCTGTTGTTCCATGTCCAGTTTGAACTGTTGCTTCCTCACCTGCATATAGGTTTCTCAAGAGGCAGGTCAGGTGGTCTGGTATTCCCATCTCTTTCAGAGTTTTCCACAGTTTATTGTGATCTACACAGTCAAAGGCTTTGGCATAGTCAATAGAGCAGAAATAGATGTGTTTTTGGAACTCTCTTGATTTTTTGATAATCCAGTAGATGTTGGCAATTTGATCTCTGGTTCCTCTGCCTTTTCTAAAACCAGCTTGAACATCTGGACGTTCATGGTTCACGTATTGCTGAAGTCTGGCTTGGAGAATTTTGAGCATCACTTTACTAGCACGTGAGATGAGTGCCATTGTGGTAGTTTGAGCATTCTTTGGGATTGTAATATTACTCAGCCATAAAAAAGAACGAGTTTGAGTTAACTGAAGTGAGGTGAGTAAAACTAGAAGCTGTTATACAGAGTGAAGTAAATCAGAAAAAGAAAAACAAATATAGTATATTAATGCGTATATGTGGAATCTAGAAAAATGATACTGATGAACTTATTTGCAGGGCAGGAATAGAGACACAGATATAGAGAACAGACTTGTGGACACGATGGGAGAAGGCGTGTGAGATGAATTTGGAGGGCAGCATTAGCATATGTACACTACCATGTGCAAAATAGCTAGCTAGTGGGAAGCAGCTGTGTAGCACAAGAGCTCAGCGTGGTGCCCTGTGACTACCCTGAAGGTGGGATTGGAGTGGTGGGAGGGAGATTCCAAAGAGACGGGACATGTGTGTATTTATGGCTGATTCACAATGTTGTAAGGCAGAAACCTAACACAAAACTGTAGAGCAACTTAAAAAAATGAACAATAAACTGAAAAAAGGTTTTCTTTGAAAGGTTATCTTATCAGTTTTACTTCCTTGAATGTGTCTGTTTTCCTCTATGCTTTTTAAATTTCCTTTTTCCTTTTTTTGGGGGGGAAGGTGGTATTTTTCCCCTGATGTATCTAAGGGTGGCTTTCCATAGAGCTTTTTGAAATGATGGATTAATTTCTATGTCACTTTCAGAAAATATTTTTTTTCTTGTATGTTTTTCACCTGTTGGGCTATTTTTCATTTGTTTATTTGTTTTTCCTCATCACCATTTTAGCTTATTCTTGACTTAACTGGTTATTTGTATTGAATGTTTGGCATTATATATAAAAGTTATTGCATGTCTGTATTTTTTTTTTCTTTCTCTGAACGGTATTTTATTTTCCTTTAGATCACAGAAAAAAAGGCTTACCATCTCTATTCTATAAGAAATTGAGATCATTTGAGACTCATTTTCAAGCTTTGTGAGAACTGGCCTAGTTTCAGTTTCCACTTACTTCTTATCCAGTTGATGTACTTTAGCTCTCTTTTTTCATCAGTTGCCAAGAATTTTAATGTTCAGCTTCAATAACTCTATTGACCTTGCTTTATATTTTTATTTCTTGTTCCTATAACAAATATTTCTTCTGTTTGTAACTTAATTGTCTTATTGTATCTATATCTATTATTGTAAAGATTCTCATATACTTTTTAGAATCCATCCACTCATGATTTATTATCACCTGTCTAGACTACTTGAGGTACAAATTGGGCTCCAAGTAAGCCTATAGGCATGAATTCCACATTTACTAACTTCAAGGGGGTTGCAACCTAATAACAGGAAAATAACAGACAACCAAGGTGATGAGAAAAGTAGAGAGTAGAAATCTTATGCAATAATGCATAAGCTATGTACTGTAAGAATGCCAGCAAAGGAATAGTACAGTTTTCCTAAAATGCTAAGGGAGAAGGTGAGGGTGGCATTTGAGTGGGCACTTGAAGAAGGACCAGGACTAGCAGGAGAAGGTCATTACTTCAGGCTAAGCAATGAATACAACTGCAGAAGAGAAAAATAGGGTTAAGGATGGGATGAATAACATGAAGGATATTGTTACGGGAGTGAGCCAGGAATGGGTAAGGCTGATTCAAAAACTCAACTCTGAGGTTCTTAAGCCAGAGATTCTGTTGCTAGAATGAGGACTAATTGTTATTCTTTGGTGATCTTAAGATTTCTGCTGGTTCTTTAATTACCTCCCAAGAGGTGTGTTTACTAAGTAAAAAACAAGAAACAGTTGCTGCCTCCAGGGCTAAGAGTTACCAAGGAAAGAGAAGCGCACCTGCCTTTTTGGTCACCAATACTAACACTTTATTTTCTCGGGGCTTGAATGGAAAGCTAAAGCCTTGGGTTGGAACTGGAATGCAGGCTGCTCTAGGGTGATGATTCGTGCTGACTGTTAGACTTGCAAAACTGAATGTGGGTGGTTTTGTTGTGTAATGCTTTGTTTTAATCTTTCTCCCTTTAATGAAGTGCTTTGACTGTCTTTTTATGTGTATGCCTGTAAGAAGTAGGACATGCTGGAGTTTCTTAACAGAACCTCATCAAATGTGTAGTCATGATTGAAAAATTGTTTGCCTAAGGTTAAAAAAGTCTTAAAAACGAGAAAAATAAAAGAGAGAAAAAAAGAAAGAATGAATGAAATGGAAATACCAACTATTAAATCTGGGCACAGCAGTTGGTATTATATTATTTTGGAAATATAATGTCCATAAAATAAAATAATTAGATCAAATTTGGTTCCCATTTCTCGTGAATTGCAGATCTAGAACTTAGCTTACAGGATTCGTGTTCCCATGTAGTGTTGGAGAGAAAATTTAACATAAATGATCAAAAATCAGTTATACAATAATTAAATTACGGATTGAATATTTTGCGTGCCATTTTGAAAAACAAAAAGAACTGAATTGAACATTTCTCATGCAGAATACCATCATATCAATTCTTTCTGAATATTTCAGTCAACATTCTTTCAATAAACATTTATTAGGCATCTACTATTTGCCAAGTTCTCTACTAGCCTGCAGAGACAGTGATGAGCAACATGTGGGCACAATTCCTGATCTTTCAGAGAATCTATCAGGGAATCTATTGGGGAATCATCAGACAGTTGTCAAATAATCACATGTGAAAGAATAATTCCAAACTTGAGGAAAATGCTCTGAAAAGAAAAAATTCTGTGAGAGCCAGTCATAAAAGGATTGTAAATGAACGCCTGTGCTCTACTGTGGGCCTCAGGAGTAAATGGCATACAGGGAACTAGTACCATCAGCTGCCTGATGCTGCGGACAGAACAAGAGTCAGTCAGATTCTTATTTGTAAGACAATTAGGACTTTTCCATCATGGCCTGCATGGCAGAGTTTTCTAAATTTCTGAAGTTAGGTTTGTTTTTTCCTGCTTGGACTAGTCCCTTGTTTTCCTTCAGTCCATCTCCAAAGTGCTATCAGAGAAAAATTTCTAAAGCTCAGCTTCTAAAGTACCTCAGTTTTCCCAGCAGCTTCTGGCATTTCTCCTTTACAGGGCTGCAATTCTCTGTTTCATATTCTTATAAAATTCAAAGCTCTGGCAGACAGGGCCCTCTCTGATCTTCGCATCCCTCAATCAGCCTTGCCAAATTTGTCTTTCATCACTCTTCTCCACACCCCTAGCAACCCAAGGTCCAGCATCAGTTAATATTTTGTAGCCAAATCATTCACTTTCCTGAAACAGGTATGTGCAATTTCCTTTTTCTGGGAAGTATCCCCTCCCTTTTCTGTCTGGCAAGTCCCCACTAATTCTGCAATATTCAGGTCAAATGTGATTTCCTCATTGAAATTTTCTCCTACCCCCTAAGGCAGAGTTAGTTATCTCTTTCTTGGTGCTTCCTCAACACTTTGTACTTGTTATGTCTCTCATCACACTGTACTCTATTGATCTTTGCATTATTTCATAAATTCAATTGTGAACTTCCTGAGGGTGGTGACTAAGTCTAATGCACTTCTATAATCATACTTTGGTTCCTTCTAGGTGGGTCCCTACTATCGTGTTTTGCATACATTAACATGATTATGAAAGG
The DNA here is from genome assembly GCF_001704415.2 of Capra hircus. Lineage (NCBI taxonomy): Eukaryota > Metazoa > Chordata > Mammalia > Artiodactyla > Bovidae > Capra > Capra hircus. The sequence goes on from NC_030808.1 coordinate 77,138,099, forward strand.
AGATAAAAGGTCTGGGGTCCTAGCTATTATCACCTTTTTTAACCAAATGATGGTCCTTGGTATATTCCTAAAGCCTGCTGGTATGAATGAAATCAAGATCTTAGGTGGTTTTTAAAAAAAAACTAAACATTGAGGATTAAATTATATATTTGATACTTAGGACTAAAGTGGTCCCTAGCCTTTATGGCAACCGTGTAAATTATAAAATGCCGTCTTTTACCAAAGACCCTGTATTTCTTTCTGTTGGGAAGTTGTCATCATATGCTAGTTTTGTTAGAACAAACACATTTCACAGTTATCTAGTTATTGTCACAAATATGCAAGAATATGGTATCTAGAGTAAAGGTTACAACATTGGAAGCTGTGTATCACTACGTGTTTGGGAAAGATTAAATGTTCTTTATTACAAACAACATCAAATTCCTATTTTAAGAAAATAAAGAAAATTATCATTGATCTATACCTTGATTATTATTATTTTTATGATACTTAGTTTATGTAGTTCCACTGTAAGTCTAGTACATGTAGACAGTTGGGTGAAGTTTAGGGAAGACAAGAGAGAATAAGGTCGAATGATTTCTCCTTTATCTGAACATCAAGAACACATTATCTTTTCCTTGTACACACTTTATTCCCATCTACTTTGAATTTTTTCATTTGTCTATCTATTCTATGTTTTGTCAAGCAGAATCTTCTGGGTCTGGTTATCATTGGATCTAATTTTAGGGCAAGGAGTTGTCTTTGGTGGTGATTTCACATACAGTAAGACTAGTGGAGATGGAAAAGAATCTAAAATGTCTCCCAAGTTGATGAATTATGTGGAAAAGAAGAAGTTTATGCTAGTTACTAAAATAATTATGATAAGATATCATTTTATACCCATGATCATTACTTTTCTTGGCAATTTATCTATATGCACACGTACCTGTCTAATCAAAACAGAGTTTTTCTAGTTTACTGCCTTAAGATAGAGAAGATTCAAGGTAGAATTAGAAAATGATTTGCTAATGTTTTCCTGGATTTGGGTTATACATACTTAAAGGTAACTTAAGGATTTAAGGAAGAGACAAAATGTTGGAAAGCATATGTGACTTGGCTTCCTCCAGATCAAAGAAGTTTTCCCTCACTCAGAGAGGAAGGGTATATTCTCATCCAGGGCCTTTGTTCTTACTATGGCCTCTTCCCAGAACACTGCTTCTCATATCTTTTCATGGTTCACTCCAACTCATTCAACTTTCTCTTCAGTTGTTCTTACCCCAGAGGTGTCCCTTGACCATCATATCTAATGATGAGAAGATCTGCATTGGTGGACAGGAGAGAGATGGGGGAATCATGCCTCCTGCTGCAGGAACAGAGCCCTGAGAAAGTAGCAAGACTTCAGAGTGGATTCTGTGTGAATCTAGGCTGGTGGAGCCCTGAACAGCTTCAAAGAAATTACCATGCTTCTAAAACAAGCAAGGAGAGAGCTCAGGCCTGGCATGGGGATTGGCATAGGAGAAAGCAACCTTTCAGAAATCATACTCCATCTAAGTACCAAGTTCAGACATGGGATTCTCCGTGGCTATCTTAGTGGACAGATGGCTGAATATACTTGAGGCCCCCCAAACACAAGCTAAATATCAGACAAAGAAATGGAAAAGCCTAAGTGGACTGAGACTGCTTCCACAATGCAAAAAGGGAGCTTGAAGTAGAAATTAAGATTTCATAAAAATAAAGATAGATCGATTTCTTATGCATTTCAGGAGAAACAGAAAAAGTACAAATGTAGGTGTGCTAGAGGGTAGACAGATGTGTGAACCTAGTAGGACTGAACAAGGATGAGTCTGATGGAAAGTCAAGTATGATGGGCAGAGTGCCAGGAGTACAAAGACATGTAAGAAGTGGTCTTCACCTTGAATGAGGTCACACGTGGCCTGTAGAGATAAATGTGTTCTTCAAAAGGTCAGTAATAATCCAAGATATATTCAAAATAGAAGGAGAAGTACAGCTACTGAAGTAGTTCACAAGGAGTGAAAGTTTAGTTGTGAGGGAAGACCCACACAAAAATGAGACTAAAACTTGACCTTGACAGAAGCATAACACTTAGGCAAATAAATAAACAATGATGAGGCAGTAAAGCTGTGCACACTGTTTTTGGGAGACAATGGAGAAAAACTGTAGCAATGCAGGTGATTTCCTTGTGTAAGAACATGGTTAGCTAAGGCATGTTGGAGAGGTCTGTGTGGTTTAGGAAGAGAAGGAGTGGAGCACTCAGGTCAGGACCAAACTTCCATCTGTAGTCAGTGAGGAGCCACCGGAGGTATGTGAATGGAAGAACTTCCTGTGAAACAGGAAATATAAAAAAAAATAATAATTTCTAACAGTGTGTGACTTTGCTTCCAGCAAGCCAGGCAAGGTTGGTACATAGATCAACCTAAAAGTTATTTTGATGTGAGAGACTGTACTCCAAAAAGGCAGAAAAGCTAAAGATACAAACTCAAAATCAGCAAAAGATGAGGAACTAAATATTAAAGATACTCTGATGGTGCATCTGTATCTTTGTATTAGAGATTAATTATGGAGATTTTCTTTGTAAATTTTGTAAATCATTAGTACTAGTGGCCGAAAGACAATATCAGTTCAGTTCAGTCGCTCAGTCGTGTCCGACTCTTTGCGAGCCCATGAATAGCTCATGTTTGCTGTTAGAGATTAATTTGCTCATTGAGCTTGGGGATTGTGTGCATAGACACTCTTGTGCTCTTTGGGAGACAGGGAAAGAGATATAAATGGTATTTGCCAACATCTATGTCAGTGTTTGTGACTCTGAGATTTCCTATCACAGTCTAATTAAAGTCACCCTTTTTGCCAAGGGTTTCTTGGCTCTACAGGATCTAGCCACTGTCTCTGACTTGATTTCTTAGTACTCTTGGCCTTCTTCATTCTACAGTAGCCACAAAGGATTTTTCTTATTTCTTCAGTATGCCAAGTACATTCCCCTCCAGGACTTGTGTTCTTGCTATGACCTCTTCCCAGAACTCTGCTTCTCGGATCTTTCCATGTCTCATCTCTTTAACACATTCAGGTCTCTAGTCAACTATCCTTCCCAGACAGTAGTCCTTGAGCATCACATGTAAAGATAATCTCCATCTTACACCCCACAACTCTTGTTTATTTTGTGCCTTGCTTCCATTTTCTTTGTTGCCTTGATCAGTAACTGATATTGCATCAGTTACTTATCTGTGTACATATTATCTGTTTCTCTTATCAGAATGTAAGTTCATAAGGTCATGGTCTTTGTCTAGCAACTTTGTAATTCTTGGCCTGTAAGTGGCTGTGGTATCTCCTAGGTACTTGAGAAATATTTATTGTGTAAATGAATAAATAAAGGAAGCGCAGTTTATTATTGCTATTGTCATCATGGCTAATAACCTGTATTTCTTGAGATTTTTATCTGTGGGACTTCCCTGGTGGCTCAGATAGTAAAGCGTCTGCCTACAATGCGGGAGACCTGGGTTTGACCCCTGGGTCGGGAAGATTCCCTGGAGAAGGAAATGGCAACCCACTCCAGTACTCTTGTCTGGAAAATCCCATGGATGGAGAAGCTTGGTGCAGGCTACTGTCCATGGGGTCGTAAAGAGTCAGGCACGACTGAGCGACTTCACTTGGCCATGACTAGCTTGTTAAAGGTTGTACTTGGTTAGTTCATTTATTCTTCACAACCCCTTCCCTGAGTCACACAGATGTGAAGTAACTTTCATAAAATTTCTCAGCTAGTAAAGTAAACAAATCAAGATTTAAATCTGGGACTGCTAAGTGCCAATGGTCTTGCTATAAGTGAAAGTGAAAACGGTTAGTTGCTCAGTAGTGTCTGACTCTTTGAAACTCCATGGACTGTAGCTCACCAGGCTCCTCTGTCCATGGGATTTTCCAGGCAAGAATACTGTGGGGACCATATATTATATGTGGTAATCACTATGGTACCATAAAATGCATTAGCACAATGCCTACAAATTAGTAAATTAATGTGATTCTCTTGAACACAGATCTCCCAGTTCAAAGAAGATTGATATGTAGCTAGTAGAATGGGTCTCCTTGGTGACTCAGTGGTAAAGAAGCTTCCTGTCAATGAAGGAGATGCAGAAGACACGAGTTCATCCCTGGGTGGGGAATATCCCCTGGAGGAGGAAATAGCAACCCAGTCCAATATTCTTGCCTAAAATTGTCATGGACATAGGAGCCTGGTATGCTACAGTCTGTGGGGTTGCAAAGAATTAGATATGATTGAGTGACTGATCACGCATGCACAGTTGGTAGGATATCATTGCATGAAGGCATACCTCTAGGATGATATTTTCTTCCTTTTTCTTCATTTTCAGATTAAAATTTTTTTTCTCCTTAAATATATCTCCTAACCTTTGGTATATTTCAGTCCCAACAGCCTGAAATTGTGGCTGTGTTTGGAGAACTGTTTCTGAGTTACAGGAGCTCTTTATTGGAAATCACAGATAATCGGAGGCTTAGGAGCTTATATAGTCCTTGAAGAGCCCTTTACCAGCAATGATAGGTACTGCTGCTGCTGCTGCTAAGTCGCTTCAGTCGTGTCCAACTCTGTGTGACCCCATAAACGGCAGTCCACCAGGCTCCCCCGTCCCTGGGATTCTCCAGGCAAGAACACTAGAGTGGGTTGCCATTTCCTTCTCCAATGCAGGAAAGTGAAAAGTGAAAGTGAAGTCACTTAGTCGTGTCTGACTCTTAGCGACTCCATGGACTGCAGCCCACCAGGATCCTCCTCCGTTCATGGGATTTTCCAGGCAAGAGTACCGGAGTGGGGTGACATTGCCTTCTCTGGATGATACGTACAGGATTATGAAACTCAAGCTATCTGGCCTCAGGTTGGGTCATCTTTGAGGCAACTTGACATTCAAGAGTTCACCTTCAAGTTCAAGCTTAAGCTGCTCAGTCCAGTACTTTGCCTGACATGGTACCCTTGCCTGGTTGGCAGTCTCTTTATCCCTGTCCTGTTTCCTTGACTCTCTATTTTCTGTTGGAGCATTTTGTCAATAAATCACTTGTGCATTATGAATTTTTGTTTCTGGGTCTAATGGTGGAGAGTTTACCTTGAGACAGTGAATCATCCAGCTCCTTTTAGTGTAAAAGCCATTGCTTTAGCCACACCTCAACTGGCTTTTGATGGGCAGCCATGCCTTCCTCTCCATTCATATTCTTCTCAGATTTGTAGATGTGAAATTCCTACTTACTGGAGCCAAGGGCTAAGGAAGACTTACTGCAAAGAAATATCATTTTTAAATAAAATCACCTTGGGCGTGGATAGATCTTTGCTTTATAGAGCTCAAGCATGGATTTGACCTAACTCATTTCCTCCCCACATTCCTGGCTGGTAGACAAGGGCAGGGAGGAAAGAGGAGCTGAGTCATTAAGGCTTAATTCACTTGTCTATTTCTCGGCCCCTAGAGCTTGCTTTAATTGAAGAAGATTTCAGTGGGATTAACTTTGCTGCAAAAAAGCTTTCCTGGTCTCCTTTCAAGGCAGACCTTTGGCTGCACTGAAGCAGCGTGAATACTTCAATACCTTTGAAGAAGGCAGGTATTTTCTAGCTCTGATGGGACTGTCTCTCTAATCAGGCACACAGAAGTTACCTTGTCATGTGTCATCTCTGTCTCTGCATAACAATCTTCTAGGAACAGCAGTCTATGGCGTGGTGGCATAAGCTAACTTTGTCAGATAACTGGGTTAGGCCTTTTCCCTGAGGCCCAGGTGGAGTCCCCAACAATAGGGAGGTTCAGAGAAGAACAGATTTGCCTCTTCACTACCTAAGACCTGAGCGGTGAGGGCAGAGTGCCCTCACTTAACATCCTAGGAGGTAATCTTCACTCTCAGGACCTTGCTTAGCCCAAGTAAAACTGAAGCCTGCTTTGTACAGGAAAATCAGAAAAGTAATTAGAAATGTTTTCACCATGGAGTGATGGAGTGGGCTTCCAAGGTGGCTCGGTGGTAAAGAAACTGCCTGCCAATGCCGGAGACACAAGCAACACGGGTTTGATCCTTGGGTAGGGAAGATCCCCTGAAGGAGGAAATGGCAACCCGCTCCAGTGCTGTTGCCTGGTAAATCCCATGGACAGAGGAGCCTGGTGGGCTATAATCCATGAGATTGCAAAGAGCTGGGCACAACTGAGCAACCGAGCATGAGCACGATGGAAAAAGTATTGTTTTGGCCACGGAGAAGCATCTGGGAAATCACTCCAGATGATCACTGGCTGGCCGTGTGACCTTAAGAGACTAACTTAAATTACCTGGGCAACAGTATCCTCATCTACAGAATGAGGAAGACCCAATCAGCTCATTATTGTCGGTGCCGTATGATTTTGTCATTCTCTCAGTAGTATCGATTGTTTCTATGGACATTGAATGATTCCTGTATCAATCAGCCTCAGCACAGAAGACTGGGCAATGCGCTTTCCCTAGGGCACTGACCCCCAAGGCAGTAGAGCATTCCTACTCCTCAACCCGTATCCTGGAAAGTATTAAAACTGCAAGTTATTCCCAGGGAGACTGAGAAATTGTCTGAATGTCCTGAAGGGTGGCTAACCCTTACTAGCAGTTTTCTAAAGTTTAAGCTGTAAAGCACCAAGAGGGTAGACTTTTCAAGAAATTCTGTCATCATTTCGGGCAAAAAAAGCCCCAAAGAAGATGTAGTGACCTCTTTTTCCTTGTCATATACAAATGACTCTATAGGTTCCCCTTCAGTTCCCCAGGCTAATGAAGCCACCTGGCAACTGGCTTCCTGTATTATCATTCCCTAATGACTTATGATGTTTATCACACAATATAGTAAAAATGCTGCTTCTTTTCTGTCATTGCCTTACATCTCTCTCATCAAAAGCATTTCTCCTTGTGCTGGATTCCCCCAAGTAGTTCCTATCAAAATATCACTCAGAAAAGCGTCATAGACCATTTGTTTTTCCCTCTGCATCTTCCACTATTTTCTCTCCAAGTTCTAGAATATGAGCACCTAAAGGGTAAAGGCCAGGTCTTACTCACATCTATCCTGCTTCTAAAGGTATCTCATGGACCCTGAAAGACATTTAAGTGATATTGACTTCCAAGTTCAATAGCATTAGTACATATCTTATTCCATCATTTTAGAAGGGCCAGCAAGATACAGAGAAAAGAACAGAGACTTCAGAATGAAAAAACAGTTTCAATTCTTGGTCCTCCTTATTCTCTGCATAGCCTTGGTCAAGTTGTTTCAAGTATCCAAAGCTCTGTCTTTTCCATTTATTAACATGGCAATACCTTATCACTAACTTTACAGGACTTTACAGATATAGAGAAACTGGATGTAAGTAAGTAAGTAGGTAAGTGAGTAAGTGAAGTCGCTCAGTCGTGTCCGACTCTTTGCGACCCCGTGGACTGTAGCTTACCAGGCTTCTCTGTTCATGGGATTCTCCAGGCAAGAATACTGGAGTGGGTTACCATTTCCTTCTTCAGGGGATCTTCCCGACCTAGGGATCGAACCCGGGTCTCCTGTATTGGAGGCAGACGCTTTAACCTCTGAGCCACCAGGGAAGATGAGGGCTGTAAAAATAGACCCTAATAAGTGGTAGCAGCAGATATGACCATTCTTGTGATTATGATGTGCCTCTATAAAATATACATATCTGTACTATAGAAAATGACATAAAAATGGATTGGATCTAAATTTGTGATACAGATTGTTTCTAGCCCATGGTAATGGGGGAAGTGACAAAGAAATATATATAAGATTTACGATGGGAAATAAAGGAGACTTTAACTTTGTTGGAATGCTTGATATACATACACACACGTATATACATATAGCATTGTAATAAATATGAAAAAATGCTAACAGTCATAGTTTCTTGGGGTTTAAATAGCATGGATGTATATCACATTATTTTTTAAACCTGGCTATACAGATATTCCTTGACTTACAACTTAGTTATCTCTTGATAAACCCATCATAAGTTGAAAATTGCATAAGCTGAAAATTCATTTAATATGCTTACTCAGTCTAACATCATAGCTTAGCTTTGCTTACCTTAACCATGCTCAGAAAACTTGTATGAGCCTAAGTGGGGTAAAATTATCTAACACATACCCTATTTTATAATAAAGTGTTGTGTGTGTATGCTCATTTGTGTCCAACTCTTTGCAATCCCATAGACTGTAGTCCACCAATCTCCTCTGTCCATGGAATTTTCCAGGCAAGAATGCTGGAGTGGATTGCCATTTCTTACTTCAGGGGATTTTCCAGACCGAGGGAATGAACCTGCGTCTCTTGTATCTCCTGCATTGGTAGGCTGATTCTTTACCACTGCACCACCTGGGAAGTCACAATAAAGTGCTGAATGTCTTGTAATTTGCTGAACATTGAATTGGAAGTGAAACAAAGGATGATTGTGTGGGAACATAATTGTTGTATGTATATAATCTCATGGCTGATTGAGAGCTGTGATTCATTGCTCTTGCCCAGAATCAGGAGAGAGTATTGAACCACATGTCACTAGCCTGGGGAAAAGATCACAATTCAAATTTTGAAGTATGGTTTCTACTGAATGTATATCATTTTCACACCATCATAAAGTCAAAAACCCATTAAGTCAAACCGTCTTAGAGACTATATTTTTAAAAGTACAAGTTCATGTATACTAAAAATCCTCTGTACACATTATAGAGCTTAAAGCATTCTTTGTTGACACAAAATACCTTTTTTTCTTTAATAGGAAATGTGTCTCTAACAAGGCAAGTGAGAGACAAGTTTCTCTCAATGGTCAATCAAGGAGAAGCTGGAGTAGATACTAGTGGAGCTTCAGAGTTCAGGAGGAGATTCAGGTGCAGATGGAAAGAGCAGTTTAAACTCCTAATCCAGGGGTTGTTTCCCAGCTAGAAATTGAGTCCCTCCATTGTCACAGCTCTTTCCCTCCTATAACGGAGAGAAGCTGAAACACAGATGACACCCATATAGTGCTATTGAAAAGGAAATCTTTAAGAAAGAAATCACATATGCATATGAAGATACATTTTAAATACGCCATCTAATATCTTCTCATCATTTTACTTCATTGAATTGAAAGCCATTAAGAGAAAGCAAAACATACTACCTTATTTTCTTGCTTGCACAAGTTTATAACAAAAAATAATCTATCAAGTTTTATTAAACACTTTCTATGCTTTAAACACTTGATTTAGGAGTTGGGATAGAAAGTTAAATATTAAATGGCCACAGTGCAGGATGAAGTTTCAGTGAAGTCACTCAGTCGTGTCCAACTCTTTGTGACCCCATGGACTGTAGTCTATTAGGGTCCTCTGTCCATGGGATTCTCCAGGCAAGAATACTGGAGTGGGTTGCCATTTCCTTCTCCAAGGGATCTTCCCAACCCCGGGATCGAACCCGGTTCTCCTGCATTGCGGATAGACGCTTTACCATCTGAGCCACCTGGGAAGCCCTCTAGAGATACAGGATCATCAACCAACAACAACAAAAACCACAATTCACACTGTGGTAGCATAGCTAAAAGAAGAGGGCACATTCAAACTATTTAACAACCCACAGAACAGGCACAGACCACTCAGAAGGTACACACTGACCAGAACTGATGCCTATCTGAAAAATTAATATTTAGGGTTCTAAGGCAAGAATGATCATTCTTGTGTCAAGAAATACCTGGATTTCTCAAAAGGTACTTTTGACAGATTGGTAGTGTATATGGAACATACTCTACTTTGTTTTCTCTTTTCTTTTCCATTTTTTTTTTCTCCCAGAATGTAAGAGAAGTTTTATGTTTTGCATAACAATTAAAATGCTGTCTTATAATTTAGAAACAACCAAAAGAAAAAAGAAAAAAAAAATCCCAAAATGAAAAAACTCAAAGTGAGCAGCAGCAGATCTCCATGCTGTATCACGGAAGCCGAAACACCACCAAATTCTATGGAGTCGTTTCCATGATGGGTAACCAAGGACACTTGGGAGGCATGAGTTTGATTTAATACTTGATAGTTGCTGCTGCTGCTGCTAAGTCGCTTCAGCCCTGTCTGATTCTGTGCGACCCCATAGATGGCAGCCCACCAGGCTCCCCTGTCCCTGGGATTCTCCAGGCAAGAACACTGGAGTGGGTTGCCATTTCCTTCTCCAATGCAGGAAAGTGAAACGTGAAAGTGAAGTCGCTCAGTCATGTCTGACTCTTAGCAACCCCATGGACTACAGCTCACCAGGCTCCTCCATCCATGGGATTTTCCAGGCAAGAGTACTGGAGTGGGGGTGCCATTGCCTTCTCTGACTTGATAGCTAGCCCTAAAGATATAAGTTGAGATGGGAAAGGGAGAGGTGAAGACATTCTATTGGAGAGAATAGCATAGAAAAGCACAGAAGCATGAAGATTTCAAGGACGGTTAATTCTACAAAGTTATTTTGTGACTACTATTTTGGGATTCATCAGTGAACCACACAAAGAACCCTGCCTAGTGAAGATTACATTTCAGCAGAGGTAGTTGAATATTCAAAGTTGGCTGGATAACATTAAAAATTAAACCAGTGACAGACTGTACATGAGCTTCATTCTGTTGGCAATGGCCAGCAATTGAAGGATTATCCCTTCAACTGAATGCACTGAATGTAATCTTGGGGTGATAAATTCTGAAATTGCCCAGCACAAGGCCACAGGCTTCAGCTTCCTGGATGTGTAGGAGTTAATCCCAAGAGGAATGACCTACTGAAAAATTATTTGCTTATTTGGAGATATGGAAAAGAGGTTTGAACTAGAATGTAAAGACTTGGTGTGACCCTTGATTCTACCACTAGCTGGCTTTGTGAACTTGGGCATGTGCATAACTTCTCAGAGGCTCAGCTTTCTCAGTCGTAGACTATAGCTGATAATACTCACTCTGCCTATTTCATAGGATTATGGAATTCGAAAGAGATCATTTATAGGAAATTTCTTAGAGAACTTTGTGTATTAGTATGTATGAAAAATGGAAAGATTTAATGTTTACTTACGCAATCAGTCTAAATCATAAGGCCTTTTATCAGATTTTCTTTAGCTTTGTTTCTTTTGGTAGTATTTCTCTGTGTAGATGAATAATCTAGAACACTTTTATAGCCACATTTTCCCCTTGTGTTGACCTTGTCTTCTCTGTTTCCTGAAAGATTAGAAGAGAGAGTCTCAGCTGGGAAAGGTGTGGTATGAGGGGTTATTGTCATGGAAAATACTTATAGCTGTTGCACAAATCTTTGCCTTTAACCCAGTAATTCCCATTAGCACCTCCTACGGACTTTCCCTAAACAGCATTAATTTTTATGTCCTCTGAATTTTAGTTAGGTAATGTCAGGATGTAGCCAAGTCTTCACTGTCTTTCGCAAATAGCGGGTTACCTCATGGATATCTATGTGTGTCTAGAATACTAATGATAGAAGAGAACTTAGAGCTTTGGACCTTCTAGAGATGGGAATGACTGAGACTGCCATGTCTAGTCCAAGGATTCCTGTGGATTCACAGCAGAGGAGTGATGGGAACTCAGGTTTGGGGCTCTCCTGTCTGTGTGGCCACCGCTCGCTGTAGTATATCTTCTTCCATTTCTATCTCTGTTATCTCTTTATCAGCCCAGACTGGGCTTTCCTGAGGCCTCTGAATGTGAAATGTGGAGGATATTTCCACATGAATGTGAAGGCAGAGAAAGTCCTTCTTCCAAACTTAGAAATTCAAACTAGGAGCTTTAACCTAGTAGGTGCTCAGGTCTCACCTATGAATGAGCTATAGATGTTTTCTCAAAGAAAATATAAAATAAAATGTATAGTTAGAAATCATTCACCACACGTGGGCTTTTAAAAAATACTTGGCAGGCATTAAGTCATCTCAGTGTCACAACAGAGTACTGAAGGGCCACAACTACCCCGTTTTAGCATGAGGCAAACCAAGCAGAAAAATTAAATAATTTTTCCAAGGTCACCAGCTGATGAATGGTAAAGTCAAGATGAGAATACAGGGGTCAGAGATCTGCTGGAGAAGGGATGGGTGACCCACTCCAGTATTCTTGGGCTTCCCTGGTGGCTCATCTAGTAAAGAATCCATCTGCAATGCAGGAAGCCTGGGTTTGATACCTTGGTTGGGAAGATCTCCTGGAGAAGGGAATGGCTACCCACTCTAGTATTGTGGCCTGGAGAATTCCATGGACTATATAGTGCATGGGGTCGCAAAACGTTGGACACAACTGAGTAACTTTCACTTTCACTGTGGAGCTTAATTCTCATTCATCAATCCATTCAGCACATATTTCCCACACACACTTTTCAGTGCAGAACACTAATTTCCTGATAGTGTGGGAGATGCTATTCAAAATCAACAGGCCCAGGCATTTTGGGGCATCTGGAGATTGTCCAGCTTGGAAGGAAACTTGTACTTGTAGCTCTAAGAGGTGCTAGGCTCAAAGCAATTATTGTCTTTTTTGAGTCAAGGAGAACCTAGGTTTCTGCAAAGGAATTTTTGATAGGGAATGGAACAAGCTACATTTTATTTTCCTTAGAAAAGACAATCTGTGTGAGCAGAGATATTCATCCTTAACCCAAGAACCACAATGTGGTTTTGCATTTAAAAACAAGTTAAAAAAAATAATAAAGCAAAAGATCCAACCAAGTGGCAGAGGCAAGACCTGATTTTCATAGCACTGAGAATGCAAAAGTCATAACTGGTTCTAATACCCCTTTTCTATGAATTTCAGAGAGTACTTTAGGTCAGGAGAGTTTATGGTCAAACAAAAGCATAGGGGTGGGGAAATAGTAAAGCAAGTAGAAAACGAGGGAAAGATCTACTTGCCAGTAGCACCCAAAATATTAATTGCCACATGCCATTGAGAAAGTAATGAAAGAATAGGTGAAATCTAGAAAAATTGTACAGATGAACCTATTTGCAAAGCAGGAATAGAGACACAGACATAGAGAAGAAATGTACAGACCCCAAGTGGGTAAAGCGGGGGTGGAATGAATTGGGTGATTGGGATTGACTTATATACACACAATGTATAAAGTGGATGGCTAATGAGAACCTACTGTATAGAACAGGGGACTCTACCTGATGCTCTGTGGTGACCTAGATGGGGAGGAAATCCAAGAAAACGGGGATATATGTGGACATATAGCTGATTCACTTTGCTCTACAGAAGAAACTAACACAACACTGTAAGGCAACTATGAAAGTGAAAGTTGCTTAGTCGTGTCTGACTCTTTGCAACCCCATGGACTATACAGTCCATGGAATTCTCCAGGCCAGAATACTGCAGTGGGTAGCCTTTCCGTTCTCCAGGGGATCTTCCCAATCCAGGGATCAAACTCAGGTCTCCCACAGTGCAGGCGGATTCTTTACCAGCTGAACCACAAGAGAAGCCTGTAAAGTAAATTATACTCCAATAAAAAAAAAAAAAAAAAAAAGAATAAGGGCTTTGTTGTGGTATGGAAAAGAGACCTCTTCAAAGTGGACAGACATTGGGCTGTGTGGCACTGAAAGTGGGAAGGGAAGGTTGGGACCTACTGGTTCTTCCTTGCTATTGGCTAGTTGGATGCAGCCCTGCTGTGAGATCCTGGATAGTCCTATTTCCTGCCTGGACTTCAGTTTCCTGCTCCATACAATGAAAAATTTAGCTTGATCATTCTTAAGTCCCTTTTGGTCTCCAGTTCTAAGAACATAGTGCTGTATCTTTCTCAACCATGAATTTCCCACAGTGCCTAGCACAGACCAGAAAGAATGAAGGGAAGCTGAGCAGCCCTTTAAATGGGAAGCACAAAGGAAACTTTCATAGCACCAAGCCTACGTGCCACCTCTGTGGCAGATTTTGCTGAGCTCAGCCGGCTTCATCAGATTCTCACACCTTAACAAAATTTACCACTTCTGTTTTCTCACTGTGAATCCACTGACCCATTCAACATGAGGAGGAGAACCTGGTATTACACAAGAGCACCACAGAAATAATTAGAGTGGGGTTCATAAGAAAATAATCTTTCAGCCAAGAGACGGGGGAACTTTTTTCCTCAGGGAAGGAAAGGATGTATTACAATCATGGGAGAGAGGCAGATATTCACCACTCCTGCTTCCCTCATCAAGAGAGGTCAAAGTGTTACAGAGGCTGTGATGATGAGGAAAGACTGTGGTATTGTACTCCAAGACAAGAAGTAATGAGGCTGAGAAGATGAAAGATGGAGGGGAGAGGCAGCCAAGCTATGTTCTGTTCTCATGAATAGGATATTATAAGAGGGAAGAAGAAGGGCAGTATCTGAGAAGACAGAACACCCATTGATTGCCAGATCCTGATTGAATGCCAGCCAGCCATGGGATAGTACGATGCCTTCTGCTGAGTCTGGGTGAGACTACCATTAGACGTGACTTCATGCCCTGCATGTGACTCTTGAAGGTATCAGGAGTCTATGAAGTAGCAGGCCACTACCTTCAAAAAATGACTTAGAACTCCTGACTATATGCAAACAACCCTGGTGCCCTTTCCATCACAGAGGGAATTACCACTTACCTAGGACATCAAGTTTGAGTGGAGAATGGAATACGATGTGGGGATCTCCAGTAGAAAAAAAGAGAAGGGAACAGGCAGGGAAATGGGAATGTTCCAAAAAAAAAAAGCAAAAGGCAAGTGAAAAGGACATTGAAATGCCCATATCTTAAAAGCAGCAAAAAAAAAAAAAAAAAATGTGCCCACGCATCCGTACACCCACACACCTCCTAGTGGCCCAATAATCATTTTGAACACTATGCATTAGAAGTATTTTTCCTAGAGCTTGGCCTTTCGTGCCTGAGTTGAGATTCACAAAAGCGAATTTCCTAAAACATTCTTTTATAAACTGTTGGATATTTATGAGTACCAAGATTTGTTAGAATATACCAAATATAATACAGTTTGATGCCACTGTAATTCTAGAACTCTTGAGATCAAACATTCTGGACATATCTAAAACGCATTTGGCAGGAGGCCCTGTGGAATGACACAACAGAATTTCTTTTCATTTCAATGCCCAGAATCTGACAATGGGTTGATCTTCGTGTTCTTCTGCTTTTAGTCTCATTTTAAATTTCAGTGTTTCTGCACCCTAGATATTGTGAGGGCTTACAAGGGCTTCTTCTATTTTTCACTCATTAATGGAGCAGAGTAGTAATAGGAAGGTATTGGTAGGTTGATGAAAAATTGGATACAACTAGTGCAAACTGAGCTAAAAAATGGTAGGGCAGAATGACCAACTTGTGGAAGACAGTGCCTAGAGTTTAGGGATATAAAACCATTATTCAAAATCATCATACCTTCTTTTACAGACAAAATTGTGGTGCTCCCCAAATTATGGAACAAATGTCAGATGAATTAAAGTGCCATAAAATTCTTCATTTACTATATGTTGTTCTCTAAGCCAAGTTCTTTTTGCTAGAAATTTCTTCCCATCTAAATTTGACTCTGTATCTAACATTTTGGCTTCCCAAGTGGCTCAGAGGTAAAGAATCTGCCTGCAATGCAGGAGGCACAAGAGACATGGGTTTGATCCCTGGTCCAGGAAGCTCCCATGGAGAAGGAAATGGCAACCCACTGCAGTATTCTTGCCTGGAAAAAAAAAAAAAAACAACAACAACCCATAGACAGAGGAGCCTGGTAGTCTGCAGTTCATGGGGTAGTAAAAAGTCAGAGATACGATTTAGTGACTGATCAGAAACAGCAATAGCATTCTAACTTTTACTTAAAGTACTAAATGCTGTACCTCCAAGGTCTTAAGCTTAGAATTTCGATCAGAATTACAAGAGAAATTTACCTGCCAGTACTTGCCACCCACTTGGCACAGAGATTCAGGATTAGTGTGAGGAGTTACAAATCTCATAAATTTCAAGCACACACCCAACAATGACCCTAAAAGCACAACTTTAATTAACTACTTTTATCTGAAAAATATATATTTTTGTATTTATATTATAAATATATATATTTTTTTTCAGATAAAAGTAATTAAATATATATATAACATTTTTTGAGCTTTCAGATTGTAATTTGTCTTATAGCTACAACCACACACCTGTATTGTTGTTCAGTCAGTATGTCTGACTCTTTTGCAACCTCGTCAGAGGAGCTTGTCAGGCTCCTCTGTCCATGGGATTTCCCAGGCAAGAATACTGGAGTGGGTAGCCATTGCCTTCTCCAAGGGATCTTTCTGATTCAGGGATTGAAATTGTATCTCCTGCATTGGCAGGAAGATTCTTTACTGCTAAGCCACCAGGGAAGCAATCATATCAGTATTAACAGAGTTACTAAAATATGAACAAGTTAGAGGCTCACACTCCTCATTTTAAGATGCTGATACTGAGGTGCAGAAAATTAAGCACTGGGCCCACAGTCAGCAGATTTCAGTCTAGTGGTCTTTCCACTCGGCTTCTTTGTATTTTCCTGAAAATGTATTCGTCTGCATAACCATTTTTAGGAATAAGCCTGAAGCACTGGGGTAAAAAAAAGTGTTGTGTTCAGAAAAATAATAAATGAATAATAAACACTAAGGCCTTCATAGTTACAAAGAAGCTGTTAGGAAATCTATACTCAAGGCTGGAAGTATCCTGCATTCAGTTTACCTCGTAAGAGAACTGTGGAATGTGAAAAGAGAATTGTTGAAAGGAGACTGAATACTGTCTCCTGCTAGTCTGTGGGTGTCTGTCTCCTGAGTCAGGAAGGCTCCAATGTATATCTCGCCACACACGTACAACTCTTCATTTCACATTTTTATTCTGCTACCAGCAGTGTCTTGCATATCAACTAGAATCCCTGGGTTACTTTCTAGAAACTTTCAATGATACACGAAAACACAGAAACAAAGTCCCTGGAACTCAGAAGTTCTATGCAAATTTTAGATAATTCAAGCATGTTTGATCAACAGTAAGTCTTTGGTGTTCTGTGTTGTTAAGTTACTCTAATAACAGTGTAACAGGGAAAAAGTCAATATCCATTGTTATCTGCATCTAGTTTCTTTTAAAAATATTTTATTAATGTTATATAATACAGAAGAGTACAGAAGGGAAAACACCATCAGAAATTCTAATAAGAATTTAAATATAGTAAATCTAAAATTTTGTTCTTTGGTTTTATGATTTTTGAGGTTATATATACACTAGTCAAGGCTATGGTTTTTCCAGTAGTCATGTATGGATGTGAGAGCTCGACTGTGAAGAAAGCTGAGCGCCGAAGAATTGATGCTTTTGAACTGTGGTGTTGGAGAAGACTCTTGAGAGTCCCTTGGAATGCAAGGAGATTCAACCAGGCCATTCTGAAGGAGATCAGTCCTGGGTGTTCTTTGGAAGGAATGATGCTAAAGCTGAAACTCCAGTACTTTGGCCACCTCATGCGAACAGTTGACTCATTGGAAAAGACTCTGATGCTGGGAGGGATTTGGGGCAGGAGGAGAAGGGGATGACAGTGGATGAGATGGCTGGATGGCATCACCGACTCGATGGACGTGAGTTTCAGTGAACTCTGGTAGTTGGTAATGGAGAGGGAGGCTGGGTGTGCTGCAATTCATGAGGTCGCGAAGAGTTAGACACAACTGAGCAACTGAATTGAACTGAGCTGATACACAAAATGAGAAATATCCTCTGAATGCAATTAACTGCTCATGAACTATCATTGCAACCTGGGACATAACCATACTATATATACTAATTTCAAATACATCTCTGATGTGTGCGTGCTCATTCGTGTCTGACTCTGTGAAACTATCGACTGTAGCCCTCCAGGCTCCCCTGTCCATGGGGTTCTTCAAGGAAGAATACGGGAATGGGTAGCCATTTCCTCCTCCAGGGGGATCTTTCTGACCCAGGGATTAAACATGCCTCTCCTGTATTAACAGGAGAATTCTTTACCACTGAAACACTTGGAAAGATCCACGTCTTTGATGCATCCTATCATTACTTATCAGAGATTGTTCATCTTGTTTTTGCATCATTTGCAATACTTTAAAAAAATTATAACATTTGATGGCTTATTATTTTGTTGAAGAGAGGATTCCCATATTCTTTGCTCCAAAATATTTTTATTTTCACATTTATAAATACCAATTTGAATGATCAGTCCAACGAGCTAAATTTCTACAGTATCTAGAGTCTTCCGATTTACCTTTGATACATACCTACCTTTAGTATGTGTTCACTTGTGAAGCAAATTGGGTAAATTTTGGTTACAATAATCATTAGAGCTAAATACTGTCACATGTCCTTACAGGAAAATAGAATGGTCAGGGTCTTGTTCCCCAAATTTACATAATGAAATTCACCTGTTTAACAATTAACTATGTAAGAGTACCATATCCTTTTCTATCCTTAGAACCATATTGCTCAACTATTGTGTCTTTTGTATGAGAAACTTTATCTATGATCTCATCACACAAAGACTCAATCTGAGATTTAACAGACAATTCATTTCACTATCATCATTAAAATTCAAAGTGGCATTGTCTCTTTCTAGTCATCTTCTGATTAAATAAATTTGAAACATCTTACTTTCAATTTTAATCTCTTTGACATTATGGGGAGAAAATTTTTTAAAGTTTTGAATTCTTATAAAAAAACTACAGGAAGACTACAAAGATCAATGTCTCTCATTATTCTACGTTCTTGAAAGATGATGCAACAGGTTTGAGTGATACAGTAAGAAAATTGGTGTGTGCATGCTCAGTCACTCAATTGTGTCCAACTCTGTGACCCCATGGCCCGCCAGGCTCCTCTGTCCATAAATTTTCTAGGCAAGAATATTGAAGGGGGTTGCCATTTCTTACTCCAAGGAATCTTCCCAACCCAGGGATCGAAACCTTGTCTCTTGCATCTCCTGAACTGGCAAACATTCTTTACCACTATACCACCTGGGAAGCCCAAGAAAACTGGATAATTATATAAATGTAAGTTTTCTAGTAGGCACATACAATATAAAGAGAGGTAAAATTAATTTTAGTGGTAGACTTTATAAGCTGTAGCATCTTTTAACACATATCTATATCAAAATGATCAGTGAACTATTTTATATTCTTTACTTTTTAGTCTAAGTCTCTGAAATCTAATATGCCATCTGCATTTATAGCACTTCTCAGTTTTGGATAGCCACATTTTAAGTACTCAGTAGTTTTATGTGTCTATTAGATACCATATTAGACAGCATCATGTTGGACAATTCCACCATTTTTCCTCTTTAAAAACTGAAGTCATTGCGTTTTTGATCATTGAATTGATGTTAGGATAAAGTAATTTCTAGAATGATAAAAAGGACAGTGTATCAAATATGGAAAAAATAACTAATATTCCATACTGCACTTGAAATTTATGAAAGGGTGTAACAAGCCCTTCAATAATTACACTAAACACAGTTTATTCTTTTTGAAAAAAGTAGTTTCAGAATTCTTAAGAGTTCAAAGTTAAAAGAATAAACAGACTGATGAAAAAATTAGCCAAACACCTTAACAGACATCTCACAACAGAGAAGTGAAAAATAAATGTATGAAAAGATGCTCCACTTAGGTCATTAAGGACATGTGAATTAAAACACTGAGATACCACTATATACCTTTTAGAACTGCCAAAATCCAGGACACTAATAACACCAAATGTTGGTGAGGATATGGAAAAACAGGAACTGTCATTCATTGCTGATAGAAGGTACAGCACTTGGGAATACAACTGGACAGTTTCTTATAAAATTAAACATATGCTTATCATGCAATTCAGCAATCACACTCTTTGGTATTTTCCCAAAGGAGTTGAAAACTTATGTCCACGAGAAAACTTGCACTCAGGTGTCCATAGCAGCTTCATACGTATGTCAACATTTGGAAGCAAACAAGATGTCTTTCAAGAGGAAGTGAACAAATGAAGTAGTATGTCCAGACTATAGAATATTATTCAGTGCTAAAATGAAATGAGCTATTAAGTCATAAAGACACGGAGGAAATTTAAATGTATGTGTATTACTAAGTGAAAGAAGTCCACTGGGAAAAGATATATACTGAAGTGATTCTAGCTACATGACGTTCTTAAAAAGGCAAAATTATGGAGACAATTTTTTTAAATTTTCTGGACAGTAAAAGTTTCTATTTGAGTTTTGGGGAGGGAGAGATGAATAGATGAAACACAGAGGACTTTTAGGGCAGTGAAGCTACGTATTATTATATCATAACAGGGGACACGTCATCATAGACTACTACACAAAAGTGAACTCTAATGTAAACTACAGACTTTGGGTGATAATGATGTACCAATGCCATTTTCTCAGTTGTAACAGGTGTAGTACTCTGGTGAGGGAGGTTGATAAATCATCAATCGGTGGAGTCCAAGGGGATCTCTGCACTTTGCTCTCAATTTTGCTATGAACCTAAAACTTTTAAAAAAGTCTTAAATTTTTTCTATGCATTTCAGAAGACCTCTAAAAGACAATAAAATCGTGAATACCAATCCATACAAATGGTTAGAACTGCTCAAAGAAATAAATGACAACTGAGTCCAAAGTGCCTTAATAGTATATTAAGGATTAACCATTTTCACTGCTATTTCTTCTTTTTCTGGCAGCCATTATCTTAACCCTGTCATTTTAGGGGATCTAACATTTAAATTTCAAGAAATAAGAATTGGAGCCTTTCAGTACCCCTAATTTAAGCTGAAACAGCCTTACCTATTACATCTATAAACAGAAAAAACACAGCGCTTAGTAGCTCAGACATCTTTGCGACCCCATGGACTGTAGCCCACCAGGCTCTTCTGTCCATAGGGATTCTCCAGGCAAGAATACTGGAGTGGATTGCCATGCCCTCCTCCAAGGGATCTTCCCAACCCAGGGATTGAACACAGGTCTCCCACTTTGCAGGTGGATTCTTTACCATCTGAGCCACCACGGGAACAATATATATAAATATTGTATATTATATGTTATGCTGAAAGTTGTTTCTGAAAGGTGATATTTAACAATTTAAAGGGGAACATGCCCAGACCAGAGCCCACCAACTGCAATGCTGTTCCCACATACAGTCAGGGCCATCTGTATCTAAGCGTGCAGTCCTGAGGAAGTCCTTGCTGAGCACCATGGAAGTCACTAAATTAGACATTAGGAATATCTGAAGTCTAGTCCTTGTTCCTAGAGAAGGAAATGGCAACCCTCTCCAGTACTCTTGCCTGGAGAATCCCATGGTGGGAGGAGCCTGGTAAGCTACAGTCCATGGGGTCGCAAAGAGTTGGACACGACTGAGCGACTTCACTTTCACTTTTCAGTCCTTGTTCCAAAGCAAACTCATTCTGACTTCAGTCAAATAACATATTACATCTGTGAGTGTCTTATGTGCCAAAGCAGGTATATAAGTGTAGTAGTGTAGTGTGAATCACTCAGTTGTATCAGACTCTGTAACCCCAGGGACTATAGCCCACCAGGCTTCTCTGTCCATGGGATTCTCTAGGCAAGAATGCTGGAGTGGGTTGCCATTCCCTTCTCCAAGGGATCTTCCTGACTCAGGGATTGAACCCAGGTCTCCTGCATTGCAGGCAGACTCTTTACCACATGAGCCACCTCCTGGTTTTTAGACTGGCTAAAATAAGAAAATAATGATTTTTTTTGTTAAGTGTTAATATTTGAATCTTTCTAATGTTTCTTGGGGATCCTTGGCATCTTTTCCTCTACCTCAATAAAAATAAGGCCAAAGGCCAGACAGGCAGGCAGACAGACAGATGCATACATCAACACCATTTCTCAATGCAAATTTTATTTATTTTTTAATTTTATTGCATGTCCTGGCAAACATTAAGTGGCTTGTGGATTTGCCTCTGGGTCATCCAAAGCCCATTGCCCCAAATTCCAAAAGACAAGCAACTGAAACTTGAAAAAAAAAAAAAAGCATCACATCTATAAGGAAAAAAAAAAAACAACTTTCAAAAACATTAATAAAGCATATAAAACATTTGGCATTGACTTAATTTTCACAATTATAAAAATAATAAAAAAATGTAACCCTTAAACATTCAACACCCCACATACTGTATTTTAGGGGAATATCAAGAAAACAAAAGGTAAATGGATTTAATGAAGAAAGTTCTATCTTCCATTTCCATTTCTAATCAATGTCAAACAAAAATGTATTCATTCTTCAGCCAACTGTAATGTACTGTAATGAGGCCACATTAGAACTCCATTAAGCCCATGCCCCCTTGTCTGTCCTTAATATTCTTTCTCCCCTTATGCTAATTACTCATACACTCAAAAAACATTAAGTTGCAACCAGGATGTGAGAGGCCAGTAGTTGTGCCTCGCTTTGGCTCATGCCAAACCCATGATGTACATACAGTACAGGAATTTGAGTCCTTAGTGCTACCCGAATAGTGCTGAGATAGCTCAGATGTCCTATGTTTATTCAAACACTCAGGACAGTCCAGGAAGCCATTTGTCCTTCTAGCATTGCAAAGGCATGGCTTTCATTCTTCCCATCAATAGGCTTTCAAACCTGCATGCTTGTTCCACATATTAGCAGTGCTTATTATCATTTATGCACAATAAAACTTTGAAATCAAGGACTCACTCTCTTTAACATACAAAATTAAAAAAAATAATAAAAAAACAACTTTCCCTTCCCCCCATCTTACAGTAATGGCATTTTTTTTTAAATTTGACATTGTAGTTTCACTAAATGGTGTTTCCATGAAAATACAAAAACAATAATAATAATAAAAAAAAATCTCAACGATGGTTCTGGAAAACCCACTATCCCAAGAAGAGAAAGATAATAAAACACAACGTATGCAATTTCACATACAAAATATATATACACTTTTCAGGTGAAACTCATATATTTTTGAGCCACATTAGCCCTTTTGCACTTTAAAATAAAATTGGATGCTTATGTGCAATGATAGCCCTTTACCAAAAGGCACAGCAGGCTTTTAAAAGAGCTCATTAGCAATATATACAAAATACTTGGTTTTGTGGTTTGAAAAAAAAAGTATCTGCTATGAAGTATGTTTCTAAAAGATGTACAGGAATATCTCCATTTACACTTTTATTTTTGAATCTGAAGACAAGTCTAGCAACATCTCCAATGGTAAGCTTGCCCTCTGATCTGTTGGGATATTTTTATGCATGTGCACAGTCCAGAAGAGAGATGGACGGGAAGTTGGGTTCTCACAGTGACTTTCAATCTAAGTAAAACTAATAGTATTCAAAAAGATAAGTGATGTAGTGATACAACTAATGCTACAATAAAACTGATCTCATAATTTTACATTTTCCAAATCAATACCCCTATTTTAAACCCTGAAGACAGAAAGATCAACAAGCCTTTATAAGCAGAATTTTATAGAATGTGAGGGTCACTAGAGGAAACATTTACCAAATAATACTATTTATGTTTCAAAAAGTCTTCCAAGTGCTTCAATTCATGGTTTACTGAGATCTCTTACTGTTTAGCAGAGATGCAATATCTCTGTAAGATTCTTGTTTTTCCTGGATATTCTTAATACATATTAAAGGTTTATTGCAAGAACTAGACAGGTGCATTCATCCCAATCAAATCAACCTTAATTTGCTAACCTTAAACAAGGGTAGCAAATATGTAATTGAGTTAATCAATCTAGTTGTGAAATTTAGTTTCCAAGCTTTTGTACTGGCAGCTAATGCTTTGCCAATAAATACTGAGAGTTAAGTTGTGTCTGGTATTAAATATGAGGAGATTGCTGATATACCAGGACACATGGTGTCAGTTGCTACTGAACTGGCTGCAATGACTTTTTAAGGATTTTGGCCGTTATTCACATTCCCCAATCCCAACCAAAAGCAAGGGAGGATATTTCTTTTCTTCTGGTGAGTGATAGTGTAAACATGGACTTTTTCTTGTAATTGAGCTATATCACCCCAAAGGCAACCACCATCAGTAGCAGAGATATCAGTAACATAAAATACACCAACGTAGAGAATCGTGTACATAGGTATCCAGTCTCACCCACATAATAACAAATAGATCAAACCAAAGGTTGGATGTAACATGTGTTTAGCATCAAAAGAACTGAAGGCACCTACATGTCATTGTCACTCACATACACTATCAAGATCTAGATACCTACTACCATTCATGGCTGACTTTGAGAGAAGGCCTATAGATAAGCCATCCAAAACAAGTAAATTAGAAAGAAAAAAAAAAGGTGATAAGTGCAACTCCATTTTTTTCCTTTAAATTACATTTTAAGCAATACTCAATGCCCCCACCCAAAAATACATACTGTATATTTATATATTTATATGTATAGTCTTAGACTATAAGGGTGAAAATGCTTTATAAAAGTCAATGAGAGCTCTCTGCCGCTTAAGGAGACACCCACTGCTTTTTTGCTCACTTCTGCATAGCCATGACAATTTCGGTCCTGCAAACAAGGGAGCTGAAGGCTTAAAGCCAGGAAACAGAATCAGGCGCTAGGTCAGACATTAGGTAAAACATAGCCTCTTATTTCTCCTTCCCTTAAGAAACCAGACCGAAAAGAGGAAGGAGAGGAGCTAAGGAGAATGCTTGGCTGGACAAGCAGGAGTGCCTTGTTGTGGGGGTGGGGGAACAGGGGGTAGGCAGATGGGAAACTGGGAAGAGGGCACCACAACTGCTCAGCTCACTCCCCCTCTTCTTTGATACGTTGTTGCTTGTTGCGACGAGCATCCATGTCAAAGTTGAAATCATTCCACTCATCTCGGGGTGGGAAGGAGATGGTCTGGCGGAGGGTGAAGCGCACAGCGTCAATGACACGCTCACCCCGGGTCTCACTGGAGCCTACGCTGACTGTGGAGGCACCACTTGGGGTCCGCAGGAGGTGGGGAGGGGAGGAGAAGTCGTGGAGCTGCCGGTGGTCCAGGATGCCTTTCCAGATGGCATGTCGGAATTGCTCAGGGATTTTTAGACTTGCCAAATCCTGTGCAATAGGGAAGTGAATCCAGGAGAATTAGGACAAAGAGAAAAACTAACATTCAGTACACACCATTTGGCTCCCCAATGCTTGGCTTTAATTGACCTGCATTTATTGAACTCTAAATTCAACAATAAAATCAGCTCTTTATGAATCTTCAAGATATATGTAACTAAGCACAAAGATATAGCCTTGAGGTGTCATCTCTTCTTGTAGAGTATTTTTATTTATGCTCTATTGGTCTCCATTTCCTCATTGGTAAAATAGAGGTAATATGTAGATCACAGAACAAAAATCCCCAAAGACATCAGGTAAAGGAATCTGGCAACTCTCAAATCTACCTGGCTCTAATCACTAGAAGAAAGATATTAATAGAATGCTACCATTTCTCATATGAGGAGATAGGAAAAAAAATTACAGATACTAAATACTTTCAACATGCCAGGCATTCAATTAATCATTTTTTATTCATCATCCTATTTAATGCTAAGATTTGTGGTTGGTATTATTATGCCTATTTTATAGACGGAAAAGCTGAAGATCAGAGACGTCAATAACTCTAAAATTATACAATTAAGTGAATGAACTGGGAACTCAGGACAGCCTCTGAACCTGTAACTGTCCTAATGGTCAAAAGGTCTTTTGGTGTTTGGATCAATCAGGGTATCAAAACACAGAGTATGTGTCCATGTTCTATGGATGGGGGCAGAAGGCATTACAAAGATGATTGATCTTAACTAACTGTGGTAGCACCTCTGTTTATCTGCATTAGCTCTTCATTAGCCTGTTTTAGTGATGGCTGGCATTTTTTATGGAGCAGCATGGTAGGTAGAAAGAACATTGTGCTTGGCATCAGAAGACCTTGGCAGAAGCTCTTATTCTGTCACTGACTAGCTAGCTCTAGACCTCCCTCAAGTCATTTATTTCCTACTGGCCTCAGTTTCCTCATTAACAAAATGGGATACAATTCCTTTTTAGGTCAACATATAATGCGGACTCATATGCTAATGTGGATGTGAAAGTATATTGCACATTATAAAGCATACTATGTAAATCTCAGTCATCTGTATTATTACTATGTTATATCACGATTAACCCATTCTTGCATCTTGGAGGGAATACTTATAAAAACACTGAAATTTAACCATATTCTTTCCAGGGAAGTATGTGAAATAACTAAGACTGGTGTTGAGAGACAAGATGAAAAGTAAGTGTCTATTTCCAGTGATGAACAAGAAGAAGCTGAGGATGCAGAAATTAGATAGCCTCCCAATATTTCTTTATTTGGAAATGAGCAGTATGAGTACTCTAATTTCCTATTCTAGCAGGAGAATATATTATAAAGAAGTTACTCCACAAATAGATAAGTCAGCATACCTCTGTATGCTTCTGAAACTCCAAATCAATCCAAAACTCTCTGAAAACTAGGCTCCATTGAACTGCATTACTCTCTGGATAGATCTGAACTTATCCTAATGGGCGGGATAGCTGTAGCCCAGAGCCTGGCTCAGGACCTAGCTAACACCAGCAGAGATGGACTTGTGGAGAGCATCGGCAGATCCTAAAAACCAAACAGGCATCCTGACACAGTCCCCACTGGGGAGAAGTGGAAGACAAAACTTTAAAAATATAAGGAAGGGACAAAGTTCCTGTTCCATCATGTAAGGTTCTCAAACAGTGCAACACAATGACTTGTGTCAAACTGCCTTCAATGGATGGACATCATTGTGAAGTTCTCAGAAACCTATTGGAACGTACTCCTAAAGCTTTCTATGTGTCTTTTACTTGTAATTTCTTCCATTAGGGAGCAGCAGCCAGGGGTGGTTGAGGGGTGAAGAAGGGCAGGCATAGGGGCAGTGCAGCATATGCCCATTACCATAGGGCAGGGGTGCTCTTACACTGCATGGGCTGTCTCTGGCATCGGTGCTCAAGGAGGGGGGCAAAAAGAGGTCTCAACTACAGAAGCAGCAGCAGAGGCAGAGAATCTCTTCTTCCACCAGCCCAAAGGGCCCTCTGGAAGCTAGAAGGGAGGACAGTGAACCCCAAACAGAGCAGCATATAGCGTAGCCTGGGAGAAAAACCAGATTGCTGTAAACCAGAATGAAATGAGCTCCCTCCCACGTGAGCAGTAGTTCAAGAGGTACTGTAGAAGCAAGAATAAGTTCCCTCCCATCCAGGTTGCTCTAAAGGCTATCAAAGCCAGAAGGCAGTGATTTTGAACCCAATTTGATTAACTGAGACCCAGAGAAGCAAAGTGATTACACCATGTTCTTATCACCACTAAAAAGCACAGCTGGGACTTGAACCCATAACCAGTGATCTTTCCCAGTGGTCAGGGATGCCTGGACCCTATTCTGGTAGATTTGATCATGAACAAACATATGGTTCTTATTGAGAGACACAGCTCAATCCCCTATCATGTCCTATTTTAAGGAAAGGCAGAAAAGTTCAATTAATAGGGTGAAAGGCCAGAAGCTTACACCTCAGGGTTCTATTCCTGGTTCTGACATCAACTAATCCAGACAGATGACTATACTGTTGTCCCCCCATGTTTTAAAGTGAGAATGACATCACTACCTTCTTGCTATCCTCCCTGGGATCTTACACCAATTAATGAGAACTTCGAGAAAGTCCTCTGAAGTCTTCAGAGATCATATATTCCTTGAAGGTGGGAATCAGATCTTTTTCCTACTCTGCACATAGTATGCATGTAATAGAAGACTGCTGACTGATCAGACAAGCTGAGGATGGCTGAGTCCTGAGCTTCTCAAATGTAGAGGTGGAGGTCTGGGGATCTTTCTAATATGGTTATGGGTTTCATCAAAATTGAGGATTTAGAAACAGAGGGAATTCAATTACAAGGTGGATGTCACCAGAGGGAGGAAATTAAGAAATAAAACTCAAGAGAAAAGTCTAACAGTTACTTACATCCATGGAGTAATGCTCAATCTGATAGATGGTGGTCAGCCCCTGGGTCGTGAAATAGTCCAGACATGATGAACAGCCCAACCTTGCTAAGAAACTGCAGAGGGAGGAGGGAAGAGGAAGGAGGAAACAGAAAAAGAAAGTTCACCCCAACTGCATTGGCAAGATAAAGGAAAACCCAACATTTTTCCCTGGGATGCCCTACAGAAGAGACTAGGGGTATATAAAGTATATGTGGGGCCTTGGATTGGAGGTTTGGGGGTGATTAGAAGGCAATGGCACCCCACTCCAGTACTCTTGCCTGGAAAATCCCATGGATGGAGGAGCTTGGTGGGCTACAGTCCATGGGGTCGCTAAGAGTCAGACACGACTGAGCGACTTCACTTTCACCTTTCACTTTCATGCGTTAGAGAAGGAAATGGCAACCCACTCCAGTGTTCTTGCCTGGAGAATCCCAGGGACGGGGGAGCCTGGTGGGCTGCCATCTATGGGGTCGCACAGAGTCGGACACGACTGAAGCGACTTAGCAGCAGCAGCAGCAGCAGCAGCAGTGACATGAACTTTAATTTAGATCTACAGAGATTAAAGTCAACTGTTCAAGGATTCCTGCAGAGCAGAGATTTTTCAAATGATGGATGAGTGGAGTTCCAGGGGTTGCATGTCAGTGCCTTAGGAGCCATTGCAGGGGGTGAAAGGAAGGAGTCCAGTGCTCAGGTTTCCAGTCCTCTTGCCTCCTGGCTCTTTACTTCAAAAATAGCGTCTCCACTTTGATTGTCTGTATCTGAGGTTTCTGAGAATGGTTTATGTGGCTAAGGAAAAATTGTGGGCCACTATACTGTGAAGTCATCAATGCTCTCTGATTTATGTCCTCTTCAGAATACAGATCCCCTTCTTTTCTTTCCTGGTCTCAGATCAGTGGTACCACAATCATCACAGAGGCAAATACTGGATGGGATGAGACATGCACTTGGCCGTCTTTCTGACCGACACTGCTAATGCTGCTGGATCAATCATGTGGGCACCAACACCTATTATTCCAGCAGCCAAGTGAGAAAGTCCTTCTGAACATGAAGCACGAGCAGATGCCAGGCGACAGGCATGAGATGTGGATACCTGCACTTGCCTCTGCTGGAAACAAACTTCTGGGCTTCATGGCTTTCTTTCTTCTAGCTATCTGAGCTCCCTTTCCTGGAATGTCCCTGTTTCTCATATGACAAAGCAGAAGAGGCCACTGGCTTCTTGAGAGTCCCTGTCATTTTTGCTAACATTCAAACTTTTTGATGGACATTCAGCTTCAAAATAGTGATCCCATGGTGGTTGAGAGCTATGAGGCCTAGAGAGCAGGAAAGGGAGCAAGATAGCAAGTTGACTGCCCTTTTGGGAACCCCAGCCCTGAGCACCAATTTAAAGGTCACACTGACTGTAAAAATATGATGGAGGAGTAAGGGAGTAAGTGAAGATGGAGAAAACAGGCATGGACACTTACACGCCTATAAACTCACATTTTCACTTTTTCCCATGTTGATTATTATGGTTACTTTGATTAAATACTACTGGTGACTCCATAGATTAGAGATAACTGAACTTGAACCACAGGGTTGCTTCTTTCTTTCCAACTATGCTATTCACTTTGACAGTGTCCACCCTCCACCACCCAGAGATGCTTAGGACAGGCCCCCAGGGGACATGCTGTGGACTCACCTGACAAGGCTGCAATCTGTGGGGTACGGAGGTGGGGGGGTGCAGTGGGAGGTGGATGGCATGGAGAGTGGGGGAGGGAGGGCTTGGGTAGGGCTGAGTCCATTCATGTCTCCAGCCATTGGCATGTGGGTGCCCATCATAGGAACTGAACAGAAGCAGGAGGAACAGAGAGGGTTACTGCCGTTATCACATACCAGCATCCCAGTGGTCCATCTCACCTGGTTTAACGTTACCAAGGGCCTACTCTACCAGCCTTCCTTTCCAGTCTTATTTCTTACTACACCCCTCTAAGCACCCTGCATCTCACTGAACAGAAGAGTTACCAAACTCCAAACTAATGACATACTTCGTGACCATGGTACCTGCTCTTGGAACAATCTCTTCCCATTTTGTTTTCTACTTCTACTGCTCTGTCTCCTTCTAATACTTGCTGCTCCTGATGTTAATACCATTCTCCTTGTATTTGCCTTCCTGAGTTATATTTCTGCCTCCTTCACTACGCTAATCTCTTTAAGCATGGAGATTAGACCTGATACATGTCTGGTTCTCCGGAGACCCAACCACAGTGCCTGGCATAGAGCAGATGCCCAGGAAACTTAAATTATGTGAACAAATGAACAAATTCATGAATGAGAAGGGCCCTTTGGCTACTGGTTTGGGAATGAGAGAATTCACTGCAGTATTTGTAGGGAACCAAATGTCTCAGAAGGAAGGAGGCAATGAAAGACCCTAGCTCTTTTTTTCTGGTCCATTTCAGGATTATGTTTGGGAACAACACCAACTTGGACTGGTTTCACTCACTTATAGAGAAGAAAAGCTCAATACCAATAATAATTATGAAACAGATTTTGTTTATAGGTATAAAAGAATATAAAGCACAATAACATGTCCACAAAAAGATGAAGGTAATTTGCTTCTATAATTTGCTCAGCTAGTGAGCACAGGCCAAGAACATCTCATCAGTTCCCCTCTGACTTTCCTGATGCCATCAGAGGAAAATTAAGCATAAATAAGGAAAAAAGGACACAAACTGTTACACAAATGTGAAGGATCATTACCACTATCCCTATTTTGTCATCTCAAAACAAAGTTGAGGACTCTAAGATCTCATCAGAGAGAAAGCAAAAAATAATAATAATAAATGGTTCCTTCTCCTTTTATTGCCAAAATAGTAGACCTATTGAGGGGCCAGGTTTAGTCCTAGGATGTATTTGTCACTAGTCAGAGAGTGGTCTGGCTCTAATGTCTGCATTGCCATACCAAGGAACCAAACCTCATATACCTCTGATGTCAATACAGTCTGAACAGGTACTATCAGAACCAGAGAGAGTCACAATCCGAGCCTCCCTGCCTGGATGGGAGCAGAGTTTGGAGGAGAATGGGTACATGTATATGTGTAGCTGAGTCCCTTTGCTGTATACCTTGAAACTGTCACGACACTGTTAATCAGCTATACTCCAATATTAAATAAAAAGTTAAAAAAAAGAAAACCCAGTCTCTACAAGGCAACAGTGAAATGCAAATTTGAAGGATTGATAAAAAACATGAGGATTTCTAGGATAAGACTGAGGCACGGCTTTATGAGGGTGATTACAAGACACATGGGATGTATTTAGGCTTTGTAACCCTTCTGTATTTTTACCATCTCACTGTGTGCTTGCTATCTTTTTTTTTTTTCTTCAAGTTTGGATATCCACTCTGCTAGATTAAGTTCTAGTGGACAAGCTAATTATATTCACAGCAAACCTATGTACTGATCATCATCCATTTCCAGGCTCAATTCACACATTTTCTCTTATAGTTATACTTAGTTGATATGCGGAATCTGTGTGTGAGTCAATAAAAGGGAGGCTCCTTTCCCTATGTTGATTCTTTAATAACTGTGTATGGGATGAAGGGAACGAGTTGAGAAGACCAAAAGTGTGGAGTCACAGACTGATAAGCTGTTAAGTGTGCAGAATGATAATTTTATGAATGAAAATTGAGCATTAGATCAGAGAGGTGACTTGTCCAGAGTTACACAGCTAATACTGCAATGGAGTCCAGACTACAATCTTGTTTTCTCTAGATTTTAAGTCCACCACACTATGCTGCTTCCAACAAGTTGGCCAGGTTTCCTACCAATAATCTCAAAGATTGTAGAAGGTGGGTCCCCATCCAGGTTGGCAGGAAGCAGACTGTTCTTTCTACAGATATCCTTATCCCTACTAAAGGAACAGCCTTCTTCATCTCTACCAATGTGCTTTGTCAATGAGTCACAGATCTTAAAAGTGAGACAACTTTGCCCAAGAGAAATTTAAGCTTCGATCTGTCCTGTCTCTTTGTGCCTCCCATACAGCTTCAGAGCAAGCTTCCCTGATCCCAGAGCAGAGTCTTCCACTACACTAGCCCTGCTGGTCCTCCAGCTGCAGCTCAAGGGAGATGTTCTTACTGTTGGCTCCCATGCCATCAGGAATGGTGGTGGGAGTGAGGGCGTTGCGCTGCTGAGGGTTGATAAGCTGGCTCACGGAAGGCAGCTTGTTCATGCTGTTCATTTTGTTCAGAGGTGGGGAGCTGTTACCGTAGGAAGACTGAGACTGCATCGAGGTCCTGGGAACACAAACATGGAAGTATGGTAAGCACAGGATGCTGAGGAGTGGGGACCGGTCATTTCCAACAGGTCTCAGATTAAAACATGGCCCTAACTATATAGGTGTAAAAATATTCCTCCAGTGCAATGACAGGAACTTATTTGTGTTTCCATCTGAGAACCTCTCCTGTCTTGGCAAGGATCACAAAGCTATCATCATATCATATGTTTCCTATGTGACTACAGGACAGAGGTGAGTATCTTCCTAAAGCATCTCCTTTGTGAGAGGGGAAATCATTGCATCTTCTTTTCCCCCTTTTGTTTTCTCCATCCCTCTCAAGGTGAAAACCAAAAAGGGAAAAGAACTGAGTGAAGACCCAAAGGCTTATGAAAGACATGGAGATGGTGAGCTCAAATTGTGGCCGAGGTGTTGCGCCTATAGCTGGAGCTTGGCAATTTGGGATATGTAGAAAGTAACCATAAAGCCAATCAAACAGGGCATTAGGCAGCCATCATGCAGAGGCCTCAACATGGAAACATGCCTTCTCAGCTTAGCTGTTCCTGGGCCATGAGGGAGCCCATCAGAATACCAACAGCCTCTCTGCACAGAGGGAATCTGAGAGTCCAAACAACTGTTCTGTTAAGCTTCCACAAGTCTCTGGGGCATGTGTGTGTGTGTGTGTGTGTGTGTGTGTGTGTGTGTGTGTGTGTGTGTGTGCAGGTACTCAGTTGTGTTCAACTCTTTATGACCCCATAAACTGTAGCCTGACAGGTTCCTCTGTCCACAGAATTTTTCAGTCAAGAACACTGGAGTGGGTTGCCATTTCCTACTCCAGGGGATCTTCCCCACGGAGAGAACAAATCTGTGTCTCTTACAAAGGGAAGAAGAAACACAGTTTTCCATTCAGCATGACTTTGATTTGCAAACTAACTAGAACTGGTTTGTCCTACTATGTATTATGGCTTCCCTGGGCACAGTGGTAAAGCATCCGCCTGCAGTGCAGGAGATGCAGAAGACGGGGGTTCAATCTCTGGGTCAGGAAGATCCTCTGGCGGTGGGCATGGCAACCCCCTCTAGTATTCTTGCTGGGAAAATCCCATGGACAGAAAATCCCTGGTGGACTATGGTCCATGGTGTCACAAAGAGTCAGACAGGACTGCAGCCACTGAGAATGTACATGGCACTATGTATTATATATGATATTCCCTATTCAGCTGCCATTCCTGACTTTAAACTAGTGATTTCTACCAGAATTAGGGGATATAGAGTCAGAAATTCAAGACTTGAGTCTTCCTTCAGCATATATTAGAAAGCTATAGGTCTCTGTGCAAGCCAGTAAACACCCCTCACGAGAAAACTAAAATGTATGTAAACTAAATATATATATATATACTTACTGCATGAGTTAGATGCTAGACATGGGGAAACTCATAAGAAATTATCTCATCTTTGAGAAGCTCATAGAATAGAGGATATATGGTGATTATAATCCAACCAACCTTGTAGAGCAATGGTGATAACTGAACAAGATAAGATGAGGAAGAATTGTACACACTATCAGACACTATCAGACATTTACAGTGAGTAATCTGTGCCCATAAAATGAAGATTGGGTTGAGCATGTAAAAGGGGAAAACCTCCCCTATGACACTTTTCAAATAAGATGTATTATTTTGTTCCTATTTGTCTCCTCCCTGTTGGAGCCATACAAACTTGCATAGTCAAGTTTTGTTTGTGTGTATATCAGATTTAGAAGGCTCTGTACATGAATCCAAGTTCCAAACAAGCACGGTATAATAATGTCTGAAAAAATAACAAGTGGCTCTAACACCTGAGTGCTACAGTAGTGCTAGGCTTGGACTTCAAAGCTGCCACTCTGTATCCTCCATAATTACACAAAACATAGAAGCCTCCATCCATATCACTGAATGAGCCTTGGCTAGAGGAATTCAAATAATAGGCTATATTTGCATAAATGAACACAACAATTAACGTGCAATTGACAATTCAGCTGTATTTTACAACTGCTGCCTTAAAGCGGGAGGGTACTGATTTCTCACTTTAGCCCTCCTCAAGAAAACAAGTTTAGATCCTTGTTGTATAAACAAGCGTTTATATAATAAACTCTCCCAACTCTAAGATTCTTCACGTTACCAAGCTCTCCTTTATCCATTTTCTGAATGAGTCTCACATGGACATGGGATGGCAGGGTAGCGATGGGCAGAAACGATAATGCCTGTTGTACAGATGGGTAAATATAATACTTTAAGAAAAATGGACCCAAGTCACACACGGCTCTAAATGATGAGCTGAGAGGGCTCTTCTCTTAGTCCAAAGCATTTCATTTCATTCTGTGGCACCTCCCCAGAAGTAAGACAGTGCAATAGGTTACATAATCAAGAAGTAGGTAAAGTAGTGAGGGAAACATAGGAGGCTGAGATAGAGCATGGAACAAAGGACAGAGTAAAGGGAGTCCTAGCTATCCCCAGGTCCACTCTACCCCTGCGCAGAAGCCTTGCATGAGTCAACACGTTTGAATATACCTAGGAACATCTGTTAAGTCCATACTGAAGTCCAAGAAAGCTCAGGGCAGGATGACCAAGAGAAGCTTCACTAGGTGCTTCTTCCTTTATCTTTACCCACCACAAAGTAACAAAGATGCCGGGCTGCCCAGACTCCAGAGGCAGACTGGTCCTCTGTAACCTAAAGAAACATCTACTTATCCCTCCTACCCTCCCCAATCAGTCACAATTACAGCAAGAACTAATGGAAACGTTCCTTGGAGCATTAATGTCCACCACTAGGAAAGTGAAAGTGTATTTAAAAGCTCTGAATTTTCCCTGGACCCTTAATTATAGTGAATGCCTTCTTCCACATCCTATTACAATTCCCTTCTCCTGTTCCCTTTGTGGTCTTTATTTTTCTATAATTTTATTAGTTCATTTTAAGCCACCTAAACTATTTTTGAGGAAGGTAGGTCACAAGTCATAGATGAACAAAGAAGGAACATGAATTTTGGAGCCAATCAAAACATCTGGGTTAATATTTTAGATCTGACCCAAATCAGTTAAGGGATTTTGGGTTTTATACAAGTCTCCCCAGTCTCAATTTCTTAATCTGTAGAACAGGTATTACACTCACTCCAGAAGACTTGCTATGGAGATTAAATCAGATTATATAAGAGTCCTGGATATTGTCCTGTAAATTGTAGGTGCTTAAGAGACATTGCTGCCTTTTGCTCTTCCCTCCAGCTCCAAATGTTTAATACTTTAGTGTATAGTCAAGGGCATAAGAGGTGTCAGTTTAAGAATAGGAAGAAGTGGCAAGGACTCTTAGCTGGACAAATCCAGAAATTAGGGTGAAGAGATGAATAAGAATAAGAGAGTCTGAAGAGTGCAGAAACTTTGAATGCATCTCCTTTAATGCTGAAGTGAGTGTTAAAACTACAAGGAGAAAGGTTGTGGTCATCTGTTTATTATAAGCTTGTATGTCTGATGTAGAAAATATTCTGAACATCTCTATGTGCTCTGGAAAAGGGAGCAAAGCTGAAAAAAAATCATAACCAATTTAAAGGCCTTGAAGAACAGTTTTTTTTTTCCTTTACAAATAGAATGTCACATTGTTTGAGCAGACAATCCTAAATGTTGCTGGGGCATATTAAGAGATGGAAAAAGTGTTCAGAGACAACATAACCTGTGCTGTTATGGTTTCTGTCCCCACTCAAAAAAGAAAATGTTCACACACAATACACACAGACTAAATGGAAAAAGTAGGAATTTAGATACCCCCAGGAAAATAACAAGGCGTAAGCCTCAGGTCATTTTCTCCAGAGGCACTTTAGATTTTTCCAGGAACCCAACATACAAAAACTAGATAAAGTATGTTCCATGTATTTCTGGTTTTGAGTAGAAGTCCTGGTAAAATCAAGTTGTAGTTCTTAATGCTGATAACGTAGGTTTCTGTGTACATTTCTAGGAATAAAATCCCATATCTCAGAACCACATGAGAGCTTTAGGATCATCCAGGATTTAAATCCGGTTTCCAGATTCAGAGTCTAGAGAGTATCTATGTGGCAGAGAGTTAAGATTCTTAAGAAGACACAAATTCAAAGTCTTCACTGTTTTGCTGGAGATGCCTAGAATTCCACCAAAGGATTCCTTCTGTGTCCTTCAATCTTCCATTGCTAAAGAAAAGATAACTCTCTAGTGGAATCTGGCAATGTATCAGGGTGAAGCTATCTTACCAAACCATTGCTGGAGTGCAGTCTCAGATCCTGGAAACACCACAGGTATGAGAGGGGTCAAAAAAAAGAGGGGGGTGGTGGGTGGAAAAACATGGAACATGAGAATAGGAATGGTTCCTCTCGGAAATTCTGCCCAGTACCATCCCACGTGTAACTTTTCTCCCTATCTGGGGAATTTTGCTTCTAAAGACAAAAGACAGTGTTTCTTCTCCAGCTAGATCAACTGTAATTATAAAATATGTTCCATCAGCTCACATATATGCATGTATATAAACATTACTACAAACCCATTAAAAACTTCCATAAAAATAGAGTGAATTTCAGAACAAAAAGTCTGAAAGAAAGTGCAAATGTTAAAAAACTAAACACATTTACTCATCCTTTAAGGAATTTGTGAATTCCTTAAAAGGAAAGTGAAACCTGTGCCAGTGTAACAAAATAATTGATTTCACTATTCTACTTTTATCTCAAACATAAACAAGTTTTTTCTCAAGTGCTTTTCTAAGCAACTATACTATTTTTATTTAGAAAAATAGTTTTTTAAGTTTTAGAAAAGAGTTACTCAAAGATCAGAAAATGTAATTTTTTTTTTTTAAAGCATTGGACAACAGGTTCCACTACAGATTTCTGGATATTTTCTATGGCCTTTGTCACAGAAGCCAAAATATTTAATAAATTGGAATTTCACTTAAATTTCTTCTAAAGAACTTGGCAGCTGAAGATATAACCTTAGACTTGTTCAGAGATGTAACCAAATGATACTATAAGGGTCTAGCTCTTTATGATGAAATTTAACATGCACAGGGCTAAAACATATTTTCAAGTTAGTGTTGGCATTGAAATTTGTTTTTAGGATTGATGACCTTGATACAGAGTATCTTAAATAAAAACAGCAACTACTGACAATAGTGTAGATAGAACCCAAATGACCTATTCTGCTTGCTCTTTCGACTTACACATGGTACTTCAAGCACTTAAATGAAAATATTCTAGCATTTAAGAGATTTGTAAAAAAGCAAAAGAGACAGAAAAGAAAAACTTCAAGATAAACCAAGATGCAAAAGTTTATTGAAAATTAAAATCACACATCCATAAAGCAACAGCCTCAATAACAAGAAATCATTGCTGTGGTGACACAGAATAAAGAGCTGGTGACCTGGTGTGGGGAGAAGATTTTTTAAGTCTTTATATTATTATTTTTAAATATGATTTTAAAATGGAAATATATAGATCCTCTAAACTCACTGAACCAAAAAAAGTAAAGTCATCAACTCTAACATTTGGGCCAGGAGGGTTGACTTTAACATGTGTTTACTTGGACATCACTTAGACAAAACCTAAGTGTCCTTGACAAGACAGTTTGAACAATATTAGTGATATGGGTGACTTTAGGGTCAGACTGAGGGACAGGAACTCCAGAGATGTTAATCATAGATTTGGTGTTAGGATTTTGAATTCCACTTTGGGCACTGAAGAATAATATATGGCTGCCTGGAAGAATATCACCAGGGTAGTTATACCCTCTTCTTAAAATGACAAAAGAGGTTCACTTTCCTTGGGGTCCAAACACCAATTTGGAGGGGTAGGTCTCCAGGGTTTCCAGGAGCAAGGAAGACAAGACTATCACATCAGATGCTGACATGGGTTGTTAGTGCAGGGTCTGACACAGCATTAATGAACTTTCTACTACCTATGAGGGGAGGATACTGATGATGTAAGTTCTCAAAAAGAAGAAAAGAATCATCCCCTACAGTGGCGATCGTGGTAGTTACCACCTCTCTGCCCAGCAGTACATTTGACACCTTAGCTTGTTACTATTTGCAGTATCATTGCATGAACAGCATTAAAAGGGCCTGACTGAGTCTCTCAGCCACCCACAGACAATAACAACTTTTTTTCTCCTTTTCTTAAAAAGACATCTAAGTTTGAGACCTGCTCAAAAGCTTCTTCATGAGTTTCAGAAACAACAGAAGGTAACAGAAAAGGGTTCCAATAAACATTGTAATGCCCCTCGTCCCAACCTGAGCTCCTCCCTCCTGAGAAACAACACAAAAGCTCACAGACAAACACAGAGGTTCCTGACAGACCCATGCTAGATCTAAGGATACAAAATCTGCAGAAAATGTCCTTTCTCGTACAGTTTTGAGTCCCTTCAGAGATTTTCTCACTAATGGCTGTGTGCCTTTGAGCAGTTGGGTCTCTGAGCCAAAGCGTCTTCAAGTCCTGGTTACGAGGGCTGGATACACACACACATGCGCGCGCACACACACCCACACACACACACACCCACACATACACACTCTCACACACACACACAGAAACACAATAAACACACACGCTCAAAATACAGAGATGGGACTCTATGGGTACACTGATCGATTTGGGGGACTGGAATGTCTAAAGAAGGCGTCAGATTGTCTCGGGGTTTCTCTCCGCGGCTCCACAAGCTCATTCCTGAAGCAGGCTGAAAGGAGACTGCAGAGAGGAACCAGAGAAAAGAAAAGATGAAGGCTTAGGACTTCACATATTCAAATCCATTGAATGCAGAAACACTTCCTTCTACCTTCATGATCATAGCACAGTCAGAACAGAATGTCGCAAGGCTATTTTTATTCCTTTTTCTTTACCTTTAAAATCACTCAGAGATGACATTTCAAGATTTTGAAGAAGAAAGGAGAAAAGGTAGTGGTAGTTATCCAGAACTGTGAGAATCACTTGTGGAAATTTTTTTTTCAAGGCATTTTTTTCCAGATCCTTTCTGAGACCAGGTTGGAACCCAAGCATATATATATATATAGTTTTAAGAAGTTCCACAAGTGATTCAGTTGAGGACTACTGAGACAAGGTAGGTCACGATGCTTAGTACAGCATTTGGCATACTGGACACAATTAATTGCAAAAAGGAATGCAGAGACAAGAAGTAACTTCAATCTTTTGTGAAATGTCATCTGCCCAATTATAATGCCTCATTACTGTTCCTGTCTAGCCTAACTGTGAAGTATGAAGAAATATGATCTTATCAGTCTGGGGGCTGTATCATCCTGCCTTTGTAAAGAACTATTAATGAGCATTTTGTATGTGCCCAGATTGCAATGGATAAGTATCTTAATCCTTTCAGTCACAAACTTGGCCTAGAAATGCACATATCAAACTCATGAAAGCAACTTTTGCATAATGAAGAAATCAATTATGCTCAAGGATGCCAGGAACAAATCCTTTTATTTTGCTAAAGGTTGTGCAACCTCACAAGGTGTTAGGGAATTGCTGCCCTGATGTCACATGTGGTTATTCCTTGCAAAGGAACAAAGCCATTTTCCCTTAGTCAGGACTGAGATTTAGTAAATCCTCTCACCAGCAAGAATTGGGATCATCTTAAAGAAGATGCCAGAATACAACTTCTTAATAGTAGGGAAGTAATTTATTACCAACTAAAGAACAATGGCTTTGACTTTTTGTGTGGATACTACATCTTGGGGCTTCTCTTGGACAAAGGTTGAATGAGATAACATGCAGAAATCATCTTTCAGTTATGATAAAAGTGTCTGGACCAGAGGGGTACCCACTGAGACCTAAAACTGAGCTAAGTTCTGCAGTGAGACGTAAGAACTTAGAAAAGTGACTTAATCTATCTGAATTTAATTAATCTGAGGATATTTTTCATCATTACCAACTCAGAGCTAGTAACTCTCCTGACAACTTTCCAACATCTCCATGGAGTTCAAAACTAACTGGGTAAACTATAAATGCTTGTGTACTGCCATGACCTGTGAGGCTGAACTACATATTAACCTTTTCAAAAAAAATCTATGAAACTAGCAATTTCAATCAAATAATCTGGAAATGCGAAAGATGGAAGATTTCTAAGTCAAACTTAGAAATACGGTATTATCTCTCAGTGAGAAAGATTTCTGTTTTCTGCTT
Organism: Capra hircus; assembly: GCF_001704415.2. Taxonomy (NCBI): domain Eukaryota; kingdom Metazoa; phylum Chordata; class Mammalia; order Artiodactyla; family Bovidae; genus Capra; species Capra hircus. The sequence continues at coordinate 77,178,391 of NC_030808.1, forward strand.
TCTCCCACAGTGATAATTCTGAAAATATTACTTGCTTCTCTCATAGATACATGAATTTGAAGCAAAATGATCAACATTCTTGAAGAAAACCATAGCTAGATAAGCCTAAAGAGATAGGACTTTACAATGAAACCACAAAGGTAAATAGTAACCACTTGATACAGAGACAGAAAAGTGGGAGTAAGTGCTTACTTTGGTTTTACTAGGATTCCCTAGTGGCTCAGCTGTAAAGAATCCACCTGCAACGCGGGAGACCTGGGTTCGATCCCTGGGTTGGGAAGATCCCCCTGGAGAAGGGAAAGGCTATCCACTCCAGTATTCTGGTCTGGAGAATTCCATGGACTATATGTTCCATGGGTCAATAGGTCACAAAGAGTTGGACATGACTGAGCAACTTTTACTTGGTTTTATTTTTATAACTTTCTTAACTAATGAAACAGACAAAATCATTGTAAAGAGCTATATCCTTCAGATCTGATTCTGATCTTGGCTTTGCTATGAACTAGCTATGAACTCACAGGGGTAGTTAACTGGGCCTCAGTTTTCCCAGCTATGGTACAAAGAGGCTAGAACTAAGGTCTTGAAGCTCCTGTTCTGCTCTGATATTCTATGACCTATCTGACCAGTGAGCTGCTATCAGAAAGTGATCTGATCCTACAGGAGAAGGAAACATTAAGAGCTCCTCAGAATGTCCATATTTGTATTAAAATTAAAGTAAAAATCCACCCTGTAGAAACTCAAAAATAATTCTCCAGTGTTAGGCTAAGTAAAATTTTAACAAAGTAATGCTGGCTTCAGATCAGGATGAAAGCCAAGAAGGAGAGTAAATTACAGAAGGAAAAAATAATGAAAAAGAGATAGTATCGCTCTAAAGTACACAAGTTAAAAGAATTGCTAAGAAGGTTTCAAGTGGCTTCTGAAAACCTGTCTTAAGAGTTAATGTCCCTTGAAAATATGATGGTAAGGAATCTAGTGGCAAGAATGGGTCCAACTTGTCCTCTTACTAGATTTTGGCTTCTATGAACATAACTCCTTATGTTTATTCCAATCAACTAAAATAAAATTTCTTTATACTCTACTTATAACAGTTAGAGCCACAAAAATTCAATGAAGATTTATCCTCCAGAAAGCCTATGATCATGAAGGTAACTGTGAAGGAATTTTTGAAAAAGGAAAACCATGCATAAATGAAAAGCAAACAGAGAGAAACATATACTGGGACACTAAGAGAAACAATTAAAACTGAAAATATTTCATTACTACCTTGTACAAAATATATTCCCTTCCCACTGATTTTCCCTCCACTATGAAGAAAAGTATAAGATTGATTCCTCACCAGCATAATATTGGTACTAAATTTTTGCAAAGAATTCACAGGCTACCATAGGCATTTTCTAAGCTGATGTATTATTTTCAAATGATTGCCAGGGAATTAGATTTCTATTTTTGCGTGTCTAATTATTTGTGCTTTTTCTTGGAGATCTTCATAAAAATAAAAGAGCTGAAAAAAACTCAGCTGAAGACTACAGTAACTGGAGAATATATATAGATGTATATCAAACAATGGAGGGAAATCCAGGTATATATAATGTAACAAAGACATAATTAGACCAAATGTCTACATTTTCCAAAGATTGCATTTTGCAGTCTGTTATATTTCCATGCACAAGTTATCACAGCTAAAGTTAGCTCTTATACACTGTGGAAACAAGCAGTCAAAAGCATGCAATGGTACATACAAACGGATACCACAGGGAACTACAGGGCTTCTAATTGCTCACTATTCATCTGTGACCACACATGCAAAAAGTGAAAATATGTCTCTAAACTCTTTTGAGCTTCTTAAAATAACAATTTTAAGATGTAGTTTCTTCTTTGATGAAACAGATGGTTTGATGAAATATGAATTATAATAAAATAATTTCCCTTTAGAGTCATGTCAGCCAGTTAGGCTAGAGAAGTTATAAGCTCTGAATAACTCTCCATCTAGAGACACAGAACTATGTATCCTCATGGATCCCATGTAAATGAACAATGCATGTGCCCTCAACTGGCTGAAGTAGATTGTCTTGGCTCATAAAATCTATAAAACTATGACACAAAACTATTCTTTCTATTGTGTGATGTAGACAAACTGTTTCAAATGTCCTATAAACTTACATGATGCTGAAAACAAACTTCCAGAGGCTATTTAAAATTCAAATAGTGTCCTGGTAAGTCACTACCAAATTGTAAACTATGGGAGGGCAGGAAACACATCTGTCTCATCTCTGTTTCTAATGCTTTCACATAGCAGATTCTCAGTAAAAAGCTTGTTACACGTGAAATGTCAACTATTCGGGTCTTGGCTGATGAGGAACCATACTGTGTATCTAGATGGGCATGTCTAACTTCTTCAGCCGCAAGAAAGAGGAGAGAGGGCTCTGATAAAGGCTGCTATTGTTTTGTTCTGAAATGTCACCCTAAAAGACTTCTTAAAATCTTTTAGTACTTCTCTACTTTAGGATATACAGATTAGCTTCCAAATACTGTTATTAAAAAAATATGAATGTCAAAAAGTCATGAAGGATCCACTCTTTTATCTAGAAAGAGGACTGGAAAACTATAGTGAATAGGCTAAATCTGGTCCATAAACTAAGAATGCTTTCTACATTTTTACAAGGTGGAAAAAATTCAGAAGAAAAATGTTTCATGACAAATGAAAATTATATGAAATTCAAATTCCAGTGTCCATAAAATAAAATTTTACTGTAACAGCTACTCTCTTTTGTCTATATATTGTCTGTTGTTGCGTCTGTGTTTCTGAACAGGGGAGCTGCAAGAGACCATATATATGGATCAGAAAGCCTCAGATATTTGCTACTGGTGCTTTACAGAAAAAAAAAAAAAAAAAGAAAGAAAATGTTTGCCAAACTGTGTGGTAGAAGGTCAGAATCTACAAACCACACTATTTAAAATTGACAGAACTTTTCTCTTTAACTGAAAAAAAGACAAGAAATCATGGAGCAACTAGTTCGGCATTGAGTAACTCTTCTGACATTATTTTAGCTAAGTCAAACATTTCCAGGGTGAACTGAAAACGATCTGGGAGTCTGTCTGAATAGCATGATATAAGTATCTTGGAGAAGGCATCTATCCGCTATGGGTCTGTAAAGGATATTACAAGTCTGTTTCTTTGATCCTTGTATGAGTTTATAAGAACTAAATCAGTTTTGCACTTAAATATATTAATATATATTTCTATCTGATATCCTAAATATTATGTAAGGAGTGACAATGGAAATTCTGGAACCTTGAATTCTAATTCTCCTCTGGAGTACTCTGTATCCCCAAGGAACCTCCAGATTCAACTTTCCAGTCAGCCTTACTATAAAACCTTATAATTATGATTTGCAAAACTTCCATGCTAGAAGTGAATGGTGAGATCCCTTTCAGGTAAAAAAAGTCTTAAATTGTCAAAGAGCCTGAAGTCCTTTAAAGAGAGAGTATGCTTGTTTTTTGTTCTTCTGCTGCCCACTCCATATCCCATAGTCAGTAGGTACAGGCTCAGAGAACACCTCCTGAGGATCAGAGATGCAGTCCAACCTCCTCAACTGCATTTATTTTGATTTAAGAAAGAAAAATAATACCTTTTTATTACACTTTTCATAGGTATTTCTCTAGAGTAGTTAATAATAAATGAGAAAAGATCCATTATTTATTGTTCATTTGTGTTCCTAATGTAAAAGACAATCTTTGTCATAGGCAAAATAGTTTTGGCTTCATTTCTTTTTGCCTGAAGTATAAAATGTCTACATTTTACATTGATCTATGGAGAAAATCCCATGGACAGAAGAGCCTGGTGGGCTAGAGTCCATGGGGTCACTAAGAGTCAGACACGACTGAGTGACTTCACTTCACTTTTCACTTTCATGCATTGGAGAAGAAAATGGCAACCCACTCCAGTGTTCTTGCCTGGAGAATCCCAGGGACGGGGGAGCCTAGTGGGCTGCCATCTATGGGACTGCACAGAGTCGGACACGACTGAAGCGACTTAGCAGCAGCAGCAGCAACGGAGACTCTGGCAATACTTTCGGTAAGGACACAATAGATTTTCAGCTCACAAGTGATTATTCTTAACCACAGAAGAGAAAGTATAAATCAGAGTTCTGATTCACCAATTTCCCTTCCTTTCATAAGAGCTAGTCTGTTCTGGTTAGGTATAAAGAACACCATCATCAAAGATCCAAGATTCAAGGTAAAATGAACATATAAATTGGTTGCATGTATATTCTAAAATGGTTGCAAAATCTGGCCTCACTGATGTTAACATGTATTGTTGGAAGACCTAGCATGAGGATGTTAAAACACTGTCGATGTGGCTCTATTTTGCCCTAATGCATCCAGATTTTCCCTAATGACCAGGCACTAGGACTCTGAATCCTCAACACAGCACTCAAAGAAGTCACTTATAGTGAAACCTATGTGCTGTCCCTAGTCTATAATGATTTTCCCAAAAGTGGATTGTGTGCATCCCAGCCGAGGGACAAGATAAGATATTGGGATGAGGGAAAACTATGTGACTTTAAATAGACACATTATTACTAGAATAGAGGGCATATTCAAAATTCTACTATTGATAGCTGTGTATGGATCAGGGGCATAGAGAAGAAAACTAATTCTATTAGTGTGAGTCTCTTTTCAGAATTCGCTTGAAATGGTTTCAATTCAACTTCAGAATATAGATGTAACTTGTCAAAGGGAGGGTTGTAAGAAACATAGAAGATTGCTGAAGCAGAAAAAGGAGTCCCCAGACCAGCTCATGTGAACCTACCAATTTCTGCTGTCTCATAACCTCACCTCTTACATCAGCCAACAACCATCCTGTGGCCAATCTGAATACACAGTCATCTTAATCACACCTGCTAAAATGACACAGGGACACACTCACTGTTTCTGAAGTAAATGCTGGTGCTGCTGTTGCTGCTGCTGCCTGTAGGTTTCAATCGTGTGCTGAGGAAGGTACTGCATGAGTTCCAGGGATTCTTTGATCTTCAGCAGCATCTCGTAAGTCTCACGGCCCCTTACCTACATAAAAGAGCAGAAGGAAAGGGACAAAAAATGAAGAACTGTAGAACCATTAGAAGTACAGTCAGTCCTCTTTATTTGTGGATTCCGCTTGGACGAATTCACCTACTTGCTAGCATCTATTTATAACACAAAAATCAATACTTCCCAGACAGGGGCATAATGATGAAAAGTTGAGTATCCCAATGTGCATGTTCCCAACTGAGGGTGAAGAAGGTGATGTTCCAACTTCTTGTTTCAACACTTATGTTGGAAATAAGTGTCCTTCTCATAGCCTATTTAGGGCCAAATTTTTTACTTTTCTGTACTTTTTGGAGGTACATTTTTTGGTTTAAAATAGTTCCCAAAGGCAGCTTCAGTGCTCTCTAGTGCTCCTAAATGCAAATACACTGTAATGTGTCTTATGGAGAAAATTCATGTTAGATAAGCTTAGTCCAGCCATGAGCTGTTGTGGTATGGACTGTTCATTCAATGTTAATGAATCAACGTGCATGCGTGCAGGCATGCTCAGTTGTGTCCAACTCTTTGCAACCCCACAAACTGTGGCCCACTAGGCTCCTCTGTCTATGGGATTTTCCCAGCAAGAACAATGGCATGGGTTGCCATTTCCTCCTTCAGTAATGAATCAACAGCATATATTAAATAAGAAACACACATGAAACAAGGTAATGCATTGATCAGTTGCTAAAAATGTGATCAGAAGCTCACAGGAATCTAATCCTGTATTTCTCACAGGAGCAATCATTCAGTATTTGGTCATGCAGTGTTCACAATGACGTTATAAAGCATAACTACCACAGATAACTAGCTTTAACTGTAATTAAATCTGGAAAGACACAAGTTTTCAACACGGGTAAAATGTGCTTCCCTCTTTAAGCGAGGCTCTTAAAAACTTGAAGAGGTCTGAGCAGAACCAGGACTAGAGAAAGGTGAGTGGAGAACAAGGAGCCCTTGCCTGACGTGAGAGTGCCTGTCTGTTACTCTGTGCACGCTGGCACGTCGCCCGTCCCCTCCCTGCCAGAATTCAGAAATGGAAAGATTTTCCCTATCTTTTATTGGGTTAATTCCTACTTATCCCAGCTCTGGCATCATATTCTTTGAGAAGCTTTTCCTGACCTCAACCTTTTAGGCCAAGTCTTCCATTCTTCCCGTGAGCTCCCAGGGTCACCCTTAACGTTACTGCAGTGTTGATTTCATTATTATACCTCTTTGTCTCCTCACTAGAAGGCAAGGTCGTGTAAGGTAAGAATTGTACCTTAATGATCTCTAATGGTCAGAGTCTAGCATTTCTGCCATTCAGCAAACACCAACTAAATTCATGCTAAATGAAGAGGTGTTTTTTTTTTTTTTCTTCACACATTTCAGTCTGGCTAATTCTTCACTAAAAATAAGATGTAACTGTTTATAGGGTATTTCCTCTAATAGTACAAACTGAAATTTCATTAAAGAAACAGCTCTTCAACGTGGTCTCTATCTCATCAGCTGAAGACACATTAGAGCCTTCAGAATACCTAGTATAGCAGGAAAATGTTTAACTTAAGAGTTCACATACCAGTTTCCATATGTGGCCTGAGAAACAAGACATTGAGAATCTCAGCTAACTCACTGTCTGACTGTTCTGCCAGCAAGCAGTCTAATTCCCTGACCTGACTGACCTTTAGGGCCTCAAGAAGGAAGGGCTAGTGAGCATGGCACACCCAAACCTGTGGCTTAATCTCAATCCCAGCCAAATCTCCTGGCCCAGCTTGTCTGTATCTCAAGTCAGTGTAGATGCCATCAAGAGCCATAGTGATTACCAAAGCTTTGCTGCCACTCTAGATGGCAAAGACCTAAGGTGAGAAGAACTAAATGAACTGCAACTATAATCTAAAAAAGGACACCTCAGTGACCTTGAGAGGGCTTATATGTCTTGTAGGAATGAACAATACTCCTACACAACATTTGGGCCGAATCTCTGGCCATTCTCATATAGTTGAGGATTCTTCCTAGCTTTGCTTTTTTTTAAAAATAGCATTCCCTAAAAGAAATCACAGGCAATACTCTATAATAGTTTATCAACTTTATGAATGCCTTCTGACAAAATTTTAGTCCTAAATTGGTATGACCAGACTGTCTAGGATCATCTTATCACTCTTCAGTAATGAAGGACAAATTAATTTTAAAGACCTGCATAAAAAGAACTCTATTAGTAGTATAGTTCTGACTGGGTGAGTAGTAAGAGGAAGAGCCCACATTATTAATCTGTTCCAGAACTTTAGAGGGGATGAATAATTTCCTAATTTTGCAAAAAACAAGTAGGTTTTCTGTTTTATCTCTCTTGCCTCTATCACCCTCTTCACATTCTCATTCACAGATAATCAAAAGATGACCACAGAGGAACAGCTCATTCAAAGCAGGTGACAAGGAAGCAATCACGAGCACCCAAGGGAGACTCACTGGTAAGTATAACAGTTCATCATCTGGGGATCTTCGTTTCTTGATGGATGTCATCTGGATGCCATGTGTGTTCTGACGGAAAGCTGGTGGAGGAAAAGTGCGAGTTTCATCTTGGGAACATTTCTGAAGCAATAATACATTGATTAAACAGACAGTAGCACTGACAGACAGTAGCACAGACAGACATTGACACTGATGAGATTAGAATTTCCAGTTCTAAGCAGCCATTCAATCAGTGATCATTATTTTTATATTAGGTGTAAACCTAACAATAATGAGAGTGGGGGGGGGGGGAGGTGAGGCAAAACAGGGAAAGAAAAACGGGAGGTGGGTGTAGGGAGGCTGGGAAACGGCTTCTGGCTTAAGCAGTGCTGCAGGAATCCCTGTGTTTTACTGGAGTGTGTCTGTGAACAGCTGCTCGGCACAGGAAGATAAATTGGAATTGTGTTTTATTTTTCAGATCATTTATCTTCCAAGGAGGTAAATGCAGGCTGGCTGTAGGAGTTGTCTGGTCTGTGCATTCAACCTTGTGAGTTCCCCCCCTCATGTTAGTACAAATATCACATAGCCTCTGACAAGCAGTCTCTGGGACCTCAGTTTTCTCTTTGGTAAAATCAAGGAATTAATTTTATATATCCCTAAAGGTTTCCAAAATTTAGAAACTATACCCAGGAACCAGAATATAGAGATGATTCTCCTACTAGAGTTCAGATAATTGTTCTTACTGAAAGTTATTGATTGGTAGGTAAATGAGGTGCTCAGGGAAGCATATGGAGCTAGGCCAACAGACAGACTTGAGAATTAGGGTGGAGATATAATTATTGACAGTACATACACTATGGATAATGTATATATAAACTAAGTACTATATATACGATTGTTTGAGGAATAACCAGGGAGACAAAAACTGGAACAGCAAATCACACTGAACAGCCCAAAGAGGATAAAGTTTAGTTGTTATAACAAATTGTTCTGTAAAATTCAATACCATTTTTATTTCTTCTGCATACTAATCAGTAATAAGATGAAAATATTTTTCATGATATAATTCATCATGTGATATATTTAAAAATACTTGCTATAGTGATAGCAGGTTTATGCAAGCCATCTTCTAGAATTAAATTTCACGCTTTAGTAGCTTGGGTGGATCAATGGTTTTCAAACTCTGTGACCTGAAGAATGAGACCTCTGGGGGTGAGTACCTGACATGCAAGGGTGGTATGAGTGAAGCATGAAACCACAGCCCACTCCTGACTCCCACCCCTTCAACCAGAAAAGTTCTGCTTTCAGCTATTTTGAGCTCCTTGAAATACTTCATTTTTAAAAAGCTTTTATTGCTTAAAAAACAAGTGTGAAACCAACTGATCTAAATCATCAGCTTCACTATAAATGATGTAACTAAAGCCCTGAGTGGGTCCTACATGTCAAGGTTCATGTCAGTGAAACCCACAGCTGCATATTCCCCAGACTGTGCTTTATGAAGTACACTCTTAAGTCTCACTATTCCCCCAGACTCAGGAGGTAGGCAGGTGGCATTTTCAACCCTCACCTTCAATAACAGAAAGATAAATGGATATAAACAGGCTAAGGTACTGGTTCTCAAACTTCTGCTGGCAACAGAGACACCTACAGGGCTTACAAAACACGGATCCCTGGGCCTCACAACCAGTACTTCTGATCAGCAAGCCTGCAAACCAAGAGTTTGCATTTCTACCCAGCTTCCAGTTGACGCTGATGCTACTGGTCTGGGAGTCATGTCTGGAGGATTGCTGGGTAATCTTCCATGATAATCTGCTTTTGAAAAGCTATAGTGCACACCCAGAATCCGTTTCATCAAGAGCTGCAGCTTAAGGTCATAAACGTCTCTCTAAAGCCCTTGGGTCTTATTCTGCAGCTTCTCAAACATCACCCATCAGGCACTGCATCTGGAGGAGGCTTAGCCCTACCCCATTGGGCCACTACAGCTACTTACGGCGCTTCGTACCATCACCATTCTTTGTGCTGTCCGAGACCTGCTGCTTTCTGATGCTGTCTTCATCTGCCTTCCTGTCTCTCCCTGGGCAAGCACAGATCCGGGCCTCAAAGCAGCGGCGGCCCAGGACTTGCCCACTAGGAATTAAAGAGGAGAAGAAAGGGTTAAATGAAAGGAATTTGAAAAGCCCCCTGCTGGCCACCACCAGTGCACCAGCTCCACCACCAACTCACGGCTGCTTTGAGGATGGGCCCCAAAGCATTTGGCAGAACACAAAAGTGCTTACAGGCCATGAGCAATATTAGTAAATAGCATCCATTTGTTCTGCAAAGAACCTCCAAGCCATTAGCTGAACAGCTGTATTTAGCTACATATTTTGAAGGAAACTTGAGTTAAGCCAGTGGATGTCTCCAGATAAAATCCCCTTAGGCAGCTCAGACTTATTCAAAGAAACTGTTAAATGCCTCGCGGCCCACATGAAAACAAACACTGTCTAATCAGAAACTATTCCAGTCAAATGTCAAGAATTCAGGTATGAAGTGACTTGAACACCTTCCCAACTCTTTTTTTTTCCTCTGCTACCTTTACCCACCCAGTTCTGTCTCCACTTTCTTAGATCTTTTATGTAAGTGTTTGCAGCAAGGATTTACAACACAAAGGACAAAATCTAGGGTAGCTCTCTGTTGTACATGCAAAGGTAATGATAAAACAAACACAGTTTCACTTTGCCCTCTGCCCAGAGTTTCTACAGAATGACAGTTCTGCAAATGCCACTTACTCTCTGGTTTCCAGAGTAACAATGATTAAAATTGGACGTCGGTTCATCCCTCCAACACAACTGCTGTTACACATGAAATTGTACAAAACTGTCGTGAATTCAGTGCCAACCTGAACACAGGGAGGAAGAGAGTCGGTGTTAACAATGACTTGAACTAATGTTCTTTCTTCTTAGTTCTTCCTTCCTAGTTCTCACTTAACAATTCCATTTCTGATCAAGTGATATGCTTTCCTCTAAAAAACTATAAAACCCATGGTAGATTCTTCTTTGCCTTGGCTCTTAGGAAGCTTAAAGCTAGTATTTGCAATAGTGGACCCTCTGCACAGTATGAAAGGGTTTTTACAAATAACCATCGTTGACCCTATTCACTTGCAAGCTGATCCATATCACTTAATTCAAACAGGGTTCATAACATATATGAAAAGTTAGAGATGAAAAAATTACTAACTATAGCAGTAATGCTCCAGGGATATTTTTATGATATGGATAACACAGAACAACATACATGTGAATGTACACTTCTATAACGAGCACTCTGGAATTCAGAATTAAATAATCTAGTCTAGAAAATGAACTTATGGGTGAAGCAATCTGAAGCCTAGAGACACAGAATTATAAGCTAGAAGTCTACAAGAAAGAGTCAGCACATCGAGGGGCTCTGGTCTCACCACTCCAGTGTTCTCTCTGCTGCCTCTTGCTGCTTTTCTAATCGGCCATCCTGTACATTCGAACCTCAACTATGAGATCCCTCTTAGGGTCTCCCATTTTCAGGGTAGTGTAAAAATGGTGGTGATGGTTTAGTCGCTAAGTCGTGTCCTACTCTTGCGACCCCATGGACTGTAGCCCACCAGGCTCCTCTCTCCATGGGATTTTCCAGGCAAGAATACTGGAGTGGATTACTGGAGTGGATTGCCATTTCCTTCTCCAGGAAATCTTCCCAACTCAGGAATCGAACCTGGGTCTCCTGCATTGCAGGCAGATTCTTTACCGACTGAGCTATGAGGGAAAACTTGCATCCAATACTCATGTACATCCACTACCAGCTGAATTTCCAGTTAAAATCTCTGGATAATAATGCTATGTATAAACTCAACTGTAGATTCAATTATTTTCTGCCTTTAAGATGAGAACATGGGCAACAGAGCCATGTTACCAATAACAAATTTGGTACAAATTTAGCAGTTTTGAAGGGGGATAGAGAAATGCCTGGTGAAGAGAAGGGAGATAATAAATACAAAAAAAGTTACCTATTTTATAACTAAGATAGAATTATATGCTTGAAACATCTCCTATTACTAAAAGTAATACTCTCTCAAGTCTGCCCAGTCCTTATCTGCTTACCTGAGGTGGCTCATAAGGTACCAGCACACTTTGTCTTCCTGTGATGGGGTCTTCTACGTACTGGGCATGGCTGTTACCTTCTACTCGAATCAAATGACTAGGAGGGGCAATCTGTCCTGCAGAATGGAAAAAAAAAAAAAATTAGCTCTTCAACCTCAAAACAAATGTAACAAAATGAAACTATGGACAGAATACTGGTGGTCAAAAAAATAGTTTGTATAATAGAGGAAATATACATCCTTGAAAAGAAGACTAGATCCTGTTGCCAGAGATCTTACACATGAAGGTATCACAACCTTTATAGCCACAAAAAGGTCAGGAATGGTCATCTATATATAAAGGAACAGTCCCATGTTTCTGGGCTCAAGGTAAACAATTCAAGTTGTAAAGGACTCTATAACTACATCTCTAAGCTGATCCATACAGGGCATTTTTCCAGCTTCTCTGAAAAATGGAAGAAAAAGGAACAAGTTAATTTAAAAAATATACCTGCGTGACAGAAAACACTGCCCCTAAATTGACCATTTAAAACACTAAGAAGCTATGGATGGCAACGATGTAACTTTCACTTTGCCGATTCTATTTTTCATGATGAAGTCACAATTTTACTTTGGTCATAAAGATGGGAAACTAACTTTATTTGTTGTCCTGCAATCGTCCCAGGTTAGAGGGTAGAAAAGGGAAGCAAGTTTTGAAAGGAACATAAACAAAGTTTCACAAAATGTGATACCTGGTAGAACTCAAAAATAAAGACGCTGCTCCAAGAGTTAATGCTATAAAGATGTTTTTTAACCTTTGGTCTGATGGTCTCATTCTACAGTAACTGATACTCAAAGTAAAAGGCTTCATATATCAAGATGCTCTCTGTTGCCTGAAATATCATATATAATGGCAAAAATTTTAAATAACTATTGTGCTAAAAAATAAGAAAAAGCAAACAACAACAAAAAATGGTTATGTCATCTTGATGGATCAAGAGCAGTTATGGAAACTGATAAGAAAGCCTAGCTATAGAGAATAACTTCTACAGCATATCATTAAGTAAAAGGTAGGATGCAGAGGTATGGATAATGAGGTCATATAGACAAGGACTAGAAATTAATATGTAAAAATTAGCTGTGTTAAGGTGGAGAGATTTTAACTTTTTTTCCTTTTTGAAATTTCTATCTACTATCTCCATTACTTTTTCATTACCACCTCTTATATTATCTACATACACATACTCTGGATAACCTACCAATCTTTCTATTTTTCACATAATTTCTATAAAAGGTATTCTAACTCCCAATCCTCCTGTCTCCTCATTGCTCTTTGATGAATCTTTACGCTTTCTCTTGTCCTTCCTTTCAACTGTTTTGTGTTCTTGACTTAGCCTCTCTTCATAAACTTTAGAATAGTAAATGTAAAAGGACCCTTGGAAATAATGACCACTTCTGTAAAACTATTACTGAATCTGAGGCTCAGAACCTGGGACCTAACTTATCTATGGATATAGCACTTGAAGGTGGCCCCAAGATAACCTGCTCTTTACTGCTTCCCCTCCAAGCTCATGTTCTAGATCGTCCGTTTACTCCTCTTATCTGTTATTTGTCTTCATTTATTTTTCTTATTCCCCATTTTCCTCTTCTTCTTCTTCTTTTTTTTTTTTTAATATTTCTCACTTTGTATGCTCCTTTCTCTTACCCTTCTAGACCCTAATTGGTCAACCCTTGACAATCACCCTGGGATAGGTACTGAAGCCCTTAGTAGGGGACCAACAGATCAGAGGGCACACTGTTCTTCTTAAATCCTCTCATTAAAAAAAAAGGGAAGTGTTAGGTAGAAAAGCAAAAAGCAGCCCAAAATGGTGGTGGCTAAAAGACAAAGGGAAAAGCCCACAATAACAGAACAAAAGAAAATCTGCAGCCTGGAGTGGGAGTGAGAACCTCAGGTGAAACACACCTAGCCCTAATTTGCATAGGGAGAGGAGACAAAAAGTACAAAAAGAGAGACCCAAGATGGATTGAGGCCTCTCCTTTGGGATCGGCCCACCCTCATGCCTCCAGGGTATACTATCCTTTGTTTGCTGAATAAAACTCTGAGCTGTAAGTGAGCTGTAACATTGGTCTGCCATTTCAAATCTTTGTTGCCACAAAACAGAACCCAGGAAATTACTCACTCTCTCAACAGAAGGAAGGAAGAAACAGGGAGAAGAGAGGCAAGTCCAGGTCATCCAGTGATTACCAATATTAAAATAAGCAGTTTAATTATTGTGAAAGCCTGAAATTTATTCAACATCATTCTCAGACAGTCTTGTTAGCCAAAAAGGTAGACTAAGCTGCCATCAGATTGCAGAGGTTGGAAACAGATAGGTGGATCCCAGACAAAACTTTCCACAGGAGCTCTATTTCAAGCTTAGTTGAACAGCTACAGATCCCCATTCTCCTTACCCTCGTTGAATTCACGACTCAGCTCATGGTTGGGGCACCTTTTTACCACTTCAGTGACATGCTCGGCCTTCTTGTAGACAGGCATGGCCCGGATGACAGCACCCTGAGGTGGTGGAGTCATAACCTTGATCTGGATGGGGCATGTCTTTGCAATTTGGCAGTACAGCTTCTTCAGTTCAGTGGAATACTGCTTAGAGATGGTCCATGGTGGAAGAAAGAAAGGAAACAACAGGAGATTTTGTTATATTCAAAATCAGAACGAGGAAATATATATACATGCTTCCCTGGTGGCTCAGAGGTTAAAGCATCTGCCTGGAATGCTGGAGACCCAGGTTCGATCCCTGGGTCGGGAAGATCCCCTGGAGAAGGAAATGGCAACCCACTTCACACTCTTGCCTGGAGAATCCCATGGAGGGAGGAGCCTGGTAGGCTACAGTCCATGGGGTTGCAGAGTCAGACACGACTGAGCAACTTCACTCACTTTAACTTCACTTTTCTGTAAACATGTTCCTTTAGAGCTGCCTATTTGAAACTAAGCAGGACCCTATGGGGCTCCTGGATATGGAAGCCTGTGTCCCCCATTCCTTGTTTGTAAGGAGCAGACTCCAGCCTCTGTCCTTCCCAGAGCCCCAGAGAACAGATTCAACATTCTGGTAATCAGGGAAGGGAGAGGATACAAAGACAAGGGAAGAACAGCCAAGAAACCACAGTGCAGCCTTGGGCCAGGTTCCTGGTTCCCCCTCACGGGACACACAGAACAGAATCTTTAAGCTCTTATTAGAACCAAAAACCCCAATGGAATGGATTTAGCATTCTTCACTCTGGAGAACACCTGAGGCCATATTAAAGGCACCAAAGAAAGGCATCAGGAGATTACTGGAAATCAGATTGAAAGAGGCTGGTCCTGCACACACTCTAATCTTATCATCAGCCTCACTCTGGAACCACTGCTGTAAAGCTCCTTACCAAATACTCCCAGGTTGGGTCACTGTGTTTGAGGGTAGGATCACACTGTGTCCCCTTATGACTAGTAAAGAAATAAAGCTATCCTCTTCTACTTCACCCCAAATTCTATCTCTGAGATTTGATCTGGCACCGGTGCACGGAGACCAAGTTATCAGCATCATGTTCACCATTGGTTGAAACCATTTATCAAAACACATTTGTGTCATATTTACAGTTATCATCTCTTCAGGATGAAGAAACTGATTCTCAGAAATATCTCAATGATTAACACTATGAACAGGTTTATAGAGTACTGAACACTAGACGGAAAAACAGTATTCTCATGTGTTGAGTGATATTAAGCAGACTATAATTAATCCTACCCTTACAATACTCTAGAGAGACTCATAAAAGTTAGGGTAAGGGAAAAAAATGTTTTCAGACAGAATATCTGGTAGATAGTGAAGATATTTCATTTAAGGTCAACCAACTAGAAAATTGCAAAAGTTCCCTCAAACAACTGCACTTATCTTGTAAGGTCATAGTCCAAAAGAATGAGGGATCTGAAAGGGGTCATTTGGTCCTATGTTCTCATGAAAGGACTGCCCTATTACAACACAGTAAGACACGGCAGCAATAAAGATGATCTTTTCATTCACAAGGGACTGAAATTTTCCTCCCTATACTTCCTTCTGCTTGGAAAGGAAGTTCAGTGGTTGGTTGGTTGGTTGTAGAATTAGAAAATAGGGTAGAGAAAGCATGAGACCTTGAAAATAATGGTTCATCCTTGTTTCCTTTTAGAAAGTCTCCATTCTAATCCTTATATTATCTTAAACCTTAAGCGATCACCCTGTGGGTCAAAGTCTCATCACTGCATTCCTCCTCATTCTGAGGTTGAGTGAAACCACTTGGTCAATGGAACTGCTGGCCAAGAGCAGGGCACCTAGTAACACCCAAACAAAGGTAAACAGACACACACACACAGGTTACAAATCTAAATTGGCAACAATATTTTTCCAGGGAAAAGACAGTGCGGAGCAAAGGGATTCATTACTGCTATGCTCCAACCCAACTCTGAATAGAAGCAAATGTCCCATGGAAAAGCACACTTAAAAATAACTGCTTTATTTCTTCCTTTTGAAATATAATATTTATTTAAATAATCTTTTTCTCCCAAGCATTTCAGTATATGAAATTTTCAGTTATGAATTTCCCAATACTAGATGTGTATTGCATAATCATTTCTCCATGCCCACAGGTCAAGGATTAAGCACAGCAAAAGGGTTTTACATAGCTTGAAGAAATAGGAAGCATGCCAAAAATCAACCACAAAAATAAAATTCTACTTGGGAAACACAATGAAATCTAGATGGATGTATTTGCTCAAGTGTTTTTTAACCAATGACTTTACAAACAAAGACACTGTCTTATAACATATTATGAATTTTCTTTTATTGACAACTCTCAGTAAATGAGCCTATCTGTTTGTGTTTAAGTTAGGAGATATATAATCTAAACATGAGTTTCATAAAATGTACCTTAGGAAAGATGACTCCAAAATAAGTTTGCCAGCTAACACCTGAAGGCAAATAAGGCACCCATCCAGGTATGTAAAGATTATAAAAAAAGAAGGATAAGTGTTCAGAGTAGGACAGTTAAGAGGAACATTCCATTTTAATAACTGATATACTATAAATCACACCTGACAGACTAAAATGCAAAAGTACTAAGAATAATCATAGGCATCATCAAGTGTTAACACTTCACTCATTCTCAGAGAGGTAGTGGGGAATCTAATTTCTGAGTTTCTGTAATCTATATGCAATAATAACTTCACCATTTTTTTTTTTGAGATCTGGTATAAAAAACTTAAATCTTCACAGAAACCTAAGAGGAAGGTATTACAGATCTACAGTCTCTTATCTGAAACCACTGAAGCCAGATGTTTCAGAATCCAGAACTGTTGAGATTTTAGAAATGGAGTAGAGTTCATATGAAAGTGAAAATGTTAGTTGCTCAGTCCTGTCCAACTCTTTGCAACCCCATGGACTATAGCCTCCCAGGATCCTCTGTCCACAGAATTCTCCAGTCAAGAATACTGGAGTGGATTGCCGTTCCGTTCTCCTGGGATCTTCCTGACCCAGGGACTGAACCTGTGTCTCACGCATTGCAGGCAGATTCTTTACCGTCTGAGCTACCAGCACGTGTTATAAATACTTCCAGCAGGATTTAATGGGCTTCCTTTGTGGCTCACGGGATCTCAAAGAGACATAACTGAGCAACTAACACTTTCAATTTTTTCTTTCACTATAATCAAACCTTAATATTTCTTCAGAATTCATGAATATTCACAATAAGTGGAAAATGAACATAAACCCTTAATGTTCAAGCCAAGTTTCACCACCATGTGAGTTTGCCACAAATTTATGAAATTACAACAAAACCAAAGCAACTTCTGTTTTTCAGAGTCCTCTGAATTTCAGAAAACAGATAATGGATCAGTATTATTATCCACACTTTACAGATAAGAAAAAGGCAGGGGGAGGACTTGCCTGAGGTCACAGGGAAGAGCTGGTTAACAATCAGAACATAAGAATCACCCTGAGACCTGAAACAGTAGGTCCTCATCTCTCATTCTCTTGGCTCAACACTGCATATATTTGTACTTTTATTTTTTCATAATTCTCAACCATGTGGCTATTTTCTGAATCAACTTAAGAGGTACACATCTTCTCTAACATTAAAATGGAGCTTGAAAGTGATCTACTTATCAGCAATAATTCCTCTTTATTTATTTCTCAGTAGAATAGGCTTCCCAGGTGGCGCTCACAGTAAAGAACTCGCCTGCCAATACAGGAGACAAAGAGACATGGGTTCACCCTCTGGGCTGGGAAGATCCCCTGGACAAGCACATGGCAACCCACTCCAGTCTTCTTGTCTGAAGAATTCCATGGGCAGAGGAGCCTGGCAGGCTACAGACCATGGGGTCACAGAGAGTCAGAGACAACCGAAGCGACTTGGCACACAAACACATAATAAGGTTTGCTCCTTTTAGTGCTGGGAGAAGCACCAAGTGATAGAAGTGAAATTACCCTGGCGCAGGAGGAAGGTGACCTGCAGTTTAGGACCAGCTGTCTGTCAGAACTTCTATTGTGACTGGGAGGAACTCATGAGTGAGGTCCTGTTGTTTCACATGGTTTGCTGCTGCTGCTGCTGCTGCTGCTACTAAGTCGCTTCAGTTGTGTCCAACCCTGCGCGACCCCACAGATAGCAGCCCACCAGGCTCCCGCGTCCCTGGGATTCTCCAGGCAAGAACACTGGAGTGGGTTGCCATTTCCCTCTCCAATGTGTGAAAGTGAAGTTGCTCAGTTGTGGTTTAAGGTCCTTTACATTCTGGCTTAATCTTTCATTCCCTCTCCTCATCCTCCAAACACACACTTTCCATCCCCCTTTTCTACCCATGCAAACACACCACACACTCATCGCGCACAATTCAAGCATATTTCCCCTGTTTTCCATATTGCACTGGGACAATTTTGATATCACTCTTCAGACAGAGATGCATCTAGGTTATAAACCATATTTTCCAATTTTTGTGATGAGTTTTACTACTGACTATATCTAAATGTCTGACTAGGATACATTCCAATTGTTGCTTCCAGTTAAACTTCCCAGACCTATTGTTCAGTATCAGAGGGGCTGAAGCTAGTCTCATGCGGTTTCTTCTTGACAAAGCCAAGCTGCTTCTACTCAGTGTCCTTCATGGCTTGCAAATTGGTTTTGTAATGGTGTTTAATATTTTTCCAATACTAAATTCAGTGTCTCTGGCCTTTAGTGTTTTCATAATTCCTTAGATTTGTCCACTTCCCCCACCAAATAGCTACTCTCATATTTACCGATTTTCCACACTTCTGCAAGATCACCAAAAGTGGGAATCTGACTTACGCCACAATTTTAAATACCCTGGTGATTCAAGCCGGCAGAGATAACAAATTGGAATATATCTGGCTTCTTTTAATCTCTCTCTTCCTCTCTGGGACTTCTAAAATCTGCCCCTAAAATGCTCCCAAACATTGACTTGAGATTGTGTACATCTAAAGATCAATTTCTTCTTTTGGGCATGTATGTTTTGTTTTGCTTTAATCAGCTTTGAAGTCTAATATACTATGTGAAAAAGTGAAAGTTGCTCAGTCAAGACTCTTTGTGACCCCATAGATTGTAGCCCATCAGGCTTCTCTGTCCATGAAATTCTCCAGGCAAGAATATTGGAGTGGGTAGCCCTTCCCTTCTCCAGGGAATCTTCCTGACCTAGGAATAGAACCTGGGTCTCTCACTGCAGGCAGATTCATTACCGTCTGAGCCACCAGGGAAGTCCCCTAAAATACTAGAAAATACATTCATTTTTAAGTGTACATGTTGATGACTTTTGACAAATGTACACTCCAGTGTAACCACTATCATGAATAAGATACATACACTCTTACTCCTGCCTAACCTTCCTTCAACCTCCAGCTCTCATTAAAATTATCTGATTCCCCTTTTCAGTCATTCCTCTCCCCAACCATTTCTCAGGCATTCATCCACCTGCATTCTCTCATTATACTTTTGCCTTTCTAGAATTTTTAGAAATAGATTAATACTGTACAATCAGGTGCTTGGATTAGCATAATGCTTCTAAGATTCATTTATGTTTTTGCGTGTATTCACATTCCATTTTATTACTTAGTGGAATTCCATTGTCTATCAAGTCACCAATTATTTCCAGTTTTTTATTAACTATAAATAAAATTCCAGTTGTTTTCCACATTCATGGCTTCCATATCCATGGATTCAATCAAGCAAGGACTGAAAATATAGGCGGGGGGGGGGCAGATTTTCCAATAAGTTCCCCAAACCAAAATTTGGATTTGCCATGCAAGCAACTATTTACATAGCATTCACACTGTAGGAAGCATTATAAGTAATCTAGGGATGATTTAAAGTACAAAAGAGGATGTATGTAGGTTAAATGGAAATAACAGACGATCATTAAGGGACTTGAGCATCTGTGAGTTTTGCTTCTGTGGATTTTGGTATTCATCTGGGATCCTAGGACCAGTCTCCCATGGATATGGAGCGACCAATTGCATTATGAGCATTTACATACACATCTTGGACTTCCCTGGTGGCTCAGACAGTAAAACATCTACCTACAATGAGGGAGACCTAGGTTCAATCCTTGGGTCAGGGAAGATCTCCTGGAAAGGAAATGGCAATCCACTCCAGTGTTCTTGCCTGGAAAATTACATGGATGGAGGAGCCTGGGAGGCTACAGTACACGGGGTGGCAAAGAGTTGGACACAACTGAGTGACTTCACTTTCACTTTCATATACATATCTTAAGACATGTTTACATTATTTTGATTAAGTACTATAAGTGTGAGTGCTGGTTAAGTGTATGCCTAACTTCATAAGAAACTGCCAAGCTGTTTTAAAAGGAGGCTGTGGTATTTTACATTATCACTAGCAGTGTAAAAGGGTTTCATATCCTTGACAGCACTTCACTTCAGTTCACTCACTCAATCGTGTCCAACTCTTTGCAATCCCATGGACTGTATACACAAGGGTTCCCTGTCCATCACCAAATCCTGGAGCTTGCTCAAACTCATGTCCAGCAAGTTGGTGATGCCATCCAACAATCTCATCCTTTTTCATCCCCTTCTCCTCCTGCCTTCAATCTTTCCCAGAATCAGGGTCTTTTCCAGGGAGTTGGATATTTGCATCAGGTGACCAAAGTATTGGAGCTTCAACTTCAGCATCAGTCCTTCCAATGAATATTCAGGACTGATTTCCTTTAGGATGGACTGGTTGGATCTCCTTGCAGTCCAAGGGACTCTCAAGAGTCTTCTCCAACACCACAGTTCAAAAGCATCAAGTCTTTGGGATTCAGCTCTCTTTATGGTCCAACTCTCACATCTATACATGACTACTGGGAAAACCATAGCTTTGACTAGATGGATCTTTTTTAGCAAAGTAATGTCTGTGCTTTTTAATACGCTGTCTAGGTTGGTCACAGCTTTTCTTCCAAGGAGCAAGCGTCTTTTAATTTCATGGTGAAAGTCACCATCTACAGTGATTTTGGAGCCCAAGAAAGTAAAGTCTGTCACTGTTTCCACTGTTTCCCCATCTGATTGCCATGAATTGGTGGGACAGGATGCCATGATTTTTGTTTTTTTGAATGCTGAGTCTTAAACCAGCTTTTTCACTCTCCTCTTTCACTTTCAGCAAGAGGCTCTTTAGTTTCTCTTCGCTTTCAGGCATAAGGGTGGTGTCATCTGAATATCTGAGGTTATTTATATTAAGGAATATCCAGCCCGACATTTTGCATGATGTAATCTGCATATAAGTTAAATAAGCAGGGTGACAATATACAGCTTTGACGTACTTCTTTCCCAATCTTGAACCAGTTCGTTGTTCCATGTCTGGTTCTAATTGTTGCTTCTTGACCTGCATACAGATTTCTCAAGAGGCAGGTAAGGTGGTCTAGTATTCCCATCTCTTTAAGAATTTTCCACAGTTTGTTGTGATCCATACAGTCAAGGCTTTAGAGTAGTCAATGAAGCAGATGTTTTCCTGGAATTTTCTTGCTTTTTCTATGATCCAACGGATATTGGCAATTTGATCTCTGGTTCTTCTGCCTTTTCTGAATCCAGCTTGAACATCTGGAATTTCTCAGTTCACATCCTATTGAAGCCTAGCTTGGAAATTTTGAGCATTACTTTGCTAATACGTGCTGCTGCTGCTGCTGAGTCGCTTCAGTCATGTCCGACTCTGTGCAACCCCATAGACGGCAGCCCACCAGGCTCCACCGTCCCTGGGATTCTCCAGGCAAGAACACTGGAGTGGGTTGCCATTTCCTTCTCCAATACATGAAAGTGAAAAGTGAAAGTGAAGTCGCTCGAGATGAGTGCAATTGTGTGGTAGTTTGAGCTTTCTTTGGCATTGCCTTTTTTGGGACTGGAATGAAAACTGACCTTTGCCAGCACTTGGTATTGTCAATTTCAATGCTATCCTCGTAGGTATGTACTGGTTTTCATTGTGACTTAAATTAACATCCCCCTGATGTTTAATGATCCTGAGTATCTATTCATATACACATATAGATTTCATTTATATTTATACTGTATATAAAAAGTTTAAAATATATATTTATATTCATTTTGTATTTTACAGACAGATTTTCCATTTGTTTCTGAAGCCTCTGCTCAAATTGTTTATACTTTTAAATTTTTCATTTTTTTTAAATGAGTTGTGTGTGTTCCTTTTTGACTACAAGAGTTCTTTATATATTCTAGATACAGGTCCTTCTATCCTGTAAGTTTTTAAAATATATTTTCTCCAGGTTCTCTCTTACCTTTTGTACCTTACTCTCTCTGATTTTCCAAAACAGCTAATTTTAGGAAATTATCAATATTTTGCCTTTAATACTCATGCATTTTGTGTCCTAAAAAAATCTGGTCTAATCCAATGTGAGAAGAATTTTCCATGATTTCCTACAGATTTATAATCATAACTCTTGCATTTAGTTCTATATCCACTTTCAGCCTCTTCTTTATCCCCCTCCTCTTCCTCTTCTTTTTAATGGATATTCAATTGTTCTAGCACCATTTGTTGAGAAGATTATATTTTCCTTCTAAATTGCGTTAGTAACTTTTATGAAAATTAACTAACTGAATGCACTCAAACCTTTATTTGGACAGTGCCTTCTTCTCTATTAATCTAGTATTCATAGTATTCAACAGTATTACTATAACACTGTCTGGATTACTCTATCAGTTCAGTTCAGTCGCTCAGTCACGTCTGACTCTTTGTGACGCCATGGACTATAGAACATCAGGTTTCCCCATCCATCACCAATTCCTGGAATTTACTCAAACTCATGGCTATTGTGTTGGTGATGTCATCCAACCATCTCATCCTCTGTCATCCCCTTTTCCTCGCATCTTCAATCATTCCCAGCATCAAGGTCTTTTCAAATGAGTTGGTTCTTCACATCAGGTGGCCAGAATATTGGAGTTTCAGCTTCAGCATCAGTCCTTCCAGGACTAACGTCCTCTAGGATGGACCGGTTGGATCTCTCTGCTGTCCAAGGGACTATTAACAGTCTTCTCTAACAACACAGTTTAAAGCCATCAATTCTTTGTCTCACATCCACACATGACTACTGGAAAAACCAAAGCTTTGACTAGACAGACCTTTGTTGGTAAAGTAATGTCTCTGCTTTTTAATATGCTGTCTAGGATTACGCTATACCAAGTCTTAAAACAGGCAGTCTGAGTCTCCCAATTTTGTTCTTGTATTTCAAAATTGCTTAGTTATCCTAGATACTTTGAATTTCCATATAATATTTACCAGAAATTTGTCAATTCCCACAAAAATGTCTGGTGGAATTTTAGATGAAATTGTGTTCAATATATAGGTCATCTTGAAAAGAACTGATATCTTAAAAACATTGTGCCTTCTAATCCATGAATGTGGTACATATCTCCATTTAATTAGAACATCTTTAATTCTTCTCAGTAATAGTCTTCAGTAAGCAAATCTTCCATAGGTTTGTTTCATTGCTTCTTCAGTACTTTTTAAATTGCTATAAAAAAGTTTTTAATTGCTGTAAATAATATTTAAAAGTTTTCATTTCTAACTGTATATTGTAAATATTATTTACAACAATTTTAAACTGTAAATCATATTTTAAATGTTTAATTTCTAACTATTTTCCATTTCTAAATAAAATGACTGTATTAGTTCTAGTAGTTTTTTGTAGATATAATTTTCTACATAGATGATCATGTCAACTGCAAGTAAAGCCAGTTTCTTCTTTTCTAATATGCACAAATTTTAATTTTTTTTCTTGTCTAACTTCATGAATTAAATTATGGTTCAATTTTCTATTACTTTCTTTTTCTTCTTTAAATTTGAAACTTTGCTTTAAGATGACTGCTTTCAGACTTTCATAGTTTCCTAATATAAGCTTTTAATTCTATGAAGTTCACTTTAAGCACGCTTTTAGATATATTGACAACCTCTGATGTATCTAATTTTTAACACTGAGGAATAAATGAGACATTTCTTATGGGAGGGTGGGGTTCTATTCTTCTTTATATCCAATTTATTATAAGGGACTACATATACATCCTTGAGAAAAACAATTCTTTCTCTGGGCTTTTGGTTCATTTCATGCATTCCATTTCTATTGATGGTTTGAACTTATTTACCCTTTGTACATTTTCTTACCATTCTAAACAGATTTTTTTTTTCACTGCTGTTCCAAGATTATATGTGTATGTATTATATATATCTCTAGCTAGGTTTTCCTACTTATAGCTATCAAATCAAGAACCCCATTGAGTTTATTCCTGGAAAAAATAATTCACTATAGCTTAAGAATTTCTTTGGTGATCCAAGTCCACTGCATTGAATTTTCAGCAGCTTTTGGGTAGATATTAAACATTCCAAACTTTATGTTTGAAGATACAAAATCTCTCTCTCCGAAATGCAGTCCCTATTAGAAGCAGTATGGGGATTAAAAACGTACCCAACTTCTCTTTTTTAAAAAAATTGATATGTCTATGCTCTTAGTTATAAAAACAGGTACAGATAAAAATTATGGAAAAAAGAGAATATATGACATATTCCCCCTACCCAGACACACCGCATTTTAGATTTCTTCATACACATGCACACACACATACAAACTGGCGGATATCATTAAAAGTTTGGTATCTTTTTTTTAATTAACATATCATGTTGTTGTTGTTTGGTCACCACTTGTGTTTGACTCTTCGTGACCCCATGGACTGCAGCACACCAGGCCTCCCTGTCCTTCACCATCTCCTGGAATTTGCCCCAGTTCATGTCCATTATATTGGTGATGCCATCCAGCCATCCCATCCTCTGTCAACCTCTTCTCCTTCTGTCTTCAATCTTTTCCGGCATCAGGACTAGGAAAGGTCAATCCTCATCCCAAATCCCAAGAAATGCAGTAGTAAAGAATGGTTCAACCCACTGGAAAATTACACTCATCACCTATGCTAGTAAGGTTATGCTCAAAATTCCACACACCAGGCTTCCGCATTGTTAACCAAGAACTTCCAGATGTCCAAGCTGGGTTTAGAAAAGGCAGAGGAACCAGAGATCAAATTGCCAAACTTTGCTGGATCAAAGAGAAAGCAAGGGAATTTAAGAAAAACATTTACCTCTGTTTCATTGACTACACAAACGCCTTTGACTATGTGGATCATAACAAACTGTGGAAAACTCTTAAAGAGATGAGAATATCAGACCATCTTACCTCTCTCCTGAGAAACCTGTATACAGGTCGAGAAGCAACAATTAGAACCTATGATGAGTGTTTTCTGATTTAAAAATATAATTTTATGTGGTTATGTTTATAGTATTAAAAAGGATATACACCAGACTTTATTTTTTGGGGGGCTCCAAAATCACTGCAGATGGTGACTGCAGCCATGAAATTAAAAGATGCTTACTCCTTGGAAGAAAAGTTATGACCAACCTAGATAGCATATTCAAAAGCAGAGACATTACTTTGCCGACTAAGGTCCGTCTAGTCAAGGCTATGGTTTTTCCAGTAGTCATGTATGGATGTGAGAGTTGGACTGTGAAGAAGGCTGAGCACTGAAGAATTGATGCTTTTGAACTGTGGTGTTGGAGAAGACTCTTGAGAGTCCCTTGGACTGCAAGGAGATCCAACCAGTCCATTCTGAAGGAGATCAACCCTGGGATTTCTTTGGAAGGACTGATGCTGAAGCTGAAACTCCAGTACTTTGGCCACCTCATGCAAAGAGTTGACTCACTGGAAAAGACTCTGATGCTGAGAAGGATTGGGGGCAGGAGGAGAAGGGGACAACAGAGGATGAGATGGCTGGATGGCATCAGTGACTCGATGGACATGAGTCTGAGTGAACTCCGGGAGTTGGTGATGGACAGGCAGGCCTGGCGTGCTGTGATTCATGGGGTCGCAAAGAGTCAAACATGACTGAGTGACTGAACTGAACTGAACTGATGATTTATTTAAGCATGCCTTCTTAGTGTAAATTTTACTCCAGTGTAAAAATATCATTGAAGATAGTGATTTTAGCATATAAATCTTTAGTACATAAATTAATTTTAACTGAATCTCTCAAAACTGGATAATTGAGTCAATGTTTATCTTAGTGTTGTAGAAGTCTGAAATCAATTTGAA
This sequence comes from Capra hircus, assembly GCF_001704415.2. Taxonomy (NCBI): domain Eukaryota; kingdom Metazoa; phylum Chordata; class Mammalia; order Artiodactyla; family Bovidae; genus Capra; species Capra hircus. The sequence goes on from NC_030808.1 coordinate 77,204,601, forward strand.
TTTTCTTTCTTTAAATTAAGCCAACTGCTTATTCTCCCTAGTTATTACAGGATTTTTTTTTCTTCTTTATTTTGTTGTTGTTTTTGTTTTAAGTAAAAATGCTTCTATGTGTCCTTTTTTACTTCTTGAAATAATTTGGAAATTGGTAAGCTTTTAACTTACATGCTTGAACTCAACTCAGTAATTTTATTTTTTTGCTTGTATTTTTGTTCTTTCTGCTCTTATTAGTTTCTAGATACATGAGAGTCTTGCTTTGGCTATCCTTTTCTATCCATGATACATTTTATATACTTGAACACTAACTGTTGTCATCTTGTTTACATTCTGGTAAAGCTTCTCAAATTTGTTTTCTCTACCATTAGTATGATTTTGTAGCGTTAACTTTGATTTATTCCACTACAAAAAGTTGAAATTCTTTTACTGCATTTCAAATAACCTTTCTTATCTCATCTATCTCCCCTTTTACCTTATCCAGTCATCTTTTTATGAGAGCCTGCTGTTCCAGGTTTATTATTTGCTCCTCCAACTTTATGGTGCTTATGTTTTATTACTTTGTACTGAAGCAAACTTTAATTTTTCTTTCAGTTGTTTATTTGCTTTCTTTGGTTCCTTAAAATCAGTCCCTTTATGCTTATTTATTAATATAGGCCCCTAATTAGGTTCTATTGCCTTCCATGAATATATTATAGCAAGCTATCAGAACTACTATTGACATCTTTTGACATTTCTCAATTCAGTTCTATACCTTTTAAGTAATAAATTTGCTACAGGGGTCTGTCAGTAACTTGAGTGTCTAATTCAGTTAGGTATTTTTCTGGAATTCGCAAAATTTTAGTGGAAAATAAAACACTGACTACATTAGAATCTGCTAAGCAGTTGTCACTGCAAACTAGGAATGAGATCTATTTATCTCCCCATTTGCACATCATTCAATAATTATCAAACAAACATTTACCTGAGCATGCCAGGCACTCTATTCTGTACTAGGAACAGAGAGAAATGAGATTTTAAAAACCCTCAAATGCAGGAACTTAAATATCCTCAACTGTGTAGGACAGTCCTTAATGTTTTAAAATAAGTTAAAAGAAAAAATTAGTCAGTCTTTTCCCTCAAGTTGCTAACAGTTTAGAAGCAGAGTGACACACAAACAATATGCTACAGGTTTGCAAAGTGTCATGGGGTTACAGAGGATAGAGCAATTAACTACAAATTAATAACATTTATGTTTATTGAGCAAGTACTATATTCAAGACTCTGTTTTAGGTCTGGAAACTCAGAAGCGAACAAAAACTAAGGTAAAGCTCTAAAGGTACTAACATTCTAGGATAAACAAGTGAATACTCTGTCAGATGGTAATAAGTGCAATCAAGAAAAGAAAATCAAGGTAAATTTAAAGGAGATAGAGTCAAGAGCCAGGAGTTAGAGACTGCTATGTGAGGAGGATATTATTTTATCTAGAGTTATCAGAGAAGGATACTTTGGTAAGCTGGTACTTAAAGAAAGATCTAAAGGAAACATGGGAGTGAGCCAGGTATGCTCTAGGGAGATTATGTTCCAATTGCTGGAGACAGCAAGTGCTAAGGTCCGGGGGTGAGTATGTCTGTCTTGAAGGCCAGTGCCACTAGAGAGCAAGGCTACAGTGACAGTGGGTGTGATCAGAAATTAGAGAGGTTGAGGCCCAGATAGTCCAAGGTTTTTGGCCAGAGTAAGGACTGCAGTTTTCTCTGATGTGAGACAGGAGGCCACCATGAAGGTTTGAGGTGGTGACATGATCTGATCTGTACTTTAATAAAATTCTGACTGTAAAGTGAAGAAGAAACTCTGTTGACCAAAGACAGAAGCAGAGAGACCAGCAAGGAAGGCACTGCAAATAATTCAAGAAAAATATGAGAGTAGCTTAGACCAGCAGGGAGTTGGTGAGAAGCACTTGGTTTCCAGATATATTTTAACCAGATTCACTGGTGGATTGGTTGGAATAAGAGAGAAGGAGAAAAGTAAATGTATTCCAATAAAGTAGAGAAGAAAGCTTTCATGGAGGTGGTGATATTCAAACTAGGTCTTAAAAAGATAGGGTATTCACCCACTGGATGGTGCATCCAAAGACAGGAGGATGGAAGAGCCAAGAGGCAGAGAGCAGGGTCACCATAAGAGAGAAAATCATCAGTACCAGCAAAAGAGATGTGAATAGGGTTGAAATAGAGATAGGCTAGGGGAAGGAGGAGAAGAGGCTGAGTGAGGGAAGCACCCACTAGATTCAGAGGAGCCTTGGATTTCTGAAGAAACGGGTGGACTCTATCAGCAAGCAGGCAAAGCACAGTCACTGAGGACTGCAAAGCAGGGGAAAGACCTGATGAGTTTCTATGTAGTAAGTAAAACAAATTTGGCAGGAGGAAGAGACTGGGGCAAAGTAGGAAGGAGGGATACCCATCAGGACCCATTCAGGCAGGAAATGAGGAGGGAATAAGCTAGAGCAGTACAAATGAAGGAAAAGGTGGAGAGATGGCAGAAATGTTTTGAAATTACTAAAATTCAGTATTCTAGTTTTCATCATGAAAGATATGCACAGGAATACCAAAATAGGCCAAAAGCAATTATTCATTAGAAAAAGATGCTTGCAAAAATAATATGTCATTTTCTTATCTCTTTTCTAAAATCAAAGCAGAATGAATGAGAGCTCATTAACTCTCCCAATATTCAGGAAGGCTCCTCATATTTAGGAAGAAAATGAGACATGCTTTAGTCATTGGACTTGTCAACAGATCAAGAAAAGAAAAAATAATCTGTTTTAATTTTGGACAAAGAAAATAAAATACCATGAGTTAACACTGGAATTGACAGGCCAGTTTTATTGCGGAAGAGGACAGGGCTTAATTCTTAAAGCCAAGAGCTTTGGGAAAGGAATTTGATCTAAAACCAACAATGAGAAGCAACATTTACTGGATGAGGGGTAAAGATACAAGAGTCAAACTCTGCCTTTTCTATATATTCTCCAAGTCTTTATGTAATTACTTCACCCCTCACAAACATAAAATAGAAAAAAAGTTATAACAAGTAATATACATCTCTTAGAGTGGAAGATAAATTCATGGCTTTGAGAAGCCTTCATCAACTGAAAAGACCTACATAAAAGGCATGTATTATGATTACTACTGTAGCCTATTTCTAAGATGCATGAAGAGCTTAATGTAGCTTAAGTAATTTGGGGAACATCATGAAAACATTTTTCAACCTGGTCAGGAAATGATTGTTACCAGATAAAGTCTACTAAAGTTTGAAGATTAACCATTTTCAATGAATCACACAGTTCATATTTATCTGCTAGTAATCTCTAGGTTCTAAACTGGATTCACGTTACTAAATTCATTTGCTTAAAAACTAGATTTTTAAAATCTGTTTCCATATATTTGTAAAATATACATGTATATATCCATAAGCACATATAAAATTTTACATGTCCTTAATATTTACTTGACCTGCCTCTTGAGAAACCTATATGCAGGTCAGCAAGCAGCAGTTAGAACTGGATATGGAACAACAGACGGGTTCCAAACAGGAAAAGGAGTATGTCAAGGCTGTATATTGAAACTCTGCTTATTTAACTTATATGCAGAGTACATCATGAGAAATGCTGGACTGGAAGAAATACAAGCTGGAATCAAGATTGCTGGGAGAAATATCAATAACTTCAGATATGCAGATGACACCACCCTTATGGCAGAAAGTGAAGAGGAGCTAAAAAGCCTCTTGATGAAAGTGAAAGAGGAGAGTGAAAAAGTTGGCTTAAAGCTCAACATTCAGAAAATAAAGATCATGGCATCCGGTCCCATCAGTTCATGGGAAATAGATGGGGAAACAGTGGAAACAGTGTCAGACTTTATTTTTTTGGGCTCCAAAATCACTGCAAATGGTGACTGCAGCCATGAAATTAAAAGACGCTTACTCCTTGGAAGAAAGGTTATGACCAACCTAGATAGCATATTCAAAAGCAGAGACATTACTTTGCCGACTAAGGTCCGTCTAGTCAAGGCTATGGTTTTTCCAGTAGTCATGTATGGATGTGAGAGTTGGACTGTGAAGAAGGCTGAGCACTGAAGAATTGATGCGTTTGAACTGTGGTATTGGAGAAGACTCTTGAGAGTCCCTTGGACTGCAAGGAGATCCAACCAGTCCATTCTGAAGGAGATCAGCCCTGGGATTTCTTTGGAAGGAATGATGCTAAAGCTGAAACTCCAGTACTTTGGCCACCTCACGCGAAGAGCTGACTCATTGGAAAAGACTCTGATGCTGGGAGGGATTGGGGGCAGGAGGAGAAGGGGACGACCCAGGATGAGATGGCTGGATGGCATCACTGACTTGATGGACGAGAGTCTGAGTGAACTCTGGGAGCTGGTGATGGACAGGGAGGCCAGGCATGCTGCGATTCATAGGGTCGCAGAGTCGGACAAGACTGATCGACTGAACTGAACTGAACTGAATATTTACCTGGGCTTCCCTGATGGCTCAGATGGTAAAGAATGTGCCTGCAATTCAGGAGACCCAGGTTTGATCCCTGGGTCAGAAAGATACCCTGGAGAAAGAAATGGCAACCAACTCCAGTGTTCTTGCCTCAAGAATTCCATGGTCAGAGGAGCCTGGCAGGCTCTATGGCATCACAAAGAGTTAGACAGGACTGAGCGTCGTGTAATATTTAACTGCACTAAACTGCTCAAAATTTAATATCAGTAGTCAGATATTTCTATTTCTCATGTTTTCTAGATTTATTTATATTCTTACATACAGATATATTTCCTTCATCTTAATCACTGGAAAGAAGGAAGGGACTAGAATAAAATGGAGGAAGATCTTTGCTTCATTTTATTTATTTAAAGATAAGATTTGAAGCAATATGGAAATATTTTTAACATTTTGGAAGTTACTGGGTATCTAATTTACTGTTTTTTATATGCTTGAATTATTTCCTAATTAAAATTTTCCTTTTACAGCACCAGATTATAAAATCACTGCAGACTTATGATTTTAGAAGACACAGAATATAGTAATAAGATATTAGAACCCAGAAGAAACATTATAGCATATTTTGTCTAAACTTCCTTTTCCTCTTGAATTTTAGATATAAAATTTATGCTTAGAGAGGTAAAATCAGTTCAGTAATTCAACAGATATTTATTAAGCACCTGCTTCATGCCAGACTCTGTCCTAGGTCCCAGGGACTTAAGGACAAGTATTCCTTACCCTAAAGGAGTTGGTTTAAAGGCAGCATTAAATCATTTCAAAAACTGTGATATATGTTCTATAAAAAAGGCAGAATCACATAGGGTAAAACATGGTGCTCTACTTAGTTTAGAAGGTCAAGAGGGCTCCCTGGGACAATGATTTCTAATAGCTGCACAACTAAATCTAGGCAATGTAAGAATAAACTCAGATTTCCTTAGAAATAGAAAAGCTTAGATTAGGAAAAGCTTAGAGATCATTTGCTTTAGCCACTTGAGTTGTGGAGGAGGAGCCCAAGAAGAAGTGATTCCAGTGAGGAAATGAGGCTTGCTGAAAACTAAGCAGCAATAAGGACCACCCTGGCATTCAGACCAACGTTCCTCCCCATGTACCATGCAGTTGGTCATCACTGCATGGGGCCATCTGGTAGCACAGCAAATTTCCATAAATACAAAATGACTGGAAAAACAAGCAGAAAGCACAGAGGTCATATAAAAAAAATATGATCACCAATTTACATGATTACAATATTTTGTGGTGTTTTGTTGACCCAAGATCACATCCTTTCTAGTTTAGTAAAATATGCTTCTCTAGAAATTGAGATATTTTCTCTTAATTTGTAACTATATTGTCAGAATGAAATCTTGAGCATGAAATGCCCACCAGGTTTTTTGAGATCTAATCTCCATCAGATCCTATATTTGATAAGTCAGCAGTAAACTGTAGTAATCTTTGAACACAGGTAAGACTGCAGTGAACTTGTGGCTTTTTACATTATGCAAATTTTGAAATGAAATTATTTGATGAAATATCTTGATGAACAGAAAAAAGAGAAGAAAGCACATGTGAAAGAATTTTCTTCCAAAGATGGAAGTATCTGATCTCCAAAGAAATCGTGGACTTCTAACACTCACTCACTGAGGGATTTCAGGCAACTCATAGGATCTGCTTGAATCCTGAGCAATGCATCCATAGGGAGAAAATGAGGAAGCTCTGTTAGAGGATCTATAATGTGTCTATATATTCCTTCTATTTTGAATATTCTATGATCTGGTACAAATCCGTTACAGACACCGGTTATCAGGATCACACTGTTAAAGTAACTCTTTAAAAGTAGTATAGAAAACACAGGATAATCTTTCTGATTTCTGATCAGAAATATACAAAGAGTACCCACTCCAGTGTTCTTGCCTGGAGAATCCCGGAGACGGGGGAGCCTGGTGGGCTTCCATCTATGGGGTCGCACAGAGTCGGACATGTCTGAAGCGACTTAGCAGCAGCAGCAGGAGTCAATGTACATACTTAAATGTATGTATGCACATTCAAGACTGTATTTATTTCTTGGAAGTACTAGTCTACAAGCAAGTATGAAGGGCCAAGTTTTGGGGTGGGCCTCAACCAAATTTCCTCTTAAACAGTCTTGAATATCCATAGGAACAAACTACTTCTATAGTGGTATGGAACAGAGGTGCCTCCAAACAAACACAGAAATTCAGCTCTTTCCGGCTATAAAATATCCCTAACAAAACACACAAGCAACCTTTCCTAAGCTTTGTTTTGGAAGGAAGGGGAAGAGGTTTGCTGTATTAAGGAATGAGCTGCTCAAAGCCAAATATCATGTTTAAATAAAATAACTCCAGGGGATTTTGGAAAACAAGAGTAAATTCAGCTCCTTTACTAATAATATGTTGCAAAGAGAAGAGGGGAGGAAAGCATTCCAGTAACTACGACCCATCATCACCACCTGCCTCAGTCGAAATACTATATTACACACTGTTCGCTGCCAGGCTGGTAATTCAGTATTATAATGTGTAAAGATGCCAGCTAATATCAACACACACCTGCGTAATTTTTTAACCGCTCTCTTTCCTAAAGGTGCAATGAAGTCCCTTCCCCCACACTCCATCAAACAAAATAAGAAAACAACTTTACTCTTTCAACCTGTTCTGGAAAAAATGCCATACTCTATGAAAATCCCAACTGCAAGTCTGCCTTGACTTGTCACTGTCCAAGAATACGGATAGAATAAACAAATCAATAATTATATAATCCACCTTCCCACTCAATCTATCATCAAGGGACGCAATTAAGTAGGGTAACGTCAATGCCACCCTGCTGCTGCAATGTCAGCTTTCAGAAAATCCACATCTGGCATGCTCTCATGGGCTTCCCTTGTGGCTCAGCTGGTAAAGAATCCACCTGCAATGCGGGAAACCTGGGTTCAGTCTCTGGGTTGGGAAGATCCCCTGGAGAAGGGGATCCCTTCTAGGGGATCCCCTAGAGAATTCCATGAACTATACAGTCCACAGGGTAGCAAAGAGTCAGACATGACTGAGTAACTTTCACTTTCACTTCATTCTAAAAGGACATGGTTGAAACTTTTTCTAATGTAATACTAAGCAAAATATGACCTACTAGCCATTCAGTTCAGTTGCTCAGTCATGTCCGACTCTTTGGGACCCCGTGGACTGCAGCATGCAAGGCTTCCCTGTCCATCACCAACTCCTAGAACTTGCTCAAACTCATGTCCATCGAGTCAGTGATGCCATCCAACCATCTCATCTTTTGTCATTCCCTTCTCCTCCTGCCTTCAATCTTTCCCAGCATCAGGGTCTTTTCCAATGAGTCAGTTTTTTGCATCAGGTGGCCAAAGTATTGGAGTTTCAGCTTCAGTGTCAGTCCTTCCAATGAGTATTCAGGACTGATCTTTAGGATTGACTGGTTGGATCTCCTTGCAGTCCAAGGGACTCTCAAGAGTCTTCTACAAAGCCACAGTTCAAAAACATCAGTTCTTCGGTGCTCGGCTTTCATTATAGTCCAACTCTCACATCCATACATGATTACTAGAAAAACCATAGCTTTGACTAGATGGACCTTTGTTGGCAAAATAATGTCTATGCTTTTTAATATGCCGTCTAGGTTGGTCATAGCTTTTCTTACAAAGAACAGCATCTTTTAATTTCATGGAGGCAGTCACCATCTGCAGTGATTTTGGAGCCCCCAAAATAAAGTCTCTCACTGTTTCCATTGTTTCCCTATCTATTTGCCATGAAATGATGGGAACAGATGCCATGATCTTAGTTTTCTGAATGAACTCCTTATTTTCTGAATGAACTGCTCATTTCATTTTTCTTATTTCTTCATTTTTCTGAATGAACTGCTTATTTCATTTTCCTTATTTCTTCATTTTCCTGAATGAACTCCTTATTTCAGATCATGAACTCCTTATTGTAAAATTCAGACTTAAATTGAAGAAAGTAGGGAAAACCACTAGACCATTCAGGTATGATCTAAATCAAATCCCTTACAATTATACAGTGGAAGTGACAAATAGATCCAAGGGATTAGATCTTATAGACAGAGCACCTGAAGAACTATGGACAGAGATTCATGACATTGTACAGGAGGCAGTGATCAAGACCATCTCCAAGAAAAAGAAATGTTAAAAGGCAAAATGCTTGTCTGAGTAGGCCTTAGAAATAGCTAAGAAAAGAAGAGAAACTAAAGGCAAAGGAGAAAAGGAAAGATATACTGCCCATTAGCCCATGGAATTAATCTTAGCATATCAAGTGACAGTCACTCAGTTGTATCCAACTCTTTGTGACCCCATCAACTATACAGTCTACGGAATTCTTCAGGCCAGAATACTGAAGTGGGTAGCCTTTCCCTTCTCCAGGGATCAAACCCAGGTCTCCCATGTTGCAGGTGGATTCTTTACCAGCTGAGCTACCAGGGAATGGAAAACCAGAGGCAGTTGAGGTCTATTAAGACTTAGGGCAAGGTACCTAATCTGATGATGGCTGGAAGTAAAAAAAGAGAGTAAAATCTATGCTTATGCTTAAAACATCAAAACATTTTTGGCCTTCTACATGAATTTGGGTTGATTAAAACTAAACAAATATAATGAGATTTACAAGTAAATCTAAAAGTAATCTGAAAGACAACCATCATTCACTAACAAGAAATACTCCTAATTTACAGTTCTTTTTTTTTCAGAGTTCAAAGAATACTTTAGAGGCAAAATGTAGGGTCTTTACTACCTTAAATAACCAAAATTATTTGACAAGAAATAAAGGGGGCAAGCTCAAAAGCTGTCACAACTCCATTCATCCACATTCAACAACTACTGCCTTAATTTAGACAGAGCAATCTGAAAATAATAAGTGATTTAAAAATTTTTTCTTTTCTTAAGTATATTCTTGGGAAATGCCAAATTTAAAAGGACATTTTATAAGGGTTAGAGGGTGATGAAATAAAAAACTGGAATAGATAGGAAAGAAAATCATACAAATCAAGGTATGCACAGAAACACAAAGTTTAATGTCTGGCAACTGTTTTGGCAGGGGAAAGATTAATAAAGGGGAGACAGAGATACTTGAAAATGAAAAAAAAATGATGGTCAAAGTTTTTTTTTGATCAAGAAGCTTTGGAAAATTAGTGCTAAATAACCAAATCACTAAAATGCAAAAACAGTCTTAGCTTGAAAGAGCAAGACACAACTTCATATAAGCTGCTTGAAATATACTGAATAACGAGAAATGCAAAAAAGCAAAATGGCTATCTGAGGAGGCCTTACAAATAGCTGTGAAAAGAAGAGAAGCGAAAAGCAAAGGAGAAAAGTAAAGATATACCTATTTGAATGCAGAGTTCCAAAGAATAGCAAAGAGAGATAAAAATAGAGGAAAACAATAGAATGAGAAAGACTAGAGATCTCCTCAAGAAAATTAGAGATACCAAGGGAACATTTCATGCAAAGATTGGCTCAATAAAGGACAGAAATGGTATGGACCTGACAGAAGCAGAAGATACTAAGAAGAGGTGGCAAGAATACACAGAAGAACTGTACAAAAAAGATCTTCATGACCAAGATAATCACGATGGTGTGATCACTCATCTTGAGCCAGACATCCTGGAATGTGAAGTCAAGTGGGCCTTAGGAAGCATCACTAGGAACAAAGCTAGTGGAGGTGACAGAATTCCAGTTGAGCTATTTCAAATCCTGAAAGATGATGCTGTGAAAGTGCTGCACTCAATCTGTCAGCAAATTTGGAAAACTCAGCAGTGGCCACAGGACTTCGAAAGGTCAGTTTTCATTCCAATTCCAAAGAAAGGCAATGCCAAAGAATGCTCAAACTACCGCACAATTGCACTCATCCCACATGCTAGTAAAGTAATGCTCAAAATTCTCCAAGCCAGGCTTCAGCAATAAGTGAACCGTGAACTTCCAGATGTTCAAGCTGGTTTTAGAAAAGGCAGAGAAACCAGAGATCAAATTGCCAACATCTGCTGGATCATCAGAAAAGAAAGAGAGCTCCATAAAAGCATCTATTTCTGCTTTATTGACCATTCCAAAGCCTTTGACTGTGTGGATCACAATCAACTGTGGAAAATTCTTCAAGAGATGGGAATACCAGACCACCTGACCTGCCTCTTCAGAAACCTGTATGCAGGTCAGGAAGCAACAGTTAGAATTGGACATAGAACATCAGACTGGTTCCAAATAGGAAAAGGAGTACATCAAGTTGTATGTTGTCACCCTGCTTATTTAACTTATATGCAGAGTACATCATGAGAAGTGCTGGGCTGGAGGAAGCACAAAATGGAATCAAGACTGCTGGGAGAAATATCAATAACCTCAGATATGCAGATGACACCACCCTTATGGCAGAAAGTGAAGAGGAACTAAAGAACCTCTTGATGAAAGTGAAAGAGGAGAATGAAAAAGTTGGCTTAAAGCTCAACATTCAGAAAACTAAGATCATGGCATCCAGTCCCATCACTTCATGGGAAATAGATGGGGAAACAGTAGAAACAGTGTCAGACTTTATTTTTTTGGGCTCCAAAATCACTGCAGATGGTGACTGCAGCCATGAAATTAAAAGACGCTTACTCCTTGGAAGGAAAGTTATGACCAACATAGACAGCATATTAAAAAGCAGAGACATTACTTTGCTGACAAAGTAATGTCTGTCTAGTCAAGGCTATGATTTTTCCAGTGGTCATGTGTGGATGTGAGAGTTGGACTATAAAGAAAGCTAAGTGCCAAAGAATTGATGCTTTTGAATTGTGGTATTGGAGAAGACTCCTGAGAGTCCCTTGGACTGCAAGGAGATCCATAACTGAACTCAACTGAACTGAACTATATCCTATATAATTGTATGAGTTAATTATATGCTATATTCCCAATCTGTTCTCTATAAATAAATTCACTTGTGAAACTTTATAAACTTCACATCTAGGAAGAGAGACTTTAAAAAGAAAGTTTAACAATCAAAAATGGTCAATTCAAACACTTTAGTGAAATAAATATACTCTAAGCAAATATCAGGCTGATGGTCTATGATGGCTATCATGGATGGTATACTAGAACACCAAAAACGAAAAAAGGTAGTGAATGCAGGTATATTGTTTATGGGTGGGTTGGGGGTGATTCCTTGAAAAACCAACTTTAAAAGATGAGGTGTAAAACTGAAATATCATTCAAGAGCCAACTAATTACTCTCCTGTGACTAGATCCCAACTTTATCATCCCATTTCTGCACCCATATAAAGGGGCAGGAAATACTGCCCAGAGAACTGTGGTCAGGAAATACTGCCCAGAGAACTGTGGTCAGGAAGTCAAGAGGGCAGGGCTTTCATATTTCACCTACATAATGATTTCGTGCACCATCTTAGGCAAATCATTTCCCCTCTCGGGCTCCAACTTCTTCATTAGCAACGAAGGCATTCCACTTCAGATGACATCTAGTTCAAAGGAAGGGAAATCTGAAAAGTAAGCTTGCATACAGGAGCCAGGCCACCACATCCTATAGGATCTCTCCTATCCAGGTAGGAGGACATCCCCAAATAGGCCCCAGAGCTGTCTGGCAGGGTATTCACTTCTCCTCCCTGTCTCCCTTCCTGCCACAGTCGTCTAGCTGCCAGACATGTACGAATTGTACTCTTAATAGTTTAAGAAAAAAAGAAAAAAATCCTTCCTCCAAGCACTTCTCTTGATGGCCCCAGCCAAAGGGCCGCCTGTTGCCACCTGTCAGTTGCGGGGATTAATTACCTGCGCTGAGGCTGGGAGCGGCACATTCCTCCCAGCCGCGCCCACAGATGTTGACATCAAGCAGGTGGGCTGTCTGCTACCTGCTTACCGTGAAGACCAGCCGGAAGCCCACGGGGCCCGGCAGGTGGGGGTTGGGGGGGCGGACACTCAGACTGAACCACAAAGCAGCAGCGTCTTGGCAGAGAGGAATGTGCCCTGGGACCTCTCTGGGAGACCACAGGCTGCTCTGTGGCCAGCCCTGGGGCCCTGGGCACCAGCCTGGCCCAGAGGCAGTTGCAGCTTCCCTGCCCGAGGGCAGCATGTTAGCACAGACCTTGGAAAGGGGTGGGGGTGGATCCTACTAGCCTCATCCTAGCTGCCTGAGAGGATGAATTTAGAAAGCCAGTTGAAAGAGATTTGACAGTCCTGATTCTGCAATTCTGCAACTTGATCTCCCCAGGAGGGTAAACTCACCTTTCACTTAGTGTCTCTGGTCGGTGCCCGCTCCTGCCAACCCTGCCTGACTACGAATGCCACTCACAGAGACCTTCACAAAGCAGACACGGGAAAGTGTTTGTCAGAGTGATTGGTATACAGCAGGGGCTCAATAAATGCGAGCTGACCTTCAGTGTTTCTTGAAGCACAGCACACATGAGAAGACTCCTGTAGTAAGAACACTCTCCTTTTTCATCTGTGTAGAAACTGGGGCTGAAATACTTAAAGTGACAATTCAATAAATGACATAACTGAGGATGAACTTCAGGCATTTCGTCCTCATCTCAGTGCTGATTAAACACCTGCAGACAAACCTCATGACTTCCTGTCCTACTCTGCGTCCCTCAATAAAACAAACCTGAGAAGTAAGTCAGAAACCGAAAGACAAATACTGCATACTAACACATATATACGGACTCTAGAAAGATGGTATCGATGATCCTACATGCAGGACAGCAAAGGAGACACAGACGTAAAGAAGAGACTTTCAGACTCAGTGGGAGGAGAGGGTGGGATGATTTGAGAGAACAGCACTGAAACATACATTACTGTATGTAACCAGATAACCAACATGAGTTTGACATAAGATGCAGGGCACCCAAATCAGGAGGGATAGGGTGGGGAGGGAGGTGGGAAAGGGGGTTCAGGATGAAGGGGACACATGTATACCTATGGTCGATTCATAATGATGTACAACAAAAACCATCACAATATTATAAAGCAATTATCCTCCAATGGAAATACAAAAAGCCTGTAATAGCCAAAGCAATCTTGAAAGAATGGAACTGGAGGAATCAACCTGCCTGACTTCAGGCTCTTCTACAAAGCCACAGTCATCAAGACAGTATGGTACTGGCACAAAGACAGAAATATAGATCAATGGAACAAAATGGAAAGCCCAGAGATAAATCCACACACCTATGGACACCTTATCTTCGACAAAGGAGGCAAGAATATATGATGGAGAAAAGACAATCTCTTTAACAAGCGGTGCTGGGAAAACTGGTCAACCATTTGTAAAAGAATGAAACTAGAACACTTTCTAACACCATACACAAAAATAAACTCAAAATGGTTTAAAGATCTAAATGTAAGACCAGAAACTATAAAACTCCTAGAGGAAAACATAGGCAAAACTCTCTCCGACATAAACCACAGCAGGATCCTCTATGACCCACCTCCCAGAACACTGGAAATAAAAGGAAAAATAAACAAATGGGACCTAATTAAACTTAAAAGCTTCTGCACAATAAAGGAAACTATAAGCAAGGTGAAAAGACAGCCTTCAGAAGGGGAGAAAATAATAGTAAATGAAGCAACAGACAAAGAATTGATCTCAAAAATATACAAGCAACTCCTGCAGCTCAATTTCAGAAAAATAAATGACCCAATCAAAGAGTAGGCCAAAGAACTAAACAGACATTTCTCCAAAGAAGACATACAGATGGCTAACAAACATATGAAAAGATGCTCAACATCACTCATTATCAGAGAAATGCAAATCAAAACCACAATGAGGTACCATTTCATGCCAGTCAGAATGGCTGCTATCCAAGTCTACAAGTAATAAATGTTGGAGAGTGTGTGGAGAAAAGGGAACCCTCTTACACTGTTGGTGGGAATGCAAACCAGGATAGCCACTATGGAGAACAGTGTGGAGATTCCTTAAAAAACTGGAAATAGAACTGCCATATGACCCAGCATTTCCAGTGCTGGACATCCACACCAAGGAAACCAGAATTGAAAGAGACACATGTACCCCAATGTTCATTGCAGCACTGTTTATAATAGCCAGGACATGGAAGCAACCTAGATGTCCATCAGCAGATGAATGGATAAGAAAGCTGTGGTACATATACACAATGGAATATTACTCAGCCATTAAAAAGAATACATTTGAATCAGTTCTAATGAGGTGGATGAAATGGGAGCCTATTATACAGAGTGAAGTAAGCCTGAAAGAAAAACACCAATACAGTATACTAATGCATATGTATGGAATTTAGAAATATGGTAACGATAACCCTGTATGTGAGACAGCAAAAGAGGCACGGATGTATAGAACAGGCTTTTGGACTCTGGGAGAGGGAGAGGGTGGGATGATTTGGGAGAATGGCACTGAAACATGTAAATTATCATACATGAAATGGATCGCCAGTCCAGGTTCAATGCATGATACAGGGTGCTCGGAGCTGGTACACTGGAATGACCCAGAGGGATGGGATGGGGAGGGTGGTGGGAGGGGGGTTCAGGATGGGGAACACATGTATACCCATGGCAGATTCATGTCAATGTATGGCAAAACCAATACAATATTGTACCGTAAAAGAAATAAATAAAACTGAGATAAAAAAATAAACAAATTAAAAAAAAAATCTGGATGCTCCCCAGTGATACAAGAAGACATAATTATCTGTGGACTGAAAATTTTTCTAGCAGCAACTATGGTGGACAGAGAATTCCTACCCCTCACTCCATTGGACAAACCTCGTTTCATTCTGTAACAAGACAGTTGAGAGAACAGACTCAAAAGAAAGGTCACACCAGAAGTCAGCAATGGGACAGATTAGATTCTGTGACTTCCAACTTCCTTCAAACCCCATGATTTTTTTCACTATTAACCATTTCTATATCTCTGCGAAGAATCTGTGATGCAGGGTCATCAGAGGGCCTCCTCAGCGTGTGCACACACACACAGTAGGCAAGAAGTGATAAAGCCAACCACCAGCTTCCCTTCAATGCCACAGTGGCATTCCTGACTGACCATTCCACACTCCAGGGCACAGCTCTGGGTTTCAGCAGGCACTTACCCTTAAGGGACAGAAAGTGTTTTCCGTCTCCCTCAGGGTGACTCATTGTTCCTAACAGCCAGCAAAGCCCTGGGCTTCTACATCTGTACTCCCTCTCCCCTCAGGACCCCAACCTGATGCCCTGCTCCTCTCTCAGCTCCCACCTCAGCATATCAACAAGGCAGCCTTGGGTCACTAAGGCATCAGTCCTGTGCAGACCTCAGGCCACGGCCCACCAGGAATGTGTCCTACTCCCTGGTTAGGACACTGCCTCATACTGTGGATCTGAAACTAGCAGGAGTCCCTCCCTGGTGGCTATCCTTCTACCCCTGGATGCTAGAGTTGAAAGTTATTGTCTACACTTTCACACACATGTTCTGGTTCTCTTTTAAAATGACTCCAAGTACACGGTTACTAAACCTTTGGTCATGCTAAAGGCTGTGTCTTTCTAGTGAGCAGAAACACATTTAGAACCTGTTGACTGCTAGAAACACTTTAAGCCCTAACCCTACTGAATGGCTCAGGCACCTTTGCAAGATGACACCAATCATACCTGTTCTTTCATTAGATTCATTACTTATTTTGGACTTTCACTTGCAAATAAACCCTAAAAGTGAACCCTCTATGCCAATCATTTTAATGTGTTTGGATCTGTGAGAGACTCTTCTTACTGAATGGCTAGAGGGACCAGTCTTAAGAGAAGAGATGGGAGAATATGCCCAGACCAATGGAAGGTAACAGCATCTACTGATTTCTATAAATCTCACCATCACTCATTCATTTGTGGAGTCTGTCAGAGTTTATAGAATATTTTCATACATGCTATTCATTTAATTCTATTTGTATAAGAAAATCATCTTTATCCCCTTTCTGTTGATGAAGAATCAGAGGTTCAAGTAGGTAAACTAGTAGTCTGCTCACAACAGCAACAAAAAAAAGATAGAAGACAGGGTCCAGCCTCTAGTCTAGGTTTTAATGTCAAATCCAGAGCAGTTATTGTACATGTACGCACATCAGATGGTGTATTGGATAATGCCTCCCTGTGCATTTACAGAGCCTGTACTCTGTTCATGTCACCATATTACATGCAAGGATGGGGGCAAGTCCCAATCCTCCAGAAATTTACCACTTGGGAAAAAACAATATACATATAAATACAGCTGGCACAAACAGAATATAAAATTAAGATATCTAATGAAACAAAAATGCCAAAGATTTCTGACTTCAAAAATCACAGGTTACTGAGAGGACTTGAATTTTTTTTTTTCACCTAACAAGGATATAGGCTGATGAACATTGCAATAAATACCCTCTAAACTCTCTGGGTACATACCTCCCCCATTTCTCTTTCTCTCTCTCTCTCTCTCACACACACACATAGAGTTAAACTGTTTTTAGAATATCAAGAGTTCAACAGTTTTTTCTATCGAGAGGAAAAAAGAAACAAGTCAAATTCCTAAAACAAATGAACAGCTTCCAATCTCAAGTTTCAGTTAGTAGACTGAATTATTACTAGACATTCACTATATTGAGGATTACTTCAGAGAAAAGAAAAACTTAAAGATCTGTACCTTTTAACGAACCACACCATTCACCATCTCGAATGCTCAAATATCCTGATACAGCTGCAAGAAGAGGATCATATTCGACACCTACTAAAAAATAAGCTAATATGTATCGACAATAACTTAGTAGATATTATTACCCTCATCTGCCAGATAAATAAATCAAGACTCAGAAAGATTAAATAAGTTGCCGATCTTTCAGAACTTCCAAATGGCAGGGCCAGGTCCAATTCCATGCCCCTTGATGGCCACCTCTGGCTCCTAACCTGGACAATGAAAGCAAAGGGTGCTAGGGAAGCAATAGTCTCACCCCCTGCAAACCCCTGTTGTGGCACCCACGTGACGCAGCCCTCCAAGACTCAAGCTCCTCATCTCTAAGATGGAAGATAATGCCACCGCTCATCATAAGTTTGTCATGAGGGCTACAAGGGGGAAAACCTGTCCTATCTACAGCCCAGTTCTAAGCCTGCAGTATCTACAGCCCAGTTCTGAGTTCCAGATAAATGCTTGATGAACAGGAGCTCTCAACATATCACTGTGTTAAGTATCAGCACTTATTTCCACTGTGTAGCTTTACTGTGAGACCAGTGACCAGCACAATTATTTAAGTGACACAGAGGATTTTCAAAAGAAACTTCTAAAGATTAATCTTTGACTCAAGTCCTAGCTAACATATGGGAAAATATGTTTTGGGGTGAATCAGGAAACAAAAAAAAAGAAAGATGGAAAGAAAAAATTGGAAGGCTGGTTTTATCACAATAACTGACATCAATAAAACTGATTCTTCTTTTTATTTCTGAGGTTCCTAATAAAGCATCATGTTTTCTTATTTATTCTGGGTAGGGGAAGCAGTTTCGCTTCTTGTACTTCCACCTACAGTATTTAAACTGTAATCCTACTGTCTTGTGATCAGCAAAGGGTTTTAAATCACTCCATGAAAGAGGTCCCACAGTAATTGTTGAAAATCATTGTTACTCTGCTATTTTATATCCTTCATTCCTTTCACCTCAGAGAACTGGATGCCCAGGTGTAAATATAATAGGATTTAAAAATGAGGGAAATGAGTAGCAAATAGATTTCAAACTATAAACAGAGGCCATGTTTGCTGAGCTGCTTCGATTTACTGTGTTGTCATTACACTTTTTAAAGTGTGCTACAATGCATTTGAGAAAGTTTAAAAGACTTTAGGGTTCCTTCAACTACAGCTCTCCTTAAGTTTCCAAGTGGACAACAATGAAATGAATTTCATTCAAGGCTACACCATCTGAGGTAAACTGCTGAGTTTCTTTATTTCACATAAACACAGAAAGTCAGCATGCTGAAATACTGAGATCCCAGGAGTATTGTTAAGATACTGCCAGAAAGGAAAGGTGTAACTGAATAAATTAGATCAGATTTGCTGTTCAACACCTTTAATCCAAGCCTTAGAACTCTGGCTCTCCTCCACCTTTTTAAACAAATCCATAAGAACTAAAATAATTTTGAGATGTTTATTTCCATAGTGGGTAATTAGGGACTGTGAAGGCCATGGATACGTATGTGTCTTGTTTGCTAGGGGTGGGGATAGGAAGTGGTGAGTAGGGAAGAGATTTAAACAAACGTTTACCTCTACTTACAACACCTCTTAACAGCTTATCATAATGTTACTTCTATTTGTTTTAGAGTTCATTTGTTGAAGATGGAAACATGCTTCATCTTGCTCCCTTTTTCTGCATTCTTCATACACTTAATATTCTAATTAGCCCCAATGGGGAAAAGAGTGCAACCTGTCTTAGTTACGCCTTGGATTTACAGAGTGTATCTATTAAAATATTTTAGAAATAACAAGAAAAATAATTAAACAAACCTGTTAAGAGACGCTCCTATCATCAACAAATCTAAAATGTTACCAGGAGGGAAACAGATACGACACTCTTAGGAGAAAAGAAGGAAGAATGCAAGACAGGGAAGCAGGGGACCATGGAGGGAGGAAACGAGGAGACAGAGAGGAAAGGAGGGAAGAAAGAGGCCCAAGAAGTTGTGGAGGACAGTGTGATAGCTTAGCTTATATTTAAACTCATGAGACTTCTCTGGTAGCCCAGTGCATAAAACTGCACTTTCAAGGCAGGGGACATGAGTTCAATCCCTGGGGAACTATGATCCTGCATCCCATGCAGTATGGCCAAACACTTAAAACAAAATAAAAACTCATGTGTAAACATTTATCACCTCATTAATGCTGAATTCAGTATAGGAAGAGGGATGAACATTTCATTTTTGCTTAAAGAGTTGTTATTTGAGCTGAGAATAGGATTTGCGAGATACAATTCAGCACACACAGTTAAACTTAATTTCAAAACCAATAAATCATTTTTTAATATAAGTATATCACAAATATGGCATGGAGTATACTTAAGGTAAAAAAAAATGTGTTTATCTGAAACTCATATTTAATTGAACTTCTTGGATTTATTTTTTTGTTGTTGTTGTTAAATCTGGCAACCCTAACTGGGAGTAATCTATAGAAGTTTTCTTAAATTTTTATTATTGAAACTTTGTATTTACTGAACCCCATACCTATCTTCCACAGTTATTAAAATTTTGCCAATCTTGCTTCAGCATCAAGGAGATTATGACAGGCAGGAAAGAGGGAAGAAACAGAGGAATATCTTGGACAGAGGGAACAGCAGGAGATCAGGTATGGGGGTTGAAAAACAAAACAAAAATCATCTTCTGATGCCCGACTGTGGGTCAGAGCATAGATTTGTAATCCTAGCTTACACAAAGAACACAATTCTCACAGACACAGAAGGCTTGCTCTCCTGCGTACCAATTTAGCGTGTATTCTCAAGAAAAGTTACATAATTCTATCTGAGAAGTGAGGATAGTATTTGCTATCTTGACAGGTTTGTTATAAGGATTAAATGTGATAATATATATGGGCATGTGTGCTGAAAAACAAAAAAAAATTATAAACAGAAAGGGATTATTGTTATTAGTGGGAGACTGAGCCCGAAAGGAACACTTTGATCAAAGCACGTCATGCTTAGAGGTCAGTGTGAAGTCACTGACAACAGGCCACCTACCATTCTTGATCCATGTGTTGGAAAGAACCCTCTGTCTGACCCTGAAGAGGAGGAAGCTAGAGGGGAACAGAGTTGGGGCCAAGTGCTCTAGATGAACCAGAGGTCTGTGTGCTTCCTACAGTATGGAACCACTGAGAATAGGGATGAGACACATGGCCAAAACAGTTATCAGCAAGACAGCACTGACTCAAAGACTCTGGGGGCGTGAGATGAGAGATAGAGGCATTCATTGGTTAAGTTACAGCATTATTTCTGCATGTCACAGGGCAAGCCCTTTTGGTTTGTCCAACCTAATACTTCCCAGTGCTAAAAGGTATTTTCTAAACAAATCCATCTCCCCTAAATGAAGTTGCCCTTAATAAATGCTGATGACTCTTGCAAACCTCTAACACTCTGGGCAATTAAGTTTCATATTATGTGACAACTGAAATCAGAAAATCTACTCTTCAGAGAGTAATTCCTGACATTTTAGTTGCACATGTATATCTGATTTATCTCCTGAGATGAACCAAATTAAAAAAAAAAATCTCTTCTTCCAAAATGGACATTTTCCTAAATGTAGAATGTGAATAGTATCAAGGGTGAAACCTCTTGAAAACAGCAAGTACTCATGGAAATAAACCACTATCCAATCAATCAAAGAAATGTGCATTCTGAGTACTTCCTTTAAAGATATATCTGCTGACAGTAACATCTGATTATTAAGCCAAATCTCCCTTAACTCACTTTTATAAGTATCTTAGCGTGGTTTGAACCGATTTGCTCAGCTTGTAAGCAAACAGCTGCTAACAGAATGGGGACTAAGCAAGCAGTAAGAATGTACTGCAGTGCTTTCGTTATGCTCACTATATCTGAGATATCAGGCAGTTGGTATATGCACACACAGTATTTCCACTCATTTTATCTTTCTAGCCACCTGATTCATCTCCAGTTGGGACTCAGATCCAGCCCCTACCCCCCAAAAATGCTCAATGATTCCCAATCAGAGGACTAAGGGAAGAGAGCTGGCAAAGATCATTTGTTTTAAAGGCTTTCATAACCTACAATTTATTCTTCCCTCCTTTAACCTGTTTGCATCAGGAGTTGAAGTTTACCAAATTTAACCATTTATCCATATTCTCTGAAACTATATGTCACTGTGACATATAGTTTAGCTTCCTAAGCTTTTCAGAATCTGAGAAAGTAAAGCTCAATGGAATTTAACCTGCAAATCCTATAACTCTACATGCGGGATCCCAATCTGGGTACAAGACTGGACTCCACTAAGGTCACAGCAAATGAGGGACATATCAGATTAAGAACTCCAGGTTTCTTTCTCACAGTACCCCTTTCATGTGACCAGACCACCCATCTCTAGCCCAATAAAGATTAAAATATTTTAATCTTGCTGCATGATTCAGCTCTCAAAGTTGAAAACTGTGTAAACTTTAACAAGATTAGCAAAAAGAAAAAGGGAAAAACTTTTAAGAAATCAACATCTAATTATTATATTTGAACAAAATATCAAGATAAACATGGTTTTTTTTGTTTTCTTTTTTTAAAAAGAATGTCCCATTCTAAGCAGATATATAGCAATTATGTTCCAATGGGGCAGGGACGGAGAGGGGAGAAACGATGTGCTTGCTCTGTTTAGTGTACCAAACACTCTCATCAAACTAGTTAGATTATGATCTTAATCACTAACATCAATGAAAGCAACCTACAAATTCAGGAACCTACTTCCCAATTGCTAGGAAGGATCTGTTCTGCAGCAGCAGCAGCAGAACAGTCAGAGAGAGACATGCACAGAACATACACAGAAGGAAAGGTATTTTACTTTTGTTGCTTTTCAGCAGAAATCTCTAATGGAAAATTCCTGATTTAGACCAAGAGGAGCAGGAGCAATCCCATAAATCTGAAAGGCACAAAACCTACTGCCTTCACCTCCTAGTATCAAGTGGGTAAGCATAAGAACCTATGTTTTCGAAATAGAATGTGGATAAATTCTCATCAAGTCTCTCCTCTCCAAAACTTAAAAAAAAAAAAAAATGTCAGACTATCAAAGCACTGTCAGTGCCAGTAAAACACATCATTAAGGTGAGTAATTTTCCTGTTTACTTCAAACACTTTTTTTCCCAAACTCAAACCTGGGCAGGTCTGATCAGGTAAGGCTTTGGAACCAGTAAAAGCGTCCCCAATTTCTACATAAACGCTGCAGGCCATGGGCAAGAACAAGTCTCAACTGAGCACTCCACAGTAGTCAAGCTTCCCGGCGCCTCCGGTCTTGTCTCCCTCATTCCTTACAAGTATCGTCATGTCTCCTAACCTTCAAAATCTGTTTTATCTGCAATACACATACACACATGCACACACACATACCACTTGTTTTCTTCCTTCTACCTGCAATTAATATATCTGTACATTCTGAACAAAACTTCTTCAGGATGATTCTTTATTTCCCATGCATCTTTCAAAATAAAATATTTTCCACTTGAATTCATGGATTTTTCATATGAAGACAAATGGTAGAGTGCAAAAGAATCATCCTTTCCTAATTGCTAAAACTGATCTGGTTTCAAAACCCAGTGGAGCAGAGACCTAACTCTTTTATTTCCTTTTTTCTCTTTAGGGAAACAGTTACTATTATTTTAAACAAATGTCTTCAAGATCTACCTTTTATGCAAATATATCTACAATGCAGTTTGTGTTTTCCTTCTTAAAAGAAAAAAAATTAAGAGAAAAATTGCTATATTTAAGGTCAGATTAATCCTTCAAATTGGTTTCTATCTAAGGAAACAGGAAGTTAGAGTTACAGTTTAGTCCTAGATCTATTTTGTCTATGTGGACATATCAGTAGACCTTGAATTGACTTCCCAGTCTATAAAGCAGGGCATTAAAAAATATCCCGAGATCACAGGGATATTATGAGTTCTACTGCTTGCAGAGCACTTTGCATTCTTTGGGTGAGAGGTGTTGGGCTACTTATGAAGACACTACACTTACATAACCCTAAACACGCTCACCAATTGGGAAGGTAGTTTTCGAGCCAAAGGCACAATGTTTTCTTTATACTTAGATATGAACTCATTTGCATACCAGTCTGAAGTTCTCATTTGCTCCTGTTCATTCACCCTGCTTTCTTCTTGGTGCCATCACTGTCACTACTTCTGCTTTCTCCCACATATTTTGCTTATTTTAGGTAGCACAGGGAGTGGAGAGAAAATTAAATAATGATCTAGGATTTACACTGAGTGGAAGTTCGTATTATTCCCCTACCCCAGGGGCAGGGAGATGGACACAAAATGAAGGAACCAGCAGTAGAAGGCTTTAGCAAAACTAATTTCATTTACTGGTTATCAATAGGGAATCAGGAAAGATCTAGTCTGTCTTGCTCTCTTTCTCTCATTAGAAGTGTTTAAATTGGGGTAGGCAAAAATGACAGCTATAAAATAGTAACAGCCATGAAATCGTGAAAACCAAGATAATAACAGGAAGGACCCTTCATTCAAGGGTCATTCACTCCTGGATTGATAGCATTGCTTTGCTATTTTTGGCTAGATGATATCAGGCCTAGAAAGATACATACCTCTGCATCTATAAAATGTGAATATTACTCACCTACCTTGCAGAATTCTTATATGAATCAGTTGTTATAATATTAAGTGCCTTGTGGAGCTCGTGACCTGATGCTCAATAAATGGTACCTAGCGATTCATCTCCACTATTTGCATTTTGGAGCTGGTCACCAGTTGCTAACTCCTGACACCGTAACATCATGTTCAGGGGAACAAGCATAACTGACTATATGATCAGGGGTAAAATTTTAAGTCAAACATTCAGTTCAATTCAGTTCAGTCGCTCAGTCGTGTCTGACTCTTTGTGACCCCATGAATCGCAGCATGCCAGGCCTTCAAACATTATGTTTCATTTAAAAAGGAGTGAAGAAGCAAACGGGTTTTTATTTTATCCTCCTTTGCTAGGTCATTACTGTAACTTTTGGTTTTAGCTGGTAAGTAGTCTCCAGTTCTAGTTACTGTGTCTGAGTTGTACACAGTATTGCACCTGAGCCATCTACTCAGGACAGTTGGTCTTGAGCAAACTCCTTGAAGTCAGGAAATTAGCTCTAATAGCTGTCCATCTGCCAGTCCCTGGGGTTGATTATAAGAACAGTATAAGGACTTCCCTGACAGTCCAATGGTTAAGACTACTTGCAGTCAATGCAGGGGTGGATGCAGGGGGGGAGGGGGTCTGATCCCTGGTGGAAGAACTAAGAACTACATGCCAGGTAGTGTGGCAATTATTTTATTTTATTTTTTAAGGAAGATAGCGCCATCTCTCCTGTCTCTAGGAGGACAGGAGAGTCTCACTTTGGTGAGACTCCTTTAAAAAAAAAAAAAAAGGATATTGTAGCCCATCACGCCCTATACAGGGAATACAAAGCTAACTTACATGTTTTTCATTCACCAATCACTTAGTAAAACCTACTGAGAAAAAGAAATTAGAACGATCACATGGTCTGAAGATTCATTTCTCCTAATGAGAACGTGATAGCTTTAATGCACCCTAAGCCCCAAGCCAAAAAATAAAATGCAAGCCCTATGGATTGTAAATTAAAAATTACTACTTATCAGCCAAATGCCCGCTTCTTTAATTATAGTGTGCCTGTAACAGAGGAATAAAATGAGGAGGAGGGAGGAGGCTCAAACAGTGCAAAAGTGGAATGGGCTTGCACTGCTCTTGTAACATGAGCACTTGACCAGAAAGCAGATTCCTAACTCCACGACCTACTATCTAGAGACTCAGACTCTTCACCTTCCCTGTGAGCTTCTGTATCCTCCTCCCACACTGAAAGATGAGGGTAATGCTCTAACCATGGAGTGCTGTTGTGAAGCTCACATTGTGGAAGTTAAAATAATCTGCACATTGCAAATGTATACATAAAACCAAGACTTACAAAGATCATGTAAGAAACATCTTCAAAGAGAATGGCAAAATTTTCTGCCTACTTAAACTACCCTCTGCAATAGATTGATACCTAAGCCAATCAACTGGGTGGAAAACTAATAATAAAGCTAACTAGTTAATCCATGTGGAAATATTTCATAGGCGCAGGAAGAACTCAGGAGCCAAGAGACCTCAACCAGATAAATAACTATTATCTACGTCAAAATTACAAGGATTTTTGTTGCTGTCGTCAGAGCTAGAGCCTGTTCTCACCTCACTAGACTCTGAACTCCTATCAGTTTTCATTTCAGGGGAAGCTGGCAGCACTGGTGTTGGAAAGAGAAACCACGCAAGCAACAGGAGGCCAGGCTGTTCCTCTGAGTTAGCACGTCAGGACTATCTCATCCAGAAAAAGCTGCCATAGGAACTTTGGTTTTTCTTTCCCTGTCCCATTTCCCTAGTAATATAAGAGAACAATTTTACACAGTGGTTTAAACCTTACAGAGTCCTATATTATTCTGTGTCTCAATTGCTCCAGATCTTTTAAGTGATGCTCACTCCACTTTTACACATTAATTCCTTATTACACTAATGTTTATAGAACATTTGCTCTTATTCCTTCAATGCTCAGAAAAGTACTTTATTTTTTCTTAATGCCCATATTAATTTTTTTTTACTATAACTATAAATACACTTACAATTATGATTATAGATCATCAGTTGTCTTCTCAGCCGAAAGACTGGATTCTAGATGAAGAATTCATATTTATCTTTCACTCAAGTGGTTAAGTATAACAAAGTAAAAAAATCTTGCATGCTTTGGAAAGGGAAATGACACATATACAAAACAGGCAAATGAAAAATATATTTGAGATTAATACATATATCACTGAAGTCTGTGGTAAAACATTAGGAAAGAAAAGATGTTAATGAGTTCAGCTCCTGTCACTAAACTAGAAGTTTTGCACTCCAATAAAATGAAGGTTCATATTGACCTTCCAGATGGTTTTCAGAATTTTTTTAAATTTGATAAAATGAACTTTATTTACTCTTAACCTTTGCCATGAAAATGGGGGTCACAATAAATCCAATTGAAAGGTAGATTAAAAAAATGTTATTTTGTTTTTCAAACCCATGAATTATCTACCCTTTGTATCAGGAACTATGATAGACTGATAAAAGTGTAGCTCTTAACCACAATTTGTAAATGTTTAGCTTTATTTACCTATAAGAGTCTGTCTAAACTTGAACTCCAGATATGCTGAACTGTTTTCAAGTTAACAATAGTTTCATGCTTTCTTACCAAAACCCTCCTCCCCCTTCCTATTTTAATCCCAGTAAATGGGCACTGGCCATTCTTTCCAAAGTCCAAGAAAATAAAGACTGACGGTATAGCTAATATGTTATCAGTATCAATACTTCCCAAATTGTATAAAGAAAGATTATTATATACCAATGCAATGTGCCTGTTTAAAGAAGTACAAATATACCCCCCAAAAAGTTTATTCTGGCTAAAAAAAAGTTAAGGCTACATTTTGATTTGCTAATGAAAGGATTAAAAGGGCTAATATTTGAAGAAAACTGTCAGAAAAGTATAGAGATCACTGACATTCAATTTAGTTAAGAAGGGTAAAGAACTAATTTTCAAAGAAGTTGTTTCAAACACTATCTAGATATAATTTTAGTACATGCACTCCTCTCTAAGTCTTCCACTCCCTTCCTTAATATCTGGGTCAAATAATTAAGTGAAGGAGAAGGGGAAGCAGACTCTCTAAAAACAGACAGATTCTAACTTGTTTGCTTGGATCTAGCTTTCAGATCCAAATGCTTAAAACTCTTAATCATATTATACTTAAGTACCAGTTAGAGTACTCTCTGCAGTGTACTTTTCAGAAACAGTATATTCTAGGCACTAAAGCAGGAAGAAACATTGAATTTATTTCCTGATTCCTCTTTGCAGATGCTTCAATTTCTAGGCAGGTGATTTACAAATTCTTCCCTTTTGGTCCAATTCCTATAGCTAGGTTTAGAAATATAGTATCTGTCAAGAAAATGTTGAAATTTTCTTTGGGCATCAATAAAAACGAGAGCAGTTTTTTAAAAACAGTAAATATCCTTTGTAACAAATTTATCTCTAACACTCAGCAAAAAGGAATCGAGATTTTACAATTCAACTCACTGAACTGAACTGAAGGACAACCATAGGTTAAAAGCACAAGTACATTTTTCCAGTTATTGATTTCGTAAAATAGCATTGCTTTTATTTCATAACATGCTCCTTTTTCTTCTTCATTATACCCCAAACTAAAGTGAAAGATGCTTGCATTTCCTGTGAGCTACTGACATATATATGTGAACGTTAGATATATTATTCTCAGGGGACAGAGTGGTAAAGAATCCACCTGCCAATGCAGGAGACGCAAGGGATGTGGGTTCAACTGATCTCTGGGTCAGGAAGATCCTGGGAGAAGGAAATGGCAACCCACTCTGGTATTGTTGCCAGGAAAATCCCGTTGACAGTGTAGTCTGGTGGGCTACAGTCCATGGAACCTCATAGAGGTGGACATGATGGAGCAATTGAGCACATGTGCACGCACACACACACACGCGTGCGCACATGCACACACAGAGTGTTTTATATTTTTACCCAGTAAACAGCCAAAAATGTTCGTTCTCATATTTAGGATAAGAAATAGGAAGAAAGATTAAATATTTCACTATATTTTGTTTTGTTTTATTTTTTTCATAGATAAGGAAACTGATACCCAAAGCAGCAAAAAGACCTGGCCAAAGCCATCAAGCCAATCACTGGCTCCCTGGCCAGAGCATATCCTTCTTCAACTGATAAAATTTCCTCCCAGACTCTTTCCATGCAAGACAGAACCAGAAGGGGCAGAAGGTGTTTCTTGATTTGGTCAACTACAGACATACGTGTCCTCTTATGCACAACTCTTTCTGTGCTCAGTCATATGCTTAGTTTGTAAAACCATTGGACTGTAGCCTGCCAGGCTCCTCTGTCCATGGTATTTTACAGGCAAAAATACTGGGGTGGGCTGCCGTATTCCTCCCCCAGGGGATCTTTCTGACCCAGGGATTGAAGTCACCTCTCTTGCACTTTCTGCATTGGCAGGCAGATTCTTTACTATTGGGCCATCTGGGAAGCCCCCGCACAAATCAATAGGTTAAATAGCCAAGATGAATACTAAGAGAAAAAAATAAAAGCATAACACCCCAAATTCCCCCAAATATTTGAGATATACATGCTTTGACATGTTTATTACCACAGTCTTGATAAGAAGTAGCTCTAAAAACCATTGTGGAGGAAATTCTACAATTTTAGGAGTCAAAACAACCCCAGTTATGGAAAGTGGGTTTCTGTCTCTGAAATACACACTGAAATTCCACTCCCAACTCCACACTCACCTTCGTTTCCCCTTGCCTTATTTCATCTGAATTACCATAATAATCTCCCAATCAGCCTGCCTGCCTTTAGTCTTCTCACCTCCACCCCACTGTCAGTTATCTTCTTGAATTGGCATATGAAGTCACCTCCCCATTAAAGTCCTTCTGTGTTTCCTCAATGCCTATACAACTGGAGACAAACTCCTTAGGAGGATTCAGCGGCCTCTCTATCTGGTTTTCTTAACTTCCCTCCAGCTTCATTTTCTGCTCCTCTCTAATTCCTCCAAACATGGCATGGTCCAGGTATGCCAGACCCTTTCCTACTTCGAGACTTCCTCAACAAAGTTGTCTCCATGCCTTCACTTACCTGAATCCTCTACCTAAATGTCCTCTCTCTTTTTCCCCATTGCAAGACCCTGCTCATCTTTAGAGAGTCAACTTTAAATGTGAAGTCCTCTGTGAAGTTGAATGAATCAGTTTGTTTTCTCTGCTGCATCACACTTTGTTCAGACAAGGATATCATCTGACAAATATTTGTTGAGACCCATTATATTATATAACCCATTATATGCGCCAGCACTAAGATACAGAGATGAAAAGACAAAGCCACTACCTCTGAGTTCACATGGTAATGGAGAGACAGACATGCTCTGCGCTATGATTCTGAATATATGTACAAAAGTGTAATGAACATAAGAAAAGGAACTCCTTAGCATTTGTCAGGGGCAGGGAAGACACATGGCAAGGGAAAGACTTCACCTACAATTAAGGCTTTCAGTGAGTTTTAAAGGCTGAGTAGTAGTCAGCCTGGCAGACAAGAAGGGTGGTGGATAGGGGGACATTCCAGACAGATTATAGCACCTGTCACACTGAATTACAGCAAGGTTTATCAGTTTGCCATGATAGACTGTGAGCTTTCTGAAGAAGGGCTAACTTACCAATGAACAGGATTAGCCTACAGCATCAACTCTAAAAGTAACTAGCATGATTTAGGAAGGGACTGCTCAGTGACCAGCACTGGACTGAGGGCTCCCACGCTGCACTCTCAATAACCTGCAAGGGAGATTATTCACACCTTAAAGAAGAGAAAATAGAGTCTCAGATGAGTGTTCCCTTGCTTACTCATAAATAGTAGAGTTTTGTCTGTTTTCTCAAAAGTGTACCTTCTGTGCTCAAGAAATGCACTTGGAAACTAAAGATGTGTTTCAGTGAATTGTAACAACTGAAACTTAAAGATAGGGGTCATCAACTTAGCTTCAACAAAGGCAGTGGGGGACACGTGTACATAGGCATTTGATACAAAACATTTCCTTCTCCAGGGGAATCTTCCCGACCCAGGGGTTGAACCCGGGTCTCCTGCATTGTAAACAGAGGCTTCAGCGTCTGAGCCATCAGGGAAGTTGATACGAAACATATAAAGCACCAAATGGAGAAATTTTATGACAGCCATGATAAGTGTATACTTGCTCATCCCAGTTTGGGTGGGTGGTAATTCTGAAGGTTTAGAGAAGCTAAAATTTTAAACATTTCAACAAAGAAATTTTAACAAAACACAAATTAAGCTTTTGAATGTGAAACAATGCCTTCTCTAAGAAACTAATCAAATATAATCAACCCAGATTCACTTTGAGTGACAAAATGCTTCTGATTTTTCCAAGACAAAGAACAATGCATGTCTTTGCCACACACAATATTTACAAAAACCTCAGAAAGTCTGAAAATATTTCGATTCATGAGGAAGAAAACTGTCATTACACTAAATTCCCTTTTAGAAGTTCAGAGGATTTGTTTTATTAATGTTAAAAAGAAGCACTATACTTTAATTTGGACAATTTCCTTCCGATTTTTCTTACATTTCCTTTTCTTACCTTTTTTGCTCTTTTCACCTCTGTAGCTCATGCCTTTGACAGAGTGAAAAAAGAAGAAGGGACAAGAGAAGGGAAAACAGGAGGGGCTGCAGAAATAGTGGGGAGAACAGCTCTTCTGTGGGCTCTGAATATTTGTTATAAATGACAGCATGCACCCCCTGCCTTCTTCCCAGTAGGTGTGTCAAGAACGAGGTTGCTGCCGTAAAACCTGACTACTTCTTGAAGAACAGAGATTTAAGTAGGTACATATATAATGGCTACTAAAGCAACAAAACAAGCAGGCTTCTCATGACCCTATAGGCTATTTTTTAATGTAATTCTATATATATAATTATACATGTATATACATGATCTATATATGATAAAGACAAAGGACAGACAGGGATAGAGACAATTAAAAATCCTGTTGTTTAATTGATAGTGATAGTATTAAAGTATATTCCCCTCCCCATCACTGATTTCTTCTCCCTGTTATTTTCTCTTTGTTTAAGTTTTGGACAATATCTCTGAGTACTTGTGAGCAAATATCCAGGTTTCTCACTCATGATTCTTTGCATAAAATCTCTACCATGAACATTAAAAAAACTGGAAACCATCATTTCTTTGTGCTTCTGGGATTAATAGGTAGATTTATGAATTATTAATGATACTCCTAATATTTTTACATCTGCTTCATTTTTGACAACTAGTTCTGTAACTCTTAGCTCTATGTTAGCATTGCCCACATACCACGAGGGTACCTATTTTAACCACCAGGCTATCAACACATATACTTGTTATATGAAGGAATAACATTTTTAGAGGAATCCTCTATAAGTTAATAAATCTTTTTAGAATTAGGCGTGTTTGAACAGGCAATAAAACACAAACAAGTCTTAGCCCTCTCGTATGCGGAACGGGTTGGTTACAGATGCTTCCCTGCAAGCTACGTCTTGCCTATTACAAGAACATTCATCTCCCAAGCACATCTTTTCACCTACTTTGCCTGAAGCAACACAAAGCACACCCAAAAAAAATCACAGGATTTGTAAAAATATTATTGCTAACACTTAAAGAAACTCATACACTAATGTGACATTCTCACACAGGACAAGAACCAAACATGATTTCCAAAACACCGCTTTCTGATGATGACTCGGTCTGCTTTTGCCCTGTGCAAGCTAATGACAGGAGGGGAGGCTAACCTGTGTCTTCACTTTTCTTACCTACAATACTGAGGCTGGGCCAGCACTGACTCACAAAGCTGGAGACATTAGCTCATGGCCGTGATTCAGCCATGAGAATTCTGACAGACAGGGGCCTCTCCCCACACAGGTGCTTCAAGGGGGAAATGAGTCCCTGGAAGCAATGACTTATGACCTAGGCATAGATGTTACTGTGTCTGTTATCAGGCCCTGGGAGAAGTGGGCAGTGCTGTCTGTGTGACAGCAGCCACCCTAATAGAAGACGATTGTTAGAAGAGCCTTACAGAAAGGTCCTTATCTCCTGCAAGCAGCCCTCCCAATCAGCGCAGGAAAAGCGTGTGGGTTCTAGTCTACAGATTCCCTGGGTTCCTCCTCCACAGGGAGAGAGGAAAGGCAGAAGGGTCAAGTGTTGAGGAGCTAATAGGCTTTCAGCATTTATTACTGGGGGTGAGAGAGAACATCTAGGAAGTTTTGAAATAGGCTGTATAAGAAATCACCTCATTCACCCAGTACCTTTAGCTTAGAGCTCAGAGTGAAAAGACACAAAATTTAATTTTGCAAAACAGGAAGCTGCAAGCCTTTTCTCCCGCCTCAACCCCAATGCAGCAGGAGCAGTTTGCACGAGGACATACTTCTGAGTTTACAAACCACTTTCACCTCATTATCTCACTGGATGCTCACAACCAAATTTGGAGTGTAGGTGTCATTCCCCTCATTTTATGGATAAAAACAAGGGCTTCCCAGGTGGCTCAGTTTGATTCCTGGGCGGGAAAGATGCCCTAGAGGAGGAAATGGCAACCCACTCCAGTATTCTTGCCTGGGATAATCTCATGGACAGAGGGCCCTGGCAGGCCACAATCCATGAGGTCACAAAGAGTCAGACAGGACTGCAGGACCTGAGCGTGATGGATAAGAGCACTGAGGCACCAGGGAGGTTAAGCGACCTGCAGAGGGTGCAGCTGGAACACGGCAGCCTTTACTAACTGGTTAGCTCTCCTCTAGCAAGACAGTCCATCACTCCAGTCCCTTCCCTGGCTCTCCATTCCTCCTTCCTGCCTTCTTATGTGGCCTCTGGAAGCAGTGACTTCCACAGCTGCCTCTTGCCCTCTCAGTTTTGTCCTTCCCACGTCAGTGCTCCTATTGCTGAGTTAACGAGCCCCCCATCTAGTGTCTGCACTACTGTGGCATTTTCCAGATTGCTTCCTTTCTCGGGCCCCCTCCAACTAACAAACATACAATGCCGGATTAATGGGTTTTATCTACAGTTCCGAGCATGATAATTCCTGTGCTCCAAAAGTATTCAGCGTCAGTCCCACTGCCCGTGGGATATAGTCTAAATACCTTCACCCACATAGGCTGGCCCCATCCTACCTCTCGAGCGGCTGCTTCCTATCCACGACCACAGCTTCAGGCAGAATAGCAGAGTCCTGTCTCCAGGCGAGCAAGGCAGGCTGGCCTCTGTGTTCTTAGCTAGGCTGCTCCACTGCCTCTCTGGAAAGTCTGCTCTCTTCCCCACTGAACCATCTGCCTGGTCATTTGCTATCTTCTTCTTTCTTTCCAGCAACAAAGGCTTCTCTTCTGGATGCATAGACTTTTTTCTTTTTAATTCAAAGGGAACTTCAGAGACCACTTGATTCATTCTCTCACCTAAAACTCAAGTCAGGCTCTCATTTCTATCTTGAATCACTCCAGGGGCTGTGCGCTCACTACCACTGGAGGTGGTGCATTCCAGCCCAGCAGAACCCTGACCATTCTTCCCTCTGAGCTGGAATCTGCTACCTGGTGACTCTCTCCCATCTGTGGTAATTGTGCCCTCTGGGGCCATCCCAACAAATCTAGTATGTCCTGGTTTCAGAAAAGTTAGGCAAAAAAAAAAAAAAAATAGGAGCTCTGCTCACTGCTCAACACAATCACCGTTTAGAGCATGAGTCCCTGTTCTTTGTGGGCTGAAGCTATAAAAATAACTAAAGTGCTCTCTACCACTCTCCCAGAGCAAATCAATTATCTCAAAATCGTGCCTCTTACATGGTTAAGGTATTTGTACATCAGAAATATACATGGCCATGTGCCTGAGTGTCACTCAAAACCACAGGATAAATATTACTCATCTTCCTGGAACTCTAATTTTAAAGATGCTTTTTTAAATGAGGGAGATAAATATATTTAAATGTATATTTGTATTAAAATGCAAAATTAAAATGTTTTACAAAAAATGAACAAATTCTGTTTTTCCTATGGAACCCTTCAGATTATAGTCTCAAGAAGCCCCAGGCAGATAGCCTTTTCCCTGCTCCTAACTGGGGTAAATGCTTTAAGGGCTGTGCTAACGCATCACCTCCACCACGTGGTGGAATGTGTCAGACGCTAGAGGTACTCCACCGATCGGATTCCCTACTGCAGTTCCTGAGGTACCCAAATTCTAATCCTAAATTCAAGACCTAATCTAATAAAAATCACCATTTACCAGGCACTGTTATGCACTCTACATTTGTTACATCTAAACCAACCAATAACCTTGCTACCTCAAGATGCATTTATCCCCATTTTAGGGTTGAAGAAACTGCCCTGGAGACAGTGTCTTGCCTAAGGCCACAAAGATAGAGAGAGGTGGAATTCAACATCAGGTCTATCTGACCACAAAGCCTGAATTCTTTCCACTTACCACTCTGCCTCCTTAGGCACTTTGGCTTGTTCTTTAGTAAAAGAACCACAGTCCCTGCTTTCAGAAAAAGGCAAAGCTTTGCTGGATGGCTGAGCGCTAACATGGGTCACAATATCTGTAACTTTCAGGCTTGCAAGGTAACTAAAACAGACACACTGTAAGTATCTCAGACATTTTACATTTTATATATTATAAAATATTTATATCATATCTCATTGTAATTTAGCGATTGAAAGAATATTTTCATTTTAAAACAGGAATTTATGGAAAAAGACAATTCCCTCTTCTGCTTAAATGTTTCAAACATTATTAATAGTTTCAGTTTCTGGAGTCTCAATCCTGAAGTCAAACAAATTAAGAAAGCAATACATTAGGAGCTGATCTATGCCCCATGACCATAGGCCCAAGCAACAACTTCAAAATGAATTTTCAATCCAGTTAAAAAAAGAAAAATCTGTTAGTTTGGGAATGCTTGTGAGCAAGTCTCTCAGAAGGATATAACCTTTCTCACTGTTCACATAACAGTATACACGATACCCAGGCATAAAATATCCATGCTAATTTCTCCCTTTCTAATTAACTTGTCTTAAAGCATTCTCCATATGCTAAGCATCAGTGACCCTTAACTGAGACCACTGACAAAAGATTCAAGTAGCTCTGGTCATTTGTTTATATATACAGAAACCCACTAGGCTCCTCAAAGGCAAACTATGAATGTCACAATCAATCCTAAACTCTGTGAATCTAGGCTGTGTTCTGAGTTAGCAAGAAGGAAAACATAGATTCAAAGTAACTGTAATAAAAGAATACTTGTAAAAGGTAGAAAGAACATATAATATTTAAAAATGCTTCAACACAAAGATATGGTTTCAATTACATTATGGCACCAACTAGAGTTAAAACCGACATCTATCAAAATAAAACCATCATTACTATCATGGAAAAACAGCCTTAAAGTTTTATTGCTTAATTTTATTTTACTAAAACACAAGCAGATAATTACAGAGATTTTCTTTCCTGGAAATTTCAAAGCATATAGAATTATATTTACTTACCATATATTTATTGACTAAGACCACCTAGTACATTTTGTACATTTTGAAGTAAATGTGAAAAGGATTAAGAGTTGCTAGGTAAAAGAAAGTAAGTCCCCTTTCCTCCCCTTTTCTAAAATAGATTAGTTAGCTCTTAAAAAATACTAAAGGAAATAAGAGATATTTTCTTATATGTCAAAGCAAAAACATCCAACAGGCTATCAAGTGCAGAAATGAATGAAGCGAAGATTTTAGACTAAATTTGAACAATTCGTTTGAAATGGTTTGGCTCTTTTCCTCAAAGTAGAAGTCCATGTCATGAAAACACACTCTCAGGGCTACAAAACTGTCTTAGAAAACATCAAACACACAAATTCGAAGCGTACACATTTTCCTTTAAATAAGGATCCACTCACTATTTTCTGACAAATCATTCCACTTCCTCCCTGTATTGTTCTTCTTTTTGAATATCCTCTCCCTATTCCCACTCCTAATCCTAAATTATCTAGAGAGGATAATTATACTTGAGTGAAGGTTGAGAGAAGACTTTATGAAAACTTAATAAAAAGACTAATCCTAGCTTAACTCTTACACTTTTTAACAGCTATGTCTAAAATGTTTATGCAAAGAAAGGCATTATAGCTGAAAACTGTGGCATTTTCAAGGCAAGAAATCAATTCTGAAATATGAATACATTATAGAAACTTACACAAAAAACTATATATTATATTTAATTGCTTCATGAGTAGGAAACTAGACAGGAAAAACTCTATATTTCCTTCTAGTTCCGCTGCTGAATGAGACATCTTCTTTTCCCTCAGTCTCAAGTTCCTCATCACTTGTCATTCCAACTTCTACAGCAAAATGTTTATGAATGAGTTACTATGTGTTAAATTATATGATGATTGCCAAAATATTAAATATAAACATTTGCAAGCTATGCCTTTGTTACAATTATATTCAAAAGTGTAAACTGTAGTCTTTGAAGATAAACATAAAATCTAATCCATTACCAGTGAATATTATGAGAGAACGATATAAGCCTAAGGAATGAGTTATCCATGGTAACTCTTAGAGGTTGATAATCTCCCTTTGAAAGATTAATTAAAATAGCTATTTACCAAGCGTCTTCCAAAACTCAGAGCTGTTAGACTAAAGCATTTTAAAAGTGTGCACCTATTTTTACATGCAAAACTTCAATGCATTCTAGGCATGAGAATAAGCAAAGGAAAAAGAGGTTATGTATGTATGTGGATGAGTTTTTTAAAAAAAGGAATTATTAATTATCGTAACAGGATATATTTCCTGTGCATCCACTCTAACTGTAGAAGTACATAAAAAGTTATTCCAGATTTCTATTGTGAAAATACTATTTATTTTATGAATTGGTCAATCTGCTTTATTAAATGACAAACTAAAAACCATTTTCCAAAGGCCTTCCTCACTAAGTGAGGGTAGGTGATAAACTTGAATAGATAGTGGTTAAAGTGGTTGCTTAAAAAAAAACACCAAATCCTGGGTCTAATACACAAATTG
The DNA here is from genome assembly GCF_001704415.2 of Capra hircus. Taxonomy (NCBI): domain Eukaryota; kingdom Metazoa; phylum Chordata; class Mammalia; order Artiodactyla; family Bovidae; genus Capra; species Capra hircus. The sequence continues at coordinate 77,241,365 of NC_030808.1, forward strand.
TGTCCTCAAAGACCTCCACTATCAATCACCAAGGTAAAGGAACCAAACTCTCTATTAGCATCCCACCATTCTCATGACCAGCTGCTTTGGGGGACAGTTATTCCTCTCAAAACCACTTCATTCTGGACAGTGCAGTGGCAGGCAGGGATAGTAAAAACACACCAAAACTCTATTTTCAACTTCAAAAGAATCCAGTTTTTCTTTTCCATTCTTTTTCTTTTTCTTATAAGCAAAATCCATAACAATATATTTAATATTTTAAACAATTCATAAAAATTAATTAAAATGAATTCAATGTCTTAAAATAAATAATGGTCTTATACTACAGAAATATCTTTAATATAATTATTAACAAAAGAAACACATTTTGTAATTATTCATTCTAATTCTATTTTGAGAAGTGTAAGCTTCTCAAATCATATATCAAATGCACCAAAATTTTGCTCTGTCACATGATAATTTAAATGTCTGTTCCACAGCATATCAGTTTTAGATAAGTCAAGTTTATAAAAGTAATTGTTAGGATTTTATAAGTAAACAATATAGATATATCAAGGCATACAAGATATTTAAGCAAATTTTATAGAACTATGAGAATCATTTTGCTATTTTAAACAATTATCATAGCTTATAGGATTTTGCTTTTATGACATACAGTTAATCGTATCTATGACTTACTTGATGACAATTCTTTTGTCAGAAATGTAATCCATAATTATAAAGTTGCTCTTACGGGAAAATGAAATTTGCTTTTCCAAGAATACAGAGTCGTAAAACAAAAAGAGAGGCAATTTATACCATTTAAAGTTAGGACTCTCAATTCATAAATATGAAAATCTCACATTAACACACAAAGTAGAAGGAACAAGAAAGTAAAGGGGGAGAGAGAAGGAAGGAATATCTTCGAAGCCAAATTACAATTTTTGCAAATTAACTCCTTTGTTACTCAGCAAGAGTGAAATGTTTGTATTTAAATAAATACGTGTATCTATTTTTGCATTTTTAAGAAAAAGAGTAAAGTTTTTTCCTAAGGATCTAGTAAAAATGTTGCTGTTGTTGTTCAGTTGCTAAGTCGTATCCAACTTTGTGACCTGATGGACTGCAGTTAAAATGATCACAATTTAAAACTCTGTTACTGGAGCTTCCCTGATGGCTCAGTGGTAAAGAATCTGTCTGCCAATGCATGAGACACAGGTTCAGTGTCTGGGTCAGGAAGACTCCACATGCCATGGCACAGCTAAGGCTGTGAGCTACAACTACGGAGCCCATGTGCTGCAAGTACTAAAGCCCACGTGCCCTAAAGCCAACGCTCTGCAACAAGAAAAGCCTCTGCAGTGAGAAGCCCAGACACCACAGCTAGAGGCTGGCCCCCACCAGAGAGGAGTCCCGCCTCCCGCCACGAGAGCAAAACCCATGCCGCCATGAAGACCCACTTCAGCCAAAAATGTATAAATTAATAATACCCATAAACACTTAAAAAAATAAATAAACTCTGTTACTAGTTTGCAGAAATATTACGAATAAAGTACTGAGACTCTTTAGAAAAATAGCATCTGATTAACAATTATAAGATCTAATTAAATAGGCTTTAAGAAGAAGTTATTTTACATTAGGAAAAAAATAACACTTATGCAAACATATATATTCATCCTACATTTATTTCTAGGGGTTGTAGACCTATATTGCTTCATTTCAGGTCTGCTTATAAATGGAAAACCTCAAAAAACTGCCTGAATTACAAGCATGGATATGTACTATTCACACAGATAAATCTAAACACAAAAATGCAGATAATAACGTATTGTGTCTTCTGGGCTTCATTTCTCGGGTTCCCAAAGCACTTAGTAAACTTTAATTAAGCCTCCCAGCAATCCTAGCAAGTAAATGTTACAATACACATTCACAGATGAGCAGAGGCAGAGTCACTTGCCCCATGATCACACAGCTTGTCAGTGCCCACTCTTGTCCTTCTGAGTTCTGTGTTCTACTCATGAACCACACTCTTCAGGAGTCTGTCAAATGACATCTCAAACTCAAATGAGGATTCTTACGTTAAGCAATTATTATTCTTTCTATGTAATACAACTTGGAAACTACTCCAAGGAAAAACAAAGTCTTTTTAAATGGTGTCTTCATATTATTCATTCTATTTTCCACAATATTTAGTCCAGATGATACTGGTAAAACAGCATAAAGAGTAAAACCAAAATTGCAAACTCAGTCAGTAACCCACAAAAAACACCTGTTTGACGTATTTGACAATGCAGAATTACTTCTACATAAAACAATTAGAAGTTACATTCCAAATCTTCAGACCCTTCTAATACAATGACAAGGCAACAAATTATAGTTTTGTTATTTACACTAAGAAATCATGAGCCTTCATTATTAGATTCAAACTCAAATGAGAAGGCTGATTCTTATTTGTAAAGTGAGATTCCTTCTCTAATCTACCTCACAGTAAATTAGGTTCTACGGTCTCTGGCTACTCCCAGTTTCCTTTAAATTTCAGCTGAGGGGAGCCTGATGACAGGGTCATAATCTTTATTAAAAACCAGAGGGAGAGAGGGCAGTTAAGATCAGTCCCTTGAGGCCCCTGTGTGCCTAATTACAGGACCCCTTGCTCCAAAAACCACTGCACGTCTACAAAAGATCTGCAGGGCTTCAAAGAGTCTAAGATTCCTCTTTCTGTTCTGCAATAAACTTTAATCTCAAAAAAATTAGAAGCTGTTGGGGAGAAAGTTATATCATTTCACATCTCCTTGCTCCAGTGACCTTACAGACATACAAATTGCTGTTGATATAAAACCATGAGGGTTTATTCCACATGCAGTTGCTTTTACTCATGAAAAGACAGCTGACAGCTAAATACCTTTCATGAGAAAAATACATCTGCCCTTCTCCACCAGAGAGGGTGGAGACTGTTACAAGACTTGATCACTCTATGGAAATGGTTAATATCAGGGAATGCAAACAGAGAAGGTGTAAAGCTCACATATGGGAAGACACCGAGCGCAATACATGGCACTCATCCTTCAGGGCTGACTTGAGGATATTTCTGTCCATTTGAATGATATATTGCATTTTTCTTGAGCCATTAAAAAATACTATGACATCATTATCTGACTATATCTCAATTTCCCGGTAATTTTTGTCCTGGCACACTCTCTCTGTGTTAATTACAAATCAGTCATCAGTTAGTCAACTGAGAAAACTGATTTGAAGCCCTTTCAATCTCACTACACTTCTCTGAATGCAGCTTTGGCCGATTTTAGAGAGTTAAGTTATAGAGTCCCATAAACTCTCTAAGGATTAAAACAAAGCAAATATGAGTCTTTCTTTACACCAAGGATCCAATGCTGCATATTGTTACATTTTTATAAAACAAAATTTGATAGGAATGTGAAGGTAGCAAGGTCACTTACTGTAAGAAAACAAACTGAGGAAAGATCCACTTTGACAATGTGCTGCTTAGTTAATTGCAAGCCAGTGATTAATCTATGACTTTTGTAAAGAACAGAGAATTATTGTTTCTGAACAGAATGCATTCACCAGTAACTTTTCCCTTTGATGCTTGCTCTAGTTTCCAGTTTTTTCATTTACACTTTAAGTAATTGTCTCTTGTCACTGCTACATACATTGCAAAGATGGTCTTCAGTCTGACTATTGTTTTGTTTGGTCTGTGGTTTTCACAACTTTTTTTTTTTTTAATGAATGCTATCTTTTAAAGATATGGAGATATCACATGAGAATCAAGGTTTCTACATGCTCTTGAAAAATTCATCTTTTAACTTCAGTTTACCTTCCCCCATGACACCATGTTGGAGTCGCAAAGCAAATGCCCTTGTGGACAAGGTATGCAAGCTCACTTTGACACGAAGCCCATCCTTACCATTTGACTTGTTTAGGCTACTCTCTAGTCTCCCAAATATCTGAGTTTTCCACCTCCAAGTTAGCTTATTAGTCGAAGTGATTTTTTTTTTTTTTTTTAGAAAAATTAGCCTTATGATCTGATCCCTGTTCTTGATGGAAATTTCTATGGTAATTTATTTCTATCACAATCTTCCTCATAATAATCCACCCTTCCAGGAAATCAAAGCTATAGTGAAAAAACAAAAGATCAAGTGGCTGATTACCAAACCTACTACTATGAATGATGACATAAATGAAGGAGGAGGAGGAGGAAGAAAAGGAAGGTGGGGAGGAAAAGAAGAATGGAGGAGCAGGAAGAAGAGCAGGACAAGGAATAAAAAGGAAAAACAAGGGGGGGAGTTACTGCTATTCTTTTTGTAGTAGAAAAATAAAAGCAAGTTTTATTTCAGTTTAATGTTTCTTTTTAATCATTGGTCAGTTCTTGTAATATTAGACTTAATAAATAAATATCAAAATTTTCACTTTAAAGAGAATCTCTACAGTGCATTCAGGAAATCACTCAAGCATAACATGGCAAGGCCCTAAACATCACATGAGGTGAAACTGGTTTATCATGAATACATTAACCTAGAGTTAATTTAAATAAGTTAGGGCAAACTTGCTGACTAAGTTATTCTTCTCTGGACCTGGAGACAACACCCCTACACAAGGGCTTACAATGGAAATTCACTTTAAAGTGCAAAACCTAGAGTTAAGTAACATGAACCATCCCCAAGAATCTCTAAACCCTTTATTTAGGATATTCTTCCTTAATACTCTGTGAACTAAGAAATAGCTTGGATAACAGGCAACAATACTCAATGTTATTATTTTCTTTATTATGGGAGGGGCATAAAATGACACTCCTTTATGTATCTCTGGAGATTTATATGACAGCCCTGGCAAGAAGTGAAAATAACTTGTGATTAACAAATGTACCACTGGCAGGAGCCAAGTCTATTGACTTCTGTTCCTCAGCAATGAAATCTGACAGCTACTCGGTTAAGAAGAGCCCCTGTTAAGGCTCACGCATTGATGAGAGAAGTGTTTCCTTTCGACAAGGAAGCTGATAAATCATACTCATCATGGAAAAGTTTGTCTGTACATCATGTCCTTTGATGGGCTATTCTTAAGAGCCCCAAGATTCCAGAAGGCCATGCAATGGGCTGGCTTGCATTAGATTTCTGCAGAGCTGGCAGCCTTCTTCTGGAAGTCTTACATTACAGGTAACCCGATGACAGGCAGGATGGGCCACAAGCATGCATCTCAGCTCGCCTGTGGAGGAGCCAAGGGGAGCAAGCTTGCGAGACCCATAGGCTGGGATCAATGAAACTCTCTTGGGGAACTGGATGTTCCCCTTTCAAATGTCACCTCCCTAATCTCTCCACTTGCTCAAGTTATATTCTTCAAAGCTCTGAACACAACATGAAGCTGGCATGATTAGGAAAGTCAAAGAAGAGGGCCTTCTAAATCATGGGTGGAAGAAAAGGCATCGAATTCATGAACAGTGAACAATCAAGGTCAGAATGAAGGGACGCTGTTCAGAACATAGTCATTTCCTTTGGCCATGGGGAGAAAATAAAGTTTCTTTTTTTAAATTTATTAAGGGGTCTGCTGTATGCTGAATATGACTCTGAGCACTAGGTCAAGGTGCCTGTTCTATGAGACCTTCATATCTATGGAAGGAAAAAGTCACCAGAGCAAAAGGGATGTATGTCCAAAGGCCAGAGCCATTATCTCAGACTGAGTATAACAGAAAAACACTAATCTGAGGATTTTCCCAGTATTTGCATGCAGATAATACTGTGTGTCACGGGTTGTGGGAAAAAATAGCTCTCAAGATGAATACAGGTCAAGACAGATTGATATTCACACAAAAAAGTCTTGTCCTTGGAGTCCAGCAAAAGAAAGCATTTTACTCCCAGAAGTGGTGTACGTAGCAGTCCTCTCAAAGCTCTAGTAGGTGCCACAGAAAACTCATCTTTTCCTTACTCTCAACTCCAAAAGCATTCCAGATTCATTTGAATGACCAGGGAGTATTTTGTCAAGTGAATATGACATAATTTATAGCATAGCCAGTTCCCCACTGCTGAGCGTGTAGGTTGCCTCCAATACTTTTGGCACAAAAAACCCAGATATTCTTTACTAAAAACAGAGAATTAAAAAAAAAAAAAAAAAAAACCAACAACACATCCCCATAAATGAGAAATAAACACTGGAATTCACCAGGTTCTTAAAACTGGAAAAGGTCTTTCTCAGTGAAGGCAAGGAAAGCCTGCATCTGCTTGGACAGACAGGAAGGTTGCATGGCCAGCCTGCAGCATAGCAGCCAGCATATGGGAGAGACTGATACCACCCTATGCCATTTAGTTATGTATTTGATTGGTGGATAATATCACAGTCCCATGGGGCTGCAGTATGCATGTTAACAGCCCAAAAGCACTAGGAAAAATTAAAAAAATAGAAGATAGTTTTCTTTGAATTCTCTCAAATTACTACTTATGGCCCAATTGAACCCTCAATAAAATTAATAAACTCATGAAGCAAAGAGATTCAAGTTCAGACTCAGTAAATGCATTTGTGTCTATAACTAGCCAGTGCCTTTACATATGCCACATAATCCTCACGATAAAGAAAATATAAGGAAGGTATGAGCATCCCCATTTGCAGGTGGTACAGTCAGGTTTAAAGAAATTGAACTCTTTCAGCAGGTCCTAAATGCTGCTAGTAAATTTCAGGGTTGAATTCTGCACATAAGTTTCTTTCTATTTCCAAATTACCATACTGACAACTGGCCTATGACTGATGAGTCTTAGCTATAACGCTAGACCAGCACTTCATTATATTAAATGGTAGGCCTCTATCAGAAAGTAGTAATTACATTGTAGAAATAAGAAAGTTTGAAATTAAGTCCTAAATTCCATGTTGGTTTGGGTGTGACTACGTGTGAGTGTGTGTGTGTGTGTAAGAGAGAATATGGAAAATGTCATTGTTCTTCACTTTATTTCACTGGAAAAATTTTAAAATAGAAACCACATTTGCATGGAATTGGAAACACACTCATATTTATTATTGGAAACAGAAAAAGCAAAAGAAATATGCATATATACTTTAAAAATATTAATTATATTTTGACAGTGAGTCTGAGTAAAGCCAGAAATTATAAGAGAAAACAACACAAAAGGATGAAAAGTGAAAAAATGGTACAAACAAGATTTTTATTAAAGAATTACCAGACAACGATGTGGTAAGTATGACCCTTCCTAATGATAGCTGCTTCTGCTGCTTCCAGTTTGTGGGCAGTTTTTAAAGTTTGGTGTTTTATTTTGAAAGACTGCTTTAAAATGAACAGATGCCTAAGAAATAGATGTTGTATATAATGTGGCATAAAAAGAAGTCCTTTGTTAGGTGGTTTCACTCCATATTACACAGGGCCTGCTAGTGCTTGTACGTCCCTGATTCTGTCAGTAAAGAGAAAGGCAGTCTAAATAGGATGGTAAGTAAGTAAGTAAGTGGTCACTCAGTCGTGCCTGACTCTGCCACCCCATGGACTGCAGCCTACCAGGCTCCTGTGTCCATGAGATTTTCCAGGCAAGTATACTAGAGTGGGTTGCCATTTTCCTCTCCAGGGGATCTTCCTGACCCAGGGATCAAACCTGGGTCTCCTGCACTCCAGGCAGATTCTTTACCAGCTAAGCGACAAGGGAATCCCAAATAGGATGGTAGAAATACGTGAACTGGGAGAGAAGCCAGCCTGGGTTCCTCTATCTCCTGGGCTGGTGATGAACCAAGTAACCTATACTTCTTGAAGTTTCCTCACTTCTAAAACTGGGGATAACAGCCTTGGTTCTGAGGTTCCACCTGAGACAAATGTATGAGAGAATACTTTAAAACGCACATCAGTGTGAGGATATACAATTTGGCTCAAAGAGTTAGATGCTCCTAATGTATAAGATACGGGTGTCCATGGCTAAGAATTACATGTTTTTAGGTGATCTCAGCAGTTAAACAAGAGTTTAAATGTGCTGGATTTAGAAGAAATGTAGCTGGGCCTAAAAGAAATCTAACTGTGAACAAGAAAGAACGCTAATACAAATGTAAGTGCCAAGTGCTATATTAGTAGGTGGAATAGACATCTAATTCAATTTTATTCTGTAATACGTACAACATAGACTGCAGACAACTGAACATAAATCCTAGAAAGGCAAACCAGCTTAACCAAGGTTGAAGTGAAGTGAAGTGAAGTTGCTTAGTCGTGTCCGACTCTTTGCGAGCCCATGGACTGTAGCCAACTGGGCTCCTCCGTCCATGGGATTTTCTAGGCAAGAATACTGGAGTGGGTTGCGATTTCCTTCTCTAGGGGAACTTCCCAACCCAGGGATCGAACCCGGGTCTTCCGCATTGTAGGCAGAAGCTTTACCATCTGAGCCACAAGGTCATTTATTAATGGCAGGCAAAAACTTGATTAGAAGCCAAGTTCTTTTGGAACTTCCCTAGTGATCCAATGCCTAAGACTGTGCTCCCAATGCAGGGGACTTCAAGTTTGAACTCGGGTCAGGGAACTAGATCCCACACGTCACGTGCCTAGTTATTTGTCTGACTAGGCACAAGCAAATAAATGATTCTTTTTTTTTTTTTTTTTAAGAAAAAGAACCTAAGTTCTTCTAAAACCTTTCTGTGTTGATGATTAATACTATTTCACCTAAGGAAAGGGAGTACTTTTCACCATATTCACCCTCTTCAGAGGCACAGACTGAATTCTAGAAAGATGAAGTGACTTGGCTACGGTCATGAGGATGATCACGGTGAGAATCCAGGTTCTCTGGCTCCCAAGAGATGCTCTTTCACCACAGTGCCTACCCCTTTTGTAGGGTTCTGATACCACTGCTGCCACATGTAATGAACTTTTACCATGTACTCTATAAAACATTTTCTTTGCTGTTTAACCCTCCACTTATGCAAACATGCCTAACCTTTTTTATTGAGACACTGTACTTTTCTGAGAGAGGGGCTTTGATGGAAGATGGTTCAGAACTGTGCTAAAACTGAAAGAAAAAAAAAAGCCTTAAGATTTCTGTATGACGAGGTGGGAGGGAAAAATGAGGAAGAAAGATTAATTTAACATTGTAGTTGCATCACGCTCCATCCCCACTCCATGCCCCATCCCCATGCTCCACCCAGCCTAAGCTACTTTGGAAGGGCAGTGATTCTTCATTTAGTGGCATCAAATATGCCCATCATCGCTCAGATGCACTCACTCCTACTAGAGTGGAGCTCTGCATGAGCATGCTAGATGAGCAATAGTAAGCTTTGAAGATCAGTGATTGTAAACATCCACTTAGTGACCCCTATTCGGAACCATATCAGGGCTCCATTTATAAAATGGCTGTTCTAGTGGAAAAATATTACTTAGAGCAATCAACCAATCTATCCTTAAGGCCTATGGACTTAAGTTTATTCACCTGGAGTGTCCACCTTCATGAATATTAATATAAAAGAGGCTAAACAGTATGACAACTGACTAAAAAAATCACACACTGAAGAGAGATCCAGTTTTAAGCTAATACTTCTGTTACGGTTGAAATAGGAGCTATGACAGAACAACTTCTCAAACCATGAAACAAAAGCACTGGTATAAATTCTTGGACAAGTTTGGAACATCCTGATGTGAAACTGTAGAAAAAGAAAGAAAGCACATAATCTGGGGGGTGGGGGAGGGAGTAGATGAGGTGGCGGTGACAGAATCCGGAATAGGACCAGCTATACAAAAGCCTCTGTGACTTTAGGGGTGTCACTGAAACCCTACTTTCTTTCAGTTTTCCTTAGTAAAGTGGGAGTTGTGAAAAATACCCCACTGAGTTCACAAAGAAGTGAGCTCAAGATGGGGGAATGTATGTGAAATTATGCTGGAATTTAGTGTTATTAATGCAGATTGGTTTATAAACTCTGTACTACTGGAGTAGCCTCAATACTGTGGCATACAAAGAAGAAACGCTTTCCAAACAAAACTATTTGCCAAACAGGAAATAATCTGTTAAAACAATTTGAAAGCTACTTCTCCACGAGAGGATGCCATGTGAAAGATTTTTATAATCCAGGCAAAAGTTAACTTCTTTGACCAATGTGTGCCACTTTGGTCTTGGGCATTCTTTGATCAACCATTTAAAACCAGTCTTATAGGTCTCCTCCCTTATAGTTGAGCTTTATTCATGTTATAATAAATTATCAAATCAACTCTAAAATAGAATAAACATTCTTACAGCTTTATAATTTTTTCTTAGGCTGCCAAATCTCTTTTATAAATATTTCCGTAGGTAGGTAGGATTTTTTTTTTTTTACTTTACAATGCTGTATTGGTTTTGCCATATTGACATGAATCCACCACGGGTTTACATGAGTTCCCAATCCTGAACCCCCCTCCCACCTCTCTCCCCATATCATCTCTCTGGGTCATCCCAATTATCAATGTTTCCATTTTTTTTTTTTTTTTAGCAAAGTTATGTTTTTTTCCAACATTTTGAATCAGAATCTCTCTGAACCTATTTCAGGCTTCTGATGTGTAGTTTTTGAGGCTTTTTTTTGGAGGGGTGGGTACATGCTTCTAAATGTAATAAATAAATGTGTATCAATAAAGTATGAGTCATGTTAAGAGAACTTACATGTATGAACAAATTTAGGCTTTCCTTAATAAATAGGAACCAGCCTACATTCTGCAGACTGCAAACACATATATCCTAGGATTACATTTCCCATCCATGTAATGCTTTACATATTTCCAAAAAAGTTCACACAAAAGGTGAGGCAGGCAAGAACACATCAGCTAGAATTACCAGAACACAGGCCTTTGGTTTCCAGATCAGGTCTGTTCCTACTAAATGGTACTTTTTCTCTTTCTGGTTCAGTGTGGAATATTCCAAACTAAAATATCTTCAGAGGACAGGGAGAACATTTCCACCATTCAATATGGAGTTCTAAGCTTTGAGGGAGGAAAGCTTTGATGGAGGAGAGCCTTGGGGGGTGACAGAGAAATCCCACATACCTGGGGGGGGTCAGGTTCAAGGGCACAGGGGCACCCGTACTCTTACCGTCCATGTCGCAGACTTGGCGGTGCTTGACTGCTGGAAGGACACATCGAAGCTGTGTGGGCCCGGGTAGTCGGTGTTGGAGGGGATGGCGGGTGACGGTGAGAGGGCGTCGAAGGTGGAGCTGGGCTGTGCGTAAGGCGAGGGCGCCGTGACGCTGTTCTGCGCGTGGTCTGTGTTGTAGGGGCTAGTGGACGAGGAGCCGTTCTGGATCTGCTGGTCCATGCTGTTCAGGAGCCCCAGGTTCGTGTACTGTGGCTGCAGGACACCCAGAAACCCCCATATTAGCCATTTAAGCTGCAGATTGTTGCTTCTCAAAAGGCATCTTTTGGTGCATGCCTTCCACAGAGATCAGCCTCAGATTTGCTGCACTTTACACTCAAAGGAAAATGACTAATTAGTGATGCATAGTTCAAAACACCAAGAGAAGCGCTAGGCATGTGGCTATGTTTTGTGAAGACCTGCACAGATCACACAGCTTCATGGGTAGCCTTTGAAAACTGAGTCTCCCCAAGAGCATCTGAAAGTAGATAATGTGCTTATTTGCAAACTGGGCAAAAAACATCACTGTTCAGTAGCTGCTTATGAATTTCTTAAAACAAATGAATACCACCTGCTATTTTTTTCTTCTTCTGTCTTGGTAGTAAGGATGAAAAAGACCACTAGATACACGTCCTCTAGAGAAGATTTAAAGTCAACTTGTCTACTGAGCAAAATGGTTGTCCTCCAGATTTTCTTTACGTTTTATTCTAAATTCTGTCTCAGGGTACCAACTTGCCCCCCAAAACTGGGTTCATGAAAACTGGAGGGGAAGGAATAGCAATGTTAGAAAGAAGCAACTATGTATTTTATTTTTTTCTAAAAATACTTAAGTAAATCTCTTTATTCACGAATATGCAAAATTGTGATTTTTAAGCTTTGTCATATGTATTGGCAATTTAAACACCTCATCAGATTTACCTTAAGTTATATGGCATGTATATTCACTCAAAACAATAACTTTTAGGAATTAGTGTAAATTATTTGAAAGGAGAGACCACATGTGCAATTTATTTATTTTTAACTTTTTATTTTGTATTGAGGTATAGGCAATTAACAGTGTGTGATTGTTTCAAGTTAACAGTGAAGCGACTCAGCCACACATATTCAAGTATCCATTCTCCTCCAAACTCCCCTCCTATCCAGGCTAGAAAGGCAGCTATATATTTTAAAAAGTAACATGATACCATCCAAACAGCCTAATTTTCCATCTGTTCTTTCATTTTCTTTGTAGTAGTTTATTTTCTAAAGCAGAACATGTGTAAGAGAAATATCATCTAGTTATGGGTAAAATTCTATATTTTGTAATTCAGAAGTACATTAGTTCATACAGTTTCTCTGCCAGAAATTTTATTTCTTCTAGGAAAATCAGCACTGAGTAGATAATTCAATAAGATGTTTACTGAAGTAATGATTTAACTTCCATTTCATTGACAAAAATAATCTTTACTGTATTACTATCAGAAAGGGGAAGTGAATTGCTCAAACATTGGCTAATAAGCCAAGAGTAGTTATTTTGAAACCAAAATCTGATTCTGAGTCTACAGCATCACACCTGTCAGACTGATCAGATAATTCAAGTCATTCCCGAGTTAAACTGAACACATTTCTAGAAGCGGCCACCAGCTTGTGTGCTGTTTTCCCTTTGTGAAAACTTCTGACACAGGGAATCCTCATTGTTTCTTCAATTTAGTGATAGGAAAACAAATCAGAAGCAAAGAGAAGGCAGTCCTGTTGGTACACATTTTATAAAGAAAATGAGGAGTTTAGCTCTTCAAGTGAAATATAACCAAGAGTTGCAGGAAAAGCCAAATTAAAGAGAACACAAACTTGTAAAGAAATTGATGCTTGAAAACAATTCAACTTAAGTGTAAGGAAGTTATTTTACTAAACTTTAAGTATTTCAGATGGGGAGGAGAAGGACTCTGCCATTCCATTCAGTCCAGAGAGCATCTGTCTAAATGTTAACAGTCGCATGCCCATTCCATTACATTTATACATTCGCATTCCCCTGCCGAATGCCATGTCCCCATTTGCTCTTCAGATAACTATTAATCTCTTTACACTTATCCCCCTGCTGACAAGAGCAGCTGTTCGTCTCGCCTCTGCTCTCCTCTGACTTCCACAGCTCCCTCCTCGCCTCCTTCTTCACCTTTCCCCCTTGACAGGTGAGGCAGACTGCAGGTGAGACAGCTGTGAGAGAAAAATACTAAAACCTGAGGCCCTGATGAAGGTGTCCACAACCCTGGCTGAATTAAAGCTCTTAGGTGTCCAAGCCTGGGGGAATGGTCTGGGAAGGGGATTGAAAAGAAATTATTATTTGTGTTCAAGTTAGGGGTCAGTATACAAAGCACTCCTGAGCGTCCTGTAGGAATCAGATAATGCTCCCAGAGGCACGTGCTTCCCTCAAGCAGTACAATTAGGGAGGCAGTCGGCCCTGACAAAAGGGACAAAGAAATTCACTGAGCACTTTCTTACAGGCAGTAAAAAAGCCTGTTAGGTCAATCCTGTCCTCCTCCTCCTAGCTACACAGAATGGAACTTCAGCTAATTGTGGGCTTGGAGAAGAACAAAGGAACATGGCCCTTTGAATTTTTTTTTCCAATAAATATAAAGAGAAAAGTTTGGGACCCAGCTTTAAAAGCCAGTGAGTAAACACTCAGTGTTGCTTGAAGGACTTAAGAGAGATGGAAACTCCATTTACCTCAGAGGTACAAAGAAGACCTTTCTGGGACAGCGGTGAGACTGAACGTATTGGGTGGCACTAAAGAAGCAGAAAATGTATTGCTAGTCATTAACAGGTGATGGCTGTGCTTTTACCTGCCATAGTTTTTAATCCCATACAGTTTGGGGGAAATATTTTACTTCACAACAATAGGATTTGCTTCCAATCCTGACTCGTCAATTTATATAGTATAGAGCTAGATTTCTCAGGTTTGAGCAAAGAGCTGCTAACTATTCAATATAAAAATGGAAAAACATATTTCAGTTTAAGCTTTCCTCAAATTTTACTTTAAAGAAACAAAAGCTAAATAGTATACTCAGTTGTCTTAAAAAAAAAAAGTGTGTAAAACCAATATCATCTTTGTATTAACTAGTCTGAAACACATACAACAAACCCACCAAAGTAAGAACAGTATGATTAGAAATTTTCTTGAGGGGGGGAAAAAAAAGGAAATTTTCTTAGAGACTTTTCATGGCTTTACTAAAAATTTATGTCATAAACTTGCCATAGGAAATAGTACTTTGGGAGTTAATTTAAAAAGCATTTAGTTAACAAAAACAAAGGGCTCTTATTTGCTTATTTCTTTGATTTGAAGAGAGTGGACATGTTGGTAAAGTACAATTAGAGGCAGAGGGCAGACCAATATAGCCACGAACAAGAGTTAGGTAGGCAGAACCAGCAGAAATTCATACGGCCCATTGCAAAATGAACACTCAGGGCCTATTGTTCATAAATTATTAAGAGTTTCAAAATCATGACAGCAGAGCATTAAACAAAGCACAGGGCCCTTTCATGAATACACATTTTGGAGCCTATGAAGTTACTCTGTGCCAGGTTAATGTGAATAATATTTATTTCATATTTTCCACCAAGTGAAGCTGGCAGGGTGAAGCAAACAGTACCTGGACCCTTTGTTTATCATTTGTAATTTCATAAACACAGATGGGAGAGATTTGTGTTATGCTGGATGCTAATGAGATGCCAATTTACGATGCAGCAAAGTAGTCTCAAACACTCATATGAATAACAAAATGTGCCCTGAAGGAACTCTGTGGGGTCCCCTTGTCCCATGTGTTTCTTATGTAACAAAGTTAGTACATTTGGAATGTACTAGGAAGTAGATTGTCCCTTTCTAACCACAAGGTATATTGATGTGGGAATAACCTTAGCATACTTAATAGACACTCAGTGAATGAATGAACAATGTTATGTATCTACTGTATCATGTCTGGAAGAAGAGACAAACTTCTTTCCACAAAATTTTTGTCACTCAGTTGTGTCTGATCCCATGGACTGCAGCCCACCAGGCTCCCTTGTCCATGGGATTTTCTGGGCAAGAATACTGGAGTGGGTTGCCATTTCCTCTTCCAGGGGATCTTTCCTATCCAGGGATCGAACCCACATCTCCTGAGTCTCCATCATTGGCAGGTGAATTCCTTATCTCCGAGTCACCAGAGAAGCCCATGTCTGAAACAGGATATGATCTTCTTTCCAAAAAATATAAAAGATGAAAATGAACATAATTTGATATCTATTATAAACCTGGTAAAGTAAAACAATGGATTTTTTTTAAACTCAAAGAGATGCTTTAATTCCTATAAAAATAACTTTGAAAGTGAAGATACTGCGTGGACCCTAGAAAATTACCAGCATCTGTAGCTTTAGTGTATTCAGTTTCATCGCAAGCTAGCTGATCTGCCCTCAGAGAGGATAAAACACACCCTGATGACAGAAAGCTCAATAGTCTGGTTAATCACAGAACACCTTGGAGGTGTTCTAGAACATGAAGCTGGTATGGCAAGTGTAGGGACACCCAGAGGCTGAATCTCAAACTGCCTGCTCTCACCAGTAGGAAAGAGCAAGTAAAGCTGCCATTCCCAAATATGGAAAGAGTGTTTCCTCATTTTTTTTTAAATCTCTTCTGTAAGTTATTTTGCATTCTCATAGTCGTCTATGGACTCTGATTTATTTCTTCAGTTTGGATGATTAGAATTAAAGTAACAATAAAGATGAGATATTTCTCCTGACTTGTCATCATTTTAAAAGTGTTCTATAAAGGCAATCCCTTTAATTTCACTTCATTTTTCTTTCCTGGATTGCATTGTTTGATGATCTTATATTCTAAATATATTGTGAGCCTGAAATTTCTTCTCATCAGCTCAGTAGTAATGTATATCAGTATATATCACTGTAAATAAAATTTAATATTGAATCCTTGGGGTTACACTTATTTAAAGTTGACTTTGTAATTATTCTTCTATAAAATAATTTAATATCAAAAAGAAGTCTAATCAAGTCACATGACTGGTGCATCATATCCCATTTCTAAAAATCTCTCTCCTTCAATTTATCTGTGTAAGAGAAATTTTATAAGTTCTCTGTCCTGCTTTTCATAGATATTACTATCTGTAATAGCTACTTTATGGCAAGATGACAACAACAGTCCATACTAAATGGCAAGTGATTAATAAAAAAAAAATGGGAATAAGTGCCATGTCAGGCATAGGAGAGGTAACTTTGGCAACATATAGTCAACTTATTTGCTTCAATTCAAATGGACCTTTGTCACAGGAAACAATAACTTGCCTACATTTCATTTGAAAGAAATTATAGTTCTTGACTGTTAGAGATGACCAGGGAACTGAACATTCTTCTGCACTCCTTTTTCTCCTAAATGTATCCTAGTAATACGGAAGAACTCTGAACTTAGACTTGGTGACATGGGGTCAAAGTCACAACTGCCACTAATGTGCCATTTACCCCTGGGCAAGGTGGTGGCTCAGACAGTAAAAAATCTGCCTGCAATAAGGGAGACCTGGGTTCGATCCCTGGGTCAGGAAGATTCCCTGGAGAAGGGAATGGCTACCCACTATAGTATTCTTGCCTGGAAAATTCCATGGACACAGGAGCCTGGCAGGCTACAATCCATGGGGTCACAAAGAGTCACATACTACTGAGTAACTAACACTTTCATAAGGTGCTTAAACCAACCTGGACAGTAGTTTCCTATAAAGTAAAATCTAAATAAAATAAGGAGATTGAACCTGAGGATCAGACATAAGGGTGAACCATTCTAGCATTCTTCTAGGGCTGATTATTCTCATCTACAATACTATTTAAATATAATGCCAAAAGATTGCTTTCGAAAAAGGAGACGACTGGTTTTCATTTTTGTGTGTGTTTTTTTTTTCTTCTTTCTTTATATAGATTTGCCAGAGCAAGCCTACAAATCCAAATTGTTTCAGGCAGCATATATAGCTTCTTCAGGTAATATAACTTTTCACCTCAGGCTTCATGGAGGTGCTTTTGAACATTCTAAAAACTCTCCTGGGAAAAGAAAACAGTTTTCTTTATGACCCTGGCTTTGCAAAACATTCATTCGATTATGCTGTAGCAGACAGTACTACATTTTTATCCCCAAATATTGGCAAGATAGTGACTTTTCAACAAGCACTGCCTGAGGGAGAAATACTTGTCATTTTTTTGTTTTCTACCACCTGCCTCACCTCAAAGAATGATGGTTTGTTTCATGCTAGAATTAAACACAATTGATTGAAAGTGCTCCAATTGTCAAGAAGATATTTGCATTTTAATGTCAAATTAAGGCACTATCTTTCCACCTTAAGAATGTACTGAGCATTACATTTTTCTCAAAACTAGGTTTTGTTAAGTAGAGAATATATTTCATTTCTTTCCTCTTCCAAATGGCCCTAGAAAGTAAGTGTTTAGAGGTAAAATATACTCATACCTTATAACAAACAAAATGTAAAAATAAAGGTTTTAAATACATAAACCTAGAAAGACTGCGAAGAGTTATCAGAATGTTTTGTTTTATAATACAAAGTGTCAAGATTCCTTTGAGGTCCATAACTCAGATTCCATAACTTACGAGAGATTTCCCTAAAAGCTCCAGCCAAGACTGACAAGGGCAGGTGAGACAAAAAAATACAAAGTTGGCTAATCCAGTAGACAACAGTGTCAACAAATATTAGCCATAGTACTTGAAAAGCCAGGAAGTGTGTAATGTAGTGAAGCTAAAATTCAATCCAAATACAGCTAAATTACGCTGTGTAGAGCTCAGTTAAGGAAAAATAAACTTTAAATTCTATTATTTCATTAAGTACTCCCTTTTAGTAATAATGACAAATAAAACTATTATCATGAGCATCCTCAATTCTAAAAGAAACTGAGATCACCATTACATGCCAAAGAAGTATTAGGCTTAGCAGAAAGTATAACTTTAATATTCAATAATTCTTGATCCAGATAATATGGAAAAGTATACAGAGTTTTAGTTTCTTTAAAGTGAACCAGGCGTTATTAACTAAAATCAGATCAAAAATGTGTTTGAGAAAATTTTCAATCTGTGATAATCCATGTCAATAATTTTTTAAGTAGACATGGTAATGCTAAGAAAAGAAAGCACATAGCAATGAAGATCTTTAGTGAAGGTTATACCACCTACAGGGAAAACAAACCATGGTAACTTTAGAAGCTCATCAATAATGTTTTGCTGGTTTTTAAACTGAGTTTACAAAGAAGGCAGTGGCACCCCATTCCAGTACTCTTGCTGGAAAATCCCATGGACGGAGGAGCCTGGTAGGCTGCAGTCCATGAGGTCGCTAAGAGTTGGACATGACTGAGTGACTTCACTTTGACTTTTCACTTTCATGCATTGGAGAAGGAAATGGCAACCCACTCCAGTACTCTTGCCTGGAGAATCCCAGGGATGAGGGAGCCTGGTGGGCTGAAATCTATGGGGTCACACAGAGTCGGACATGACTGAAGTAACTTAGCAAAGTGAGTTTAAAATATTTAAAAATAACTTTGGCAATGTGTGTAAACTATTTCAGAAATTATGACTTAAAAACAGGTGATTAAATGTGATTAATGTTTTATCACAGGTGATAGTTTTGCTCACCATGATATGAAATTGATTTCAATAAAATAATGGTGCCCATCAAGATTAAAATGATCTGAACCCTGTATGGTATCCTGACTTTAGTCCTCTGTGAAAAGGATCTTAGGTATTATATTACTATTGACTACAACTACTACTAGTACTAAATTCTTTCTGAGTCTTACTCTGGTCCTTATAGTGTTTAAGTGCTTTGCATATATTTACTCATTTAATTCTCAGGAGCTATTGGAATTATTATCTCACGTTTCATGCATATTTTATAGATGAGGAAACTGAAGCTCCACAAGTGCTCATGGTAGTAAGTGACAGAACTCAGATTTGAAACCAGAACATCTGGCTTGAGATTTACCCACTTTCTTAAGTATCCTTAACTTGGAATCACTCAGATTTCTGCCTGGAATCTTTATCTAAGAGTTACATTCAATGAAAGCATACTTATTTCATATCTAAAGAAAATGCTTTCCACTCATTAACAACAGGATATAAAACCTTAACTATTCGTTTGGAAACCCAGCATCTTGCCTATCACTGGAAATTCCCTGAAGATCTGACCATGTCACTCTCATGCTTGAACATCTTGAATAGGTTTCTAATCTAGAGCCCAAGGCCTCCAATCTCTAAGTGCCTTACACCACACTATCTGAGACCCTCCTTTTTGCTCACTAAAGAATGGCATTCCTTCAGTTTTCAAAAGCAAACTCCTTCAGTCTTCAAGCCTTTTGTACCTGCAGGCTGCTTCACAACTGGTCTTTCAGCTTCAACGTCATGTCCAAGTTGAAGCCTCTCTGGAGTGCTCAGGTAAGTATTTGTTTCACATTGTCAAGGCACAGTAACTTTCCCCTTTATATCATATAATTATAATTGAAATTAATTACTATATAATACTTTTAATGCTGGTCTACTCGGCTAGACAATAACTTATAAGAGATAATACCTGGTTTGTTGAGTGCAGAGTCTCATCTGGAACCATGGCTGAGACATAGGAGATGCACAGGAAATATTTAAGAAATGCAAAAAATTTCAAAATGAAAATCACCTTCAGAAAGTATATTCTATTCTAACCCAATTGTAGCCTAATTAAGGATTGCTTTTTTGTGTTAAAGTAAATGGCTCCAAATCAGTCACCTCTTTACATACCATTGACCTTGAATGTTACAGTGAATCTCCAAATAATCTCAATGACCTTAAGTTTGTGTTTTGATTTGTTCTGCTAGGTGGGAATTGAGCTTTTAACTTTAGCTTTTATGGGAACTAGTAGCAGAATAGCCAGTCCTGTCACTCACAAGGCCATGAGTAATACTTGGTAGCTCACACCTATCTGGGAAGTTTATTAATGACTTCTACTTCCTTGAAACAAATGCATACACATTTTTGTGCCAAGGTGGTAATTCTTACCTGATGGTCTAGATATTATTTCTCAAGCATCTAGGTCAGCAAAGAATCTAAATCTTTGTGGTAATATAATGATTTACTTCCTATGGATGGAGAAACTACCCAGACACAAGCTTCAAGTAAGATGTTACTTTCTGGTAGAGAGGCCACAGAATTGGTCCTTCCATCTCTAATTTCCATGACTTTCTGCCCAGTTAGCTAGAATTCAGTTTAGAATAATGCCATAATTAAAGGCTTACAAATGTGTTGGGTGTTTTGAGGAACTGAGATAGTAGTTTATCAGACTTATAAACCATTTCTTGCAAATGGTCTAAATTCATGACTTCATTTTCCAGACTTTTAACACCCCCCAACGTCGGACACAATTGAGCGACTTCACTTTCACTTTTCATTTCATGCATTGGAGAAGGAAATGGCAACCCACTCCAGTGTTCTTGCCTGGAGAATCCTAGGGACGGGGGAGCCTGGTGGGCTGCCGTCTCTGGGGTCGCACAGAGTCGGACACGACTGAAGCGACAGCAGCAGCAGCAGCAACACACACGCGCGCACACACACACACACACACACACACACACACCAGGTTGAAGCATTATCCTCTAGGTGCAATTGGAAAACTAAAGCATGAAATAAGGACCATACCCCTCCATTTTACTATTCTGAAGTGAAGTGAAGTCACTCAGTCGTGTCTGACTCTTTGTGACCCTGTGGACTGTAGCCCACCAGGCTCCTCGATCCATGGGATTCTCCAGGCAAGAGTACTGGAGTGGGTTGCCATTTCCTTCTCTAGGGGATCTTTTACTATTCTATATATGTTCAAATCAGAAACACTGTTTCCAAGTTCTAACTGCTTTTGCTTGTCAAGTTCTTTGCTGATTGCTACATTTTTGAAAAGCCACTAATCTATTCATTTCATTCTATTTACTCCCCTATGAAAGTAACAATCAATCAATCAGTTTAATAATTACAACAGTTCATTAATGTTTTATTTGAACAACAACAACAACAAAAAAAAACTGAGGCACCACATTTAAGAACAAAATTACTTAAAGTTTTCTCAAGCATCCTTTAGTAATAACACCATAGAAAATAAAATGTGAAAGTGTTTGCAAATCATCAAGTTTATTCATCCAGAGCAAACCACTCACATCCTTGGTGATGATGGAGAGACATCAGGGGGACAAAATGAATGAAGGGAACAGTGTGGAAGCAAGCAAACACATTTACAAAGTGACTGCAAAGCAAGATAAAGATCTAATACGTTCTGTTTTGTAGAAAAATCAAACACATTCTCTGTCCTCCAGGGTAATCAATTAAGTGAAAGCAGTACACCTTACATTGTTCACTTCTGTTAGAGAGCAAACCATTCCTTACTAAGGAAACTTCTCTTTCTTTCAAAAACTTGGCCACTTGAAGTATAAGGAAATAAATAGCTGGATTCATTTAAAAAAAAAAAAAAAAGACTTGTAAGATGTTAGAGAAAGCCATATGATTCAGAACCTTCAGGTGGAGACCAGGCTTGTACAATGTATGCAGTTGCCTTGCTCTTGGCACAGTTATAAACAGCCATTTCTGTAAGTATTTATAATACACCTTATTTTTATCTGAAGAGAGCCCTCTGAGCAGTGGCAACAGATACATGCCTCCAGTGCATTCAGAAACATTATTTGGTGACCCCAGGGGAGGATGTAGAGATAAATACCACACACCCTCTTACCCTGCAAGAGTTTGCAATCTATAGACTTGGAGAAGCAATCAGGGTGGAACAGAGAAGCACAGAGTTCAGAGGAAGTCTAGGTGATTCTGGGAGGGCAGCCAATGAAACCTGAGACATTTTTAAGGATGAAGCAGTACCCCCAGCAAGGTTTTAAAACCTGGAAAGGATCTGACCTGAAGATAAATATTTGGAAGGTGGAGTTGGAATATAAAAGAAGGCAGCAAAATTAATTTTTCTGAATTTTCACTATTCTGATTTTCAGGCTTCCAAGCGCTTTGGGATTATCCACTCAAGTAATTTGCCAAGCCTAAGGCTTATTATAGGCTTTGTACTTTATCCAGTGTGACCATTTCTCTCTGTGTAGATCTTGTGGAGTCCTCAACTTTAGCCTGGTGACAGTCTCACATGGTCTATTTAAAAGTAATCAAGCCATTCCCAAAACATCTGATGTTGCCCTTTGAGAGGGTAATGGTTTTCCTTTTAATTCTAACTCCATCAATAAAGTGACACTAATCCAGACTGATTTGAGTAAACAGGGCATATTCCCCATTGTCTCTGTGATCTGAGAAAGAATGAACTTGAGAAAGATCACTGCCTGGATTGGAAATGGCCCCTTTGGGTGTTTTGCGCAAGCTTAAAAGGAAAAAGAAAATGCCTGTACAGAGTTCTTTCCAAGGCAAGCTCACTTTGGGGGTGGTAATGCTCATAGGGGTATTATACTAAACTGCACCTATTAGTGGCTTTAGCAGCAATAAGAAAGTAGAACTATTTCTTTTGTAGTGTTTCCAGAAATGCTGACGAAAGTGTTTCATAAATTTCCGCCCCTGGCAAAACAGCACAGCTTGACTCAAAATTCCCTCTTTCAGCTTTTACATGAAAAAAAAAATTTTTTTTTAGTCCCATATAAGAAACACGGACAAGATGCAATTCATATCACCATTTTTGCATATCAGTTTATACTTTGCACATATCCACTGACATTCCAAAAATGTTTTATTGTTGCTAGTTATTCCCTTACCTAGAAGCACCATGTGCTTTATCTTAACTCCAGCAACTGAATTTTAAATTGACAGGTAAATATTATCTGGGAAAGCTATCTCAAAATTTACAGAACAGCTTAGTTTTCCTTTGTCTTTGAAAAGAGACTGAAACTGAATAAAGTTAGTCATTATTTCAAACATGAAATAAATTTGGAATTAAGAACTAGGTTTTTGGGGCGAGGCAGAAAATGGAAAGGAATGCGTTGAGTAGGGGATAGGGGTGCTATATATCAGACCAAAAAAAAAAAAAAAAGCAAATATGGGGAAATTTAAAGTACTGTTTCTGAAAAGATTTTTACAGACACTTCAGGTAACTACTGTTTTCTGCAAAGGAGGTTGTATACCAACATGGTCATATGTGGAACTTCACTGTTTCCCCTAATGTTTGCAGAGGTAAAGGGAGAACAAACCACATTTCAACATCAAATATTTTCAAAATTCACTTTACATCAGTAGAGGATTAGGTTTGTAAGGACAAGAAAGGAATGAGATACAAGCTTGGCCATCCCCCCATTTATCATAGAGCCTCAGTCACCCTCTTAGCGACTCTCTTTGTCCTTTAATCAAGTCACTGAGTTTCCTCCCCCAAGTACCTGCCCTTGCCTACCCCACCATCATCTCTTTAATTGCCTAGGTTTTCATCTTGAGTGAGATGGAAATGATGCAGGAGATTGTGGAAGGAGATGATATGAACAGAAAGAAAGACATCTGCCCCAATATTTCTGTTCAGATCCTAAATAAAAATGTATATCCTTGTCCAAAGTGAAATCTGAAAATTTTATTTCCATGTTTTTTAAGTTTGTAATACCAAGAGCTTGATTTTATTATTGTAATTGTTTTTGGTTAAACTAGGGTGTTGTTTCTTAAAAGATATATTCATATTTGCTTCTGCTCTATTATTTCCCAATTGGGATTCTCACCTTGAACAAAAGTCATATTGTGTCACATTTAGCGCCATGATCTCTATCTTCTTTTAGAGCAGTGACCAGAGAGAAGAGTTTTCTCATTCTAAAATGACTATTTAACAAATAAAGTTGACCCTAATTAACATAGAAAATCAGTCTAGAGTTTGTTCCTAGTTTTGATTAATTTAAGAATGCAATTACCAACTCCCTATAAGGGTTAAAAACCTTATCTATCTCTATAGTGGTCTAAGGAATGGGAACAGGAAACAACTTCACGCAAATCAAGCAATCATTTGGACTAGTTTTTCTTCCTCCTTGCAGGATGACATCTATCACTCCTAGAGCATGCAGACAAAGTTTGGATCTCAAATTCTGATCATGGCCCATGCTTTCAGAATATACATGGGTTCTAGCTCTTAGTGAGATAAAAGCCCTTGTCATCCTTTTTTTTTTTTTTTTTTTTTTTTGCTATTTCTTATACAAGTGTTCCATTTTGACATACAGATTAAACACAGGTCAGTTTAAAATCAACATTCTCTTTTCAAGTCAATATAGCATGCTCTTTCATTTGGTCCTATGCAGTTGTTCTTTGTACTTTTATTAATCTTCTACCTTCTACCTAGAATGATCTTCTGTCTTCCCCCTGTGGCTTAATTCTAGTTCTCAAACTATGTGAAATATTACCCTTGTCAAGAACAGATTGACCCACTTCACTGTCTTTGAGAAACCTTGGTGTCTCTTACGACATTCTGCTTTAAACCAGAGTCACCTATGAATGAATACTTTATGTACACACTAGGATTGTGACTTCTCATAAGCCAAGGGCTATAACTGCTCTCCTTTTCGTGCCTAGCACAAGCACCAGGACTATACTTAACTAATTCTCAGTAAGTTGGGTTGTAAGAAAATGCTTCTTTTCCTAAGGGAAATAATTTAATTGATCTGTGGCTGGGATATCAAAGCTACTGTATTTATAGACAAATATATACCACTGTTTTTTTGGGGGGCAGGGGGTAGGGAGGGGGGAATAATAAAATAAATGGTGTGTGTGTGAAAGTCACTCAGTCATGTCCGACTCTTTGTGACCCCATGGAGTATACAGTCCATGGAATTCTCTAGGTCAGAATATTGGGGTGGATAGCCTTTCCCTTCTCCAGGTGGTCTTCCCAACCCAGGAATCAAACCCAGGTCTCCTGCATTGCAGTTGGATTCTTTACCAGATGAGACACAAGGGAAACCCAACAAAATAAACAGTGGGTCTTTGTTTATAGGATGGTCATATACTTTATCCTCAAAGAAGAACACTTTTGGAAAGTAAAAGTGATGCTATTGATAAGTGCATTTGAATAGCAGGAGTAAATAGGGACATACCAAGACCACTAGTTCCCAACTTATCTATGGCAGGAACCATAGCTATGAAAGAGAGCTATGGGTAGAGAAACACAAGTTGCATGAGACTTTAGAAACAATTCATTTCTACTCTTCCAAAGGTTCCAGAGAGGCAGTGTATATCCTTGAAAATCAAGCACCCGATGTGCAATTCAGAGAAATGCATTTTTATCTTTCTAGGCAGCCTTCAACAAAGCCCTATATCGCCCCCAAGAGCACTCTAATACAGCCCTAATTATACCATTCCTCTGTTTAAAATTCTTCCACGGCTTATCATAGCCACTATATTAAATGTGTTAGGGCACTCCATGAGCCACTCTATCTTATATTTCTATCTTTATTTTCTAATTATTTCATACTTTCAGTTCATCGAAACTATCTGACATTTGAGGACCCCAGTATGCACCTGCTTCTGTGTCTCTGCTGATGCTTGTTTCTGCACCTGAAATCATCCTTCCCTCTTTCATTTCTAAAACTTTAGAAAGTTCTCTACTCATCCTTCCAAGTGAATCTGCATCACACACATATATACATAGACTCGCAAGGTCGTCTTGCTTCAGAGTACTCTCTTTCTCTTTGATACTTCATATTATCTTGCTCACACTTCATATGTGACACTCAAGGTCTCTCCTATATTAATTATAACTGTATATTTTAATTCTCCCTATGAACTGTTACTAATGAGTGTAGGAACTGTTTCATATTCATTTTTATATCCTATGTACCATCTTATATGTAACTGATGCTCAGTAAATATTTATTTACACAGAGTAAGTCAGTAATCCTTTTTATAACTTCAGTTTCTCCTCTTCAATACCACTCCTCATGAATATTGACACATTTCAACTTTATTAAATAGTGTAAGTAAAAATTACCAAATGTTGATAGAGAGAACACCTTAATAAGCCACAGGCCCCTATTTTCTTGTGCCTCCAACCTGTGTCCTGAAGAGAAGATCCGGAATAAGAATTATAGCTTAACTTTTAGATCAACTGTTTCACCTTGACATTTCAATCCATTCTTTTCCAGAACTAAAATCTGCTACCCTACTGGATAGCCTTCACAGGCAACTCCTTCCCTAAATTGGCCCTGGACAATAAGACTGTACCAGCCATCTGATTTTTCGCTCGTCATATATTCAAAAGACAATTCTGAGTTCACTGAGATTTGGAAAAACTTCCATTTTCAAAACAGTAAGACTTTTATGGAAATAACCAAGTTATTTTTCACTGATGTGTCTTTTGGGTGTCTGTGTTCACTCTTCCTTACTTACTGATATAAAACAATTAATGTTTAAAGGAGTAACATTTAAAACTCGATATGGGAAAAGTTTAATTTCCCACTATTACTATAAAGGAAGGATTTTTACCCATCTGCCTCTAACTCACCAGCACAGATCCTTACCAAAGCAATTATGTGCTCCTCAAAGAAAGGTTGGGTACATTTGTGGTAACAGAATTCTCAACTGTCTGGCCTATGTCTTTCCTTGATCAACATAAAGTCTCATGACCTCAAATACATATTCCCTTAACATGAAGAATATAGAATCTAAATTCTATATGTGCTTATTTTCTAAACAAATTTCAGCAAACTTTGTATTCAGAAAATATATATTGTATGATGAAAGAGCAACCAATATTTTTTTGATTGTTTCAGTTAACCATCCATTCATTGATATTTCCTACTGTCTCTCCACACCCCCTATTGAGGATCATTGCTCTTCTAGAAAACAAACCAAACCAAACATGCTTTTACCTTATCAAGGTAAAGAATAAGTGATTTATTATCACCACTCATTTTTCCAATAGCAGTGAAGGAAAATACGATCTACAATCTGTGATCTCTCTCTCCCAGTCCCCTCTGGGCTTGAGGGCAACCAATTGTAAAACAAGTAGTGCAATCGAAGACCACAACATGGAGTGAGGAACGGCAACCAGCCTGACACCTGAATTAAGTCTGCAGCTTCTGCTTCTTACCTCTGTGATTTTACCTGTGGTGCTAAAAATTGCAGAGGTACAACACTGGAAATTTAAAAAGAATTCATGTATTCACTTCAAAGATAAAAACCACTCCCATAGGGAAAAATCTGCTTCAGTCTTTGGAAATGGTATTGGGGCAGGAAAGACTATTTTCCTTGCCAATATGCACCCAGAGGTCCATTAATTGGCAATGACCTGAACTTATTCAGGTCATTGAAGGTTCATACTGCTGCTTCAGCACTTTTCTTCCTACTCTCAACTAGATTTACATACCAGTTCTTTCTGGAAACTTTTTAGAGCGGTTACCATGAATCAGAATAGTCCTTTTTAGAGTGTACTCTCTCCTTTTTAGTATCAAAGAAAAAAAGGTTTAGTAAAAGGAACTCATTTTCACAGCTATAGCTCTCTCAGAAAGAAAAGTCATTAACCTCAATCTGTAAAGTGAGGTGATTCAATATATGAGCCTTGAAGTCTTGAATGTTGTAACCCATTCATCAAAGTACATTTTCGTCTTCATACACAAGCCCAGATAGGGATTTTTAAATAAAATATCATCTTTCTAGGAGGAGTTTGAAAGTTTTCAAAGTCTCTCTCTGTGTATTTCTGTGTCTCTCTCTCACACACACTAACACACACTGGACCCAGGTTTTTTGGTAAGAAAATGGAACTCCAACTTAATCTGTGAAGAATTTCCTTTCTTTAATGCCTTGCTCTCCAAGCTTTAGACCAGTTCTGGAGGCTGTGTCATTCCACCCTGGCGCACTGGAAAGGTACTTGCTCGAGGCCTCTTCATTGTAACCCAAGGGTGGAACCTTAAGCCAAGCCTGTTGTATCCAACTTGCTTTCCCCTCCCTTCCGGACCCTTTCCTGTTCAATAACAGCTTCCCCAAATTCCTCTCTGCTTGAGGGCAAAGAACTGGAAAGTTAGAGGAAAGAGGAGGAACAGCTTGCTTATATTGTTTTTGAGTTACCAATCCACGGAAGTTGCTGGCAAGTTAAATGGAAACATTATTTGAAGTCAGAGAAAGGGTTGCGATTTTCAAATAATTTTCACCCTCACGGGAAGTGGCATGCCTTTTTAGTCTTAATCTAACAATTTAAAAACAATTCTTATATGATAATCATAAATGGCTGATTCTGTATTGACGGTTATTCATGAATGTTATCAGAAGGTGAATGCTGAGACGTTATAAATTTGGAATGAAATGTCTACGTTCTCAGGGCCATGTGGTCCCAGGCGTTTCGTATACCTCCTTGTAGAGCTGCATTTCTACAAAGGGCTAGTTATTCAACCCTGTGCAGAAAAGAAAGCTGTTCTTAAGCAACAGAACGGAAATGAAGCCACGGAGATAACACGTATTATACATACTAGCGGAAGGATATAAAAATCATGACAAAATACAGGAAAAGACTCAGGACAGTAGAGAAATGCCGCCATATTTTTTTCATCGGTAACTTCTGTGTATATTAGCAGCATTTCAAAAGAAAACAGACAGTTGCTGCCTCTTCAGCATCTGACCACATATCCCCTAAAGTTTTGAAAAATGCAGACTCGTGTAAAGGTATTTTCTTTCACCGTGAGGACGCCATACTCTCACATACAGCATGACTCCTTTACCTCCATAAAAGGCAGTCATTCGTACAAATACTTTCTCAACACAGTGTTCATGCAGTTTTTTTTTTCTTTAATGAGAAATAATCAGTTCTTTCCACTTCACATCAACTTTATACTTTTCTTAGAGATACTTCAAAGTCAACTTTTGTTTCTAACCTTTTTTATTTACACACACAGGAATCCTAACCTGATTATAAATGCGCGCCAAATTTTTCACGAACACAAAGTCAGATATGATATGACTGACAGATTTTTCCTTTTTTTTTTATGATCAAAACAGGACAACATGGGATCAAATAGAAACAAGATAATCATAAGTGTTACTTCCATTTTTTGTAATTGCTTAGTAACATTTTAAGCTGACTTTCAATATTAAAGCAAAACAAGAAACTCAAGTTTCTCCACCGAGGACAAGCAAGCCTACTTGAATGTTTTAAAGGAAAATAGGCACTTCCTTTTCCTTCTTTAGATAACTCGATATTTCCCCTGCTATATTTACACAGTTCAGGTGTCTAGACAATAGCATGGTCAATATGAAAGCACTGGCCCGGCTTTGTTGCCCAGTGTGGAGGCTTCCCTTGTGCCTTCTGCCCAGAGTACTATGCATTTTGTTCTGATTTTTAAGGAGCTCTATTTGAATACTCCAGTCTACTTTTCTAAGCATTCACCTGCAAGCATTTTTATCCAAAACACTGAACTCACTCTCTTCACACTGCACTCCCCCCCTCCCCAGTCTGATTAGTGTCAACACAGCTGCCCTATTCTGAGGAATGTAAACTAATATTGTTGTTAGACCTCCCTCAACCTTAGGAAACTTCCTCAAAGCCTTATAGTCTCTTCAGGATTTTTTTAATTCAGAGATTTAAATCCCGGAGACAAATGTGTTGAAGACAGATCAGGGCGGCAAACATTAATTCCTTAAATAAAATCCTATGTGCTATAGTATACATTTACATGTATGCATACATAAATATTTAATTATGCATCACTCCATAATAACTGATTATACTGTGAAAGTTGAAGTCAAATCACCAGACAATAGGGACATGAATGAAGTCCCCTCAGGATTTAGGTGGGTCTCTGGATTGACAGACTTCAAAACGGAGATGGCTTAAAAAAAAAAAAAACAAAAAAACAAAAAAAAACACCTCAACTGATTACTTTAAAAAAAAAAGAAAAAACACTTAATTTGCTTTTAGGATGAAGTCTGGAGATAAAACTGAGAACTTAACAGAGTTGAGACACAATCAACAAATTTGTCTTACTGGTAAGTGAAAAGCCAACAGAGGAGTCATTTCAGTGAGTCTGGCAGAATATGATCTGCTCTCTCAGTCTGTTCTCATACAGAGTGATTTTCTAAATTCCTGAATATTGAGCTTCTTCAAATACATAACATCTCCCCAGAAATTTTTCTTCTCCCTTTTCTCCTACTGTTTCATCTTTTATTTTAAAAACACTCTTACAGTCACCACAGAAAACATTAACCAAGAAAAAGAGATTCCTATACACAGTTTGCAAAAACATTACATTGGGTGACCAAGAACCACAAATATGTAAGCTTTTATTTTAAAAAGAGAAATAAAAATAGCATCTCTAAATGGAGTGCTAAAATCTAAAAGCCTTACCTCACTAAATTGAGTCTGGGCATTGTTTTCCAGGTACAACATGTTAGCTGTAAGATTGATCAATCCCGCTGTCCTCTCTTCTGGCTCCAGGATTTTGCCAACCCCCCCACCCCCTCTGAGACCCTTACAGTAGAAATCTACTAGGAAGATAACAGAACTCAAGTCCTTCTCTCTCTTTCTCTCTCTGTACATAATTTTAGGTTCCCTCATATATACCCAACTATAGGCATGAGGGGGCGGGACTCTTCTCTTTACCTGTCCAATCCATCAACTTCCACCTGGACTCCTCCACTCCAATGGAGTGAGGCCTCTCCCATCTCATTAAGTAGTTAGAATTCCTTATCACCAATCTTTAAAAGAAAAGGAAAGAGAGAGAGAAAAAAAGAACACTGGAGAGAGACAGGTAAAACTTTCCCTTGTCTCTTTCATAAGAAAACACACTCTTTCCTGAAAACAAAATCTCCCCAAACAAACCACAGATCGTACCACCACCAGGACTTAAAGAAGGCACTTCAGAAAGTTACTTTACACTTTGCAATGAAAAGTAAAGCTTCAGGAAAAAGCTTTCAGAAGTTGTTTTTTTGTTTTGGGTTTTAAAACCTAGATGTGGATTTTCAAGAATGATTACACAGTTAGAAATTTGGGGAAACTACCCAAATCAATGCATATGTATACTTAATATAAAAATTTAAAAATCCACTGCCTGATAGGTGAAGGATTTCCCACTTCTCCCTAGAGAAATATCAGTGGTTTCAAATGAATCTATGCCAACATACACCACTTGATTGTTCAAAGCATGTTTCAATAACAATTTAAATCATTGGCTCCGTTAACTTGTAAAAACAAACAAACATCCATGTTATGTACAGGAAATAGAGAAGCCGGGAAAAGTGCCCATTTTTTTTTTTTAAAGCCCTTAAAAAATGCTTTTTTTCTACCATTATTTCTTGAAATATAGAATCAGTATGATAGCTTATCTATTTGAATATTTATTTTCTCTACCATATCTAGTTGTATTAATGCTCAAAGATAGTAATTTTATAAACAGATAATTAACTACTATTAACAAGAATAAATCTTCAGGTCTGAAAGACAAGTCAGATTTTGCTTTAAAAATATATTTACTTAAATACACAACATTCATGTAGAATTAGGTTTTGCTTGCTATGGATTCAGTAAAGATGAAATGCATCCTGATGGCTACTGTGGGATCCACTAACATATGCTCATTGCTGTGGAGTATAATTTAGTTACTTATATCTAAACATCACTTCTCACCTCACACTCGGGAATCCAAATTACCTCTTTCCTGCCTAAAAGTTACAACTGGACAAGATATCTATAAGTGAATATTTAGATTACTTCCAAAATTTAGAAGGAGATTAGAAGAAAACTAGAAACCAGAATAGATTAGCATATAAACCTTTAAAATACCCTGTGCAAATGCATTCATGACCTTGGAGTTGCCTCCCCTTTACTTCACTTTTTGCCTCCATAAAATGCATGCACATAAGGATAATATGACCATGAGGTGATATTTATCTTAAGTCCCTAAGTTATTGGTAAGATGTTTCACTTTTTGCAAAAAATTTTCAGTAATACCATTTTATTTCAACTGTGCAAGGATATGACAACACTAATTCTATAAATTTATATCAGACAAAATGTTGATTTCTTCACTGAAATACTGGGAAGGTTATCTCTTACTATCTGTAATTAACCAAAGAAGCATTGGCTACAAGACAAAAACAAAAACCAAAAGAAAAAAAAAAAGAAATTATTTGTAAAATGCAATTCATTATTTATACTATGTATTTAAATTATATACCCACTGACAGCTTCCAGGTCAGTAGTAGAAAGCAGATAGTTGTTTCCTGAAAACTGTGCTCTATTCCAGTGGTTCAAAAACTTGGATGATCCTGAGAATTATCCAGGGTGCTTTTTAAAAACAGAGTTCTTGATCTGATCCCAGATCTTTATACCCTAGTAGGAAGTTCTGAATGAGGCAAGTTTGGAAATTAATCTGGAGTAAATGCATTAGCACAACTGCCCAGAAAGTCATTATTGGATTTTTTACATGAATAGGGTAGTGTAAGCATTTGAACCCCTAAATCCAGGGTTCACATTATCAGATGCTGATGATATTCAACTAAATGTAAACAAATTTCATCTCGCAAAGTCAAAAGCTTCCCAGCAGTATTTGATGGATGAAAAAGATCAAATTCCTTCTCTCTGCCACCTTAGCCTTCAGTGTATGCCGGTTAGACTATGATCTCTATCTAAGGTATCGACCAAGTCTAAAACATGTATATTTTACATATAAGATACAATAAATCTGCTAAGGTTACGTGTGTGTTTTGGGTACTTGAGGGGAAGGAGCACTGGACGAGGGGTTAAAGGAGTAAGTATGATATACAAGAACCATTTCCAACTCTGTGCCCTTGGGGCAGGTTACTTAACCACTCTGGATTCACGTTCCTCATTTGTGAAATGAGAGGCAGAACTAAATGATTTCTAAAAACCATTATAAAGATAAGAGTTTTTGTCCAGAATTTGTGGAAGTGATTTAAAGGATTATTCACATTTCTCATATTTTACTGGGGTATTTGTACCTCAGTTTGCTCATCTTCAAACTGTACAATGAAGCAGATGAGTTGCACAGATACTAAGATGCTTAAATGACATAAAGAAAAAGTCACAATGTATTGAGGGGAAAATTCATGGTTTTTGCTTTAGGGTATAATAGCTCCTGGGCTTCCTTGGTGGTTCAGATGCTAAATAACCTGCCTGCAATGCAGACGATGCGGGTTCAATCCCTGGGTCAGGAATATCCCCTGGAGAAGGCCATGGCTACCCACTCCAGTATTCTTGCCTGGAGAATTCCATGGACTGAGGAGCCTGGTGAGCTACAGACCATGGGGTTGCAGAGTCAGACATGACTGACCATTTAACACACTTCATAGTAGCTACCAATCCATTTAAATTTGAACTTAGCACACACATTTCCTTAAAAGAGTGAATGAAAGTACCTCTGATTACATTTGATTTCAGAATTAGTGTGAATACTTGATGTAAACATCATGCATTTATTTAAGCAGAAGGTTACAGAGAAGCAACCATTTTCTGTATTCACCATGCAGCAATGTTTACCTTTGACCCCAAAGGTTTATTAATGTGTATTAATTTTCCTAATAACCTAGTGATGTAGGTAAGTATTATTATCACCATTGTGCAGATAAATAAACTCAAAGATTTTAAGTAGGTTTCCTAAGTCTTCAGGAGTCAGAACAACTTTATTTAACTTTACTTACAGGTCATAATTTCTCATTCTCAGCAGTTCCCTCAAATTCTTCACAGATTCATGGCCTCAGACTCAGGGCTCAGCACTATCTCTTGAATGAAATTGTCACTGCTGTAAATCTAGTACATTGGGAGCAGAAGTCATTCAAGATGTACGATTAACACACACGCTTTCTTGAAAGAAGTGTGTTACATTTTTGTTGAATATCCTTCTTTACAGATACTCATGTAAGAACTCTTTATATGTAAAAATATTAACCTTATAATAATTGCAGCAAATAATTTTCTGCTATGTGCCTGGCTGTATGTGTTTCTGGTGTTTCAAACTCATATATGGATTTATGGTTTGTTCTTTGGTGTAGAAGATTTCTATTTTCCATAACTAAATTCATCATTTTTCTGTTATGATTTGTTACTTTTCAAAGAGAGTTTGAAAGGTCTTTGCCAGTCCAACATTATAAAATCCTTTGGCCATATTATAGTTTCATATTATTATGGGGCTTTTAATTTTTCATATTCAAATCACTTAATGCTCTAGAATTTTTATTGAATTTGTATTATGAGAAATAAGTGAATATTCACTCCTCCCCCAAATATATAACTTATTTCATCATTTTATTGAATAATTTTTGTCTCTAATTTGACATGCAATCTTTATAACATACCAAATGTCAGTGGCTCCATTTACATCTCTAAGTGGGAAAGTTAGGCAAGTACATAAATGCTTGGTACACATAAAAATGGCAGAAAGTGAAGAGGAACTAAAAAGCCTTTTGATGAAAGTGAAAGAGGAGTGAAAAAGTTGGCTTAAAGCTCAACATTCAGAAAACTAAGATCATGGCATCTAGCCCCATCACTTCATGGGAAATAGATGGGGAAACAGTGGAAACAGTGTCAGACTTTATTTTTTGGGCTTCAAAATCACCGCAGATGGTGATTGCAGCCATGAAATTAAAAGACACTTACTCCTTGGAAGGAAAGCTATGACCAACCTAGATAACATATTCCAAAGCAGAGACATTACTTTGCCAACAAAGGTCCATCTAGTCAAGGCTATGGTTTTTCCAGTAGTCAGGTAGGGATGTGAGAGCTGGACTGTGAAGAAAGCTGAGCACTGAAGAATTGATGCTTTTGAACTGTGGTGTTGGAAAAGACTCTTGAGTGTCCCTTGGACTGCAAAGAGATCCAACCAGTCCATTCTGAAGGAGATCAGTCCTGGATGTTCTTTGGAAGGAATGATGCTAAAGCTGAAACTCCAGTACTTTGGCCACCTCACACGAAGAGTTGACTCATTGGAAAAGACTCTTATGCTGGGAGGGATTGGGAGCAGGAGGAGAAGGGGACGACAGAGGATGAGATGGCTGGATGGCATCACCAACTCAATGGACGTGAGTTTGAGTGAACTCCAGGAGATGGTGATGGACAGGGAGGCCTGGGGTGCTGCAATTCATGGGGCTGCAAATAGTCAGACACGACTGAGTGACTGAACTGAACCGAACACATAAAATACTAGTTGAATTTCTTAATCCATATTATGTAAAGTTGGGTAGGGAACAACATGGCCTCTATAAAGTTCTAGAAAGTAAAAAATGGAAGCAATTTAGTCTCTC
This sequence comes from Capra hircus, assembly GCF_001704415.2. Taxonomy (NCBI): domain Eukaryota; kingdom Metazoa; phylum Chordata; class Mammalia; order Artiodactyla; family Bovidae; genus Capra; species Capra hircus. Next base: position 77,276,612 of record NC_030808.1, read on the forward strand.
AGATCTATGTCTGCCCCCTATGGTTTGAGGTAGGTAAGGAAAATAAGGAAATATTTAGGTTTCATGCAGTCATAAAAATGGAGATAAAAGTTTTAGTTGGTTCCCCTCATGAAGACTTTAAGTCTATTGAATTGAGAAAACATTAAAGTTAGAAGAGGCTTCACTGTATCTGGTAGGATACTGGTGACTTGCTTTTATATTAGCAGTTGAAACTCCAAGAAAGAACATGTGCTTGACTAGAGATGTATCAACCCTCTATGGTTTAACCAAAAATTTAACCAAATCTATCAATGTCTCCACATTCTCTCCTCCCTACAGAGGGCTCTCACCATCATTTTTATCTTTCCTAAAGAACAACTATGATTGTGTTATTCCTCAGGATGCATCATTGCCAATGGAATAAGCTGTTTTCATAGGCACTCAAAATCCTTCACAGGTTGATTTCAAGCTGCCCTCTCAGTTTCATATTCCTATATTCCACTCTGCTTGCTACATGCTGGCCCCAGCTGAACATTTTGCCCCTCTGCTCAACCTGGTCCCTCAGTTTGGAATGCCTTCGCCCCATTTACCGGTAAATGAAAACACTTTCAAATTCCTTAAATGAAACTGAGTTCTCCAATTTCCTAGTTGAAGTTAAATCTTTTCTTATTTTATGTGAATATATAGTTTACAATGCAAAAATTGTATACTTGTCAACTCCTCTTTGAAGCTATGAACATTTGAGGTCAGAGTACATTTCAGTTCATCATATCACATTTAGTGTCTAAAAGCTTGATGAATATAAGTTCAATCAAACGATTTAACGCTAAACTAGAAAGTTGAAAAGGGATTATTTACCCAAAGTATTTATTATGACACGAATGCCTTTCCTATAGGAATCAATGCATAGCACCTAATTACAATAGGAGAGAAAGAAAAATGATGCTTTCAACTCAAGGACTGTTCCCCAAAACTTCAATAATTATTTGTCAAGAAGCAAAATTGTCAGCATGATAAATCTACAACAGTCAAAAAATATTGGGATTTTATAGAGCATGAATGAAAGCTAAGAAATGTTGGGACTTTCCAAGCTGCTCCAGAACAAAATCAATGAAATCATTTTAATACCAGCCACCATAAAGTCAAAGGATGATCAGCAGGACACACTAACTTTCACAGCTCTAACCTTTCCCCGGTTAAGTGATTTCCTTCCTTTCCTACTCCAGACAGGTAAGAATGAGCCTTGGAGAAGCTACTGAAAGCACTAAATCAATTTACCAAATCAGTTTTCTCTGAAGGCTAAAGCTAAATTCCAAACTAAGATAAAAGGTCACCTCCAGTTTAGAGTCACTAGTGAGACTCTGAAAGATAAGCAACACTTATAGGCACAGAGGAGAAAATAAACTGTGTCCTATATCTTAAAGATTTATTTCTTTATTTTTGTAAACCTTCAAGTAGAAGGTAAAATGGTAGACAACATTTAGTTTCTCTCTCTTTGTGGGTCAGGTATTTTTCAGAGCACTTTATATATATATATCAAAATTCAATTAATGTTCATAAAAACTTATGTATGTACTGTTATTATTTTTATCTTACAGAGGAAGATGAAGACAGTGGTAGTGGTGGTTTAGTCACTAAGTCCTCTCTGACTCTTGTAACGCCTGGACTGTAGCCTGCCAGGCTCCTCTCTCCATGGGATTCTCCAGGCAAGAATATTGGAGTAGGTTGCCATTTCCTTCTCCAGGGGATGCTCTCAACCCAAGAATCAAGCCTGGGTCTCCTGCATTGCAGGCAGACTCTTTACTGACTGGCTTATGAGGTAAGCCCTGAAGACACTGATATATAAAGAAATACTAAATGGGGAAATCAAGATCTGAAGGGATTCAAAACAGTCCAAGGAAATAGTATCCATATGCAAAAGAATATGGCTTCCCTTGTAGCTCCGTTGGTAAACAATCTGCCTGCAATTCAGGAGACCAGGGTTTGGTTCCTGGGTTGGGAAGATCCTCTGGAGAAGGAAATGGCAACCCACTCCAGTATTCTTGCCTGGAGAATCCCATGGACAGAGGAGCCTGGCAAGGTACAGTCCATGGGGTGACAAGAGTCAGACACAACTTAGTGACTAAGCCACCATGTGCAAAATGATAAGATCATCTTAATATAATCTTTAATTTGCATTTAAAAATTTTAGATTATAAAAAGTGTGATATTTTGAGCCCAAAACTGAAAAACAAAAATAAAAAATAAATGTTATCATAATTACTGTTAGAAGTTTCCTTTGTCTTTTTCTTATGTTTAAGTATATATTCTGTCTGCAAAATTAGATTATATATATATATATATATACACACACACATAAATGTTATCTTCATATTATAAGCTTTTTCCCATGTTGCTGCTGCTGCTAAGTCGCTTCAGTTCTGTCCGACTCTGTGCGACTCCATAGACAGCAGCCCACCAGACTCCCCCATCCCTGGGATTCTCCAGGCAAGAACACTGGAGTGGGTTGCCATTTCCTTCTCCAATGCATAAAAGTGAAAGTGATATGTATAGAATCAAGTTATTTTCCAAAGGGCTGAATCAAATTGTATTTGTATGAGGTTAAGAACCACAGTATTAGAGTCATCTTTTCCAACTTTATAAATGAAAAAAATATTTTCTTACTTTAATATGAATCCCCTTGGTTGTGAGAAAAATTAAATGTATTTCAATATGTTTATTAGCCCTATGCATTTCTTCTTTACATGATCTATTAATGTCCTTTGCTTTCCCCTCTAATCTCTACCTCATTGAAGTAGTAACACTTTCTTTATCAATAAAGATATTAGCCCTTTGACATATTTGTCATATATTTTTCAAGCTTCTTTGCTTTTTAGTATTACATGTATTGAAATAGAAACTTTGATTACTTTATTACATAAAAATGAATTATTAGACATTTATCCCAGAACCTAGAGATAACCACTGCCAAAATTTTGGTATTTTCTTTTCCATGTAACTCTGTGTGCTTTACAAACTAAACATATGATAGTACATATTAAAGATATATTTTACTAAAAATGTATGTGTGTGCATCCTAAATCACTTCAGTCATGTCCAATTCTTTGTGACCCTCTGGAGAGTAGCCCCCCAGGCTCCTCTGTCCATGGAATGCTCCAGGTAAGAATACTGGAGTGTGTTGCCATGCCTCCTCCAGGGGATCTTTCCAACCTAGGGATCAAACCCTCGTCTCTTATGTCTCTTGCATTGGCAGGCAGGTTCTTAACCACTAGTTCCACCTGGGGAGCTCCTAAAACTGTATATGTGTGTCTATATAAATATATGCACATAATTATTTTTAAAATTCACCTGTTAATATGATTGCATACTCAGGTCATAACTCAGGTATTTTAATTAAACCCTATATTTTTTCATTGCCATATAGTCTTATTGAATTAATTTAGCCATCTCCCATTAATGGGGTATTTAATCTGTTTCTGTTTTTCATTAACTCTATTTCCCAGGTGGCACAGTAGTAAAGAATCCACCTGCCTATACAGGAGGTACAAGAGATGTGGGTTCAATCCCTGGGTCTGGAAGTTCCCCTAGAGGAGGAAAGAGCAACCCACTCCAATCTTCTTGCCTGGAAAATTCGATGGACAGAGGAGCCGGCTAGGCTACAGTCCACGGGGTTACAGTCGGACATGACTGAGAGCACATACACACACATAATTTTAAAGCAAACATTTATTATGCTAGTAATTAAAATATATTATTAGAAGTTATTATTCTAATTATTAGAAGTTATTATTCTGTATTATTTTGTTAAGAGATATTTAAATATTTTAAAGCCCAGTAGATACTACTAAATTGATTTCCAGATACTATACCAATTTCTGTTTAGATCATCAACATAGAAAAGAGCTTACCCTGCCACAACAACTAAGCAGCTACAAATGTTTTAAATATTTTTAATATTTCAGAGTAAAAAAGCACAAACAAAATTAACTTCCTCCTACTATTATTATACATTATTTATTAAAATGAGCATAACTAATCTCCATCCATTAATTGGTCTCCTTTGAAAAATGCAACTATTTGAATCATACCAACTTGTGTTTGAATACTGCTGTGTTTACCTATTTTCTTTGAATCTTTATCTATAAAATCAAAATACCATCCTACATTATAACATTTAACTTCCTAACTAACCCTAGAGCAGTGATTAGCTTATCATAGTTCTAAATGGGTTTCAGTACCCTTCTATCCTTTTGGACTTGACTTCCCTGGTGGCTCAGATGGTAAAGAATCTGCCTGCAATGCAGGAAACCTGAGTTTGATTGTTGGATTGGGAAGATCGTCTGGAGAGGGAATGGCAACCCACTACAGTAGTCTTGCATGGAGAATTATGAACAGAGGAGCCTGGTAGGCTGCAGTCCATGGGGTCTCAAGACGTCTGCTAGGACTAAGCAACAGTTTCTACTTTCCTTTCTTTTATCCTTTTACTTATTCACATCTGTAGTTCTGGACATGCTACTAAATACCTGCTAAAAGTTCTTGCTTTTTAAGCACTAGATTTTCTAGTATTTCAAGGGATAATCTGATTAAAATTATATTTTATTCCTTTCTTTTCTACTTACTCCCTCCAAATGGCTGTTGCTGAAGTAAGTGAAAACAATACAGTCAATGCCAACTTGGAAGGATGGAAAGAATGCTGGAGTCAACAGCAGCAAACCTGTGCTCCACATCTCCACTGCGATTTTGAGTTCATTTGTTTGTTTGTTATTTTAATTAACTGGTGAATAATCAACAAATACTCAAGCTAATTGCATAATACATCACCATTGCTTTTTTTCATACTGGAATATATTTCAAGATGATACCAGCTTCTAAGTAATTTACCCTACCTGATAAACCATAGGGAAACCAATCCATCATATCTTTTAGGATCCTGCATGAAAGGATATTGTCCCAAGAGTCAGAGACTTTGGATTAAGTTCTGGCTCTGCCAGCAAATTGATTATATTACTTGAAGCAGGACATTCTTCTATCCATCATGAAGTTTTTCAATCTGTTAATTAGACGTAGATTTATTATATATGTGTATCCTGTACTACTGTGATTCTAGTCTCCTTGGTGTTCATGTTTTCTGTTTAATCACAGTCTGAATTTCACTACTGATGGAGACAGACAACTTTGCCATCGACTTTATGTCTCATATCTTTTGCTTGTGTTATTTCCTTTCTAAAGAGATGGTGAAAGCAGTTGATTTCATAGACTAGTTGATTTCAACCAAGCTTTCAGTCTCACTATCAAGCTGGAGACTTTAGGCTTCACTTTTATTTATTTATTTATTTATTTTTTTAGAATCATACATTGCATTTATTTATTTATTTATTTTTAGTTCTGCAGACTTTTATTTATTATTATTATTTTTTTAGATACAATTAATGTTCATTTGCTGTTGTATCTTTTTTTTTTTTTTTTTAATTTTAAAATCTTTAGTTCCTCATTTTTTTTTTCCCTCCTCAGCAGGAATATAGGTTGGGCAGGGGATATCTCATTCTTCCTGGAGGCTATATTTTGAGGCAACTCAGCTTTCTTTCTTATGTAAATCCTTTCCACCCTTTTGGGGGGAAAAAATCCCAGGCAAAATAAAAAGGGGGTGTGTTAACTTTGGAGTCCTGGATGAACCCCAGGAAAATAATCATATTTTGTCTCTTTTAATTCAGACTCTCAGAAAAAGCGAGTTCTAATGTCTTTTTCTGGTTTCAATTCACCGATCTGCACTCATCTTTAGTTATAGGAAATGTCTCCCCTGGTTAAACACAGTGCAGTACCCGGCAACAAAATGAAGTCACTGGCTTGTTACTTTGGGAAGACTTCATGATTCCATCTGTGAATCTCACCCCATCCCATACACACACCTGAGGTGCACAGTACATCTGTATCAGGGACCATGGGAATTTAATTAAGCCATCCTTGGAGCTCTGTTTTCACTCATCCTCTCTGCTGTACTATTCA